>NC_137841.1:9228084-11628084 GCF_948465745.1 Chenopodium album | reverse complement strand
TGATTTATTATGTGGCACTTTATAATATATGATATTATTTATTGCTATATATAGACTAACACGGCCCATAGATTCTAAATACGATCTGCGCATTGTTTCGTATTTTTGTAATCTAAATAAGGTCTGCGTACCGTTAAGTATTTTTGTAACTTATTTTATTTTATTTAAGTAGTAGATAAAATAGAATAGTATTATAGATTGTAGTTGATCCAAGAAGCCAATGGTGTGAAGGCCCAAAGGAGCCAAATGGATGAAATCCATGAAGATTCAAGTGGGAACCTTTATTGCTTTATTAGTTTTCTTAGGATTAAGGGGTCATACTATGTCATGTTTTATTTATGCATTAGTAGATTATGCATGTTAGATTTTATTTATGTTGATTGATGATGCGTTAGAGTTCACTAAATAATCACAACATAAATGAATCTAGGTCCAAGTAATATTGAGGTTGCTTTTCCAATTAGATACCCAACAATCCTTTAATCGTGGGTGATGGGTCGGCCTCAGCAGAGCGTCACTTGTTATTTTAGGTATTGTGGGGTAGATCACGTTCTACATATTTAATTGGTTATACTCAACAAGGTTACCTAAAGGGTTTAGAACCTTGAAGCTAAGTGTAATAATTAAACATGTGATGGTTAATTATTCAACCAAGAATTACAAATGTTGTAATCAGTAAAGAATTTACTCACCTTAAAAATGTAATGCTTGATGGTAGGGCCTCAGTCCGGTCAACTATTACACAAATAAAGGATCTTGGAATCATTTAATTCAATAGGGATCATATTAACATTGAATAGAGTGTTTTAAAGTTGCCAATTTAATTCGCTTATGGCACTTTAAATTTTTATTAAACATAATTGAATTTTGCGTTTACTTATAAGTAACAAGTCGTTCTAATTTATTATTATATAATCTCCTCGATTGAAAATAAAGTTGAGAAACGTTCTCAAAAGGTTAAAAGATAATCCATAAACCTATATTCCAATTTTTCTAAGATGGTTCTAAAAGGCAAGTTTTAAAAACCCATTTTAAATATCTAAGGTTGATTTTATTCAAAATATTTGAGTAAAATGCCAACACATATTCATTTTGGAAAAGTGTTCCAAGGGATATAACGAGATGGGAGGTACAAATCCTCTAAAATACAAGTATAGAAATCCAATAAAATTTCTTATCTTCAATATGATTGAATATAAGAAAGTGATTGGAAATCTCTATGATCAAAAGTTGATCAAATGACATTATTCTTCATCCATTTCAAATAGAGTTAAATGGTTGATTAAACTCTAATATGAATAATAATTGAATAAGACTTAGCAAAATCATGAAATGTGCTTAAAGTAGTTAAGCAAAGCATCATTTTGAACCTAAGAGAAAGGTTCTATGTGGTTCAAATGGGAAAGGTTTTGGAATATATGAGGATTGCATTAAGAAGTTATAGGCCAAGAAATGCAAACAAGTTGCTACTTCTCAAACCTAGAACTACTTACATGCTAAAAGTTGTTATGAACAACCAATGTTTCAAATTAAATGGATCAATTCCAATTGATTAGAAACTACCTCATATAGTTGAAAGGTAAAAGAATGGAAATGTTCCAATTTAAGAAGTATATTATAGAAATTGATTTAGCACATTGCTACTTCTTAGACATATGATGTCTTGTTTAGTTCTCTCTCATTGAGAATGAGGTTGAACTAAATGAAGAAGTATAGCTAAAGGAGAAATAAATCTACAAGTTTAGAAGCAAATGTTGCTACATCACAAGTAGAATCTACGAGTCTGGAAGCAAAAGTTGCAACTTTGCAAGTAGAACCTATATTTCACCTTACCCTGTTATTGGCTAGAATTAAATAAATGTTATTTATTCTTTCCATTATCAAAACACCATTCAATGTTAGTAATGACTAAGCATCGAAGATTCAAAAACGTGGAATAAATGTTATTCTATGCTTCATTGAGTCATAATGTGTTTTGAATTGCTAAATAGGTTCAAAGTTCTATATGATATAAATAATCAAACCATTTCTATTTTAAAATTGTCTCCAAAAATTCAAATAATTCGAACGAAAATGAACATTGCATGCGAAAGATCAAAAGGAATGGAGTTTCAATATCATTAGATTATGAATCCATTGATATATGTAATTATCATTCTAATTTGAAAATTTTGACAAAGTCACCATTTAGAGAAATGATGATGCGAACTCGAGGTCGAATACATATCGATGTAGGAAAACTAGAGGTTCAAAGGCTAGAGACGGACAATGAAACTTCATTTGTCATACGATCACTACTTGTGCTTAGTTGAAGCATAAGAGTGAAAATTTTGAAAAATTCAAAAGGTTCAGTATGAAGTTCAGAATCAACTTGATAAGATAATGATTACATTAAAATGTGATTGTAATGGTGAAAATTTGAGTCAAGACATTTACTTGTCAACACATTCAAAATATTGCGATATGATCGTAATAATGAGAATCAAGCCAAAACCTTGATGAACATACAAGAGTTGTGAAATTATTTTACGACAAACTCCGAAAGAAAACCTTGTGAAGTGTTTATGAAGGGAGCTATCAATCTATATGAGATATATTTTGATAATGGATGAAAATTACATATCTTCCAACCATTATTCAAGGGATATACTTTTAAGATCAGCTAAACAAACTATATATGTCAAATCAAATGTAGCAAAGACTCCATATATGATATGGATAAGAAGAGTTCTTGTAAAGTCTTTCAACAAAGCAAGGAATAAAAGTTGTATTAAATCATTTTATGCACGTTCGATTCCTATACAGAACACGGGGTACTACTACACAAATCATACTTAGAACAAAATGTTTGTTGCTCAAGTAGGTGCCCTTATAGAAAACTGTTCCAAAAGGTCAAGTGGGAGTAGAGTAAATCTCGAAAGAGTTCGTGAAAAGCAACAAACAAACATGGTTCAAACCATGGTTGGTTCACCCAATGCTAAACATGCCTCTTCAAAAGGCAAGTGGAAGTATAATAATCTCAAAAAGGTTGAGAGCCTTGAAAGAGTTGAAGAAAAGTGATTTCGAAAATCTTAAAGAATTGAGAAGTAATCGAATCAAAGCAACAATATGAGCATGATTCACCTCATGTTACAAATGACAACGCGTGGTCTCATTAAGTGTAATGGGAATAATAACCATGTGTCGAATGTAGTACATTCCAAGTGCACATCCTTAATTGTCGTTTCTCATTGAAAGCTAAACAAAGTTGTTGTATGAGTTTCAATTGTTGCATAAAAACCCACAATGATGACTAGAATATGTAAAACTTAGTCAAAGAAATATGATTTCATATTGATTAAGAGTTCTAAAACATTCATTTTGGAGCATGAAGATTATGCAAGTAATAAAGATGATTTGGCAAGTGATAACTCCAAGTGGTTTAAAAACCAGGAAATATTAGATAGATTCTTAGTCTATAAGCAAATGTATGACACTTGATTAATTTGCCTAATTGGGTGAAAACCATTATAAGCAAAACAGACAAGAGAGAAAAATGTTTTCTAACTAAAGCAAAGACTTGTTAAAGGATTCAACTAATTCATAGTATGACTATGACTACAATGAAAACTTTACATTAGTCATGTTGCAAAGATCTATTAAAGATATTTCAGTGATTTCTACCTTATAAGATTTGGTAGATGGATTTCAAAACACTTTCTTGAAATTGTTCATGAAAAAAGATTCGTATATGATACAATCAAAAGTTTGAATATCTAAGGGATGCATAGCATCATGGAGTTAGTGTTCTTAATTTTGTGAGTTAATCAAATTGTTTGATGTTCTCGTAAAATGAAGAAAAGGTCGTGTGTGTACAAGATGTTTAGTGGGAGCTATACAGTCTTCTTGGTCTAGTATAAAGAGTGATAATTAATTTCTTGAACAGTCAAGTGATGGTTAATGCATTTTGTATGAAAACCTAGAAGAGGAAGATGAGTACAGATGGGATTCAAGATCTATAGAGATAGGTTTTGAAGTATGTTTGAGCTTAGTTAAGAAGCTTATATTGAAAAGATTCTTATAATGGTTCAACATTATATTGAAAGGAGTTTCAATCCCATTTAACATGGCACATTGCTTAATGATTCAATACTTTGAGAAAGGTTGATGAAATTAAGGTTTTGAGTGATGATCCTTATGCAATATGCAAAGGATGCATCATGCATGTCATGGACTATACTCGTCTATTTGATACACGTATTTTAGAACAAGTGATGATAGATTTCAATCGAAATCCAATGAAATTCTAAGTTCCTTGTGAAAGGGCGAAGGAAAATTCTTAGTGTATAGAGGTGAATATTATTATAAAATTTAGAAATTTCAAAATTCATGTTTATGAGAATATCTCATGAACTCTAATTACTAAACCCCTTTCATTGCCTAAGCATGAGAAGCATACTAGTGCAATTGGATTGAAGCTAATGATGTAATTAAAGTTGTATTTGTTTTTTGAGAAAAACTTATTACATATGTAATATATTCATTTCCAGAATTATGTTTAATAAGAAATTTATCATTTCTCTTATTTAATTGTGGTTTCAATATTAAATAAAATTTCCAAAGTAATTATGGATTGATGGGCTCATCAGGTTAGTTTATTTAAATAACCTAGTGAATGAAACCCCACAGGTGAACTAAATTCATATATTATTCAAGTTCCTAGTTTGAAATCATTAAAATGGATATAAATGATTTCAATAAATGGACTAGCATATCATGTAAGATTGAATGGATAGCGCAGTCTCATAGGCTATAGGAGCGTAGTGATGCTCGGTCAATCACATGGATATGCATGAATGATGCATGATTGAACTATAGACCTACTTTGAAGCTCAATTATAGAGCTTCAGGATATATTAATGGATTCCGTTGACATGAGTGGAACATTGATTTCATTCAATGATTGATGTAAGTTTTTCATTTCTTTATCTTTTTCCGGTTCCTTCGTGGAATCATGAGAAACTAGCTTAAGGGTTGATTTGAAGCTAGGGGAGAGAGCGCGGCCCGATTAGTTGGGGCTAGGGTGGATTGAGTCCTCATTAGTTCTCTATGCTTAGCATATTTTATGTTTCAATCAACCATTGACATCTTGGAACGTGCATAAATTTGTCTTTATATAAAGGTTTGCATTCATTGGTGCTTGTTCCTATCTCTTGTCCAAATATGAACTTTGTGTTTTCTTTCTTTTTTTTTATGTTTCTTTTTTTTTCCTTTTATTGCCTTGCCTTGGTTTTTGTTTATAGTTGTGGGTTAAACTCTTAAGACACCCTAACGAGAGCACACTCGTCCACTAGGGCGATCTAGGGGTTTAAAGGGCTTGTCTTTAGTTGCTAAAATTGACCGTGATTCCTGCGAAAGTGAGTTAGTGTTTATTCTTTCTCTTTTTAGCTTTTCATGCGTGAATAATTCACTCTCCTTCTCCCGTGTTTCATGTTAAATTGCTCGAGGACAAGCAAAAGGTTAGCTTGGGGGAGTTTGATAAGTTACTTTTATGTCACTTTTAGGGTGTTTATTGAGTCGCTTTCCGGCTTATTTTCCAATAATTTAACTCTTTTTATCCTTTATTTCTATTATTTTCTTATTCTTGTCTTTTGTCTTTTATTTGAGTGTTTTGGTAATTTTTAGTGTTTTTGTGTTTAGTATCTTTATTTGATTAGTTTTAGTTTATTTTCGTAGTTTTAATTAATAATTTCCCCCTTCTCTCGTTTTATTTATTTTCTTTTAGTTTCTAGCTTGTTTTATTTTATTTTTTTATTGCATTTAATTTTATTATTTCTTTAGTTTTAGCATTTTATTTTACTTTATTTATCTTATTTTATTTTACTTTATTTATCTTATTTTATTTTATTTTATCTTTTGATAATCCCCTCGTGTTGTTTTTGGTTGTAGGTGTTTTCAGGTCCTTCGTCGATCGGGTTCAAGGTCCGAGAATTGAGTCAAACAACATGCTCCAAGTTGTCCTAGCTACAATCAACCACTAAGTTCCCCTACTCCAGCAATAACGGCACCCACCATCTCCTCCACACAAAGCGTCACAACCAGGCACCTGGAAGCCACCATCACCCACCAATTCCACTTCCTCACTATCCTACACCACCCCAACTACAACAGCAACATCAACTGCACAACAACAGCCCCTGCACCACCGTCCACCAAAACCCACACCAATCAACCACCAATCACCACCGCAACAGCCATCACCATTTCCCCTGCTCCCTCACGCACTCCAGCCATCAGTCACCACCAAACCACTCACCAATTAAACCCCTCAACTCACAACACACCATCTCCGCCACCATCTCCTCCTCACTAGCCCACAACTCCGCCAATTTCACTCCCCCGATTTCCCTCTCCTCTTCTCACCCTCACGCAACAACAACCACCCGAACTCACCTCCAATTTACCTCCGTCAGCCACCAATTAAGACCACCGTCAGCCACCATAACAACAACAACAATTGAATCCCGCAATTTGCCCAACACCCAAACCACTCACCAATTAAGCCACAAAACTCACAGCAACCCAAACCACCAGCCGCGCCACCGTTCTCAATCACCTCTAACAGAGCAGCCAATTCGCGGCCGCGCAGCCCTGTCAGGAAGCGCACAAAATGGAGTCCAAAATTAGAGTTGAGGCAATAAGTTTGCGCGACCCTGTGTGCGACTTCTGTGCGGGCGCGCAAATGTGGGTCAATCACGAGCTTTCCACGTAATTTTAATGAAAATCGGACGGTTGCGATGTGATGACGCTTGATGATGATAATACTAATTGAAATTGATGAGCGGTGGTGATGATGGTTGATGATGCGTAAATGGCAAAGTCCAAATATCAGAGCAACCACGAAGTGAATTTGGGGGAATTAGGGGTCTGATGCATTGTGGGTTTACATCTATTCTTTTTGTTTTCCTTTTTTTTCATTTTATTTTTCTCCTTTACTTTAGTTTTGTTATGTAATTAGTTTATTTAGTTTTTTTTTTATTTTCCTTTTATTTTACTTGTATTATAAATACCCCTTTGGGGTTCAATACTCTCTTAACTTGGAATCAACATTTTTTCTTTTAGATAGATTAGATTAGTTTAGCCTCTTTTATTTTCTCTCTTAGGGTTAGATTAGGATTTTCTCTCTCTAGTTTAGGAGTAGTTGTAGAGAGAGAAAGCTTGGATTTCAATGGAGTTTTTGAGAGGTTGAAGAAGCAACTTTGTGGAACTTCTTCTCATCTATTCAATGAGCATTTTCTAACTTTCTCTCATCTTTATTTCTTTGCTTAATTCTTAGTTTTTGCTTTTTGTTTGTTGATTTGAGTAGATTAATTAGTTTGTTTGTTTAACCTTGTTTTTATTCTTATTTTACCTTGTTTTTCATGTCTTTCTTCATTATGTTATCTTAGGTCTTGTTCTAGGGAATTGGATGAAGGTTATATTAATGAATTGAATGATTGATTGTGATTAGTATGAAATTGTTTCTTGATTATTGTGTATGGGTGATGCTTTTATGGACTAGAATCTTTCTAGCTAATCGATTCTATGATCTTAATTGTGCTTTCAATCAATTGTGCGAGAGTGAGTTGGTTGAGAGCCCTAAATTCTTCCATACCTTTACTAGGCTAGTTGCACGAGAGTGAATTAGTTTAGTAGGATAATTAACATGCTTAATTGTGCGAGAGTGAGTTAAATGTGTTGATGTTCCTAATCGAGGTCATTTTCATCTATTTGTATGATGTTGTTTAATACATTGATGTTATTGGATTCCACTTTCCCTAGTTTTAGTTGTTTGTTCTTAGTCGTGTTTAGTTTAACCTCTCTCTATCTCACGACCTTTCCTAGTATTCTAGTTGGCACAAATTAATACACTTAGTCCTTTTGGGTTCGACCCTTTACTTGCCACTAACTAGTTTAGTGTAAGTTTAGGTATTATAAATGATTAATTTGGTTAGGGTAGTAGCTTAACGACCTATCTAACCCGCGATCAAATTTTCGCGCCGTTGCCGGGGACTAAGGCGTTCATTAGTTTGTGTTGATTAGATTAGCTAGGTTGTTGTATATTATTTGATTTTTGTTTTCTTTTCTTTGTTCTTTGTGTAAAATGGCATGCTTATCTTTTCCTCAATTTGATGGTGAACCCTTCTATGCTTACTTTGAAAGACTAGATGGTTTCCTTAGTTACCATGGGTGTTCTCTTAGTGATGCTTGTGGTATAGCTTATTGGGGAATGAATGAGTATACTGGGGGAATGGTTGAGGACATGAATAATGGTAAATTTTGTCATCTGTCTATGAATAATGCTTGGGATTTCTTCACATGGCTTGCTAGGGATTCTTTTGATAGAGAATCTCATGTTTCTTGTTTTGATTCTCAATGCCAAGATTCTTTTAATTTTTGCGTGAATTCTCTTGATACTTCTTATGTGCCTTGTGATGATCCAAGTATGCAAGTTGACCCCTTTCCCTCTTATGCTCATTGTGATGAGGTTTGTGCTAATTTTGATGATATAAAATTTGATTTTGATCATGAACCTCAACCCAATAACATTGATGCCCAAATTCTCTCTCAAATTCAATATCTCACCCAACAACTCCAAGAGCTTCAAGAGGAACAAAAATTGAGAGAAGTGAGGCTTGCCCAAGTGATGAGTGCTATGTTTGATTTAGATGGACGTGAGGCACCTCACTTGGAGTGTGAGAGTGTTGTTGAGGATGACGTGGGGCAAGGGTGTGAAGGTGAGGGGAGATTTTCTTGTAATGAGAGGATTTTTGAGGATTTTGATCCTTTTCATTTCCCATTTGATCTTGAATGTCATCCTTCCCCTTATTCACCCCCTTTGAAATCTTCCCTCGGTGAGGATGTGAGTGAGCCATCTTCATGTTTGGATGAGGGAGTTCATGAGTATGATGATGGTGAGTTTGAGAAATCAAGAGAGATTGAGAGTCCCTTAAGTGATGGTGGAAGAGTTGTGAATGAAGAAAATGTCGATTTTGAGGATTCCAACCCCCTTCCCCATCTTGATGAGTCTACCTTGCATGTTTGTGACCCTTCTATCCATGAGTCTTTGGACTCATTTGAGGTTATGGCTAGTATGTTCATTGAAGGTGTAACAAAACATTATAGCCTTTTGAGAGAGTTCATTGGCAATGCTTCATGGGAAAGGGATGAGTTTGAGAGAAACCTTTATCCTTTCATGCATGGTTTAGAGACTCTAGGCTTTGAGGATCTTGAGGGAGTTGTTGTTCATAGTTGTGATAGAGAGGAAGATGAGGTTATTTCTATTGGAAAGTTTTTGTTTGAGGGAGATTTGAGTCATGAGTGTTCTTTTTAGGATTCTATGATTGATTTTCATGCCCTCGTTGATGATGTGAGGCTTTGTGAGACCATTGTTTCTCCTCCCCTTCCTCATGTCCCTTTCTCAAGGAAATTTGACCACATCTCCTACTATCACCTCCCTTCTTTTGTCAAAGAGCCTATTGAGGACCTTCTCTTGTTTGATGAGACTCTTCCTTTTCATTCTCCTATTATTGAGGAAATGGGTGATTGTGCCACCTAAAAAGATTTTGAGGAGGTTTTGCCATTTTATTCTTTTCCTTATTTTTCTTCTTCTTTCTCTTCTTATTTTCTTGATTTTTCTTTTGATTTTTCTTCTTTCTTTTGGCATCTTCCTCCTCACTTACGTGCAATAATCTTGTTGCACGTCCTCGTCCCGTCATTTACCTACTTGTTATCATATGAAATGTGTAGTAGTGCATTTGATAAGCTCTTGCGTTCGTTGCGATATTATTTACTAGAGTGGTCTCGCTTGGACGTTAAACAAGCCTTTCTCGGGAATTAACCCGAGGTTTTTATTGCTTTCATTTTCTTTTCTTTTTAGATTAGATTTTCTCTCATGGAAATATTTGTGTGCCCCTTGCTAGGTACATAACTTGATATACACTTATGCATTGGTTTGGATCAAGAATTAAGGAAGTTTAACACCTATTTTTGCTAGCATATGGAAATCGAGATTCAATTTAAGAGAAAATTGGCTTTGAAAGGTTAAATTGGTTCATTTGCGGGTAATTACACCCACCAATATCCGGTAATATCTTTCCTAGCTCTTTCTCTAATGGTTGGTGACTCGTTGGACTTGTGTTGGTTTGTTGGATTAATTTCCTTCTTTTCCCCTCCCATGGATTATTTTGTTTATATTAGAGTATACTGTCTTACTCAAGCTTGGGTGGGGGGGTATTCTATCATGTTTGGTGGGATGTTGATTCATTTATGTCATGCACTTGAGTATATACATTCCCATGTCTTTTCTTTTATTTTGAAAAATCCAAAAAGATTTTTGTTTACTTTCAAGGTAATTTTGGCAAAATGTGTTTTGTTTGTTCTTATTTTGGACATTTTGTTTTGGAACTTGAATCCTTGAATGTTTTTCTTCCTAAGTGGTAAATTTATGCACGGTTTGAGAGTGTCATTGGTTGACTCTAGGATACTATATGCTAAGGTATTCGGGTTAAGAACTTTTAGGGGTCCTTGAAGCCTTTGTTCACGGGAATGTGGTATGATGGAGTTGCTCTCTATAGTGGATTTGAAACCTTTGGTTGGTATTTGTTTGGTTATAATCCCTTGTGAGCTTCATTTGTTCTAGCCTTCATCACCTTGTTGAGTGGTAATTTAGGATCCTTGACTATGCATGTCTTAATCCTTGTTTTGACCTCTAGCTCCCAAGATCGTGACCGAGCCACTCTAGGGGAGGAAAAGGGCACCTTTTCTCATTTTTCTTTATCTTCTTTTCATTTTGTTACAAATTTGGTTTTCTATTTTGCATCGACCTACTTATCAACCAATTTGAGCCTAATGTTCCCCGCTCTTGTTAAAATCACGTTACAAACCTAATGGCCTATGTTTACCAACCCTTTTAGTTAGTGAAGCATTGGCATGTGAGGTTTGAGTTTTGAGAGTGTTGAAATTGAACAAGACATTTTGTGAATTGGTTTAAGTACGGTATTGAAAGTTGAGCTTGAAAAGAAAATGCAAAAAAGTTTGAGAAGAAAGATGCAATTCAAGATAATCAAATGAAGTTTCAAGAAAAAGCCGTTCATAGTTAAAAAAAAAAAAAAAAAAAAAAAGGGGCAAGGACATTAAATAAGACCTAAAAAAAACACAAAAATATATTAGTTTGGTTTCGTTTTCTTCCCTAGTTTAAGCATTGAGGACAATGCTTCGTTCAAGCTTGAGAGGGGGGGAGCGTTACTTCGTTTTTGGTATATATTGTGTTAGTGTTGAATAAGCTTGGGGGAGATGGCATTATTGGTATTTTTGTTTGATATTTTGTGACTTCTTGAGTTTGTTTTTGAGAGTAGGCCACTCTTTTGCTTCACTTAGGAAATATCACCAAAATTTTCAAATTTTTACCCCGCCTTAACCCTTAGCCTTACGTTACAACCCAATAAAAGACCCTTAGACTTTAGTTGGGTTGAGTCAAAGAACGGTGGAGGGAGATAGACTTCAAACCTATGGAGAGAGTATGCATAGTTCAGATGTCGGGATTACCTTCTCAAAGTTTTTCATTTCTTTATCTTTTTCCGGTTCCTTCGTGGAATCATTAGAAACTAGCTTAAGGGTTGATTTGAAGCTAGTGGAGAGAGCGCGGCCCGATTGGTTGGGGCTAGGGTGGATTGAGTCCTCATTATTAGTTCTCTATGCTTAGCATATGTTATGTTTCAATAAACCATTGACATCTTGGAACGTGCATAAATTTGTCTTTATAGAAAGGTTTGCATTCATTGGTGCTTGTTCCTATCTCTTGTCCAAATATGAGCTTTGTGTTTTCTTTCTTTTTTTTTATGTTTCTTTTTTTTTCCTTTTATTTCCTTGCCTTGGTTTTTGTTTAGAGTTGTGGGTTAAACTCTTAAGACACCCTCACGAAAGCACACTCGTCCACTTGGGCGATCTAGGGGTTTAAAGGGCTTGTCTTTAGTTGCTAAAATTGACCGTGATTCCTGCGAAAGTGAGTTAGTGTTTATTCTTTCTCTTTTTAGCTTTTCATGCGTGAATAATTCACTCTCCTTCTCCCGTGTTTCATGTTAATTTTCTCGAGGACGAGCAAAAGGTTAGCTTGGGGGAGTTTGATAAGTTACTTTTATGTCACTTTTAGGATGTTTATTGAGTCGCTTTCCGGCTTATTTTCCAATAATTTAACTCTTTTTATCCTTTATTTCTATTATTTTCTTATTCTTGTCTTTTGTCTTTTATTTGAGTGTTTTGGTAATTTTTAGTGTTTTTGTGTTTAGTATCTTTATTTGATTAGTTTTAGTTTATTTTCGTAGTTTTAGTTAATAATTTCCCTCTTCTCTCGTTTTATTTATTTTCTTTTAGTTTCTAGCTTGTTTTATTTTATTTTTTTATTGCATTTAATTTTATTATTTCTTTAGTTTTAGCATTTTATTTTACTTTATTTATCTTATTTTATTTTACTTTATTTATCTTATTTTATTTTATTTTATCTTTTGATAATCCCCTCGTGTTGTTTTTGGTTGTAGGTGTTTTTGGGTCCTTGGTCGATCGGGTTCAAGGTCCGAGAATTGAGTCAAACAACATGCTCCAAGTTGTCCTAGCTGCAATCAACCACTAAGTTCCCCTACTCCAGCAATAACGGCACCCACCATCTCCTCCACACAAAGCGTCACAACCACGCACCTGGCAGCCACCATCACCCACCAATTCCACTTCCTCACTATCCTACACCACCCCAACTACAACAGCAGCAGTACCTGCACAACAACAGCCCCTGCACCACCGTCCATTAAAACCCACACCAATCAACCACCAATCACCACCGCAACATCCATAACCATTTCCCCTGCTCCCTCACGCACTCCAGCCATCAGTCACCACCAAACCACTCACCAATTAAACCCCTCAACTCACAACACACCATCTCTGCCGCCATCTCCTCCTCACTAGCCCACAACTCCGCCAATTTCACTCCCCTGATTTCCCTCTCCTCTTCTCACCCTCACGCAACAACAACCACCCGAACTCACCTCCAATTTACCTCCGTCAGCCACCAACTAAGACCACCGTCAGCCACCAAAACAACAACAACAATTGCAGCCCGCAATTCGCCCAACACCCAAACCACTCACAATTAAGCCACGCAACTCACAGCAACCCAAACCACCAGTCGCGCCACCGTTCTCAATCACCTCTAACAGAGCAGCCAATTCGCGGCTGCGCAGCCCTGTCAGAAAGCACACAAAATGGAGTCTAAAATCAGAGTTGAGGCAGTAAGTTTGCGCGACCCTGTGCGCGACTTCTGTGCGGGCGCGCAAATGTGGGTCAATCACGAGCTTTCCACGTAATTTTAATGAAAATCGGACGGCTGCGATGTGATGACGCTTGATGATGATAATACTAATTGAAATTGATGAGCGGTGGTGATGATGGTTGATGATGCGTAAATGGCGAAGTCCAAATATCAGAGCAACCACGAAGTGAATTTGGGGGAATTAGGGGTCTGATGCTTTTCGTGGGTTTACATCTATTCTTTTTGTTTTCCTTTTTTTTTAATTTTATTTTTCTCCTTTATTTTAGTTTTGTTATGTCATTAGTTTTTTTAGTTTTTTTTTATTTTTTTATTTTCCTTTTATTTTAACTTGTATTATAAATACCCCTTTGGGGTTCAATACTCTCTTAACTTGGAATCAACATTTTTATTTTAGATAGATTAGATTAGTTTAGCCTCTTTTATTTTCTCCCTTAGGGTTAGATTAGGATTTTCTCTCTCTAGTTTAGGAGTAGTTATAGAGAGATAAAGCTTGGATTTCCATGGAGTTTTTGAGAGGTTGAAGAAGCAACTTTGTGGAACTTCTTCTCATCTATTCAATGAGCATTTTCTAAATTTCTCTCATCTTTATTTCTTTGCTTAATTCTTAGTTTTTGCTTTTTGTTTGTTGATTTGAGTAGATTAATTAGTTTGTTTGTTTAATCTTGTTTTTATTCTTATTTTACCTTGTTTTCCATGTCTTTCTTCATTATGTTAGCTTAGGTCTTGTTCTAGGGAATTGGATGAAGGTTATATTAATGAATTGAATGATTGATTGTGATTAGTATGAAATTGTTTCTTGATTATTGTGTATGGGTAATGCTTTTATGGACTAGAATCTTTCTAGCTAATCGATTCTATGCTCTTAATTGTGCTTTCAATAAATTGTGCGAGAGTGAGTTGGTTGAGAGCCCTAAATTCTTCCATACCTTTGCTAGGCTAGTTGCACGAGAGTGAATTAGTTTAGTAGGATAATTAACATGCTTAATTGTGCGAGAGTGAGTTAAATGTGTTGATGTTCCTAATCGAGGTCATTTTCATCTATTTGTATGATGTTGTTTAATACATTCATGTGATTGGATTCCACTTTCCCTAGTTTTAGTTGTTTGTTCTTAGTCATGTTTAGTTTAACCTCTCTCTATCTCACGACCTTTCCTAGTAGTCTAGTTGGCACAAATTAATACACTTAGTCCTTTTGGGTTCGACCCTTTACTTGCCACTAACTAGTTTAGTGTAAGTTTAGGTATTATAAATGATTAATTTGGTTAGGGTAGTAGCTTAACGACTTATCTAACCCGCGATCAGCTACGCCTACACCCACCAATTTTCCTTTGAACTGGTGGCCTTTACAATAAGCATTTTTTCTCCAATTTTTTCCCCACAGGTTTTTCAAAACAGGTGGGAATAGCTCGGTGGGGATCTCTAGTTTTTTATCAAGTGTCTTCCTCTTTATCAGAAGAAATTTCTATAATAATTGGAGTTGGAGGTGGATTTAGATAAGGAATCTCCATGAGGGAACTATCTCCTTCCCCTTACTCTCTATTTTCTGATTGGCCACCCTGTGAAGAAGAAGAAGAAGAAGAAGAAGAAGAAGAAGAAGAAGAAGAAGAAGAAGAAGAAGAAGAAGAAGAAGAAGAAGAAGAAGAAGAAGAAGAACTCCCTGACTGGTGACTAGGAGAAGGGGGATTTTGCCCCACTGGATTTTCAAAATAATAGTTAGGGTATGGAAGGTGGAAATGTCGACAATAAGCTTTCTCGACCCTAACAAGATAAGAAATTAAAAATATGTATTTCGGGTATCATTGTCCATAATAATCTCTATATTTGTGGTAGTTTGGGATTTCCCCTGGTAAATAGAAGTCAGAAAATTTTGCTTTAACAACATAATAAGGAGGCTCTCTTTGTAGGCAGTGGACAATCATAACTGATATACGATTAAGATTATCATCAACCCTATCCCTTAAGACATTGCTCTTGTAGGAACAGAAATAGCGAATCCTTTGGACATAATCGTAGGAATGTTCATTGGGTTTCTTAGTGAGAGTGCCTAATTCGGTGTATCTGCTAGAAAAGAATTTCTTTCTCCAAAGAAAACAAAATAATGTAATTCTTGCATGAATTATGTTCAATTTTCAATCAAACAATTTTCTTATTTCTAATCACATAAACACATGCTCTCAAGCAATTTATTCACATGATTAATGTAAGGAGGGTGTTCCCATCGTAAGGGGTCCTCTCATTAAATGCCCATGGCCTTTTAATAGCCTAGGACTTTACACTTGTTAGGGTGTAGTAGGATTTGAATTCCTGACTGTTTGGGGGACCTTGAATTAGAATTGATTCTATCATTACGCTTTTTTGTAAGAAACAAGTAGGGAGTCGCCAATGAGTTTTAGGAAAACTCATAAACCTCGTTCATGCCTTTATTCCATGTGGAGTTCATGGAATAATAAGCACAAATCATAAGTTTACCCATGCTCAAATTGGTCTATAAACCAGAATTGAGTTCGGGAGCGAGGGTACTAAAATAACGTTCCCTTTAGAGGGGAATCGTTATCCTAGCCCTAGTGCGGCCTCTACTAGCTCTTCCCTTTTTACAATTTCATCACCAAACAATATATGCAACGCGATACCTAAAACTATGTTAGTTGATTTTATTTACACATACCAATTCACGTAGGAATTACATTGTAATGTCGTTAATTCTTTATTTAATCAAATTCGTGAAAAGGACAAGAAAATAAACAATATTCGCCTTGGCTTAAGTGATCAACCAACAATTATTTAATTCAATTCTAATCTTTATTTAACGCAAGATACTATGTGGAATTGATTAATTAATTATTTTAAAGGTGATCAAACAACACTAATTAATTAATTAGGGTTCTTTTAAAGAAGAAAATAAATGTGATTTAACTAAGTGCTCAGGAATTTACCACTTGTCTTTGCAACACTTATGGACTCCTTCTTGTTGGGGAACCTCCACCGTAGTAACAAAATATCAAAGGGATGAGTGTTTAGGACAAGAGGGTTTAGGTAGCACAAGTTCACGAGTATTTTTCCAGAGTTTTAGGTTATTTTTCTGTGTGTTTAAGCCTCGGTTTAAGCTTTTATTGATAGGGAATGATTAGGTTTAGGGTTACGAGCATTCTACCGCAGCAGGTGTCGCGCGCAACTGGATGAGTTGCGCGCGGCACCCCAGCGCAAGTGATTAGGTTGCGCTGCTACGAGCAGCGCAACTAATTGTCTTGTGCGCGGCTTTATGGTAAGATTCGATTTTATATTTTTCGTATAATTCTAAATCTTCCGCATCGCAACTCTGGAGGTTGCGGTGGGTGTCGCGCGCAACTGAATTAGTTGCACGCGGCAGCCTAGCGCGACTGTTTGAGATGCGCGCGGTTTTTTCTCCGGCAGCATTAAAATTTAACCTAGGCGCTCCTAAATCCGTCATTATTGGGTTTTAAGCACGAGCTTAAGCCTAATTATGATCGGGTTTAGTTAGTTGGACCTTTGTTTTGGATTTATTCTTTAATTCGGGCTAGTCTTTTGTGTTTTGTGGCTTAACCAGTTCTCCATAAGTATTCTTCACTTCGATCCAACACGAAGATGGTTTTATTTATCGTCATTGCACTTCCTTTCGGGACAGGATGCCAAAAGTAGATGTCTACAATTAAACATTCACAACCTAAATATTAATGCATACAAGAATATGATTATTTCTAACTTATATGCCCAATTTCTTTCCTACCCATTCTCACCACACATGCTTTAAAAGCTTTAAACACTTAATACTTACCTTAATCCTTGCTTTCCTGCAAAATGCACAAACTAAAAAAAATATTTTTGACTCCTTTTTAATTTAAATTTTCGAAAATAAAGAGGGAAAAAGACAAAAATTTTCGGCCCTCCCCCCAAAAAACAAATTCGAACACTTATTTAAATAAAAAAATAAATTCGGACCCCCTTTAATAAAATTTGTTTTATCGGGTTTTTAATTTAATCAAATAAAATATTTGATCTTCTCAAAATAAAATAAAATAGTTCTCTTAAAAAAATTCACCAATAAATAAGTATTTGACCAAGTTTAAAATTAAATCACTTTAAAACACGTTTTTGGGTTTAGTGGTAATAAAATCTCAACCAAAACTCCCGGATACCACTGTGTAAAACCCTAGAAATCTCTTTCTTTTAAAATACCTATTTTACCTTGTTTAAAACTTTAAATAGGAAAACTTAATATATTACCGCCACTATGAAAATGGCTAAGGCAACTATCAAAGACACACAGCGGAAGACTATCTTTTAAAATATTTTAAAATGACTAAACTTAAAAAGTCAGCTCACGAAAGTCAAGTCAAACCAAAGTCAAACCTACAACTTGGAACCATTGTAGGCCCTTAACAAACCAATCCAATTTAAAACCTTCATGTTAGTCTCGCAATAAAAATATCACAATATAAATAAAAGCAATAACACATCATAAACTTATGGATACTAGCATGATTTGCTCTTCACTCATGCCCATCATAAATATGCTTCATCACCTGAAAAGCTTCTCTCTACTTGTTTCCATAACTCTCCATTAAAAATGGGTCATCATAGGGTCAAGGTAAAGAGAGGCCAACAAACACACAAATAAACAATCAGAATAACTGAGTACATAAGCGTATTTAAACATACTAACATGCATTTACCTATCAACACACAACTTACCTAGTTGAACCTGTTTTTCAAGCACACAATATTCAACAAAACTTCTCAACTACGTAACTAAATAATTTATTTAGTTTTGATTACGCATCAAATGTGTTTCCCCCCTAACCTGCCCCAATAAAGGGGTACTAACACGGGAGCTAACCGTGCCAGTATAAAAGAACCACTCGTAAGTAGCGGAATTCCTGCGCATAATGATAAAAGGAATGTACAGCGTCCTGTACTCCAGTAGAAGTTATGGTTAAATATAAAGCCCCATAACTCCCCCCATAAGTTCATACTCAAGGTATATACGTTCCAAGAGTTTTGGTGTGTAATCTCTGTCACTTTACGTTATTTACATTTTATTAACTTGGTGATGACTCTCAAACCATAATAACATCAAACATCATAATTATTCAAACAGTTATACACTCCAATTCAATTCTTGAATAATTAGTGACCACATATATAATACTTAATGTTGAACCCTTTTTCAATCTACCTCGGTGTCAAAGACACCTTAAACGTTTAATGCGCCAAAAATTCGATCCCTCGGTGTTAAATACACCTTAAGTGCACTAAGGCACCAACAAACTATTTATTCCTCGCGTACATAGACACTTACATAGCTCCTTTCTCATGCTTATAGCATCAATACAAATTATATGAACCATAATAAAATTCTTTTTTAATATTCCAATCTAAATTAAACATTTAGTTTAATTAAACATACTTTCTATCATGCAATAAATAAAAGTGTGGTTCATATTAAACACTCCAAAATATTATTTTCCAACCATTAATCCATCACAAATAAATCATGCTTCATAATTCAATCACCAATCACAGCCAAATCACAATTTCCATTCCATATTTAGTATGATACTACTTGTAATCAATTAATTACATCTAGGATGCTACTACATCATCAAAAATATGCTAAGGACGCGAACGAACCTTGAATACGATCTTAATATCTCCAAGACTAATAGAAATCACTCACTTCGAAGTCTCCTACAATTTAAAATAATAAAAAGTATTAAAATCCTCTCCACACAAATTCACTAGTAGAAAAAACACATTACGCAGCGGTTCAAACCCGGTCTAAGGCACCGGTTTGAACCGCTGCCTATTTGAGGGGTGCCAAAAACCTACTTTTTGGCACCGGTTCAAAACCGGTGCCATAGGGTTTAATAGGCACCGGTTAACCGGTGCCATAGGGTAGAATAGGCACCGGTTAACCGGTGCCTAATACTGCTCTCCCGCCATTTTTTTTTTGGGTGGTGGATAGTTTAGGCACCGGTTCCTGCCTAACCGGTGCCTTTTGTATAATTTTTTTTTTTTTCGTTTTTTTTTTTCCATCGTGCAATAATATTTTTAAAAAAAACCTGCAATAATAATAACCTGTAATTCCAGCAATTATATTAAATATAATAATAAATAATTTTATTATTATAATAACTAATAATAATATTATTAATTATTATATACAAAAATAATATTAGATACAAGAATTCAATTATATATATATATAGATATAAATATTCGCAAACGCAATACAAAAAAAAAAAAGTTGCTTACATATACAAATAATAGTAAGTACACATATATAATGAATAATAAGTTATATATAGTTCAAAAGTTAACATAAATAATTTACAATTACAATGCATGCCATTTACATGTTGAAGGTGATGAAAGACGCCAACATGTCACGAACTTCATTAAGCTCCTTTATTGTCAACGGACCATCCTTTTGGACCTTGCAAAACTTGAAATACAAAAACATTATTTTAAAAATAATTAATTAGGCAAAAAATATGTATTTTATCAAATATTACCTATACGACTTCTATATAGCCCATTTACTACATTACTTATCAAATGAACTATTTCTTTCTCATAACATGTCAATATTGGATAGTTGTATGTGTGTAAGCCCTAAAATTGTATAGGAGAGCATTTTGTTAAGGTTTATGACGGTTTTTACCCAAAATGGCCCGAATATGGCCTATATGACCTTACTTTGCCCATTTCCTACATTTCTTATTAAATGAACTTTATTTATCTCATAACATGTCAATATTATCTAGTTATAGGTGTATAAGGAAAGAAATCACATCAAAAGAGCATATTAACACAAAATGGCCCTAATATGGCCCATATGACTTCTATTCAACCCATTTTCTACCTTTCTTGTGAAATAGCCTTTTTGTTTCTCATAACATGTCATTGTTGGATAATATTAGGTGTCTAAGGCTAGAAATCACATCAATATAGCATTTCAAGAAGTTTAACAACGCATTTTACTCAACATGGCCCAAATAGGGCTTATATGACTTCTATGTAGCCCATTTTCTACATTACTTATCAAATGAACTATTTCTTTCTCATAACATGTCAATGTTGGGTAGTTGTATGTGTGTAAGCCCTAAAATTGTATAGGAGAGCATTTTATTAAGGTTTACGACGCTTTTTACTCAAAATGGCCCGAATATGGCCTATATGACCTTACTTTGCCCATTTCCTACATTTCTTATTAAATGAACTTTATTTATCTCATAACATGTCAATATTATCTAGTTATAGGTGTATAAGGAAAGAAATCACATCAAAAGAGCATATTAACACAAAATGGCCCTAATATGGCCCATATGACTTCTATTCAACCCATTTTCTACCTTTCTTGTGAAATAGCCTTTTTGTTTCTCATAACATGTCATTGTTGGATAATATTAGGTGTCTAAGGCTAGAAATCACATCAATATAGCATTTCAAGAAGTTTTAGGACTTACCTCATCAAGCTGTTGAGTGTCCGTACAATGAGTCACAATGTCAAGCATGAATCTCATCACATACAAAGCACAATCAAGTCCATTCTCTTGTTGTGCGCACTAGCATATGACAAACAAAACACATCAGTGAAACATGCAAAGGAAATGAGCAAATATTTACTACCATAGATTTTCAAGATAATCACAATAATATCATGTAAATTACCAACGGTGTCTTCCATGTTGGACCCTTTGGAGCACGACAATGTAGCTTCTTCGTAACACTGTAGTATAAAAAAATACAATCAAATTTAATTAGTCGTATGATTACTAAATTAGTTATTATTAGCAATAATCATCACTATAGGTTGCTATATATATTTACTTTTGCAATATAGACTTCACGAGCCACTTCTCCGATGATCGAGCTGAATCAAGGTGATAAATTGTGTTAGTTTATTAAATGGATGAATAGAAAGAAATATAGCTAAGTAAAGTTTAGTAGTCATACCAATATAACAACTACCCACTTGAGCTCAATATGTACGTAGTCCTCAAGCTAATTAAACTCTTGCTTCAATTCACATATGAATCTATATATTAAAAAATCAAAAATTAGCAACGTCACTAATTCTCTAATATATTCACAAATCTCTAATGTATTCACAATTCTCTAATTTATTCACAACTAATTAAGTGGCAATATCACTATTTCTCTAATTTATGCACAATTCTCTAATTTAATCACAATTCTCTAAATTATTCACAAATCTATAATGTAATCACAACTAATTAGAAGCAAGGTCACTAATATACACATTAAAACATACAAAAACTCGACTAAGGAACAAGGTAATGCAAAATTACTAATATATTCAATCGAGGATCAAGAGTCAAAGCATTCAATCACAATAATTTGACTAAGAAATCACCATCTGGAACAAAAAGAAAAGTGCATGGAGAAAAATAAACTCACTCTTTTTCACCAAGCTTCATTGTAGTTCCTCCGTATTCACGGTATCCCCTTCTTTGACAGCAACAGGAATATGATTCCCCGTCTTGTCACGAAGGCCAGGTCCAACAGCAAGAACTTTGCCAGAATTCAGCTGAAATCGAATCTAAGCAACAAAATTCAGTAATAAATCCTTAAACTGATTCAATTATCAAAAACCAAACTCCCCAAAACAAGGCATCATAAACAAATTTCACAGCCAGCAATGTAGCACAAACATACAATTTTAATCCCAACAATGTAGCACAATTTTAATCTAAAATAAGATGAACCCATTAATTTTCTTTGCATTTCATATACAATCTAAGCACAATTTTAATCTAAATAAAATAAGATGAACCCATTAAATTGAAAAGATGAACTTACCCTAAATTAGTTGGAGGTGGAAGAAGACCCTCGCTGTGAGGAGGCGGTGCGCGCTGGTGGAGGTGGAGGCGGTGCACGCTGGTGGAGGTGGAGGCGGTGCGCGCTGCAGTTGTTGTTGTTTGTTTGTTTATGAAAAGACCCTCGCTGGTGAAGGAGGCGGTGCGCGCTGGTGGAGGTGGAGGCGGTGCGCGCTGGTGGAGGTGGAGGCGGTGCACGCTGGTGGAGGTGGAGGCGGTGCGCGCTGGTGGAGGTGGAGGCGGTGCGCGCTGCAGCTGTTGTTTGTTTCGCACAGAGAAAGGTGGTGGAGGGCAGGGTAGGGCAGGGAGATTCACGGCGGTGGTTTTCGACACCTGAAAGCGCCGGTGAAGGTGGCGGCTGTGGTGGAGGGAAAAGGTGGAGGCACGACAAAGAAGCTAAGGGATGAATACGAATGAAGGGAAGGGAAGGGAAGGAAAGAGAAAGAGAGGAAGAAAAGAGGAAAGACGCGGTTTTTTTTGTTTTGAATATGGCACCGGTTTGAAAGGCACCGGTTCAAACCGGTGCCTTTTTTATTTTTGGCACCGGTTCAGGCTGAACCGGTGCCTTTTCTCTTTTGGTAAAAAGCCGCCCAATTCTAGACCGGTTTTTGGCACCGGTTTAGGCTGAACCGGTGCCATATGGGGGGTGCCTAATGCTTTTTTTCTACTAGTGATTCCCAGCAATATATACTATTATTAATCCCCTCATAATTTAATTAAAATAAGCTAAAATTATATTTAAAACATCATACTTTAATCCCAATCGATGGGTAATTAAAATTCCTTAAAGAAAATTTATTTTTAATGTACTACTAAAAATTCCAACATTATATTTTAATGAAAACTTGTTGTAATTAGGCTTTAAAACACTGTAGACACCTAAAAATGTCTCCCCAAAACTAAACCCGATGATGAACACCTTTCACTGCCATTATTGGTCGGGTTGAGTATTTAATCTTTGGAGTGATTAAATCCATGTTCAATTCAATACATTTCATAAACCAATCCATTTCCTAGCTCATTTCCCTATACCATAACTTGTTTTCCCCTTTTCGTGTGCACATCGCAAAACCGAGAGAAACTGAATTTTTGGCCTAATAATTTTGATCCAATTATTATTTGTTTGGATAGGCCTTGAAATAAGCTTTCCAAAAATATATCATAATCCCAATTCCGATTTAAAACGAAGAAGATAAGAGCCAAACACTAAACTCGGCCCAAAACCGACACCCTTCTACTAAACGGCCATATCTTAAAATCTACAAATGATTTTGACCTGATTCTAATTGGGTTGAAAATTATACTTGATAAGATTTCCAATGATATACTATATGCCTTATTTTGAGCTACATATCAAAAGTTATGATGATTTTTAAAACGTGTAAAAACCTGAAATTACCGCGCACAGTGTAAAAGCACCGTGTCACGGCGCCTGATGACGTGGCACAGTGCCGGGTGCCGTGACACGGTAATTTATAATGTGTCACGATGTGTTTGTCCATGTTTTTAATCCACCGTGTCACGGGATTTTGCACCGCGTCACGGTATAATTTCTCGGGTCACGGTGCCCATTCCGTGACACGGGGCTGTTCCATGTAATTTCCACGTACTTTTTTTACCGTGAAAAGGTGTATTGTACCGTGCCACGGTGGACACTACCGTGTCAGGGTACGTGTGCCGTGTCACGAAATTTTCTCGTGTCTTTTCCGCATAAACCCTTCACGCGTTTTTACTCCAGTAGGTAAAATATTTCCCGCGTCACTCCAGTTTCCCCCGTGTCACGGTATTCTTTGTCGTGCCGCAGTATTCTTTTCCGTGTCGCAGCAACCTTTTTTAGGTTTTTTTTTTTTTTTTTTTTTTTATCTTTTTAGGGTTCCGTGCGTTCCCCTACTCATTTCCTCTATAAATACCCCCCTCCTTTCTATAGTTCGGGGCATCAAATCCTTCTCTCTTCCTCTCTTTTACACCAAAAATCATTCTCTTCTCTCTCTCTCTCTCTCATATTCTAAGCCTTAAACCTATATTCCTAATTACACCATTCTTCCCCCAAAGCACTCTAAGGAGTCCATACTTAACCCGAGGTTCCGTCCTTAAACCAAGGCGTGAAAGGTGCAAATAACTGAGGGTTTGGACCAAATAAAATCTAAATTTATTTAATTTAATTTTCATTTGATTTATATTTTTTATTGAAGTTACTAACAATTTATTCATGATGTAGCAATTTAAAGGAACGCATGGAATGTGAGTAATTAATTAATTTAATTACTATTATTTTATTTTAATATTGCTAGTATCATGATTAGGGTTATTATTATTATTTGATTTGGCTAACGCTATTATTGTTAAATTGCTTTCAATATTAATGCATATTCTATTATTTATTATGATCACCATATTGCATGCTTAAAGAGAATATGTAATTGAAAATCACGCCTAAAAAGATAATTTGGACGACCGGTTTAGTTTCCTTTTTAATCTTGTTTATATATATATATATATATATATATATATATATATATATATATATATATATATATATATATATATATATATATATATATATATATATATATATGCAACATATAATTTATAAATATTAGTGATCACTCAATTAAACAACAATATTAAAAAGGAACCTAAACCGGTCGTCCAAATTATCTTATTAGGCATGATTTTCAATTACATATTCCCTTTAAACATACAATATGGTGATCAATAAAATAATAAAATAAACATTAATATTGGAAGCAATTCTACAATAAATTGTTAGTCAAATCAAATCATAATAATTAACCTAATCATGATACTAGCAATATAAAAATAAAATAAGTAATTAAATTAATTACTCACATTAACCCGCTCCTTTAAATTGCTACATCATGAATAAATTGTTAGTAACTTCAATAAAAATATAAATCAAATTGAAATTAGATTAAATAAAATCAAAAGTAAAGTTGATTTGGTCCAAACCCTCAGTTAATTATACCTTTCACGCCTTAATTTAAGGACGGAACATCGGGTTAAGTATGGACTCCTTGGAGTGCTTAAGGGAAATATTATGGAAGAGTAAGAAGGCCGGAAATTAGGCTAAAGAGGGAGAAGAGAATGATTTTTGGTGTAGGGAGAGAGAGAATGATTTTTGGTGCCCCGAAATGTAGAAATGAGGGTCCTATTTATAGGAAAAATGAGCAGAGGGAACACACGAAACCCTAAAAGGATAAAAACCCTAAAAAAGGTTGTCGCAACGCGTCAACAACATGCCGCGACACGGTACACTTTAGTGTGACGCGGGGTAATTTGGTGTGACGCGGGACAGAAACAAACCTACAGAGGATAAAAAGTGTTTAGGGATTATGCGGAGAAAACACGGAGCAATCTCGTGTCATGGGAAAATGTGCCGTGACTCGGCAAGATTTCCCGTGGCGCGGCAGCTATTTCCGTGACACGGTGGAATTTATTTCCATGTTTAGGTCCTGATTCATTAGCGCGTGAGAAAAGGGACGCAAAAAAGACGTGGGAATGAACTGTGACACGGTGAAAAATACCGTGTCACGGTACCAGGCCTGTGCCACATCATCATCTCCCGCAACGCGACATTTTTAAATTGTGCGCGGTAATTCCAGTTTTTTACGCGTTTTTATAATTATCATAACTTTTGATCTGTAACTCGGAATAAGACATATAATGTAATTATTGGAAATATTATCAAGTCTATTTTCCAACCCAATTGGAATCAGGTCAAAATCATTTGTAAATTTTAAGATATGGCCGTTTTAGTATAAGGGTGTCGATTTTGGGCTGCGTTTAGTATTTTGCTCATAGCTTCTTCGTTTTAAATCGGAATTGGGCTTATGATATATGGTTGGAAAGCTTATTAAAAGGCTTGTACAACAAAATAATAATTGGATCAAAATTATTAAGCAACAAAATCAGTTTCTCTTGATTTTGCAATGTGGAAACGAAAAGAGGAAAACAAGTTATGGTTTAGGGAAATGAGCTAGGAAATGGAATGATTTATGAAATGTATTGAATGGAAACATGGATTTAAGCACTCCAAAGATAAAATACTCAACCCGACCAATAATGGCGGTGAAAGGTTGTTCATCATCGAGTTTGGTTTTGGAGAGACATTTTTAGGTGTCTACAATATATAAGTTTTTTTTTTTTTTTTTTTTTTTTTTTTTTAACAATATTTAAAATGAGTATAATTAAATAATTTTATTAACTTATGTTTATGTTTTTGTATTATTATATTATTATTGTTCTTTTTATTATTCTTATTTTAATTATTATAGTTCTTTTACTCTTTATTATTATTTATGTAAATTTTATTATTAATTTATTATTATAGCCTTTTTATGGAGGTTGAAAGCCGTGAAATACAACCGTTTTGCAGTACCCATGTCGTGCTCGTGCCGATTTTTCAAAATTGTGTTCACGGCCCGACCCACTCCTCAGTCACCGTTTCGTATCGTACCGCAGGCGGGCTTATGCCAGGTTGTGCCACCACCGTGTTGTGCTCGTGACGCCCGTGAGCCAGCACAACCCATGCCCACCTCTAATTTTATCAGCCCCACTAATTTTCCAATTATGGCTTGATTGACATTTTAATTGGAAAATTACATTAAAATTAATAATTTTGAGTGGTAGTTTAGGTTGTTTGAACACTGGACTCTTACATAAAAGAGATTACTATAAAGGAAAGGTGTTTGTATACTACCTCCATTCCAAATTACTCGCAACTTTAGGGCATTATTTGTGAGACATAAAATATTCCAAAGTTGCAAGTAATTTGGACCGGAGGTAGTACTTTATTCCATTGAGCTAAATGAAAGGTTGGGCTAGGGTTTTGGTTTAGGGGTGTTGTGAGTTTTCAATATGGTAGAAATGGGTTCCAATTGGGTGGGCGGAGTAACCAGGTGTTGGTCAAGTGGTTTAAGGGTTTTGCTACTCAATGGAAAATATTTCATCCTTTTCCCTTCTCTTATTTTCCTTCTTATTTTCCTTCACCTCCATAGTTTCATAGTATCCAAAAATTTGCTATTTATAAAGAACTCTATAACAATGTTAATTCACGATCCATTCTCCTAATCCAAATTACAGCTGCTGGACAAAAATGCAGCTTAGCCTTAAATGCAATTCTGTGGTCAATGTTAGTAAACAAAAAAATAAATTACAGGGTTCATTATCTTAAAACAATTCCAATATTGTAGTTTACTAATTGAGCTACAAGACTTGTGCCCTATTTCGCTTTTGGTTTTTATCTGCTAGTTTTTGCTTCTTGCGTGCCTTCACTCTATCCTCAAAGCCATCATCTAACATCTTCATATTTGCGACCCTCCTTGCCTTGGTAACCTGCAAGACATAGAGGTTTTGCAAGAAAAAGGTGAACCCACTCCTGCCTCAAGTAAATACAGAGTATATAAAGCAGAGAGAAATCTAGCAAAGAAACAAACATAAAATCAGAATTACACGATCTGCCTAAAAAAAAAAAAAAAGATTCTTACTTGTGAGATAAAAAGTCTACATGATGTTCAGAGACAAAACCCTTGTTCTATATCTATAACTATTGTTGTTTGTGTCCAAGACATGTGCTCTACTTTTTAAGTACTTGTGGCATGCTATCATCGGCCTAAATAAGCAATGGGGATCTCCAATTGTAGATCAATAAATCATCATGACCATTGCTAAGTAGTTCACATTGAACAGAAGAAAAGATATCAGAAAAGAGGCCTAAGAAATTGAGAAAGTGGTTCTTTAATCTTCTTTACTAAAGGGACACATATCAATTTTCCATTTTCTGCAAACTTCCACAACAAACAAAGGTGATCTCTTTCTCACTTTGAATTCCTTCAACTCATCCTCCGTTTCACTACCTATTTCAACCAAAAGCTCCATTAATTTTGTTTACAAAATGGACAAAATCAGTTGCCATATTTCTACAAACTTCCAAGATGTCCATAAGGGTGGTCTCTTATCTCAACTTCCTTTACATGGCACCAAGATCACTGTCATCCCTCGTCAAATTTTATCATAATCAAAGCCCTACCTCGAGATGGTCTAAATCAACCTATGTGACTACAATTAGAGTGAAGTTAATCACCCAATGACAAAAATTGCAATTCTTGGTGGTTTCTTACCTTTTGACAAGTTAGAAGCCTACAGCTTGTAAGGTATGCAGGAGGAATTTTTTAATTCTGAGCTATACTAAAGGCTGATTGTGAGGTTGTTGCATAGTAATGCTGTATTTTTAAAGGTGAGAGGAGCGTCGATTGCAACATCGGTGATGGGCTAGTGGTTGTTTAAGAGGCGGTGGATGTAGTGACAAGAGGCAGACGCCAAAGGTAGCAAGGAAGAGCTGTTTGCCAAGGATGGAATACAAAATTATGATATTATGATCTTTTTGGAGTGCAGTTGTGTAGTATAAGAGAGTTACAAAAGGAAGAAGGAAATTTTAAAATTACAGCAGAGGATTGCTAAGAACTCCAAAAAAAGAAAAAGTGGGAAAATAGTAGAAAGAACAGCCAGTTACTAAGGGAAATAGGGGGTTTGTATTACATTACCCTTTAATGAATTTTCCCAACCAAAAAACCAATTAGATAAAATATAGAAAGAAATTACGAGTACATTACGAATATGTTCACTTCACCTGAAGTAATTTACTCAGTTAAATCTTATTTAGTTCTAATCTGGATTGTTCTGAATATTTTTTTTATCTAGTCTGATTTTCATAAAAAATTTTGAATTATATTAGTCTGGTCTAATGTGATTTTATGTACTATACTGACAAACCTTTGACTGTTTTTTTTAAAAGTAATATAATAAAAAACATTACAAAGTCAGATTCATTCCAATGTATAATTTCTATGTAATTTAAAAATCTACCCCTAACCCGGAACCTGACTCCTACTAACCCGCGACTATGGTAGGTTCTGCTTACTGAAATCTTAATTTTTTATAATTGTGCAACTAAAGATATATAGTAGTAAATAACCGATAATTAAAAGCATATTAGTCTGAGATAAGTTGAAGATAACAAATTCTAATAATCTAATTCAAGTACCCCAAATTCTTTAATCAACATAAAAGTCAAACACTGAAAGTGTATTAGTGATCCAGGGAGGACAATTGCATCCAGCCTTACCCCAACCACTGATATATTTCACTGTTTGATATCTCCATTAGTGGATTTTGATAAACTATGCCATTATAAAAGGATGAAGAAGATTATTTATCAATTCCACATAATAATCTGAAATCCATCGGATATTTATTCCTAAAACATATCTCATTGTAGTTGTTGTGTCAAGTGGCATACATCATAGTGATTGAAAACAAGTGACTGAATACTAATACCTTACTAATTTGCTATAATTTCATCAAACCAGTGATATATATGATGAGCAGAAAGTAATGGTGATTGATATGTGTTTAGAATGTTGGAATAGCATTTTCTTTATTTCTTTATTTTTATGAGAGTGTTTTTTCTCTTATTTTCAACTATTGTAAGTCAAGGCAACACATATCAGCACTCTCACCTTGGTCATATCGGCAACCACCTCTTTTTCTTTACATTCAAACTTTTCCATTTGCTTACCAAGTGTTGCTTCTATTCCATGTAAAAGATCCACATCATTCTGCAAAAAATAATGAGCAAAAAATAATGAGCAAAAAACATGAAGCCACCAGAAAAACAACTGTTTCATCATTGCGCAGACAGAACTCACCCCTGATACAATGCTCAGCACAAGTCCCTCTCTACCAGCTCTTGCAGTACGTCCTGCACGATGAACATATTCAACAGGATCCCTGCAGTCATCACATTTTAGCATAAAGCATATACATTGTATAACTTCATTAAATAACAATTTCCAAATAGAGTGTGAGCATGTAACCTTGGTACGTCATAAAGTATGACTAGATCCACCATCGGAATATCTAGCCCACGTTCAACAACTCCTGTAGCCAGCAATATAGGAACTTTCCCAGACTTAAATCGATGAACAGAAGCTTGTCTTAAAGACTGAGGTATCATTGAGTTCAGCTCGGCAACCTTGAAGTCAAGTTCTTCCAACATCAAAGCCAATCGGTGGCATGTCCTATTTGCAAGAGCAAGATGCCTAACTTTGAGATTAACTAGTCTTTGAACCAAGCTAAGCTTTGAATAACAATTAATTTATTAAAAAAAAGGGATCTAGGGAGGTAATCTAAAAGTTTCTGTTAAGTGAAGCTTTTTTCTATAGAAAACTATATTTTTCTTAAAAAGAATAAAAAGAATAATTAAATGATGAAGATACCAGCTACCACTAATGAAAAGCATCAATATTCACTTTCATACTAGATAAATAACAAGTTCACTGTAACACTCACTTACTGTTCATGTTATTATAAGCAAACAAATCCAGAAAATGAATTTTTGATGTAGAACCCCAAAAGATCAAATATCTTGATATGCTAAGTACTACCTCCGTTTCATAAAATCTGCAACAAACTATGTTGCACGATTCTCAAGACAAAATTTGACAAATGTAGATTAACAAAAGTAAGGGTAGGTAATTAAGGGTAAAAAAAGTGGGATGATTTGATTAAACCACCCAATGACATCCAGAACCTCTGGCCCCACCAACCACCCACCATAATGTCCACCCCAGCACCTAAAATGACCACCCTACCATTGCCAACACCCACATACTCCACCAGCAGCAGGACCATTCGACCACACAACCACCTTTGCCACCCTATACCCACCCTCTCACCACCACAAGATCCGAAACCCCCACGCACCCTAACCACCGTATACCCACCCTACCCAATTCACAACCACCAAAAACCTACCGTTTAACGAACTTCTCACGGACCACCACCAAGAACTGAAACCCCAATGCACCATAACCACCAAAAAACCCAGCCTACCTCACCACCACCATCAAGAATCGAAACCCACCTTGCCACCATCAAGAATCGAAACCCCACCTCGCCACCACGATCTGAAATGCACCTCCTAAAACACCACGATCTGAAATGCGCCACCACGAGAGAAGAGAAAAGAGGGAGAAGAGATGGTGCGGTGGATTTGAGTGGTGGTGGTGGGTGCGGTGGATCTGAGTGGTGGCGGTGCGTGTTAGGAATGAGCTTGGTTACAACACTATTAATGGCAGAAATTAAGATGAAGAAGATGATTAAAGCATTAAGATGAGAATAACAACTAAATTGGATGATAATTCCACTTTCGACAGGTGGATTCTCTCCTAATATGAGCTTTCGAGAGGCTCACTCTCTGCCAATAACAATCCTCAATAATATTCAACATAATGATTATTCCTCCTAATATAAATAGAAAAATCCTCTTAACAAACTCTAGCTTATTCCCCAAGTCACTAATAATAGACTATGACAAATATGCTCTTCCCCAATATTGATTCTTTGCAGTGCGGTGAGAGAAGAGAGGATATGACTGGTGCTGGTGGTGGTTGAGAGGGAGGAGAAAGAAAAATTGGTGGTGGATATGGTTGTGAGGGAGGAGAGAGAATGTGGGTTAGGGTTTTAATTATGGTTTAATTAATTTGAGTTAAAGAGTTAATATGTTGTTTACTGAAGTTAAGTAAAATTTAGTAAGGGTATGGTGTTAATTTTACACAAAAAATTTACTAAAAGAGGAAACTTTCGATTTATTGCACATAATGCGTAGTTTCCTTTTTGGGAAATTGTTGCAAAATTTATGAAACGGAGGTAGTACGCAATAAATGTATCATAACATTACTAAATGAACTTAGTTACATACCTATATTCAGAGAAGAATATAATGACTGAGCGAACACTCATATCTTCCATCTTTGATAAAATATATCGAAGATATACATCCTTGACATGTTCAGGAATAATAATATATTGTTGTCGAAGAGACTCCACAGTGTGAAGGCCTTCATGTGCCTCAAAGAAGAATGCCTTGTTAGAAGATAACTCAAGCAATGCCGTTAGATCATCGGTCATTGTTGCAGAAAATAATAAAGTTTGCCGTTTTTTAGGCAAGCACTTAAATATAACTCTTAGCTCCTCCTCAAACCCAACATCAAGAACTCTATCTGCTTCGTCCAACACAAGAAACTGCGAAAACCATTCAGAAATTTTTTTCCCATAAGCCAGATTATAAGTACAAATGGCCAATCCCTCAACAATCATCCATAGTTTAGGACAAGGAAAACTACATTACATTCAAATTTTATACCTAAGTAATTACACTAACAAATTTTGTATCTAAAGTGCTACCAAAACAAGAGATCATCAAACACAATTTATCAAACATTAAAAAAAATGTCAGATATCTTTGAAACACTTGCGGACAAAAGTGCGCAAATGAATTGTCACCCAAAAAACACGGGTATTACACATATTCTGTTTTCCTACCATAGCTAAAAATAAAAAGCATAAACCATATCTGTTTATCATAATGTCATATTATTTTACCCTTGCCCACCAGGACATAATTACCATACATCTAACAAGCAAAACATAGAGTAATAACCATTACCTTTGTTCTGGAAAAGACTGGGGGTACATCTGGGTTATCTTCAAGCAAAACTTTAATCCTTCCCGGAGTAGTAATAACCACATGAGGCCTTTGCATCAGCGCCTTCGACTGGGTGATCATATCCATGCCGCCAATGATGACAGCACAACGGATATGCAAGGATGAGCCAAGGGCACGAAACTGCTCAGCCAACTGAAATGCCAATTCCCGAGTGGGGGTGACAACAAGGGCAAAAACCCCATATGGGTCTTCTGCTAATCGATGAAGGATAGGCAAGGCAAATGTAGCGGTTTTTCCAGTTCCCGTCTTTGCAATACCCAAAACATCATTTCCCGCGAGAATCTTAGGAATGCAATATCGTTGCACTTCAGTTGGTTTCTTCATTCCGAGTTCTGAACAGGTTTTAATACCCCACTCTGAAAGTCCTAAATCAGCAAAAGTAGAAGTAGAAGATGTTTCATTCTTACAATCCGGCGTCTGCTTTTCGATTTGTTGATGCTGTTCATTGGGTATTTGGGAGTTTTGTATAGGGATATCAGTGTGTGATTTTTGAGGTTTTTTGGAAAAACTCTTGTTTTTCTTTGAAAATAATGGGAAGTTGGTATCAAGGTCCAGAGAAGTTGAATTCATACTTCAATCTAATGAGAAAAAAATTTTAGGATTTCAATTTGGTGAAGAACTTGGAATCTCTGGTTCTAACGAGAGAAAAAAGAGATGCGATTGAGAAAAGTAGAATGAGGATAGAAGGAGAAGGGAGGCAGTGGCTTTTTAAATTTAAGAGTTAAAAAAAATTGTAATCCAAAAACCCTAAAATACCTACTACCTCCGTTACAGGTGATGTGTAACGATTTGACATAAAGCAGAGCGAGAAAATGTTTAATCGTTGTACATAACCTGTGACGGACGTAATAGTATGACTGTATGAGTAGTCTATTTACTGTTCGAAGGACCGTACTGTAGCTTATCAACAGTATCTTCCCGATACTACCCTCGATATTTTTTTCCCCCGATGTTTATTGCTTTACTTACCCTTTTCCTGCTTTTGCTCACCATCACTCTTTCTCTTTCAGCCATTATTTTCTCTTGAGAATTTCAGCTGAAAATGGAGTCAAATTCGGCTATTGCAGAATGATCATCTACGTTTCTATGGTTATTTATTTATTTATTTATTTGTTTGTGATTGAAGTATTGAGTGTGGTGGTTTCTGGCTTCCGTACCTACTCGCTAATTGGGTTTATGGTGATTGATTTGGCGGGGTGAGTAATTTGCCTTTTTTTACTTTGAGGTTTTACAGTTCGGTTTTGCTTTTACCAAGGCGTTTGGCTAGATTTGCGATTAGCTGTATGACATGTTCTCATACATTGAAATTCAGCTCAGCTCAACTCAGCTCGCAATTTCCTTCTCTTATCAATTATTCATTTCACTTCAGTCAATAAAAAATAAAAATAGGCCCTTAATAATAACTTACTTTTTGCGATTTGTTAGTTTGTTGCGTTTATAAGTTTTGCCGTGGCGTTTGGTTATGGAGTTTCATTCTCTTCGGAACCCTATCTCAAATTCAGGTACAATATTTTAACTTTTTTATTTGATGTATTTTTGAGTATTTTTTGCATTTTTTTCCTTTGATCGATTAAGTTCGATTTGTTGGGGTTTAAGGCATATGATTTTCTGGATCATCTTGATTTGATCTAAGAATAATTTTGGTTATTTGTTTGGTATTACAATGTTTGTAATTTTTAGGGAAATTGATTCAGGCTAATACGAAATCATTGGAAGATCCGAAGGAAGTGACCAACAAAGTGTTCTTTGATGTTGAAATTGATGGTAAACCAGCTGGTAATTTCTCATCTCATTGGTATTATGTTTTTTTTTTCTGATTTACTTGATTTGCTTTAATTATTTTAGAAAGTTCGTTTTAAATTTTTTGTTCAATTTTATGTTTCTGGGGTTTTCTGTTTTTTTTTTTTTTTTGGGATTGAAGTTTTGGGTATTTTGTTTATAATCTGATTGATCAATAAAGGGGTGTTTTGATAATTGATTGGAATTAGGGTTTTTTAATGTTAAATTGGGAATTTTGTAATTCACTTGTAAAAAGTTTTGAACTTTTATTGAATTTTGAATTGAAAGGGGAAGTGTTAGTTTGTGGGGTTTACTGGGAATGTGTGAAATTTGTCAAATTATGATAGAATCTGGTGTTGGGAATTTAAAGTTTTAAGCTTTCATCAATGGGGCATGATGATTCTTTGTTTATTGATTGATACTGCATATCAGGTTTCTGCTCTTTCTTCTCTCATTGTCTGTTTTTGCTAGATTTAGGGTTTTGATTGAATTTGTGGTTGTTGAATTGGGGGAATTGTGGCGTTGAATGCTGAGATTCATCGAATTAAAGGTTGATTACTTGAAGAGAAGTGCCTAAGTTGCAGTGATTGGTTCAAAAAAGGGTGAGTAATTTTCTTCAATTTTGGTTTGTGATGCTACTGAATTTGATTTTATGCCGAATTTTGATTGACTTGTTGCCAATTTTGCCTTAATTTTGCTGGATCTGTGTTTACTTGGAACTTTGAAATGTAGGTAGTTTCTACTTGCAAATACATTAGAAAGACTAAATAGGTAGAAAAACAATGAATTATACTTTTTTTATTTTGTAGATTGAATGCGTGTTATGAATAAGTGTCGTTGAGTTTTAAGGTTCTGTTGATATCGTCGAAGTTATTTTTGACTATGTGTATGTGATGCTAATTTATTTGAGGTTGAATGCATAGGTGGATCAGCATTTTTAGGTTGGGTAGGGCGTAAAGCTGTAAACTATAGAGCTTTTTCAAAGAATTAGGAGAAGAAAATTCCTGAAGAGAAATAAGGGAAAAAAGCCAAAGTAATTATTAATTAATATGAAAATGTATTCTATTTATCACATTAGAAAATATTTTTCAAAAAAATCCGTAAAGCTCTGAAATTAGTGTCAATAGAAGCAAATCGAGTAAAGCTACCACTATTAAGATTTGAATTATTGCATCAAACAAGAATCAAGTATGCTAACCCATTTTTTCTGTAAAACGACACATTCAATACTTTTTATAGATGTTCTGGGCAGTGAGGCGAGTTGTGGCCTGGATTAGCCCGCTCCTAGATTTGCCCGTGGTTGAATGGTGGAAGACAATGTATTTTGATTCTAATCAAAGCCATTGTATCTTGCATTTTGTCTCTTTTTTTTCCCTTTTCTTTTTACATTGCAATTTGAGTGCTTATTTAGTTATTCTTATGTAATGCAGGTGAAAGGGCTTTCAATTGAGGAACTTTCCGCTCGTAATGATTTAGTCCTTGCTTAGCCTGATAGAATTCAGTCCATACCAGATGGAACCCCTGCAGCTAAAAAGAATGGGGGTTGGACATCTGGTTGGACTTCTTCAGCTACTCGCCAAGAGATAAAATTTGATTCAGGTGTGTGTTTGAATTTATTTGCGCTGCATTTTGGAAAGTAAGCCTACGTTTGTTAGTGTTAGGGTTGACGCTTGAAAGTACTTATGGGACTAATATAATTTATTGCGTTTTTTTTTCTATAAATGGTAGATGGGAGATTTGATGATGAGTAACTACGGGAGACTGAACAGTCCAGTCAATTTAAGCAAGAGTATGAAATGAGAAAAATCAAGCAGGTGAATTTGCACAAAGCTCCCATTTCTAACTCTAAACTTTCAGTTGGAATTTGTGTTCTTTCTTGCATGTCCATGTGTTTTAATCCTTACTATATGGAAATATTCTTATATTGTTAGGATCTAGGTCTGGATGTGATAGCAGAAGGTTTGGACACTTTGAAAAACATGGCACACGATATGAACGAGGTTTTCCATCTTTTGTACCCTTCCTTTGATAAATTTAAAATAAGTATTCTGTTTTGATTTTGATGTCATCCTGTGCTTTTTGGATGATAGTTTACTTTTTGCGATTTGTTAGTTTGTTGGGTTTATAAACAATAATCTTGGGTTTGCGATTTCAGTTTTGTTTGATCTACGGTTTGTCTTTGATTATCAGGTTTAATGTTCTGCGTTTTGCTGGAGGCTGCTGTTGCTTTGGCTGGGGGGCATAGAAGAAGTCATTCGGAGGAAAATGTTTGAATTGAGTTGTAAATTAAGAAATTTGATGGTTACTGAAGCAAACGATGATGGGTTAGTGGCTGAGATTGCAGTTGAGAAAGCTGTGGTTAATGGGGATGTTTTGGTAATAGAGAATTGTGAGAGTGAAGATTTCTATGACCGGAAGAAATCTATGAGTTTTTCGGCTTCTGCTGATAGCGAGGATTATGGCTGTGAGAGGTCGGCTAGGGTAATACTCCCATGGGAGGAGAGTTTTATGATGTTTGGGAAGGTAAATTTTTATTTTTTTGAATATTTTCATCAAATTATTTGGTTTTGGTATTTGATTCTGTTTTATTGGGCATGTTGTGGTGTAGTACTATAGAATTAGCATTATCTTATGACACTACTTTGTTTAGTTTAGTAATGCAAAGGTAGAGAAGGGAGAAATGATAAAATGGGGTGTAAAGATTGGTCCCACTGGTTTGCTTTTGGTGAATTTAGAAATGTATACAGTTGCATCTCTTCAAGATGCAACTTGACAGCTTTAGTCAAGAAAATATTGTTGTGAAGGCGCAGTGGCTTACTTGGTCATGTGAATTGTGTTCCCTCAATTATTCGCAGCGTCCACTAACACCTAATCTCTTTTAGTTGCCAGCCTGCTCTGCAACTTTCTACTAGCAGAGAGAGGAATGCGTTCAGCCAATTGCTCTCCAATTTCGTACCCAATGCAGCCACAACAATTGATGTACAATAGAAAGGAGATGAATAACCATGACAACTCAGTGTACTCGGCGATTTGATCATGATGCTTTCTAATGTTGCTCTGCCACCTCGGTAATTTTTCATGTTATTGTTTATATCAGTGATGCTTTTGCAAGTACTTTTTCGATGCTTTGAAAATGACGCAAATTGCAAATTAGGCTTTAGCTTTAAGGGTCAATTATACTAGATGTATCACGGTTTATTTTTTCTTGTTTAAAAGGAATTTTTGATTGTTACAACAATTAAAACTCCGAATTTAGGAATGTTTATTATAGTTGTTTTGCTGCTAATGTGCCATGAGCTGTTATTGTCAATATCTGTGTATTATGCAATTTAATATCAAATTCAGATGTATGAGGTTTTGACGTGTTCATATAATATTATTTGATTAGATAGAAATTGCTAGACGACTAGCGGATCAATAATTATTTAGCTTTTGATTGGACTATTATCATTGTGTTAAGTTGTGAAATTGGAACTATTAACTCTTGTTTTAAATGCTTTGTTCTTGTAAACCTTTATTCGGGAAAGTGAGTGATTTTGTCTGTTCAATTAAATGTTACTGAATTGTTATATTATTCTTGTTGATTGCCATATTCCTAGCATGAAGTGACCACATAAAGAGCAAGTTTGTGCAGGGAAAATGGGAAATCAACCCCCAAAGTCCCAATACATATCTATATTATATAAGCTTCTTCCTTTTTCTTTTATTCTGACCTCTGTGTGCCTAAAAAACTTGTAGACTGATCCTGAACTGCTCAAGCCATATCTGGGAATGATCTAAATTGACTAGAGGAGATTTTTGCTGCAACTCCATCATCAAAAGACAGCATTGAGGCAAAAAGAAGATGAGGAACTTGTAAGTATCCTCTCTTTGTAGCTATCTTCAACTATAATGTCAATTCATGTGAGAGACAGAGCATCTATTCCTGTAATTCATCATTTGGTGTTCTTTTGGTAAAAACCAATAATGGATCATTGCTCCATGCTGCCTGGATGTATAAATTTGTCTTGATATTACTCTGTTTGGAATTACAGTCAAGTATATTATTTTGGGGTGCTAAGAAAGATATGTCACATGCCCTAAAATAGAATAAGACTGGTTAGATTTCCAATGTCGACTTCAAATGAACTTTAATGGTGTTTGAACTTCAAATGGCAATTTTTAAATATGAAGGTTTAGGACTTTGATTATGCAATATTTAGCATTTGCTTGACTTTAATTATGCAATAGACGAATGGTATTTCTAAGAAGATTATATGCTTCAAAGTGCAACACCAGAAACAGGTTCATCTAAAAATATACAGATTTAACTTTCAGAAAGTGCATAAACCAAAATGCAGGATTGCATTAAAACAACATCCAATACTGCAGTCAACAATAACACCTAATCTTTCTCCGAATTCAGTCATCAAAATCTATGTATACAAACAGCATCACCTAAATCATAGGTCTATTTCCCCTGTTCAGTAGTTGCTAGAAACTAAAATTGTGCAGTTATCAAAGGGTTTAAACATCCAAGAAACTTGAGCAAACTTTTCAGCAGCATTCATCTTGTGTGTGCTTCACTTTCTTATTTTAAGTATGTTTTGCATTGATTTTCAAAGGTCGTACATTGTTAGGGAGAAAGTTTGCTTTCATAATAAAACAATAAGGCAATCAATCTGATATGGCTGGTGTTGATTTTAGTTAGCTTAGGTTACGTGATTATTATAGCACCTTTGATGATTCGCCATTGCAACTCCACACAACTTAAGCAATGTTTCTAAGGGAATTCTAACTGGTTCTCTCATGGTATCATCTCATCATAAAAAGTTGGTATTAGGGTGTCAGTTATTAATTTATGGTAGGATTTACTCATTCAAGTTGATACCATAATCTTTTTTCAAAGCTTACTTATCTTGTCTTCCTAAATTTGCTAGCTTGTACAAATCCCTGTTTTCAATAATTCTTATCAACGGCTCGATCTTTTCCCTGTGATTTCTATGTTGATTGTGGGTGTGTGAGTCCAGAGTATGAGTCCATTACAGTTCCTTGCTATGAGAATTGCTACCAACTCATGTTTGTTTAGAATTTGCATAATTGAAATAGTTGTCACCAATTAGTATTTGATGTTCATTTAATGAGAGTTAGAGGTAGTAGCCATTTATTTGATTGCATGTTTTAATAATCTTGATTATTTGTAATTAGGTTAATGTTCATCAGTAATTTATTTTCCAGTAATATGATTCTTCTAAGTTGGATTATTGTACTGATGATCAAACTGATTTTATTTCAATAAGTTAAGACCACCTGCAAAGTAAATCAAACGAATATTCTCCGTTTTTGTAACAACTACTATGATTTTATTTTATTTTATGACTGATTCAGTATTTGGTGTTGTACAGATGTGTCAACTACTATGATTGTTCAGATAGGGCCAGTGGTTGATTTTTTTATTGCTAATCAGAATGTTAGCTAGGGATCCCTATTCCATTGACTGGAATAAGGTATCGACCTTTTCTGTGCTGCAAGCAGTTTGTAAAAATGTTTGATTCAAAGTATGCTAAAATAGCGGTTGGTCTTTTAATAAAGAGTCAGTTTATATAAAATAATACTACATCAGTAGTTGGTGGTAGTTATAACTTAGCTTTGTAAGTTGTAACTTTCTCTTTTCGGTAATAAAATCTTATTTTCCAAAAAAAAAAAAAAAATACTACATCAGTACAGTCCATCATATAATTTAAGGTTGTTAACTTAATCTGGGGATAAACAATTACAGAGTTTTTAGTTTAAATAAACATATTAGATCATAAATGAGGTTATAAAAGTGGGGGTAAAGAGAGATAAGAGAGAGAGAGAGAGAGAGAGAGAGAGAGAGAGAGAGAGAGAGAGAGATCATGTAAGAACGGACTTTTTAGAAGTGTTAGAATTGGAAGCTAGCAGGAGAGGTAGGGTAAGGAGAAAGCAGGTTGGAAAATCAAATTTCTGGGTTGATTTTTATTAGGAAAAATGGAAAACAATAATCCCACCTTTACCATTTTTGCTCAAAACAATCCCACCTTTGACTAATCTGGAAACAATCCTACCTTTAATACTCATCTGCTTAAAATAGTCCCTTTTACCCTTAACCTGTTCAACAGGTTATTTTATTTAATTTTATTTTTAACTTTTGAAATTTCTCTTCCCACTTCTTTCTTAACCACCATTATCACCACCAACCACCACCCTGACCCCCACCACCCCCTTTCATCTGACCTCAACACCACACCATGACCCCCTCACTTGAACCCAGCCAGGCCGGGCAGCCCTCCCTGAAAACGCTATCCCGATTCCTGAAAACACCAAACCCCACCCCCTCTCACCTGACCCAGCAAAATGAAAATGAGACGCCATTGTTGAGTGCTTCAAAGGAGGGGAAAGAGAGAGAGAGAGAGAGCAGTTTGAGAGATGGGAAAGGTGAATTGATTGATTTTCGATTCTTAATCTTAGTTACTGTTGTTTGAATTTGATACTAGTATTTAATATTACGAATTGAAAATTGTTGGTGTTAATGAGATATGTTCCAAGTTTCTAATTGTTAATTACATATGCCCAATTGTTGCTAATCTGAAGTTTTAGTTGTAAAAAGGAAAATCTTGGTTTGTGGAATCTACTCAATTTACAGTAGAATTTCGGTGATGAAATCACATTTCAATTTTGTTTTTTTTGGAAATTATAGAAAAGATGAAGGAATGGACAACAGATTAAATTTGTTGAAAAAAAACAAAGGACAATAGATTAATACTAGTATATTTTTGGATTTCAATTTCTGCTCTAAACATATTGTATCGAACAAGATTGGGGATGAGCATTATCGTACTCAGTCACCCTTCGTTTGCCTTACCTACTGACGGGGAAATGGTTGGAGTTTGAATTTTGGTGATTGGTCAGTCTGGGAGTGACGGGGAAGGCGAGTTGATTCCGGCAGGGAAGATTTCAGGTTGGTGTTTCGACAGGGGTAAAGGGGTTGGTTTTTTTATTTATTTTATTTTATTTATAAATAGTTATATATTTGTTATTATTTTTTATTTTAACATAAGACCAATAAAAAGGTAACACGTGGCAAGTCACCTCCCAAACAAGTTATCAATTTCACAAACCGGTAAAAGGATTGTTTTGAGCAGATGAGAATCAAAGGTGGGATTATTTCCAGATTTCGAAAAGGTGGGATTGTTTTGAGCAAAAATGGCAAAGGTGGGATTATTAGTTTCCATTTTTCCTTTTTATTATTCTAAAATTTGTTTTTATTTTTAAATGTAATTGTTGCAATTGCTTTTATGATCATGTTTTGGTGTAGTTTTTGGATTATTTTGGACTGATTTGGATATGATCTTTGATAATTGAAGTTGGTAATATTTTTATTTTGATTTTCTAGGTTGACTTTGATCATTGATAATTGAAGTTGTTCGTTCTCCATCAGTGAAACTGGATCTCTTCCGCTCATTTCCAACTTTCTCTCCTATTCTCCTCCTCTCACTTTCACTTTATTGACATACTCCATTCAAGCATACTCGGAGTTTTCCAAGCGGCTTATCCGCTTATGTTCTTTCTCCTCCATTGAGATCCAAGGCCACTTTCATCATGCCCTACAATAATAATCTTTTTTCCTTTACTTTCTTCTTTGAGAAATTGAGCTGAAATTTGTTCTCGTAAAATTGTTATTTCGATGTTTATTGCTTTGTACATGAAGACTCCTTAGGCTATCTCTAACTGGTATAAAATTTAAGGAGAGATTTCACTCACTCAAGTAGGCGTTTGCATAATATATTGCTTTAACCTGCATTTCTACTTTCTTATCTGACGTTTTTTTCTTTGTAGTTTAGGGTTAGTTGGAAGAGAGAAAAAGGGAAGGAGGGAGAGAGCAAGTGCGTTCTGGCTATGAGTAGTGATAAAGTAGGGTTTATCTGTGATTGGTAGTTGATTAGTATATTGTTGCTTGTTACTGCAAGAATCCTGGCTTAGTAAATTATGATGTCTCTTATGCTTATGTTTTTTTATCAGATTTGTCATAATTATTATCTTCTGCTTTTGATTTTGCTGTTTTCCTTTTGATTTTGTGTATGATTATTCCCGGGTATCGCAGATTTGACCTTTGCAATCAGTAAAGATGGCGTCATTTGGGATGGATGATAGAAAAAGTAAGTGGATACTTCTTTTTTTGGATATAAATTGCTGTTAATATTTATACTCTTTAAGAATTTTAAATTGATGTTACTGAATTAGCTTTAGCTATTATATTTAAATCATGTTTATGCAAATTGGGATGGTGCTGAGATTGTGAATTAGATTAATGGCGGATTGGTGTTAATTGAGTTTGAGTACAACTCAAATTGCTATTAATTGAGTTAATTGTTGCTATTGTTTTTATATTATGCTTATGTGATTTGGTATGCTGCTAAGATTTTGAATTCAATATTGCGGTGGATAGTGGCAGTGAATTGTGGCAATGAATTGGGTGTGACTATCACTCTAATTGCTGTTTTTTGAGTTGATTTCAAATCATGCTTGTGTGATTTCGGATGCCCGATAACTTGGTGGATCATGGTGGTAAATTGGGTTTGAGTTTCTGGATTTTTTCCATAGTTCCTTATCACAAATGGAGAATTAAGGACCATATTAGGAGGAACTGAGGAAGGGATTGTTGTTTGCAACTCTTTATTAACTGCTTGCTGCTGTTATGTAAATTCAACTTGGGACAGGAATTTAGTTTTGGAAAGGACTGCAGACCTTTGGGTCAAACCTGTTGATCTCTTTGCTGATTATGATCTAAATTGTCAAAGCAAGACTATAGGTTTGTGTTCAAAATCCAAACTTGGGGACAACAGTCCTAACCAAGTGATAAATTTACAAATCATGTGTTTTCAATTAAGACTTTAGAATGACAATTCCATGGGGAGGGATATCATAGAACTGAGCTTTTTACTACTTGGTGCTATGTATCAATTGGCCGTGCACTTATCTTCCTGTATATTTTGGAGATGCTAGAAGTCGTGAGGTACAACAAATTTCCAAGCTATTCAAGCTTGTTGCATAATCTCATTTTAAAAACTATAATATTTTGTGTTTAGGTACTTCATAAGGTTGGGGCTGAAAGAGCTTGTGCTGCAGCAATAACATTGGACACACCTGGACTCCTGGTGCAAATTATAGAACTGTTTAGGCTTTGAGCAAGCACAACCCTTGACCAATGATCTGCCAGTCTGCCACTGTTAAGCTTGACCAATTTCACCAGGTGGACTTGTTTGGAATAAGAAACTACAATAATTCAATATATAGACATTGGTTGCTTATCTCTTATTTACTTGGACTTTATGGAACTCAAATTCTGAGCTCTTTATATTATATTTTGTCCATAAGAACAGCTGGGATTGTTTTTGTATACTAATATTTGGCTTTGATTTCTATGGAAGTTAATTCTATATACAAGGAATTAGGTTCTGATTATTTAATAGACTAGGGTGGCCTCGACATGGCTAGCCAATGCGGAGAAGTTATCAAGGCTTGTCTTTGTACTTAAGATTTTAGCTTGTACATAATTATGATTAATAAGCATTTTGCACGTAAAATGTCTTATGCAATCTTTAAATACCTTGAAACTGGTAAGAATTAATACAATGAACCTTTAGAAAGAGTAATAATAGACTATTAAGTTCAAAATCATATATCCTTAACCTTTTCTTATGTATTTTAAAGAGTAAAAAATAGCATTTACATGCTTTTCTTATAGTCTAGATGATTCTCTAGAATATTTGATACATATTACAAGCTGAAAAACAAAGAGAAACAGATAGGAATAATGAAATTTTGCATCAATTTGTTCTTGGGTACCCTATGAGTAGTTAGGACTCTCAGGTGTTAAATTTTAGTTTTGAGTTTGGATTTTGCTCTAGTCCAATGCAACGTACATTGATACTTAGTATTGCTGTTAAGTCTAATATGATCATCTAATACTCCCTCCGTTTTTAAATACTTGCTCCATTTCTCCATGCGCGGAGTTTTAGGAGAAATTGGAGAAAGTAATAAAATATGGGGGTAGTGGGGTAGTTAGAAAATAAAAAATTGTAAAAAACAAAAGTAGTGGAAGAATAGGAGGAGAGAGAGTATTATGTTGGGTCCACCAATTATGACAAATGAATTAAATATTGTAAAAGCTTTCCAAAAAAAGAAATGGAGCAAATATTTAAAAACGGCCAGAAAAAGAAAGTGGAGCAAGTATTTAAAAACGGAGGGAGTATAAAGTTTGGTAGCTTGAACCCAAAGTAAAAATCCAAAATAATTAAATACGGAGTAGTTTTTTTTTTTCCTCTCTTTGTATATTGGTACAGGGGCTTTATTTTTTATTTTTTAATATTCTGTAATTAAACCCAATGTAAGAAGAGCTGAGTTACGCAGGCAAGCTTGAGCTCAGCCTGATTCAACTCAAAAATACAAAGAAATACAGTAAATCATTAAACTGATACTCATTAGATGCAGAGCATATAGCATTATTAGGATGCATCATATCAGAATCTCACCAGAAAAGTAGTATCTTCTCTTCTAACAAGTAACAATAAACCTTTAAGGTAGGTTATGATTGATAAGAGAACTACTCACACCTCCTTATCTTCAACTATAGAATATACATCTAAAGCCTAAGCAAAAAGGCAGTCTATTCCCTTTAAAAACATGTACCTTGAAAAATTGCATCTTTTAAAGTTGTGGACTCTCATTTTACGCTCTTAATCCCAAAATTATAATCGAAATTTAGATCTCCTTTGCATCTCATAACAACGAATCTAATAGCAATGTTGAAAGTCACCTTTGTAAAACTCTACAATCCCCAAAATCAAAACCAAAGTACAATCTAAAGATCATAAATAAAAATGCTAAAAAATTGTATAGGGAAAAAATTAAAGTACCTTTTGATCGGATTTGTGGTAGCGCTTAACTGGACAAACCACAAAGTCACTGACAAATATTCATGAAATGATCAAATTGAAAGAATAGAAAGAGACATGAGGGGATTCCATGGGGTACTACTCGGAAGTTGGTATATTTCCCTCACTTATAGTGTTTCTGGTTCTCCATTCACTTCAATTATCAACTATATTTTTTTCTATCAAAATCCAATCAAATTTAGGAAAAATAGATGAATACCTAGACCCTAAAATTTAAAAAGGATAATACCTTAAAATCTAAAATCAATCAAAACCTTATAATACAATTGAAATTAAAAATGAAAAATACCTTTGAAGATTGTCAGTGACTTTGTGGTTGAAAATTGAAACCAATAATTTAACCGATTGAATGTGAAGATGAAAAAGTACGTAATAACATAGAGAAGATATACGGTATTAAAAAAAAAAAAAATCTTGTAATATTAAATAGGGGCAAATGCATAAATACACATTTTTAGGGTTATAATTGTCACAACACTATTCATAAGAGCAAGATTCTACTTTATATAAAGTAGGGATATCTTGTTTTGAACTTGAATTTTTTCCACCAAAAAATGATGAAGCTGTAGAGTTCATTGATATAGGAGCATCTATTTATATATATCTGTACATTGATTTTCGTTTTTTAAGTTTCAACTTGTGAATTTTATATAAGATAATAAAGCTCATTTAGTTTAAAATTCTATTGAATCACAAGTTTATATTTCTTCTTACCAAGAAAATTACAAGAAATTAGTTTATTATTTCTTCATTCGGATTTTATTATTCTCTATTTCAATTTGTATACAAAATTTAAAGTGATTTATGCTTTCAAATTATGATTGGCTGCAAAAAACGACGACCTTAAAAGGGGTAGCAAATAGTTTTTTATGTATAAAAAAAACAGGAAGATTAAAGAGCAGGTGGCTTCAACAAATGTTCTCTTTGCTATATCATTATAGAATGGTTAATTAAGATATACGTTGCAAATTTCTTCTTTATTTTAGAATTATTGGAAGGGAAAAGAGAACGGTAAATTGATTAATAATATATGTTTAGAAAAAAAAATCAACATTTAGAATCATGATTGAGGAGGAGGGAGTGGGAGATAAAAAGGAGAAGAAAAGGGAAAGAGAGAGGGGGGAGGGGGTGGGGAGGGAGAGTAATAAGGAAGAGTGAGAGAGAGGAGCACAAGAGAAAGCGAGAGAGGAGCATGGATAGAGGGATGGGTCAAGAGAGAAGAAGCCAAATTAGAGAAGGGCTAGGAATGAGATAGGTGGTCGAGAGAGATAAAAGGGTCGGGATTAGGAGACAGAAAAGGGTCAAGGGATAGAGGGCAAACTAGGAGAAGAGAGGAGTGGGCACACCTAGAGAGGAGAGAGGTCAATAGAGAGAAACAAAGTGGGGTTAAAAGAGAGAGAAAGAAAGAAGGAGGGTAGCTAGGGAGAGAGACATAGAGTGAGAAAAAGGGTCCCAGAAAAAGGGAATGGAGGGAAGAGAAAGAGAGATAGATAGATAGAGTGATAAAGAGAGAGATGTTGGGAGAGAGAGAAAGCTCATGAGAGAAAAAAGGAAGGAGGAAGGTGAAAGAAAGAGGGAATTGAGATAAAGGGAAGCTGAGAGGAATAAAGGGGAATTTGGAGAGAGAGACAGGGGGGTCAGGGGAAGGGAGAAAGTGTGACCTATAATTTTACAAACTATTATATTTTCATTTACAAAAAGTAAATATATACAAAGAATTTTACAAGATCTTTTTACCCCTAAAACCTTTTTAAATGTTTGCAATCTATTTCATTTTCTTTTTCCAAAAAGTGAAGTTACAAAATATCCAAACAAATGTAACACCTTTATATTAACACATAGATAATCATAGCTTGAAAATTTTAACTTTTTTGCATCGAGAAAGAGAGGGAGTTGGGAGAGAGATTGTCGAGAAAGAAAAAAAGGGCTAGGAGAGAAAAAGGGGTCAAGGGAAAGAAGGATAGGGAGAGTGAAAAACGACAAGTCTAAATAGGAAGAGAACAAGCTAGAAGAGAATAAAATATGCAGAGAAATGAGAAGGGTCGGGACTCGGGATAGAGAGAGGGGGTGATGTGAAAAGAATTGGGGGAGAGGAGTTGGAGAAATGAAAGGGAGAAATAGAGGTTGGGAAAATTTTGAGAAAGAAAGAGGAAGAAAGAGAAAAAAAGGGGTAAGAGAGAAAGACAAGGGTAAGAGAAAAATAAGAGAAATAGAGAGAGAGAGAGAGAGAGAGGGGCCCAGAGAAAGAAAGAGAGACAAGGGATAGGGTAAAGGGAAAGAGAGAAAGATAGGTTTTAGAGCAATAGATGATGGAAGAGGTGAGAAGAATTTCAAGAGAACATTCTTAACGTATATAACTAATGCTTTGTGTTGAATTTTGTAATTTAAAACTAAACTAATGCAAGTACCTTTGAGTGCAGATTTAGAGTTTTTCACTTCAATTCTATAATGTAATGAGGAATTTGGTAGTGTATTTAGTAATTAACATTTTTTATTAGGAATGTATATAAGCAATTCAGTTTCGCATAGGTATATAATCCTAACTAAATATCATACACCTACGGGTTTTTTTCTAAAACTATATACCTACATGATGACACTTTTAAAACAAAATTAATTGTCTAAATGCATAAGGCATAACTTCTCATTTATAAGCAAGTTGCCAAACTATGTTAAACTAATGACTTACGTAATTAATAATGGTAAGCCCACCTCATCCGATCCAATTTATGTAATTATAACATATTAAGTTTCAACAATTTTATTTATTTTATTTTATTTTATTTTATTTTTTTTTGCTTGTAAAACCATTGTAATAGAGAAAGGGAGAAAGAGGAAGGGGAAGGAAAGCAGGTGAGTAGAATAGAGCAATAGAGGGGGGATAAAGACAAAGAGGAAGAGAGGCAAAAGAAGGGGATAGATCGATAGAGAAAGAAACAACATAGGAGATAGAGAGGGGCCATGAGAGAAAGGTGAAATCAAATCAAGAAAGAAAATGGCCTAAAGAAAAAGGATCCATGACAAATATAGATGGCAGACTAAGAGACACGAAGATGGGGGAGAAAGAGAGAGAGTGTGTGTGTGTGTGCGCCAAAAAAGGATAAGTAATGCCGAGAAAGAAAAGGGGTTGAGAGACGGGTGGGAAACAAACTTAGAGAAATAAAAAGGGTTGGGAAGGAGTTGGGAGAAGAGAAAGAAAGATAAAGCTAAGGGAGGGGCTGAGAAGGAAATAGAGTCAGATAGAGAGAGGGAGAGAGAGAAAAGGGGCCATGAGAGAGAGAACAAGGTCGAAAGAAAAAGAAATAGAGAGTTAAAGGGAGAAAGGTCTAACAGAGATAGACTGATAAAGAAGGAGACAAACAGAAAAAAGGGTCATGAGAGAAGGAAAACGAGAAAGGGAGGTCGGAAGAAAGATGGAGAATTGAAGATAGCAAGATGGAAGTACCATGGGGAAATAGAGGAAGGAGGGCTAGGGAAAAAGGAGCAAGTGTAGCCTATAATTTTCAAAGTTTTTTAGAGGATGGAATAGGGACAAGAAGGATTAGGAAAGCGAAAGAAAGAGAAGAAAGTGAGATAAAGAGTTTAGGTCATTAAAGGAAGGATTTATTCAGAGGGTAGAAAATGTGACCTATAGTTTTCAAATCCATTGAAAAATAAGAAAGAGCAAGGGAACAAGGCCAAGGGGAAGATAAAGGGAAAGAGATAGACTTAGTAAAAGGGAGGGGGGAGCTGAAAGAGGGATGTTTAAGGGAAATAGATGAAGGAAAAAGTGAGAAGCACTTCAAAATACCATTCTTAGTGTTTAATTGTGGAAGAGAGTTAGATGCTATATACTTACCTCCGTTTCTTATTAGTTGACACGTATTCCTTTTTAGGAAATTTTTTTAGTTGACACATTTCCTTTTTGGGTAAGCTTTATACCTTACTTTTTAAGTGTACCCCACTTGTTTTATCGTTCTCTCTCACTCTCTCTCCTCTCCTTAATATGTGTGCCTAAATTGAATGTGTCAACTAAATAGAAACGGAGGAAGTATTAAGGAGGAAAATGGAGAGAACTTAGCTAGGAATGTGAAATGAAGATATTAAGGTAGTGTTTGGAAACCATGAATTCATTTGAAATGAAAGAATTCAATTCTAGATTTTAAAATCTAGAAATTCAATTTCAAATATATGTGATGCGTCCAATTTATATAGTGTTTTACCCCCGTCCCTTGGTCATAATTAGTAGGGTTTTTGGCTCTTTAGAGCCACTTTTTATTACTAATTGGTGTTTTTGGCTCAATCGAAGTCCAAGCCTCGAGGAAGAGACCGGGCCCGATCGGGCAAGCTTGCGCCCGATCAGGTGGGCGCGTAGAAGAAGGCATCAGCAATGGCGCGTCCGATCGGGTGAGCATTAACTCGATCGGGCGCGGCTGCCCAGAAGAAACATGAAGAAAAAGACGGGCCCGATCGGGCGGCCCTTCGCCCGATCAGGCGCCTGTTTTTGGAGGCATCTGATTGCTGAGATCTTAGTTTTTAATTAGGATCGTTTTAGAGATGTTTAAGTACGATTTTAGTACGTAATTTTTATTTGCCTTCTCTTTTAGACTTTCTATCTCTACTTAGAATATTTTCTCTCTTTAAAATTCTCTCAACTTTGTTCTTAATTCCATTCCTTAATTCAGATTACTTTTGGTAACGATTCTTCTCTATTAATTTCAGTTATTTTTTTTTAATTCTTTCATCATGTTTTTTTTATTGCTTTGATTAGTTTAGATTTAATTATGCGTGAGTGGTTTTATTTCTAGGGTTTATGGGGATCCAATAAATAATATGAAGGGATAATTTGTGATTGTTGATTATCAATGCTTAATTATTTTCCTATTGAATGATTCAATGCTATGCAATTAGGTTTGGCAAGATTTAATTGTATGAGTTTATCAATATTGATTCGAGATTCGAGAGATGAGAATTGATGTTTAGGCTTAGTTTCAATAGGCGGACTAATTTATAAATGGTTAAGTCAAGATTCGAGAGATGAGATTTAATATCGGTAAATTAATTCTGTGATTGTAATATGTAGCGAAAGCCCTTTATAATCTGATTAATTGATTCATTGATGATTGCTTATTATGATTTACCCTGGAATATTGTTTTTGGTGAACCTATGCCTTAGGCTTTTTCTTCATTGATTTACCTCTTATTTTATTTCCTTCTTACTCTTACTTCTAGTAGTTTAATTACCCTTTTTATAATAATTTGGTTACTTGATAATTTAGATTGCTTTTAATTAATTAGGAATAAATTGACTTGTTTCCCTGTGGTTCGACCCTTCATCCCTATCTACATAGTTAGTGGATTTAGGTTTTATTTTTTATTAGGTGAATACGACTTGAGCCTGTCAAATTTTGGTGCCGTTGCCAGAGAAACGGTTTTATTTTTATTTTCTGATTTTTTTTATAGTCTAGATTATCCCCTCTTGTCTCAGAGAACGTTATTTCTTTGAGGCAATTCTCATATTTGTCTTTTAGTTCTTTGTTTATGCCTAGGTGTTCTAGATTAGGTTACATCCTATTCAATCCTGAGATCGAGCGCTCGTTTCATAAGCAAAGGAATCTTTATAGACAAATCCTGGCGGGTTATGAGGAAAACAATAATCAAAGAGACCCTCTAACCGATTCTAGTGACTCAGAAATTCCTTCAGATTCGGAAATCAGAGATGGCGGTACCAAAGAAGCTCAGTGACTACTCACATCTAAAACTCACAGATTTTCCACACCTTACTCCCACTCTTGCCCTTGATGGAGTACAATTTGAAATCAAGCCCCAATTTATCACCATGATAGAGAGGAAGCAATTTAGTGGAGCTAAGGGTGAAGATCCTAATCTTCACATTGCAGATTTCTGCCAATATTGCAACACCATTAGACAAGCCGGGGTCACGCAGGACCAAATCAGGGAGATTCTTTTTCCCTTTTCATTATGTGGCAAAGCTAAATTATGGTTTAATGGTTTGAATAGAACTGCACTTTGTATTACTGACTGGGAAACTCTTGCCTTGAATTTTTACAATAAATATTACCCTGCAGAGAGAACAGCTGTACTAAGGAGTGTTATTCAAAACTTCGCCCAAGAGGCCAATGAAACTTTACACGAGGCTTGGGAGAGGTTCAAGGATCTACAGAGAGAATGCCCCCACCACAATCTAGCACAATGGCAATTGATCCAAGCTTTCTACAATGGAATTGGAAATTCATCTAGATCAGTTCTAGATTCTGCAGCTAGGGGAGATTCATGAATCTAAATGTGGACGATGCCGGACAGGTTATCGAATATATGGCAATGCACAATTCCCAATACGGGAATCCGAGAGGGTTTGCAAATAAAGGAAAACATAATGTTGATTCCGTGTCCTTTTTGCAAGCTCAGTTAACTTCTATTTGTAAGAAACTAGATAATCTTACTGCTACTCCTAACTCTGTAGCTAATGTTTCTACTGTTGCTAACAATGAAGCTTTTTGTGAAAATTGTGGAATTGTAGGGCATTGGGAGCAAGATTTTAGGAGTTCCATGGAATAAGTTAATGCCTTTCAAACCTATAGGCAAAATAACCCATACTCCAGCTCTTATAATCCTGGTCTCCGGAACCATCCATATCTTTCTTGCCGGAGTACCAATGTGCAAAACCCTCCACCTTCACAACAACCACAACAACAACCTCCACCGCAGCAGAAATATTACCATCCTAATTCTGGCCAGAAAAACCAAGCACAACCCTCATCATCTTCTGACCCTGCTATGACAAAAATTAGAGCAATGCTTACCAACATGCAAAAGCATATGGAGAGTAGGGATGCGTAAATTGATTTAATTTTAGCTCATACTAAAATCATGGATAATCAAATTGCACAACTTTCATCTACCCTACAAACCCGTCAGCAGGGAGCTCTACCATCACAACCAATCCTTCCCACAGATCATGCCAATGCAATCACTCTAAGGAGTGGTTCACATTATGATGGACCACCTATGCCAAAGGAAGATGGACCAATTCCTGATCCAGATTCCTCTATACCAAACGCTAATCCTGCTAACCCTGCAGGGCTACAAAAAGATACTAACCCTTCTAATGTTTCTTTGCAGGGTAAATCTCAGGATACGGGAGGAGATGTGCAGAGCCCAGTTATCAAACTACCGTTCCCTAATAGACAATTGAAGAGTAAGTTTGATAAACAATTCGGTAAGTTCTTAAAGGTTGTGAAAAACTTGCAGGTAACAGTTCTTTTCACTGATTTAATCACTCAGGTTCCTACATATGCTAAATTTATGAAAGACATTCTGACTAGGAACATGGCCGTTAATGAGGTAGAAACTATAGCTTTTACAGAGGAATGTAGTGCCTTATTGCAAAATAAATCCCCTCCTAAATTAAAGGATCCTGGTAGTTTTTCTATCCCTTTTCATATAGGCTATGTTTTTATTGATAAAGCTTTGTGGGATTTGGGTGCCAGTGTCAGTGTTATGCCATCGTCTGTTTGTGCTAAACTTAATATGGGTGATTTAAAAGTTACTAATATAACTTTGCAAATGGTAGATCGTTCTTTAAAATACCCTCTAGGTATTTTAGAGGATGTCCCTGTCAGAGTTGGTAAATGTTTTATCCCTATTGATTTTGTCGTTTTAGATATGGCTGAGGATACACAAATTCCCATTATATTAGGTAGGCCTTTCCTCCATACTGCAGGAGCCATTATTAATGTCAAAAATGGTAAACTAACCCTTTATGTTGGTGATGATAATGTTACTTTTAATTTAGGGAAAGTTTTGAAAGGACCTATGCTAGAGGAAAATTGTTGTCTTATTGATGTAATTGATATAATGGATGATATTTGTGATGATAGCTTGCCACAGGTTCTTGCAAGGGATCCCTTGGAGGAAATTCTTTGTGGGAATTTATCAGCAGATAATGCAAGCGTCTGGGGTAATGAATTACATGTTATTGAAAGAGCTCTTTCCCTAAAAGAGTTAGACCCCAAGGAGATAATGAAGGTAGTAAATTTACTTTAGGAATCGAAACCTGCAGAGGTTAAGAAACCTAAACTAAAACCTCTCCCTTCTCATTTAAAATATATTTTTCTTGATGAGCAGGAACTATACCCCGTGATCATCAGTACTACACTTGATGACCTACAAACTTCCCAACTTATAGGGGTTCTTCAAGCCCATAAGAGAGCAATTGGGTACAGTTTATGATCTCAAGGGTATTAGCCCTGACTTTTGTATGCACAGGATACATTTAGAGGATAACTATAAGCCCTGCATTCAACCCCAGAGAAGATTGAATCCTAATATGCAGGAAGTAGTCAAGAAAGAGGTTATGAAATTACTTGATGCAGGTATTATCTATCCTATTTTTGACTCCAAGTGGGTAAGTCCTGTGCAGGTAGTGCCTAAAAAAGGTGGGATGACTGTGATTACAAATGAGAAAAATGAATTAATCCCTACTAGAACTGTTACAGGGAGGCGTATGTGCATTGACTATCGTAGACTAAATACCGCCATTAAAAAGGACCACTTCCCTCTCCCCTTTATAGATCAAATGCTTGAGAGGTTAGCTAACCATAAGTTCTTTTGCTATTTGGATGGGTATTCGGGATTTTTCCAAATTCCAATTCACCCTGAAGATCAGGAAAAGACCACCTTTACATGCCCTTATGGTACTTTTGCATATAGTAGGATGCCCTTTGGTTTATGTAATGCCCCCGCTACCTTTCAACGTTGCATGATGAGCATTTTTTCTGATTTCATAGATTCTATCATAGAAGTCTTTATGGATGATTTTACCGTGTATGGTTCTTCATTTGATGCATGTTTAATAAATCTCGCTAAAATTTTGAAACGATGTGAAGAATGCAATTTGGTGCTAAACTTTCTGATTAGGGCATACAAGTAGATAAAGCTAAGATTTTAGTGATTGAGCAATTACCTCCCCCAGTTAATGTTAAGGGAGTTAGAAGTTTCTTAGGTCATGCGGGGTTTTATTGTTGCTTTATCAAAGACTTTTTTAAAATTGCTAAACCACTGACTCAGCTTTTACTCAAGGATTCCCCTTTTATTTTTACTGACTTGAGTCTTGAGGCTTTTAGTAGGATTAAGCAGGCTTTGATATCGGCACCCATCATATGTGCTCCCGATTGGAATCTACCTTTCGAGATTATGTGTGATGCAAGTGACTTTGCACTAGGAGCCGTGCTTGGATAGAGAAAGAACAAAGTTTTGCATGCTATTTATTATGCAAGCAAAACTTTGGATGAAGCCCAAGTCAACTATGCCACTACGGAGAAGGAGTTTCTTGATGTGATATATGATTTAGAAAAATTTAGATCATATCTTGTTGGTTCTAAAGTCATTGTTTTTACTGACCATGTAGCTTTGAAGTACTTGATAGCCAAGGCGGAATCAAAGCCTAGGCTACTCCGTTGGGTTCTTTTGCTCCAAGATTTTAATATTGAGATAAAAGATAAAAAGGGAGCAGAGAACGTAGTGGCAGACCACTTGTCACGTATCAGGTATGATGAGGGTAAGGATTCTCTCCCTATAGATGATTCTTTCCCTGATGACAACCTGTATGCAGTTGTAGAGAAACACCCCTGGTATGTTGACCTTGCTAACTATTTAGTGGGTGGTACTCTACCTCCTGACTTGTCCTACCAACAGAAAAAGAAATTCCTTTCTGATGTTAAACATTATTTTTGGGATGATCCTTTTTTGTTTCGTGAGTGTGCAGATGGATTATTTCGCAGGTGTGTTCCCGAATGGGAAGTTCACGGTGTTCTTACTAGTTGCCACACCTCACCATATGGAGGACATCATGGCCCCACCAAAACGGTGGCCAAGATTAATGAGTTAGGTTTCTATTGGCCTACTATGTTTAAGGATGCTAACACTTTTGTGCAGGCTTGTGACTCTTGCCAGAGGACTGACAACATTTCGCGGCGGCATGAGATGCCTCAAACTGGAATCTTAGAAGTTGAAATTTTTGATGTTTGGGGTGTTGATTACATGGGACCGTTCCCTTCTTCAAATGGGAACCGCTATATACTTGTCGCCGTTGATTATGTATCCAAGTGGGTCGAGGCCATTGCCACTCCTACTAATGATGCCAAGGTGGTCCACAAACTTTTCAAGAAGACTATCTTTCCAAGATTTGGAGTGCCTAGAGATATAATCTGTGACGGAGGATCTCACTTTCATGAGCAGAAGTTAGACACCCTCCTCAAAAAGTATGGTGTTTACCATAGGACAGGTTTAGCCTACCATCCCCAAACTAGTGGCCAAGTTGAAGTTTCCAACCGTGAGATCAAGGCCATTCTAGAGAAGGTGGTGGCAAAATCAAGGAAAAATTGGAGAGATAAGTTGGATGACACCATTTGGGCATACAGAATTGCATTTAATACGCCAATAGGTACTACTCTATATAGACTCTTGTACGACAAAGCATGTCATCTTCCGGTGGAATTAGAATACAAGGCATATTGGGCTATTAAGGAGCTCAATTTGGATGCCAAATTAGCGGGAGAAAAGAGGTTACTTCAACTTAACCAACTCGATGAGTTTAGGTTGACAGCCTATGATAGTGCTCATGTCTACAAGGAGAAAACAAAGAGATGGCACGACAAGATGATCGTTCTGAGAGAGTTCAAAGAAGGTGATAGAGTGTTGTTCTTCAACTCTAGACTTAAACTATTCCCAGGAAAGTTGAAGTCAAGGTGGTCGGGCCCTTTTACTGTCAAAAGGGCTAACAAATTTGGTTCTGTGGAGGTATTCGATGAACATGGCAACGAGTTCAAGGTTAATGGCCAAAGACTCAAGCTATATCATGAGGGGGCGACGATTGGTGCAGTTAAACTACTCCACCTAAGCGGTTCCGGTTCATCTTGAGCTTCAATGTTGTAAGAGGGTCGTGCGGGACCTAGATAAACCAGCGCTTTGCGGGAGGCAACTCGTTTTTCTTGCTTTCTAGACTAGTTTTTCCTTTATTTTATTTTTATTTTTTGAAGAGGTGAGGAGAGTGCAATTTTACCTTTCATAAGTGTTTTTTGTACAGGTATTAGGTCATAAAGTAAGGAGATTTAAAGAGAAAAAGTTTGAAGAAAAGAGCATTCCGATTTGGGTGCGCGCCCGATCGGGCGAGGCGGTACAGGCCCTATCGGGCGAGGCTCGCCCGATCGGGCGCGCACCTGTAGACACCTAAAAATGTCTCCCCAAAACCAAACCCGATGATGAACAAACTTTCACCGCCACTATTGGTCGGGTTCAGTATTTAATCCCGAGAGTGCTTAAAAAATTGTATTTGATTGAATTCATATTTTTGAACAGTCCATGGATTAGCCTTGATGTTTGGTAAAAGCATAATTTTAATTTCAGCCCAAACGTATTATTTAATTTTAGCCCAAACCTTTTTTATTTTTATTGTTTTATTATTTATTTTTGGCCCAAACCTTTTATTTATTTTTATTTAATTATTTTCTTATTTTAGCCCAAATAATAATAAGTCAGAAAAGGCCCGAAATTATCAATCGGCACTTAAAATGCCGAATGAAATTAGGGTAAAAAATGTATTTAGACGGAAAAACAGGCTGGAAATTCCCGCGCCACGGCAGGTACCCACCGTGTCACGGGAATCCTTCCCGTCTGACGGTGGGATTTCCCGTGACACGGGAAGTTTGCCGTGACACGGGACATTCCGTGTCTTTTCCGCGTAAACCCTTGACGCGTTTTCTATCCCGTTTTCTAAAAATTTCCCGCGTCACACCAAAAATGTACCGTGACACGGGAAAGTGTGCCGTCTGACGGTGGGACTTCCCGTGTCACGGTACAGTTTGCCGTGTCACGGGATACTTTTTTAGGGTTTTTATCATTTTAGGGTTCCGTGTGCTCCCTCAGCACATTTTTCCTATAAATACCCCCTCATTTCTGATGTACGGGGCACCGAGTAATTCTCTTATTTATTTTTCTCTCTTCTATGCTTTAGCCTAAACACTAGCCTACCCCTTTTCTACTTCAAAATTCCTTCTTCAAGTACTCAAAGGAGTCCATACTTTACTCGTGGTTCTGTCCTTAAGCCAAGGCGTGAAAGGTAGAACTGTTTGAGGGTATTGCCCCAAATCAACTCTACTTTATTTAATTTAATTTAATCATTGTTTTATTATTTCCTTGAAGTTACTAACTCGTTTATTATTTTGTAGTTGCAAACAAACAGAATCAAAGTAAGAATCATGTTCCTTTTATTTCTATTATTTTTCTAACGATTTTATGTTGTTGGAATTGTGATTAAATTGCTTCCAATATTAATGTTTATTCTATTATTGTTATGATCACCATTTTGCATGTTTAAAGGGAATATGTAATTGAAAATCACGCCTAATAAGATAATTTGGACAATCGGTTTAGGATCCTTTTTAATCTTGTTATTAATTCAAGTGATCACAATATTTTAGAATAATGTGTGCATTAATATTCAACCGATTTAGCATAATAATAGTTTGGAGCGAATTGAATATTTTGTTTGTATGCCTTTGAGATCGCAGGAATCAATTTTCACTATAAGAATCGAGTAGAGGCCAATACGGGCGAATGCGACTCCATGACTCACTTCGTACCATCATCCCCGATCCTCCTTTCGTGGTTCCGAACCATATGGAGTTAGTAATCTCATGGATTATGAATGGGGTGTAACCTTCACGGGTTAATCGTTGTTGCCTATCGTTGTCCCTTTTCGTGGTTGCCTTATAATGATCCGTGAACGGTTTACAAGTTCCTTAAAAACTTGTTGGCGGCTCCCTACTTTATTTGTCCCTAATCGTTGTCCCTAATCGTAATGTCAATTCCCACTTCCTATGAGTGCCAAGCATATTCATAACATGCTTTAACGTAGGCGCACTTCGAGCGACGCCTACAATTTGGCGACTCCACTGGGGAGGATTCTTGATCATTTATCGATTTGAGTGATCGGTATTTGTAGACATCTAAAAATGTCTCCCCAAAACAAAACCCGGTGATAAATAACCTTTCACCGCCACTATTGGTCGGGTTTAGTATTTAATCCCGAGAGTGCTTAAAAAATCGTATTTTATTAAATTCATACTTTTGAACGGTCCATGGATTAGTCTTGATGTTTGGTAAAAGCATAGTTTTAATTTCAGCCCAAACTTATTAATTAATTTTAAGCTCAAACCTTTTTTTATTTTATTGTTTTATCATTTATTTTTGGCCCAAACCTTTTATTTATTTTTACTTAATTATTTTCTTATTTTAGCCCGAATAATAAAAGCCAGAAAAAGCCCGAAATTATCAATCGGCACTTAAAAAGCCGAAAGAAATTAGGGTTAAAAATTAATTTAGACGGAAAATGGACTGGAAGTTCCCGCGCCACGGCAGACTGCCACCGTGTCACGGGAAACCTTCCCGTCTGACGGTGGGACTTCCCGTGACACGGGAGGTTTGCCGTGACACAGGACATTCCGTGTCCTTTCCGCGTAAACCCTTAATGCGTTTTTCATCCCGTTTTCTGAAAATTTCCCGCGTTACTCCAAAAGTGTACCGTCTGACGGTGGAGCTGTCCCGTGTCACGGTACAGTCTGACCGTGTCACGGGATACTTTTTAAGGGTTTTTATCATTTTAGGGTTCCGTGTGCTCCCTCAGCACATTTTCCCTATAAATACCCCCTCATTTCTGATGTACGGGGCACCGAGAATTTTATTATTTTTATTTTCTCTCTTCTATGCTATTAACCTAAACACTAGCCTACCCTTTTCACTTCAAAATTCCTTCTTCATGCACTCAAAGGAGTCCATATTTTACTCGAGGTTCTGTCCTTAAGCCAAGGCGTGAAAGGTAGAACTGTTTGAGGGTTTGGCCCCAAAATCAACTTTATTTCATTTCATTTAATTTAGTTATTGTTTTATTATTTCCTTGAAGTTACTAACTCGTTTATTATTTTGTAGTTGCAAACAAAAAGAATCAAAGTAAGGATCGTGTTCCTTTTATTATTATTATTTTTCTAACGATTTTGTGTTGTTGGAATTGTGATTAAATTGGTTTTAATATTAATGTTTGTTCTATTATATTTATTTTTATCACCATATTAAATGTTTAAAGGGAATATGTAATTGAAAATCATGCCTAATAAGATAATTTGGACAACCGGTTTAGGACCCTTTTTAATCTTGTTATTAATAGAAGTGATCACCAATATTTTAGAATAATGTGTGCATTAATATTCAACCAATTTAGTTAAATAATAGTTTTGAGCAAATTGAATTATTGTTTGTATGCCTTTGAGATAACAGGAATGTTTTTCAATATAAGAATCCAGTAGAGGCCAATACGGGCGAATGTGACTCCATGACTCACTTCGTACCATCATCCCCGATCCTCCTTTCGTGGTTCCGAACCATATGGAGTTAGTAATCTCATGGATTATGAATGGGGTGTAACCTTCACGGTCAATCGTTGTTGCCTATCGTTGTCCCTTATCGTGGTTGCCTTAAATGATCCGTGAACGGTTTACAAGTTCCTTAAAAACTTGTTGGCGGCTCCCTACTTTATTTGTCCCTAATCGTTGTCCCTAATCGTAATGTCAATTCCCACTTCCTATGAGTACCAAGCATATTCACAACATGCTTTTTTGTAGGCGCACTTCGAACGACGCCTACAATTTGGCGACTCCACTGGGGAGGATTCTTAATTATTTATCGATTTGAGTGATCGGTATTTAATTAAGATGAGTGGTTGAGACTTGAAAGATTCTTGAAAAAAATATTCCTGTGATTAATTTGGCATTTTTGCATCTGCATAGACGTTCTAACGTCACGTTCAGGTCTGTCCCGTAGGAAAAATTGGATAACTTGGTTGCGCGCAAAAGAAAACAGGGCACAAGTCAGATTTTCTGACTGCCGTGCCACGGCAGAATCTGCCGTGTCACGGCAGTCCTAAAATCAGTTCGGTGACTTATTTTCTTTTCTCACAGTCGACTTCCTTCCATTTTTCTGAAAAAACGTATGTGTTCTACATGCGTCTTAGCCCCGGGGGATTTAAGCTCTATCGACCCAAAAACGCTCATGGCAATAAGGGTTCATCCGAGTTATTAAATCCACCCAAACCATGGAGTCGAGTTCGATTTCATCACGAACTCGCGGAGCCGCCCGTTGGCATACACCCTCAAGGGAGGCTGCCTTGCTAACGCGTCCAAACTCTTAACCATGGTACCCTTTTGACACCCAAAGCTTGACCAATAGTTGAACATAGATCTCGACTCTAGGTTGCGAATTTTTTTATATCATCGTGCCTAAATGCTATGTGGTTGTTAGATGCTAACCTTTATGTGTTTGCTCTTTTGTTTAACCCATGACCGAGGGTTTTTATTCTCACATAGTAATTAGTACGGACCTAAAATCGGTTAAAATCTGGAAAAATCACAAAACTGACCTGGAACTGCGCACCGTGTCACGACATTTTCTGCCGTGCCACGGTGAACAGTGCCGTGACACGGGGCTGCCTGCCGTCTGACGGTAGACTTTTTCTGCAATCCGCTTTTCCATTTGAAGGCTTTTTCTGCAACTATGGCTCTTAAGGGAGTAGATGTGACACTCTTCCCTACGGTGTTTCCTCTTTCCTTAGAGCATGCCTGTCAACAGTGGTTCTATTCTTTGGAATCCAAGCATGTCGCGACCTGGGAGGATGTTGCTGAAAGCTTTATGAATCGGTACAAGTGTAACATCCAGGCCAAGACCCCTAAACGTGAACTCTCCATTCTCAAACAGAAAGAGAATAAAGGCTTCACCACTTACTTAAGCAGGTGGAGAGAAACATCTGCGCTCCTGGTGGATCCTCCCAAGGAGAAGGAAATGGTTCGCTTGTTCATTGCCAATCTGACTCATAAGTACAAGCAACACTTGAAGTTTCTGCCTCTAAGTACCTTTGAAGCTGTATACGATATTGGAATCAATATCGAAGATGAACTGATGAAGTCTGTTGGTAGCAACAATAACAACATCACTTGGAAAAACAAGAAGAACGACACTCCTTCTTCTTCGTCTTCTAAGCCCAATAATGCTACCAACAATATCAACATCAATGATGTGCTGGCCCTTAATGCTCCTCCTCAAAGATTCCAAAGGCAAAGGAGGGTTTATACGCCTTTGGGAATGACTTATGATGCTGCTTATGACCGTTTGCATGGTCAGGGATTGATCATGCCAATCGGACCATTTCCAGAACCTCGACCTGAGAATAGGACCGCTAGGTATGACACCAATGCTTATTGCAAGTTTCATCAAGGCAAGGGTCATAACAGTGAGAAGTGTTGGAGCTTGAAAGATGCAATCCAAGACCTGATTGATGCTAACCAACTTCTTGTCCCTCCGGGGGGCAAGAAGCCTAACATTCAAACAGGTCCTCTTTCTGATGCTTTGGCTATCATGGGAGATGAAGTCTCCTTTGATCCGTCAATACTCATTCAACCTGTGAATGAACCTCTGCCGGAAGTTGTATTTATCTCAAGTACTGAAGAAGTGAATGGGATCTGGGATAGTGATGATGAAGACGTCTATCTCAAAGACATAGCCAGTTCATCTCTTGGCACCAGTGAAGATGTTTGTGGGGAGTTTGAGGTCAAGGTTCTCACCAGAAGTGGACGATTGCAACAACCAAACCCACTTTCACCTCCACATCCGATAGTTGATCCCATCGACCCTGTGAACAGCGATTTGGTCAAACAACTGCAAAAGACCAAGATGGAGATGAATGTATGGAAGCTTTTGGCCACTTCCCACGAGCATCGAAAGGCTGTGATGAATGCTCTGGTGAAAATAGAAGTCGATGATGACATGACTCCTCAAGGATTGGTCAAATTTCTTACTACTAAGCTGCCAAGTACTAGCAATCTGATTTCCTTTTCTGATAAGGATCTACCCCCGGAAGGGGACCAACATAATAAGGCCTTACACCTCACTGTAGTGTGTAGGCAGATGAATGTTCCCATGAGCTTGGTTGATAATGGCTCTGCAATCAATGTGTGCCCACTCCGTACTGCAAAGAAGTTGGGTATAAAGAATGAAGAATTGACTCCCTCCACTCAAGGGATTCGAGCTTATGATAATACTCGCCCTCAAGCCGTGGGTACTATCATACTGAATATAACTACTGGGGCCATTGAACGTCGCACCAAATTTCAGGTGGTGGACATTAAGGCCTCTTTCAATCTGTTGTTAGGACGCCCTTGGCTTCATGAGCTAAAGGCGATTCCGTCATCGCTTCACCAGAAAGTGAAAGCCATAGTTGGAGGGGTTCCGATTACTATCGATGCTTCTCCTATGCGCATTCAAGTTATTGATACTCCTATCGTCCATGTTAAACATGACGAAGAAGATGAAGATCTTTGGGGGTTTTCACTAGATGATGTTCTCGTGATCGAAGAGGAGGAAAAGTGCCATCTCGACTTCGATCCCTATTCAAACACCAGTATCAATGCCATTATGAAGAAGCAAGTTCATTTCCCTGAAATGACCCTTGGACTCCAGAAGAGAATGGCTAAATCTTGGGGCCATCCTGGTGCGCTCAAGAAGGATACTTTCGGCTTGGGATTCAAGCCAACAAAAGAAGATCTGAAACGAGCTGCATTGAAAATGAAGGCTCGCAACAACGCTCGAATCACGAAGACGGAAATGGCCATGGATCCATATTCGTTCACCCTCAATGGCCAGTACATCAAAGAAGGGGAAGACTTCCCATGCTATGAATTCCCTGAACCATTTGTCCATAATGGGATCCGTGAACCGGGATTCGAGGTGTTCCTCGATTGTGACTTCATCGATGAAGACGAAGAGCTCTCCACAGCCGAGAAGCCAGCTAGCCTGAACTCTGATGATCTGGGAATCAACCTTCTTTTTGGAATGGAGAAAAATGAATCCAAGCCGGTCTGCAATGATAACTCCGAGCTCGTTCAAGCTGTCATAGCAAACAAGGATTTTGACCCCTCCGAGTTAATTGTCCAAGCTGACAACATTTCAAGGAGATGGCGCAAGACATTGAGGATCACTACGCCGAGTGGAGAGAAGTTGGAAATAACCGCTGGCGAGGGTCCTATGTTTGATGAGTCTGAGTCGTCTGGGTCCGAGTCCGAGTCTGAGTCTAAGTCTGTAGACGAGTCCTTAGAGGTTGAGGCCGACCCTCTTTCTGCTATAGAGTTCAACCCTGAGTCTCTTGTTGAGTCCTCTCTTTCTAGTCCTAATAATTCAGGTGAGGTCGCAGCCGACCTTGCCTCTCTTGATGTATTAGCCAATGAATTCAATAAAATGAGTACCTTTGCTTAAGATGCGTGCCATTCCCCTTGCCCTGATCAATATTGCTTTGCTAATGATAAAAATGACAAAGAAATAATAAAAGCAATGGAAGAACACGAAAATAAAACAGCAGTTATTGAAGATACAGAAACAGTTAACATTTTCAATGATACGACTGTTAAAGAAGTAAAAATTGGATTAACACTAAGTCAAGATGAACGCAAAGAGCTAATCAACTTGCTTAGTGAATTTGTTGATGTATTTGCTTGGTCATACCAAGATATGCCAGGAATTGATAGGGATATAGCTCAACATATGATACCACTCATTCTAGGTATGAAGCCTGTCAAACAAAAGCTGCGCCGAATGAAACCAGATGTGGCTCTCAAAATCAAGGAAGAAACCAGGAAGCAATTGGCCGCAGGTTTCATCAGAGTATCCAAGTATCCGGAATGGATAGAAAATGTGGTTCCAGTTCCAAAGGATGGAAGGGTCAGAATGTGTGTTGATTACAGGGATCTCAATAAAGCAAGCCCAAATGATGGGTTCCCTCTACCTCACATTGACATTCTGGTCGACAATACAGCAAACCATGCACTCCTGTCATTCATGGATGGTTACGCCGGATATAATCAGGTATTGATGGCCGAAGAAGACATGGAGAAAACCACATTCATCACGCAATGGGGTACATATTGCTATACGGTAATGCCATTCGGGTTGAAAAACGCGGGTGCCACCTACCAAAGAGCAGCTACAGCATTGTTACATGACATAATGCACAAAGAGGTAGAGGTCTATGTCGATGATATGATCGTTAAGTCTAAAGATCGCCCAAACCATATTGTTGCACTTCGCAAGTTTTTTGAAAGACTCCGTACGTACAACATGAGATTAAATCCAGCAAAATGTGCCTTCGGAGTCACGTCAGGCAAATTACTTGGATATGTGATCAGTTCTCGAGGGATTGAAATAGATCCTTCAAAAGTAAAAGCGATCATGGCCATGCCACCACCCAAAAATGAGAAGGAGATTCGAGGCTTCATTGGAAGATTGCAGTATATAAGTAAGTTCATATCAAAGCTCACAGCGATATGTGAACCTATATTCAAGAAGCTTAAGAAGAATGTCCTAGTCACATGGGATGATGATTGCCAAAAGGCTTTCGACAAAATCAAAGAGTATTTGGCAAACCCACCCGTGCTAGCGCCAGCAATACCTGACTTTCCTCTTCGACTCTACCTTACGGTCACAAGAGAAACGATGGGGCCAATGCTAGCACAAGAGATCGAAAGCAAGGAGAATGCAATCTATTACTTGAGGAAGAAACTTCAAGGATATGAGTTGCGATACACACCACTTGAGAAGTTGTGTCTCGCACTTGTATGGGCCGCACAGAAACTAAGACATTACATGCTCACTCATACAGTGCATGTCGTGTCCAAGATGGACCCTCTCAAATACTTGTTCGAGAAAGCAACACTCAACGGCAGATTATCAAGGTGGATAGTCAATCTGGCTCAATTTGACTTGAGATTTGTGCCACAAAAAGCCATCAAAGGTTCTGCAGTTTCTGACTTCTTAGCAGACTTTCCGCTAGAAGAAGCTGAAAAGGAAGAAGATGAGTACGATTTCCCTGACGAAGATTTACTCATGACCGAAGATGATAGTTGGACGCTCTATTTCGATGGAGCTTCAAACCAAAAGGGATGTGGTGTAGGAGTCTTGCTCGTATCACCCAATGAAGAACACATCCCAATTTCCATGAAGCTCGACTTTGATGTCACCAACAACGCCGCAGAATATGAAGCATGCATTTTGGGGTTAGAAACAGCTGTCGCCTTGGGAATTAAGAAACTCAGAATCTACGGTGATTCTTCACTAATCATTAACCAAATCTCCAAGAGATGGAAAGTGAGAAGTGAAAGTCTCGCTATGTATCAAGCTCATTTAGAAACTCTCACGGAGCAACTAGATGAAGTGGAATATACGTATTTGCCAAGAGAAGAAAACCAGTTCGCCGACGCACTAGCTAAATTAGCATCAATGGTGCGAATTCCAGCTGACACAATCAAAATTCCACTGACCATAGAGAGAAGATATGAGCCAGCTTATGTTCATGCACTTGACGATGAACAGGAACCACAACAAGAAGATGAAGAGCCATGGTATACGGACATCCTTAATTATGTGACAAGAGGAGAATACCCTCCTAATACTGATAAAAGGGCACGCCGTGCTTTGAGGCTCCTGGCCTCACAGTATGTGCTCATCAGGGGAGAACTCCACAAGAGAACCGCAATGGGAAGAAATCTCTTATGTATAGCCAAGAAAGAAGCACATAAAACCATGGAAAACCTTCATGCTGGTATATGTGGAACTCACATGAATGCAAAGATGTTAGTCCAAAAGATTCAACGACAAGGTTACTATTGGACTACTATGGAGAGAGATTGTCACGAATACGTCAAGAAATGTATGAAGTGTCAAATCTACGCAAACTTACAACATGTTCCACCTTCGCTTCTCTACACGTATACTTCTCCATGGCCTTTCTCCACTTGGGGCATTGACATCATTGGAAAAATAACACCACCAGGACAAGGGGGGCATGAATTCATTCTCGTAGCAATCGACTACTTCACCAAATGGGTCGAGGCTGCCTCATATGCCAAGCTAACGGCAAAACAACGTAGCTCAATTCATTGAGAAAAATATCATATGCCGCTATGGGGTACCACATGAGATGATCAGTGATAATGGAACACATTTCCAAGCCGAATGCGAGGAATTATTACAGAAATATCATATCAAACATCACCGATCATCACCTTACAGACCACAAACAAACGGAGCAGTCGAATCGGCCAACAAAAATGTGAAAACTATCATCGAAAAGATGACAGAAAATTACAAGCTAAGGATTGGCCAAGTAAGCTACATTTCGCCCTTTGGGGTTATCGAACCTCTGTTCGTACATCGATAGGGGCCACCCCTTTCTCTTTGGTCTATGGAGTTGAAACTGTACAACCAATCGAGCTCGAAATACCTTCTCTTCGAATCGCATTGGAAAGCCAACTAGATGAAGTCGATTGGATTAGAGCAAGATACGACGAACTGGTCTTGCTTGATGAAAAACGCTTGGCAGCTTTGCATCATGTCCAAACCTACCAACAGCGTATGGCACGACATTTTAATAAAAAAGTCAAGACCAGAAATATCAAAGAGGGTGACCTAGTTCTTAAGGCACTTCGTAAAAGTGTGTTAGATCCAAGAGGAAAATTCAGACCGAACTGGTCAGGCTCGTACATTGTTAAAGCCATCCTGTCTGGCGGAGCGGCACAATTGGTAGACATGGACGGTAACGGCTTCCATAATTTAACGAACTTGGATCAACTCAAGAAATTCTATGCCTAGTCGCATGGGTTCATGACCCAATAGAGCTACGTTTGGCCTGATTCCTTTTTAGGATACGTAGGCAACCCCTCAAGGGGGCCCGACCACTTTAAAACAAAAAAATCTGCCCTTTGTTGATCAAATATGTGCGTCGGTTCAGCATTGCGTCACAACAAAAAAAAAAAAAACCAAAAAAAAAAAAGAAATTGCCGCGACACGGGACATCCCACCGTGTCACGGTACTGTTCACCGTGACACGGTGGGCCTGAACAAAAATAAAGGAAAGGGGAATTCCCGTGACACGGGAATTTATCCCTTCTGACGAGAGAAGTTCCCGTGCCACGTCACCCTCTGTCAAAAAAATAATAATAAAATATTGCCGTGGCGCGGGAATTTGCACCGTGTCACGGGACCCTTTCACCGTGACACGGTGGAATTCCAGTTTTTTTCGTTTTATTTTTTGAATATTGGCGCATTCGTTGCGAATTCATTGTTCGAGTTTTTATTTTCGTTCTTCCATTGCGTCCGACTCCTTGACTCGGATAAATAAATAATAAATAAAAGTCATTGTAATTTTTATTTTTAAGGCTGAAATAAATGTGTTATTATTAAAATAAATGCGACTACAAGTATTGGCATCATATGCCTTATTTTAAATAAAAATTATAAATCATAAAAAGCAAAGCACTATTGATCTAATCTTTCTTCTCTTTAGGAACATCCTTCTCTTGCTCAATTAGGTCGGCCTTCACCATTAATGTGTCTTTTATAGCCCGAACCGTCACACCCCTAGTCGAACTTTCACCCCTTTCACCTTTCTTGAATTTTTTCGGTTGTTTCTCCCTATAGACCATCTTTTCTTTACCCTTCCCTTTCACATAATTCTTCTTTCTTGACATTATAGGAGTCTTAAACTCAATCCCTTGTGTTCTCGGACCTAGACGATCTTTAGGAGGAGCTTTCTTATTTCCAAGACGACTCTTCACATCAGACTTGCGTGATCCGAATCGTTCCCTCCTACTTCTAGGGTTAAACCATGCCTTGTATGCACTAGATAAAGAAGGAGGAGCTTGGTCACTTGCAGAAACGGTCCACAAAGGTCTTCCAATCCAATAAGCCTCGTACTTGTGAACGTTACTTTCATGCAACAATACTTCACGAGGACTATCGTTATAGCATGGAATTACTTGTTCAAGTCCATACTGCCGCATCAGTCGAGAAGGGCAATAAAAGGTTAGTTTTGAGATACTAGGAACACGGCAATATGGTGTATCATTCGTGCCAACCATCCTAGTAAGCCTCCACCAAGGCACCACCCAACGAATAGAAAATTCTCTCCTTGCAAAGAAATTTTTCCAATCTTCATACGACATGTTCGCAGAGTAATTCTTTTTCCTGCGAACTAGGTCGTTAGGGCCATATTTTTCAATATCGTCGGGGGCTTCGAATAGTTCCAAACGCTCCATCAACCAAATCTGCAAAAAAAAAAAAAAAAAAAAAACAAAAAAAAAAAAAAAAGAAAGAAAAAATCAGTAAAAAAAAAAAACGCATAAAATATTCCCGTGACACGGGATTTCATCCCGTCTGACGGGAGAAGTCCCCGTGTCACGGCAGCAAAAAAAATAAAAATAAAATAAAAATATCAAGCAGATTCCCGTGACACGGCAAGTTTTGCCGTGTCACGGCAGACACCCACCATGACACGGTGCCTGTTTTGTGTCACGGGGGCTACTCAGAGCGTATTTTTACCTGCAGTAGTACCAGAGAGCCCTTCCTAATAGCTTTCCGGTCAGCTTTTGCCTCGTCACGGCCACGAAATGTCTCTCCAAGGCACGTCGGCATAGGAGATCTTCCAGATTCGACATGTTCAAAAACAGACGCTAGACAAGCATGTCCTACCCTACCGTTTGCAAATAAGAGCTTGCTAAACATGCAAAAAATATATGCCCTTCTACGATATATTCATGATAAGACTCAGAGATAGGGCGATTAAAATATAAATTAGAAAGTTTTTCTAAGTCTACTTCATTACCACAAACAATTCTATTCAAATCTGGATCTGTTAAATTCAGATGGCGTTCAAAATCTTGGTAATAATATTCACGTAAGGTAGGCATGGCAATAAGATTTCTAGCAGGAAATCCAAAGATCGCACCAAATTCCTCCGGCAGAGGACAGATTTCATCATAATCAAATTTGAAACAGTGTGTTTCTGGACTCCAATAATCTAATGCTGCCCTAAAAAAATCATGTTCAATAGCTACATGTCGCAAGGCTAGCAAACCCCTGACATGAAATAATTCTAACTCTCTTTTTTTAGCATTGGTCAAAGAATAAGACCAATCGCGCAATGTATTATCAAAATTATGAGACATGATTATTGAAATATGAAATTCTAAATTATTTTGTGTTTCGTAATTATGCCTATCATGAATAAACTGGTCCTATTTTATAGTAAAAGCGCTCGACACTGCCCAGAATTTATCTTTTCATACGCGTAAAACACACCGCTGAGTAATACGCGTCCCGTGACACGGGAAGTTCCACCGTGTCACGGGAACTTTTGCCGCGACACGACAAGTTCTTTTTTCATCTTTTCCTGTATCTATCCGGATTTTTATAGTAATTTATCTTCACCTTCTATTTTTCAGTTTTTCTGAGAGTTTTATTTCTAATAAAATTCTCACTTTTTTATCTATATATTATTATTATCTTTATTTTATTTATTTATTTATTCATCACTTTAAGATTTTATTTCTTTATCACTTTATTTATTTTTGTCTTTTTATTTCTTTTTATTTTAGGGAAGGTAATTTCACTTATTTTATTTCTTTATCATCTTATTTTTTGTCTTGGGGAAGGTAATTTCATTTATTTTATTTCTTTATCATTTTATTTTTATTTCTTTTTCTTTTGAGGAAGGTAATTTTATTTTGCTTGTCTTTTTATTTCTTTTTCTTTTGGGGAAGGTCGGTACCCTCCATTACTCCACTTATGTTTTTTCGTCGCGTCGTTAATAAATATAAAATCACACACAAGCAGTTTCAAGCACACACTAACACACAATAATGAATACATAAACCGTAAATAATGTACAAAGATTCGTAATAAATAAACATGTCAAGTGTCATCATAGTATGTACAAATAAAAACCCTCGGTCAAAAGTCTCTAGAGCCAGAGTCAGTATCATCTCCACCCTGCGCATATGGGAACGGTGAGCCGAAGAGTCCCTCCACCATCCGAGTACTGAGAGTAGTGTCCCTACTAATCCCTGTAACCCCAGCGGTAGCCAAGCTCAAGGCAGGACCCGTCCAGCCGGAAAACGGTGTAGACTGGCCCAAAGACACTGGAATCGTCGGTGAAGGCATCGTCCCATACAGCGGAACTGAGAACAAGCCTGACACCGGTGGAGGAATCCCGGACAATGGAGCTGAAAACGAACCAGGATCCAAGGGAGTCAAAACAGACCCAAACTCAGGCTGCGGAGGCTGCGAAAACGACTGTTGGTGCCCCTGACTCTGGCCCGGAAAGCGCTGGGAGGACTGAGGCTTCTGCCACTGAGCCTCCTGAAATGGCTGAGTAGTCTGAGGCTCTCGCTGAGAATGAGAACGCCGGCGAATCTCAGGAGATCGTCTACCACGACCAAGCTCCTCCTCGTCCGAGCCTCTAGGCCTCGAGCGCGAGCGGGACCTCCGTCGCTCCTGAAAGATACAAAATCAAAAGGTGTCAACAATGCAAAATAAAACAAATGGTAGAAATGAAAAAAAATAAGTGATACCTCAAGAACGTCGCTAGAGCTCCGACAACTCGCACCACGCCGAAGCTTGATGATGCAATACTTCAGGGCGTCCACCAGCTTCATGAATCCCATCATCTCCGGGCGGTTAGGCTAAGGATAAAACAAAGAAAAGTCAGTAACAAGCAGTAATAAAAGGGTGCATAATGCGTCTAAGAAAGCTCACCGGCTCAAAGACCTCTGGGAGAGACTCCTGCGCCTGTCTGTAACCCTTTGGCGCGTCAGCAATATGGTCCTCCGTGATACCAATCGGCCCTGGATAGCGGACAGACTGAGGAGGAATCTCAATCCTCCCCACAGGGCGGATGGTCGTCTGAAAATATGATCGAATAATCAAGTTATTCGACTATTTAAAACAGAGACTAGTAAAGAAGATCCTCAAAAGAAATCATACCTCAGAAAGATGGGGTGGAGGAGCCAGAGAGGGAAGCAAATCCCGCGCATAGTCACTCTCCATGTGAACAAGCTCCTGCCATGGAAGAGTATAGCGCTCTCCCCTGCTGATCAGCTCTCTAATCAAGCGGGAGTCCAGCATCGACTCTGGTGGAGATGAGGGCACCACAAAGCGATCGCCGCTATGCTGACGGACGACTCGCTCCCCCAAATACCAGACAAAGCGTCCGGTACCAACCAAAATGGTACGGTACGCTGAAAGACGCAGGGCCTCAGGTAAGGACGATACTGGACATCAATGGGAACCGGAAAACCATAAAAAGTTGGCGTGAAACAACGGAAACAACATCAGAAGGAAAAAACGCAACAAAACTAATCCTTACGCCAACGGAAGAGGTGCCTCGGCGTAGTAGCCCACGAAGTGCCGGAACGGACTCCACCCGCGACTCTCCTCGGTCACGCCAGCTGGCCCCGACAGGGAAATCATGGACCGCTTTGCGACGCCGGCGAGGAGCCAAGCCTGGGAAGTACTCGTAGAACCATAGCTGCGATAAAAGTAATCTTTAGCACATGAGTCGAACAAGTTAAAGTGAAACAAAAAAGGAAAAGATTATCACCTCTACGACTCTCCACAGGCCATAAACGGTGATAGGGGACTTGTCATTCAGCTGCCGGCAGCCATGACGTAGAGAAAAAAGAAGATCCGCGTACCCAAGACTGGCCCAGCTATAGGATCCTATCTTGTGGATCCTGGCCAAAGAGGGGAGGTAGCAAAGGAGCACGCGCGAACTCCTGTCGGGAGAGAGGGTCATAGAGATCAGGATCAGGATGAAAATCCGCACCCACTGCTCAGCCGTCGTATCCTCCATCTCGAAGCCGCGAGCTAGAACTGAAGCCAGCTCCGATCCTCTACTCCTTGGACCACCTCGAGACACTGGTCGGGTCCTGATGTGCTGAACAATCGAGCCCAACAAATCAGCTGCCTCAGCCGATCCCCAAGATAGATCGGACATCTGACCTACAGCCCGGTCGGTGAAGCGCAGCCCGCTGATCATGCTGAAGTCTAGAGGGGTCACCGTCATCTCCCCCCAAGCGAAATGAAAGGTGTTGGTAGTATCCCAGAAATACTCCAACAATGCGCGAACGACCGTCGCGCCGCAACCCTGGGGGCTGCGAAACCCTACAACCGCCGCGTAGAAATCTACCAAGCCAGTCGATTCCCATAAGGCGCTCGTAGCAGGATCCCTCGTAATGACCTGGTGAAGTCGAGGGATCAAATCGCCGGCTCCGGAACCATGTTGGCGAAGCGTGCCATCGACTATGCTGGATAGTGCGCGATGAGTGACGTGGTTTTCACGGCAGAAAACCAACTGGTCTAGAGTCCACGGAGGTGGAACCCACCTACCCCTGCTCGTAGAAGTCCGAGGCTCGGACTCTAAGACATCGTCGTCCATGCCCTCAGGGACAGTGGGAGTGTCCTCCCGAAAAGCCCGACGCCGGCCGTGGGTAGAAAGATCGCAATCTCGTCGTCTAGGCATGCTATTGTCAAAATCTAAATGTTTAGCATCATTTCCTAAACATTTAATTCAAGTTGCATATTTATAAAAATAAAAATCTAAATACTTAGCATCATTTCCTAAGTTATTTAATTTTTCGAATTATATGTTAAATTTTTACCTCCAGGCTAAAAATTGGCAAAATTATGGTATTTAGTTTCTCCATGACAAACTAATACTACAGTTCTCCTAGCCGCATGATACTATGTTCTCCATGACAATATAGTACATATGCAAAATATGAATCAACACATCATTTCACAAGATTCACCACCATTTTTTCACCATTTCAAGAGCAAAGGAGTAACATGAACATTATTTCGCAAAGTAGCACCCAAAAATGGTGATTTGCTCAATTCTCCATCAAATCATGCAATTTTTGTCTCAAATTTCTCACAAACACACATGCATACATATACAAGTAAAATCATGGCGAGAATTTCAACATAAAACCTCAAAATCAAAAATCCCCAAATTGATTTTCAAGGGTTTTTCATGAAATTACTTTTGAAGCAAATTTGAGGCAAAAATTAAGAATAGCTTACATAGATCCTTGTAGAGGGTCGAAAATGAGGAAAATAGCAAGAAAGTAGAGCAAGATTGGTGAGAATTTGAGCTCCAAAAGCTCGAAAAACCTCGGAGTGTTGCGCGACAACCGTGTCACGGTGGAGTTGGGCCGCGGCTCGGTCAAATTCTGACGTGTCACGGTGACTTTGTCCCGTGTTACGGTGAGTGTGAGAGGCGACGGAGCTCCGGTGACCTTCGACGACCGCTTCAGGCAGTAGACAGCAGCGAACAACAGCAGCAACAAACTGCAGCAAAAAAAAAAAAAAAAAAAGAAAAAAATAGATCTGCAGAACCGCCGTGTCACGGTTGCCGTTATCGTGTCACGGTGAGCTTGGACGGCCGGCGGTTTGCTTTATTCGTGGCGCGACAATTTTTGTGAGCAAGGAAGTAAGAATGGAGAAGATAAAGAGAGGAGATGAGCAGTGAAATGGAAATGGTGGAGCAAAAATGTGAATTTAAAGCAAAAAAAAGTAACCGTGCAACAGACCCCGTTCCCCGTGCCACGGTTACCGTTATTGTGTAACGGTACAATTTGACGTGGCACGCTGATTCACGTTGACCAATTCAAACAGCAAGATAAAAAAAAAGGGGAAAATGTTCCCGTGACACGGGATTTTGTCCCGTCTGACGGGAGTTATTCCCGTGTCACGGCAAACCGTGACGTGGCGCGGCAATTCTGAGCATTGTCAGCGAATATTCCTGACGTTTTTGACCAGTTTGAACGATTTTTCGAGGTTATTGGGCGATTATTTTTCGCTGGAATCACGCGGAAAATTCTAACTGATACTTCAAGGGGACTAAAATTACCATTTTACCCCTAGCAAGCGTCAAAGTCTATTTTTCGGCATTTTAAGTACTTAATATGGTCGGATAATCGGCTTAAAATTGTGAATCATCTGCGGCCCACGAACCATCATACACTTGCCAATTTCAGCAATCGTCGGCTTTCCTCAGGCTTGGAAAGCGTTATCGGTGGATTTTTCTTCAAGTATAGAAAACCGCCAAGTCGGCTTTCCTCAGGCATGGAAAGCGTTATCGGTGGTTTTTTCTTCAAGTATAGAAAACCGCCAAGTTGGCTTTCCTCAAGCATGGAAAGCATTATCAGTGGATTTTTTCTTCAAGTATAGAAAACCACAAAATTCCTTTGTCGGCTTTCCTCAAGCATGGAAGGCATTATCGGTGGAATTCTTCAAGCATAGAATGACACCAAATTCATATGTCGACTTTCCTCAGGCATGGAAAGTATCATCCGGTAGGTTTCTTCAGGCTTAGAAAACTACCAAATTCTTCAGTCGGCTTTCCTCAAGCATGGAAAGCGTTTCAACAAATGTCACTCGGTGGATTCCTTCAAGCTTAGGAAGCTACCAAATTCGTTTGTCACCAATACACTGGTGCCTGATACGTATTCTATCCCTTTACTCTTTTATCTGTGGAATTAACATTTTTCTGCAGGTATCGGCGTATACAGAATAATTTAGGATCGCAGAACGTCTTAAATCATTCTCCGTCCCTATCGGTTACTTTGACTATCGTTTTCGAAACTGACGTTTCTACAAACTCAGTCAAAGTGGGGGCTTCTGTAGACATCTAAAAATGTCTCCCCAAAACCAAACCCGATGATAAATAACCTTTCACCGCCACTATTGGTCGGGTTTAGTATTTAATCACGAGAGTGCTTAAAAAATCATATTTTATTAAATTCATACTTTTGAATGGTCCATGGATTAGTCTTGATGTTTTAAAAAAGCATAGTTTTAATTTCAGCCCAAACTTATTAATTAATTTTAAGCCCTAACCTTTTTTTATTTTATTGTTTTATCATTTATTTTTGGCCCAAACCTTTTATTTATTTTTATTTAATTATTTTCTTATTTTAGCTTGAATAATAAAAGCCAGAAAAAGCCCGAAATTATCAATCGGCACTTAAAAAGCCGAAAGAAATTAGGGTTAAAAATGAATTTAGACGGAAAATGGACAGGAAGTTCCCGCGCCACGGTAGACTGCCACCGTGTCACGGGAAACCTTCCCGTCTGACGGTGGGACTTCTCGTGAAACGGGAGGTCAGCCGTGACACGGGACATTCCGTGTCCTTTCCGCGTAAACCCTTAACGCGTTTTTCATCCCGTTTTCTGAAAATTTCCCGCGTCACTCCAAAGTGTACCGTCTGACGGTGGAGCTGTCCCGTGTCACGGTACAGTCTGACCGTGTCACGGGACACTTTTTTAGGGTTTTTATTATTTTAGGGTTCCGTGTGCTCCCTCAGCACATTTTCCCTATAAATACCCCCTCATTTCTGATGTACGGGGCACCGAGAATTTTATTATTTTTATTTTCTCTCTTCTATGCTATTAACCTAAACACTAGCCTACCCTTTTCACTTCAAAATTCCTTCTTCAAGCACTCAAAGGAGTCCATATTTTACTCGAGGTTCTGTCCTTAAGCCAAGGCGTGAAAGGTAGAACTGTTTGAGGGTTTGGCCCCAAAATCAACTTTATTTCATTTAATTTAATTTAGTTATTGTTTTATTATTTCCTTGAAGTTACTAACTCGTTTATTATTTTGTAGGTGCAAACAAACAGAATCAAAGTAAGGATCGTGTTCCTTTTATTATTATTATTTTTCTAACGATTTTGTGTTGTTGGAATTGTGATTAAATTGGTTTTATTATTAATGTTTGTTCTATTATATTTATTTTGATCACCATATTGCATGTTTTAAGGGAATATGTAATTGAAAATCACGCCTAATAAGATAATTTGGACAACCGGTTTAGGATCCTTTTTAATCTTGTTATTAATTGAAGTGATCACCAATATTTTAGAATAATGTGTGCATTAATATTCAACCAATTTAGTTAAATAATAGTTTGGAGCAAATTGAATTATTGTTTGTATGCCTTTGAGATCACAGGAATGCTTTTCAATATAAGAATCCAGTAGAGGCCAATACGGGCGAATGTGACTCCATGACTCACTTCGTACCATCATCCCCGATCCTCCTTTCGTGGTTCCGAACCATATGGAGTTAGTAATCTCATGGATTATGAATGGGGTGTAACCTTCACGGGTCAATCGTTGTTGCCTATCGTTGTCCCTTATCGTGGTTGCCTTAAATGATCCGTGAACGGTTTACAAGTTCCTTAAAAACTTGTTGGCGGCTCCCTACTTTATTTGTCCCTAATCGTTGTCCCTAATCGTAATGTCAATTCCCACTTCCTATGAGTACCAAGCATATTCACAACATGCTTTTATGTAGGCGCACTTCGAACGACGCCTATAATTTGGCGACTCCACTGGGGAGGATTCTTAATTATTTATCGATTTGAGTGATCGGTATTTAATTAAGATGAGTGGATGAGACTTGAAAGATTCTTGAAAAAGTATTCCTGTGATTAATTTGGCATTTTTTGCATCTGCATAGACGTTATAACGTCACGTTCAGGTCTGTCCCGTAGGAAAAATTGGATAACTTGGTTGCGCGCAAAAGAAAACAGGGCACCAGTCAGATTTTCAGACTGCTGTGCCACGGCAGAATCTGCCGTGTCACGGTACAGTGCACCGTCTGACGGTGCACAGTACCGTGACACGGGAATTTTTGCCGTGTCACGGCAGTCCTAAAATCAGTCCGGTGGCTTATTTTCTTTCCTCACAGTCGACTTCCTTCGATTTTTCTGAAAAAACGTATGTGTTCTACATGCGTCTTAGCCCCGGGGAATTTAAGCTCTATCGACCCAAAAACGCTCATGGCAATAAGGGTTCATCCGAGTTATTAAATCCACCCAAACCATGGAGTCGAGTTCGATTTCATCACGAACTCGTGGAGCCGCCCGTTGGCATACACCCTCAAGGGAGGCTGCCTTGCTAACGCGTCCAAACTCTTAACCATGGTACCCTTTTGACACCCAAAGCTTGACCAATAGTTGAACATGGATCTTGACTCTAGGTTACGAAATTTTTTTTACATCATCGTGCCTAAATGCTATGTGGTTGTTTGGTGCTAACCTTCATGTGTTTACTCTTTTGTTTAACCCATGACCGAGGGTTTTTATTCTCACATAGTAATTAGTACGGACCTAAAATCGGTTAAAATCTGGAAAAAATCACAAAACTGACCTGGAACTGCGCACCGTGTCACGGCATGTCCTGCCGTGCCGCGGTGAACAGTGCCGTGACACGGGGCTCTCTACCGTCTGACGGTAGAATGCACCGTGTCACGACAGTCTGCACCATGACACGGTGCTCAGGAAAGTGTCCTGTCAGTCTTTTTTCGATTTTTGTGCGAATGCTGTGTCCAGTTTGGTGTCATGTCTAGTTATACGGTCAAAACACGCGTCTATAACCTCACTTAATCACTCACATATCGTGTTCACAAACTTTTTTCTTTAAGTCATGCACCACTTTTTGACCGTATATTAGGGAAGTCTTGTTTTTGTGTCGTTTTTTTTTTCAGAGTAAGTCGGATGGTATCCTCCCATATTTTTTTTATTTTTTTTTTTAAAAAAAAATAAACAAGTAGAGTTTCATAATTATAGTTTTTTTTTTAAAAAAAAATAAAAAAAAAACATTTGCTTTTTTCCATTTTTCTTTTAATCCGGATGGGTTAAGGTTAAGTTTGGTCATTAAAGGTGTGTTTGTTTCGGTGTCACAGCACTTGGTCAAGAAGAAGGGGTAGATTGTTACGGTTCGAGTCCATACCTCAACAACCTCTTATACCAAAGAGGCGTACAAGGAAACCACCTCAATCATCTCCACAAGATCCATCTCTTGTCTACTTTCAACCAATGACCACTAAGGAAGACATTGAGAACCTCAACAGGACGATCGAAAGATTGTCTGACATGATGCAGACACTCACCACTAGAGTCAGCACTGTAGAGCAAGACAATCAAAACAATGTCACTACTTCTGCAATGGACAAGATTAAGGAACAGATGAGCAAGATTTCTGAAGAGTTCACTTATGTGGAACAGCCTGCCACCTCTTCGTCCATAAGAGAGAAGCTTCATGAGAAGTTTTCCACTGCTGACATTCCCAAATTCAAGCCTACTGATAATCCGCTTTTCCATTTGAAGGCTTTTTCTGCAACTATGGCTCTTAAGGGAGTAGATGTGACACTCTTCCCTACAGTGTTCCCTCTTTCCTTGGAGCATGCTTGTCAACAGTGGCTCTATTCTTTGGAATCCAAACATGTCGCGACCTGGGAGGATGTTGCTGAAAGCTTTATGAATCGTTACAAGTGTAACATTCAGGCCAAGACTTCTGAGCGTGAACTCTCCATTCTCAAACAGAAAGAGAAAGAAGGCTTCACCACTTACTTAAGCAGGTGGAGGAAAATAGCTGCGCTCCTGGTGGATCCCCCCAAGGAGAAAGAAATGGTTCGCTTGTTCATTGCCAATCCGACTCATAAGTACAAGCAACACTTGAAGTTTCTGCCTCTGAGTACCTTTGAAGCTGTATATGATATTGGAATAATTATCGAGGATGAACTAATGAAGTCTGTTGGTAGCAACAATAATAACAGCACTTGGAAAAACAAGAAGAACGACACTCCTTCTTCTTCGTCTTCTAAGCCCAATAATGCTACCAACAATATCAATATAAATGATGTGCTGGCCCTTAATGCTCCTCCTCAAAGATTCGAAAGGCAAAGGAGGGTTTACACGCCTTTGGGAATGACTTATGATGTTGCTTATGACCGTTTGCATGGTCAAGGACTGATTATGTCAATCGGACCATTTCCAGAACCTCGACCAGAGAATAGGACCGCTAGCTGTGACCCCAATGCTTATTGCAAATTTCATCAAGGCAAGGGTCATAACACTGAGAAATGTTGGAGGTTGAAGGATGCGATCCAAGACCTAATTGATGCTAATCAACTTCCTGTCCCTCCAGGGGGCAAGAAGCCTAACATTCAAACAGGTCCTCTTTCTGATGCTTTGGCTATCACGGGAGATGAAGTCTCCTTTGATCCGTCGGTACTCATTCAACCTGTGAATGAACCTCTGCCAGAAGTTGTATTTGTCTCAAGTTCTGAAGAAGTGAATGGAATTTGGGATAGTGACGATGAAGACGTCTATCTCAAGGATATAACTTGCTCATCTCTTGGCACGAGTGAAGATGTTTGGGGGGACTTTGAGGTCAAGGTCCTCACCAGAAGTGGACGGTTGCAACAACCTAATCCACCTCAACCTCCACCACAATCACATTCGATAGTTGATCCCGTCGACCCTGTGAACAGCGATGTGGTCAAACAACTGCAAAAGACCAAGGTGGAGATGAATGTATTGAAGCTTTTGGCCACTTCCCACGAGCATCGAAAGGCTGTGATGAATGCTCTAGTGAAAATAGGAGTTGATGATGACATGACTCCTCAAGGATTGGTCAACTTTCTCACTACTGAATTGCCAAGTACTAGCAATCTAATTTCGTTTTTTGATAAGGATCTGCCCCTGGAAGGGGACCAACATAATAAGGCCTTACACCTCACTGTGGTGTGTAGGCAGATGAATGTTCCTATGAGCCTGGTTGATAATGGCTCTGCAATCAATGTGTGCCCACTCCGTACTGCAAAGAAGTTGGGGATAAAGAATGAAGAACTGACTCCCTCCACTCAAGGGATTCGCGCTTATGATAATACTCGCCGTCAAGCCGTGGGTACTATCATACTGAATATAACTACTGGGGCCATTGAACGCCGCACCAAATTTCAGGTGGTGGAAATTAAGGCCTCTTTCAATCTGTTGTTAGGACGCCCTTGGCTTCATGAGCTAAAGGCGATTCCATCATCGCTGCACCAGAAAGTGAAAGCCATAGTTGGAGGGGTTCCAATTACTATTGATGATTCTCCCATGCGCATTCAAGTTATTGACACTCCTATCGTCCATGTTGAACATGACGAAGAAGATGAAGATCTTTGTGGATTTTCACTTGATGATGTTCTCGTGATCGAAGAGGAGGAAAAGTGCCATCTCGACTTCGATCCCTATTCAAACACCAATATCAATGCCATTCTGAAGAAGCAAGGTCATTTCCCTGGTGCACTCAAGAAGGATACTTATGGCTTGGGGTTCAAGCCAACAAAAGAAGATGTGAAACAAGCTTTGTTGAAACAAGCTTTGTTGAAGATGTGAAACAAGCTTTGTTGAAGACTAAAATGGTCATATGTTAAAATCTACAAATGATTTTGACCTAATTCCAATTGGTTTAGAAAGTAGACTTGATAATAATTCCAATGTTATATTATATTCCTTATTCCGAGTTACGGATCAAAAGTTATGATGATTTTAAAAACAGGTAAAAAACTGGAACTACCGCGCAAACAGCATAACTGCCGCGTTGCGGGAGAGAGTGACGTGGCACGGGGCTTTCTCACGGCAGTCTGTACCGTATCGCGGTACACATACCGTGACACGGTGCTTTCCCGCGCCATTTCCGCATGCTTATTCCAACGTGACACGGTGTTTTTACTGAGCCCCGCGGTGAACTTTGCCGTGTCACGGTGGGCATTTCTGTGTCGCGGTACACGGGATTTTCTTGTGTCTTTTACGCGTAAACCCTTCACGCGTTGTCACTTCTCGTAGGTCAAATATGTCCCGTGTCACACTAATTTCCCTCGTGACATGGTAGAATCTGCCGTGTCGCGGTAGAATCTACCTTGTAGCGGTAACCTTTTTTAGGGTTTTTATCCTCTTTTTAGGGTTCCGTATTTCCCGTGTTTTATCCGCGTTATTTTTTCACGCGCAAACCTTCGCGTCACACAACAGTTCCCCGCGTCACATAAGTTTCCCCCGTGTCACGGTAGGTTCTACCGTGTCGCGGTGGAATCTGTCGTGTCACAGTAGGGTTTTTAGGGTTTTTATCCATTTTTTTAGGGTTCGGTGTGTTCTCTACTCATTTTCCCTATAAATACCCCCTTCCTCTCTACAGTTCGGGGCAACAATAATCATTTTCTCTCACCTTACACCAAAAATCATTCTCTTCTCCCTCTTTAACCTAATTTCTAGCCTCCTTATTCTTCCATAATAATTCCCCTAACCGCTCTAATGAGTCCATACTTGACCTGAGGTTCCTTCCTTAAACCAATGCGTGAAAGGTACAAATAATTGAGGGTTTGGACCAAAACAACTCTATTTTTAATTTAATTTAATTTCAATTTGATTTATATTTTTATTGAATTTTGTAACAATTTATTCATGATGTAGCAATTCAAGGAAACGCGGAAAGTTAGTAATTAATCACTTAATTACTCTTATAATTATTCTTATTGCTAGTATCATGATTAGGATTATTATTTGATTTAACTAACACTATTGTTGTTGAATTGCTTCCAATATTGATGTTATTCTATTATATTTATTGATCACCATATTGCATGTTTAAAAGGGAATATGTAATTGAAAATTACGCCTAAAAAGATAATTTTGACAACCGGTTTAGGTTCCTGTAATCTTGTGATTTAATTCAAGTGATCATTAATATTTTAGAATAATGTGTTGCATTAATATTAAACTAATTTAGCATAATAATAGTTTGGAGCAAATTGAATCTTTGTTTTCATGCCTTTGAGATCGCAGGAATCATTTTTCACTATAAGAATCGTGTAGAGGCCAATACGGGCGAATGTGACTCCATGACTCACTTCGTACAATCATCCCCGATCCTCCTTTCATGGTTCCGAACCATATGGAGTTAGTAATCTCATGGATTATGAATGGGGTGTAACCTTCACGGGTCAATCGTTGTCCCTTTTTGTGGTTGCCTTATAATGATCCGTGAACGGTTTACAAGTTCCTTAAAAACTTGTTGGCGGCTCCCTACTTTCCTTGTCCCTAATCGTGTCCCTTATCGTACATGCTTTAATGTAGGCGCACTTCGAGCGACGCCTATAATTTGGCGACTCCACTGGGGAGGATTCTTGGTTATTTATCGATTTGAGTGATCGATATTTAATTAAGATGAGTGGATGAGACTTTAAATATTCTTGAAAAATATTCTTGTGATTAATTTGGCATTGTTGCATAAGAATAGACGTTTTAACGTCGCATTTAGGTCTGTCCTGTAGGAAAAATTGAATAACTTGATTGCGTACGAAGGAAAACAGGTCATCGGTCAGATTTTCTGACTGTCGTGCCACGACAGAATCTACCGTGTCACGGTGCTATCTGCCGTGTCATGGGAGTCCTAAAATCAGTCCGGTGGCTTGTTTTCTCTTCATAGTCAACTTCCTACAATTTTTCTGAAAAACGTGTGTGTTCTACATACGTCTTAGCCTCGGGGGATTTAAACTCTATCAGCCCAAAAACGCTCACGGCAATAAGGGTTCATCCGAGTTATTAAATCCACCCAATCCATGGAGTTGAGTTCGATTTCAACACGAACTCGCGGAGCCGCCCGTTGGCAAGCACCCTCAAGAGAGGCTGCCTTGCAAACGCGTCCACACTCTTAATCATGGTACCCTATTGACACCAAATAAACCTGACCATAGTCGAACATCGAACTTGACCTTAGGTTGCGAACTATTCTTTACATCATTGTGCCTACGTGTTTTATGTTTGGTTGTTTTGATCCTAACTTTAACGATCTTTCTTTTGAAAGGAATGGTGTCCTTCGAACAAGTATATTTTTCTGATAGCGGGTTCAAAATTATTAGAAAGCTAATATATTCAGCAAGGTCAACTGATCGGAATGCCTGGGTGGAGGCCGCTTCTGATCAGTAATATTAATGTATAATTAATATTACAGCTTAATCTTAACTGAACCTTTCGGGTCACACCCTAGCAAATATACGAACTGACTCGACGAATTAATTCGGAACAAATTAATTCATCGCCTGAGTATTAAATATTTAGACATTGAAAATTCGAGCTTAGAGCGTCTAAACCGAGCGTCGGAAGTCGAGTCAAAATAATAAAAGACGAGACACGAAAATAATAAATCAACAAGACAAAATACCCCTAGCATCGGAATGCCCCGAGCAAACCGAGTGCTAGGGGCATTTGGTATAGCATGGTGGCTAGCATGCGCAACAAGCCGAGCCTAGGCTGGCTGGTGCGTGCTAGCGCACCAATGCTAGCACAACATGCTAGTTGTGCTGGGCCAACTTGCGCAAGGCGCAAGGCACTCAGAAAGAAGCCCGCATCATTGATGCGCGGCTTGCTGGCCGAGTGCGCAAGCAACCCGCACAAGCTGTGTTGGGCGTGCTGGCCAGCAGCGCCAAGCAGCCCGCACGCTTGTGCTAGCCCTGCTGGCAGGCGCACATGGCAGCCCACCTTGGGTTGCCTTGGTGCCCAAGTGTGGTGCCATGTGGAGCATTGTGAGGGGAGGCTTGAGGCATGAGGTGGCCGGTTTTCGGAGAGGGAGTGGGGAGCAGGTTTGGTCCCCCCCTCCTCCAAATGGTCCTCACCTAACCTCTCTTATGAGCTTGCCACTTGTTGATTTATTACTAGTTTGATTATTTATTTTATTTTAGCTTTAAAATAAAATGGAAAAATCATATTCTCCCACATTGATGAGAGAGCTTTTTCATTCTCTTGTTTTCCCTATAAATTCCCAAGTTGGGGTATTAGGAAAATCACTTGAGTGAGAGTTGAAAAAGGCATCACCATTGTGAAAACCTTTGAACTCATTTAATCACTCGGGTTTTGGTAGGACCTTGCTAACTCCAAGGTAGCGGACCTAAAAAGTCGGTGTTCGTCCTTTGTGGTTGGATACCGTTGGAGGCTCTCGTGTGAGCGGGGCTAAAGATTTCAAGTAAGAGCTCGACTTTGAACTCATTTAATCACTCGGGTAAATTACGATTCTATCCTTTTATGTTTATTTGTTATGCTTTATGTTTTTATTAATTGCGAGTGGTTCTTTGGGTCGGGGTCGTTTCCGCGGTAAGTTGGACTTACCAAACCCCAACAGCGGTATCGGAGCCACGCTCGTTTATTTTTAAAAATCTTAATATTTTTCAAGGTGTTTTTTATGGCTTAATTTTTCTGGTTTAAGTTGCTAATTAGATTAGTAGCTCGTATTATCTATTTTAACCTCGTATTTAAGCTACCTTCAGCCCCGATCCCAGATTTCGACCCAAAAATAGTGAATTTTGGGCGGAAAATGTGTTCTGGAAATGGTTTAAATCTTTTAGGAGACGGTTTTTAGCCAAAAAAACGACCAGAAATGCTATTTTCGAGGGTTTTTTCGTTTCTACGGAAAATTTTAAGTCTTTCTAACCTTGAAAATTAATTGCATATTTATGGTGGTTATGTAATTGGTTCAATACATATTTTATATGCAATTTTAAACGTCATTAAGCATGGTTACTGTTGGAAATAAATTTCAAGCGTTAACCCCTAGCTTGAACTCCACTGCGATCATACACTAAAGTACGGTGGCGTCCAAAAGGGAAAAAGATAGAGAAAAAGAGTCGCCAACAAGTTTTAGGAACTTGTAAACCGTTCACAGGGTGAAGGTTACACCCCTTAACGATCCAAGAGATCGTCAACTCCATAAGGTCTAGAACCAAATAAGGGTTCGGGGATGAAGGTACAAATCCAACCTAAAAGAGATTGAACCTGCCCTAATAATAGGCCTCTACTTTATTCTGATCGTATTCATGTGCGCTTTCTTACTAACATGCACTCAATAGGATTGCCCTAAACCTGTTTATCTATGTTGGTTGAATATTAATGCACTAATAAATCTATTATTGGCGATCACTTGAATTATAATCAAATTAACCCTAAACAAGATTATTAATTAACTTATTAAACGTGATTACAAATACAAATTCCCTTTAAACATGCATAAAAGGTGTGATAAAGAAATAACAATAAATATCAAGCAACATAATATAATCATAAATATTATGATAATAACAATCATCATAACAATAATCAAAATAATAATTATAATTATAATCATAATCATAACAATAATCATCATAATAACAATCATGTTAATCATAATAATAATAATTATAGCAATAATAAAATTATAATCATAATCAAAACAATTATAAAAATAATCATAAATCATGTTAAAGCATAATAAAAATAGCAAGATCCTAGGCATGATACTAACAAGATTAATAACAAACCCTAGCATGTCACTAAGCAATAATAATCAAATCTTTAACCCTAACATGATACTAACATGAATAAATATTAGGAAGAACATAGGAAGCATCGTAACAATCATATTTAATATTAAAGTTACCCTAGACATGATACTAGGAACATCATAATAACAATTTAAACATGATCATAACATCAATAAATCATTAAAGTACTTACTTTGATGCCTCGTACCTCTTTCAAATAACAAAATACACACGTTAGTAACTTCAAGGAAAATAATGAACAAACAATTAAATTAAATAATTGAAATAGAGATTTGGGACCAAACCCTAAGAAATTAAACCTTTCACGTCTAGAACGAAGGCAACTTCGAATTATGGCTAGGTGTTTCTAGATCTAATGAATGCGGAATTTTGTATGTTAAATAACTAATTTAGAAAAAGAGAGAGAGAGAGGGTGAATGATTAAGGAAATCTTGATAAGAATTAGCGAATGATTAAAGAGAATGAAAGAGAATTAAAAACTGGTTGTAGGTGAATGAAAACGGAGTTTTTAATATGTTATTTATAGAGAAAATCAGCCAAAAAGATAAAATTAAAAAACAGAGCATTGGCGCAACTGAAACAGAGTTGGCGCCAACGCCAACTTATTCGCGCCAGGCGCCAATGCAAGCGCTAGGCGCCAGGCCTAGCGCCAGGCGCCAATGCCTGGCGTCAGGCGCTAGTCCTGTTTTTGACGCGTTTTCGAAAATCAGATAAATTTTGCCGTACAGGAGGATAAAATCGTATCTTTTCCTCAAAAATGTTCTTTGATTTTAATTAAAACTCTGAAAAGTCAACAAAAGTCAATTTATCAATGCTAATTGAATTAGGAATGAAAAGAACCTTGTAGAAGAATCTAGAAGACTAAAACCATTCCTAATTGCATTAGGAATGATAAATCATATTAGGCCCTCCCCTAGATCATCGGGCCGCATATAAGGCTCAAACCTGGCCTAGTTTAGTAAATTGGCCATAACTTCCTCAATATTCATCGGAATTGGGCTTATAATATATCGTTGGAAAGCTCTTGTCAAGCCTAATCCAACTACACCACTATTGGACCCATATCATGGACCAACCAAACTTGATTGGCTGTTTTTCTTAAAATAAGTTTTCAAAAACAGAGAGAAGAGAAAATAAATTAAAACATTCCGTAACACTAAACTTTCCACACTTTCACTTCATTCGATTATGATTCGACGTGAAAGGTACTCATCAACGGGTTTGGTTTTGGGGAGACACAAATGGGTGTTTACAGAATCCCCCACTTTGACTGAGTTTGGAGAAACGCGAGTTTCGAAAACAAAAGTCAAAGTATCGATAGGGACGGAGAATGATTCAGAACGTTCTGCGATCCTAAACCACTCTTGCAACGCCGATACCTGCAAACTAGCGTTAGTTAAACAGATAAAAGAGTTAAGAAACGCGTGTCTTGCACCGTCGAGCACACGTCTCTGAAAGTAACTGATTGTTTTGATGACCTCGTGCAAGCTAGAGAATGTCATCCCGCTTGAAAACCGCTACGCCTGTAACTGCTTCCAATATAGAAGATTGCTTCGCCTGAAACGATCCTCCTCCGCTTTGATAATATTCCACGTCCAAGGGAATACTATCGAAGATTGCTTTTCTTGAAACAATCCTTAGTTGTTTGTGACAAATCTCCACAATCTAGGGAACGCCACCTTGCTGTGTCGATGTTCACTCCTCTCTGAATAAAGAGCTTCTTTTTGATATGTTCACGCGCCTCTAAACAAAGAGCTTCTTGTTGATATGATCTTCTGAATGATGTGTCCACGCGTCTCTGAACGAAGAGCTTGATAATAGGATGCCCACGCGTCTCTGAACAAAAGAGCTAGAATAATATGCCCACGCGTCTCTGGAGCAAAAGAGCTTGATGATATGTCCACGCGTCTATGAACAAAGAGCTTTTGATGATATGCCCACGCGTCTCTGGACAATAGAGCTTGAATGAAATGTCCACATGTCTCTGAACAAAGAGCTTTGATGGAGATGTTCACGCGTCTCTGAACAATAGAGCTTCGGTACTTGAACGTTTATTGCGATAATATTCTGAAGAAAAATTTTCGAAGACCAATATTTGTCGATCTCTAAAGCTCGCCTGAACTTTGCTTCCGCTAAAACCAGTATGTCGGTGTTTTCGTGATGAGCCAATTCTTAGGCGCTTTAAGCTAAGTGAGACGATCTTTCATCAGGTCGACCACTTATTGTGATTGTAATCAAACTGACTACTTAATCATGTCAAATTTCTTATAGGGGTTAACTGGCGTACCAAGGAACCCGAAATTGCTATATGAGGTCGAAATCACCTTACTGAGAGGCTTCGAGCTCTGTCGCTACTGAAATATCTCTGGCGCCAAGAATTGACTCTGTTGCCGAACGCTGTAATAGGGTCTTCCCTATTCTGCTGCACCTGTATTTATTTTTTACTATAGAACTTTGCTAATCTTTTTAACCATCTTAGGGTTGACCTAAGGCTTAATGTTGCTTGACTCATCGACTTGACACGACTCAAGGTATAAACTTGACTCGATATGATTGACTGACTCTAGGTTGACTCGACTCAAAGTGAAATGACACATGTGTTAGACTCAAATCAAAGTGATATGAAACGATATGACTCAATGTGTACATGACTCGTGTGTGCATTGTAACGTGATCGTGAGATGCAAAAAAGCAAAAATTTTCCGTCATTTTTGTGTGGAGTCATTTTTGTGTGGAGGGTACCGACTTTCTCCTGAAAAAAAAAATCGAAAGTTTGAAGATGCATGTTGAATGAGCTTATTCAAATGTTGTTTGATATTATCTCTTAAGGTGCAAGGATTAATTCATCCTAGGCTATCTCAATGGTTGACTCAATGATGAAAGTATTTGGGTAACTTAGGCACGGAGGCTAAGCACTTCATACTTCGTGATGCAATGACAATTATGAGTAATTTTGACGAAGCATGCTGCAGCGTTAAGATTTAATGACAAAGGGTTCCTAATGGAAGTATATTTGGTCATGTATCTGTGCAGTGTGTGATAGTGATTCTAATGCTAGGCCGCAAGGGCTAAGTGTGTGGAAAGATATTATTTTTAGAAGAGTCAAATAATGGTGACTCTTAGGCTAGGTAAGCTAACGATGTAAGGATCAAGCCCCCAAGTCTAGTTCTAAATGAAAAGGGATGAGCATAGGATCCCTTGATATGATCATTGTGTAAGTGTGTGAATTTGAATATGAATGCATGTTAATTACGGCCGCACCTCGATGTGAGGTTGCCTACGTATCCGTTAGGAATAAGGCCGAACGTAGCTCTAGCCGAACCTCGCACAAGTGTATGTATACCTCAAAAAGGTCCTTTTAAGGGTTGTAACGTGGTTAGGCTAAAGGTTTGAAGAAGAAGGAGATAAAAGCTCAAGACCCTAGATAAGCCCCCAAGGTGTGTAATTTTGCTTTTGAATCTTTGTGTTTTTATACTTGAGTTTCTACTCTCGTTTTTTAGCTCTTTATTTTGCTTTATTTATTTTATTTTCATAAGTGTGGGCAATCCCGATCATGCGGTCTATCACTCACTTGGCATTCATGTTTCTCAAGCCCGGTACCGAGCACTTGATAAGAGACGCAATCTGAGACGTGTTCTTATCAAAGACATGTTCATGTCAAAGACATTGGAACACTTACCCTTTTGTACACTTTTATTATTTTTGCTTATTTTTATTTTGATCTTTTGATATCACTCAAGCCTTTTTAGAATTGCATAAGTTACACACCATCCCATCCCAAGGTTAGGTAGATGTAGGTTGAAAAATGAAAGGTCTATCATTAGACGAGACTCAAAGTGGTTTATGAAGAAAGGATTGTAAATTAGAAAGGTGAAAATGATATGATGTGGCTACAAGGGGTGCCTCAAATCATTGGTATACCTTGTGCTTAGTTTGACATGGAATTTTTTTTTTTTATTTTTTTTATTTTTTTTATGCAATGTAATGTAATGAAATGATCATATATAAGGAAATAAATGATCATTTTATTAAAAGAAAAAGAAAGAATCTACAAAATTAATCTAAGGAGAATAAAAAGGTGCCTATGCTAGACTTATTGGGGAAAGGGTAAATAAAAAGAAATAGAAAAAAAAGAGGTCACGAAATCTTGTCGTTGAAGTTCGCCTCTTGCCTTGTGTTGTTTCCTTTATCATCACTCGCTCTTCTTGTTAACTGGAGGCATGGGAAGCTTGTTATTATCAATCAAATGTTGGATAGCCTCCTTTAGCTTCCAACAGCTCTCAGTAGCATGGCCCCTACCTTGGTGATACTTGCAGTGTTCGTTTGGATTCCAACTGGGCAATCTTTTCTTAAGTGGGGGATCTTGGATAGGTCCAATGGGAGTAATGATTCCCTTGGCATGGAGTCGATCGAAAGCCTCATCGTAGCTAATTCCAATAGGGGTAAATTCCCTTTTCGGTTGCTTTTGATTACCCATGACTAGAATCTCACTAAGGTCGAAAGTACCAACACTATTACTAGAGTAGGTGTTTCCGGAAGAAGAAGGATAGTCGTTCTTCTTCCCTTTACAGCCACTGTTACCATCGTTACTAATCTTGGCCTTCTTGTCGCGCGGAGAAACATGAAGGAGATTTAAATCAATGGAGTCTTGAACACGATCCTTGAGGGCGAGACACTTTTCGATAGTGTGACCGCGACCTCTATGGTATCAACAATAGGAATTTGGATCCCAATTGGGAAAATGTTTTTCAGGTGGAGGGTCTTGACCTTGATCGTGAAGACAGTCAAAAGCTTCATTGTAAGTCATTCCTATTGGCATGTATTCTTCAATGGTCCGTTTTGCTTGTGGCTTAGGAGCATTGAGTTCTTCATTAAATCCTTGGCGAGAATTTTGTTCGATGGCCATTACCCGATTTGCTAGTCCTTCCACCACATTCAAAAGCATGGCAAGGACATCTTGCAATTTTCGAACGTCCTATTTTAGACTTGACGAGTCTTCCCTGGTATTATCTAAGAAAAGACTTTCATCCTCCCCAATCATGGCCACTTCATCGAGAGAGGTTATATAAGATGTCTCGATCATGGGCTCTCCTACAGGTGTGATAAGAAGTGATGGATCGAAGGATGCTTGGTCATCTTCGATGGCTAGAATATCGGAAGTTTCATTGTTATCGATCAGATCTTGAATAGCTTCTTTGAGTTTCCAACACTCCTCAGTGTTGTGACCCTTTCCTTGGTGATATTTGCAGTGCTTATTAGGGTCCCACTTAGGTGGCCTGGCTTCCGGAACTGGATCTTTAATGGGCCCTATGGGCATGACTAGTCCTTTGTGATGTAGCTTCTCGAAGGCTGTTTCATAACTCATACCGAGTGGAGTGAACACTCTTTTTTTATCTTTGGATTCGTGGTTTAGAGGCGTTCGTGGCATGTACATCATTAATGGGAGAGGAAGAAGAAGGATGGTCGTTCGTCTTTCTTCTCGCACCATTATCTTTCAGAAGGTCATCTTCAATGTCAGTGCCTATGCTATACACAACCTTGAAAGTATTTAAATTGTGTTGGTATTTTAAGTGTTTTGAATACTTCCCTTGGAGATTCTTGATAAACATCCTCACAGATTCTTTTTCGGTAGGAGCCTTGACCATATTAGCGGAAGTTTCCCTCCATTTGTTGAAGAAAGAAGTGAACCCTTCGTTTTCTTTTTGTTTTAACATCTCAAGTTGTCTGTGGTCTGTTTCGTCATGGATGTTGCACTTATATCTATCTATGAAAGAGTTTGTTATCGACTCCCAAGAAGAGGTCTTTTCTTTCTCGAGAGAAAAGAACCGTTGTTGACAAACGATTTCAAGAGATAGTGGGAACAGAGAGGGGAAAACCTTCTTATCGATACCCTTAATACTCATCATAGTTTCGAAAGCTCTTAGATGGAAGTAAGGGTTATCTATTGCCTTGAATTAAGGGATGTTAGTGGCGTTGAACTTATGAGGAAGAATTTCCTTGTCCAGCGAGACCCCTTGTGAACTCATGCCCTGAAATTTATAGTCGCTAGATAGCTTGCTCAAACTTTCTTGCATGAGGTCCATCTGTTGTTGCTTCACGGGATCATTGATCTTGAGTGTGAGGAGGTTCAATGTCTCAGTCACGGTAACCAGTTGGTTCCTAAGCTCATTGACTTCTTCTTGACTTGCCATTATCTTTTTAGCCTTCCTCTTTTGACGAATCGGTTTATCAAAAAGTGAGACTTGAATAAAGAGATTGTCCTTGATTAATCGCCCTTCTCTCCTCGACCAAGTACTGTGGAAAAGGAATTTTGGGGTTATTTATTGTTAATTATTTGACTCAAACTTTATCAACATGCAATGGATAGAATGTGAAGAAAGATTGGAATAGAAAGTGAAAAAGAAAAAGATGATGGAGGTGGAGGGATATGAAGAATTAGGAATAGAATATACCCCCCAAATTAAATGACAGAAACACCGACTTATGCATGAACCTAAGACATGGCCATAGTGACATGTGTACTCAAAGTGTGTGCTAAGACTAGTGAGTGTAGGTGATATGTTAAGACTCGTGTCATGACCATGTGGCTAGACTATGTGACTAGACTCAATTAATGACTTAACAAAGTGTTATTGACAGCGAAATTTAACCGAATTAATTAGAAAACTGATTAATTAGACACTAGGTGATGACTTGACCAATAATCCGAACTGTCGACCAAACAACAGGACTGGCGTCGCACTGTGTAGCTTGGCGCCAGACGACAGAGCTGTCGCCAGGCACCACACTCCACAGTGTGGCGCTACAGCTCAAACTTTGGCGCCAATATTGGAGCTTCAATCTGGGATTGTTTTCGGTGTTATTAATCAACTGGGGTATGCCTAAAGTCGTACTAGGTCAATTCCGATTAAAATATTAGACTTTATTTACTCAAATTAATTAATTAATTAATTAATTAATTAGGCAAAGTTCTTTAAGTCATTAATTTATTTAATCTCAACACAAGTCAAACAAACGGTTAAGAAATCATATATCATATGCACAACAAATAATGCACAATTAGTCAAGTAGGCACAATGTGATGCAATAAGTTTGCAACCTAACCATGGCTCTAGTTCTCTAAAGTTCGGGATATGGTTTACTCAATAGAGGGTCCATGGTTAATTGTCCGGATGCACCGCGCGGAAGCCTAACCGTGAAGGGTTGGCGCGAGTGGATGGGACACCGCGAGTTTTTAGAAAAAACTCGCTTCCATGGTTTGGTGAATTCAACATTCTCGGATGTACCCTTTGTTGCATAGAGCGTTCAATCGGGTAGATGGATCATGAATTCCCAGAGGGTTATGTCCATATGTAGAACACATATGGGTTTCAGAAAAGTGAGAAAAAATTCAATCAGGAAGTAGGATCGAGCAAACAATACGAAAAACTGGTCGAAATTAGAACGCATATTTCTGGCTTGGTATTGGGGGAAATTGGCGCCAGCAATCAGAGAATGGCGCCAGGATTTAGTTGTAGCGCCTGGCGCCAATGCTGGCGTCTGACGCTACAGTTAAATGCCTGGCGCCATTTCAGGCCATTGGCGCTACTTCCCACATGCCTCAGCAGCTTTCTGTGCTCGATAAAATATTCTTGTTTCGCGCGGTGTTATTTCGGTTTTAGTTGTGAAAGATATTTCTCAAATTTTCTACGTGTAAAATTCTATGTTTTTAACTCATTACGGATGGTCTTTCCAATGAGATCTTTTTTATGCATATGACAATAATGTAAATCAAAATTACGCACATGAAATACTTAGAACGTTTCGAGTCTCATCCACTCATTCTAAATCATTGCCGAAACAATTTCAGGAATTAAAATAGAAATCCTCCCCAGTGGAGTCGCCAAAAACTGTGGGGAATAAATTTCAAGCGTTAACCCCTAGCTTGAACCCCACTGCGATCATACACTAAAGTACGGTGGCGTCCAAAAGGGAAGAAGATAGAGCAAAAGAGTCGCCAACAAGTTTTAGGAACTTGTAAACTGTTCACGGGGTGAAGGTTACACCCCTTAATGATCCAAGAGATAGTCAACTCCATAAGGTCTAGAACCAAATAAGGGTTCGGGGATGAAGGTACAAATACAACCTAAAAGAGATTGAACCTGTCCTAATAATAGGCCTCTACTTTATTCTGATCTTATTCATGTGCGCTTTCTGACTAACATGCAATCAATAGGATTACCCTAAACCTGTTTATCTATGTTGGTTGAATATTAATGCACAAATAAATCTATTATTGGCGATCACTTGAATTATAATAAAATTAACCCTAAACAAGATTATTAATTATCTTATTAAGCGTGATTACAAATACAAATTCCCTTTAAACATGCATAAAAGGTGTGATCAAGCAATAACAATAAATATCAAGCAACATAATATAATCATAAATATTATGATAATAACAATCATCATAACAATAATCAAAATAATAATTATAATTATAATCATAATCATAACAATAATCATCATAATAACAATCATGTTAATCATAATAATAATAATTATAGCAATAATAAAATTATAATCATAATCAAAACAATTATAAAAATAATCATAAATCATGTTAAAGCATAATAAAAATAGCAAGATCGTAGGCATGATACTAATAAGATTAATAACAAACCCTAGCATGTCACTAAGCAATAATAATCAAATCTTTAACCCTAACATAATACTAAAATGAATAAATATTAGGAAGAACATAGGAAGCATCGTAACAATCATATTTAATATTAAAGTTACCATAGACATGATACTAGGAACATCATAATAACAATTTAAACATGATCATAACATTTATAAATCATTAAAGTACTTACTTTGATGCCTCGTACCTCTTTCTAATAACAAAATACACACCTTAGTAACTTCAAGGAAAATAATGAACAAACAATTAAATTAAATAATTGAAATAGAGATTTGGGACCAAACCCTCAGAAATTAAACCTTTCACGTCTAAAATGAAGGCAACTTCGAATTATGGCTAGGTGTTTCTAGATTTAATGAATGCGGAATTTTGTATGGAAAAGGACTAATTTAGAAAAAGAGAGAGAGAGAGGGTGAATGATTAAGGAAATCTTGATGAGAATTAGCGAATGGTTAAAGAGAATGATAGAGAATTGAAAACTTGTTGTAGGTGAATGAAAACGGAGTTTTTAATACGTTATTTATAGAGAAAATCAGCCAAAAAGATAAAATTAACAAAACAGAGCATTGGCGCAACTGAAACAGAGCTGGCGCCAACGCCAGCTTATTTGCGCCAGGCGCCAACACTAGCGCCAGGCCCCAATTCCAGCGCCAGGCGCCAATGCCTGGCGTCAGGCGCTAGTCCTGTTTTTGACGCGTTTTCGAAAATCAGATAAATTTTGCCGTACAGGAGGATAAAATCGTATCTTTTCCCCAAGAATGTTCTTTGATTTTAATTAAAACTCTTAAAAGTCAACAAAAGTCAATTTATTAATGCTAATTGAATTAGGAATGAAAAGAACCCTGTAGAAGAATCTAGAAGACTAAAACCATTCCTAATTGCATTAGGAATGATAAATCATATTAGGCCCTCCCCTAGATCATTGGGCCGCATATAAGGCTCAAACCGGGCTCAGTTTAGTAAATTGGCCATAACTTCCTCAATATTTATCGGAATTGGGCTTATAATATATCGTTGGAAAGCTCTTGTCAAGCCTCATCCAACTACACTACTATTAGGCCCATATCATGGACCAACCAAACTGGATTGACTGTTTTTCTTAAAATAAGTTTTCAAAAACAGCAAGAAGAGAAAAGAAATTAAAACTTTCCGCAACACTAAACTTTCCACACTTTCACTTCATTCGATTATGATTCGACGTGAAAGGTACTCATCACCAGGTTTTGTTTTGGGGAGACGCAAATGGGTGTCTACAGTTACTTTTTAGTAATTTGTGCTTGAATGCTTGGTTTTATTTTTCACATAATTGCAAACTAATTGCATTAAGTGTGAAATTGTTGTTCTTTGAGGCTTCCAAGTATTAAAGATTCAATCTTTAATTATGTTAAGTGATTGAAACTTTATTGATTTAATCATTTTTTAGTTGATTGGAATCATAAAGTTTGAAACTTTGTGATAGAAAAATTGTTTATCTTCATATTGGAAGATATAATTTTTCAAGGATTCACAAGTATTAAAGTTGGAATCTTTATTGAGTTTATGTTCATTTTTCCAACTTTCTCTTATTTTGTCAAAACTCAAAGTTAATTTAAATTAATTAAATTAATAGTAAGTATTTTCCCTATTATTTTTATTGCACCAAGTTAAACCAATTTAATTAAAGAATGGTTCTTGGAAATTATTTTGCTTGCATGCACTTTAAAATTTTTTATTTGAGCTAAACTTATTTAAATTTTAATTTTTCTCATTAAAATTAGTTCTAAAATTAATTTAGAATGAATTTCAAAAGTCACGCAATTTTTTTTTGGGGATCAAATCCCGAGGCTAATGGCACGTAAAACAAGGCATGAACGCCCTTGGCTAGCCGAGCTGCATAGCAGCCTGCATGTGGCTGCCAAGGGGCTGCCATGCCCTGTACGTGCAGCCATTGCGTAGCTGTTGCACGCGGCCGCAAGCAACAGCATCACAAACAGCACAGCACAGCAGCAACACACTGCCATGTGCGTGCGTGCGTGTGTGCTGTGTTGCGTGCACTTGGGGCTGCTGTGGCGCGGTGATGCAGGGCACGAGCACATGGTGCATCGTTTGAACTTGGTGAATGCATGATGTAATTAGGGGTATGCGTAGACGTTGCTCGCGAAGCAATGTAGTGCAATGAATTCGTTCAACATGGCCATCAAGGGCCACGTTTTTTATGTGTGAAAGTTCGCTGATTTGGGCGGTGTAACGCTTAGCGACATTGGGCCCACTCCCACGTTCATTGAGCATCTAACGGTTGTGTGCAATCTGAGCACTCTGTGTCTCAGTGCTAGGCACTTAGACACTTTGGACTACATAATTTTGCTTAAAAATTGTCGTTTTAATTATTTTATTAATCTAATTTGTTCAATTATTTTAATAAACTTTTAGAGGCTAGGCCTCGGTTTTGAGCGGCATTGGCAAAATATATTTTGACAAATTTTGGGAATTACCGGCTTAATTAATTGGATTAATTAAGTTGGATGCGGAATTTAGTGGGAGCTTCAAATATTAAATTGCGCTTATTTACATAACCGGTTAAAACGACTTTGACTAGTTTTAATTAGGCGTGTTAATTGGATTAACCACCTAGATTAGTTACTAGTTCACACGTGTTTTTTTGCATTGTTACTTGTTTACCGTTGTAAAATGCATGGGCCATTCACAAATAGTGAATGGATGAATGGAATGTATATTCTCTCACAGGTTTTATGAAATGGCAACTAGTGGGGCCCGATTAGGATAGAAAATACGGACTGCGATCCGAGATGTATTATTGTAAATCTAAATACGGTCTGCGTACCGTTGAGTATTTTTGTACCTTAATATTTAGATTAGTCCTAATCGTAGATACTTGTAGCTGCATTTAATTATGGTCAAGTCTTGAAGATGGAGTTTCTTAGAAGACGTAGCCATGAAGTTGCAAATGAAGACCTTTTGAAGATTTGACGATCTCAAGGGGTCATGCTAGTTTCCAAATGCATTTATATTTATGTTTTTCGATACGTATATATATATATATGTTTATGTATAATAATTATATGATATACGCATGTTTAGGATTTCGAATGTTGTGATGATTAATTAAGTTCACTTAAATCAACCAACATAGAAACCCTAGGTCCCTAAATATTGAGTAAAACTTGCCATTCCAAAACAACACTTACCGGCCGAACGAGGGTAGTGATGGGCTACGCCTAAGCGAGGCATCACTACCTCTCCTAGGAAGTAAGGCATACCGGGTATGTAAGTTGGTTTTGGTTGTACTCAACGACATGATTGATGGAGTCCTAGCATGTCGTGGCAAAGTGAATAAATTGTTGAGAGAGCATTATATGCGACGATTTATTCAACCAAGAGTGGCTTGGAGCCATTAGCAAAGCGTTGCTTACCTGAGAAGATTGAGTGTTAAGACAATCCAAAGCATGCTTAACCATTCTTTGTTTCTTCGGATCTTGGAATCGACTTATTCTCACCAAATTGGGGACAACTATAATTGTGTGAATAAGACGTTTTAAATAAGTTTGATTAAAAGGCATGAATTCAATCTTATTTATTTTTCATGAATGGTTTTTCATTTCAAAATTAAAATGTAGAATCATGTCTTCAACTATCGACAACAATCTTATGTTCCCAGAACTTCCCGAGAAGTTATCATTTAGCTTGAACTTGGTAAACTTCAAGAAATGGGAAGAGGAACTCCGTTTGACCCTCCGCAATTGCTACCTAGAGCATATCTTGGATACTCCCATCCCGAGTTTCTACTCAAAAGGGATTATGAGCGATATGGCTCATGAGGAGTGGAGTTATGATTGCAAGAAAGTCTCTCGACTCATGGCAAACTCCATTCCGGAACAGTGGAAGAAGAAATTCTCCAACTACCTTCCGGATGTACTTCTCAAAACTCTAGAAGATGTGGTCAATTTAAGGGTAACAAAAAGCGACAAGGGAAACTATGATGGACTCGTGGAAGAAGTGACTAGGTCATTGTCTCACATGAGGATCAAGCCACCGCAAGATAGATGTCTTAGCAAAGAAAGGCAAGAAGTATGGGCTAGGGTCTATAGTGCAAGACTTAGACCCGGGATGCCACTTCAAGCCCATGTGCAAAAGATGACAAGGTTATTTAACCATCTGGAACTGATTGGTAAACCGGTGGAGGATGAGCAAGCGGCTCATATGCTTCTAAGCTCACTCCACTTGGGGTATGTTGCAATTAAGATGCGACTTACCAACAATCTGAACAAACTGTCCTACAAGGAAGTTGTCCAAGAGCTCCAGAACACCTATTCTTGCAAGGCGGCTATGTGTGCTCTAAGGCTAAAGAAAAAGGAGTTCAAAAAAAAGGCAAAGATGCGCTTCTTCTATTGTAGTAAGAAAGGCCACTATAAAAGAGAATGTAGCAAATATCTGGAAGATGAGGCAAGAGGAAAGATAGCCTCAATCTCAGGTATCGTCCACACACTTAAAAATAAGCAATTTATAAGGTATTAGATACCGGAAAATTGACTCATTTTATGCTCTTATTTCAGGAACAAAATGAGCGATGTTTTTCAAGTGGTCATGAGTACACAAGTGGAAGATGAAGAAAGTATATCTAAAGAAAGCTTGTAATCTTATGTATTTTGTCTAAAAACTTGTTAAGTTTTATCTACCATACTTTGATCTTGCGACGTTGGACGTCGTTTTAAACCTTGATCACAAGACCTTTTGTTTAAATGTCTTGTTTATATTTATGGAAATTACACCTTTTTTGTGTTTAGACAAAATTTTTTATGATAATAATAAAAGAGCTAAGACCATAGAGTTAAACTAAACTTACTTGTGGCATTGTCGTCTTGCCCACATTAACATCAAACGCATCAAGAGACTTCTACAAGAAGGTGTTCTTGACTCATTCGATTTAGAATCGTTTGAGAATTGCGAGGGATGTTTATTAGGCAAGATGATTAAACAACCATTCTCCAAGCTAGGAGAAAAGGTAGTAGACTTATTAGGTCTAATACACACTGATGTGTGTGGACCAATGAGCTCAACCACATGAAATGGAAACCGATATTTTATCACCTTCACAGATGACTATAGTAGATATGGTTATGTCTACCTAACGTCACATAAATCAGAATCATTTGAAAAGTTCAAAGAATATCAGAGTGAAGTTGAAAATCATCTTGGCAAGAAAATCAAAGCCCTTCGATCGAATCCAGGTTGTGAATACTTGAGCTAAGAATTCGATGACCATCTGAAAGAAAAAGGTATACTTTCAGAATTGACACCTCCGGGAACTCCTCAATGGAACGGAGTATCCAAAAGGAGAAATCGAACCTTGTTGGACATGGTACGATCAACAATGGGTGTTAGTGATCTTCCTATCTCTTTCTGGGGACACGCACCTCTAACTGCGGCACTAACACTAAACCGTGTACCATCAAAAGCTGTAGAAAAGACTCCATATGAATTATGGACAAAGAAACCTCCTAGGTTGTCTAATCTAAAGATATGGGGATGCAAAGCATATGTCAAGAAATTGATTTCTGACAAACTTCATCCCAAATCTGACAAGGTTTACTTTGTGGGCTACCTAAAAGAAACCAAAGTGTATTACTTCTACAACAAATCGGAGAACAAAGTGTTTGTTGCTCGCGATGGTGTCTTTTTGGAGAAGGAACACCTTTCCAAAATGATAAGTGGGAGGAAAATCGAACTCGACAAAGTTCGTGAGGATGAGCGACAAAATCAGAATGACACTCAAAGTACTCAAACAGCATCTGTTGACGTAGGTCAAAATGATCAAAATGTGCAAAGTCAAACCGATAATGCAAATTCTCAATCCATTACCCTACGTAGGTCTCTGAGGCCGAGATCTCAACCTCATAGATATCTTAGTTTAGTATTAACCGAGATATTAGAGGACATCCTGATTATGGATGGAGATGAACCGGTAACCTACAAGCAAGCGATGGTAAGCACCGACTCTGCTAAATGGCATGAGACCATGAGATTTGAAATGGATTCCCTGTTTGAAAATCAAGTCTGGGACTTGGTTGACTTACCCGAAGGTTATACACCTATCGGATGTAATGGGATTTTCAAGATGAAACCGACAAAGATGGAAATGTATTCATTTACAAAGCTAGATTGGTGGCAAAAGGTTAAAGACAAGTTCATGGTATTGATTACGATGAAACCTTTTCTCCAGTCGTAATGCTTAAATCCATTTGGATCCTCCTAGCGATTGCTGCATATTACAACTAAGAAATATGGTAGATGGACGTCAAAACCGCCCTCTTAAATGGTATTTTGGAAGAAACTGTGTACATGACACAGCCATAAGGTTTTGTCGACCAAAACAATGCTGGGAAGGTTTGTAAGCTTAAGAAGTCCTTTTATGGACTAAAGCAAGCTAGTAGAAGTTGGAATCTGCGATTCGATGAAGCCATTGGTAAGTTTGGTTTTATCAAGAATCCAGATAAATCTTGTGTTTACAAGAAGGTCAATGGGAGTGACATCGCCTTCTTAGTCTTATATGTCGATGACATATAGCTCATTGGAAACAACATTTCGTTGTTAGAGTCTATAAAGTCCTGGCTTTGAAAATGTTTCTCAATGAAAGACTTAGGAGAGGCTCAGTACATACTAGGCATCAAGATCAATAGGGATAGATAAAAAAGGATGTTTGGATTGAGTCAAAGTACTTATATTGATAAGGTACTTGCTGGATTTGGCATGGAAGGGGCCAAAAGAGGTCACCTGCCAATGTCACATGGCATAACCTTGAGCAAGAAGCAGTGTCCACAGACACCTGATGAGTGGGAAAGAATGAATCTGATTCCATATGCTTTGCTTATTGGATCAATCATGTATGCCATGATATGTACTAGGCCAGATGTATCGTATGCCTTGAGTCCTACGAGCTGTACCAATCAAATCTAGGAGACGCCCATTGGACTGCAGCCAAGAATATCCTAAAGTACCTGAAAAGGAACAAGGATAAATTCCTGGTATATGGTGGTTCATAAGAATTAGTTGTTGAAGGTTATACCGACGCAAGCTTTCAGACAGACAGAGACGATTTCAAATCGCAATCTGGATATGTGTTCTGTCAGAATGGAGGAGCGTTTAGTTGGAAAAGTTCCAAGCAGAGTACAACTGCAGATTCTATGACTGAAGCCGAGTACTTAGGAGCTGCTGAAGCGGCTAAGGAGGTTGTTTGGATTCACAAGTTCATTAGTGAACTTGATGTTGTACCCTTCATAAAGGGTCCTATAGCTCTCTATTGTGACAACAATGGAGCTATTGCTCAGGCCAGAGAGCCAAGGGAACATCAGAAAGTCAAACATGTCAAACGGCGGTTTCAAATGATTGGAGAATGGAAATCAGAAGGTGAAATAAGAATTTTCAAAGTTGGAACGGATGACAACGTAGCCGATCCACTTACTAAACCTTTGCCTCAAGTGAAGCACAACAAGCACGTTGAGGCAATGGGGATCAGGGAGGTAGGAGACTGGCTTTGATTTCCCTGTTTAGTGTTTTAGTTAAAATTTGAACACTTAATGTACGACACTAAGAAAAATCATTCAAGTTTTGGAGTAATATAAATTTCATGAAATATTTTATTACTCCATTTGCTATTTAATTGTGGTTTAGGATTAAATAATGAGTCCATTCGATTCTAGGAATATTCAAAATAGGGTATCAAGACCAGTCTTGATAAGGAAACACCTATAAAGTGAACATTGAATATTATAATCGAAAATTATCCCTAATCGAGGTCATTTAAACGACGGACGATTAATGACTAATTGAGATTAGTGTGTAGTTTGATTTATAGCACTGTTTCTTGTGCTACGAGGACATGATTGTCATAAATCATTTGCACAGGTATTGATTTAGATACATACTGGATCGACCTATGAGAATACTTTAAGAGATTAAAAATCGTCATAAGTATATTTCTCATTATGGCTATCGGAACCTATTTCCTTGACCATGAGTATTGTGAGTTCTCTTGTTTGAGTACTAGTCCGTTTTGATGTTGTCAAACTTCTGCCGTAATAGGGGATTATAACGGCAACACTCGGGCAACTAGGTACTCTCAGTAAGAGGAGCTACATTACAAGACTGGGAATGTCCCCCTACTAATATAGGGAAGATGTCTTTGTTGTATACAAGGCCTCTCGTAGAGCGAGACTATAAAATGCATAGACGTGCTCGGATGGATTTTAGAAATCATCTGTTTATTGACAGTCGGACTTGGAATCGAGAACCACTTCTGGACGTAATAAGGATGACATAATAATCTTACCTTATAGTTCATGAAGAGACATTAAGCAACATTGGAAAAAGGGTGTACACTAAATGCGCACTTGCCCGGAAGGACAAGTGGGAGATTGAAAGGAATGGTGTCCTTCGAACAAGTGTATTATTCTAATAGCGGGTTTAGAATTATTAGAAATCTAATATATTTAGCAAGGTCAAGTGATCGGAATACCTGGGTGGAGGCCGCTTCCGATCAGTAATATTAATGTATAATTAATATTACATTTTAATTGACTGAACCCATCGGGTCACAACCTAGAAAATATACGAACCGACTCGACGAATTAATTCGGAAGTTAATTCGTTGCCCGAGTATTAAATATTTAGACGTCGGAAATTCGAGCTTAGAGCATCGAAATCGAGCGTCGGAAGTCGAGTCAAAATAATAAAAGACGAGACACGAAAATAATAAATCAACAAGACCAAAATACCCCTAGAATCGGAATGCCTCGAGCAAACCGAGTGCTAGGGGAATTTGGTAAAGCATGGTGGCTAGCATGCGCACCAAGCCGAGCCTAGGCTGGCTGGTGCGTGCTAGCGCACCAATGCTAAAACAACATGCTAGCTGTGCTGGGCCAACGCGCGCAAGGTGCAAGGCACTCAGCAAGCAGCCCGCATCATTGATGTGCGGCTTGCTGGCCGAAAGCGCAAGCAGCCCGCACAAGATGTGCTGGGCGTGCTGGCCAGCAGCGCCAAGCAGCCCGCATGCTTGTGTTGGGCCTGCTGGCAGCCGCACATGGCAGCCCACCTTGGGTTGCCTTGGTGCCCAAGTGTGGTGCCATGTGGAGCATTGTGAGGGGAGGCTTGAGGCATGAGGTGACCGGTTTTTGGAGAGGGAGTGGGGAGCAAGTTTGGTCCCCCCCTCCTCCAAATGGTCCTCACCTAACCTCTCTCATGAGCTTTCAACTTGTTGATTCATTACTAGTTTGATTATTTATTTTATTTTAGCTTTAAAATAAAATGGAAAAATCAAATTCTCCCACATTGATGGGAGAGCTTTTTCACTCTCTTGTTTTCCCTATAAATACCCAAGTTGGGGTATTAGGAAAATCACTTGAGTGGAAGTTGAAAAAGGCATTACCATTGTGAAAACCTTTGAACTCATTTAATCACTCGGGTTTTGGTCGGACCTTGCTAACTCAAAGGTAGCGGACCTAAAAAGTTGGTGTTCGTCCTTTGTGGGTGGATACCGTTGGAGGCTCTCGTGTGAGCGGGGCTAAAGCTTTCAAGTAAGAGCCCGACTTTAAGGGCGAAGCACGCATCAAAGGTAAATTATGATTCTATCCTTTTATATTTATTTGTTATGCTTTATGGTTTTATTAATTGCGAGTGGTTCTTTGGGTCGGGGTCGTTTTCGCGGTAAGTTGGACTTACCAAACCTCAACATCTTTGTCTATGGTGGATTATTTTATGACTAACGATTGCCAATGGACCGTACTCACTTAGTAATTAGCGCAAAAAAAAAAAATTGTCGTGCCACAGGAAAGTTCACCGTGTCACGGCAGTTTTCACCGTGACACGGTGGATTTCTAGCAAAAAAAAAAAATTCCCGTGCCACTTCTGCATCCACTGTGGCACGGGAAAGTTCACCGTGTCACTGTAGTTTCCACCGTGGCACGGTGGATTTCCAGGAAAAAAAAATGGAAATGATCACCGCGTCACGGCAGCTTGTACCATGACACGGTACATTTTGCTGTGTCACGGTGCTTAGGAAATAAGTCAAGTCAGCTTTGTTTTTAGTCTTTCGTGTTAATTTGGTCCTCGCGTTAGTCATTTTTGTTACTGTTCACATGTCTAGCCATACGATCATACCACGAGTCTTATAACATCACTTATTCACTCACGAGTCAAGTATAGTCCACACACTTTCTTTATTTTTTTTACTCGAGTCATACACCATGTCGTTTATGATCGTATACTAGGTTCATGCACCCTCATTTCCATCATAATAAAAGATGAGTGGATTGGAGTTATTCTCACCTATTTTCAAATGACATTTTTTTTCCTATCTTAAGCAATGTGTCAAATAATTAAGTACGATTTTTTTATTTCACAGCACTTGGTCAAGGATCAGGGGTAGATTGGTACGGTTCGAGTCATTACTATATCAACCTCTTAGACCTAAGAGACGTTTAAAGAGAACTTTGCCATCTCCACGTCACTCATCACTTTCAAACTTTTTTCAGTTTGTCCCAATGGCCACTAAGGAAGATATTGAGAACATTAACAAGTCCATTGAGACAATGTCTAAGATGTTACAAGCACAAACTACCAGAGTCAACACAGTAGAGCAAACAACATTACTGCGGCTGCAATGGACAAGATCATAGAACAAATGAGCAAGATTTCTGAGGATTTCACCTATGTGGAACGGCCTCCCACTCCTTTGGATGTGAAGGACAGACTCCCTGAAAAGTTCTCCACTGCTGATATTCCAAAGTTCAAGCCTACTGACAATCCAATATTCCATTTGAAGGCGTTCTCTACAACCATGGCTCTTAAGGAATTGGACGTAACACTCTTCCCTAAGGTATTCCCTCTCTCTTTAGAACATGCTTGCCAACAATGGTTTTATTCCCTAGATGCCAAGCATACTGCGACTTGGCAAGATGTCACCGACAGTTTCATGAACTGTTACAAGTGTAACATTCAAAGTAAAACTTCTGAACGTGAACTCTCCATTCTCAAACAGAAAGAGAATGAAGGCTTCACTACTTATCTGAACAGGTGGAGGGAAATAGCTGCACTCTTGGTAGATCCTCGCAAAGAAAAAGAGATGATTCGCCTCTTCATCCAAAATTTGACTCACAAGTACAATCAACATCTCAAATTTCTTCCTTTGAACACTTTTGAAGCTGTATATGACATTGGCATCAATATCGAGGATGATCTAATAAAGACTGCTAGTAGTAACAATAATAACACTTGGAAAAATAAGAAGAACGACCATCCTTCTTCTTCGTCTTCTAAGCACGAAAATACTACCAACAATATAAGCCAAGTTGATCTCAATGAAGTGTTAGCTCTTGATGCTCCATTTTCCAAGAAGAAAAGAACTTACACTTCTTTAGGAATGACTTATGATGTGGCCTTTAATCGCCTTTAAGGTCAAGGCTTGATCACACCTATTGGGCCATTTCTAGAGCCAAAACTTGAAGAAAGAGCGCCAAATGGAATCCCAATGCCCATTGCAAGTACCATCAAGGAAGGGGCCACACTACAGAGCAATGTTGGAATTTGAAGGACGTCATTCAAGACTTGGTGGATGCAAACAAACTTCCTATCCCTCCAGGCGGCAAAAAGTAATGAACACAAGGCGCACAACATATCCTTTGTGCAAGATTTCATGATTTTTTTTTTATCATTCATCTCCATTCCCCCAATCATGTCTAGCATAGGTTTTTCATTTCAATTTTTTTATATGTTTCATGTGTTTTGTTCACCTTTATTCCATTAATAAAATGATCAATTTCCTTTACATCTTGATATAGCTTTTTTCATTCACTCATTCTAAAAAAATAAAAAATAAATAAATTAATTGCCAAACTAAACACAAGGTACACTAATGATTTGAGGCGCCTTTGCAACCCTGTCATTCCCTGTTACCCGTTCAATCACATTCCATTTCTTCATCAACCACTTTGAGCCTCGTCTAATGTTTGGCCTTTATTTCTTCAACCCACATTCACTTAACCCTGGGATTTAAGATGTGTAATTGTATAACATTCAAAAAGCAAGTAAAAAAAAAAGCAACATAGCAACAATAAAACAATGTCTAAAGGCAAGTGTTCCAATGTCTTTGATATGAACACGTCTCAAATTGCGTCTCTCATCGAGTGCTTGGTACAGTGCCTGAGAAACATGAATGCTAAGTGAGTGATAGACCGCATGATCTGAGATTGCCTACATTGATTCAAAAGAATAAAAAAAAAAAAAATTCAAAAAAAAAAACACTATGAAAAATAAAACTTGCAAAGTCTAATACACAATTGCATATCTTAGGGGCTTCTCTCGGGTCTTGAGCCTTTTACCCCTTTCTTCCTTAAACCTTCAACTTAACCACATTACAACCCTTGAAATACCTCTTTGAGGTGTGCACACACTTGTGCAAAGTTCGGTTAGAGCTACGTTCGGCCTTATTCCTAACGGATACGTAGGCAACCTCACATCGAGGTGCGGCCACATTCATATTCAAATCCATGCATGATCGAGTCAAAGAATATCCAATGCTTACCCCTACCCATTTAGAGCTAGACTTGGGGGCTTGAACCCACATCATTTAGCCTACCTACCATAAAAAGTCATCATCTTTGACTCTTGTTACATTCCATCACCATAACCCTTGTAGCCAGCCTTAGTATCACATTCACACACTTAATCACACATCCATATCCATATCAATCATCCTTCCCTTTAAGAGCCCTTTATCATGAAATCTTTTTTCAGCACTATGCATGTTTCATCATATTTAAAGACAACATTCATTAGAAGAAACATTGTATACTTGCTTAGCTTCCTAACCTGAGCAATATTCATTGTTTCATGCATCGCATAATGTGATGTGAAACATTTATATATCAATGATTTTTAATCATACAAAGCATATCGTGCTTAGCTCCTAGACCTAAGCAACGTTCATTATGCAATAATCACTTCATCTGTATACGTGATTAGCTTCCAGACCTAAGTGACGTTCAAGATCTTTTCTTTACACCTTATATGATGCTTAGCTCCATGACCTAAGTTCATTCATCGTGTCACATGATGTAATTGTCCTTAGCCTCCTGGCTTAAGGACATGCATTATGCATACATTACTTTTAAGAAAAGAAATTCAATCCATGCGATTCATTTTGTCTTTCTCAACGAGGAAGTTCAAAACTTCTTTCCTTTTTTCGCGTCTTTTCTTTTGGGGAAGTTTAAAAAAACTTTTTCAAAATTTTCTCATCGAGGGAAGTTCGAAAATAAAAGTTCAGTTTTCACATCTTTCTTTTTCGGGAGAAGTCGGTACCCTCCACTCATGACAAAAATTGACGGAAATTTTTTGCTTTTGCATCTTCGTTTGCTTGTGTCTGCACACACACATATACACACACACACACACTCACAAGTCATACACATGTCATGTCATATCAAGTCAAACTTGGTTAAGTGAGTGGTCAAGTCAATCACAATATTTCCTTCCTACTCTTACTTCTAGTAGTTTAATTACCCTTTTTATAATAATTTGGTTACTTGATAATTTAGATTGCTTTTAATTAATTAGGAATAAATTGACTTGTTTCCCCGTGGTTCGACCCTTCTTCCCTATCTACATAGTTAGTGGATTTTGGTTTTATTTTTGATTAGGTGAATACGACTTCAGCCTGTCAATATGTTTGGGAAATCTTAGAATTTAATTTCAAGAATTTCAGTTCCTCTTTAATGTTTGGGAAATAGATTACATTTCAAATTAAGAATCAGAAACTTTAAACTTTCTTATTTGATTTCTTCAGTATCAAATTAATTAAATTGCTGGAGTTAGGTGGTGTTCTTCGGCACCAAATTTGATTTTAAGTCAATTTGATGTCTCTGTCCTCATACACACACACACACACACACACACACACACACTCGAGATTGATGAATATGTTAAGCTTCAAGCTCTAATGGAGGATATCATGCAAGATGGGAGTAGGAGAGTATAGACACCTAAAAATGTCTCCCAAACCCAAACCTAGCCCTGATGATGAACAACCTTTCACCGTCATTATTGGTCGGGTTGAGTATTTAATCTTGAAGTGCTTAAATCTATATTTCCATTTCATAAACCAATCCATTTCCTAGCTCATTTCCCTAAACCATAACTTATTTTCTAATTTTCGTGTCCACATCGTAAAATCGAGAGAAACTGATTTTATGGCTATATAATTTTGATACAATTATGATTTTTTTGTATAATCCTAGAAATAAGCTTTCCAACCATATATCATAAGCCCAATTCCGATTTAAAACGAAGAAGATATGAGGAAAACACTAAACTCGGCCCAAAACCGACACCCTTCTACTAAAACGGTCATATCTTTAAATCTACAAATTATTTTTACCTGATTTTAATTGGGTTAGAAAGTAGACTTGATAAGAATTCCAATTTTATATTATATGACTTATTCCGAGTGACGGATCAAAAGTTATGTTGATTTTAAAAATGGGTAAAAAAAGCATAACTACCGCGTCGCGGGAGAGAGTGGCTTGGCACGGGGCTTTGTACCGTGTCACGGAAGTCTGTACCATGTCACAGTACACATACCGTGACACGGTGCTTTTTCGCGCCATTTCCGCATGCTTGTTCCACCGTGACACGGTGTATTTTACCGAGCCGCGGTGGACTTTGCCGTGTCACGGTGGGCATTTCCGTGTCGCGGTATTCTTTTCCGTGTCGCAGTACACGGGATTTTCTCTTGTCTTTTATGCGTAAATCCTTCACGCGTTGTCACTTCCCGTAGGTCAAATATGTCCCACGTCACACTAATTTCCCCCGTGACACGGTAGAATCTGCCGTGTCGCGGTAGAATCTACCGTGTAGCGGTAACCTTTTTTAGGGTTTTTATCCTCTTTTTAGGGTTCCGTATATCCCGTGTTTTATCCGCGTTATTTTTTTCACGCGCAAACCCCCCGCGTCACACAACAGTTCCCCGCGTCACATAAGTTTCCCCCGTGTCACGGTAGGTTCTACCGTGTCGCGGTGTAATCTGTCGTGTCATGGTAGGGTTTTTATCCATTTTTTTCGGGTTCGGTGTGTTCCCTACTCATTTTCCCTATAAATATCCCCCTCTCTCTACAGTTCGGGGCACCAATAATCATTCTCTCTCACCTTACACCAAAAATCATTCTCTTCTTCCTCTTTAACCTAATTTCTAGCCTCCTTATTCTTGCATAATAATTCCCCTAAGCGCTCCAAAGAGTCCATACTTAACCCGAGGTTCCGTCCTTAAACCAAGGCGTGAAAGGTACAAATAATTGAGGGTTTGGACCAAAACAACTCTACTTTTTAATTTAATTTCATTTCAATTTGATTTATATTTTTATTGAAGTTACTAACAATTTATTCATGATGTAGCAATTCAAGGAAACGCGGAAAGTGAGTAATTAATCACTTAATTACTCTTATTATTATTCTTATTGCTAGTATCATGATTAGGGTTATTATTTGATTTGACTAACACTATTATTGTTGAATTGCTTCCAATATTGATATTATTCTATTGTATTTATATATTGATCACGATATTGCATGTTTAAAAGGGAATATGTAATTGAAAATCACGCCTAATAAGATAATTTTGACAACCGGTTTAGGTTCCTTTAATCTTGTTATTTAATTCAAGTGATCATTAATATTTTAGAATAATCTTTGTTTGCATGCCTTTAAGATCGCAGGAATCAATTTTCACTATAAGAATCGAGTAGAGGCTAATACGGGCAAATGTGACTCCATGACTCACTTTGTACTATTATCCCCGATCCTCCGTTCGTGGTTCCTAACCATATGGAGTTAATAATCTCATGGATTATGAATGGGATGTAACCTTCACGGGCTAATCGTTGTCCCCTATCGTTGTCCCTTTTTGTGGTTGCCTTATAATGATCCGTGAGCGATTTACAAGTTCCTTAAAAACTTGTTGGCGGCTCCCTACTTTCCTTGTCCCTAATCGTGTCCCTTATTGTATATGTCAATTCCCACTTCCTATGATTGCCAAGCATATTCACACATGCTTTAATGTAGGCGCACTTTGAGTGACGCCTACAATTTTCCTTTTTTTTACGTCTTTTCTTTTGCGGAAGTTTAAAAAAAAAACCTTTTCAAAATTTTCTCATCGAGGGAAGTTCGAAAATAAAAGTTCAGTCTTCACATCTTTCTTTTTCGGGAGAAAGTCGGTACCCTCCACTCATGAAAAAAATTGACGGAAAATTTTTGCTTTTGCATCTTCGTTTGCTTGTGTCTGAACACACACATATACACACACACACTCACAAGTTATACACATGTCATGTCATATCAAGTCAAACTTGGTCAAGTCAGTGGTCAAGTCAATCACAATATGTACGTGTCCACTGGCAAATTTATTTTTGCAGTTCTCATCTACATCCCACGTTCGGGGACAAGCGAACCAATTACAACCCACGTCCGGGGACAAGCGGACCATCTACAGCCCACGTCCGGGGACAAGCGGACCATCTACAGCCCATATTCGGGGACAAGCGAACAATTTGCAGCCCACGTTCGGGGACAAGCAAACCACCTACAGCCCACGTCCGGGGACAAGCGGACCATCTACAGCCCACGTTTAGGGACAATCGAACCACCATCATTTCACGACGCAAGGTTCTCGATATACAGAGGCTTGCAATCTAATAATCTCTCGACTTTCCTCAAGCATGGAAAGTATTATCCGGTGGATTTCTTCAAGCATAAAAAACCGCCAAATTCCTTTGACGACTTTCCTCAAGCATGGAAAGCATTATCGGTGGATTTCTTCAAGCATAAAAAAAGGCCAAAATCTTATGTTGACTTTCCTCAAGCATGGAAAGTGTCATCTGGTAGGTTTTTTCAGGCTTAGAAAGCTACCAAACTCATCTGTCGGCTTTCCTCAAGCTTGGAAAGCATTTCAACAAATGTAATCCGGTGGATTCCTTCAAGCATAGGAAAATACCAAACTTATTTGTCACCGATACACTAGTGTTAGATAAGCGTTCTATCCCTTTAATATTTTATCTATGGAATTAACATTTTTTGCAGGTAATGGAGGATATCATGCAAGATGGGAGTAGGAGAGGAAAGGATGGGAGTAGGAGAGAGAAAGGAGAGAAGAAGGAGAAATAAAGGAGAGAGCAAATTAAAGAGAAAGAATCGTGTATAATCATCCATGATTATTGAACATAACTGAATTTTTTTAGTGAATTAGAGCTTCCATTACACCATTAATGGCGATAAGGGAAAGCAAGAGGATAAGGGAGAGGCGGAGAGCACGAGGTAGCACCGTAGCAGTATAAAGAAGGCTAAGGATGTTTTAGAATTTAAAATGACACCTTTTGACCTTGGATTTCAAATTCGTTACACTTGACTTAATATTTAAGAGGTTTTGAATTGGGCCAAATATAAATTCAAATTCCTAGATTATCCAAACATATCATTTAGCCCAATTCCATCATTTCAAATGAATGACAGCTTTCCAAATAGGCCATAAAATCGTTTATAACTTATTAGGAAAAAGAAAGAGATATATAATGAACTCTTTAGAGGACCATGTTTAGTATGTAATAAAGGATTAGGTTAATGGTACTTTTAAAAAAAAGTTATAAATATTGTAAATTTATGTAAGTCAACTACTAAAATGTAAAGGAAGTGGATAAGGGTGAGGAGGGGAGCTGAAAAGAGGGTAATGACAATTATGGATTAACTTTGTAAGTTTTGCTATATTGTTAGATAAGGAAGGAGGAAGAGATCGGAGGATGATCATCATTTACAATTATGGATTAGTTTTGTGAATTTTGCTATATCAGCTTTTACATACTAGCTTATGATTATTATCTTTTTCATAACGAATAGTAAACGTTCTTTCAAGGCTATCCATAATGACAAGCTTGAAAAACCAACCTTATTCAATCACCAGGCCATTAATATTAGTAACATATTTTCCATTAAATTTTACCAAGTAACTAATATATGTTGGCACCAATGAAATTACACTTTATAACACTAACAACTTAAAATACATCCCAATATCACCTATACCCCCATCCTTGAAAGAACGACCTTTTCGGTTGATTTCGTGTTGATGAGTGACATTTATGTCACTCTTAGGGAGTAGTTTTAGAGTCATTTTCGTGTTTATTTTATCTTATTTTCCTTTAATTCTTTTGTTTTCTCTTTAATAAAGTTTCTAATTTATTTTGGTAATTTTGGAGCATTTTAGTTTATTTTCTTTATTTTATTAATTTTAGTTTATTTTTGTATTTTTATTTTACTTTATTTGCTTGTATAGTTTATGTTTTATTTTTATTAGTTTAGTTTTATGTCTCTTATTTTCTATTTCATTTTATTTATTTCTATTTTATTTATTTTAATTTATTTGTCTTGGTTTTGTTTTGTTTCGTCCTTTATTTATTTTCATTTTATTTTATTCTTTTTTTTTCTTGGTCCCAATCCTTTCTCGGTTTTGTGTGTAGGTGTTCGGGTTTCGTGTCAAGTGAGTTCGGGTTTCAATTTGAGTCAAATGACACCTTTCCCCTTCACCACCGCACAACAACACCAGAACAACCCCTTAATTTCAGCCACCACCATCTCCAATCTACCACCAAACACCACCAATTTCACCCCTACAACCAACACAGCTGCTGCCACCAACACCACCATACAGCAGCCGTAACCACCAGTAGCCACCCAAACCACTAACACCGCTGCTCCCCCACCTCCAGCTCCCACGCACCTGACCACCAATTGCAGCAGCCACGCAACTCCCCTGCTGCCACCCAATCCACGCACCAGCTCTCAGCGCAACTCCAATTCATCGCAGCCACCTCCAACCAACCACCTTCACGCACAGCCTCACCAGCCACTCACCAGCCATGCCACCTTCAACACACCGCAATTGCAATCACCAACAACCCAATTATCCCCTGCTCACTCACACTCAGACTCACACGCACCAACAACCACCTAAACCACCATCAACCACCAACACCACCAACCAAATCAGCCCACCAATTAACCTCCTCCGTCCACCCTTCGCACCCAACAACCAGAACCCCCTGCTGCCACCAGTCCACCACAATTACTCACCCCGATTCCACTATTTTCACCCAAAAATCAGAGCAAATCACAAATTGATCGGGTTCGAGCAAACCGTTGAGGGTTCGGTCGAAGTACGAGTCAGAGACTTTCAAAGTTCTGTAAATTGAAGAGTTGTGGTCGAACACACCCATGGTTCGATCGAACCAACCCCATAGTTCGGCCACACCTACCCTCGGTTCGATCGAACCACTTCACGAGCTTCACACGTGATAATTAATGAGAGAAAACAGTTGGAGCTTGGTGATTACCGTTGATTTCGATTTGTAATGATGATGTCCGTTGATGATGGTGTGATACGGTGGTGATGAAGTTCACAAAGCAGCAAAATGAAAGATGAAGGAGAAGGGTCGGTTTAGGGGATTTGATTAGTGGGTTTTGTTATTTCATTTTCTTTTTCTTTTATTTTTATTTCTTTGTTTTTTCTTTTCCCTTTTCTTATTTTCTTTCTTTTATTTTTATTTTTATTTTAGTTTCTTATTTTTACTTTTCCTTTTTAATTTATTTTATTTTATTTTATTTTCTTTTTCTATTTTTCCTAGCTTAGTATATATACCCATTTTTGGGGTAATTAGGAAAATTATTCAATTACTATCTATTCCACTCTCTAATTAGTTTTAGGAGAGCTTCTCTCTCTAGGTTGAGGTTAGGATTAGGATAGTTTAGAGAGAGAAAGTGAGGGTTTCACCATTGTTGAGCTTGGATATTGAAGAAGAAGATTGACTATCTTGTTTGTAGATTTACACATTCAATCAATGAGAATATCTAACTCTCTCTCCTCTATTTTTATTTGCTTTATTTTGATTATTATTTTTGTTGTTTGTATTGCTTGTTAATCATGTTTATCCTTAATTGTTTGTTAATTAATCTTGATATTAGCATGATTAGTGAGTAATTTCCCCATTAAGGGGATGGTTGTGGTGTAGTTGGATCTTGAGCATGTTCTAGGGTTTAGAATTGATTTATTTGTGATTAAAGTCTTTATATGCTTGATATTCTTTAATCTTCTTGCAAGTGCACATTGTTGGTTGATTAAAGGTGACTCTTTGCTAACAAGAAACGGAAGTTGACTTAGTTAAGGTTCATTACTATCGATTGTTATTTAATAGTACCTCCTAGTATATGGTTCTAATGTGGAAACATAGAGGCTATGTTAGGAGAAGCCAATTGACTCCGGAAGGCGGCTAGATTGGATCCTTTATTTCGATATTCGAGCATGTTTAATTCATAATTAATTCAATTTCTATGCCTTTGTTTATGTTCAAGTGAATGCTATACCTAAACCATTTCCCTTAGTGTTTTATTTCTTGTTTTAGCATATTTAGACTTTAGTTTATTTATCTCCTATTCCGGACTAGCTTAATTGTCGATAACATTTGGTGGTGTTTATCCGTTCTTTGTGGTTCGACCCCTATGCTTGCCTTATACTCGTATTAGGTTTGTTTAGGTTGTATAAATTGTATTTGATCTAGGGATAGACAATTGACGACGCGTTTATTCCCTTGTCACATGTGTATTAAGAAAGTTAAATAAAAAAGAATTAAAAGTATATTGGAAAGATAAATTTGGATGGGGTTTGTAAAAAATTAGAGAGAAAATGTATTAAAATACATGAAAATATATAATTTTATATGGGAAAGCTAATTTTGCACAAATATTGTTGTAAATTGGTAGGTATTTTAATGCAAATGGGTTAATCATTTTAGGATTAAAATTAGGCCAAGAGGGTCAAACTTTTGGGATGGAGGGAGTAATAACTTGATCTACACCATTGATTTGCTTCTTCATCAACTAAATATATGTAAGTCCTAAGCTTCAACAATAAATAACCGATAAATTTAGTCTCCATTATGCACAAAATAATCAAATCATTACCTATACACTTATAACAAAAAATTAAAAATAAAAAGAAGTCAATTCTTTAAATCACCAAACTAAATGAAAAACCAAATTAGATTATATCATTGATCATCTACTTATGAAAATTAATCTTGCAACAAGTCTAAATTGTTTTATTCTCTATTTTTCCATTTAATTACACAAAATTGAGGGGGCACCCACGATGCAGGGTGCACCCACAACTAGAAAGGAATAGAACAATAAGAGGAAAAAAGGGATGAGGGGAGAGAGATAAGTAGAAAGATAAAGTGATAAAGAGAGAGAGATAGGAATGGAGAAAGAGAAAGCTTGGGAGAGAAAAAGAGAGAGGGAGGCAAAAAAAAAAGGGAGATAGAGAGAAGTTAAGAGAAAGTAAGAAACTTGAGGAGAGAGAGAGAGAGAGAGAGAGAGAGAGAGAGAGAGAGAGAGAGAGAGAGATAGAGGACCGAGGGGAAGGGAGCAAGTGTAGTCTATAATTTACATTCTATATGGATTTTATTTATAAAAAGTAAAATTACAAGATATTTAAAGAATTTTACATGATCTTTTACCCCTAAACCTTTTTAGAATATTTTCAAACTATTTTATTTTCTTTTTCCAAAAACTGAAGTTACAAAGTATCTAAAGAAATGTACTACATTTTTGTTAACACATAGATAATCATAGCTAGAAATAATTAACTTTTTTGCATCGAAAAAGAGAGGTAGTTGTGAGAGACATTGTTAAGAAAAGAGAAAAGAGCTAGGAGAGAGAGAAAAGAGGCCAAGGGAAAGAGGGATCGGGAGAGTGAGAAAGGGCAAGCCTAAATAGAAAGAGGGCAGGCTAGAAAAGGAGAGAGCGTGCTGGGAAAGGAGATGGGTCGATATTCGGGAGAGAGAGAGATATAGAAAAAGGGACCTGGTGAGGAGTTGGAGAAAAAAAAAAAGATAAATAGGGGTTAGGAAAAAAATTTGAGACAGAAAGAGGAAGAGAGAGAAAAAAAGGGACAAAAGAGAAAGATAACGATCAGAAGAGGAAAAAAAAGAGAAATAAAGAAAGAGGGCTCAAAAGAGAGAAAGATAAAGTGACATAGAGATAGATGGGTTGGGGAAGAGAAAAGTGTCAGGAGAGAAAAACAAAGGAAGGCCCAAAAATGAGAAAGATAATAAGGAGAAGTTAGGAGTAATAGAAGGGCTGATGGGAGAAAGCGAAAGGTTAGGTGCAAAAGGGGGCAATTGCAACCCATAAATTTCAAAGTCATTAAAAAAGGAGTAATGAGACGAGGTGTAGGGAATGGGGTAAAAGGAAAGTGATATAGGGCGAGACTAGATCGTTGAAAACAAATCTACCCTTGGTCAAAACAAAATTTGTAATATCTCAATACACCCCTATACAAAGCATAGAGTAAGTCGAGGGTCGAACCACTAGGAATGAATGCTAAAGTCAAAGCTAAGCTATTTCGAAGTAATAAAGTGAGGTGTGTGTATTCAAAACAATCAAACAATCTAAATGAAATAAAATTTAACAAGCACTAGGGTTAGGATCCGCATGTACTCATAATGGGTATAGCTAATTGGGATTGGAGATGACTAAGTCAAGTGTTGCGAGGGAAAATCAACTAAGCAATCAAGGGAGTAAGGTAGGCTAATCTCCAAGAGGTCAAGCTAGCGCCAACTACGAGAGACTCTAACTAGGAACCCTGCAAACTTACACAATCGACAAAAGCAAGCCACAAATCAATTTTCCGTATCAATGCAAGCTTACAATGCATTCTAGTGTAACAATCAAAGTTAGCTACTCTTCAATTAATCACACACATGCACTTAATCTATCAACCAATTTAATCACAACATCAACTCCATCAATTTCCCCCAATTAGCATCAATCCATCACTCATACATGCTTCACCATTCCCCTAGCAAGAGAACTACTCACAATCCATTGAAATTAAGATCAAAACTAAGCTAATCAACAATTTCATCATCATCATATCAAGAACTAATTCAATCACTAATTTTATTCAAACTTGAAAAACCAATTAAGCAATTGAAATGATAAGCTAAAAATTGCATTAAAGTAAAAGAAATCCTTACAGACTTGCTTCAATTCAATGGAGGAATTGCTTGAATTAACAATCTTCAATCATCAATCAACAATCAAGAACTTCAATCTCTACAATATAGAGTTTCTCTATCTAAAATTCTAATTCTAATTCTATTCTAATTTCTGAATTCCTTCTCTAATAATTCTCTCTAAAAATAAAAAGAAAATCTATACATAGTAAAATCAACTAAGAGAAGTTAGTTAGATCGTCCCCAAATAAACCCATACAGGCGCGACCAACCATAAGGGTGAGCGCGATCGCGCAAATCTTGGTACGGAACAAGGACCTAGACAGGCGCGCCCGCGCCCGAGGGAGGCAAGCCCGCGCCAACAGTCCGCGCGGCCTCGCCATAGTCGTGCGCGCCCGCGCCTGGGAGTAGGGCAGCCTTCTTCCCTATCATTCCGATGCTCCTCGTTCGTTTCACTTAATGCTCTTGATAAACACGGGACCTTGTAGTTTCTAAACTCCATGTTTGCGGGTTCAAGACTAGAAATCATGCCCCCACGGCTTGAATGCACAGCTCAAGGACTTTAGGAACTTGCACTTCTCCATGCTTGAGCTTCAATTAGAGAACACTTGACATCCTAATCAATGCCAAACTTGGGAAGAGGCCTCGGGAAACTTGGATAACGACCTTAACCTGAAAAATAAAGGAAAACAAGTAAATAAAAGAGAAAAATAACAAAATAAACCAAGAAATGCATAAAGTAAGAAATCCAACTAAGAAAATGCAAACCAAAAGAAATAAAGAGTAAAATCAAGGAAAAGATAAGTAAAAGAGCTATAGAACAAAATGAAATTCACCCTAAAAATAATCAAATGAGTGCCACAAATGACACTCATCAAATTCCCCCAAGCTAAACTTTTGCTCGTCCTAGAGAAAAACAAGTTATTCAAAAAGAAAAAGAAAGACATAAGACGGGAATATACACTAAGACTCACTATCGTAGGAATCACGGTTGTTTTTAGCTACAACAAGCCCTTTAAACCCCAAAGTCGCCTTTGAGGACGAGTGAGGTCTCGTAATGGTTTCCTAAGAGCTTAACCTATAACTCTCCACCAACATACATGAGGCAAACCACAAGAAGGAAAGTAAAAGAAAGAAAAACAAAATTGAAACCTTTACGAATTGGACTTTACAAAATGACCACATTTCAAATGAATAAACATCTTTCTTAAGCAATAGGGGTATGCACGTTTCAAGATATCCGAGGTTGATTGAAACATAGAGTATGCTAAGCATAGAGAACTTGTTATCACAATTCACCTTCATCCCGTTCGATCTTACCGCGTTCTCCCTATAGTCTCAAATCTCCCTCTAATGAGCATCTCAATAGCTCCTCGAAGGAGTCGGAAAAGAAACGCTTTTGGGCTACACGACGTCTTGACTATGCATCCCCTCTCTTTAGGCTTTAACTCATAATGCCCTCCCTCGAAATTTTACTCAACGAACCTCCATATCAAAAGGCCTTTCCCAATGGTTGTAACATAAGGGCAAAAAGGGTTAGGGGTAGGCTAAAATTTTAAAATTTGGTGGTATCCCTAATAGTGAAACAAAGAACGGGCCCTTTCTTGGAATCACAATCAAGTAGTCACCAAACAAAAAAAAAACTAAATCCCCCAAGCTTATTCAAAGCCATAATCACAATCATATGTACAAAAAGAGTAAACGCTTCTCCCCTAAGCTTAAAGGGAGCATTGACCTCAATGCTTGAAAAGGGGAAAAGAATCACATCAAAATATTTTTAATTTTCTCATTTTCACCTTTTTTTTTTTATTATTTTTATGCATAAATTCAAAGCAATTGTCCTCGCCTCTTTTAACTTTGGACGGCTTTTACAACTTTGTATTTATTATGTCCTTGCCTTTTTTAACTTTGGACGGCTTTTTCTAACGTACATTTACCATTATTCACAAAATATTCACAAAACACAAGCTTGCTTACAAAAGGAACCAGTATCCATACTTATAAACCACAAACTCCAAAAACATGACCATTTGCTTCACAAAAACAAAAAATGGAACAAAAAGAAACAAAAGGCTCAAAATTCTAAAGATGTGGCTTGAAAAGAGGGGAAAAGGCTCAAATGGTTAGCAAGAAAGCAAATGTAAACCCAAAGAACTAAAATAAAGAAGATTAAACCTAGAAAAAGAAAAATTACCACCCCGAAAAGATGCCTTTTTCCTCCCTAGATGGTTTGGTCTCGTGTTTGAGAATTATGAGTCAAGATTCAAGATTAGGTCCGCAATAGTCAAGGATCCATACCACTCATGCAAGATATGTAGATGGCTTGAAAAAAATGATGAACCTCACATGGATGTAGCAAAAACTCATTATAGGTGTCAAATCTACCATAGGAAGCAACTACCAACATGCCACAAACAAGTAGAATCCGGTTTCATGATCCTCCTAGTTCTAGAACATGCTACCTTAGCATACATCTTTCCTAGAGTCAACCAAGCATATTCTCAAACCGTGCATACCCATACCATTTAGGAAGATATTCATTCAAAAGAAAAAATCGGTTGTATATAGTCTAATTTAAAAAGAAAAACAAAAAGGTGACAAATAAAGCCTCAAAATATACCAAAATCCAAAAACAAAAAAAAAAAAGAAAAAGAAAAGAAAAGAAAAGAGAAAAGAAAAACATAGATAAAGGAAAAGAAGGAAAATAAAGAATGGAAAAAATATGCAAGTAAAACATGTAATTCCCAATCGACAAACAAGTGATCAAATGACAACATCGCCAATGATCTCAAACACTCTAGGTGTTAAAAGCATCCATCCTTGAACCATTCAACTTTTCCTAAAACTAATCCTAAACTATGCAACCAAGAAAATAAAAGAGAATAAAGAAAAATAAGAAAGATCTCACCGGCTTCCAAGCAATGCTAAAATACTAAGGTGAAGAATCAACCACATCAAGAAGCTCCAAGAAACAAAGCATCACCATCAAAGCCATATGAGAACAAAAATTAAAAAGAGAACTATAGACAAAGAAAACGGTTAGTAACTTCAAAACAAAAGAAAAGAAAAGAAAACGAAAACGAAAAAGGAAAGAAAATAAAAAGCAAAAATAAGCGAAATTAAAAGAAAACAAAAATAAGAATATAAGAACTAAAGAACTAACTAAACAACGGAATTCTATACTACAAAATTTGGATTCAAGGGTTTGGATTCATGGGATTTTGATATTAGGGGTTTGGGTTCATGGGAGCAAATCACACATCATCATCACAACAAAAACAAGATCAAGAATAAGCAAACATCATCAAATAAAAATCAAGAAAGAGGTTATCATGCAAAGAGGCAAGAGAAACAAGGTGAGTTTCAACAACAAATTGGCCACTGAGATAAACCCCTAAGAAAAGGAAAAGTTCCCCCAAGCTAATAATAGATACATCTCAACATCCCAACAATATAAAGCAAGCACGCATAAGACAAGGGATGGAGGCACATGGCACAAAAATGAGGGAACTAGCTACCACTACCACTTGGCCCAGAGCCATCATTGTTATCCCCATCATAGGAAAACCCGGATACGAGACCATAAGGATCCCATCCCCCGGTGTAACCAGGTGGCCAACCATAATGCCCCCTAAAGTTATCTTGTTGCCAAGGGGCAAGGGGATTGAATTGCTTGGGCAAAGCGAGCGGTAGTGAGTGATCAGGGTGTACATAGGGGTAGGTAGGATCACCCCTATAGTCGCTCCCACCGGGAACACGATAATCATAGTTACCGTGCTCATCGGGGAATGAGTGAGTCTCGGTGTTGGACCCTAGGGGTCCTTGCCAATATGGGTACGTAGGTGACGAGGGTCGAGACTAGGTCGTTGAAACTAACCCCTACCCAAGGCCAAACAAAAATTGTAATCTCTCAACACACCCTTACACAAGTATAATGGCAAGTTGAGGGTCGAACCACTAAAGAACGGTGGGCGATTATCTATTGCCTAAATCAAGCTACTCAAAAATGATAGGGTGTAGGTATGTAAACTAGGACAAGGATTACTAAACAACGAATTGAAATTAAGTATGTAAAACGCTAGGGCTAGGATCCACATGCAATCGTAACGGATTCAACTAATTGGGAGATCAAAGTGACTAAGTCAAGTAATGTGAGGGAAGACCAATCATGCAACCAAAAGAGCATATCAAGCTATTTTCCTAGAGGTCTAACTAGCATCAACTACGATAAACTCTAGCTAGGAACGTCACAAGACACCTCAATGCAAGCCACAAATCAATGGTTCGTATCAATGCGAACATACAATGCAATCTAGTGCAACAATCAAAGTTAGCTACTCTTTAATTAATCACACACATGCACATGATCATCAACAAATTTAATCACATAGTCAACTCCATCAATTTTCTACAACTAGCTTTAATCCATTACTCATACATGCTTCACCATTACCCTAGCAAGCAAAATCTACTCACTAGCCATAGAAATCAAAATCAAAACAGCACTAAGCAACAAATTCATCATTATCAAATCACACAAGCTAAAATCAAACACAAATCAATCAAATTTCAATCAAACTTGAACATTCAATAAACAATTCAAATCAAACTAAAGATCAAACTAAAGATTGCATTAAAGAAAAGGAATTCTTACAAACTTGATCAAAAATCAAAGGAAATGGAGAAATCTTCAATCATCAACAATCCACCATGAAATTCTCTCTCTAAAAATCTAGAGTTTCTCTCTCTAAAAATCTCTCTAATTTTGATCTAAAACTGATTCTAATTCTATTCTCCTCTCCTCCTAAAATATAAGGAAAAACTATATATAGGAAAGATACAAAAGAAGAGTTAGTTAGATCGTCCCAAAAGAAATCCCGAAAGGCACGACCGCACCACCCTCGTGCGCGCTCGCACCTGGCAGCAGGGGAGCCCCCTTTTTCTTCGTCCTAGCTCATCCTCGTGCACTCGTCTTTGTGATGATGATGAACACTAAGGTAGGAAGTCTTGAAAGGGCCATTTTGGTGGGTTCATGGCAAAGATGACGCCCCCACCGCATACGTGCACTGATCTCTTGACTTGCTCCTTGCGTTCCTTTAAACTTGAAGTTCCAAAAGGCGAACATGAGGCATCCAAATTGATGAGAAATATGAGAGGAAGGCTCGAGAATCCTTGGAAACACGATCATATCCTGAAAACAAACGGAAAAAAACAAATAAAAGGGAAAAAGAACAAATAAACAAAGAAACACACAAAACAAGGAAACTAACTATTGAAAGCACAAACTAACGAAATAAAGAACAAAACTAAGAAAAATCTAAGGAAAAGGGCTATAAAATAGCATGAAAATCATCCTAAAAGAGGCCAAATGAGTGCCATAAATGACACTCATCAGTAGATACCCCATCACCCCCAAAAGATGGTGTAGAACTATATTGGGGTGGAAAGTAAGGGTAGTTAACCGGGGGAGTGATTTCTCCTCGGTTAACACCCACATCATAGAAATGTTGTTGTTGGAGAAACATACCTTGTTGCATCTCCTAAATCCCTCTCATATGAGTATAGAGGGCCTCAAAATCTTGATCATACATGCCCTCCAACCGAATTTGCATGTCCTTCATTTGAGCACTAAGCTAAGGGCATCCAAGTCGAAGTTAGCATATTGATGATGTTGCTCGTGATGTTGTTGTTGTTGCGGCTCTTCTTCCTTTTCTTCACCCATCTCCTCATCATCATCATCATAGTAGGGCGGGCAGTGACTCATGGGAACATGCTAAATGTTTGCTACATTCTCTCGGTGGAGAGAAGTCAAGGAGGGGTTAGGGAGATAGCACCAATGCTCATTATCCCTTAGCCAATCAAACACCTCGTCGTCATCATTCTTTGATAAGAAATGGATTTGCTTCAATTGCCGGACGTCGAGGTAGAGAGAATCAACAACCCCCACCGGAGTGCAAGATGGCAAATAGTGCCCGAGCTCAAGGTTGGTCACTAGCCTAGTGACCATGCTCCCACAAGGGATCTCGCCGGATTCCCTATCTTGCAACCCTTGGCAATATAGCTGGCAAAAGTGTACCCCAAGTTTAGGCGACCCCGGTACTCCGCACAAGTAGCCACCCATAAAATTCGAAGTTCCAATTGGCTCATCTATCCCTATTCCTGCTTTGGAAACACCGAATATCCCAAAAGCCTATGGAGAACCCGAAGACATGGATGGTACGCCTTACTAATATTGGCATACCGGGTCACAAAGTTACCACATCCAGAAATATTGTCCCACCATGAATTCTGATCATATTCAACGTTGAAGAAGAGCTCGGGATCCAAAATATCTAAATTCGGATCGAAGTCTAGACCCGCATTAAAGTCTTCTAAGGATTGATCAAATTAAATGTTGAAGAGTTGAAATCGAACACGATAGATACCACCCTCATCAACCACAAGATCAACTGTGGCCAAGAACTCCAAAGTTGGTTGAACATATGTACGGAAACTCCGGCTCACAAAAGATCCCGTGCGAAGGTTGTTAAGCAACTCCCTCAAATCTTCATCAATTCCCAATTTAATCATGTCCGCTTGAAAGTAGTGTCGGGAAGGCTTGAGGGAACGGTTTGCTTTGAGCTTGGAGTATCTAGCTTTTTGAATTGGGTCGGTAATTCAAAGTTTGGGGATAGGGGTAGGTTGACGTTGTTGTGAGGTAGAGGGAGAAAGAGGGGGTTCTTCATTGGTTTTTCGTTTCTTGAAGAGGCTTTTGATGTGTTTAGACATGATAAATTTTCAAAGATAGCAACTCAATACACCACAATCACCACAAGAAACTCCAACCAACAATCTTGAATTCCTCAAACAAACTCCTTTACCAAAACCGACAAGCAACAACTCACTACCAAAGTTGAGCAATCCCAAATGCACACAATTACCACCAATTCAAGCCACACAAATGAATTCAAACCATACACCAAGCATAAAGGAACCAAGAACTAAAGCTCAACATTATCAACGTAGCACTACCAAAAATCCGACCACAACAATTCTCAGCAATAACGATCAATCAAGCTAAAAAAACAACAAACAACACAATGTAAGCAATAATCAATAATTATACATCACAAATAACCAACCAAAATCCAATTTCAAACATCAAAACCACAAAAATACATACTAATGCTATTCATACTCATGAACTACCTAAAACATGCAATTATATGGTTTAATAAAGCAATTCAGAGTAAGAGTAGATGATTATACCATACAAGAAGCAAGTTAGAGCAATATTTACCCACCAATTTCCACCCACACGAAAATACCCAAATTAGTTTCAACAATGGAGGAGAGAGAATGGTAGTTTCTATGGGTGAAATGTAGTATGAATTTTGTTAAAAATGGAAGAATTATCAGAGGATTTGATGAATTTTAATGGAAATTTGGAGGAATTTGAGTGAAATTTGATGAATGTGAGTAGGGATATGGTGCGTGCGGATGAGGGTAAAGGGGAAAGTGTGCGTGAGAAATGAGGATGAAGGGGAATGAGGGAAAGAAAGAAGAAAGACTAAGGCATGACTAGGGGGGTGCGCGGCCACAAGACTTGGCAGCGTGCCCGCGCCAGTGTCGCGCGCGCCCGCGCTGCCTGATACCCCTCATGCCCTTCTCCTTGGTGCGTTCATGCGTGGGTGCTTCGATAACTATCATTTCGTGATTTTTGACCCCATCATAACGATTAGTTTCTAAATGTGAATAATGTGGGTTCAACACCCCTAGATAATGGTAGCACCACGATGAACTCACCAAGTTCAAATTTCTTCAAACTTAAGCACAAATTTCCTATCTTACCTTGCTAACAATTCTTACCCCTTTTACCTCAAAATTTCGATAAAATTGAATATAAACACATCAAAAACCGCAAAACACCATTCCATTGCTCGTTCTCACTTGATGTAATCTAACTCCAAGAATTAAAACTATAAATCCAAAATAAAAACAAGTGAAAGAAAAGAAAAGAAACTAATGAAAGAAAATTAAGATAAAAAATTGAAATTAAAAGAGAAGGTTAGAAATCTCCGGGTTGCCTCCCGGGAAGCGCTTTCTTAAGGTCCTAAGCTCGACCCTTCCTCCAAATCACGGAGGGTAAAAAAACACCACCTTGTCCAAGGTAGCGGATAGAACAACTTCTCCTTCATTTTTAAGCAACCTCTCGTTGTTGCTTGACAAGACTTCACTTTTTTGCATATCAAAAGCAACCTTTTCATTTCTCAACTTCAATCTCATTCTCTTCTTCCTCAAAGCTCTTGCTTTCTTCTTGATTTTGTTTCTTTTTGTAGACGGTTTCACGCCATCTACATCCATGGAATCCTCCTCTTCCTCTCGAGGGTAGAGCTCAAACCAATGAGGAATTTCAATCTCCTCTTCGTTCAAAGCCTTGGAAAGCTCCTTCTTATCTTCACTAACTTTCATGCAATCAAAACACACAAGAACATCATCAAAAATATCATGAACATTGTTAGATGAAGAATCAATCACATACACATTATCAAAAGAACGAAGGGAATCATCACTCTTGATTCCTTTCACAAGGGATAAGGACTCATGCTTTGGTTTTAGCTCAAAGCTCTCTATCTTGTTACCAACTCTCAAGGTAATACAACGTCCCTAACATCAATCAAATCTCCCGAAGTAAATAAAAACGGTCTTCCTAAGATAATAGGAATGTGGTCATCTTCTTCTATTTCAAGCACAATGAAATCAACGGGAATTGTAAAACCACCTATCTTGAGGGGAACATCCTCAACTCTTCCCTTTGGAAACTTGATGGAGCTATCGGACAATTGCAAAGTCATTTTGGTAGGAAGAAGTTCTCCTAGCTTTAGCTTCTTGAAGACCGAGAAGGGCATTATGCTCACACTAGCACCCAAATCACAGAAAGCTTTCTCAAACAACTTACTCTTGATTTTGCAAGGAATGGAGAAATTACCCGGATCTTTCATCTTTTTGGGGAGGTCATTGTGAATCAAAGCACTACAACACTCACCAAGCTCCACCGAATCTATCTCATTACAATCTCTCTTGCCACTAAAGATATCCTTAAGGAACTTGGAATATCTAGGCATTTGGGTCATGGCTTCGGTAAGAGGGATAGAAATATGGACATCCTTTAACATTTCAAGAAATCTCCCAAATTGTTCATCTAGTTTGTTCCTTATAAACTTTTGGGGATATAGAAGGTCGGGTTTTCTCACTTCCTCTTGCTTTCTCTCATCACACTACTTTTTCTCATGGCTCTCCTCTTTGCTCACATCTTTTGACACATCTTCATCTTTTTGCTCACTTGAAACACTCTTGTTGTCCTCCTCACAATCCCTAGAAACTCTCTATTCAAGAACTCTTCCACTCCTTATGGTGATGGAATAAACGGGTTTCTTAGGATCAACTCCTTGAGAAGGCAATGAAGAAGGACTAGCACAATATTTCAAAGTGTTTGCTAGTTGGGTGATTTGTGTCTCAAGCATTTTGTTATGTGTCATGATCTTGTTAAATTTCTTATCGCTCACGGCCATATAGGTGTTCAAGATTTTTGATTGATTTTCAATTATCTCCTCCAAATTGGACTTGGATGATTGAGAATAGGAATTTTCACCAACACCTTGAGATTTTGGACCAAATCCGGGTGGGGGTCCCCTTTGGTTGTTTTGAAAATTACCCCTATTTTGATTGTTCCAATTTCCTCGATTTTGATTGTTGCCAAAATTTTGGTTTTGGCCACGAAAGCCTTGATATTGGCTTTGATTTCCATACCCTTGGCCTTGGTTTTGATTACCATAACCTTGGTTATTATAGTTGCCTCGGAAACCTTGGTTTCCGAGGTTCCTATAGTTACCATTGTTATAGTTATCAAATCCACCTTGTTAGTGAGAATTTCTATTTCGAAAGTTTCTTGATCCATCAAACCTTTAACCATTGTTATTGTTCGAGACAAAATTAACATGTTCACATTCACTACTCTCACCATCATCAAGATTTTCAAACCCATTTCAACAAGTAGAAGCATCATGGTCATAAGACTCATAATTATCACAAAAGAAACATCCATTGGGCATATTATTAGAAGTAGAAGGAGGAGTAGAGTTAGAAGATGTACCTCTCCCTTTAATGTGGGAGGGATGACCTTGTGCATTGGAAGTTGCACTCTCAAGCTTGGCCTTGATTGTTGTCATCTCCTTCCCCAAACTTGCAATTTGAGAGGATAGATTGTTGATGGCATTAAGGTGATCAACCGAATGAACCGTTGATCCATTCTTGCTTGAAGACTCTCTTTATCCTTCTTTCCAATCCATATAATGGCGCACCACATCTTCTATAATGTCTACAACCTCTTCTTCGGTTTGTTAATGATTGGGCCTTCGACTCCCGCATCAAGACACGTTTTGACTTGAGGATTTAACCCTCCATAGAAAATTTGAATGATTTGATAGGTTGGGATGCCATGATGGGGACATTCTCTTTGATACTCCTTATACCTTTCCCAAGCTTCATACAAGCTCTTACTAGGTTTTTGCTTGAAGCTTTGGATCAAAGCCCTTGCCTCCGCCGTTTTCTTTTGGGGGTAGAACCTAGACAAGAATTCCTTGGTAACTTCATCCCATGTTCTAAGAGAATATGGCTTGACCTCCTTGTCTAACCATTCCAAGGCTCGACTTATGAGAGCGAAGGGGAACATTTTGAGCCGGATAAACTCTTGAGAAAGACCATTCACTTTAATAGTGTTACAATACTTCTCGGACTCTTTGAGATGGTTTAGCGGACTCTTAATCATAGCCCACTAAATTATCTCCTTTCAATAAAAATGATCATGGCCGGTCTTATTTCAAAGTCATTTGTCGATGTTGTTGGCAAACTTTTAAACCTATATGCACCGAGAGTCCCCAACTCCTTCAAAGCAACTCCTGAATTATCTCCCATGCTTACTTGATCCTCCTCTTCTCTTTATTGGTGAATTTATTCTCTTGGAGAGCTTGGACTCAAAGAACGATTAACGACCCTTATTCTTGTTATTGTTCTCTTGATTTCGGTTCAAATAGCACTAAAGTACTTCCTCTTATCCTACGCATACAAAAACTCAAAGCAAATATCAATAGCACGGCTACTAATGTAGCCTAAAGAGAAATTTTTTTTTGTATTTTTGAGATTAAAGTGAAATAGACTAAACAACAATTGCAATCATCTACGCCATTCCCCGGCAACGGGGCCATTTTTTTATCTAGGGCGAGACTAGGTCGTTGCAAACTATCTACCCTTGGTCAAAACAAAATTTGTAATCTCTCAACACACCCCAATACAAACCATAGAATAAGTCAAGGGTCGAACCACTAGGAATGGGAGGTGAATGCTAAAGTCAAAGCTAAGCTATTTTGAAGCAATAAAGTGAGATCAATCTAAATGAAATCAAATTTTACAAGCACTAGGGTTAGGATCCGCATGTACTCGGAATGGATATAGCTAATTGGGATTGGAGATGACTAAGTCGAGTGTTGCGAGGGAAAATCAACTAAGCAATCAAGAGAGTAAGGTAGGCTAATATCCTAGAGGTCAAGCTAGCGCAAACTACGAGAGACTCTAACTAGGAACCTTGCAAACCTACTCAATCGACAAAAGCAAGCCACAAATCAATTTTCTATATCAATGCAATCTTACAATGCAATCTAGTGTAACAATCATAGTTAGCTACTCTTCAATTAATCACACTCATGCACTTAATCAATCAACCAATTTAATCACAACATCAACTCCATCAATTTCCCCCTATTAGCATCAATCCATCACTCATACATGCTTCACCATTCCCCTAGCAAGAGAACTACTCACAATCCATTGAAATTAAGATCAAAACTAAGCTAATCAACAATTTCATCATCATCATATCAATAGAACTAATTCAATCACAAATTTAATTCAAACTTGAACAATCAATAAAGCAATTGAAATGATAAGCTAAAAACTGCATTAAAGTAAAAGAAATCCTTACAAACTTGCTACAATTCAATGGAGGAAATGCTAGAATTAACAACCTTCAATCATCAATCAACAATCAAGAACTTCTCTCTTTACAATCTAGAGTTTCTCTCTCTAAAATTCTAATTCTAATTCTAATCTAATTTCTGAATTCCTTCTCTAATAATTCTCTCTAAAAATAGAAAGAAAATCTATTTATAGTAAAACTAACTAAGAGAAGTTAGTTAGATCGTCCCCAAATAAACGCATACAGGCGCGGCCAACCATAAGGGAGAGCGCGGCCGCGCAAATATGGGTAAGGATCTAGGACCCAGACAGGGGTGCCTGCACCCGAAGGAGGCGCGCTCGCGCCACCAGGCCGTGCGGCCGCGCCATAGTCACGTGTGCCCGCGCCTGAGAGCAGGGCAGCCTTCTTCTCTATCATTGCGCTGCTCCTCATGCGTTCCACTTAATGCTCTTGATAAACACGGGACCTTGCAGTTTTTAAACTCCATGTTTGCAAGTTCAAGACTAGAAATCATTCCCTCACGGCTTGAATGCATAGCTCAAGGACTTTAGGAACTTGCACTTCTCCATGCTTGAGCTTCAAATAGAGAACACTAGACATCCTAATCAATGCCAAACTTGGGAAGAGGCCTTGGGAAACTTGGATAACGACCTTAACCTGAAAAAATAAAGGAAAACAAGCAAATAAAAGAGAAAAATAACAAAATAAACCAAGAAATGCATAAAGAAAGAAATTCAACTAAGAAAATGCAAACAAAAAGAAATAAAGAGTAAAATCAAGGAAAAGCTAAGTAAAAGAGCTATAGAACAACATGAAATTCACCCTAAAAAGAATCAAATGAGTGCCATTAATGGCACTCATCAGAAAGAGAAGTTTTAGAGCAATAGATGATGAAAGAGGTGAGAAGCATTTCAAGAGACCATTCTTAACTTATATAATTAATGCTTTGTGTTGAATTTTGTAATTCATTATTGAACTAATGCAATTAACTTTGAGTGCAAATGTGGAATTTTTCCCTTTTTTCCCTTCTCTAATGTAATGTGGAATTTGATATCATATTTAATAATTAGAATTCTTTATTAGGAATGTATATAAGCAGTTTAGTTTGCATAGATATGTAATTCTAACTATATAGCTACATGACAACATTTTAATACAAAATTAATTATCCAAATGCATAAGGCATAATCTCTCATTTATAAGCAAGTTACCAATAACTATGTTAAACTAATGACTTACTTACATCATTAATAATGGTTAGCCACCCTTATACTATCCAATTAATGTAATTTTAACACATTAAATTTCACCATTTTTTTCTTTTGTTATTGTTTTTTTTTTTTTTTTTTTTTTTTTTTTGTGTAATGCCATAGTATGATATATAACTTTAAAGAAAAGGAAACGGGGAAGGGGAAGCAAAGCATGGTGAGTAGGATACAGCAATAAAGGAGAGATGAAGACAAAAGGGAGGAAAGGGAAAGGAAGAGGAAAGGAGAAATAGGTAGAGAAAGAAGTAGGATGGGAGATAGAGAGGGGATAGGAGAGATAGGTGAAATCAAATTAGGAAAAAAATGCCTAAAAGAAAAAGAAGAAGGATCCATGGAAAGATAGAGACAAAGCATGCCAAAAGAGGGGGCGGGAAACAAACTTAGAGAAAAAGAAAGGCTTAGAAGGAGATAGGAAAAGAGAGAAAGAGAGAAAGGAAGAAAGAGGGGCTAGGAGAAGAGAAAAAAAGAAAAAGGGAAGGGCTGAGAAAAAAAAATGAAGTAAGATAAAGAGACAGAGAAAAAAGCCACAAGAGATAGAACTAGATCGTAAAAATAAGAAATTAAGCCAAAAAGAGAGAAAGGGGCCAAGAAAGATAGAGTAATAAAAAAGGAGTTGAAGAGGAAAAAGGGCCAGGAGAGAAGAAAAGCGAGAAAGGGAGGTCGGAAGAAATATGGAGAAAGCGAGATAGAGGGACCGAGGGGAAAATAGAAGAAGAAAGACTAGGGGGAAAATGAGCAAGTGCAACCTATAATAATTTTCAAATTTTCTAAGAGGATGCATGGAATAGGTACAATTAAGAAGGAATAGGAAAGAAATAAAGAAAGAAAGTGAGAGAACGTTTTAAGGCTAATAAAGGAAAGATTAATTAAGAGGGCAGCAAATGCGACCTATAGTTTTCAAATTCATTAAAAATAAGAGAGAGCAAGGAGACAAGGCCGGGGGAACATAGAGGGATAAGAGAGAATTAGTGATAATTAGAATAAGGAGGGAGCTGAAAGAGAGATGTTTTAGGAAAATAGATGAAGGAATAGGTGAGAAGCACTTTAAAAGACCATTCTTAGTGTTTAATTGTGGAAGAAAGTTAGAAACTATATTAAAGGACGCAAATGGAGAGAACTTAGCTAGCAATGTGAGATGGAGAAATAAAATCCGTGCGGGGCTTCTAACTTATTTGGAAAGAGAATGGTCTGTTGTTACATAACAATTTATTTACTACATAACACTTTAAACAACAATAATAATACAATTTGTACTATTGTTACATAACACCTTATTTACTACAAATTTAATTTCGTAAAATTAAGGGAGTGTGCAAACAAGGAATACAAATGCAATTTCAAATTATTTTTTGGGCTACACTTGTACACTTATTTGAATAGTTTAGATTTTTTTTTCCCTTTAGGTTAAGCTACGTTCCTATCCAAATCTTTTTTTGTTTCATTATATTACAAAATCACACTGATTCTTATCAAATAAAAACTTAATATCAAGCCCAATAAATCATGTTAGTGTATTACCCAAAAACAAAAAGGAGAACAGAGTGCATGACCAATGGAAAATAGCTTTTGCACTTTTAATACATAAAACAATATTGTTGGGCCCATATTGCCAAGCAACCCAGTACGTTTAGGGCATCCCCCAATGATCAAATAATACATCAAAACAAGCAAGACGGCCTGAATGGAACAAGTATGGCCAGCAAGATCAAAATATCAATCATGAAGATACTTTCCAAGAATACACCTACTGAACGGGGAAATAGAATAAAATAAAAGAAGATCTTCTACGTTTGAATATATTCGATATCTTTGTAGCCCTAATGGCTCCTAGGTATAAATAGCAAAATTAGACATGGTAACAATCATGTACGTGCACATATACATCAATATAAACTGATTATTTTACTTATGCTCTCGGAATCATTTCTTTGCTGAACAAGGAAGCCTATCCTTACTCAGTATTATATCTCTAAACTTATTCCCTTTTAGTTTAATTGTCTACTTATTGCTTTATCATTGCTCTTGGTTATTGCATTATATACTTGTGGTCTGATTGTTATTACCCCCAAATCCTTAAGCAAATTCCTAGATCTCCTTACTAAGATTTGCCTAAACAATTTGGCACCCACCGTGGGGCTAATAATCAATTAACCTACCAATCTGCCAAAAACCAAGACAATCGCCATGATTGGACAACCAATACCTTTCACCATAGTCGAAATAAATGAAGGACTGAATGCATTCCATCAAACCTTAGATCAGCAAAAAAGCCAGATCAAAACATTGTTGGCCCAAAAGGTTCAAACCGAAGCCAAGCTCACTAGCCTAACCAAACAAAATGAAGCCCTCCGCAGCCAAATACAATCAGTTACATCCAAAATTGTTAATACCAGAAAAAGCACTGAAAGTATAGCCATGCAGCTTGATATGTCTGGAACTTTCAAAACCCCTAATGGGGAAAAGGGCTCTAATAGCAGGGAACAACCCATAGACTTAGATTTTCTGGATGCAGGAACTCTTAAGAAAAACAAACAGGAAGGAACTGAGGAAGGAAAGATAGAAAATATAGTCAAGGAGTACCTCAAAGCATTTGAGGCCAAGATTGCAAAGATCCCTAAGTGTCAAAGCCAATGGAAGAAGAAGCAACAGATGGCTACATCGAGTCTCCCTTCTCAAACGAGATCGCCATGGTGGAGGTGCCAAAGAGGTTCACCACCCCAATATGGCCATGTACGATGGAACAACAGATCCTGATGAACACGTGTCCCTCTACAAGCAGAATATGATGACCAACTCGATCCCTAGATATATTAGAGAAGTCATCATGTGTAAAGGCTTTGGAGCCACACTGTTAGGTCCAGCCCTAACTTGGTTTATTAATTTAGATAATGGGACAATTCGATCTTTTGTAGGAATGGTGAATCTTTTCAAGATTCAATTCGCTAGCAACAGGAAGATCGAAAAGCAATCCTCAAATCTGTACCGTGTCGTGCAAAGACATGAAGAATCCCTAAGAGATTATCTTAACATGTTCAACAGAGAAAAGATCGGAATACATAAGTGTGATTATCCTACAACAATCGGAGCATTTAGAAGAGGGCTGCTAGATCATAGCGAACTCTATAAAGAGTTAACAAAGTATCCCTGAACAACCTTTGAGGACGAACAAGCCAAAGCTACGGAAAAAGTCAGATTTGAAGAGGATGTGTATACAAGAAAGACTCCAGATCCAGATCGCCAACCAAGAACGAGTTATAACTTTCCCAGAAGGGATCATTGATTCAAGCCATATCATCGTTCCCGTTTTGATGAAGGGTCAATCAATACTGTCGAGGGAGAATTCTCAGACTTGAGGGAAGATCCCGAACTCCCACCTAAATTGCATGAATATTGTTTCAATGTTAACCCTGCAGGTGTAATCAGAACCTTGAACAAAATAGGAGATACCGTGTAGTGGCCCAGAAAGAGTGACAGGCCAGGAGAAAAGAAAGATCCATCAAGATGGTACGATATCCATTCAGATATTGGCCATACAACTGATGAATGTGTCGCGCTCAGGAAGGAAGTTTCTTACCTATTGAAGAAGGGCTACCTCAAAGAACTCTTGTCAGATAGGACTAAAGCTAGGAGGAGAGAATGAATCCAAGCAAGGTGGCCCCCCACCTCCTCCTCCAATCGTCAAGACAATCTGCTTTATATCAGGAGGGTAAGAGGTGCGTGGCTTAACATATTCAGCAGCGAAGCAGCATGCAAAAGAAAGCCATATGGATCAGCCCGATAGAAAGGCAAGGTAAACAATGGACATCCCAATCATGTTCAAAGAAAGTGATGCAGTAGAAGGCCATCATGATGGCCTAGTCATTTCATTCCCCGTAGGAAATTGCATGATCAAGATAATCCTTGTTGACAACGAAAGCTCTACGAACATCATTATGATTGATACCTTGAAACATATGAACATTGATGAGAAGAGCATCATCAATAAGTTAACAATGCTAGTAAGTTTCAGCGGAGAGACCAAAAAAACAAGCGGAGAAATTACATTGGCAACTTATGCAAAAGGGATTAACTTGCAAGTCAAGTTCCTAGTAATCGGTACCTAATCATCGTATAATATTATTCTGGGCAGACCATGGATACACTAAATGAAGGCTATCCCATATACTTATCATCAAGTCATTAAGTTCCCTAAAAGGTGGGGCATTCAAGAAATTAAAGGGGATCCTAAAGAAGCCAAAAAATGTTACAAGATTGCCTTGAAAGCAACATCCGCAAAGAAAAGTTCAGCATAGCAATCAGAGGGTCAGTTAGGCCAAGAGAAATTCAGTATAGCAGAAGATCAAGAAGCAATAGAGGTCCAGCTGAACCCCAACCATCCAGATCAGAAAGTCAGGATAGGATCAGAATTGAGTACAGACCTTCGACAACAAATTTCATAATTCTTAGAAGCAGAAAAGGACGTGTTCGCTTGGACTCACGAAGATATGAAGGGAATCTTTCCAGATGTAATTACTCACAAGCTTAGCGTAGATCCAATGCATACACCAGTGAAGAAGAAAAGAAGAAAGTTTGTGCCAAAAAGGAACAAGATCATCAACGAAGAAATTCAAAACTTGTTGAAGACAGGAAAGATTAGAGAAGTAAAGTGCCCAGAGTGGCTTGCCAACGTAGTAGTGGTAAAACAAAAAAATGGGAAATGGAGAATATGCATCAACTTCACAGACATCAACAAGGCCTGCCCAAAAGACCCCTTCCCGTTGTGGTACCCATTTTTTGACTAATTAAAATTAGAAGTCAAAATCCCACGTAAGTCGATAATTTGACTAAAAAAAATAAAAATTAGAGTCGCCACTCTATTTTTGCCCGAATAGAGAAGGTCTTTTTGTTTATGATCGTTTTCAAATAGAAAACGACATTGACTCCATTAGATGAGGCACTATATAAGTATGGTCTTAGGAAAATCAAAAATCTAGGTACGGGGTATAAGTTAGGAAGATCGAACGTTTGGAACTCGTCTCTTCCGGAAAATCAAAAATCTAGGTACGAGGTATAAGTTAGGAAGATCGAATGTTTGGAACTCGTCTCTTCCTCTGTTCTAACGAACAGGCTCTTACTAATACGTTGTTAATTGGTTATGATTATTCACATACTTTTCCTTAAACTAATGCATAAAAACATGAAAATTTCTACATTGTCAATCACACTCAAATGTAAAATAAAAGTGAATTAAACCTTACGATATATGGTGGGTTTGAGAATTAAAGTTGCACTACGTACCGTTCATTGTGGGATTTGAATCCACTCCCGGATCAAAACCCTACGTAGTTCTTACGAACGTCCATTTATACATGGTCAAAATTTCATACGAGGTTTCAAGAAAGTTTATAATATATTTTTTTAGGAGAGGTGGTTGATCCATATAGGGTCATTTGAATGAGGTTGAGCAATCTTGCTTTCAAGGTGGAGGTCAATTTATCAAGGTTGAGTAAGTCACTAGAATCAGCGACACCATAGGAGTTTCTTTGAGGAGAATGATTTTGTTTGTAAAATGCGTTTCAATTAACGACTTTATTTAGGGTTGACCAACTTCCAAATAGAGATTGTGTGGGCTTATTTGAGTGTGCTGAAAAAGGAATTTTATTTGGTATGAATTTGAGAAGAATATGAAGGAAATGTGTTTAGATTGTATGAAATTGACTTACGCAGAATGGACATTCTATATGGCTTAAATCTAAATGATAGGTAGTATATGTTGAAAACCTTAATCATGTTAGATTAAGTAAGCGATCTATCAGAGATAATAAAACTTTAAAAGCATAATTCTCTGCGGAAAATAGATCATCTTATAACCTATCATGATTGAATATTCAACTTTACCCTCTTATTTAAATATAAGCCATAAACCATAACTCGAAAGATTTATTTTATTAATGAAATGATACAAGCATGTAAGGCCATATTTTGCTTAATTAAAAGTTAGTTGTCTCTTTATTAAGAAATGCATAAGGAAATTTTGCTCTTCCGAACGATGATGGAATTAAAACTTAAACAAGATTTATTTAAAAATTATAAGACATTCTATTCCAAACTAAATGAATTATTTATAATGCTCCTTTCATATAGCCATAGAATGAAGAAGACTTTTTTTTTTTAAAATAAAAAATAAAAAAGTGTTAGTCTTAAAGTGATACAAATGTGTCTCTTTTTTGGATTAATATCAACTTGAGGCATGAGTAATTTATAACTTCCTCAAATGACTTAAAAAAAACCAGAGGTATACAAGAAAGGGTGACACAAATTATATAATAATGTTCATTCCATTTTTCCTTAAAAAGCTTAAGGGTTTAAAGTGTCTCTAATATTTCGGACACCATAAATCATGTTCTAACAGTCGGATTTGAGCATATGATAGATCTTTGGAAATGTCTACAAGTCTTATATAACATATGAAAAATTGAGATTCATGTAACTGTTGAAATGAAAGATAATGAATTTTCTTCAAAAACACTCCAGTTTGGGACGTTCACGGGGAATTGGGTGATAATGGTCAAAGTACTTTGGAATTGGCATGGTCCTTTTAATGGTATTTTAAGGACAAAAATTTAGATGCTCTGTAGAAAATTCTCCCTTTTTAAAAGTCATTTGATATGTCAAATTAAAAAGTATTCTTGGTTGGGAAAAACAGCCTCAAATCAGTTTGACATTTTAATATCTAGATTAGTAAAAATCATAAAAAAAATAGAGTATTTATCCTATGAGAACGTGTGACCCCAATTTACAAAGCTTATGGAATCTACTTTCTAGTTATTTAATTCAAATTTTATTATTAAAAAAGGAAATTGGTCGAAATTGGAAAATGGACAGACCTGTAGTAAGGAATTTGTGGTGTTACTTTGTCTTAATGTTTGATTTTTTGTGAGTTGGTTAAAATTTATTTTTATAAAATTCCAAGTCTCATACACTCCTAAATAAATAATATTACTGTAAAAAATTTATTTTTTAATTTTATGATGAAAAACGATTTTTTACATAATAAAAAAAAAGTAGTCGAAAATGCTATCTTGCTAGAATTCCATCATTCATTCTTTGGAGCTTCCTTATGCATTTTGTACAATTATCATTGCTTCCATTTCATACTCTACCTAAGGATGATACATACAAGAAAAAAAATCAAACAAACCATGTATACTCACTCTCAAACTCGCTCGCGGTCGGTCAAATTCTACTTGGTTTCCAAATTAGGAAACCGACACGTATAGTGCCCTAGGAGGTTATGGAACACACAAAAATAGAAAAGTTAGTAAATGTATGTAAAAAATAATATGAAATCACAAATAAAAATAAAGAAGATATTACCTTTGGCTTTGAGTAGCTATCTTGAGGAATTAGTCAAGGTAGTGTCAAAATGATCGATTTAATTTTTTTTAGGCCAAGTCCTTCTACAATTTTTTTTTATATTCTTTTTTTTTTTTACTGAAAATAAAAATTTTGATTACCTTTTTTTTTATCTAATTATAGTGCTGAAATAATTTAGACTTCTTTTATGAGTTTTTTTTTTTTTTAGCTCCTTTCTTAACTATTCTCTTCGATCTTTTTTTTTTCTCCCTTTCGTGAAGAGTGGGGTGGTATATATATGGGAGCAAATGGAAGCTAAAATACAAAATACAAAGAATATACTGTTATACGAAATAAATACGTACGAATACAAGAGTTAGGTAGAAATTGTAACCAAAATTCGTCTTAATGAGGTAGAGGACAAATAGAAACAGCCTACCACTTCATGCAAAACTTAATTACTAATTTGACTGAACAAACGACAATATTATTAATGACTAAAAATAATTAAAAGTACTAATATAATTTTAATACAATTGTTAATTAGTACTACTTTCCTTCGAAGAGTGTATTTACTCTTCGTATTTCAAACTTACCATAGCTAAACATGACTATTACAAAAACCACTTATCAGAAAATAACAAGGAGAAAAATGTTATTTGCCATTGATTGTGGATGGTCATATCACCTTACCGTTTGGGAAGAAACACAACTCATTGATACAACGTATTGTCATATCACACCATTTTCTGATTTTCGTTGCTAAATTACAACCACGGTTACCATTTTCTTCTTCTGTAGGGATTTGACATATCAAGTGAGTGGTAACGGCAGAGGTATCTTTGCTTAGAGCCACTCTTTCACTTGTCAAATATTGTCATCATTGCAATAACTAGGAAGAGAAATAGCATGCATACTTACACTTGTTATTTCTGAGTGTATAAAACAGAGGAAAAAAAAGTGAGTCATGAAGGTATAGTGGTAATGGTGTTTTGGTGGGAAGTTGAAAGGAAAGAAGAAGATGTAATATGAAGTAGTAGTATGTTATTAACAAAGTGAAATTGGTGGAACTAAAACAAGTCATAATTAAGGAAGTTAAACAACAACAAAAAACAAAATAAAAATAAAATACAAAGGGAGCCGTGACTTATGGCAATTACCAATTATCATGCATGCATTACATGCATGTTTTGTGTCTTAGTGATTGTCATCTTATTATTGTTATTAAACCATGAATTTAGCATTGGTAATTGTATGCATGCATATTTTCATGCATTTTTGTTTCTTAGTCATTGCTTCATGCACATTTTTAAATTCTTTTTTTTAGTTAATTAATTATGTATTAAAAGGTGATTGAAAATATTAGAGTAAAAATAACAATAGGATACCTGAAATCAGTATTGCTAAATTTCATCCGGGGTTAGAAAGTGATATTATATAAACGGTCACGGTTTTTAAAATTGTACAGATTAAAGGGTCAATATTTGATACTCTTGACCAGGATATGTCAAATGACATAATTATTACATACGTCAGTGGTAACAACATTGTTTATATAAAGATACACTTACTACTATTATTAGACTAAACGATTACACAATTGGGATATGATAAAAATACGGATAAGATTTATCCCCTATAAAAGGGAGATTTCCCTTATCCGAAATCACCCTTTACCCAAAAAAAAAAAAAAAAAAAAACACACCCTTTGCCTTTTCCTCTTCGGTTTCCATGGCTCCCGGCAACCAAAACCGTCAAGCTCCATCTCCGTTCGACGAGCATTTTCGAGTGCTAAATTTATATTTAGCTTTGATTATGGCGTTAGTGGTGCTACTAATGGTGTTAATGATTTTCATAATCATGAATAAATGACGATTTGAAGTTTCCGGCACGGAGTGTACAAGGTTCGAGTTACGCTACAAATTCTCCTCGTGTTTTGTTCGTAAATTAGGGGTACAAATTGTAGGGGTTTTGTATACTCCAAAATTATAAATAAACACTACTTGAACTTGTCTCTTATGTCTAATTATTGCGGGTGTCGTTAGCAAAATTAAATTTTGTTATTATAATTATGAAATTACAAAATTTATTAGTTAATTGAAAGTAAAAAAAAAATTATGGAAAATAGGGGATCAAAATTTGGTGTCTACACCCGTTACTTCACATTGATGCCATGGTTGATGCAACAGTAGGGCATGAGCTACTCTCCTTTATGGACGCATACAGTGGGTGCAACCAAATCCTCATGCACAAGGAAGATCAAGAAAAGACTTCTTTCATTACCAGCCAAGTAATCTATTGCTACAGGGTAATGCCTTTTGGATTGAAGAATGCAGGAGCGACGTACCAGAGGTTGGTAAATAAAATGTTTGCATGACAAATTGGGAACACAATGGAAGTCTACATAGACGATATGGTAGTCAAGTCCAAAATGGCAGCTGACCACGTCAAGGACCTCAGAGAAGCCTTCACCATCCTGAAGTAGTACGGTGTGAAATTGAATCCTATAAAGTGTACATTCGGAGTACAATTAGGAAAATTCTTAGGTTACATGGTAACACAAAGAGGAATAGAAGCTAGCCCAGACCAAGTCAAAGCCATCCTGGATCTAGAACAACCAAAGTCAAAGAAAGACGTACAGAGTCTAAGAGGGAGAATAGCAGCACTGAATAGGTTCATCTCCAAATCTTCCGACAAGAACAAAGCTATCTATAAAGTACTGAAGAAGAACAAAGAGTTCAAATGGGAACAAGAGCACGAAGAAGCTTTTAAGAAGTTGAAAGAGTATTTAGCGAACCCTTTGATACTTTCCAAACCCAAAGAGGGAGAATCACTTCAATTGTACCTCGCAGTATCTAAAGGCACAATCAGTACAGTCCTCACCAGGGAAGAAGACAAGGAGCAATTTCCTATCTACTATGTAAGCAAAACCTTACTCAGTATGAAAACAAGGTACGCCTCCTTGAACAAATTCATCTTAGCTTTAGTCACTACTTTAATAAAATTACCCCCAATACTTTAAAAGCCACTCTATAGTGTACAAACCAACTATCCCATCAAAGCCATCATGAGAAAGCCAGAAATGTCAGGGAGAATGGAGAAGTGGGCCCTACATCTCAGCAGGTATGATATATAGTACGAACCTAAAACCGCAATCAAGTCACAAGCTCTTACAGACTTCAGCCCAGCTCTTGAAGAAGAGGCACAAAAGGAAGTATTGGCCCTACAAGAACCAAAGGCTACACAGAAATGGACACTCCAAACAGATTGTGCGGCAAACATACGAGGTGTAGGTCTAGGAGTAGTTTTTACATCACCACAAAGAGACAAGATAGCACAAGAAGTAAGGTGTAACTTCAAAGCAACCAATAATGAAGCCGAATATGAAGCATTAATCACATAACTAACTGTGGCAAGAGACATGAAGATACAGCACCTAGAGGTGATATCAGATTCTTTACTCATCGTGAATCAAATCAACGGGGAATACGCAGCAAAAGATGCCAAGATGATAGCCTACCTGGAGGTAACAAGGAAACTTAATAAAGAATTTAAGGAATTCAAGATAGACCAGGTACCTAGGAACTTGAACACTGAAGCAGACGCCTTGGCAAACTTGGGGTCAAACATTAACCCTGATGAGTTTGGAGCTATCCCATTAGTACACGTACTCTCACCAGCTATAGAGTAGGAGTTAACTATGAAAGTCTACGAAATACAAACGGATCCTACAAGGAAGGAAGATAGTAGCTGGACAAAACCTCTCAAAGACTATCTCTTAGACAAAATAACTCCAACAGAGAAGGTTACAGCTCAATCACTCGCTTTAAAAGCTTCTAAGTATTGCCTAATCAGCAACGTGCTCTTCAAAAAGTCAGCAGCAGGTCCCTTCTTATGATGTTTAGAAAAAGGAGAAGCACAACAAGTTCTACAGTCTCTACACAACGACGAATGCAGAAACCATTCATGAGGGAGGAACCTTGCCAATGGGGCACTCGGAATGGGGTACTATTGGCCCAACATGAGGAAGGATGTTATAGAGTTCTCCAAGAAATGTTTAGCATATCAAAAACACGCACCTTTGACACATAAGCCATCTGAAGGGCTGCACCCAACATTGACGCCTTGGCCATTCATGAAGTGGGGAATGGATATAGTGAAGCTACCTCTATCATCAGGGCAAAGAATATATTTCCTAGCAGTGATGGATTACTTTTCAAAATGGATAGAAGCTGAAGCGTACAAGGACATAAAAGATAAACATGTTATTTCATTTATCAAAAGGAACATCCTAAGAAGATTTGGAGTACCAGTAGAAATCATTACTGACAACGGGTCCTAGTTCATCTGCAACAAGACGAAAAAATTCTGCAAGGAATGGAACATTTCCCTCTTCACATTTACACCAAGGTATCCATAAGAAAATGGACAAGCAGAGTCAAGCAAAAAAGTCCTAATCAGCAACATGATGAAGAGACTGGAAGGCACAAAAGGGAAATGGGCAGATGAGCTACCCAACATACTATGGGCAGACAGAACAACTCCAAAAGGCGCTACAGGGCATACACCTTTCTCAGTAGTGTACTGATGGGAAGCAGTAATTCCAACAGAAGTAGAAGTCCCCACTTCAAGATACGGGCTGATGACAGAAGAAAGAAACCAAGGCGAGTTGATAAACAATTTGGATACTGTAGAAGAGCTTAGAGAGGACACAAGAATGAGAATGGAAGCCTAACAACAAGAAGTAGCAAGGTCTTTCAACAAGAATGTCATAGCAAAAGTTTTCAGAATAGGAGATTGGGTCCTCAAAAAGGTATACGAAAACACAAGAGAAGTAAATGCAGGAAAGCTAGTATCTAACTGGGAGGACCCTATGAAATCATCAAGGTAGTCGGCAATGGAGCCTACAGGCTCAGGAACGCAGAAGGAAAGGAGGTACAGAGAAGCTAGAATGCAGCACACTTAAAACTTTATCATTTTTGAGGAACGAAGGTATGTAGACATTATTCCAACCCTTTTTCGAATTTACAAAAAGAAATCAACCAAAAAAAGCAAAAAAAGAACAAAAAGCAAAAAAAAAAAAAAAAACAAAACAAAAATACTCCAACAACTAGATGCAGCAGGAAAGGTACTCTTCTTTACTTAAACTCATTCAATTCAGTTTACTTTTTACTACGAGTACTAACTTAAGCATCGGAGGGCCGTTGGGGAAACCCACGGCCACCCCTCACCCAATTCTGTTTTGCAGGACAACAGACGCACTGCCGTGCAGAACGCAGAAAGGCACAGTATGCCTGTAAGCATCCACGCCTACAGAACAAGTAAACGGTAGCAACAAGTACCTGTAAGCAATATTACATCCATACTACAACTGTAATACAACTGTAATACGATGACAAACACAAATTTATACAAGTAACAAAAACACACATAGCATAACAAGGTACTAATATTACTTAGTTGCATAAAGCAACAAAACAAACAAAGCATCAAGCCGCAACAAAGTAGCACAAAAGAAAATCATCCAATTGCACTAAGGCAGTAAAAATAGACATATCCCAAAAGAAAATAAATATTGTTTAAAGTAAATAGGTGACACAACACCACAGAAACTAATTATCTCCAATGTTGTCAGCAGGGACCTCTTCCTCAACAACAGACTTTCCATCTCCAGGGCCATCCTTAGCATCCTCATTCATGGGAGAATTAACCTCCTCATCAGCATAGGTCAACAACGTGCCAAGAGCAGTAGTCCCTGCAGGAAAAGTCTTCTCGAAAGTAGCCTTCTCAATAGCATAGTCCTACGCTTCATGCTTTCCATGCTGATAATCCTCCATCATCTCCAAGTGTGCCTTCCCAAAATAGTAGCTAGCCGCATCAAGAGAGTCATTTGCAGTATCCTTCAAAGTACTCTTTAACCCATCCCATTCAGCAAGGCACTCCTTATGTTTAGTCCTTTCAGCCTTCAGAGAGTCAGTGGCAGCCTTGTACTTGTTAGTAAGGGTATCACGCTCCTTCTTCATGACATCGTGAGCCTGAGTGAATTCTGATCCCTTGTTTAAAACGCCTATGCATGATTGAAAACTCTGCACAAACATACAATAAAGTCAAGTTAAACATCCCGTCATTCCGTTTTATCGATATTTTTTTGGGAGAGTATACTATACTTGGAAGGACTACGCAGTAGCCTCATGAGAAAGGTAAGCAAAGTTCTGCGAAGATTGGCACTCCTTGAAGGCTGGGAAGAGCAAAGTACCCATATGGGGAGCTAGAGAGTCATAGGAGAAGTCGACAGCGTCAACATCAGCAGGGATCTCCAATTTCCTCTTAAGGTTGTTACGAGGCGGAGGCGGAGGAGGAGCACTCCTCAGTGGAATCACATTAGCCGGGGCATCTTCTAGACCCTTAGAAGAAGCCCACGACCTAATGCGACCCAAGATGGAAGAAGAATTAAGCAAATCCTGATACCTTAGTGACCTAGAAGTATCTACAAAAACAGGACAAGTACTGCAACACAACAACAAACAAACAGCCATACAGTCTCAACAAGTATGAGGAAAATCCAACAAGTACAAACAACAAACAGCCGTACAGCCTCAACAAGGCATAAGTAGAAACAAAAACCAGCACGGAGGAGATAGACATTCCTTAAGACATAGTAGGGGTAACCTTTTGCTCAGAGTCAAAATCGTCCAAAGCCTCGATATGAACAACCACTTCAAGCTGCGTCGACTTGATGAAGGATCTCTTGTCCACACTCAACTCGTACAATTTGTCAATCAAGGACTTAGACTGAGTACGTTTCTTCAACTTGCTCACTGCAACCATCATGCAAATAAGCCTAAATCAACAAAGAAGGAGAGCAATGCAAAAAATAAGAAAATAAATACCTTCATCCTCAACAGTGTCAATCAAGAAATCATTGTCATCACCCAATGAATCAATCCTCACAAAGAAAAACCTGTGATACCACTTCTTATCAAACGCTTTCTCCAAATCCGTCACCAAGGGGTCAGTACCATCCTTCAAAAAAAGCCCAAACCGACCTTTACCACTAGTCCTAATTGTGTAAGGATAGCACAAATCCCTTACATCTAGTTCTATGCCTAACTTCGCACTCAGGAAATCAAGAATTCGCAAAACTCTCCATGTTTGGGGCAATAATTGACAAGGCAAAACCCTAACCCTAGATAGAAATTGACAAACAAGATAAGATAAAGGGAAAGTATGCCCAATTACAAAAGAGTACTGAAAGAAGCACACCCAACCAGGGGCAGTCCATTCCGCCCTCTCCCTAGAAGATGGGATTTTCACCACCACACCATCAGGGAATTGCGCAACAGCGACGATTATCTGAACATCCTCCTTCGTCATATGAGAAGTGTAGACGTCCTTAGCAGGGAAAACATTATGGGCAACAAAAGTCGTCTTCTTTCCACCCTCATCAACCCTAGTAAACACTACTTTCACTGTATCACCCATCGCAAAAACACAAAGAAAGCAAAATAAAGAAATAGAGAAGAATAGAGAAGAGAGAGAAAAAACCTAAAGAAAATTCGAATTTGGGGCAAAGAAGTGAAGTGATTTGATGTAAGCCTGTACAGCCAATAAATACTGCAAAGGAAATAAACCCGCCCTTCACAGTTATCGAGGCACTTGCCTTAAAACCGTCACCACGTCCCTTATTTTTGTTAAACGTTGAAATTACTCCCAAAATTCGAATATCTTTCCAACGGATCCCTTTAGGTAATTTTCATCTTCTATGCTTGAACATAAAAATTAGGGGCAATTGTTGGGCCTTCATTGCCAAGCAACCCATTACGTTTAGGGCATCACCCAATGATCAAAGGATACATTAAAACAAACAAGACGGCCTGATTGGAACAAGTATGGCAAGCAAGATCAGAATATCAATCATGAAGATACTTGCCAAGAATACACCTACTAAACGGAAAATAGAATAAAATCAAAGAAGATCTTCTACGTTTGAATATATTCGATATCTTTGTAACCCTAATGGCTCCTAGGTATAAATAGCAAAATTAGACATGTTAACACTCATGTACACGCACATATACATCAATATAAATGGATTATTTTTCTTATGCTCTCGGAATCGTGTCTTTGATGAAAAAGGAAGCCTATCCTTACTCAGTATTGTATCTCTAAACTTATTCCCTTTTAGTTTAATTGTCTACTTATTGCTTTATCATTGCTCTTGGTTATTGCAATCTATACTTGTGGTCTGATTGTTATTACCCCCAAATCCTTAAGCAAATTCCTAGATGTCCTTACTAAGATTTGCCTAAACAAATATTCTATTACTCTAGCATTTAACAATTAAAACAATGAAATAAGCTAATGTATTTGATAACATTCATATTTATTTCTTTGTTTGATTACACAACATTAACAACACAAGCTCTTCCATTATTTCCAAAGGAGGTTTTAGTAACCGTGATACTAAATTATCCTCGTCTTAAAAAACCACAAATACTAATCTCACCCAATGTCCCTTCAACATGCACTTTGTAATTTTCATTTATCTTACAGTTTCAACATTATATAATTTCATCTAACCACATTGCCTTTATAATTATACTAATAACAATCTATATATTTTTTACTACACATTAAAATAAATATCGCAAAATTGAGAGGGCACCCGCGTGGCGGGTGCACTCATAACTAGTAGGGGCAAAAAATACTCAAAATTGATTTTTCAATTTTCCCGGTGACATGTATTGCCAGAATCTTTCATTAAAGGCGCACTTTGCTACAACCACCATATTAGGTGGTGTTTTGGCTACTACGTAAAGTTCATAGTGCTGAGTGCAACTTTGCTATAATTCAGAGTGTTGAAGCCAATTTTTCCTATATTATATATAAAAATAAAGTAGGCATTGTTCAAGAGCACTTGGAGTACTTGGAGGGCCATGTAAACAATATATACTTATTTCGACCAATGATAAAAGAGATTTATATTTTAGTTTTGAATTAACAAATTATATCGCCACCTAAGTAAATAACGAATTAAAATTGATGTATCTAAAATTTTAATGACACATAGATTCAAAATCACGAATAAAATTATTTTATAAATTAAACATGTGTAGCTTAACAAACCCGATTCATTTTTCGTTGACGATCCGGGAGGCAATGGCAAGACATACCTTTACGCTGCATTGTATGCTGCTTTTAGAAAAATGGGAAAAATAGTTCTTCCAACACTAGAATCGCTACCTCAAACATAGTCACTAGGAGGACAACCCATTCGGGTTTTAAAATCCCTCTAGATCATACGGCTTCTATGTCTTGCAATGTGTCTAAACAAAGCAACTTAGCTGGTCTTCTACGAGAAAGCTCCTTGATTATTTGGGATGAAGCATCAATGACAATCAAGGAAAATGTAGAGTCATTAGACTTGCTGCTTAGGGATTTATGTGATAGTCGTACAACTAAGGTTGTCATCTTTGGTGGGGAATTTCGGCAAGTATTGCCTGTGGTACAAAAAAAAAATCACAAAAAGAAGCCGTAAAAGCAAACTTAGTCTCTTCTTATCTATGGCCTAGTTTCAAACGAATACGTCGTAGTGAAAAAATGCAAGCCCGGAATGATCCTACATTCTCTGATTTCTTGCTTGCTTTAGGGAACGGTTGTATGCAAACAGAAGAGATAGCTGACATTCATATACCAAGACAACTGGTTGTGCCATTTGAGGATGAAAACTACTCTCTCGACTAGCTTCTCAGCCAAATATTTCAAGAACTAAGTGTAGGTGATTTTTCCAACATCTTCGCTAAACATGTAATCTTGACTCCCTTGAATGATGATGTTGATGATATAAATACTCTGCTAATTGCAAAACACCCTAATGAGGTTGTAACCTACAAGAGTTTTGATGTCTTGATGAAAATTGCAAAATTTACACAACTGAATTCCTAAACACTTTATGCCCCGGAAGAATGAGTCCACATGAATTGCTTCTCAAGGAAAATTTCCCCGTAATTCTGTTGAGGAACCTTGCCCTAGCCTCTGGCTTATACAATGGGACACGACTCATATGCAAAAGGTTCTACCCCAACATGATTGAGTGTGTAATTGCAACTGGCCATCATACTGATGACTATGTATTTCTGCCATACATTGAATAACAGCCCTCAGCCTCAAATAATTACCCGTTCCAGTTCTAACGAAAACAATTCCCGATCAAGCTTTATTTTTCTATGACAATCAACAAGGCCCAGGGACAAACACTCACTCAAGTAGGGATATACCTTAGACAACCTTGCCTCTCTCATGAACAATTATATGTTACCCTTTCTCGGACCCGGAATTCTAAACATGTAACGGTACTCGCAAAGCCTACAACTGAAAATCACCATGTGTACAGTGCAAAAAATGTTATTTCGTTTGAGATCTTACTACGAGCAGGTGTTACGCAACAATCTCCTTCAAGGTCAGTATAATTTCAGCCCTTTGATTTATTCTATTCTTGATAATGTATGTCGTTCACCTAATGTATATTTGCTAAATTCAAACTCATTAATTTATGACGGGAACAGCTAAAACAAGAATTACAAAGCTTCGGTTTGCTTATCTGCACGATGTCCCCTAACAAAAATTTCAGTCGATTTTAAATTTTTAATGGAGGAGAATGTTTCAATAAACTTAGTTCAGCTTCAAATTAAACAAAATGTCTGAAAACAATTCACTTTTTAGTTAAAATTTAACTTTTTATTTGGCTACTAATTATGGTGAAATAAAATCATTGTGGTAGATAAGTGAGATCCTAATAGGGGTGGCTGAATTGCCACTCTTAAATGTGTATTAATAAAATGAAGATGAATTATCTTTCATAAGCTGAACATCTAATAAAGGCGCTGTTAGAACAAAAAGATGGTTTGGCACGTAGAAATTAAACAAAAGATGAACATGACAATTCATCAGTGTTGCAAGCTATAGATGACTTCATATCCAAGCAGCCAAGGATATGTTTTCATCAGCTAAATTGGTTATTTATCATACTATTTAAAATGAGTTGTTTTCTAGCTAAAAGACTTTTGATATTACAGGTTGTAGGTGACACTAGCGGTCCTATTCTTGGCACAAATCTTGGAAACCTTTTAGACAGAGCCAGAAAACACAAGAAACAAATGGTTGATGATTTTCCGTCTATAGAGCATTTAGTTTTCACATTTCATTCAAATTGAAGGTCTAGGAAGCAATTGTTTTAAATTTTCTAATTACTTGCTATTGTGGTTCAAGAAATTTCTATATTCGGATAATTATCTTGCGCATTGAAGGAAAGAGAAGCAGAATTAAAACAGAAAGAAATGAAGGATCTTGCCAAAACTGAACTAGCTGCAACGATTGCTCGAGAAAAGGCAGCGCAGATTGAAAAAATGGTTAAAGCAAATTTAAATGTATGTAACCGGATTTTTGCTGCTGTATTTATTCTGCTATATTATGCAAATTTATTGACACATGAAGATGTTTTAAGGTTCTGATTCAATGATGTTAATACATGTGCACAAAAAGTATGTCAGATCCAATTTTTTATAGCTATTACAGAGCATATTTTATGTTAGTTACACTCATGACAGTACTTGATATGGATAAAAACTAACATACTATGTAATAAATTTACTAATAGACAATTTAATTGATGAAGTCTCCATGATTGAGGAGGATGAAAGAGTTTTCTTAGATAATACCGGAGAAAATTTGTGAAGTCTAAAAGAAGACATTCGAAAACTACAAGATGTCATTGCCATGCTCTTGAATGTGGTAGAAGGACTAGCAAATCGGATGATGGTTATCGAACAAAATTCTTACCAAGGATTTAATGAGGAACTCAATGCTCCTAATCCACGGCAAAAACGGGCCATTGAAGAATACACACCAATATATATCTTCATGATCAAGGTCTCATTCATCCTGTTGGCCCCAGTTAAAACCCACCACCAGAGAAACGATCTCCCAATTGGGATCCGAATTCTTGTTGCAAATATCTTAGAGGCCATGGTCACACCAGCGAAAATTGTTTTACCCTCAAGGATCGCATTCAAGACCTCATAGATTCAAACCACCTTCATGTTCCTTTGAGCAAAAGGAAGGCCAAGAATAGTAACAATAGTAATAGTGGCTGGAAAGGAAAGAAGAACGACAATCCTTCTTATTCCAAATCTACCCACTCAAAAATGTTAGCATGTTTAACTTAGATGAGGTCCTTGCCATGAATAAACGAGGGCAAAATATAAACTTCACACCAATTGCTATAAGTTATGACACATCATTTGATCGCCTTCATGTTAAAGGTCTCATAACTCCTATTGGACCATTTGAAGATCCACCAGTCGAAAGGAGGAAGGCTAGCTGGAACCTCAATGCGCACTGCAAATACCATCAAGGTAGGGGTCATACTACTGAGAATTGTTGGAAGCTGAAAGAGGCCATCCAATATTTGATCAATAATAACAAGCTTCCTACACCTCCAGTCGGCAAGAAGACCGAGTGATGATAAGGCACAAGACAAGAGGCGAGCTTCAACAACAAGATTTCATGACCTCTTTTTCTATTTCTTTTATCTATAATTTGCCCAATAAGTCTAGGATAGGCACCTTTCTCTCTTAGATTCATTTTGTAGGAATTTCTTTTACTTTTTCCTTTTAATAAAATGAGCATTTTATTTTCTTGCATATGATCATTGCATTACTTCGCATGAAAAAAATGGCAAACTAAGCACAAGGTATACCAATGATTTGAGGCACCTCGTGTACCCATATCATATCTCCTTTCACCCCTTCAAATATACAATCCTTTCTTGATAAACCACTTTCAGCCTTGTCTAACGATAGACCTTTTTTTCTTTGACACACATCTACTTAACCTTGGGATGGGATGGTGTGTAACTTATGCAATTTTCAAAGAACAAAAGCTTGAGTGTATCAAAAATTAAAATGGAAAAAAAAAAGTGTGCAAAAGGGCAACTTCTCCAATGTCATTGATATGAACATGTCTTTGATATGAACACGTCTCACATTGCGTCTCTTATCGAGTGCTTGGTACCGCTCCTGAGAAACATGAATGCCAAGTGAGTGATAGACCGCATGATGGGGATTGCCCAAACTTATTGAAAAAAGGTTCAAAATAAAAAAAAACGCAAAAGCGAAAAAGAAAGAGAGTAAAAAATATAAACAAAAGAGAGTTCAAAAGTGAGAAACCTCAAGCATGAAAATACAAATATTCACAAGCAAAGTTGCACACCTTGAGGGCTTATCTAGGATCTTGATCCTTTATCCCTTTCTTCTTCAAACCTTTAGCCTAACCATGTTACAACCCTTAAAAGATCTTTTTGAGGTATACACACACTTGTGCGAGGTTCGGATAGAGCTACGTTCAGCCTGATTCTTAACGGATACGTAGGCAACCTCACATCGAGGTGCCGTAATAAAAATGCATTCATATTTACGTTCATAATTGATCATATCAATGGGATCTCCTATGCTCATCCCTATTCATTTAGAGCTAGACTTGGGGGTTTGATCCTTACATTATTAGCCTACCTAGCCTAAAAGTCACCACCATTTGACTCTTTTCAATAAATTTTTCCACACACTTAGCCCTTGCGGCCTAACTTTAGTGTCACTATTACACACATCACAGATACATGACAAAATATACTTCCCTTAGGAACCCTTTGTCATGAAATCTTTAACACAACGTTGAAACATGCTTTATCATATCAAAATAACTCATTGCTTGTAATCGTTATCGCATCACAAAGTATGAAGTGCTTAGCCTCCGTGCCTAAGTTACCTACATACTTTCATTATTGAGTCAACTAAGATAGCTTAGAATTAATCAATCCTTGTATAAGAGACAACGTTAACGCATTAAGCTAATTCAACATGCACCATTACAACACTTCGATTCTTTTTCACATCTTTCTTTTTCGGGAGAAAGTCGGTACCCTCCACAAAAAATGACGGAAAAGTTTTGCTTTTTTGCATTTTCGAGTCGCACAATAGCATTACAATGCACACACGAGTCATGTTATGTCTTATCAAATCGAGTTAAGTCTAACACATATGTCAAAACACATTAAGTCACACACGTGTCAATCACATTGAGTCATCCTCAAGTCAGTCAATCACCTTAGGTCAACCCTAAGAAAAGGTATCAAGCCTTAGGTAAACCCTAAGAAAAACACCAGCAAAGTCTTTTGGCGATCTTTTGATTTTTACAGGATACAACCATCAAGCAAATCTCCTGTTCGCAGCCAACCGAACAATCTCAACAAACATTCAAAGCTCTTTGTTCAAAGACGCGTAGACATATCATCAAAGATTTTTTGTTGAGAGACTCGTGGACATATCAAAAAGCTCTTTTGTTCAGAGACGCGTGGACATATTAAAGCTATTTTTTTCAGAGACGCGTGGACATATCAAAGCTCTTTTGTTCAGAGACGCATGGACATACCATCAAACCTCTTTTGTTCAAAGATGCGTGGAAATATAAAAAAGCTCTTTTATTTAAAGACGCGTGGACATATAAAAAGCTCTTTTTCTTTGAGACGCGTGAGCATATCATTCAAAGCTCTTTGTTCAGAGAAGTGTGGACATGTCTTTCACGCTCTCTTGCTGAGAGACACGTGGGCTACCTATTAAATCTCTTTTATTCAGAGACGCATGGACATTTCTTTCAAAAGCTCCATTGTTCAGAGACGATCGAGTGAACATCATCAACATCGAGATGGAATTCCCTAGCTTGTGGAAGGTTGTCACAACGACAAAATGCAACAAAAAATCAGTTACCTTGGAGACGTGTGCTCGACGGTGCAAGATACTCGTTTCTTAACTCTCTTACCAGTTTTAACTAACGCTAGTTTGCAGGCATCAGCGTTATAAGAATGATTTAAGATCGCAGAACGTTATGAATCATTCTTTGTCCCTATTGCTACTTTGACTTTTGTTATTGAAACTTGCGTTTCTCTAAACTCAGTCAATGTGGGGGCTTTTGTAGACACCCAAATGTGTCTCCCCAAAACCAAACCTAGTGATGAATATCTTTCATGTCATTTGATTATCGAACGAGGTGAAAGTTTATAAAGTTTAGTAATGAGGATGTTTTTATTAAAATATCTCTTCTTTCTGTTTTTAAAAATACTTTTTTTCTTACCCTATTTATGAAAAACGTGCATTCGAATTTAGTTTAGTCCATGATAAGGGTCCAATAATAGTATAGTTGGATAGGGCTCGAAAAGAGTTTTGCAATGATATATTATAACCCCAATTTCGATGAATAATGAGGAAGTTATGGCCAAAATACTAAACTGGGCCCGGTTTGGTTCTTACATATGGCCCAATGATCTAGCAAAGGACCTATTATTAATTATCATTCCTAAAGATATTAGGATTGATAATAGTATTCTAGAATATTTTAGAAGGTTCTCTTAAATCCTTATGTATTTAGGATTGATAATTATGTTTCAATGAGTTTGAAATTGAATAAAACTACTCCTTTTTAGAATCCTTGTTTTGCACGAAATGAAATATATTCAGATATTATTTTCGTGCCACATAATTTTTATCCAAATCTTATATGGCTGGATAGATCTTGAAATTATATTTCCAATGATATATTATAATATTAATTCGAGTTATAACGAAAAAGATAAGAATGAGATATGAAACTCTATCCAAAGCTGACACCCTTCCACTATTTCGACCATATCTTTTTATCTACAAAAGAATTTAATCTGATTCTAATTGGGTTGGAAATTAGAATTCACTTTATTTCTAACGACATATTATATGACTTATTTGGACTTCTTTATAAAAAGATTTGATAAAAACAAAATTTGCAAAAATGTCTTGCATCACCAAATGACAGGTTTGTCGCCTGGCGACAATTTTGTCGCCTGGCGACAAGCACTGTCGTTGGTGACAGAAGCGTGTTTTATTCCTTTTTGAACTCTAATTTGTTCTTATCGATTCCAGACTATGTTCTTATAAATAAGGTCCCTGGACTACCGCTTTCAATCATCAACTCTTAACTAGAATTCTCTAATTCTTCTCTCTTTCTCTAAGCTAAAGCTTATTTTCTCTCTCCCTCTTCTAGCCTAGCCTTTAAAAAACATAATTTCTCATACATTGGAACTAGACACACCTAGCCAAGTTCGAAGTTGCCTTTGTCCTAGACATGAAAGTTTTGGTATTTATGAGGGTTTGGTCCCAAATCTCTATTTCAATTGTTTAATTTAATTGTTTGTTTTATTATTTTCCTTGAATGACTAACGTGTGTATTTTGTTATTAGAAAGAGATACGAGGCATCCAAACAAGTACTTTATTGGTTTAATAGATATTTATATATGTAGGGAATAATTTCAAGCCTTTAATCCCACTAGCTTGAACCCCACTGTGATCATACACTAAAGTACGGTGGCGTCCAAAAGGGAAGAAGATAGAGCAAAAGAGTCGCCAACAAGTTTTTAAGGAACTTGTAAACCGTTCATGGGATGAAGGTTACACCCCTTAACGATCCAAGAGATCGTCAACTCCATAAGGTCATGAACCAAATAAGGGTTCAGGGATGATGGTACAAATCCAATCTAAAAGAGATTGAACCTGCCCTTATAATAGGCCTCTACTTTATTCTGCTCGTATTCATGTGCGCTTTCTGACTAACATACAATCAATAGGATTAACCCTAAACCTGTTTAATCTATTTTGGTTGAATTTAATGCACAAATAAACTATTATTGGCGATCACTTGAATTTTTAATCACAATTAACCCTAAACAAGATTATCAATTATCTTATTAAGCGTGATTGCAAGTACCAATTCCCTTTAACATGCAATAAAAGGTGATCAAGCAATAAATAAATAAACATCAAGCAACATAATAAATAATCAATATCATTAATAATAATAATATCAATCATAATCATAATAATCATAATCATGTTAAAGCATAGCAAGATCCTAGGCATGATACTAACAAGATTAATAACAAACCCTAGCATGTCACTAAGCAATAAAAATCAAAGCTTTAACCCTAACATGATACTAACAATCATAAGTATTAGGAAGAGAATAAAAGGCATCATACTTTTAATCATACTTGATATTAGAGTTACCCTAGTCATGATACTAGGAATATCATAATAACAATCTAAGCATGATTTCTACATCATAAAATCAATTAAACCATTAAAGTACTTACTTGGATGCCTCGTACCTCTTTCCAATTACAAAGTACACACGTTAGTAACTTCAAGGAAAATAATAAAAAAACAATTAAATTAAATAATTGAAAGAGAGATTTGGGACCAAACCCTCAGAAATTAAAACCTTTCACGTCTAGAGCGAAGGCAACTTCGAATATGGCTAGGTGTTTCTAGATCTTGTGAATGCGGAATTTTGTGTGAAAAGCAAAGTTTAGAAAAGAGAGAGAATAATCAAGAAAATCTTAATGAGAGTTGATTATTGGTAATTCATAAAGTGATTGTTGATGAACACTTTAGAATAAAGAGAATTGGTGACTCTTGATGATTGAAAACGGAGTTTTCGATACGATATTTATAGAGAAAATCATCCAAAAAAGATAATTTATCAAAACAGTCTGAAGACCACAAAACTAACTTGGCGCCAGCCCTGGCTCATTGGCGCCAGGACCAGTGGCTAGCGTCAGGTGCCAATGCTGGCGTCTGGCGCCAATCCTGGTTCCAGGCGCCAAGGCCTGGGGTTGGACGCCAATTCGGATTTCAACGCGTTTTCGAAATTCTGATAATTTTACCGTACTGGAAGATAAAATAATATAATTTCAGTCGAAAATGCTATTTGATCTAATTAAAACTCTGAAGAGTCCTAATTAAATTAAGAATGATAAAACCTTCTATAATGTTCTAGAAGACCAAAACCATTCCTAATTACATTAGGAATGATAAATCATATTAGGCCCTCCCCTAGATCATTGGGCCGTATTTAAAACTCAAGTCGAGCCCAGTTTAGTAAATTGGCCATAAATTCCTCAATATTCATCGGAATTGGGCTTATAATATATCGTTGGAAAGATCTTTGCAAACCCCATCCAACTACACCACTATTGGACCCATATCATGGACCAACCAAACTGGATTGGCTGTTTTTTTAAAATAAAGTTTTCAAAAACAGAGAGAAAAGAAAAGAAAAGAAATAAAACTTTCCGCAACACTAGACCTTTCCACACTTTCGTTTCATTCGATTATGATTCGACGTGAAAGGTACTCATCACTGGGTTTGGTTTTGGGGAGACACAAATGGGTGTCTACAGAAGCCCCCACTTTGACTGAGTTTGGAGAAACGCAAGTTTCGAAAACGAAAGTCAAAGTATCGATAGGGACGGAGAATGATTCAGAACGTTCTGCGATCCTAAATCAATCTTATAACGCTGATACCTGCAAAACTAGCATTAGTTAAACAGATAAAAGAGTTAAGAAACGCGTATCTTGCACCGTCGAGCACACGTCTCTGAAAGTAACCGATTGCTGCTGCTGTTGTTTGTGTTTTGATGACCTCCTGCAAGCTAGAGAATGTCATCCCGCTTGAAAACCGCTACGCCTTGTAACTGCTTCCACTTAGAAGATTGCTTCGCCTGAAACTCTCCTCTCCGCTATGATAATATTCCACGTCCAAGGGAATATCATCGAAAATTATTTCTCTTGAAATAATTCTCATCCGCATTATGATCATCTTCCATGCCTCAGGAATTATGACCGAAGACAATTTCGCCCTGAAATTACCTTCAGTTGTCCATGAAAACTTTCCGCCGAAGATATCTTCTCTTGAAGTCATCCTCATTTGATGCGATAATCTCCCAAAGGAAAATACCGAAGACCCACGCCTGTCGATTTTTAAAAGTTCGCCTGAACCTTGCTTTTGCTATGCCTGTACGTCGGCGCTCTTTGCTCTTGAACCTATATGTCGGTGCTCTTTGCTCTTGAACCTGTATGTCGGTGATTTTTGCTAATGAGCCAATGCTTAGGCGCTTTAAGCTATGTGAGACGATCTTTTTATCAGGTCGATCACTTTACGTAATCAAGCCGATTACCTAATCATGTCAAATTGCTTAGAGGGGCTAACTAGCGTACCAAGGAACCCAAAATGTATTGCAGAAGGCTAGCACAACCCCAACAGGTGGCTGGCTGCTCTGGCGTCGCTGAAAATCAATCAGCGTCAGCCTTATGGCATTAGCGCCATGCGCTGATATTGGCGTCTGGCGCCAAGCACAGAATGTGACGCCAATGCCTAGGGACTGGCGCCAGCACGGGAATCACTTTAAATTCCCGTTTTCAGTTCATTTCGTGCTCTGGTTTGTTGCGAACGCTGCTCGAAAGAAGTCGAAACTTCAATTCATCGTTGCTCATTCGTTTCTCAACCAAATTCGCTCAAATTTGTTGCAAATCAAAGCTCTTCTCATCCATATTCCCGATCTATGTAAGTTTTCCTCCAACTCACACCAGTTTTTATGAATTTTTGGCATGTTCATTCACGAATTTCATGAAAATTCGAAACTTATAATGCTCAATTTGCTTTGTTTATCAAGTTTTATGCCATGAAATTGCTTGTTTATGTTTGTATATTGCCTTGGGAGTAATTTGAGACTTGTTTGACTCAACTTGATGAAGAAATGAGCAATCCGCCATTGTTGGACCTCCTAAGGTCGTGAAGAACAATGTGGCTCTTTCTTGATTTTTTCGCTAGCAATTCTTGTTCAATTTGTGACAATAATCACTATAGTGTTGCAAGAAATTGTTTGATTGCTTGAAAAAATACTGTCATGCTCAATTTGAATTTGTGCTCTGTTTTAGTACTACGTACTCTGTTTTTGCGAACATAGTATCATGCGGCTAGGCGAACCTTTAGATACTATAGAACCTTAATTTATGATGATTCTGCACAATGTAGCATGGCTAGACAAAGAGGCTCAGGTTCACGGTCCCGAAACACTAGACGGGAGCATGAGCCCGTGGAGGACGACACTACACCGTCCACTTCGCTTGGTCAACTCCCAGAGTGGGATGAGCAGACCTTGTTCTTTGCCCCTGTCCACCACATTTCTGAGAGGGTGAGACGGGGAACCGAGCCTGGGAGGACACGGCATCACGGCTCTGGCTGTGATGGTCTAGGCGATTTGTATAGGATGCATATCGCCAGAGATCGAGAGACGAGACTCCTATGGGAGTCTTGCGGACTGGTTGCCCTGTTTGAGACCTCCGAGGCTATGGTTGCCTCCAGCGGGGGTCACCACGTAGTACGCGCTCTGGTGGAGTTCTTCTGGGACACCACCAACACTTTTCATTTTCCATGGGGTGAGATGATGGTCACTCCTACAGACTTCAGTCTCGTCACAGGACTGGAGTTCTCTTCTGTGCCACTGCCATTCGACGGCAGTATCGACGTCTTTTCTCCAGAGGTCGAGGAACTGTTGGGGCCGATTGCTGTTCGAGCCCAAGCTGAGGTCGAGACGACTCAGTTCAGCGCTAGAGGGATTCGTCGCTTGACGCTGGCAGCGGCTCTTGATGACGATGCGACCACCCGAGAGCAGCGGGTGCGCATCTTTGTGCTGATGTTGTTGTCAGGGACATTCTCCCCTGACAGGGGTAGTAGGGCATTGCTTTACTACCTCCCTGCTGTTCGCGATCTCCGGCGGATCGGGACTTATGACTAGGCCAGCTTGGCCTACACTGACTTCGTTCGTGCGCTGAGGGACTTGTGTCGCCACCGGTCCTTTAGGACGAACGTTGCTTTGTCTGCTTTCTGGAAAGTCGTGGAGGTAAACATTATTCCCTATAAAGTTTAACCCTACATGTTAGTTAGCATTTATTCATGCTTTGAACTCCTTGTAGATCTGGTTCTATGAGCACTTTCCTTCCATTGCGCCGGCGAGACCATCGCCGAGGGGGTATCCGGTGAGCGCCTCTTGGGGCGGCCACCATGTGGACCTGTCTACTGCACGTGTCCGGAGTCGGATCATCTCGGTACGACTTTTAGTGTTTATCTTACTCCTCTGTGATGTATTGGACATGTTCTTACCTGATTGGTATTCTTATAGGGACCTGAGGTAGTATACCGACCATGGGGTGGTTGGACAGTCCCTGGATTAGCCGCACAGTACTCTGCTGAGCGTCGCTACTTTTTGGGGACCTATGGAGCGGTTGCGTACTTAGGAGAGAGAGTTGCTAGACAACACTCTTCCGATATTTTTGTTGTTCCTGCTCCTCCACCACGTCACATGTTTGACGAGAGAGAGTTGTCGAGCATGGCTGAGGAGTCTGGTTCCCTCTGGCGGTCCCATGTGATCCTTGGGCGGAGTTATGCTGAGGAGCTACTTCCTTTGTTAGCTCCAGCCCCTGTACCGGCCGAAGATGTGAGGGTAAGATCCTTAACTTTTGTTTTTTCGCTGAGTAGCCCCCAAGTGATACCTTGCTGATTTCTTTCTGTCTTAGCAGGATGGTCCCACTGAGTTTGTGCCACCCCGTATGTCCATCCACTACTAGGGGATGTACGGGCCGATCGAGGAGATGATTTCTCCGGCTCCTGAGGGCGAGCGCTTCGTGGAGCGGTCGATTCCTCGTCACCAGACTAGGGTAAGCCTAGTTTTACTTCAGAGTCTTGTATTCAGTTATCATGCACTTTTACTGATTTAACTTTCCTTGACAGTTCTCACGCGAGGTGGTTTCGGCTATGGCACGATGCATAGATGCCTTCCGGAGCCAACTCGTCCGGATGAGGAACGCGGCTACCTGTCGTCGAGACGACGCTGTCCGAGAGGTAACTTTTCTTTACTCATTATATCTGCATTACGGCTTCGGTTTTCACCTTGTTTCTGATTTAATTCTTTTTGAAGGGTCAGCCGATTGCTTCTCACACCCGTACAAGGCCTGAGGGGCGGAGAGAGCCGGCGAGGTCTAGCTCGAGACGTCGTCGCACTTCGTCAAGAGGTAGAGGTGGTCGTTCTGAGGCTGCTCGAGCCGATGTTGCTGAGGGCTCGGGGTCTTCTTCTGAGGGTGCTCCTGCTGCACCGGTAGGAGAGGCCACCTCGGCTTTCAGAGGTGGTGGGATGTACGAGGTTGGCTCGTCATCGCAGCAGCCTCCGCGATCTCAGCCTCAGGTTGACCTTGGCTGGAGCGGTCCTGTTTTGAGTTTCCCTCCTCCTACGGAGACTGGAGCTGGTGCTGAGGCCGGAGCTGGTGGAGAGGTGACTCCTCGGACGGCGCAGTTTTATGGCATGATGGGCCTACGTCCTCCGGCGCCGTAGTTTATTTCTGTATATGCATTTTATTTTGACTTTTTATAGAACTTTGCCTTTGACTTGTTATTTAGACACTTGTACTTTATTGTAAATTTATCTATTATTATGTTAGTGTATGTTAGTGTATGTTAGTGTGTGTGTAGACACCTAAAAATGTCTCCCCAAAACCAAACCCGTTGATGAACACCTTTCACCGCCATTATTGGTCGAGTTGAGTATTTAATCTTTGGAGTGCTTAAATCCATGTTCTATCCAATATATTTCATGAACCAATCCAATTTCTAGCTCATTTCCCTAAACCATAATCTATTTTCCACTTTTCGTGTTCACATCGCAAAACTGAGAGAAACTGATTTTATGGATATAAAATTTTGATCCAATTATTATTTTGTTGGATAGGACTTTAAATAAGCTTTCCAACCATATATCATAAGCCCAATTCCGAGCTATAACGAAAAAGATATGAGCAAAACATTAAACTCGGCCCAAAACCGACACCCTTCTACTAAAACAGCCATATCTTAAATTCTACAAATTATTTTTACCTGACTCAAACTGGTTTGAAAATTAGACTTGATAAGATTTCCAATGATATATTATATGCTTTATTCCGAGTTACGGATCAAAAGTTATGATGATTTTAAAAACGGGTAAAAAAACTGAAATTACCGCGCAGCAGCTAAAATGCCGCGACGCGGTAAGATCTGACGTGGCACGAGAGAAATTCCCGTGACACGGTAATTTGGAGGGCATTTTCATGTGTTTTAGTGGCCCGTGACTTGGCATAAGTACCGTGACCCGGCGCCATATGCCGTGACACGGTGGACTTTGCCGCGTCACGGCGTTTTCTGCCGTGTCACGGTGGGTTGCTGCCGTGTCACGGTGCTTAAAACTTTCCCGCGTCACGGGGAACTGTGCCGCGACACGGGAATTACTGCCGTGTCACGGTAGGAATTCCCGTGTCACGGTTCCAGTGCTGTGACACGGGACAACTCCGTGTTTTTTCCGCGTAATCCCTTCACGCGTTTTAACTCCCGTAGGTCAAATATTTCCCGCGTCACGCTAATTTCCCCCGTGACACGGTAGAGTCTGACCGTGTCACGGTACAGTCTGACCGTGTCACGGTACAGTCTGACCGTGTCGCGGTAGCCTTTTTTAGGGTTTTTATCTTTTTAGGGTTCCGTGTGTTCCCTCTGCTCATTTTCCCTATAAATACCCCCCTCCTTTCTGCAGTTCGGGGCAGCAATAATCATTCTCTCTCACCTTGCACCAAAAATCATCCTCTTCTCCCTCTTTAACCTAATTTCTAGCCTCTTTATTCTTCCATAATAATTCCCCTAAGCACTCCAAGGAGTCTATACTTAACCCGAGGTTCCGTCCTTAAACCAAGGCATGAAAGGTACAAAAAACTGAGGGTTTGGACCAAATCAATTCTACTTTTTATTTAATTTAATTTTCATTTGCTTTATTATTTTTATTGAAGTTACTAACAGTTTATTCATGATGTAGTAATTTAAAGGAACGTGCGAAATGTGAGTAATTATTAATTAATTTAATTACTCTTATTTTATTTTCTTATTGCTAGTATCATGATTAGGTTGTTTTATATTTGATTTGACTAACTCTATTATTGTTGAATTGCTTCCAATATTAATGTTTATTTTATTATATTTATGATCACTTTATTGCATGTTTAAAGGGAATATGTAATTGAAAATCACGCCTAATAAGATAATTTGGACAACCGGTTTAGGTTCCTTTTAATCTTGTTGTTTAATCAAGTGATCACAAATATTTTAGAATTATATGTTGCATTAATATTCAACCAATTTAGCCTAATAATAGTTTGGAGCAAATTGAATATTTTATTGTATGCCTTTGAGATCACAGGAATGCTTTTCAATATAAGAATCGAGTAGAGGCCAATACGGACGAATGTGACTCCATGACTCACTTCGTACCATCATCCCCGATCCTCCTTTCGTGGTTCCGAACCATATGGAGTTAGTAATCTCATGGATTATGAATGGGGTGTAACCTTCACGGGTCAATCGTTGTTGCCTATCGTTGTCCCTTATCGTGGTTGCCTTTTTATGATCCGTGGACGGTTTACAAGTTCCTTAAAAAACTTGTTGGCGGCTCCCTACTTTATTTGTCCCTAATCGTTGTCCCTAATCGTAATGTCAATTCCCACTTCCTATGAGTGCCAAGCATATTCACAACATGCCTTTAGCGTAGGCGCACTTCGAACGACGCCTACAATTTGGCGACTCCACTGGGGAGGATTCTTAATTATTTATCGATTTGAGTGATCGGTATTTAATTAAGATGAGTGGATGAGACTTGAAAGGTTCTTGAAAAAATATTCCTGTGATTAATTTGGCATTTTTGCATCGGCATAGACGTTTTAACGTCGCATTCAGGTCTGTAGCGTAGGAAAAATTGGATAACTTGGTCGCGCGCAAAAGCAAACAGGGCACCAGTCAGATTTTCTGACTGCCGTGTCACGGCAGAGTCTGCCGTGTCACAGTACAGTGTACCGTCTGACGGCACATTGTACCGTGACACGGGAATTACTGCCGTGTCACGGCAGTCCTAAAATCAGTCCGGTGACCTATTTTCTTTTCCCACAGTCGACTTCCTTCGATTTTTCTGAAAAAACGTATGTGTTCTACATGCGTCTTAGCCCCGGGGAATTTAAGCTCTATCAACCCAAAAACGCTCATGGCAATAAGGGTTCATCCGAGTCATTAAATTCACCCAAACCATGGAGTCGAGTTCGATTTCATCACGAACTCGCGGAGCCGCCCGTTGGCATACACCCTCAAGGGAGGCTGCCTTGCTAACGCGTCCAAACTCTTAACCATGGTACCCTTTTGACACCCAAAGCTTGACCAATAGTTGAACATAGATTTTGACTTTAGGTTGCGAACTTTTTTTGCATCATCGTGCCTAAATGCTATGTGTTTGTTCGGTGCTAACCCTAATGTGTTTTCTCTTTTTGTTTGACCCATGACCGAGGGTTTTTATTCTCACATAGTAATTAGTACGGAATTAAAATCGATTAAAATCTGAAAAAATAAAAAAAAAATGACGTGGAACTGCGCACCGTGTCACGGCATGTGTCTGCCGTGTCACGGTGAACAGTGCCGTGACACGGGAAAGTCTACCGTCTGACGGTAGACTGCACCGTGTCACGACAGTTTGCACCGTGACACGGTGCCCAGGAAAGTATCCTGTCAGTCTTGTTCTCGATTTTTGTGCGAATGTTGTGTCCAGTTTTGGGTCGTGTCTAGCTATACGGTCAAAACACGAGTCCATAACCTCACTTAATCACTCACATGTCGTGTTTACACACTTTTTTGCTTTAAGGCGTGCACCACTTTTTGACCGTATTTTAGGGAAAGTCTTGTCGTTATGTCTTTTTTTAAAAGTCGGATGGTATCCTCCCTTTAAAAATAAACAAGCAACGTTTCAAAATTATTATTTTTTTTTTTTTTTTAAAACAAAAAAAAAAAAAAAAAAAAAAAAATTATTTTGACCGTGACACGGGAACTTATCCCGTCTGACGGGAGAAGTGTCCCGTGCCACGTCACCCCTTTTCAAAAAAAAAAAAAAAATATTTTGACCGTGACACGGGAACTTACCCCGTCTGACGGGAGAAATGTCCCGTGCCACGTCACCCCTTTTAAAAAAAAAAAAAAAAAAAAAAAAAAAAATTTGACCGTGACACGGGAATTTATCCCGTCTGACGGGAGAAGTGTCCCGTGCCACGTCACCCCTTTTCAAAAAAAAAAAGAGCGTCAGTTTAGCCTTCCGTATTAATTTGGTCCTCGCGTTAGTCATTTTGGTTATTGTTCACATGTCTAGCCATACGATCATACCACGAGTCTTATAACATCACTTGATCACTCACGAGTCAAGTATAGTCCACACACTTTCTTTATGTTCCGACTCGAGTCGTGCACCAGGTCGTTTATGATCGTATATTAGGTTCATGCACCCTTTTTTCGTCATAATAAAAAAAATGAGTGGAGTTTTCTCACCTGTTTTCAAATGTCTATTTTTTCCTTCCTTTCCTATCTTGAGCAATGAGTCAAACAATTAAGTGAATTGTTTTATTTCACAGTACTTGTTCAAGGAACAGAGATAGATCAATACGGTTCGAGCCATTACCGCAACAATCTCTCAGATCTAATAGGCGTTCAAAGAGAACTTTGTCATCTCCGTTACTCATCACCTTTCAATGGCCACTAAAGAAGACATTGAGAACATCAACAAATCCATTGAGGCACTGTCTTCCATGATGCAAACCCTTACCACTAGGGTCACTACCATGGAACAAAACAAGGTCACTGTTTCCACCTTTGACAAACTGAAGGAACAAATGAGTAAGATTTCTGAGGATTTCACTTATGTGGAACAGCCTCCCACTCCTTTGGATGTGAAGGATAGACTCCCTGAAAAGTTCTCCACTGCTGATATTCCAAAGTTCAAGCCTACTGACAATCCAATATTCCATTTGAAGGCGTTCTCTGCAACCATGGCTCTTAAGGGATTGGACATAACACTCTTCCCTATGGTGTTCCCTCTCTCCTTAGAACATGCTTGCCAACAATGGTTCTATTCCCTAGATGCCAAGCGTACTGCGACTTGGCAAGATGTCACTGACAGTTTCATGAATCGTTACAAGTGTAACATTCAAACTAAAACTTCTGAACGTGAACTCTCCATTCTCAAACAGAAAGAGAATGAAGGCTTCACCGCTTACCTGAACAGGTGGAGGGAAACAGCTTCACTCTTGGTAGATCCTCCCAAAGAAAGAGAGATGGTTCGCCTCTTTATTCAAAATCTGACTCATAAATATAGGGAACATCTCAAATTTCTTCCATTGAACACTTTCGAAGCTGTATACGACATCGGCATCAATATCGAGGATGAGCTAATAAAGACTGCTGGTAGTAACAATAATAACACTTGGAAAAACAAGAAGAACGACCATCCTTCTTCTTCATCTTCTAAGCACGAAAATACTACCAACAATATAAGCCAAGTTGATATCAATGAAGTGTTAGCCCTTGATACTCCATTGCCCAAGAAGAAAAGAACTTACACTCATTTAGGAATGACTTATGATGCGGTCTTTGATCGCCTTTACGGTCAAGGCTTGATCACGCCTATTGGACCATTTCCAGAGCCAAAACCTGAAGAAAGGAGCGCCAAATGGAATCCCAATGCCTATTGCAAGTACCATCAAGGAAGGGGCCACACTACAGAGCAATGTTGGAATTTGAAGGACGTCATTCAAGACTTGATGGATGCAAACAAACTTTCTGTCCCTCCAGGCGGCAAGAAGTAATAAATACAAGGCACGCAGATCCTTTGTGCAAGATTTCATGATTTCTTTCTTTATCATTCTTCTCCATTCCCCCATTCATGTCTAGCATAGGTTTTCCACTTTGAATTTTATTTTATTTTATTTATTTATTTTTTTTTTTATATGTTTCATGTGTTTCGTTCACCTTTTCCTTTAATAAAATGAGCAATTTTCCTTTACATCTCGATCATAGAATTTTTCATTCATTCATTCTAAATAAAAAAAAAATAAAATAAATTTCCGAACTAAACACAAGGTACACCAATGATTTGAGGCACCTTTGCAACCCTGTCATTCCCCATTAACCACTCAATCACATATCCAGTTCTTCGTCAACCACTTTGAGCCTCGTCTAACGTTTGGCCTTCATTTCTTCAACCCACATTCACTCAACCCTGGGATTTGAAGATGTGTAATTGTATAACATTCAAAAAAGCAAAAAAAAAAAAAAAAAAAAAAAAAGTAGCAAAGCAAAAATAAAACAATGTCTAAAGGCAAGTGTTCCAATGTCTTTGATATGAACACGTCTCAAATTGCGTCTCTCATCGAGTGCTTGGTACCGTGCCTGAGAAACATGAATGCTAAGTGAGTGATGGACCGCATGATCTGAGATTGCCTACATTGATTCAAAAGAATAAAAAATAAAAAAAAATAAAAAAAAATAAAAAAAGTTCAAAAAAATGTGTTGAAAATAAACTTGCAAAATTCAAAATTTTCAAATTCACAATTACACATCCTGGGGGCTTCTCTCGGGTCTTGAGCCTTTTACCCCTTTTTTCCTTAAACCATCAACTTAACCACATTACAACCCTTGAAAGACCTCTTTGAGGTGTACATACACTTGTGCAAAGTTCGGTTAGAGCTACGTTCGGCCTGATTCCTAACGGATATGTAGGCAACCTCACATCGAGGTGCGGCCACATTCATATTCATATCCATGCATGATCGAGTCAAAGAATATCCAATGCTTATCCCTACCCATTTAGAGCTAGACTTGGGGGCTTGAACCCAAATCACATTAGCTTACCCAGCCTAAAGAGCCATCATCTTTGACTCTTCTCACATCTCTTTCCATCGCTATAACCCTTGCAGCCAGCCTTAGTATCACATTCACACACTTCACTCACACATTCATATCCAAATCATCATTCCCTTTAAGAGCCCTTTATCATGAAATCTTGTTTTAACACTGTGCATGTTTCATTATATTTAAAGACAACATTCAGTAAAAGAAACATTGTATACTTGCTTAGCTTCCTGACCTGAGCAATGTTCATTGTTTCACATAATGTGCTAAGAAACATTTATATATCAATGATTTTTAATCATACAAAGCATATCGTGCTTAGCTCCTTGACCTAAGCAACGTTCATTATGCAATAATCACTATACGTGCTTAGCTTCCAGACCTAAGTGACGTTCAAAATCGCTTCTTTACACCATATATGATGCTTAGCTCCATGACTTAAGTTCATTCACCTATCGTGTCACATGATGTAATTGTCCTTAGCCTCCTGGCCTAAGAATATGCATCATGCATACATTATTTTCAAGATAAACAATTCAATCCATACGAATCATTTCGTCTTGAGCATATCGTGCTTAGCTCCTTGACCTAAGCAACGTTCATTATGCAATAATCACTATACGTGCTTAGCTTCCAGACCTAAGTGACGTTCAAAATCGCTTCTTTACACCATATATGATGCTTAGCTCCATGACTTAAGTTCATTCATCTATCGTGTCACATGATGTAATTGTCCTTAGCCTCCTGGCCTAAGAACTTGCATCATGCATACATTATTTTCAGGACAAGCAATTCAATCCATACGATTTATTTCGTCTTGATCAAGGAGGAAGTTCAAAACTTCTCTCCCTTTTCATTATTTTATTTTGGGGAAGTTCAAAAAACTTTTTCCAAGTTTTCATCGAAGGAAGTTCGAAAACAAAACTTCATTTTTCAAGTCTTTCTTTTTCGGGAGAAAGTCGGTACCCTCCACTCATGACAAAAATTGACGGAAATTTTTTGCTTTTGCATCTTCGTTTGCTTGTGTCTGCATACACACACACACACACACACACACACTCACAACTCATACACATGTCATGTCACATCAAGTCAAACTTGGTAAAGTTAGTGGTCAAGTCAATCACAGTATGTACGAGTCCATTGGCAAATTTATTTTTGCAGGTCTTATCTACAGCCCACGTCCGGGGACAAGCGGACCATCTACAGCCCACGTCCGGGGACAAGCGGACCCTCTACATCCCACGTCCGGGGACAAGCGGACCACCATCATTTCATAACGCAAGGTTCTCGATACACAGAGACTTGCAATCTCATCATCTGTCGACTTTCCTCAAGCATGGAAAGTATTATCCGGTGGATTTCTTCAAGCATAGAAAACTGCCAAGTCGGCTTTCCTCAAGCATGGAAAGCGTTATCGGTGGATTTTTCTTCAAGTATAGAAAACCGCCAAGTCGGCTTTCCTCAAGCATGGAAAGCGTTATCGGTGGATTTTTCTTCAAGTATAGAAAACCGCCAAGAAGTTGGCTTTCCTCAAGCATGGAAGGCATTATCGGTGGAATTCTTCAAGCATAGAATGACACCAAATTCATACGTCGACTTTCCTCAAGCATGGAAAGTGTCATCCGGTAGGTTTCTTCAGGCTTAGAAAAGCTACCAAACTCATCTGTCGGCTTTCCTCAAGCATGGAAAGCATTTCAACAAACATCATTCAGTGGATTCCTTCAAGCATAGGAAGCTACCAAGCTCATTTGCCACCGATACACTGGTGTCAGATAAGCGTTCTATCCCTTTACTCTTTTATCTGTGGAATTAACATTTTTTGCAGGTATCGGCGTATACAGAATGATTTAGGATCGCAGAACGTCTTAACTCATTCTCCGTCCCTATCGACTACTTTGACTATCGTTTTCGAAACTGGCGTTTCTACAAACTCAGTCAAAGTGGGGGCTTCTGTAGACACCTAAAAATGTCTCCCCAAAACCAAACCCGTTGATGAACACCTTTCACCGCCATTATTGGTTGAGTTGAGTATTTAATCTTTGGAGTGCTTAAATCCATTTTCTATCCAATATATTTCATGAACCAATCCAATTTCTAGCTCATTTCCCTAAACCATAATCTATTTTCCACTTTTCGTGTTCACATCGCAAAACTGAGAGAAACTGATTTTATGGATATAAAATTTTGATCCAAATATTATTTTGTTGGATAGGCTTTTAAATAATCTTTCCAACCATATATCATAAGCCCAATTCCGAGCTATAACGAAAAAGATATGAGCAAAACATTAAACTCGGCCCAAAACCGACACCCTTCTACTAAAACAGCCATATCTTAAATTCTACAAATTATTTTTACCTGATTCAAACTGGTTTGAAAATTAGACTTGATAAGCTTTCCAATGATATATTATATGCTTTATTCCGAGTTACGGATCAAAAGTTATGATGATTTTAAAAACGGGTAAAAAAACTGAAATTACCGCGCAGCAGCTAAAATGCCGCGACGCGGTAAGATCTGACGTGGCACGGGAGAAATCCCCGTGACACGGTAATTTGGAGGGAATTTTCATGTTTTTTAGTGCCCCGTGACTTGGCATAAGTACCGTGACCCGGCGCCATATGCCGTGACACGGTGGACTTTGCCGCGTCACGGCGTTTTCTGCCGTGTCACGGTGGGTTGCTGCCGTGTCACGGTGCTTAAAACTTTCCCGCGTCACGGGGAACTGTGCCGCGACACGGGAATTACTGCCGTGTCACGGTAGGAATTCCCGTGTCACGGTTCCAGTGCTGTGACACGGGACAACTCCGTGTTTTTTCCGCGTAATCCCTTCACGCGTTTTAACTCCCGTAGGTCAAATATTTCCCGCGTCACGCTAATTTCCCCCGTGACACGGTAGAGTCTGACCGTGTCACGGTACAGTCTGACCGTGTCACGGTACAGTCTGACCGTGTCGCGGTAGCCTTTTTTAGGGTTTTTATCTTTTTAGGGTTCCGTGTGTTCCCTCTGCTCATTTTCCCTATAAATACCCCCCTCCTTTCTGCAGTTCGGGGCAGCAATAATCATTCTCTCTCACCTTGCACCAAAAATCATCCTCTTCTCCCTCTTTAACCTAATTTCTAGCCTCTTTATTCTTCCATAATAATTCCCCTAAGCACTCCAAGGAGTCTATACTTAACCCGAGGTTCCGTCCTTAAACCAAGGCATGAAAGGTACAAATAACTGAGGGTTTGGACCAAATCAATTCTACTTTTTATTTAATTTAATTTTCATTTGCTTTATTATTTTTATTGAAGTTACTAACAGTTTATTCATGATGTAGTAATTTAAAGGAACGTGCGAAATGTGAGTAATTATTAATTAATTTAATTACTCTTATTTTATTTTCTTATTGCTAGTATCATGATTAGGTTGTTTTATATTTGATTTGACTAACTCTATTATTGTTGAATTTCTTCCAATATTAATGTTTATTTTATTATATTTATGATCACTATATTGCATGTTTAAAGGGAATATGTAATTGAAAATCACGTCTAATAAGATAATTTGGACAACCGGTTTAGGTTCCTTTTAATCTTGTTGTTTAATCAAGTGATCACAAATATTTTAGAATTATATGTTGCATTAATATTCAACCAATTTAGCCTAATAATAGTTTGGAGCAAATTGAATATTTTATTGTATGCCTTTGAGATCACAGGAATGCTTTTCAATATAAGAATCGAGTAGAGGCCAATACGGACGAATGTGACTCCATGACTCACTTCGTACCATCATCCCCGATCCTCCTTTCGTGGTTCCGAACCATATGGAGTTAGTAATCTCATGGATTATGAATGGGGTGTAACCTTCACGGGTCAATCGTTGTTGCCTATCGTTGTCCCTTATCGTGGTTGCCTTTTTATGATCCGTGGACGGTTTACAAGTTCCTTAAAAAACTTGTTGGCGGCTCCCTACTTTATTTGTCCCTAATCGTTGTCCCTAATCGTAATGTCAATTCCCACTTCCTATGAGTGCCAAGTATATTCACAACATGCCTAGCGTAGGCGCACTTCGAACGACGCCTACAGTGTGCAAATGTGATAACAATTTTGCGCAAAAATTCCGTCATTTTCATTATTGATGGAGGGTATTATCCGACTCTCTCCCCCAAAAGGAAGAATAAAAAGGAAAAATAAAATGGAGAGAAAGGCTGAATTTTGAATTTTAACATAAAATCCAAAAGAAAATAAAAATTAACTAAAAATAATTGCTATATTTAATTAATTAATAAAAGGATAGAAAAATATTTAGAAGAAATTAAAACGGGGCCATAAAGTCATTAACCAACTCCAATTTAATATCAAAACGCAAACTGAGCACGCGCGGCTGTCCTGCTGACTTGGCGCCAGCTGGCGCCAGCCTATGGCGCGTGGCGCCAGGCGCTATTTCTAGCGTGTGGCGCCAAAAGTTGATGGGTGACGCCAATTTCGGGTGTGTGACGCCAATTGACGCTGACTCCGTATTTCTGTCAGATTGAAATTCCTTGCAATTTGTGCATAAATAGCCCCCTGCTCAGCCGATTCTTCACATAATTCCAGCGAAAAAAATTATTCTTCTCTTTAGAAAAAATAATAATCATGTTTTTAGCCACTAAAACCTTCACCCAATATTCTCATGAATGGTGTCGATCTCTTAATGCTAGAGAAAGAAAAGAATTGGATTTATTTCACTTGGGGGGGCTTCTCACACCCATACGAGGCCTGAGGGGCGGAGAGAGCCGGCGAGGTCTAGACATAGACTTCATACATACCGCTTTAGACATAGACTAATGGAGAGGCTAGGATTAATTAGCCCTCCGGACGACATTGAAAGTTATACGCCCACTTGCTTTGTGAGAAGAAAGAAGCGCATCCCTAAAATTGGGCGCCATGGGTGGAAGAAAGTCTTTGAATCACGTGATTTCGCTATCAAGTGGGTCATCCCATGGTGGAAAATAAAAAGGATGGTTGGTGTTAACAAGCAACCTTTCTGCCGTCTTCCAGGCTTGTCTCGCATGACATATTATTACCCCTGCAGAGTAAAGAGACAATATGGCTTGCTTCAAAATATTTCTTCCGGGGATCTTCGTCCTCCCTATGAGTATCCCATACCTCAAGAAGTAGATAAATTTGACACTTACTAGAGCGCTAGACCTTTATGGGAGGTGATTACCCAAAAGGTTCCTCCTTCTTTACCTAATGATGTAAAGAAGTGGTTGCTGAAGAAGTCTTCAATTGATCAGGGTAGAACCGATGTGAAGAATCGTCTAGGTGACAGGGTGACACCGACCAAGGAACGCTTAGGTGCAAGAATTGAGTTCAAGACACCTACAATGCCTAAGAAGAAAAAAAACTACTAAAGACAAGGGGAAAAGGAAAGCTACAGACAAGAAGGCTTGGGTGGAAAAGAAGCATGGGGTGCTAGCTGAAGGAGAAGCAATCTATTCTAAGATTGAATGTAGGTCCTCTAAAGGATGCCTACTAGTTAAAGTAATGGATGAAGAGGAGGAAACGGAAAAGAATTGGAAAAGGGCAAAGAAGGAGAAGAAAGACTAGAACATTGCTTAGCTTTAGATTTATTAGATTCTTAATTTTTATTTAAAGTGAATTTATTTCAGCCTTATTTAAATTCCATTAACAATGCTATTTATTTTATTAATGAAATTTCAGCTTTCAATTAAATTGTTACTTTAAATTTATTTTATTAAAGCAATGAAAAACCGAAAAAAATTAATTTTCAGAAACCTTTCGAGTACGGAAGTCGAAAATTTTCCGAAAAACACCGAAATTCGCCCAGATTTTATGACTGAATTGGCGTCAGTAATTTCAGATTGGCGCCAACTATTGATGTCTGGCGCCAGGCGCCAATTCCATCGTCTGACGCCAGGCGCCAATTCCATCGTCTGACGCTAATGGCTTTTTGCTGGCGCCAGACTCTGTTCTGTGACGCCAGTTGCTTTTCCGACTTTTGTTAACTTTTTAGTTGATTCTGGAACGCGGAGATGTCGAAAAATAAAGTGGCCGCACCCGTAATGGGTTGCCTACGTATCCTTTCCTAAGGAATCAGGCCGAACGTAGCTCTCTTGAGTGTCCTACTCAAGTAATTATGGGTAGTATTTTTTAAGTTGGTCAAGATTGGTCATGTTTGAGAATTCATTGCCATCCATATCAGTTAACTTTGCTGCACCACCTGACAGGATTGTTTAGACAATGTAGGGGCCAGACCAATTAGGTCTAAACTTTCCCCTTGGATCTAAAACATTTTTCCTTAGCGCTTTTAATACAAAATCTCTTACTTTGATATTTCTTGTCTTGACTTTCTTATTAAAATGTCTAGCCATACGAGTTTGATAGCACTGAGTGTGATGTAGAGCTTCTAGTCGTTTTTCGTCGAGTAGGATCAACTCTTCATATCGTGTCCTAGTCCATTCGACTTCATCGAGTTTACTCTCTAGCGCAATACGTAGAGATGGTATTTCTAGTTCGACAGGTTGTACGGCATCCATTCCATATACCAAAGAAAATGGTGTATTTCCTGTTGGCGTACGGATTGACGTGCGATAACCCCACAATGCAAAGTGAAGCTTGTCAGGCCAATCCTTGTAATTTTCTGTCATTTTCTCGATGATAGTCTTTAAATTCTTATTAGCTGCCTCGACTGCTCCGTTTGGTTGAGGTCTATAAGGGGACGAATGATGATGTTGGATACCATATTTATGTAGCAAATCTTCACATTCGGCTTGAAAGTGAGTTCCATTGTCACTTATCATTTCATGTGGGACTCCATATCGACAAATGATATTTCTCTCGATAAAGAGTGCTACATGTTTTGCAGTGAGTTTAGCGTATGATTGCGCTTCAACCCACTTTGTAAAGTAATCAATTTCTACTAGAATAAATTCATGGCCTCCTGTCTCTGGAGGAGCGATCTTGCCAATTATGTCAATTCCCCATGTAGAGAATGGCCATGGTGATGTGTAGGTGTAGAGCAAAGATGGAGGAACGTGCTGTAAATTGGCGTAAATTTGACACTTAGGGCATCTTTTCACATATTGATGGCAGTCCCTATTCATGGTAGTCCAATAATACCCTTCTCGCATTATTTTCTTGACTAACATTTTGCCATTTATATGAGTTCCACAGATTCCTTCGTGGACCATTCTCATTATTCTTTGTGCATCCACCTTCCCTACACATAGGAGGGCTCGACCTTTAGGTACCCTTTTATGTAGCTCGTTGTCTATGAGTACATATTGAGAAGCCAAAAGTCTCAAGGCTCGTTTTGCTCTTTTGTCAGCATGAGGAGGGTATTCTCCATTGGTGACATAGTTGAGAATGTCTGTGTACCATGGTTCTTCTTCTTGTTCTTCATCTTCGTCTTGGACTGGGTCGTCGTCTTCTATAGCCTGTATATATGCCGGTTTGTGCCTTTTTTCGATAGTTAGAGGCATTTGCTCGATATCCGTGGGAATCCTAACCATTGAGGCTGATCTTGCCAAGGCATCTGCAAATTGATTTTCTTCTCTAGGTAGATATGTGTATTCTACCTTCTCTAACTGATCGGTAAGAGTTTCCAGATAAGTTTGGTAAGGGGCTAGGCTTTCACTCCTTACTTTCCACCTTTTAGATATTTGATTGATGATTAGAGAGGAATCTCCGAATATCCTTAACTTCTTTACTCCCAATGCCAGATCTGTTTCAAGGCCTACCACACATGCTTCATATTCAGCAGCATTGTTAGTAACGTCGAAATCAAGCTTTATTGAGATTGGGACGTGTTCTTTCTTAGGTGAGACTAGTAGCACTCCGACACCACATCCCTTTTGGTTTGAGGCTCCGTCGAAATACAAGGTCCAAGCATCATCTTCGGTGACCATCAAATCTTCATCTGGAAATTCGTTGTCCTGTATTGGTGTCGAGTCTTCTATTGGAAAATCTGCCAGAAAGTCTGACACCACAGATCCTTTAATAGCTTTTTGTGGCATAAACCGCACATCAAACTGGGCTAAGTTGACTATCCATCTTGAAATACGTCCATTGAGTGTTGATTTCTCGAACAAGTATTTGAGTGGATCTAATCGAGATACCACGAAAACGGTATGCACCAACATGTAATGTCTTAACTTAGTTGTGGCCCACACCAAAGCGAGGCACAATTTCTCGAGTGGTGTATAGCGTGTTTCGTATTCGAGCATCTTCTTACTTAAGTAATAGATTGCATTCTCTTTGTTTTCTACCTCTTGTGCTAGCATGGCTCCCATTGTCTCTTTGGTAACCGTCAAATATAACCTAAGAGGTATTCCGGGAAGCGCTGGCGCTAATACGGGAGGATTTACGAGATAGGCTTTGATCCGGTCAAAGGCTTTTTGATACTCGTCATCCCATATTACTGGTACATTCTTCTTGAGCTTTTTGAAGATTGGTTCGCATATCGTCGTTAGTTTTGATATGAACCTACTTATGTATTGCAACCGGCCAATGAATCCTCGAATCTGTTTCTCGGTCTTGGGCGGTGGCATTGACATGATTGCTTTACTCTTGGTTGGATCTATCTCTATTCCTCTAGAGCTTATGACGTACCCCAAGAGTTTGCCTGAGGTGACTCCAAAAGCACATTTTGATGGATTCAACCTCATATTGTATTTTCTTAGCCTTTCGAAAAATTTCCTTAAGGCTACTTGATGGCCTGGACGGTCCTTTGATTTCACAATCATGTCGTCGACATATACTTCAACTTCTTTGTGCATCATGTCATGGAGTAAGGCAGTTGCTGCACGTTGGTAAGTAGCACCTGCGTTTTTCAACCCAAATGGCATTACCGTGTAACAGTAAGTGCCCCATGGTGTGATGAAAGTTGTCTTCTCCATGTCTTCTTCCGCCATGAGAATCTGATTGTACCCTGCGTATCCGTCCATGAATGAGAGAAGCGCGTGATTTGCCGTGTTGTCTACCAGAATATCGATGTGTGGCAAAGGGAAGTCGTCCTTTAAACTTGCCTTATTTAGATCTCGATAGTCGACACACATCCTTACCCTTCCGTCTTTCTTTGGAACTGGGACGACGTTGGCGACCCATTCGGGGTATTTGGATACCTTGATGAAACCCGCAGTTATTTGTTTTTGAACTTCTTCTTTTATTTTAAGTGCTACGTCGGGTTTCATTCAACGCAACTTTTGTTTTACAGGTTTCATTCCTGGGATTAATGGTATAGTGTGTTGAGCTATTTCTCTGTTAATGCCTGGCATATCTTCGTATGACCAAGAAAACACATCGATAAATTCTTTAAGCAAGTTAATTAAATCGGTTCTTTCTTGTTTATTCAATGTTAGTCCGATTTTAACTTCTCTTTTATGAGTTGAATCATTTGAGATGTCAACTGTTTCAGTCTCTTCAATTACTGGTGTTTTCTTTTCAAGTGTTTCCATTGCTTTAATAAATTCTTTATCTTTTTCATCGTTGGCTAAGCAATGTTCATCGTCTTGGGTTAGGGAAGAACACGAGAAGTAAGGAGAATGAGCGATATTATTATACTCTGAGATCATTACATCAAAGAGCGATATGCCCTCAGGGACTGGATCACTAACTATCCTAGGAGAAGAAATAGGAAGGGGAGGCGTTATAGCTAAAGACCCAGAAGATTCTAAAGGGAAAGACTCTGACTCAGACTCTGACTCTGACTCTGACGATTCTTCAAACATTGGCCCTTGTCCTGTCGTGATTGATATCTTCCTCCCACTCGGAGTGGTCACTTTGATAGTCTTGCGCCACCCTTGCAGTAATCCTTCAGCTGGAGTAATTAGCTTTGAGGGGTCGAAGTTTTCACTTTGTAGGACCGTTTGAATGAGTGAGGAGTTATCTTCCTCATAAACTGGCTCATTCTTTTCTCGCCCAAACAGTAATCCCATGACGTTAAAGTCAAAGCATGGGGGTGCTTTCTCCTTATGGACGGGAGTTGGGATTTCGTCAGTGAAGTAGCAATCCCAGAAAATCTCGAATCCTGGTTGTCGTATGCCATTTACAACAAATGGTTCGGGAAATTCATGGCATGGATAGTCCTCTCCTTCTTTTATAAACTGTCCATTAAGCGTAAGAGGGTACTGATCCATCGGAATTGCTCTCTTTTGAATGCGAGCGTTCCTACGTGCTTTTAATTTGTCCTGGGCTCGCTTGAGATCTTTCCGAGTCGGTTCGAAACCAAGTCCGAAAGTATCTAGTTTAGGGAGGCCAGGTGACTCTATTGATTTTGCTATCCCCTTCTTCTTTCCTAAGGTCATCCCAGGGAAGTGTCCTTGTTTCTTTAGCATAGTGTTGATAATCATGTTGGAATGGGGGTCATGGCAAAGAGATGTCCTTTCATCCTCTTGGATTAAGGAGACTTCTTCGTTAAAGCCCCATAGGTCTTCATCATCTTCGTCATGCTCCACGTTGATGATTGGATTCTCTATTGATTTGATCCTCATTGGCGAAGCATCAATGGTGATGGGTATTCCTCCAACTATGGCTTTCACTTGTTGGTGGAGAGATGAAAGGACGGCATTTAGATCATGGAGCCAAGGGCGTCCTAGTAACAGATTGAATGAGGCTTTGATGTCTACCACTTGAAAAGTAGTAGCATGTTCTATTGCTCCTGCCGTCACATTTAGGGTTATTTTGCCAAGAGCTTGACGTCGAGTATTATCGTAAGCTCTTATTCCTTGTGTGGACGGAGTTAAATCCTCATCCTTCATGCCGAGCATCCTCGCAGTCCTAAGTGGACAGACATTAATAGCCGATCCATTATCCACAAGAGTCATGGGAACGTTCATTCTTTTGCAGACTACCGTGAGGTTTAATGCCTTGTAGTGTTTATCACCTTCCGGGGGTAAATCTTTATCAGAGAAGGTGATTAGATTAATTGGACTAGGGAGATCACTCGTGAGGAAGTTAGCTAGTCCCTCAGGAGTGGTGTTAGAATATATCCCGATTTTATCCAAGGCATTCATCACAGCCAACCTATGTTCTCGAGATGTTGCTAAAAGCTTCCATACATTCATCTCAACTTTTGTCTTCTTGAATTGTTTAACGATGTCATTGTCTTCGATGATAGGTTAGGGAACTTGTTGTACAGTAGGCATAGGTTGTGTTGAAACAGGAGGTTGTATTCTCCCGGATCTTGTGAGAACGTCTATTGATGAATCTTCTTCAGCCCAAATGTCGTCCGTGGTGTATGATACAGAAGGTGAAGGTCCCACTATGTCTTTTAGATAGACATCTTCTTCATCACTGTCCCATACTCCATTAACATCTATATCGTCTTCTTGTTGAACGTTGACTAATTCCTTTCTATCAATCATTTTCTGCACCAAATCCTTGAACTTGAAGCATTTTTCTAGGGTGTGTCCTCCTGACTGATGGTATTGACAGTAATATCTATCTGTCCTTTTTAATGATTCAAATGGTATCGGTTCGAGAGGTTTGACTTTGACATTCTCGGAGAGCATTTTAAACATTTGTGCATACGGGATCTCAATTGGAGTATAGACTTTATTGCTCTTCTTGGGTCTTTCGGTGACTTGTAAGGGAAAGTATTTTGCCTCATAAGTCGTTTTTACTGGTGTGGATTCTTTCTTAGGTTCTTCATCATATTCCTTGTGAAGTTCATTCAAAATTTTGAGATTTTCATGTAACAGTTGCGATGTCTCCCTCAGATACAGTGTGAGTATTCGTATCTCTACCTCATTTGCTGGTTCTGGAAGATTATCTTCGACATCGAAAAAGGTCTCTTCTTCTTCCTCTTCGACGTTGGTTTCTTTGACAGGCTTAATGAGAGATGAGGGGTCAACTTCGCTTTCTTCGTCGGAGATAGCCAATGTGTGAGCTAGAGGTGCATTGTCAATACTCGGTTTCTTACTGGCAGGAGGCAACGGCAGCTTGTTACTGTCAATTAAGTCTTGAATAGCTTCCTTAAGCTTCCAACAGCTTTCAGTAGAATGGCCCCTACCTTGATGATATTTGCAATGCGCATTGGGGTTCCAATTAGGCGACCTCTTCTCGGCTGGTGGATCTCCAAATGGTCCAATGGGAGTTATAAGACCTTTTGCATTTAGCCAATCAAACGCGGTGTCATAACTCATGCCAATAGGAGTGAAGTTTCTCCTAAACGGTTTCTTTTGTCCTTGGTTGTTCATGGCGAGGACTTCTCCCAGATTAAAGGCGCTAACATTATTTGAGTGGGCGGTTTTGGAAGAAGAAGGATTGTCGTTCTTCTTTCCTTTCCAGCCACTGTTGGAGTTATTGTTGGCAGCTTTAGATTTAGCCAAGTCATCTTCGATATTAATCCCAATATCATAGACGGCCTTAAAGGTATGAAGGTTATTTTGCTATTTAAGATGTTTTGAATATTTTTCTTGGAGATTTTTAATGAACAATCTCACGGACTCTTTTTCACTTGGTACCTCAATCATTTTAGCTGAGGTTTCTCTCCACTTGTTAAAGAAAGATGTGAAGCCTTCATTCTCCTTCTGTTTGAGGATTTCAAGTTCTCTATGGTCAGTTTCGACTTGAACGTTGCACTTGTACCTATCGACAAAAGCGTTTGCTATGGATTCCCAGGTAGAGGTCTTTTCTTTTTCAAGAGAAAAGAACCATTGTTGGCAAACGGTCTCAAGAGATAACGAGAACAGAGAAGGGAAAACTTTCTTATCAATACCCTTGATACTCATTATTGTTTCAAATGCCCTTAGATAGAAGTAGGGGTTGTCGATTGCTCTAAACTTTGGGATGTCGTTGGCACTGAACTTCTGCGGAAGAAGATCCTTATCCACACAGACCCCTTGGGATGTGAGTTCTTGAAACTTGTAATCGCTGGACAACTTGCTTAGGCTTTCTTGCATGAGGTCCATTTGTTGTTGCTTTGTGGGATCTTCGATCTTAAGTGCGAGAAGCTTCAGTGTCTCAGTTACAGTAGCCAGTTGGTTCTTGAGATCATTAACTTCCTCCTGAGTTGCCATTATAACTCTTGCTTTCCTCTTGCGAGCTATAGGTTTGTCGAAAAGTTGGACTTGTACGAAGAGGTTATCTTTGATTAATCGCCCTTCCTTTCTTGACCACGCGCTGTAAATTAAGCCAGTTTGCGTTTTAATTACTTGACTCGAATCAATTTGACTTTATGGCTTTTATAGAAAAAAAAAGGTATGCATATTTTTAGGGAGCAATAATGTACATGTGTTTAGGGAACTTAAGTATTATTATTGGAGGATTAATATCCGACTTACCCCCCTAAAAAAATGACGAAAAAAGACGCGCGCACACAAGACTCCCTTAATCATGGTCAAGACATGTGTATTGGTGTGTGTATTGAGTGTAAGTGACATGCTTGGACTCTTGTGTAAGACTATGAGACTTAGTGCCTAAACTCGAATTTTTATTCAATTAAGTATTATTGCCAGCAAAATTAACCGAATTAAACAGGAAACTGATTAATTAGACATTAGGTGATGACTCGACAAATAATCCGAACTGTCGGCCAAGCGACAGGACTGGCGTCACAATATGGTGCTTGGCGCCAGACTTTTTAGTAAATGTCTGGCGCTACACACCATACAGTGGCGCTACAGCCCAAATTTTGGCACCAATATTGGAGCCTCGGTCTGGGACTGTTTTCAGTATTATTAGTCAACTGGGGTATGCCTAAAGTCGTACTAGGTCAATTCCGATTAAAAGAAGAAAAAACTTTATTGACTCGAACTAATTAATTAATTAATTAATTAATTAGGCAAAGTTCTTTAAGTCATTAATTATAATCTCAACACAAATCAACAAACGGTTAGGAGGAGCATAGAATATATATGCACAACAAATAATGCACAATTAGTCAAGTAGGCACGATATGATGCAATGAGTTCGCAACCTAACCATGGCTCTAGTTCTCTAAAGTTCGAGATATGGTTTAGTCAAATAGGGTCCATGGTTAATTGTCCAGATGCACCGCGTAGAAGCCTAACCGTGAAGGGTTAACGCGTGTGGATAGAACACCGCGAGTTTTTAGAAAAAACTCGCTTCCATGGTTTGGTGAATTCAACCTCTCAGATGTACCCTTTGTTGCAAGGAGCGTTCAATCGAGTAGATAGAGCATGAATTCCCAGAGGGTTATGTCCATATGTAGAACACATATGGGTTTCAGAAAAATGAGAAAAAATTCAATCAGGAAGTAGGATCGAGCAAACAATACGAAAAACCGGTCGAAATTAGAACGCATATTTCTGGCTCGGTATTGGGGGAAATTGGCGCCAGCAAACAGAGACTGGCGCCAACTTTTAACTGTAGCGCCTGGCACCAATACTGGCGTCTGGCGCTACGGCAAAAAGTGTGGCGCCAAGCTCTGGCCCCTGACGCTACTTCCCACATGCCTCAGCAGCTTTCTGTGCTCAATAAAATCATCCAGTTTCGCACGGTGTTATTTCAGTCCTAGTTGTGAAAGACATTTCTCAAATTTCCTACGTGTAAAAATCCTATGTTTTTGACTCATTACGGATGGTCTTTTCAATGAGAACCTTTTTATGCATATGCCACAATGTTAATCAAAATTACGCACATGAAATACTTAGAACTTTTCGAGTCTCATCCACTCATTCTAAATCATTGCCGAAACAAATTCAGGAATTAAAATAGAAATCCTCCCCAGTGGAGTCGCCAAAAACTGTGGGGAATAATTTCAAGCCTTTAATCCCACTAGCTTGAACCCCACTGTGATCATACACTAAAGTACGGTGGCGTCCAAAAGGGAAGAAGATAGAGCAAAAGTCGCCAACAAGTTTTTAAGGAACTTGTAAACCGTTCATGGGATGAAGGTTACACCCCTTAACGATCCAAGAGATCGTCAACTCCATAAGGTCATGAACCAAATAAGGGTTCGGGGATGATGGTACAAATCCAACCTAAAAGAGATTGAACCTGCCCTAATAATAGGCCTCTACTTTATTCTGCTCGTATTCATGTGCGCTTTCTGACTAACATACAATCAATAGGATTAACCCTAAACCTGTTTAATCTATGTTGGTTGAATTTAATGCACAAATAAACTATTATTGGCGATCACTTGAATTTATAATCACAATTAACCCTAAACAAGATTATCAATTATCTTATTAAGTGTGATTGCAAGTACCAATTCCCTTTAACATGCAATAAAAGGTGATCAAGCAATAAATAAATAAACATCAAGCAACATAATAAATAATCAATATCATTAATAATAATAATATCAATCATAATCATAATAATCATAATCATGTTAAAGCATAGCAAGATCCTAGGCATGATACTAACAAGATTAATAACAAACCCTAGCATGTCACTAAGCAATAAAAATCAAAGCTTTAACCCTAACATGATACTAACAATCATAAGTATTAGGAAGAGAATAAAAGGCATCATACTTTTAATCATACTTGATATTAGAGTTACCCTAGACATGATACTAGGAATATCATAATAACAATCTAAGCATGATTTCTACATCATAAAATCAATTAAACCATTAAAGTACTTACTTGGATGCCTCGTACCTCTTTCTAATTACAAAATACACACGTTAGTAACTTCAAGGAAAATAATAAACAAACAATTAAATTAAATAATTGAAAGAGAGATTTGGGACCAAACCCTCAGAAATTAAAACCTTTCACGTCTAGGGCGAAGGCAACTTCGAATATGGCTAGGTGTTTCTAGATCTTGTGAATGCGGAATTTTGTGTGAAAAGCAAAGTTTAGAAAAGAGAGAGAATAATCAAGAAAATCTTGATGAGAGTTGATTATTGGTAATTCATAAAGTGATTGTTGATGAACACTTTAGAATAAAGAGAATTGGTGACTCTTGATGATTGAAAACGGAGTTTTCGATACGATATTTATAGAGAAAATCATCCAAAAAAGATAATTTATCAAAACAGAGTCTGAAGACCACAAAACTAACTTGGCGCCAGCCCTGGCTCATTGGCGCCAGGACCAGTGGCTAGCGCCAGGCGCCAATGCTGGCGTTTGGCGCCAATCCTGGTTCCAGGCGCTAAGGCCTGGGGTTGGACGCCAATTCGGATTTCAACGCGTTTTCAAAATTCTGATAATTTTACCGTACTGGAAGATAAAATAATATAATTTCAGTCGAAAATGCTATTTGATCTAATTAAAACTCTGAAGAGTCCTAATTAAATTAAGAATGATAAAACCTTCTAGAATGTTCTAGAAGACCAAAACCATTCCTAATTACATTAGGAATGATAAATCATATTAGGCCCTCCCCTAGATCATTGGGCCGTACTTAAAACTCAAGCCGAGCCCAGTTTAGTAAATTGGCCATAAATTCCTCAATATTCATCGGAATTGGGCTTATAATATATCGTTGGAAAGGTCTTTGCAAACCCCATCCAACTACACCACTATTGGACCCATATCATGGACCAACCAAACTGGATTGGCTGTTTTCTTAAAATAAAGTTTTCAAAAACAGAGAGAAAAGAAAAGAAAAGAAATAAAACTTTCCGCAACACTAGACATTTCCACACTTTCGTTTCATTCTATTATGATTCGACGTGAAAGGTACTCATCAGTGGGTTTGGTTTTGGGGAGACACAAATGGGTGTCTACAATATATAGAGATCATGTTTAGTTTATTATTTTGATTCCTAGTATCATGTTAGGATGCTTTTCTTAGTATCATGTTTAGGGTAAAGAATAAGTTTCTAATTTCAATTATGATTTCTATGATGCTTCCTATTTTCTTTATTTTTATCATGTTAGTATCATGTTAGGGCTAAAGCTTTGATTTTTATTATTTAGTGACATGCTAGGTTTTGTTATTAATATTGTTAGTATCATGCCTACAATCTTGCTAATATTATTAAGCTTTATTAACATGATCATGATAATTATTATTTTCATGATAATTATGCTTTATTAATTATTATTATTATTATTTTCATGATAATTATGCTTTATTATTATTGGGATTACAATTATTATAATTATCATTATGATTATTATTATGTTACTTGATGATTGCTATTGTTATTAATTGATCATGCCTGTTATGCATGTTTAAAGGGAATTTGTACTTTTGATCACATTTAATAAGATAATTAATAATCTTGTTTAGGGTTAATATGATTATTATTCAAGTGATCGCCAATAATAGTTTTATTTGTGCATTAATATTCAACCAACATAGTTGAACAGGTTTAGGGTAAACCTATTGATTGAATGTTAGTTAGAAAGCGCACATGAATACGAGTAGAATAAAGTAGAGGCCTATTATTAAAGCAGGTTCTTTCTCTTTTAGATTGGATTTGAACCTTCATCCCCGAACATCCAGTCTTGGTTCCAGACCTATTGGAGTTAACGATCTCTTTGATCGTTAAGGGGTGTAACCTTCACCTTATGAACGGTTTATAAGTTCCTAAAACTTGTAGGCGACTCTTTTTCTCTAGCTTCCTTCCCTTTGGATGCCACCATGCTTAAGTGTATGATTACAGCGGGGTTCAAGTTTGGGGTAATGCTTGAAATATTCCCTACACAATTTCTTTTGGATTCCCATATTGGTAATTGTGAATAGCCATGTCTTCAACAACGTTACTCGATATATTCTCATCCAAGTTCATAAATCTCCCGTTAGCTGGAGAGTCCAAAATAATTCTTGAATAATATCCAAGCCTGTTATAGAAAGCTTGGATTATCTGCCACTGTGTTATCCCATGATGAGGACATTCTGTCTGTAAATCCTTAAATCTTTCTGAAGCTTCATATAAACTCTCATCAACAGTTTAATCCTGATTTTTATTATCACCCTAGGTGTGAGAATGGGTTGACTCATCTCATGTTTGCTGATGATGTATTGCTTTTCTCTAGAGTTAATACTAGATTAGATTGTCTGATTTTTAAAGCTTTCTCTAAGTTTCTAAAGGCTTCTAGCTTATCTTCTATCTTAGACAAAAGTGAGGATTACTTTGGTGGTATTTCTGAGTTTGAGCAAGATGAGTTAAGAAACCTGATTCGGGTTGTTTCTGGTACTATCCCTTTCAAGTAACTAGGGGTTCCTCTATCCTCTAAAAAATTGACTATTGCTTAATGTAAACCTCTTGTTGATAAAGTGACTATCAGATTTAGTGGTTACACTACTATACAGTTATCTTATGCTGGTAGGCTGTAGTTGGTGAAAAGTGTTCTTTTTGGAATCCAAACTTATTAGGCTCACATCTTCATCCTTCCCAAAAAGATCCTAAAGGAAATTGAGGCTAGGTTTAGAGCTTTCTTATGGACTAGAAATGCTAACCCTTCAAAGAAATCTCTTGTTTCTTGGTCTCAAGTTTGCCTTCCAAAGTTAGTGGAGGGTGGAACCTTATTTTTATCCCTGAGTGGAATACTGCTGCTATCTCTAAACTACTTTGGGACCTTGCTCATAAAGCTGATAACCTATGGGTTTAATAGGTTCATATACATTATTTCAAAGACAAACCTTGGTTGGAAAAGCCTACTCCTAGGAAATGCTTCTGGGTTCTGAGTAGGATTTTAAAGTGCAGCACTGTAATTGATTATATTGGTGGCTGGGATGCTGTTAAGCAAGGTGATAAAATCAAGATTAGGATTATCTACCTGAATATTATTACTCAAGCTCCCAAGGTTCCATGGCGAAGGCCCTTTTGTAACAACCTTGCTACCCCTAAGAGCTTGTTCATTCTTTGGCTTGCTATTAGGAATAGGTTGCTTACAAAAGATAGATTGTCTATCTGGAATTTGCAATGTGATCCTATGTGTTTTCTCTGCAATTTGCATCTTGAGTCTGTTGAGCATTTATTTTTTGAATACAGGTTTGCTAGAAATATCTGGAAACAGATTTTAGATATGCTTGGTTACAAAATATCTGTTCTGTCCTTTGAAGCTGAAGTACTGTGGGTTTCTAAAGCCTGCAGGAAAACTAGAGCTACGAACAGACTTTTAGGTATGTGTTTTGCTCAAGCTGTGTACCAGATTTGGCTGCAACGGAATGCTCTAATCTTTACAGGAAGCTGCAAATCTTGTGAAGCTGTCCTTAGAGATATCTTATTTGCTGTAGCTTATAGATGTTCTATTAGTGACAAAAATTTGTTGCTTATGTCATGTTTTTGTTTTTGGGTGCTTTGTTACTTTTTGCAGCTTTGATGTTGTTGTTTTAGAGGTTTACACGCATGTATGTTCTACTAGTTTGTTTTAGAGGTGTTGTCTTGTCATGGTTCCCAAAACCCTTCCTAGAAGGTGGCTGGGAACTTGAGTCCAGTAGTTGTTCCTGTCCAACATAAAACCCTTCCTAGAAGGTGGCTAGGTGTGGTTTAAGAACTGTTTTGGTGTTTGTATGGCCTTTTGGTCTTTAGTGTTTTGGGTTTTTTTGCTTAGCTTTTGTAAGCAATAATTTGTACTATGTAACTTTTCACCTTTTTGTAATAAAGTTTTCATTTACACAAAAAAAAAGAAAAAAAAAAAAAAAAAACTTTCATCAGCTTCTTGGGCAAAGTTTAGGATCACATTCCTTAACAAAGATGTCCTCTCTGTAGGGTAATATTTATTATAGAAATTCAAAGCAAGAGTACTCCAGTCAGTAATACCAGAGCAATTCTATTCAATCCATTACACCATAATTTAGCTTTACCACATAAAAAAAAATAATCTACCTGATATGGTCTTGAGTGACCCCAGTTTGCCTAATAGTGTTGCAATATTGGCATAAATCCAAAATATGAAGATTTGGATCTTCGTCCTTAGCTCCGCTAAATTTCTTCCTTTTGATCATAGTTATAAACTGGGGTTTAATCTTGAATTTTACTCCATCGAGATTAGGTGTAGGAGCTATGTGGAAAATCTATCAAGCATGGCTGCGAATAATCGCTAATCTTGCGAACAGGTTAAGGTGGTGATGCAGTCATCTCTGATTCATGATCTGTACTAAACAAATAAATATGAGAAATTAGACGGGAGAAAATAATCTACATTACAAATTAATTAGAAATAAAAATAAAATTGTTCCCCGGCAACGGCGCAAAATTTTGATAGGCTAAAGTCATATCATCTAATCAAAAGTGTTACCTAATGCCTCTAACTAATATAGATAGGGAAGTAGGGTCGAATCTAGAGGGAAACGAGTCTTTCTATTCCTAATTAATTAATATAGTCTAGATTATCAAGTAACCAAATTTGTTGTTAAAGGAAATCTAAGAAGAATAAAAGTAGGGAAGAATAAAAGTAGGGAGAAATCAATTAATTAAAGCCTAGGGTATAGGTTGACCAATAAATAATATTCCAAGGTAAAAACACAATAATCAATAATCAATCATCAATGCATCAATTAATCAGATTATAAAGGGCATTCACTATGGATTACAATCATAAAATTAATCTACCGATATTAAATCGCATCTCTCAAATCTTGGCTTAACCAATTATAAATTTATCTGCCTATTGAAACTAAGCCTAGACATCAATTCTCATCTCTTGAATCTCGAATCAATATTTCTTAACTCATAAAATTAAACCTAGCCAAATCTAATTGTATAGCATTAAATCAATCAATAGGAAATTAATTAAGAATTAACAATCAATAGTAATAAATTACCCCTTCATATTAATCATGGATCCCCACAACCCTAAACCTTAAAATTAAACTATTCGTGCATAATTAAAACTAAACTAATTAAAGCTATTAAAGAAAGCATGATTAGAAGAAATGGTGATAAAACTAAAATAAAGAAGAGAAACTAAATAAAGAACAATAAAGTATAAGTAAAACTAAAGTATAATCTAAATCAATAAGAAGAACAAAACTAAAACTAAAACTAAGAAAACTAATAACTGAGTACTACCTACGTAAAACCTTCTCTCAAAAATAAAAATACAAAAATAAAATCTATTTTCATAGCTAACGAAATTGTTCCTTCTCTTTCTCTCTCTAGCGCTTCCCCACCGCTTTTCCCACCGCTTCCTCTTTCTCAACCCCCTGCTCACCGGCAACAGGCGCGCTACACTAAGTCGTCGCCGGCGAGTGTAATCTTGTAGCTTCTATTTAGTTTTTAGTCTACAGAGGTACCTGGGTGAAGAAAATAGGGGTATTTGCGGAGCCGTTTGTTCTTCATTCTCTTCGGTAGTTCTTCTATCGTGGTGTATCGTCAAGTTTTCTACTAAGCGAAACAAGGACCAAAGGCTACTCTTAACACCGCCGTTGAAAAGAATTTTTTAATCCCGACGGTAAAGGTGAAGTTAAGGCTAGGGTTTCCTCGCTTCTCAAGGTTTGGGTTAGTGAGGTGGTTCTTGCATTGGCCATGATGATCGTTCTCTGTGTAGCTAGTTGGTTGCTGCCGGTGAGGTTTGATTAGGTTTCGGTTGGTTTTTCCTCTTGACCCCTAAATTTTGCTATGTTCCCGTGCTGACAAGGGGATGTTAAAGTCCTAAATCGGGCGTTGGACCGTCTGGCTAAGAAGGGGATGTTAAAGTCCTACATTTCTAAGTCCAAAGGGACTAATAAGAAGAACCCGGGGCAATCATCTAAGACACCCCAGCCTGCTAGTAGTTTGGACACCGATAAGGAGTCGGTCTACACCATAGCAGGTTGGTTCTCATGCGGTGGCCCTACCATCCGGGGCACCAAGAGCCATCTTCGAAAGAGAAAATGATGATGATGGTGAGTAGGCAACAACTAGCTCCTCCTTCCCAAACGTTATTGTTACTGAGAAGGACAGGGGCACTGTTCGCTGTCCGCATTACGATCCGATCGTCATTGAATGTAAGGCCGCTAACCAACTAGTTGGGCGGATCCTTATTGACACCTGCAGCTCGTCGGACATCATCAGTCTCCGGTGCATGCAAAAGCTGAAATACAGCCTCAGCAGCATGCATCTGGTTACTCACCCCCTGGTTGGTTTCGGGGGTGGGATGGTTTACCCAGTCGGTAGGATTGACTTACCAATCCGACTGGGTGAAAAAGGAAAAGGACGACACCTGGTCGTCAAATTCTTGGTCGTTGAGGAACTGACCGCCTATAACATTATCCTAGGCCGTCCAACCCTCAATGAAACGAAGACTGTAATCATTCCTTCTCTCATGCTCATTAAGTATGTGAGGGATGGCTCTGTTGGTTACTTGAATGGGGATCAAAGGACGGCCCGGGAGTGCTACCTCTTATGCGTCAAAGATACTGTGGCCCCAGACGGCCAAGGTAAGGAATAAATAGACTTTTACAATGTGAAGGATGCCAGCCCAACCCACCAACAGCCAGGAAGAAAAGAAAGGCTCAATAGCTGGTGGTGGTGAAGAAAGAGAAAAAATAGCAATCACTGACCAAGGAACGGTCAGATGAGCTCCATCCCCAACCGCCTGGTGAACATATTGATATACTTCTAGACAACAGCCGTCCAGAGCGTACTGTTAAGTTTGGGACGACTGCTTATGCTAAGCTGGGTGCAGATCTGGACCTATTGCTGAAAGAGTTCAAAGACATTTTTGCCTTTGAAGTAGAAGAGATGCCAGGCGTCAGCTTGGATCTCGTTTTCTACAAACTCGTCGTGGATCTAAAAAAGAAGCCCATCCGGCAAAAGAAAAGAAATCACGATGAGGAAAGAAGTTAGGCGGCAGCTGCCAAAGTAAAAAAGCTGTTGGATGCTGGGTTCATTTAGCCATGTAATTTCCCCGAATGGGTGGCGAATGTTGTGCTTGTAAAGAAGCTGAATGGTACCTGGCGTATGTGTGTTGATTACACAGACCTCAACAAGGCATGTCCAAAGGGCAGTTATCCGCTCCCAAAGATCGACATTCTGGTTGATTCTACAGCCGAGCATGCCCTGATGAGTTTTATGGATGCCTACTTCGGCTTCCTTCAGATTCCCCTGTGGAAAAAATATCAAGAGAAGACAGCCTTCGTCATTGATCAGGGGTTATTCTGTTATACCGTGATACCATTTGTCTAGAAAAATGCATCGGCTACATTCTAACGGATGATTAATGCATTGGGAAGGTTCCTCAGCCGGTCAGGTGACAAATGCATTGGGAAGGTTCCTCAGCCGGTCAGGTGACAAATGCCTTTAATTCTTCCAAGCAATCAGGAAGAAGACTAGATTTGAAAGGGGGGATGATGCTGAGGCGGCCTTTCAAAAGCTGAAAGAACACTTGCACTCTTTGCAAAGGCTTGTTAGCCCTCTGCCCAAAGAGACATTATACATGTACCTGGTCGTCTCAGACCATGCCCTCAGTGCAGTCTCCTTGCTGAGAAAGACGGCATCCAGCTCCCGATCTATTTCAGTAGCCATGTGCTAACAAATGCTAAACTCCGATACCCCATGGTTTAAAATTTTGGCCTTGCTTTGTATATGGCATTCAAGAAGCTGAAGTCGTACTTTCTGGCACATCCGGTTGTTATTTACACCGATCAGCCCCTTAAGCGGCCAATGTCTTCCTTGGAGTCATCCGACAGAATGTTGAAATGGGTTATTGAAATGCAAAGTCTTGAAATTACTTTTGAACTTAGAAAGGCAGTGAAGGGTCAAGCGTTTGTCGACTTCATTGTTGAAATGACACGACAGATTCCTCCAGATAACAATGATCAGGTTTGGAAAGTGTATGTGGACGGGAGCTCGACAAAGAACGGCTGTGGTGTAGGAATTATATATGAGTACCCTAAGGGGGACAAATTTGAATATGCACCGCGGTATAAGTTTCAGGCCTCGAATAACAAGGAAGAATACGAAGCCCTACTAGCCGGAATACGCATGTGCAAGGCGGCAGGGGCAACAAAAATTGACGCCTACTCTGATTCGCAATTCGTCGTAAGCCAGTATGAGGGAAAATATAAGGCAACACACCGGGCTATGATCAAGTATCTTCAGCAGGTAGTTAAAGAAGAGGTTGGGGCACTTTAAGAATTCCGCCTGAGTCAAGTTCCCATGTTAGATAACAACCAGGCGGATGCATTGTCCAAACTGGCATCTTTCGCCTGTTGTGATACGTCTCGGTCGGTATTTTGGGAAGTTCTAGAAAAAAGAAGCATATATGAAGAGCCCATTAGAATCCTTGACCGAAGCTCCTGGATGGATGGAATTCGGGCATATTTGACAGACGACACGCTTCCTGATTCACCACAGAAGGTAGACGTCATGATGAAACGAGCAGCAAACTTCGAGATGAGAAATGGAGAGCTCTTCAAGGCGGGTTTTCTTAAACCTTTATTGAAGTGTGTTACCCCAGAAAAGGGTAAAGAAGTTCTCGAAGAATTGCATTCGGGATACTACGCCTCTCATATAGGCGGCAGTTCCCTAGCCGTCAGAGCCAGGCGGCACTATTTTTGGCCTACACTTCAAGTAGATTATAAAGAGTTGGTGAAGAGGTGTGACAAATGCTAGAGGTTTGGCAAGCTTATTCACCACCCAACTACTGATCTGACGACAATCTACAGTCCAGTCCCGTCTGCTTAGTGGGGCATGGATATCTTGGGTCCTTATACGCCTGCACCAGGTGGAAAGCGTTATAGTTTGGTGGCTGTGGATTACTTCACCAAATGGGTGGAGGCTGAGCCGGTTAAAACCATCAAGATAAAGGATGTCATCTCTTTCATTTGGCAGAACATCATCACCCGGTTTGGGGTACCTACGTCTATGGTATTCGATAATGGCCCTCAGTTTAAAACGCCTCACCTTAAGACTTCGCTGGGAGATCAAGGGATCTCACATTGATTTGCATCAGTCGGCCGACCCCAAGCAAACAGCCAAGTTGAAGCCTTCAACAAGCTTATCTGAGACAGCATTAAAAAGAAAATTAAAAGAGCCAGTGGTTATGGGCAGAAGAATTGATTCATGTCCTATGGGCCATCCGGACAATTTCCACAGGGGGAATCAGTGAAACCACATTTCTCATGGTGTACGGTGCTGAAGCCGTCTTGCCCATTGAACATTACGAGCCGACTCTCAGAGTCATGCTTTATGATGAAGAGGCAAATTGGGAGGCCATGCGGCTGGCATTGGACTCCCTCCCGGAATGCAAGGGCAATGCTGCCCTGCGTCATGAGATATACCGTCTGAGAATGACGAGAGCCTACAATAAGAAAGTGCACAAGCGCCCTTTGAAAGTTGGCGACTTTGTGTTACGAAAAATGGAGGCAACCGGTAGGGCAAATGAGCTAGGAAAGCTAATCCCTAATTGGGAAGGCCCCTACCGGATCTATGAAGAAGTCAGGGATGGCACCTACCGTCTGGAAATCCTAGACGGCAGACGCCTACTTAAAACTTGGAATGTAGATAACTTAAAAAATTACTACTTCTTAGAATTGTAAATTTTTGGAAACAAAGAGTCTATTAATGAGAAATAAGGCCTTGTTTTCAAATTGTTTTGTTATCTTTATAATTACTTTTCCGTCTAGGAAATACTCAGACGGATTATTTTCTTAACCAACTAAGTTTGATACTTAGTGGTGAGTTCAATGTTCAAATAACATGTAGACACCTAAAAATGTCTCCCCAAAACCAAACTCGATGATGAACAACCTTTCACCGCTGTTATTGGTCGGGTTTAGTATTTAATCTTTGGAGTGCTTAAATCCATATTCAAATCCATATTTTCATTTCTTAAACCAACCCAGTTCCTAGCCTATTTCCCCAAATCTTCACTTATTTTCCTCTTGTCGTGCCTTTAAACCCAAAATAATTCATTTCAATTCGTGTCCTTTAAAATCATTCACTTCGTGTGCTTTTTATAAAAACATTTAGTCCAGTTTATTTTGATCCATTATCTGGGTTCAATGATTAAATAGTTGGATGGGGCTTTAAATGAGCTTTCCAACGATATATTATAAGCCTAAATCCGAGTTATAACGAATAAGTTACAGCCAAAATATTAAATTGAGCCCAAACCGAACCAAAGTCCACCTTATCTACGACCCAATGGTCATGTGGAGGGTTGTAGGCATCGCTCAAAGTGCGCCTACGTTAAAGCATGTGTGAATATGCTTGGCACTCTTAAGAATTGGGAATTGACGTACGATTAGGGACAAGGAAAGTAGGGAGCCGCCAACAAGTTTTTAAGGAACTTGTAAACATTCATGGATCATAAAAGGCAACCATGAGAAAGGGAAAACGAAGGCAACAACGAATTACCCGTGAAGGTTACACCCCATTCATAATCCATGAGATTACTAACTCCATATGGTTCGGAACCACGAAAGGAGGATCGGGGATGATGGTACGAAGTGAGTCATGGAGTCACATTCGCCCGTATTGGCCTCTACTCGATTCTTATTGTGAAAAGTGACACTACTACAAAAAAGGGAATAAAAAACGGTTAAAATTGGCCTTATAGAACGCCTCAGAGGCGTTCTTCTACTAAGTGATGTGTAAAGTTTACAAAACGGGTACAAGAGGCGTTCTATATGCAAGGGAAAATAGAACGGGTACAAAAGGCGTTCTATATCCAAGAGATAACCGTTCTCTATCCTATTTTATATGTTTATATGAATAAAAGAGAACGGTTATCTAAGATAACCGTTCTCTTTGTCGATTTTTTTTAAAAAAAAAATATTTATATTGCATATTAGAGGTTGCATATATATATATGCTAATCAACACCATTAATTAATAAATCAAATCAAATAGAATTGAAATGGTAACAATTAAATATCAAATTAAGAATAAATTTTATTACGGAGTATCCTTTATATTCAAATACATAGTAATTACATCTCAAATCTTTATTTTGATACAATTCTATACCAACTTAATAATTGTCAATGTACTAAACTGCTAACAACTTTAAAAGTGCAACTTGAATTGCCCATGAAATTTGAACCACCTCCACCTTAATAATCCAATTCAATCGATTCAACCGCAACAGAGCTTCAACAACAGAACCACCAGCAGCGCTTCCCCCAAATTGAAGCACTAGCAGCGCCTCCACCAACCTCGACCATTGCAGCATCTGATCTCCACCAACGTCGAGCACCGCAACGTCTCCAACAACCCCAACACCGCAGCACCTCCAGCAATAATGCACGCAAATAGTGAAGCCGCACCAAATACCCACAAATCAAAGATGAAAAATCAAAAATTATGATCCAAATCATAACATAAAAATCAATTGATGAAAGTTATAGACCTAAAATTAATAATTTAGAATTAAAATGCACTTCATAATTCGCACACCTCCAACCACCTTAAACGACCCACCAATCAATTCAATCTCAGCCACCACCTACCTTGAAACAGAGCACCGTACTGCATCAAGACCCGTACTGCATAAACAGAGCAAAATCATGATTTTAATCGGAGTTGGGGTTGGAAACAAAGCGATACGAAGAATAGGATAGTTGTTAATATATGAAGAAGATGACGGAGAAGAGGTTAATCGGACCTCAACCGGAGTTACTAGGATCGGACTTTGAGGGATGAAGGTAGAATATGAGAAGGGAGTAAGGGTTTCAAAGGAGGGAAGAAGTGCTTTAGAGGATGAGGAAATGAATGACGGCTATCTTAATTAAGAGGAAGGAGGAGTTAGGGTTAGAATTTTGGGCCTCTTGGTAGGTTAGATTTTTATTTTTATTTTATTCTTAAAAAATAATGTTGAACATATAGAACGGTTAACTAGGAGGGGCGATCTATATTGTAAGTGTAAAATTTAGATGTATCAAATAGAACGATTAACTAAGAAATTCGTTCTATATAATAAAATCACAATTTAATAAAATAAAATAAAAAATAAATCAAATAGAACGGTTAATTAAGATAGGCGTTCTATATAATCCTAGAGAACGCATATCTAAGTTAACCGTTCTATATCTTGCGTTTCTTATTCTAATTTTTGTTGTAGTGTGATTCCTGCGATCTCAATGGAATGCAAACAAAATATTCAATTTGCTCCAAACTATTATTAAGCTAAATTGGTTGAATATTAATGCAACAGATAATTCTAAAATATTAGTGACCACTTGATTTATAACAAGATTAAAAAGGAACCTAAACCGGTTGTTCAAATTATCTTATTAGGCGTGATTTTCAATTACATATTCCTTTTAAACATGCAATAATGTGGTGATCAATAAATATAATAGAATATACATTAATATTGGAAGCGATTCAACAATAATAATGTTAGTCAAATCAAATATAAAATTAACCTAATCATGATACTAACAATATTAAAATAAAATAAGAGTAATTAAATTAATTAATTACTCACATTCTGCGTGTTCCTTTAAATTGCTACATCATGAATAAACTGTTAGTAACTTCAATAAAAATATAAAGCAAATGAAAATTAAATTAAATAAATATAGATTTGATTTTGGTCCAAACCCTTAGTTATTTATACCTTTCACGCCTTGGTTTAAGGACAGAACCTTGGGTTTAGTATAGACTCCTTGGAGTGCTTAAGGGAAGAATGGTGTAATTAGGAATATAGGTTTAAGGCTTAGAATATGGGAGAGAGAGAAGAGAATGATTTTTGGTGTAAAAGAGAGAAAGAGAGAAGGATTTGATGATCAAGATTGTTGATTCTTTGAAAAAGGGGAGATATGACCTCTAATTATAGAGAAAAAAGAAGGGTCGAAAAAACAAGATAAGAATTCAAATCGGATAAAAATCTTGCGATAGATAGCAGTTTTTGCGTTTTTTTTTTATCATATCTTTTGATCTAGAAATCGGAATAAAATGAATAAGATATTGTTGGAAATCTCTTGAAGTCTACTTTCTAACCTGTAGACACCCATTTGTGTCTCCCCAAAACCAAACCCGGTGATGAGTACCTTTCGCGTCGAATCATAATCGAATGAAGTGAAAGTATGGAAAGTCTAGTGTTGCGGATAGTTTTAATTTCTTTTCTCTTCTTTCTGTTTTTGAAAACCTATTTTAAGAAAACAGACAATCCAGTTTGGTTGGTCCATGATAGGGGTCCAATAGTAGTGTAGTTGGATAGGGCTTGACAAGAGCTTTCCAACGATATATTATAAGCCCAATTCCGATGAATATTGAGGAAGTTATGGCCAATTTACTAAACTGGGCCCTGTTTGAGCCTTATATGCAGCCCAATGATCTAGGGGAGGGCCTAATATAGATTTATCATTTCTAATTCAATTAGCATTGATAAAATGACCTTTGTTGGCTTTTTAGAGTTTTAATTAAAATCAAAGAGCATTTTTTGATGAAAAATACGATTTTATCCTCCTTTACGGCAATTTCTATCTGTTTTTAAGAAAACGCGTGAATTTCTGAATCAGCGCCAAACACCAGCTGTAGCGCCTGGCGCTATGCTTGGCGCCTGGGGCTAGCATTGGCGCCTGGCGCTAATGTTGGCGTCTGGCGCCAATAGCTAACGTTGGCGCTAATCAGATTTTATCTGCGCCAGAATTCTGTTTTGATATTTTATCTTTTTGGCTGATTTTCCCTATAAATAATGTTGTAAAAACTCCGTTTTGATTCATCCACAATCACCTACAATCACCGATTCTCTTTATTTTCACCAACTCTCATCTCTTGATTACTCTCTCTCTCTTTTCTAAAACTACCTTCTCTCAAATACAAAATTCCGCATTCATTAGATCTAGATACACCTAGCCATATTCGAAGTTGCCTTCGCCCTAGACGTGAAAGGTTTAATTTCTGAGGGTTTGGTCCCAAATTTCTCTTTCAATTATTATTTGATTTAATTGTTTTGATTATTATTTTCCTTGAAGTTACTAACACGTGTATTTTGTTATTAGAAAAAGATACGAGGCATCAAAGTAAGTGCTTTAATTGATTTATTGTTATTATGATATAGAAATCATGCTTAGGTTGTTATTAGGGCGTTTTGATCTTCCTAGTATCATGTTTAGGGTAACTTTAATATCAAGTATGATTAAAAGTATGATGCCTTTTATGTTCTTCCTAATATTTATGATTGTTAGTGTCATGTTAGGGTTACAACTTTGATTTTTATTGTTAGTGACATGCTAGGGTTTGTTATTAATCTTGTTAGTATCATGCCTAGGACCTTGCTATTATTATGCTTTAACATGATTCATGATTATTTTTTATTATGTTAATTATTATGATGATTATTATTATGTTGCTTGATATTTATTGTTATTGCTTCGCCTTTTATGCATGTTTAAAGGGAATTTTGATACTTGTAATCACGCTTAATAAGATAATTAATAATCTTGTTTAGGGTTAATTATGATTATAATTCAAGTGATCGCCAATAATAGATTTATTTGTGCATTAATATTCAACCAACATAGATTAAACAGGTTTAAGGTTAATACTATTGATTGTATGTTAGTCAGATAGCGCACATGAATACGATCAGAATAAAGTAGAGGCCTATTATTAGGGCAGGTTCAATCTCTTTTAGGTTGGATTTGTACCTTCATCCCCGAACCCTATTTGGTTCAAGACCTTATGGAGTTGACGATCTCTTAGATCATTAAGGGGTGTAACCTTCACCTCGTGAACGGTTTACAAGTTCCTAAAAAACCTTGTTGGCGACTCTTTTGCTCTATCTTCTTTCCCTTTGGACGCCACCGTACTTTAGTGTATGATCACAGTGGGGTTCAAGCTAGGGGATTAACGCTTGAAATATTCCCTACAGTTTTTGGCGACTCCACTGGGGAGGATTTCTATTTTAATTCCTGAATTTGTTTCGGCAATGATTTAGAATGAGTGGATGAGATTCGAAACGTTCTAAGTATTTCATGTGCGTAATTTTGATTAATATTATTGTTATATGCATAAAAAAGATCTCGTTGGAAAGACCATCCGTAATGAGTTAAAACATACGATTTTACACGTAGGAAATTTGAGAAATATCTTTCACAACTAGGACCGAAATAACACTGCGCGAAACCGGAAAATTTTATCGAGCATAGAAAGCTGCTAAGGCTTGTAGGAATTAGCGTTAGCGAACAGAAGCTGGCGCCAGACATTTAACTATAGCGCCAGACGACAGCTCTGTCGCCAGGCGCTACAGCTAAATCTTGGCGCCCACCTCTGTTTGCTGGCGCCAAGTTCTTCCAATACCGAGCCAGAAATATGTGTTCTAATTTCGACCAGTTTTTCGTATTGTTTGCTCGATCCTACTTCATGATTGAGTTTTTCTCACTTTTCTGAAATCCATATGTGTTCTACATATGGACATAACCCTCTGGGAATTCATGCTCCATCTACCTAATTGAACGCTCTGAGCAACAAAGGGTACATCCGAGAATGTTGAATTCACCAAACCATGGAAGTGAGTTTTTCTAAAACTCGCAGTGTCTCATCCACTCGCGCCAACCCTTCACGGTTAGGCTTCCGCGCGGTGCATCTGGACAATTAACCATGGACCCTCTATTGACTAAACCATATCCCGTACTTTAGAGAACTAGAGCCATGGTTAGGTTGCAAACTCATTGCATCATATTGTGCCTACTTGACTAATTGTGCATTATTTGTTGTGCATATACTATGTTTTCTTAACCGTTTGTTTGACTTGTGTTGTGATTAAATAAATTAATGACTAAAAGAACTTTTCCTAATTAATTTGGGTAAATAAAGACTAAGATTTTAATCAGAATTGACCTAGCACGACTTTAGGCATACCCCTATTGATTGATAACACCGAAAACAGTCTCAGATTGAAGCTCCAGTAATGGCTCCAAAGTCTAGACTGTAGCGCCACTCTATGGAGTGTGGCGCCAGGCGACATCTCTGTTGTCTGGCGCTACACTACACAGTGTGACACCAGTCCTGTCGTTTTGCCGACAGTTCGGATTATTGATCGAGTCATCACCTATGTCTAATTAATCAGTTTGTCAATGAATTTGGTTAAATTTCGCCTTGTTAAGTCATTAATTGAGTCTAGTCACATAGTCTAGCCACATGGTCATGACACGAGTCTTAACATGTCACCTACACTCACTAGTCTTAGCACGCACTTTGAGTACATATCACCATGACCATGTCTTACGTTCATTCATGAGTCGGTTTTTTCCGTCATTTGAGTTGGGGGTACATTCTATTCCTAATTTTTCATATCCCTCCATCTACATCATTTTTCTTAACATTCTATTCCAATCTTTCTTCACTTAATCCATCCATTGCATGTTGAATAAAGTTTGAGTCAAATAATTAACAATAAATATCCCCAAATTCCTTTTCCACAGTACTTGGTCGAGGAGAGAAGGGCGATTAATCAAGGACAGCCTCTTTATTCAAGTCTCACTTTTTGATAAACTAATTCGTCAAAAGAGGAAGGCTAGAAATATAATGGCAAGTCAAGAAGAGGTCAATGAACTTAGGAATCAATTGAATGACGTGAATGAGGTGTTAAAGGCTTTAACCCTCAAAATTGATGACCCTTTGAAACAACAACAAATGAACCTCATGCAAGAAAGTTTGAGAAAGCTATCTAGTGACTATAAATTTCAGGGCATGAGTTCACAAGGGGTCTTGCTGGACAAGGAACTTCTTCCACATAAGTTCAACGCCACTGACATCCTTAAATTCAAGGCAACAGAAAACCCTTACTTTCATCTAAGAGCTTTTGAAACTATAATGAGCATTAAGGGTATAGATAAGAAGGTTTTCCCCTCTCTGTTCCCACTATCTCTCGAGACCGTTTGCCAGCAGTGGTTCTTTTCTCTCGAGAAAGAAAAAATCTCCACCTGGGAGTCCATAGCAAATACTTTCATAGACAGATATAAGTGCAACATCCAAGACGAGCCGAACCATAGACAACTCGAGATGTTAAAACAAAAAGAAAACGAAGGGTTCACTTCCTTCTTCAATAAATGGAGGGAAACTTCTGCTAATATGGTCAAGGCTCCTACCGAAAAAGAATCTGTGAGGATGTTTATCAAGAATCTTCAAGGGAAGTATTCAAAGCACTTAAGATATCAACACGACTTGAATACTTTCAAGGCTGTCTATAATATAGGCATTGACATTGAAGATGACCTTCTGAAAGATAATAGTGCGAGAGGAAAGAAGAACGATCATCCTTCTTCTTCCTCTCCCATTAATGAGGTACGTACCACGAACGCCTCTAAATCACGAATCCAAAGATCAAAAAGGGTGTTCACTCCACTTGGTATGAGTTATGAATCAGCTTTCAAGAAGCTACATCATAAAGGACTAGTCATGCCCATAGGGCCTATCAAAGATCCAGTTCCAGAAGCCAGGCCACCCAAGTGGAACCCCATTAAGCACTGCAAATATCACCAAGGAAAGGGTCACAACACTGAGAAGTGTTAGAAACTCAAAGAAGCTATTCAAGATCTGATCGATAACAATGAAACTTCCGAATTTCTAGCCATTGAAGAAGATCAAACACCCTTCGATCCATCACTTCTTATCACACCTGTAGGAGAGCCCATGATCGAAATAGCTTATATAACCTCTCTCGATGGAGTGGCCATGATTGGGGAGGATGAAAGTCTTTTCTTAGATAATACCAGGGAAGACTCGTCAAGTCTAAAAGTGGACGTCCGAAAACTGCAAGATGTCGTTGCCATGCTCTTGAACGTGGTAGAAGGATTAGCAAATCGGGTGATGGCCTTCGAGCAAAATTCTCGCCAAGAGTTTAATGAAGAACTCAATGCTCCTAAGCCACGGGCAAAACGGACCATTGAAGAGTACACACCAATAGGAATGACTTACAATGAAGCTTTTGACTGTCTTCATGATCAAGGTCATATTCACTCCATTGGTCCCAGTCAAGACCCTCCATCTGAAAAACGTTTTCTCAATTGGGATCCAAATTCCTATTGTTGATACCATAAAGGTCGCGGTCACACTACTGAAAAGTGTCTCGCCCTCAAGGATCGTGTTCAAGACTTCATTGATTCTAATCTCCTTCATGTTCCTCTGCGCAACAAGAAGGCCAAGATTAGTAACGATAATAACAGTGGTTGTAAAGGGAAGAAGAACGATTATCCTTCTCCTTCCGAAAACACTTACTCTAGCAACAGTGTTGGTACTTTCGACCTTAATGAGATATAAGGATTTAGAAAGCAACAAAAAAGGGATTTTACCCCTATTGGAATTAGCTACGATGATGCTTTCGATCGACTCCATGCCAAGGGACTCATTACTCCTATTGAACCTCTTCAAGATCCCCCGCTTGAGAAGAGATTGCCTAGTTGGAATCCAAATGTGCACTGCAAGTACCATCAAGGTAGGGGCCATTCTACTGAGAGCTTTTGGAAGCTAAAGGAGGCTATCCAACATTTGATTGATAATAACAAGCTTCCCATACCTCCAGTTAACAAGAAGAGCGAGTGATGACAAAGCAAACAACACAAGACAAGAGGTGAGCTTCAACGACGAGATTTCATGACATCTTTTTTCTTTTTTCTTTATTTACCCTTTCCTCAATAAGTCTAGCATAGGCACATTTCTTTTCCCTTATATTAATTTTGTAGATTCTTTCTTTTCCCCTTTTTAATAAAATGAGCGTTTATTTTCTTGCATATGATCATTTCATTATATAGCATTAAAAAAAAATATACATGTCGAATTAAGCACAAGGTATACCAATGATTTGAGGCACCCCTTGTAGGCCACATCATATTACCTTTCACCCTTCAATTATACATCCTTTTTTGGTAAACCACTTTGAGCCTCGTCTAACGATAGACCATTCATTTTTTCAACCCATATCTACCTAACCTTGGGATGGGATGGTGTGTAACTTATGCAATTTCAAAAAGGTTTGAGTGAATTCAAAAAATTAAAATAGCAAAAAGAAGCAAAAGCAAAAAATAAATACAAGTGTACAAAATGGCAAGTGTTCCAATGTCATTGACATGAACGTGTCTTTGATATGAACACGTCTCATATTGCGTCTCTTATCGAGTGCTCGGTACCGTGCCTGAGAAACATGAATGCCAAGTGAGTGATAGACCGCATGATCGGAATTTCCCACACTTATAAAAATGAAATAAATGTTAAAGCAAAAGAAAGAGCTAAACAAGAGTAGAAAACCTCAAGCATGAAAATAGAAAGATTGAAAAGCAAGGTTGCACACCTTGGGGGCTTGTCTAGGGTCTTGAGCCTTTATCCCCTTCTTCTATAACCTTTAGCCTAACCACGTTACAACCCTTAAAAAGACCTTTTTGAGGTATATACACTTGTGTGAGGTTCGGCTAGAACTACGTTCGGCCTGATTCCTAACGGATACGTAGGTAACCTCACATCGAGGTGCGGCCGTGATAAACATGCATTCATGTTCAGATTCACACACTCACACCATGATCATATCAAGGGATCTCTTATGCTCATCCCTATTCACTTAGAGCTAGACTTGGGGGCTTGATCCCTATATCATTAGCTTACCTAGGCTAAGAGTCACCACCCTTTGATTCTTTTCAATATATTTTCCCACACTCTTCCCTACGGTGTTCCCTCTCTCCTTAGAGCATGCTTGCCAACAATGGTTTTATTCCCTAGATACCAAGCGTACTGCGACTTGGCAAGATGTCACCGACAGTTTCATGAATCGTTACAAGTGTAACATTCAAACTAAAACTTCTGAACGTGAAATCTCCATTTTCAAACAGAAAGAGAATGAAGGCTTCACCGCTTATCCAAAAAGGTGGAGGGAAACGGCTTCACTCTTGGTAGATTCTCCCAAACAAAGAGAGATGGTTCGCCTCTTTATTCAAAATCTGATTCACAAATATAGGGATCATCTCACATTTCTTCCATTAAACACTTTCGAAGCTGTATACGACATCGGCATCAATATCGAGGATGAGCTAAAAAAGACTGATGGTAGTAACAATAATAACACTTGGAAAAACAAGAAGAACGACCATCCTTCTTCTTTGTCTTCTAAGCACGAAAATACTACCAACAATATAAGCCAAGTTGATCTAAATGAAGTGTTAGCTCTTTATACTCCATTGCCCAAGATGAAAAGAACTTACACTCCTTTAGGAATGACTTATGATGCGGCCTTTGATCGCCTTTACGGTCAAGGCTTGATCACACCTATTGGGCCATTTCCAGAGCCAAAAACTGAAGAACGGAGCGGCAAATAGAATCCCAATTCCCATTGCAAGTACCATCAAGGAAAGGGTCACCCTACAGAGAAATGTTGGAATCTGAAGGACGTCATTCAAGACTTGGTAGATGCAAAAAAACTTCTTGTCCCTCCATGCGGCAAGAAGTAATGAACACAAGGCACACAACAGATCCTTCGTGTAAGATTTCACGATTTCTTTATTTTCTTTATCGTTGATCTACATTCCCCTATTCATGTCTATCATAGGTTTTCCATTTTGAATCTTATATGTTTCATGTGTTTCGTTCACCATTTCCATTAATAAAATGAGCAAATTTCTTTTACATCTCTGTAGGCGTCGTTTGAAGTGCGCCTACGTAAAAAGCATGTTGTGAATATGCTTGGCACTCATAGGAAGTGGGAATTGAAATACGATTAGGGACACGATTAGGGACAAGGAAAGTAGGGAGCCGCCAACAAGTTTTTAAGGAACTTGTAAACCGTTCACGGATCATAAAAGGCAACCACGAATAAAGGGACAACGAAGGCAACAACGATTGACCCGTGAAGGTTACACCCCATTCATAATCCATGAGATTACTAACTCCATATGGTTCGGAACCACGAAAGGAGGATCGGGGATGATGGTACGAAGTGAGTCATGGAGTCACATTCGCCCGTATTGGCCTCTACTCGATTCTTATAGTGAAAAGCATTCCTGCGATCTCAAAGGCATACAAACAAAGATTCTATTTGCTCCAATCTATTATTAGGCAAAATTGGTTGAATATTAATGCAACATATTATTCTAAAATATTGGTGATCACTTGATTTAATAACAAGATTAAAAAGGAACCTAAACCGGTTGTCCAAATTATCTTATTAGGCGTGATTTTCAATTACATATTCCCTTTAAACATGCAATATGGTGATCATAAAAATAATAGAATAAACATCAATATTGGAAGCAATTTAACCATAATATCGTTAGTCAAATTAAATATAAAATAACCTAATCATGATGCTAGCAATATTAAAATAAAATAAGAGTAATTAAATTAATTAATTACTCACAATCCGCGCGTTCCTTTAAATTGCTACATCATGAATAAATTGTTAGTAACTTCAATAAAAATATAAAGCAAATGAAATTAAATTAAATAAATGTAGATTTGATTTGGTCCAAACCCTCAATTAATTATAACTTTCACGCCTTGGTTAAAGTATAGAAATTTGGGTATTGTATGGACTCCTTGGAGTGCTTAGGGGAAGTATATATTATAGAAGAATAGGGAGGTTAGTGTTTAGGCTAAAGAGGGAGAAGAGAATTATTTTATGATCAAGCTTGTTGATCCTTGAAAAAGGGGTGATATGACCTCTATTTATAGAGAAAAAAGAATGGTCGAAAAAACAAGATAAGATCCGAATTAAATCGGAATAAAACTCGATAGACAGCAATTTTTGCGGTTTTTGTTTTTATCATATCTTTTGATCCAGAAATCGGAATAAGATGAATAAGATATCGTTGGAAATCTCTTAAAGTATACTTTCTAAACCAATTAGAATCAGATAAAAATGTTTTGTATAATAAAAGATATGGCCGAAATAGTGAGACGGTGTCAGTTTTGGATAGAGTTTGACATTTTATTCATATCTTTTCCGTTATAGCTCGGAATTGATATTATAATATATCATTGGAAAGATAATTTCAAGGGCTATCCAACCATATAAAATTTGGATAAAAACTATAGGACACGAAAATAATATCTGTCTATCTTTGAACGTCTTTCAATTAAGATATAAATAGGATTTTCAAAAAAAGGAGTTTTATTCAATTTCAAACTCTTTAATCTTATCTTTTCAAAAAGGATAATTAAGATTTTTTAGAAACTAATAGAATCTTCTAATTAATCCTAATCGGTTTAAGAATGGGATTAAATAATTTGGAACCTCCACATGATCATTGGGTCGTAGATAAGGTGGGCTTAGGTTCGGTTTGGGCTCAGTTTAATATTTTGGCCATAACTTATTCGTTATAACTCGGATTTGGGCTTATAATATATCGTTGGAAAGCTCTTTTCAAGACCCATCCAACTATTTAATCATTGTACCCAGATTATGGACCAAATAAAACTGGATTAAAATTTTTTATAAAAAGGACACGAAATGAATGATTTTAAAGGACACGAAATGAATTATTTTGGGTTTAAAGGCACGAAAAGAGGAAAATAAGTTATTTTTTGGAAATGGGCTAGGAATTGGGTTGGTTTATGAAATTAAAATATGGATTTGAATATGGATTTAAACACTCCAAAGATTAAATACTCAACCCGACCAATAATGGCGGTGAAAGGTTGTTCATCACCGGGTTTGGTTTTGGGGAGACATTTTTAGGTGTCTACAATCTCGATCATAGCATTTTTCATTCATTCTAAAAAAAAAAAAAAATCAATTACCGAACTAAACACAAGGTACACCAATGACTAGAGGCACCTTTGCAACCCTGTCATTCCATGTTAACCATTCAATCACATTCCATTTCTTCATCAACCACTTTGAGCCTCGTCTAACGTTTGGCCTAAATTTCTTCAACCCACATTCACTTAACCTTGGGATTGGAAGATGTGTAATTGTATAACATTCAAAAAGCAAATAAAAAAAAAAGCAGCAAATCAACAATAAAACAATGTCTAAAGGCAAGTGTTCCAATGTCTTTGATATGAACACGTCTCAAATTGCGTCTCTCATCGATTGCTTTGTACCGTGCCTGAGAAACATGAATACTAAGTGAGTGACGGACCGCATGATCTGATATTGCCTACATTGATTCAAAATAATGAAAAAAAAAGAAAAAGAAATTCATAAAATGATGAAAATAAAACTTGTAAAATTCAAAATTTTCAAATTCACAATTACACGTCTTAGGGATTCTCTCGGGTCTAGAGCCTTTTACCCTTTTCTTCTTTAAACACTACTACAAAATATGGCTAAGAAACCATTAATAAGAAACCAGTTATGTCACTAATAAGGTTTCTTAGATAAAGAGACCATACAACTCAAAATTATGGTGTCTTAGAGATGAATAAGAAATCATTGTTGTAGAATCATGGTCTCTTAGAGAGGACTTGACAGGGAGTAAGCTAAGGAACCCATATACTTCGTATTTTTTTAAGAAAGAAATCCCTTTTTTTTTATTATTAAAAGCTGATTTGTTTAATATATTTTTTTTCTTTTATTTAGGAAATCTTTTTACTTTTTCTTTTAGTGAAACAACTAAACATCAAAAGCTAAAACCCTAACATTATATCAGATCAATGCCGCCGTTCATTCACTCTCATCTTTCTCTCATTATAATAGTATCAAAGTACGAAAAAAATTCAGCCAAAATTAGATTGACAAATTTAATACGGAGCATTACGATCTAAGAATTTCTTACAATGTTTTTAATTGCTCATTCATTTTGATCCATGGTTTCGCATTTCGAATTGTGAGGCTCGTAATGTGTGGAGCGACGGAGAAGAGCAAGAAAGATTCAGTAAAACTCGAAGAGCAGCAAATTTGTGGTTGATTATTGGATGCTAAAATGGTGAGGGAGGAGAAAGAAATGGAACAACAAACGGAATCTTCGCCGCCGATGTTTATCACTGTGAGATCTATGAGTTCTCCGTTCTTTGAACATTAAATTAGCAAGTGTTTGACTTTCTCCTCACAGTGCATCTATGAGTTCTCCGTTCTTCGACCATTGAATTAGCACTACTTCTTTATTTATCTTGCATTGAAGCATCTTTGAGAGGAACAAGAGCAAGGAAAAATTTACCAGTTAGTTATTTTTATTACTTAGATTATTTTGTTATTTGGTTTTCAATTTTAGATCTATTTGTTCTATTAATTACTCCTCTCACCTCAGATTTCATTGTTATTATTTGTAAAAAGTTTATTTTTTTAATTTTATTTTTGTTAGATTTGTTTATATTTTTTGTAAGAATTTTTAGTATAATTTTTGTAGGGATAATTGTATTATTTGAACTTGTAAATCTGGGTTTGTGATAATATAAGTTTTATGTACTTTGTATTTTAAATTCAATTGATTATTACTGTTAGAATTTCATATCCAATGTTGGGTGGGTGGAGGAGGTGGCGGTATAGAGGGCCACAACGGCCTGCTAGGGTGGCCGGTATAATGGGCAGCGGGGGTGGCCGGTAGAGGTGGCCACGTGGAGTCTAGTTTGGCAAAGTTAAAGGTGGTTTCTCATATTTTTTTTTTTTAAAAAAATTGGATCTAAGAGACCAGACTTCTTACACATGTGGTCCCTTTTCTCTTACCAAAGAAACCATTTTTTGTTGAATAAAGGTGTCTTTGCCTTCATTAGTCATACATTAAGAAGGTATCTAAGAAACCATATATCTTAAAGGTATGGTTATTTATTTCAATCTAACAAACCATACAAAAAGTATGGTTTTTTATGCTAAGAGACCATTGAGATAGAAACCATACAATTGATGGTTTCTTATGCCTATTTTGAATGGTTTCTTTGCCATTTTTTGTAGTAGTGAAACCATCAAATAAACAACACTACAACCCTTGAAAGACCTCTTTGAGGATTACATACACTTGTGCAATGTTCGGTTAGAGCTACATTCAGCCTGATTCCCAACGGATACGTAGGCAACCTCACATTGAGGTGCGGCCACATTCATATGAATGATCGAGTCGAAGAATATCCAATGCTTAATCCTATGACCCTATCCATCTAGATCTAGACTTGGGGGCTTAAACCCACATCATTTAGCTTACCTATCCTAAAGAGTCACCATCTCGACTCTTCTCACATCTATTTCCCTCACCATAGCCATTGCAGCCTCACCTAGTATCACTTTCACACACGTCTTTCACACATACATAGCCATATAAGTTTTCCCTTAGGAACCTTTTATCATAAAATCTTGTTTCCCTACTGTGCATGCTTCATCATTTTTTCAAGACAACATTCATTAAACGAAACATTGTATACTTGCTTAGCTTCTTGACTTGAGCAATGTTCATTGTTTCATGCATCACATAATGTGCTGAGCGACATTTATATATCAATGATCTGTAATCATACAAATCATATTGTTCTTAGCTCCTCGACTTAAGCAACGTTCATTATGCAATAATCACTTCATCTATATACGTGCTTAGCTTCAAGACCTAAGTGACGTTCAAGATCGTTTCTTTTCATCATATATGATGCTTAGCTCCATGACCTAAGTTTATTCATCTATCGTATCACATGATATAATTGTCCTTAGCCTCCTGGCCTAAGAACATGCATCATGCAGACATTATTTTCAAGACAAGCAATTCAATCCATACGATTCATTTCGTCTTGCTCAAGGAGAAAGTTCAAAACTTCTTCCCTTTTTCATTATTTTCTTTTGGGGAAGTTCAAAAAGTTTTTCAAAATTTTTATTAAGGGAAGTTCAAAAACAAAACTTCATTTTTCACGTCTTTCTTTTTCGCGAAAAATTCAATATTTTCCACTCGTCTCATGACAAAAATGATGGAAAATTTTTACTTTTGCATTTTCGGTTGCTTGTGTTTGCGCTCACACACCATATACACACACAACCACAAGTTATACACATGTCATGTCATGTCAAGTCATTCTTGGTTAAGTCAGGTTGTTAAGTCAATAAAAGTGTATACGAGTCCTTTGGCAAATTTTGTTTTGCAGGTCTCATTTACAACCCACGTTCGGGGACAAGGGACCATCTACAGCCCAAGTCCGAGGACAAGCGGACCATCTACAGACCACGTCTGGGGACAGGCGGACCATCTACAACCCACGTTCGGGGACAAGCGAATCATGTACAGCCCACGTTCGGGGACAAGCAAACCAACTACAGCCCACGTTCGGGGACAATCGAACCTGCCAAAATCAGACAAGTCTTTCCTCAAGCATGGAAAGTGTCATCTGGGATTTATTCAAGCATAGAAAGCCGCCAAATTCATATGTCGACTTTCCTCAAGCATGGAAAGTATTATCCGGTGGATTTCTTCAAGCATAGAAGCCACTAAATTCATATGTCGACTTTCCTCAAGCATGGAAAGTATCATTAGGTAGATTTCTTCGGGCTTAGAAAGCTACCAAACTCGTTAGTCGGCTTTCCTCATGCATGGAAACCATTTCAACAAACGTCATCTAGTGAATTCCTTCAAGCATAAGAAGCTACCAAACTCATTTGTCACCGATAAACTGGTGTTAGATAAGCATTTTATCCCTTTACTCTTTTATCTGTAGAGCTAACATTTTTCTGCAGGTATCGGCATATATGGAGTGATTTAGGATCGCAGAACGTCTTAAATTATTCTCCGTCCCTATCGACTACTTTGACTATCGTTGTTGAAACTGACGTTTCTACAAACTCATTCAAAGTGGGGGCTTCTGTAGACACCTAATAATGTCTCCCCAAAACCAAACTCGATGATGAACAACCTTTCACCGCCATTATTGGTCGGGTTTAGTATTTAATCTTTCGAGTGCTTAAATCCATATTCAAATCCATATTTTCATTTCATAAAACAACCCAATTCCTAGAAAATTTCCCCAAATCTTCACTTATTTTCCTCTTTTCGTGCCTTTAAACCCAAAATAATTCATTTCGTGTCCTTTAAAATCATTCATTTCGTGTCCTTTTTATAAAAACGTTTAGTCCAATTTATTTTGGTCCATTATATGGGTTCAATGATTGAATAGTTGGACGGGGATTTAAAAGAGTTTTCCAACGATATATTATAAGCCCAAATATGAGTTATAACGAATAAGTTACAACCAAAATATTAAATTGAGCCTAAACCGAACCTAAGTCAACCTTACTTACGACCCAATGATCACGTGGAGGGTCAAAATTATTAAATCCCATTCCTAAACCAATTAGGATTAATTGGAATCATCTATAAGTTTCTAAAAGATCTTAATTATCCTTATTGAAAATATAAGATTAAAGAGCTTGAAATTGAATAAAACTTTTCTTTTTGAAAATCCTATATTTATCCGAATTTAAAGACGTTCAAAGATAGTCAGATATGATTTTTGTGCCTCATATTTTTTATCCAAATGTATATGGTTGGATAGCCCTTGAAATTATATTTCCAATGATATATTATAATATCAATTCCGAGCTATAACGGAAAAGATATGAATAAAATGTCAAACTCTATCCAAAACTGAAACCGTCTCACTATTTCAGCTATATCTTTTGTTCTAAAAAATATTTTAATCTGATTACAATTGGGTTAGAAATTAGACTTCAAGAGATTTCCAATGATATCTTATTTATCTTATTCCAATAACTAGATCAAAAGATATAATAAAAACAAAACCCGCAAAAACTGCAGTCTATCGAGTTTGATTCCGATTTAATTCGGATCTTATCTTGTTTTTTCGACCCTTCTTTTTTCTCTATAAATAGAAGTCATATCTCCCCTTCGGCCTATGTTTTCGGGCGCACGCATAAAAGCATTTAAATGAACAACAAGCTTGATCATAAAATAATTCTCTTCTCCCTCTTTAGCCTAAACACTACCCTCCCTATTTTTCCATAATACTTCCCCTAAGCACTCAAAGGAATTCAAACAATACCCAAACTTCTATATTTAAACCAAGGCGTGAAAGGTATAATTAACTGAGGGTTTGGACCAAATAAACTCTACCTTTATTTAATTTAATTTCCATTTGATTTACTTTTATTGAAGTTACTAACAGTTTATTCAAGATGTAGCAATTCAAGGAAACGCGAAAAGTGAGTAATTAATCACTTAATCACTCTTATTCTTATTCTTGTTGCTAGTATCATGATTAGGGTTGTTATTATTATTATTTGATTTGACTAACGCTATTATTGTTAAATTGTTTCCAATATTAATGTCAATTTCACTATATTTATTGATCACCATATTGCATGTTAAAAGGAATATGTAATTGAAAATCACGCCTAATAAGATAATTTGGACAACCGGTTTAGATTCCTTTTTAATCTTGTTTTTTAATCAAGTGATCACAATATTATAGAATTATGTGTTGCATTAATATTTAACCAATTTAGCCTAAAAATAGTTTGGAGCAAATTGAATTTTTGTTTGTATGCCTTTGAGATCGCAGGAATGACTTTTCACTATAAGAATCGAGTAGAGGCCAATACGGGCGAATGTGACTCCATGACTCACTTCGTACCATCATCCCCAATCCTCCTTTCGTGGTTCCGAACCATATGGAGTTTGTAATATCATGGATTATGAATGGTGTGTAACCTTCACGGGTCAATCTTTGTTGCCTATCGTTGTCCCTTTATCGTTGTTGCCTTTTATGATCTGTGAACGGTTTATAAGTTCCTTACAAACTTTTTGGCGGCTCCCTACTTTCTTTGTCCCTAATCTTATTATGTTAATTCCCACTTTCTATGAGTGCCAAGCATATTCACAACATGCTTTAACGTAGGCGCACTTCGAGCGACGCCTACAGCAGCCAATGGCCAGATTGAAAAACTAGGCACAAAAACGCTTAGTAGCTATTCAACCGGTCTCAAACAAGACTAAAGGCCAATGGCCAAATGGTTGGTTATTTTATAAAACCGATTGTCCCAACATAGACAATGGCTCCGGCGACACCCCTCAGGGTGTAATCGTCGCAGAGAGCAGACTCTTTTTCAGCTCTACGTACCTATGCAGACGGCAAAGATTGAATGACCAAATTGGTTAACTCATAGCCGTCTGACCAGAATAGTCTACAGAACGATTAAGTTTCTAAAATACCGGATGCCCTGAGGCATCAGTCGGTTTTCGACCGAAGTTCTTACTTAGATTATTTATTTCCAAAATTGCACACTCTCTCCCAATTGGGGCAAAAGAGTTGTGTAATGGCTATGCAATAATCCCAGACGGAATATTACCGCCTGGGTAAGAGGCTTGAAGCACCCGTTCTAATGGCCGGCTGTGCACTTGGTTTGGGGCAATCACCATTGTGATTGATTGGCCTAAAAACTTCTCAAACTTCTCCAAGTATCAAATGTTTCCAAGCCAATCAATCAATCTGAAATGAAACCAACCACAGAGCCGTCTAGGGGCAAGAACAGCCGGATTACAATCTGTCGCATGCTTTTTATAAGCAAGGCAAAATATCCAAGAATTGCATTATATACGAAAAAAATTCAAACGCAAACATGTATAAAAAACCAACTGAGTTGGAATACTTCACATTAATATTGAAAATGGCACAAAGGCAAGAATAATTATTAACCGGAATCACACCCGGTAAAGAAGCAGAAGAAACAAATTGTTAACCCAACTCTACAGTTGGTAAAAATACAACATACTCGGCTTACAAGCCAGAAAATAAAGATAATTGGCATACTGCTGAAGAATTTGGGGAGGCTGGTTTAAGGTTGAGGTGAAGGCTACTGACCTGGCTGGTTTTGACCGGTTAGGAGGCCTTCTGATTGATCATCAGCCGCCTGAGGCTGGCTGCCTTCATTTTTCTCATCCGCCGGCTCTTCTTTGTTATCTGAGACTTCATTTCCCAACTCTGCAGCCCAATCCTTGAAGCGATGCGGAGCTGCCTTTCCCAACACTTGGGCATCATACACCGCATTGGCGTAGTCATACCTATGTTTATAGACTTTAAAGTCTATATCCGGATAGAGGAGACCCTAAGTTATCTTCAGGTGGGTTGCATTGTCCTGCTCATTCTCTTCCATCTGCCGCTTATGCTCCTTTTAAATTTCATCTACATGTTGGTTCCGCATGTTGATAATCTTCAGCCCTAACCGGGAGACGTCTGCCCAGAGCTTCGTGTTCTCCTTGTCAGCATCTTCTAATGCCTTGAGCTCAACTTTAGCATAGTTCAGTTTTTTGGTCAAGAACATTAGCCTGGCTGTTAGCTTCATCATTGGAGGCCGTCAAACTCTGGATCAGCTCCTCCTGGTTTAACTCTACTTCTTTAATCTTTAAATCACACATATAATTAGAATATTCAGCAGAGTTGAGGTTTTCAATGGCCCTCCGTTTGGCGTCATTTACCTCTTCTTGTTTTCGCCTGAAGGGGCCCCGGAGCCCATCCACCCTCTGCATAACCTGAGAAAAGGGTAGCCTGATTATGAAATACTTAGTGAAAAAATAATAATAACGTCACAATTAAGTTGGAGAATCATTTACCTCGGCCATTTAGCCCATTATCCGATCAAAGTCCACCACCTGCAGATCAGGTAAGGAATTCTTCTCAGACCGGGTGAGGGTCCTCACCATCTGTTTGGCAAACCCAGGAAGATCCGGCTCGTCAAATGTAAGATCTACACCAAAAGAAGTACTTGGTGAGAGGGATGCAGCGTAGTTGGCATTCGTTCGTTGTCGACTGCTGACTGAACCCCTAAAGGGTCAACCTTAGTCTTGACTCTCATAAAGTCAAGAGGCCAAGGTATTTCAATCTTGTTCTTACCTTGGGTTTCCGGATGGGGCTTAGAGGTATCCTCCTCCCCATTTTTTGCCGCACCGGTTGCAACATTGGGTGGTTGGCCACCCTTCAATGCCATAGAGGCATCCGACACTTTCTTCCCCGAGCGTTCTGAGCTCTCGCTCAGAATCTTCATGGCCGAGGGCGATTTGCCACCGGTCGTAAGACGATCCGGATTGGCTGCAGGAGTTGTCTGAGAAGGATTCTTTTTTGTGGCCTTAGCAGCCGGAGTTTTTTCCAGCTCCTCCCCTTGCCTTTTGAAAAGCTTGGAGATGGAGCGTGGAACACGTTTAATGGCATCCTGCAAATTAAGAACAAAATTTTACCAGCCGACAAAAACCCTTGGAAAAATTTAAAGGAAAACTACATGAGTCAAGCGGTATTACCCCGCCTTTCTTGGCCTCCTTGGCCTCAACGATCTACAAGGCGTCGGCTACAAGGAGAAAATAAAAGATTAGAGAAAAGTAATAAAAACTTGGAAGTACAAAATGAAAAACAACAGAAAAGCCGGATGCAAGTGGATCTACCCTTGGGAAACATGGTGCTTAACCCATAAACGGATAGGATTCTTTCATCCGTGAAATAGTTTGGGTGGGGGATCCAGTTCTTTGGTACAATGATATGAGTCAAACCCCTCATGGGCTCAATAGTGGTTTCGAAGTAACCCGCATCCATTATTTTTTCCCGGGCCCTAATAGAGAGCGCCGTGAGAGGGCATTTCCTACCAAGAAGAACCAGTTCCTTATTGTACTGGCGCAGAGTCCGTTTGTGTCTTATAGTTGGTGAGGAGATCAAATAAAATTTCTCCTTCCACCCGGACCACTTAGAAACCTTGTCCAAAGTCATCAAGTATTGGGGCAAAGTGGTAAGAGAATACCATGCCCCATGGCTGCCTGGGGCCATGCTGAAGTAGTGCATATGAGCAAAGGCAGAGAAGCTGGGTGCAAGATTCTAGAGCTCGCAGGCGGCAATATAACTTAGAATATTCACCCACGAGTTTGGGGTGAGCTGCCAGACACCCAGATCATACCCCTTCAGCATTTTCCTAATCCTAGTATGGAGGGGGAACCAGAGGCCGGCTTCCATTACCGCCTCATAACAGACAAAATAGTTGTCTGCATTTTCAATGTTGTCCTCCAAGGCCATAACTGCGTCCCCAGGCGGAACGATAATATCCCACCACTTTCCAAAGGGATATTTTTCCTTGAAAGCCTTGAAGCCACTCTTCAGCAGGGGTATGTCACCCGGAAGCATTCTAATCTTCTTCGGGTCAGGGTTGTCTACTACCTTTGTCGGCTGCTGATAGTCAGCAGCGAAATTATCTTGATAGCAGCCAGAAGCCTGGGCTCCCGATCTTTTAGCGGCCTCATTGCCGCCTGACCCTTTCCCGGATCCATTAGAGGAGGCGGCCTCTTCACTGTCTACCTCTCTTAAACTGGAGCTCCCTAAGGAAGAGGGACGCTCATCATCAGAACTGCTGCTCTCCTCCGAACCCTCATGTTCCCCATCCGGAAAAACCTCATCGGCGGGCACTTCCATAGCCGCCAGCTCTTAGAATTTATGGCCGTCTGTTTGACTTTAGCCATTTTGTCCTGCACAGACACATGGGAGGAATTTGGGGATGAGCACAACAGTTTTGACGGTCCAGAAAAGGCACCCCCTGTTCTTGGTTCAGCCGTCTCAGGAGACCGGCTGAATGTCCTAGGGAGTGCCGAGTCTGTGGATTGAGAGCTCATTTTATTTTTAAAGACTATGTATATAGACGGAAAAAAGAATGTATTCAAGTTGAAAAGGAAAAGCTAAAAACGGTACAGGCGGTTACCTTATGATTAACTCTGAAAACTGCTACAGACGGTGACCGGGTGTTGTAAAGTTAGCACACAGAAATCTTTAGAATTTGATGCAGACGGAACTAGGGAATCTCTCTCTAAAAATCTCTGTTTCTCCCTCTAGAAAGTCAAATGAAAATGAAATAGTGAGAGAAGGGAGGGGGCTAAACTTCTATTTATAGAAGGGAGAAACAGGGGCATCCCTGTTGAACTTTAAATTTTTCCTAGCCGTTGTTATTGTTCACCTTTGATAGGTGGACACGTGTCATAGGCCTCACATGACATCCACGTGACCCCTGTCAGGGGCAAATGTTTAGGGTAAAAATACCTTAGATATGTGTACCAATAAGAGAAGGCCACGTGTCAAGTCTAGGCTGGTCATAGTGGCCCCCTAGCCACCTGACACGTGTCCCCTTCAGATAGATTTTAAAATAGCGGCCTTCAAGGGCCCAAATCCCAAGAAGCGCCATTAATTCGGCGCAACCCACTAAAATCTAGGTCAAGTGACCTAGATAGGGGCACACCTACCAACGACCCTATAAATAGGGAGATATTTCCCCATTTTGGGGACACATTCAATCATTTATTACACCTACTTTCTCTCTCATTAGAGAAACACCTGAGCTTGGAATCCAAGCAGATACCACTTTAAATTTTCGTACTCTTAATTCTCTTTCAAGTCACTTACTTGATCTTCGGAGGGGGTGCTCTAACCACTCGGAGTCTCCATTGTTTTTGCAGGTACAACTCAGCCGGACCAGTCCTTGTGACGTAACTCTCCCGAGTCACAGAAACACCCAAAACACATATTGCTTGAATTATCCATGAAGTTGCCACAAGGGGGCAAGACAGTATTCTTTAAATATTAATCTAATGCCTTAATGTTTTTTTTTTCTTTTTTTTTTGTCATTTAACTCCTGTTAATTATCAATGCTTTAATCAAAAGAATTAATCATAATGATTGATCATAATGACAAACAAAACACTGCAAAGCGCACAAGTCCCAAGATAGATTTTGTATTAAATCTACTAAGTGTCATAAGCATATAGAGTATCGTTAGGGTCAATAAAATTCATTTTAGAAAAACATTCTATTATGCATTTGCATGTCCTACTCAATCTCTGTGAAATATTTCATTATTCGTTTTCTAATTTAATTTGGTTTTCTAAATGCATCCGTAATATGGATACGTAATGTCAAATTTCGATAGATTTGGAATTACATTAGAGTTTATCCTCCGATACAAAGTCATCCAATGATTATATTTGCTCAAAATTCTTTGCTCTCAACGATATTACAAAAGTTATCGCATACGATAAATATTTTGTGCTTTAAGCGGGATACAAAGCTATCGAATATTATCTCCGTACATAGAAAACATTTGAAATGTTAATTGCCTTGACGCCAAGTGTGAACACTAAATATTTTCAATGACCTTACCGTTGAACATCTCAACAAAGTTCTTTAATTGGCTTTAATGCCATAAAAGTAGTTAACACATTAAGAAAATTTTTATCGATTACGATTAAAATACATATGTGGCCTCGTCGCCAGAAACCACGTTGTACAGAGTTTTTGTCGCCCAAACAGGTTCAATGCCATATGTCATAACAAAGAGTTAACGTGTCATAACAATGATAAAAATAAAGAGATATTGACATGCTATATATTTCAATGCCATTTGTCATAACAAATGGGTTCAATGCCATATGTCATAACAAAGATTAAAATCAAGAGTTATTGACTTGCTATATGATAAGTGGCATTTATGCCACTCTTTTATCCTTTTTCTCTAAGAATTTTCCCCTCATTTGCGCTTCTTTGGCCCTTTTTTTTAAGCATTTTTACTTAGTTTTGCTTCCTCTTTCCTTTTCTCCCTTATATTCCCTTCTCTTAGTCTTCTCACTTTCTTTTTATTTTGATCTCCATGCTTTGGTTTTGTAGGTATTATGTGCCGAAAGAAAGAGGATATCAAGAAGCCAAGCTATCTGTTGTGCGCGGGCTGCTGTGCGGCTTCTGTGCGGGCGCACATGTGAGGCTGTGCGGGCGCACATGTGAGGCTGTGCGGGCGCACATGTGAGGCTGTGCGGGCGCGCAGTCCTGTCAGAACCCGCACAGCCAGACTGAAGAAACAGAGCAAAACCAGAGAGTTTGCGCGACCCTATGCGCGACCTCTGTGCTGGCGCACACACCGATGCGCGGGCGCGCAGGACTCATGTGAGGGCGCGCTCATTTTCTCCGTACCCTCAAAGTTGCGGCCGCGCACTACGATGAGAGGGCGCAGACACAATGTGTGCGGGCGCACAGGTATCATGTGCGGGCGCGCACGACTGGGTTTACGATTTATTTGCGCCTTGTTGTCCAAGTCTCTTTCTTTTGGGTGGAGCCACATATATATAGACGGGACTCTTTGTAATAGAGGGACACTTAGTACTAATTCCATAGAACATTAGCCTAATCTAGAGAGAGAGAAAATAGATTGTTATTCAAGCTTCCTTTATTGTATTCAACTTTGCTCAAGCTTTAATCTTCCATCAATCAAATAAGCATCCAAGTTTTCATCTTTCTTCAATCCTTTCTTTAGTAATCTCTTCTCCTTTCCTTTGATATTATTTATTTGCTTTATAGTTACTTTTTTTTGTCTATCTTATTAGTTTATCTTGTTGTTATTGATTTCATATATTTCAATCATGTCTTGTTTTGAGTGTTTTTTTTGTTTATTTCTAGTTTTGATATTATGTTTAATCTCCCTTTTCTAGGCTAAACTCTTAGCTGGGGGAAGGGGGTGAAAGATATTTATTGAATGACGGATGAATGATGATGGTTGGATTGAACTTATGCCATATATTGATGAAATACATGATTTTTATTAGCTTGGGATTATTGTTCCACTCTATTTGATGTTTTCTAGTTTAAATGGATGAAAGTGATTTGAATTAGATTAGGATCACCTCTATTTTAATGATTGCATGAGAATGAGTTATTAAAGTGGAGTTTTTATGGATTGTGCTTCTTTATTCTCTTGATTATATTGTAACTAATAGGATGCATGAGAATGATCCTTAATAGGGGAGACCTCTTTCATTGATTTGCCTAGACTATTGCATGAGAATGAATTGTTTAGGTAGAACCTTGTGTTATTTGGCATATGTTTCATGATAATCACCATTATTCTCCTCTTTCAAATCATATTGGACACCCCCGAATCCCTAGCGTAATTTTCTATTGATTTTAATCATCATTTTCTTGCTTACTTGTAGTTTCAGTGTTTCAATCAACAAAACCAACAAAACAATACCCTTTTTACTCTTGCATTAGTGATATTAGGTGTTAAATTAGCGTGCTTCCCTAGTGGTTCGACCCTTTACTTGCTACTAACTAGCTTAGTTTAGGTTTAGGCTTTATAAATTGTTAATTTGATTAGGGTGGTAGTTTAATGACCTATCCTATCCCAATAAAATTTTGGCGTCGTTGCCGGGGAGGCGGCTTGTTTAGCTAATTTTATTGCTTTTGTTAGAGTCATTTTGCTTTCTTTTCTTTTTGTTTCTTTTGTTTTATCATCCTTGTCATTGCTAATTGTTTGCTTAGCTTTGGTGAATGCTTAGGAGGTCTCAAGGAGCACCCTCACATCAAATTGACCATGAAATCAACCGAACCTTGAGACAAGTCCGTAGGCTTTTTCAAGACGAGGGAAGAGGCTTTGGTGATATAGTTGATAGTGAGAGTGATACTTACTCTTCAAGTTCACCACGCGAATCAATGGCAGGACAAGAGAATGATGTCTTGTTTCGTGATTTCGGAAATCCGGAGGATTATGAGCTCACGGGAGGGATTTTGCTACCCGTCACGGAAACCAAGTTCTCAATCCATCCACAATATACTCGAATGGTCCAATCGGAGCAATTTTTCGAAAGTGCAAGTGAGGACCCTATTGAACATTTGGACCGATTCCTTGAATTGTGCGCAATGATGCAAACCAGTGAAGTGAGTCAAGAGTACATTCGTATGCACCTTTTCCGGCAATCTCTCACCGGACGAGCAAAGAAATGGCTAAAGCAAGTAAAGCCTAACTCTTTCACAACATGGAGGGAGGTTGTAAAGGCGTTCTTGAAGAGCTTTATCTCCGAACAGAAGACCGCCAAAATGAGAAGGAAAATTGCATCATTTGAGCAAGAGGCCGATGAAAGTCTTGGTGAAGCATGGGAGAGATTCAAAGAGTTGGTGCAAGCATGTCCCCACCATGAGTACAATCAAGGGTTTCTCATGCGGTTTTTCTACGACGGATTGGAGCCCATGTCAAGAGCTAATTTGGATGCGGGGGCGGGTGGCCAATTAATCAAGATCCCTAAAAATCAAGTTGAAGCCACAATAGAAGAGGTAGCAAAGAATTACTCTTGGGGGGGCGAAGAAGAAACGCTTCAAAGAGAGGTGGTATTTACGAATTGGAGAAAGTTGATCAATTACAACATCAAATTGATCAACTAACAAAAGGGCTTTCCAAATTGAACACGAGTGTGAATGCATGCTCAAGTGGTGGAGCATGCTCTTCTCAAGTTAACTCTTTCTCTTGTCAAAATTGTGGAGGAACAAACCATGATACATCCTATTGTGGAGGTTTAAGCCCCGAACATGTAGCGGCATACAACACAAGGCAAGAGGGATTAAGAGGAAGCGGCGGTGGAGTAGCTTGAAGACAACCACCACCCGGGTTTGTACCTCAACCTCTACAATGGAACCAACAAGCTCAACCTTAATATAACTCCAATCCTCAATATCAAAATCCACCTCCATCTCAACCCCAAAACCCAAGAGGAAGCTATCCAAGGAACAACCAATACAACAATCAAACCCAAGCACCTCAAAGAAACCATCAAGAACAAGCACCTCAAGCGGAGCTAACTCAAACTCAACTCCTCCAAGCCATGCATGCGCAAATACAATCTTTTGGGCAACAAATGCAAGAGATAAGAGCCCACAACAAGATGGTTGATTCACAACTAGCTCAATTGGCCGAGAGAACTCCTTTCAATTCACCATCCACTTTACCCGGACAACCAAAACCTAACCCATCTCACAATCCAAAACCCGATACATACAAGGCGATTACATTGAGGTCGGGAAGTTCCTATGAAGGACCAAATGAAGGGGATAGTGAGGGAAAGAAGGGAGGAGATGAGAGTGTGAATGAAAACAAGGGAGGTGAAAAAGAAAAAGGTGATGAGATAGAAGGAGGTTTGGAGAAGAAGAAAATAGACAATGAGAAGACAACTTCAATTCCTAGTGAGGCTAGGAATCTTGATGGACCGGTTCCTTTTCCCGGCCGGCTTGCGGAGAGGAAGTTGAATGACAAATTCACAAAATTTCTTAGTGTCATGAAGAATTTACATATCAACCTCCCTTTTCTTGAAGTTGTGACACAAATGCCATCTTATTCCAAGTTCCTTAAAGATATTCTCACCAACAAGAGGAATCTCAATGATGAGCTTATCACCCTTCCACATCAAGTGAGTGCTCTTGTCCAACATAAGATGCCCAAGAAAGAGAAAGACCCGGGAAGTTTCACTTTGCCGGTGAAAGTTGGGAACATGGAAGCTAGGGGCGCCTTAGCCGATCTTGGAGCAAGTGTTAGTTTAATCCCTCTATCCATTGCTCAAAAACTCAATATTGAGATGATCCCTACAAGGAAGACAATTCAATTGGCCGATCGATCGGTGAAATTACCTTGTGGAGAGCTTGAGGATGTTCCAATTCAAGTGGGACACATCTACGTGCCTTGTGACTTTGTAGTGATGGATATGGAGGAAGATTTTAACACTCCTTTGATTTTGGGACATGAAGCTCTTAAAACTTTGGGGGCGGTCATCAATTGCAAGAACAACACCATCACTTGTGAAGTGGCCGATGAAAAAATTGTCTTTGAATTTTCGAAGTTCCTCAAGACCCCCATGGTTGAAAAATGCTATAGAGTTGATGTTGTGAATGAGGAGCTAGATCGCTTGGGGAGGGTCGTGATGAGACCTCAAGATCCAATGATTGAAGCCCTTACATGCAAAGAAGAGTTCCACTCTCAAGAGGCTAAAGAATTTGTCATGGCAATGAAAGAATCCTCAAAGGAGGAAGTTGAACAACAAGTTGAGGTCGAGATTGAGTCCAAGGAGGAGAAATTGGAGGAGAGTTATAATCCTCCTCCCAAGGTAGAACTCAAACCCCTTCCCCCGTCTTTGAAATATGCTTTTCTTGATAAGGAGGGAAAATACCTTATTATTGTCAATGCTACCCTAGATGGTCTTAATATGGAAAAACTTCTTGATGTTTTAAGGAAATATAGGGATGTGATAGGGTATAGCATTGATGATATTAAAGGTATTAGCCCTTCTTTATGCATGCATCGTATTCATCTTGAGGATGATCATTCCACCTCCATTGAACCTCAAAGAAGGTTGAACCCCCACCTTCAAGAGGTTGTGAAGAAAGAAATCTTGAAACTACGTGAAGCGGGAATCATCTATGCTATCTCCGATAGCAAATGGGTTAGGCCGGTTCATGTGGTTCCAAAAAAGGGTGGAATGACCATAATCAAGGATGAAATGGGTGAGGAAATCTCCACCCGGACAGTGACCGGGTGGAGAATGTGCATTGATTATAGGAGATTGAACAAAAACACCAAGAAAGATCATTTTCCTCTCCCTTTCATGGACCAAATGCTTGAAAGGCTTTCTAACCATGCTTTCTTTTGTTTCTTGGATGGGTATTCCGGATTTTTCCAAATCCCTATCCATCCAAGTGATCAAGAGAAAACTACTTTCACATGTCCATATGGGACATTTGCATACCGAAGAATGCCATTCGGATTATGCAATGCTCCCTCTACTTTTCAAAGATGCATGACTTCCATTTTCTCTGAGATGCTTGAAAAAGAAATTGAGGTTTTCATGGATGATTTTAGTGTTGGTGGCTCGTCTTTTGACACTTGTCTTTTTTTTTTTAACCTTGAAAAAGTTTTGAAAAGGTGTCAAGAGACGAGTTTGGTTTTAAATTGGGAAAAGTGCCATTTTATGGTTGAGGATGGCATTGTCCTCGGCCATAAGGTTTCAAAAAATGGCATTGAAGTAGATCCGGCCAAGGTTTCGGTGATTGAAAAGTTGCCCCCTCCTACTTCCATCACGGAGGTACGGGCTCTTCTTGGGCATGCCGGTTTTTACCGGAGGTTTATCAAAGATTTTTCTTCAATCTCCAAACCCTTGACCGAATTACTCAAAAAGAGGTTGTTTTTTACTTTAATGAGGCTTGCCTTGAGGCGTTTCGTAAGCTCAAGGAAGCTCTCATTTCTTCTCCCGTTGTGCAAGCTCCGGATTGGAGCTTGCCTTTTGAGCTAATGTGCGATGCTAGTGACTTTGAAGTAGGTGTCGTTCTTGGTCAAAAGAAACAAGGAAAATCATGTGTCATCTACTACGCAAGTCGGACTCTAGAAGAGGCTCAAAGGAATTACACAACAACGGAGAAAGAGATGTTGGCGGTAGTGTTTGCAATCGATAAGTTTCGGTCCTATCTCATATGCTCAAAAGTTATCGTGTACACGGATCACATCGCGGTGTGGTATCTCATGACCAAGAAAGAAGCAAAGCCTCGCTTGATCCGTTGGGTTCTCTCTCTCCAAGACTTTCACATGGAAATGAGGGATAAGAAGGGAGCGGAGAACTATGTAGCGGATCATTTGTCTAGGCTACCATTTGAGAACAAGGAGGATGTACCGATTAATGATGAGATAGGATTCGAGGCTCTCATGGCTTTGGTGTCAACTTCTACCCCTTGGTACGCGGATATAGCCAAATGTCTTGCGTGTGGAGTCGTTCCCCCGGAGTACTCTTCTCAACAAAAGAAGAAGTTTTTCAAGGAGGTGAGAAGATAATTTTGGAATGACCCATACCTATTCAAGCAATATGGAGATGGCCTTTATCGGAAGTGCGTTCCAGATCATAAAATTCAAGGTGTACTTGAGCATTGCCACTCACTACCATGTGGAAGACATGGTGGTGTTGACAAAACAGTGGCAAAAATCTCTCAATCCTTATTGTGGTGGCCGACAATGCATTAAGACGCCCACCAATTCGTTGCACAATGTGATAGATGTCAAAGGAGCGGAGGCATTACCAAGAGGGACGAAATGCCCCAACAAAGTATTCTAGAAGTGGAACCCTTTGATGTTTGGGGGGTAAATTTCATGGGACCTTTCGTTTCTTCTTGTGGGAATCTATATATCTTGGTAGCGGTCGATTATGTGACAAAATGGATTGAAGCCATACCCTCACCTACCGATGATCACAAGGTTGTGCTTAATCTCCTAAAGAAGATCATCTTTCCTAGGTTTGGAGTTCCGAGGGTGCTAATTAGTGATGGAGGCTCCCATTTCGCCAAAAAGCAATTTGAAGATCTTCTCAAGAGATATGGCGTTCATCACAAGGTTGGATTACCTTACCACCCTCAAACTCAAGGACAAGTGGAGGTCTTTAATCGTGAAATCAAAAATCTTCTTGAAAGGATGGTGAACAAATCAAGGAAAGATTGGTCTCTCAAACTTGATGATACGCAATGGGCTCTTAGGACGGCGTACAAGACTCTAATAGGCACAACCCCTTATAGGTTGGTCTATGGCAAGGCTTGTCACTTGCCGGTTGAATTGGAATACAAGGCTTGGTGAGCTATCAAGGAGCTTAATATGGATTTGTCTTGGGCTGGTGAGAAGAGATTGTTGAAGCTCAATGAACTTGAAGTGCTTAGGGATGATATGTATGAGAGCTCAAGAATGTATAAGGAGAAGACTAAGAAATGGCATGACCAACATATTCGAAACAAGAGCTTTAAGGTTGGAGATAAAGTCTTGCTCTTCAACTCAAGGCTTCGCTTGTTTCCGGGTAAACTCAAGTCTAAGTGGTCGGGGCCTTTTGTGGTATCGAAGACTACTCCTTATGGTTCTTTTGAGTTAGATGCGGATGGGAACAAGTTCATGGTCAATGGTTCTCGTTTGAAGCATTACTTTTGCAAGGAAGAAGTTGGTATCATCGAATGTATATTGCTTGATCCTTTGGATCCCAAGCCTCCCACTTGAAGGATTTTTCTCATTGTCAAGCTAGTGACCTCATAAAGAAGCGCTTCTCGGGAGGCAACCCGAGTTTCTAACTCCTTTCTAAACCTTTTTTTAAATATTCCGATTTCACTTTCTCCTTTTTCAATTTGAACTTAAATTTGATTACTTTTTTTTTTTACCTTTTTGGTTAATAGGTGTTTGGATGATGAAGGAACAAGGATTTTCTATTTCGAAGATGTGAGGAAAAATCAAAACTACTCTGTGCGACCCTGTGCGCGCTATCTGTGCGGGCGCGCTGTGTGACCTGTGCGGGCGCGCAGGCACTGTTAGAACCCGCATAGGTTTTATCTCAAATTGAAGCTCGAGTCAGGAAGTTTGCGCGACTTGATGTGCGCCATCTGTGCGGGCGCGCATGGTCTCTGTGCGGGCGCTCTTTCACTATCAGAACCCGCACAAAATTTATCAAAAATTGAAGCTCGAGGCAGAGAGTTTGCGCGACCTCTGTGCGGGCGTGCAGAATCAACTATGCGGGCGCGCAGCTTACCTGTGCGGGCGCGCAGAGCAGGAAAATCGGGTTTTTAACCCTTTCTCCCCGATTCCTTTCTCATATTTTCGACACCCTATTTTCATACTCTCTCCTCTCTCCTCACAAACCCAAACCCTAACCTTCAAATTTCACCCATTATTCACAAATTCCATTGATTTTCTTTCAAATCCATCAAAAACTTTCACTCCACTCACAAATTTACCCACTTTCTCTCTCCAAAATACCCAAAAATCCCCCATTTTCATGGTTTGCAAGGTTCATTGAAGGTGGTGTTCTTGGAGGCTCTTGGTGGTGTTCAAGCTTCTACATGGTGGTATAACTCTAAATTTTACTATTTTATTACTTAATTTCAATTATTTATGCAAAATTTTTAGTTGTTAAACATATATTAGCTTGAGTGATTTGCGTGTGGTTTTGGTTTTCTTTGTGAGGGATTTGTTGGTTATTAGTGTGAAATTTGGTGATTGTGGGGACATTGTTGTTCATACTATTGTTTTTGAAGCCATTTTCATGAAACTAGGTTGAGAAATTTGGTGTTTGAATTGTTGAAAATGCAACTAATTTCATGAGAATTGATTGCTATCATAATGTGTTTTGATTGAATGCTTTGTTGTTGATTTTTTTTGTCTTGGGCGTTATATTTGTATGGTTAGTTGTTAGCACTAACCCTTTTGCAGATTGTTGAGACTTGAGTTGTTGTTGTTGTTTTCCAATTGTTGGTTAAGTTCGAAGTTAGTTCTCCTTTTGGTTGGGTTTTTTGCGTTGGTTAAACATAATGAGCAAAAGAAGGAGCAGAAAGGAACCCAGGTTAACGGTTGAAGAACCAAGTACCCAACAAACTCAAGCGCAAGGACCTAATGTTCCCCCTAGATTGAGATTTTCGAACAAGGTCCATGCTACGTTCTTCAACGACCTTCATGGCCGAAAGTTAAATCCCTCCCAACACTATGATTAACGCTCCATGAGAGCTTTAGGGATTGACGACGATATAAGGTCGCTCCTTGATAACTTGGGGATGAGCGAGTTCATAAAACATCAATACCGAACCTATAAGGAGCCAACTTTCGAATTCTTGGCATCTTTTGAAAAAGAGCCTCTTGGGAACGACTTCCAGATTTCCTTTCAATTGTTCAACAACCGGCACTCTATGACTCTTAGTGATCTTAATGTTTTGTTGGATCTGAACCCCGAGGCGGACCTCCTTGCCCCTTCGTTGAGCTTGTTCCCTGAGTATGATCCATTTAGATGGTGGCGAACGATTACCTACTATGAAGAATTCAACACCCGGTATTCGGTGGCCAACCATATAATCACCCTGTGCTCCGTATTCTACGCCGTATTCTGGGGTTTGCGGTGTTTAGCATGCAGGATTTGATCAAGCTCTCTCATGAGGAGCTATTTACTTTGTGGGTAGCCACTAGGGAGGAATTAAAAGGGCGGCTCAATATGGGGTATTGGTTCGTCTTGTGCTGCGAGGCAATCAAATCGGGCCACAAGACAGGAGAAATTTCCCTCGGTGGGATGATTACCAGGATTGCGAAGAAGCTCAACTATGAACGCTTCTTCCCCTCGTTCACTCAAGTGGGGGCCGAAAAAGATCTATTCATCGACATTCAGCAGATGAGAAGGTCGAGGTTCCTCCAAGGAACTTCAGATGCCAACAATTTTCATGACTGGATAGTTGATAGAGAGCACCATTGTATCTTACCATACCCCAGCCGTACATCCCTAGAGCGGAATGCAAGGAATGTATGGAAGATTCTGAGAGATAATGGTGTGCTACCCATCGCTCTAGGTGGCTTAAGGAATATGGAAGTCGGCCAACAACAACAACCGTAGCAGCAACAACAACAACAGCAACAACAACAACAACAACAACAAAAACATCATCAGCAACATCATCAAGGCATGAGTAGCCTTGAGCAACAAATGATGAGCATGCAACTTGGCATGCAAAGCTTAATGGAGAACCAGCAGGGTATGTTTTTGCAAACCCAAGCTCTTTATGGTGCGGCCGTGGATAGGGGTGAGGTCACCCCCCGGTAAACTACTCCTATTGGCCACCCCAACAAGGGCCGGTCCCTGGGTGGCAGGGATCACAACCTACTTGGCCCTATTGGCAAGGGCCCTCCTCCCACGATGTTCCCCGGGTAGACTACCCGACGAAAATCGGGTACGATTATCGTGCCCCCGGGGGGAGCGATTTTTGGGGTGACCCCAACTATCCATATGTCGATCCTACCCACCCTTCCCCTTTTTAGCTTCCCGCCCCTTTCGACCCGTTGCCTCAATGGCAACAAGACCACTTCCGAGGTCACTATGGTTGGCCACCGGGTTACTCCGGTGGTTGGGACCCACACGGCATCCCTCCGGACGGTTTTTCTTATGACATCGAGGATGATGGAGATGGTGACGAAGCCGGCCCTAGTGGCCACTAGCCCCCCTTGTTCTTTATTTCTCCCCTTTGTCCCCTCCTAATGTTTTTAATTTAGCGCACCGCGGACGGTGCATTGTTTTAGTGTGGGGGGGTGTGTAAGAGACAAAGGGATGCTTTTTTTATAGTGTGGGGGAAGGCTTGTCTTAATGATAGTGTGGGGGGGATTTCATTGTAGGTGGTAGAGCTCTCATGGTTCGGTTGGCTTTATCATGTCTTGATGTTGATTTATCTGCTTTATTTTGATGATTATGTCCCTGGGTGATTTTGATAAGTGTTTGCTAATGAATTTTCAAGTGTTTGTGTAGGTGATGATGCTCCCATGAGGAAAAATCCAAACTTCCGATAGTCCAAACTTCCCTTAATCCAAATTATTTTTTAGTTTATTTTATTTTATTTCTATTTCTTCTTTTCGTTTAAATTCTTAGTTTCTTTCTTTGATTTTTAACTTTTTATTTTATTTTTGTTTCTTCTTAGTAGTTTCTTTCATTTTGGCTTACTTTTGAAGCTTGGAAATGGAGATAAAGGAAGTCAAAGGGAAATTCGAGCCCCCTTGGTGAGATTGCATAATTTATCTTGTCTTCATTTCAAGCGGCATTTGGTGAGACCTTTCCTCTTTTTAATTTCTTTTTCCTTGGGTGTTTAGCTTAGGATTAGCTTAGGAAGAAGTTGAATGGTTCGAGGAAGTTTGATTTTGGTTCTATGGAACCTGGGATCGTTGATGTTGTTATCGAACGATCACTTGTATGACGATTGGGATTTAATTGAATTATATGCCTCGTATGTGAACCTTTTTGATTTCTTCCTCTTTCTTTTGTTTTGTTTTTCCCTTTTTGTGTTACAAGCATAACTATGACAATTTGAAATGATTTTTGATGTGTAATCTGCTCACTCTTTTGGATTGGTTTGCCTCGATGTGTCTTTGAATGCTTATCTTCCTAATTGATGAGGGTTTGCACGGTTTGAGAATGCTTTGGGTTGAGTTAGACACATTGTAAGCTAAGGTAGCCCGGTTTAGAACTTTTGAGGACGTTTGAACCCTTAGCTCACAGGAAAGTGGTAAGATGGTGTTGCTCTCTATGGTGGATAGAATTCCCTCGGTTAGTATTTGCTATATTTCTTACCCCGTGTGAGCGTCATTTGTTCTAGCCTTCATCATTCTTGTGAGCGGCACTTAGGATCCTTAACTATGCATGTCTTTATCTTTGTGTTGGCGTCTAGCTCCCAAGATCTTGACCGTATAACGCTAGAGGAAGAAGAGGGCATTTCTTCTTATTTTTCTTTGTGTTTTGTTAGAAATTTTGTTTTCATTTTTACATTCACCCTCTTGCTAACAAATTTGAGCCTTATTTACCCTTTCTTGACTTAGCCATATTACAAACCTATCGGCCTATGTTCTACCAACCCTTGTAGTTAGTGAAGCATTGGCTTGTGAGGTTTCAGGTTGATAATGTTGAAATTGAGCAAGAAAGTTGTGTAATTTGATTCAAATAAGGTTTTGAAAGGCTATTCATGAAAAGAGTACACAAAAAGGCTTGGCAAGAAAGTTGAAAGGACTTGAAACTCATGAAAAAAAAAAAAAAAAAAGAAAAAGATTGATGTAATGTGGTGGGTTTGTTTTGAAAGGTTGTGAGTTTGAAGAATGGGTTCAATTCTTAGGATGTTCTTGAGAGATGGCCACTCTTACACTTCACTTATGAATTGCCACCAAAGTTTTCAAATTGTTTCCTAACCATAACCCCTAGCCATGACATTACAACCCTACTTAAGACCCTTGGATTCTAGAGGGGCGTGGTCAAAGAACGGTGGAGGGAGATAGATTTCAACCCTATAGAGAGAGTATGCATAGTTGAGATGTCGGGATGACCTTATGACTCCACATAAAATTTTCTTTTTCCGGTTCCCTCGAGGAACCATGAGGAGCTAGCTAGGGGATGAATTGAAGCTAGTGGAGAGAACGCGGACCGTCTTTGTTGGGGCTAGGGCGGAGAATGAAATCATTAGTTCTCTACGCTTAGCTTAGGTTTGTCTTTTTCAGCCTTGAGCATCTTGGTACGTGCCTTCCCTCCTTGAATTGAGAAAGATAACTATTCTTTGGTGCATTTATTTGCAAATGAGTCCAAATTGAGCATTTCATTTCCTTAAGGTTTGATTGGTTTTGCGAAAACCTTGTCATGTTATGTTTGTTGTGTTTGTCTTTTCGTTCCGGTTTCCCTTGCTTGAGGACAAGCAAGAGGCAAGTGTGAGGGATTTTGATGAGTGGCATTTATGCCACTCTTTTATCCTTTTTCTCTAAGAATTTTCCCCTCATTTGCGCTTTTTTGGCCCTTTTTTTTAAGCATTTTTACTTAGTTTTGCTTCCTCTTTCCTTTCCTCCCTTATATTCCCTTCTCTTAGTCTTCTCGCTTTCTTTTTATTTTGATCTCCATGCTTTGGTTTTGTAGGTATTATGTGCCGAAAGAAAGAGGATATCAAGAAGCCAAGCTATCTGTTGTGCGCGGGCTGCTGTGCGGCTTCTGTGTGGGCGCACATGTGAGGCTGTGCGAGCGCGCAGTCCTGTCAGAACCCGCACAGCCAGACTGAAGAAACAGAGCAAAACCAGAGAGTTTGCGCGACCCTATGCGCGACCTCTGTGCGGGCGCACACACCGATGCGCGGGCGCGCATGACTCATGTGCGGGCGCGCTCATTTTCCCCGTACCCTCAAAGTGGCGGCCGCGCACTACGATGAGAGGGCGCACACACATTGTCTGCGGGCGCACAGGTATCATGTGCGGGCGCGCACGACTGGGTTTACGATTTATTTGTGCCTTGTTGTCCAAGTCTCTTTCTTTTGGGTGGAGCCACATATATATAGACGGGACTCTTTGTAATAGAGGGACACTTAGTACTAATTCCATAGAACATTAGCCTAATCTAGAGAGAGAGAAAATAGATTGTTATTCAAGCTTCCTTTATTGTATTCAACTTTGCTCATGCTTTAATCTTCCATCAATCAAGCAAGCATCCAAGTTTTCATCTTTCTTCAATCCTTTCTTTAGTAATCTCTTCTCCTTTCCTTTAATATTATTTATTTGCTTTATTGTTACTTATTTTTGTCTATCTTATTAGTTTATCTTGTTGTTATTGATTTCATATATTTCAATCATGTCTTGTTTTGAGTTTTTTGTGTTTATTTCTAGTTTTGATATTATGTTTAATCTCCCTTCTCTAGGATAAACTCTTAGCTAGGGGAAGGGGGTGGAAGATATGTATTGAATGACGGATGAATGATGATGGTTGGATTGAACTTATGCCATATATTGATGAAAGACATGATTTTTATTAGCTTGGGATTATGGTTGCACTCTATTTGATGTTTTCTTGTTTAAATGCATGAAAGTGATTTAAATTAGATTAGGATCACCTCTATTTTAATGATTGCATGAGAATGAGTTATTAAAGTGGAGTTTTTATGGATTGTGCTTCTTTATTCTCTTGATTATATTGTAACTAATAGGATGCATGAGAATGATCCTTATTAGGGGAGACCTCTTTCATTGATTTGCCTAGACTATTGCATGAGAATGAATTGTTTAGGTAGAACCTTGTGTTATTTGGACTATGTTTCATGATAATCACCATTAATCTCCTCTTTCAAATCATATTGGACACCCCCGAATCCCTAGCGTAATTTTCTATTGATTTTAATCATCATTTTCTTGCTTACTTGTAGTTTTAGTGTTCCAATCAACAAAACCAACAAAACAATACCCTTTTTACTCTTGCATTAGTGATATTAGGTGTTGAATTAGCGTGCTTCCGTAGTGGTTCGACCCTTTACTTGCTACTAACTAGCTTAGTGTAGGTTTAGGCTTTATAAATTGTTAATTTAATTAGGGTGGTAGTTTAACGACCTATCCTATCCCGATCACTATATATTTTAATCTTTTGTATAAACTTGCAAGGATATATTTCTACACACAATACTACACCTAATCAACCTTCTTGCCGCACTACATCAGTCCAAACTCTAATGTACATACATTTATTTATACTCTTTTATGTCATCATGTTAGATTTCGAGAAAACTCCTCAGATTGGAGTATGTACCATTGATCAATATTTATAGAGTTTACAATGCTATACCTAATCACGATAGGAAACCTAGTACGATAAGGATACAAAATATACATGAAATCTATCCTAATCTGCGACAAATATTATCAAAAATATAATATCTATCACACCCCCGCGGTCATAGCGGGAGGAGGTCGTACGCTAAGACTGGACCTAAATTCTAGAAATAATTCTTGTGGTAGGCCTTTAGTCAAAATGTCCGCAAACTGATATGTAGAAGGAACAGGGAGAGCCCAAACTTGCCCCAAAGCAACCATTTCTCGAACAAAATGAATATCCATCTCCACATGTTTGGTGCGTTGGTGTTGTACTGGATTGCGAGAACCGGTAGATAGCAATGACATTATTACAATGAACAATAGACGCCTGTCGAAGAGGACAATGTAACTTAAGAAAAAGATTGCGAAGCCAACACGCCTGAGAGACAACATTTGCGACTCCTCGATATTATGCTTCTGCACTCGACTTAGATAAGTTATACTGACGCTTAGATGACCAAGAAACAAGGTTGTCCCCAAGGAAACAACAATAGCACGAAGTGGAACACCGGGTATTGGGAAAACCTCCCCGGTCAGCGTAAGTGTAAGTAATCAGTTGATGAGAAACAGTAGGATATAAATGTAAACCGTGACCAATGGTATCCTGAACATAATGCAGAATGCGTTTCAATGCCACAGAATGAGGTTCCCAGGGATCATTTGTAAAAAGACACACCTATTGTACAGCATAAGAAATATGAAAGTGAGGTATCGAAGAGCACCTCCTAAACTACGATACAAAGTAGGATCCCGAAAAGGTGGCCTTGCATCTGCACTAAGTTTTGACTTAGTGTCAACTAGAGTGGCTGCAGGTTTACAAGAGGCCATCCCTGCACGCTCTAAAATCTCCTGTGTACTTTTCCTGCGAAAGTAGCAATTAAAAAGGTTTTTTGGTTACTGCAATACCCAAGAAATAACTCAGAGGTCCCAAATCAAACATGGGGAACTCAGTTTTCTACTGAGAGATGATCCCTATGCGCAACCTATCAGAAGAGGTAACTAAAATAATATCATCAACATATAAGAGCAAATATGTTATATCATCTCCCTGCCGGAAAGTAAATAGAGAGTTGTCACTTAGAGCAATGACAAAACCCGATTTGATAAGGAAATTTGCCAAGAGTTGGTACCAAGCTCTAGGAGCTTGTTTCAAACCATAGAGAGCCTTGCGGAGCCGACAAACATGAATGGGAGCCCTCCGATCAACAAATCCCGGAGGTTGATGCATATAAACAGTTTCCTGCAAATCACAATGTAAGAAGGAATTTTTGAAATCTAATTGATGTATCGACCACTTTTTAGTCATTGCTAAACTAAGAACAGTGTGAATAGTGGTCGGTTTAACTATCGGACTGAACGTTACATCACAATCCGCACCAATTTCCTTCGACCTGCCATCACATACAAGACGAGCTTTGTGCCTCTCAATGTCACCATTAGACTTGTATTTACGCTTAAATATCCACATACAATTAACAATATTTACCCCCGCAGGCCTAGGCACCAATTCCCATGTCCCTGTTTTACTTAAAGCACTATAGTTATCATTCATCGCCACATTCCAATTTTGGTAATTTAAAGCTTGTTTATATGATTTTGGAAGGGGTGATTTAAGGTGAGGTTGACCTTATTGTGGAACGGTGAGGTTACAATATTTCAGGTTAGGCTTAAAAATTCCGCGTTGACTACAGGTGACACGGTGGGAGGGGGTGGTGGCCGAGTTGGCTGCAGAGGGGGGATGCCACACATAAGTAGTGGGGAGTAGTGTGCGGCTGACTGGGCCAGGCTTCTTGTTGTGAGGGGTTGGATAAGGGGGGTCCGCAAGGTGGCTGCGGAGGGGGATGGTGTACCACAAGCCCCTTGCAGACTGGTCTGCCTGGCAGACTTGGGAGTGGGTGAATTTCATGGAGATTGGACGTGAGGTTCAATTGGTGAAGTGTACCGGCATTGTTTATCATATGCGACGTAGCTCTGGAGTCCATGTACCATCTGTTGTCCGAGTTGGGAATATTCATGGAAGAATAAGCATTGTTAAATTCTGTAGGGGTCATTGACGGGCTGTATTGGGACTAACCAACATAGTAGGCCTGCTGAGAATATGTGCCACGTGCTGAACCAGCATTGGGCTGAACTTGATAGGTCCCATTGGTTGGGAATAGAGCAGGTGGTAAGGCGCGACCTTGAGGCTGCCAAAGTTGTTGTTGCGTGTTGGGCCAAGGAGGCTGCCGGGCCCAGGTCTACCCATTAGGTAAGGGTTGTTGTTTCCATGCCTGTTGTTGTTGCAAGTTTTGTTGCTGACAAGGAGAGCTTCCCCGACCAGGACCTCCGCGTTCCCGACCTTTGCCTCGCCCCTTGCCGCTTCCGCGTCCCTGATTAGTGCTACTGTTTCATCTGCCGTTGTTTTTGGTGGTGTTCTGCTATTCTAAGGAGTCAGTGGGTGCGGAAGAAGCCTGCTGTTGAGCTACAAATGACGTTGTTGTAGATGAGGTGTCCGTGTTTCGGCGGGTTTCTTAGAGAAGAAGACGGGATCTTGCAGTGTAAAAAGAGGGTAGCGGATCTGTCTGGGTGATCATGGTCGCGGCATGTCATAATCGGTCTTTGAAAGACCATCAACAAGACATGGTACCAATTTCTGATCGGAGACGGGTTGATCAACATTGGCAAGCTGATCGTAGATACTTTTAAGGCGTTGGCAGCCTGGCAGTATGCAATGACATTGGAAAAGTTATCAATATGAAGAGCATTAAATTGATTCTCAAGGTACACCACCCTTGTGCTCTTATTATATTGGAAAATATCCTTGAGTCGAATCCAAATTTTCTGTGCAGAAGAATTCGGGGAAATAATTGTTGTGAGAGGATCGAGAGAAATAGTTCCATAGATCCATTGCTTGACAATGGCATCTAATCATGTCCAAAGAGGATTCGAAATCTCAGAGGGTCAAGGTGTTTTGGAATTGATGTGATCAAGAACATTGTAGGCACAAGCATGGTCTCAAACATTTTAACCCAATTGGTATATTGAACATTCTCAAAATCTAGGGTGAGGGGAATCGCATTCTTGATATCGTTAACGGCGAGAGCCGGGTGAACTTCATTGGTCGGTTGTGCGCGGAGGTTGAGGATGGGTGTCTCCATCTTTGGCCATTGAATGTAGGCGGTGGTTTAATTAAAGTACGGAAGCGTGAAGAAGAAAAAGTTAAAAAGAAATTCCTAGGATCGAAACCTAAAGCTCTTATACCACGTTAAAGGACCGACTCAATAAAAAGCTTAAACAGATGGTTTAGGCTCTGGAAGATGTTTTATACTCTATCACTCCCCCTCACATGAAAGGCCCTTTGGGCTTGAAATGTGGATGTAAAACAGGCTCACCTATACTTGGTGCGAATTAATTCCACTTTAAAGGAGGGGCGGATGAGATTCGAACTCGTGACCTTTGTGTCACGCAGGATCTGATCCCATGTTAAATTTCGGGAAAACTCCTCAAATTGGAGTGTGTACCATTGATCAATATTTATAGAGTTTACCATGCTAGGCCTAATCACGTTAGGAAACCTAGTACAATAAGGATACAAAATATACATAAAATCTATCCTAAACTACAACAAATATTATCATAATTATAATATCTATCACATCAAATGTTAAATACGCATTGAACTTATAATTATTGGCTTTATGCCCATACTATAGTGGATTGGTGGCCTCATTCCCACCACGCGATTTTTACGCACCTTCATTAGGATTTTTCGCGTCACCATATCGTGTCTCCCACTCTCTTTATTTTTCCGTCATTTACTTTCCACATTTACTGTTTTCAATTCTAATTTAGTTGATTTGTAGCCCGTATCACACATCAAATCCTAGGTAAAAAATTTAGCATTAACAATTTCCTTCTTCCTTCATCTCCTTCACAATATCCAGCCCATCCTTAAGACACATTGGCTTAGACAGATATTCAATAAATGCTTCATCCTCTTTATTGAGATTTTCTTTTTCAGTTTGGAGTTGGTTGAGATCTTCCATAAGCTTATTGTACCCTTCAAGGAACACACTATGAAATACTAACAAAATTTACTAGCAAACTTCTCCACAAACCCACTAAACTTCACTAAGCAAAACTAAAAAGAGACCTTAATAACCTTGAAATTAAAGGAAAAACATTGGAGGTAGCTTTGCAGGGTAAGGGAAGTATAAGAATCTTAATTAAATCAAAATTCAATATCAACTGTCGGAGGTCAGTGCAAGGCAAAGCTACGGAGAAGATAACAAAAATGAAGAGGATGGACTAGATCGAAGCACCTTGGTATGTTGATTGGCTCACAGGTGACCAAAGGAGCTGATGTGATTTCCAATGAGTTAATTTACTTGGGAAGACTGTAGGTGGTTAGACGTTGATTTAGTATAGATAAAAAGTTAAGTTGATTATCCTTGAAACCTTCTATTTGACCATATTTAAAATAAATTGTGTGTTCTTGTCTTTTTATTTCTAAGTTTCAATGTGTTAGTTCATAACTAGAACCGGTATTGTAGGGTTTATTTCAAGAATTATCCTAAACTAAAATCCCACTGTGATCATACATTTAAGTATGGTGGCGTCCAAAGGCTAGGGAAGGAAGCTAGAACCAAAGAGTCGCCAACAAGTTTTAGGAACTTGGAAACCGTTCACAGGATGAAGGTTACACCCCTTAACGATCTAGGAGATCGTTAACTCCAATAGGTTTGGAACCATGACTGGTGTTCGGGGATGAAGGTACAAATCCAGTCTAAAAGGGAAAGGACCTGCCCTAATAATAGGCCTCTACTTTATTCTTCTCATATTCATGTACGCTTTCTAACTAACATTCAATTAATAGGATTAACCCTAAACATGTTTATCTATGTTAGTTGAATATTAATGCACAAATAAATCTATTATTGGATATCACTTTAATTTAATCAAATTAACCCTAAATAAGATTATTAATTATCTTATTAAGCGTGATTACAAGTACAAATTCCCTTTAAACATGCATAAAAAGTGTGATCAAGCGATAACAATAATAAACATCAAGCAACCTAATAATAATAATCACAATAATAATCATAATTTAATTAACAATCATGTTAAAGAATAATAATAATAGCAAGATCCTAGGCATGATACTAACAAGATTAATAACAAACCCTAGCAAGTCACTAAGCAACAAATATCAAAGCTTTAGCCCTAACATGATACTAACATGATATTAGGAAAGAAATAGGAAGCGTCATAGAAATCATCATTGATATTGGAAACTTAATTAACCCTAAACATGATACTAGGAAACAATCAAAACATCCTAACATGATATTAGGAAAGAAATAGGAAGCGTCATAGAAATCATCATTGATATTGGAAACATAATTAACCCTAAACATGATACTAGGAAACAATCAAAACATCCTAACATGATACTAGGAATCAAAATAACAATCTAGACATGATTTCTATATCAAAATATCAATTAAAATATTAAATTACCTACTTGGATGCCTCGTATCTCTTTCTAATAACAAAATACACACGTTAGTAACTTCAAGGAAAAAATAAAATTAAAGAATTAAATTAAATAATTGAAATAGATATTTGGAACCAAACCCTCAGAAATTATCAACCTTTCACGTCTAAGGCAAAGGCAACTTCGAACTTGGCTAGCTGTGTCTAAATCTTGTGAATGCAGAATTGTGTTTGTAAAAAGGTTGGTTTAGAAAAAGAGAGAGAGAGAATCAAGAAATTCTTGATGAGAGTTGATGATTGAAAATGGAGGTCCAGGGACCCTATTTATAATAATATAGTTCGGAAAAAGATAGAAAATACTTCGAGTTCAATACGGAATAAAACTGTCATCTGTCGCCAGGCGACACACTGCGGCGCTAGGCGGTGTTTGGGAAAATACACGTTATGTACGCGGAATCCACTTCTCAAAAAAATTAAGTCGTAAAATCCCTGTTTAAAGGGTAAAATTTTATTTTCGTAAAAACACTTATTTTATTCCAAGTAAAACTCTAAAACATAATTACCAATCCTAATCCTACTAGGATAAAAAAGAATTTTCTAGAAAGTTTTAGAAGACTATAATCAATTCTAATAGCTTTAGGAATAATAATTAATAATAGGTCCTCCTTTACATCATTGGGCCGCATATAAGAACCAAATCGGGCCCATTTTAGTATTTTGGCCATAACTTCCTCATTATTCATCGGAATTGGGCTTATAATATATCGTTGGAAAGCTCTTTTTGAGCCAACCCAACTACACCATTATTGGACCCTTGTCATTTACCAAACTGAACTGGACTGGATATTTTCATAAAATAGAGCAAGTTTCCGAAAACAAAAAGAAATATTTTTTTTATAAAAACTAACCGCAACATTAGACTTTTTACACTTTCTCTTCATTCGACGCAAAAGGTATTCATCACCAGGTTTGGTTTTGGGGAGACAAATGGTGAAAGGAATGGTGTCCTTCGAACAAGTGTATTATTCTGATAGTGGGTTCAAAATTATTAGAAAGCTAATAAATTCAGTAAGGTTAAGTGATCGGAATAGCTGGGTGAAGACCGCTTCCGGTCAGTAATATTAATGTATAATTAATATTACAGCTTACTCTTGGATGAACCCTTCGGGTCACACCCAAGAAATGAACGAACCGACAAGACGAATTAATTCGGAAGAAATTAATGAGTCGTCCGAGTAATTAATATTTAGACGTCAAAAATTCGAGCTTGGAGCGTCAAAACCGAGCGTCGGAGAATCACAAATGTTGAGCCAAAATTTAGGATTTAGCAAGATGGAAAAATTCATCAAGTAACAAGTAAAATCCTAGACACACAAAAGGCTAGAAGAGGGCGCCAAATAGGAGCGTGCCACGTGGCAGCACACATGACAACGCGCCATGTGGCAGCTCACGTGGCAGCACAATGTGCCAACCGCCAAGTGGCAGCAGCCACGTTGGAAGCCACCAAGTGGCAGCGCGGTGGCGCCACGTGTTGCAAGGGGCCGTGGACCCGGGTGACGGGTCATGGACACGGGCGAAAAGAAAGTGGCCCAATCGAACCCAACTTGGGGCTCAAGGTTGTTTGACACATGGTTAGCTCACAATGCATGTGATATGCCTTGGGGACCAAGTGGGAAAGTGGTCCTCACCTAAACATGTGACACTTGTTACTTGTTTTTTAGTTTATTTAACTAAGGGTTGAATTCATCAATCTTTCCATGTGGGATCTTTTTGTGAAAAAGTCCCACATTGAAAGATGAGTGGAATTCATAAGCTATCCTTCTTTTAAATAGCCAAAGCATGGCTAAGAATTCTTTGCTTGAGTAGGAGTTTAATAGGGCATTTCCATTGCAAAAACCCTTGAACTCATATAATACTCTGGCTTTGGTCAGGCCTCTCTAACTCCGGGGCAACGGACCTTAAAGTCGGTAGTCGTCTTGCGGGTGGATCTCCGTCGGAGGCCTTCGTGTTTTTGGGGCTTCCTTTCAAGTTAGAGCCTAATCGGTCAGGCGAAGCACGCAACAAAGGTATATTTCCTATTTTTCCCTTTTGTGTTTATTTTATGCATTAGTGATATAAATTATTGCAAGCGTGATCCTTGGCTCTGGTTTTTTCCGCGGTGAGTAGGACCACAAATGCATTTTTCGAGGGGTTTTTCGTTTTTACGAAAACTTTTAAGTCTTTCTAACCTTGAAAATTAATTGCATAATTATGGTGGTTATGTAATTGGTTCAATACATATTTTATATGTAATTTTAAACCTCTTTAGGCATGTTTACTTTGTGGTAATTTGTGTTTGAATGCTTGATTTTATTTTTTACATAATTGCAAATTAATTGCATTAAGTGTGAAATTTTTGTTTTTGAGGCTTCTAAAGTGCTAAAGATTCAATCTTTAATTATGTTAAGTGATTAAAACTTTAACAGCTACTAAATTCCATGAATTTTATGTTGAACTTTGTTGTTTAATCATTTTTGGTTGATTGGAAACATAAAGTTTCAAACTTTGTGATAGAAATTTGTTTATCTTCATATTGGAAGATATAATTTTTCAAAGGATTTTCAAGTGTTAGTTGTTGGATTTTTCATTTGAACATTAAAGTTCATATTTTTTTCCAACTCCCTCTTACTCTGTCAAAATCTCAAGATTAATTTAAATTGATTTAATTAATTGTGAGAAATTGCCTTATTTATGTTGTTGCACCAATTTAATTTAAGAATGGTTCTTGGAAATTATTTTGGTTGAATGCACTATGATAAATGTAATTTAAGCTAGATTTGTTTAAATTTTTTCAATTTTTGCTCATTGAATTAGTTCTAAAATTAATTTAGAATTAATAATTTGTCACGCAAATTTGGGATTGAAATCCCGAGGCTATGGCACGTAAAACGAGGCAAAAACCTCACTTGGCTAGCTAGGCTACATAGCAGCCCACATGTGGCTACCATGGAGGCTTCCCCTATTTGAACGCAAGCCATGTGCGTGACTTGGTGCTTGGTGTGATGAGGCAAGCAGCCTTAGTGCGTGTGCCTCGCACTAGGCAACACGTGGCAAACTCTACAAGGTGTATGCCTAGCTAGTGCTACAGAGGTGGTCGAGGCACATGCACCAAGCTACATTGTTCGAGTTACTAGGTTACTTCGGTTTTCATATGGCATGCACCTAATGTGTGAGCCACTTGAGTGCGGTTGGCTTTGTGTTTTCTTGTTTGCCGTTTTATTTACTTTAATTAATATTGTTTATTTTAATTAAATATTTTGGAGGCTAGGGCTCGTTTTGAGCGGCATTGGCTAAATTTTATTTTGCCAAACTTGGGGTTCTACCGGCTTAATTAATTGGATTAATTAAGATGGATGCGGAATTTAGTGGGAGCTTCAATTATGAATTACGTCAATTACATAATCTGTTAAACAAACTTGACTAATTTTAATTAGTCGTGTTAATTGGATTAACTACCTAGATTAGTTACTAGTGCGCGCGTGAAATTTATGCATTGTTACTTGTTTATCGTTTAAAAATGCATGGGCCATTCAAAAATAGTGAATGGATGAATGGAATGTATATTCTCTCTTGGTCCCTTACCTGAGTGGGATGAGGGACATTGTACTTTGCCCCCAACCACCACATTCTAAGAGGGTGCGTCGTGGGATCACTGCTGGTAGGACACGTTGCCGCGGCTCGGGCAACGACACCCTAGGCAAGCTATACCGCACGTTCTTCAGCGTCGACGAGGGTTTGCGACTTCTTTGGGAGTCTTGTGGGCTGATTGTCCTGTTTCAGGCCACGCAGGCCATTAGCTCTTTTTGACGGGGGTCACCGCGTAGTTCGCGCTCTGGTGGAGTTCTTTTGGGACACCACCAACACCTTTTCACTTTGCTTGTGGTGAGATGATGGTCATCCCAAGCCGACTTCAGTCTCATCTTGGGACTGGAGTTTAGTTCTACTGTGCTGCTGTTCGACAGCACCATCAGCGTCTACTCTTCTGAGATTGATGAACTGCTGGGTCCGATTGTTGTTCAAGCCCGTGCTGAGGTGGAGTCGTCACGATTCAGCTCCAAGTATATTCGCAGATCCACTATGGCGGAAACTTTTGAGGACGATGCGACCACCCTAGAGCAGCGGGTGCGCATCTTTGCGCTTATTTTGCTGTAAGGGACGTTTTCTCCTGACAAGGGTAGTAGGGTGCTGCTTTACTACCTTCCTGCTGTCCGCGATCTTCATCTGATCAGGACTTACGACTGGGCCAACTTGGCCTATGCCGACTTTCTGCGTGCATTGCGAGACTCTTGTCGACATCGATCTTACACGGGAGACATCGCTCTGTCGAGCTTCTGGAGAGTCGTAAAGGTATACTTCGTCATTTACAAAGTTAGCTCTAAGCTGTTATTAGCACTTGCTGATATCTTTTGACTTTTGTAGATTTGGTTCTACGAGTACTTTCCTTCACTTGTGTCGGCGAGGCCATCACCACGCGAGTTTCCTGTTGGTGCCTGCTGGGGAGGCCGCTACAGCCGGGCGACTACCGCCCATGTTCAAGAGCAGATCCTTTCGGTATGATGTTTTGCATAGTTAAACGTCTTTGTATTACTTTTTTGGTAGATCTTTATCTTATAGGCATTCTTTGCAGGAGCCCGAGGTGCTGTACCGGCCATGGGGCGGTTTGGTTATCCCTGGGTTGGCCGCTTAGTATACTGCTAAGCGTCGCTACTTCCTAGGGACATATGGGGAGGCGGCGTACCTAGGAGAGAGAGTCGCTATTCAGCACTCTTCGGAGATTCTTGTCGTTCTGCTCCTCCGCCACGTCACATGTTTAATGACGTGAGGCTGCTAAGCATGTCGGAGAGGTCACCGGCTGGTACCCCTTAGCGATCTCATGCTTTCCCAGGGCGGTGCTACGAGGAGGAGTTGCTGTCGTTGTTAGCTCCGGCCTCTATTCTGTCAGCGGAGACGGCGGTATGATTTTTATCTTTTACCTTTTGCTAAGTAGCCCCCAAATGATATGTTATTCACTTTGATTCTCTTTTTGTCAGGCTGGGCCTACTGAGTTCGTGCCCCCTCGTATGTCTATTCACTACCAGGGGATATACGGGCCTATTGACGAGATGATTCCTCCGGCTCCTGAGGATCAGCGCTTTGTGGAGCGATCCATTCCTTGCCACCAAACTCGGGTGAGTTATTTACTTGCTATTTGTTCATATCTGTCTTGTATTATTACTGATTTTATTTCTTTGATAGTTCCCGCGCGAGGTGGTTACGGCGATGGCGAGGTGCATAGACGTCTTACAGAGCCAGCTCGTGTAGATGAGGAATGTGGCTACTTGTCGTCGCGACGACGCTGTTCAGGAGGTAGCTTTTTCTCTTTATTTCTGCATTGTTTATATTTCTATTTTGATTGCTTCTAACTTGATCTCTTCTTACAGGGTCAGCCTATTCCTTCCCGTACCCGGACGAGACCAGAGGTTCGGAGAGAGCCGGCGAGGTCTAGCTGGAGGCGTCGCCGCACTTGTTCTGGCGATCGGGGTGGTCGATCTGACGCTGCCCGGACCAAGGCGGTGGAGGGCTCGGGCTCTTCATCTGAGGGTGCACATGCTGAGCCGGTAAGCCAGGGAGAGGCCACTTCGGCTCCGAGAGGTGGTGGGACGTACGAGGTCGGCTCGTCGTCGCAGTAGCCTCCGGAGCCTCAGCCTCTGCTGATTCATCAGGGCGACCTTGACGGGTCCTGAGCAGAGTTTTCCTCCTCCTGGAGACACTAGAGCTGCAGCTGGTGGGGAGCATACTCCTCGTTCTGCATAGTTCTTTGATATGATGAACATCCCTTATCATCTGCGCCCTCTAGCGCCGTAATTGTACTTGTGTGGTTTATTTATTTTGACTTGTATAAGACTTTGCTTGATTGACTCACTTGCTAGAAATATTTGTATATACATATTATTATCTATTATGACTGTATTTATTTTTGCATTTATTTTTCATTTTGATGTGCATATGTGTCTTTGCAAAAAATTGTGATTAATTTTGCGTAAAAATTTTATCATTTTTATTATTAATCGAGGGTATTCGACTTTCTCCCCCAAAAGAAAAAATGAAAAATAAATTGGACTTGCAACAAACCTAAAATTAAATTAAGTCCGAAATAATCCAAAAAAAAGAAAAATTGAAGGAAAATATATGAAATTAATATGTAAGGGTATTTGTAGAAAGGGTAAAGCGTAAAGTCATTGTACGAATTCGAATCATAGCCAGAAAAACACATTTTACATAGCACGTTGAGGAAACGCTGCAGCGCCACACGTCGCCACGTGTTTTGTGCTCGCGCAAGGCGTTGCTGTTGTCGCCAGGCGATAGGGTCGTCGTTTGGCGCTGCGATGCGCTGACTCTGAATCCTTTCCGGAGTAAAACTGCATCGATTTTGTGCATAAATAGCCCCCTAATCTTCCGAATTTCTTCATAATTTCAACAGATTGATCATAGTCTTAGCTTCTTAAAAAATCATGTCTTTAGTTACTAAGAGTTATACCAATTTCACTCGTGAATGGTGTCGGTCTTTAACTGCTAAAGAGAGAAAAGAACTTGACTTTTTTCACATGGGAGGTATTTGTGGTTTTAAGGGGGTAGATCTTGATATAGATTTTATTCATACCGCCTTAGAATATTGGGACACAGATACTCTTTGTTTTAAACTAGGGTGTGATGATATTAGCCCTTTACCGGAAAAATTTGGTGCCATCTTAGGCTTCCCTTCGTTAGATCTTGCGGTAATTCTTAGAATAAATGAATATTATATTATAAATATTTCGAGCGCTTCTTTAATTTAAGAGACAGAGGTCTAACAAATATTGTAGACGGTAGTGTAGTTAATTTAAAAGAATTTGCACGCCATTACTTTGATAGACCTTATTCTGAATCTTTTCATGTTTATAGAAGAAGGACTTTTCTCTTTTGCATGATTAACCAGTATCTTCTCACTAGTGGTAGAACTGATGAGGGTCAAGCAATTATATTAACTATTTTGGAGCAAATTAATCTGGAAGAAATCCAATGCCATTAATTGTTAGAGAGACTATGGTTAGTCTTGATGAATTCAGGAAAAATCCAAAAGCACCTTTCCGGGGCTCTCCAATTTTATTACAGGTAGAAAAATAATATTTTTAATTACAGAAATCAAAAACATATTTTTGTATAGTAATATTAATTTATTTGCATTGAATTTTTGCAGATATGGCTAATGGAGAGACTAGAATTAATTTGTCCTCCTGACAATGTTTAAAAATATACTCCAAAATGCTTTGTGAGGCGAAAGAAACGCTTCTCTAAGATGGGGCGCCATAAGTGGAATAAAGTCTTTGTCTCTTGCAATTTTGCTATCAAGTGGGTCATCCCTTGGTGGAAAATAGAGAAGATGGTTGGTGTCAACAAGCAACCATTCTGTCGTCTTCCAAGCTTAACCAAGATGACTTTTTATTATCCATGCAAGCTAAAAAGACAGTACGACCTCCTTCAAACAATTCCTTCTGGGGATCTTCGTCGTCCTTATGAATTCCTTGTTTCACTAGAAGTAGAAAAATTTGACGCATATTGGAGCGCTAGACCTGTATGGGAAATGATTACCCAAAAGGTTCCTCCTTCTTTGCTTAATGATGTAAAAGATGGCTTCTTCTGAAGACTTCAAAGGACATGAAGAAAAGTCAGGGTTAAACCAATGTGAAGAATCGTCTAGGTAACAAAGTGATTCCTATTAAGGAACGCTTGGGTGAAAAGATTGAATTCAAAACACCTATGATGCCTAAGAAGAAAGACTCTACAAAGGATAAAGGGAAAAGAAAAGTTGACACTTCAGAGAAGGTTTGGGTAGAAAATAAACATGGAGTCCTAGCTAAGGGAGAAACCATTTAATCTAAAATTGAATGTAGGTCCTCTAAAGGATGCCTACTAGCTAAAGTCATGGATGATGAAGCGGACTGAGATAAAAATTGGAAAAGAGTAAAGAAAGAGAAGAAAGATTGAAGCATTGCTTAACTTTCAATTTAACAGACTTGATTTTAAATTTAAAGTTAATTTGTTTTCTTAAGCTTTTATTTAAATTCCATCAATAAAGTAATTTTTATTTTTTTTATTAATGAAATTTCATCTTTTAATTAAATCATCTTCTTTAAATTTAATTTATTAAAGCAATGAAAACAGAAAGTTTTATTTTCCAGAATTTTTTTGAGTACGTGGAAGTCGAAAATTTTCCGAAAAATACCGAAATTTTCCCAGGTACTCCCAGAAGAGTGGTGCCGCTGATTTGCGGTTGTCGTCGGACGTTGCCGTTTGTCGTCCGGCGATAGGCGCTGTCGCATTGCGCTGCAATCTGTCGGCAAGCAACAGACTTTTTTATGTGACGCTGCTGTTCCGCCAAGTTTCTGTTATTTCTGGGGTGCGAGGTTTGCGAGAATTAAAGTGACCGCACCCTGTAAAGGGTTGCCTACGTATCCTTTCCTAGGAATCAGGCCAAACGTATCTCTTGAGTATCCAACTCAAGTAATTATGGGTAGCACTTTTTAAGTTGGTCAAGATTTGTCATGTTCGAGAACTCATTGCCATCCATATCGGTTAGTTTTGTTGCATCTCCTGATAGGATTGTTTTGACAATATAGGCTCCGGACAAATTAGGCCTAAATTTGCCTCTTAGATACAAAACATTTTTCCTTAATGCTTTTAACACCAAATCTCCTACTTTGATGTTTCTTGTCTTGACATTCTTATTAAAATTTATATCCATACAGGTTTGATAGCATTAGGTGTGATGTAGAGCTTCTAGTCGCTTTTCATCAAGTAGAATTAGCTCTTCATATCTTGCTCTAGTCCATTCAACTTCATCGAGTTTACTTTCTAATGCAATGCTTAGAAATGGTATCTCTAGCTCTACAGGTTGTACGACATCCATTCCATAAACCAATGAGAATGACATATTCCCTGTTGATGTACGAATTGACGTGCGATAACCCCAAAGTGCGAAATGAAGTTTGTCAGGCCAATCCTTGTAATTTTCTGTCATTTTCTCGATAATAGTCTTTAGATTTTTATTAGCTGCCTCAACTGCTCCATTTTTTTGAGGTCTGTAAGGGGTAGAATGATGGTGTTGAATGCCATATTTTTGCAACAATTCTTCACACTCGGCTTGAAAGTAAGTTCCATTGTCACTTATCATCTCATGTGGGACTCCGTATCGACAAATGATATTTCGTTCGATAAAGAGTGCTACATGTTTTGCACTGAGTTTAGCATATGATTATTCTTCGACCCACTTTGTGAAGTAATCAATTGCGACTAGGATGTATTCATGACCTCCTGTCCCATGATGGGTATTTTTACCAATAATATCAATTCCCCATGTAGAGAATGGCCATGGTGAAGTGTAGGTGTAGAGTAGAGATGGAGGAACATGTTGTAAATTAGCATAAATTTGGCATTTAGGGCATCTTTTTACATATTGATGACAATCCCTATTCATGGTAGTCCAATACTATCCCTCTCGCATTATCTTTTGGACTAGCATTTTTACATTAACATGTGTTCCACAAATACCTTCGTGGACTATCCTCATAGCTCTTTGGGCATCCTTTTTCCCTACACATAAGAGAGCTCGCCCCTTAGCTACCCTTTTATGTAACTCGTTGTCTATGAGTACGTATTGGGAAGCTAAGAGTCTTAATGCTCGTTTTGCTCTTTTATCAGCATGAGGAGGGTATTCTCCTTTGGTGACATAATTAAGTATATCCGTGTTCCACGGTTCTTCTTCTTCATCTTGGACCCCTTCATCATCTTCTATGGTCTTAATATATGCCGGTTTATGCCTTTTCTCTATAGTTAGAGGCATTTGCTCGATTTCCGTAGGAATCCTAACCATTGAGGCTAGTCTTTCCAAGGCATTAGCAAATTGGTTTTCCTCTCTAGGTAGATAAATGTATTCTACCTTTTCTAAATGATTGGTGATAGTTTCTAGATATGTTTGGTAAGGGGCTAGACTTTCACTCCTTACTTTCCATCTTTTAGAAATCTGGTTGATGATCAATGAAGAGTCCCCGAATATTCGTAATTTCTTTATTCCCGATGCCAAAGAAATTTCGAGGCCTATCACGCATGCTTCGTATTCAGCAGCTTTATTGGTAACGTCGAAATCTAGCTTTATGGAGATTGGAACGTGCTCTTCTTTAGGTTATACTAATAGTACTCCAATGCCACATCCCTTTTGGTTTGAGGCTCCATCGAAGTATAAAGTCTAAGTATCATCTTCTGTGACCATCAAGTCTTCGTCTGGAAATTCATTGTCGTGTATTGGCGTTGAATCTTCTATTGGGAAATCTGCTGGGAAATCCAAGACCACGGATCCTTTGATAGCTTTTTCAGGCATGAGTCTCACATCAAACTGGGCTAAGTTGAGTATCCACCTTGATATGAGCCCATTGAGTGTAGACTTCTCGAACAGATACTTAAATGGATTAATCAGTCTATTATATATATATATATATATATATATTATTCCCCGTCCCACGGTCATATTTGTGCTTATTTGAGCTCTACAGAGCTATTTTTATTACTAATATACATTTTCTAGTGTTTTTGTAGAGTTGGTATTATTTTGTAGGAATTTGCATATTTATGACAATTCTCGAGCTTATTCAGCCATTAAAAAGATATTGGAGTTTGATTGTATTTTATGACCGTATATTTAAAGCCCAAGATCGAGTTAAGGGAATTTAATTCGGAAATTAAGGGCTCGATTAGTAAAGAAGTCCAATTATAAGTGTTTTGGGTGTTTTTGTCCCTCGGGAGAGTTACGTCACGAAGTCTGATCCGGCTGAGTTGTACCTGCAAAACCACGGAGACTCCGGGTGGTAGGAGCTCCGCCTCCGACGATCAAGTTAGTAACTTGAAAGGGAATAAAGAGTACGGAAATTTAGGTGGGGATCTGCTTGGATTCCAACCTCAGGTGTTTCTCTGATGTGAGAAATGTAGGTGTAATAAATGATTAAATGTGTCCCCAAAATGGGGAAACATCTCCCTATTTATAGGGTCATTGGAGAACGTGCCCATATCTAGGTCACTTGACCTAAATTTCAGTGCCTGCGCCGTCAAACGGCGCTTCTTGGGATTTGGGCCCATGAAGACCGCCATTTCAGAGATGTATCTAAGGGCGCCACGTGTCAAGAGGATATTAAGCCACATGGGCCATCCTGAATTCGACACGTGGCCTCCTCTCATTGGTCCACGTGTCTAGGGTATTTTTACCCTAAACAATAAGCTACTATTACGGACCAAGTAATGAGGCCACAAAACATAAGACAAACAACAAAGGCCCAAGAAAGAAGCCCCAATAATATCACAACAGGTCTGCTGGGCGTGATTTCAGACGGGCCCGGTCGATCTGGATTCGGCCCGATCGGGCGTAGATGTATTGCCGCTGCTTGCAATTGTTCAATTGTTGGTGTAATTATTTTGGGCAAAGCATTTAAGTAGGCTTGCTAGCTGCTATAGTTTTAGGCCCATACTTTTGTTATTGCGGACGAGAGGCGGTTTCTGAGTATTATTATCTTTGTAGTTTGAATTTTATTAGGAATAGGAAACTAAAAGTTTCTAGTTGACTTTTCCTTATAAAAGGAGTAGTAGTATGTGGGGGGTTAGGTTCTCTAAGCTTTAGTTTTTAGTTTTATTTTCTCTCTCTAACTTTTCTCTCTCTCCCTTAATTAAACTCTTAGTATTATTTTCTCTCTTGTTTCTCTCTCTACGATGGCTTCTCCTTTAATCTTAGTTATTTACTTTATTCTTTCTATCATGACTTGTTTAATTACTTTGATTAATTTAGATTTAATTATGCGTGAGTAGTTTTCTTTCTAGAGTTTGTGGGGATCCATAAATAATATGAAGGGGTAATTTATTATTGTCAATTGTCAATGCTAGATTAATTTCCTTTTGATTGATTTAATGCTCTGTGACTAGATTCTCACAGATCTTTTATGCCTGAGTTTAACAATATTGATTTGATAGATGAGATTGATGTTTAGGTCTAGTTTCAATATGCAGGTTAATTTATAAATGGTTAAGTCGAGATTCGAGAGATAAGATTTAATACCGGTAAATTAATTGTGTTATTGTAATACGTAGCGAAAGCCCTTTATGATCTGATTAATGTATGCATTGATGATTGATTATTATGTTTTACCCTGGAATATTATTTATTGGTGAACCTATGCTCTAGGCCTTTTTTTCATTTTTTTTCCTCCTAGTTTTATTCTTTCCCACTTTTACTCTTCATAGTTTAGTTTCCTTCAATCATTATATTTTGGTTAATTTATAATCTAGATTTTATTAATTAATTCGGAATAGAAAGACTCGTTTCTCTGTGGATTCGACCCTACTTCCCTATCTACATTAGTTAGAGGATTTAGGAATTACTTTTGATTTGGGGATACGTAAGTGTTGGGATTGTGTTGTGTGTATGATTGTTCGGTGAACTTTTGTGGAGTTGAGTTGTGATTGGAGATGTTTTGGTCATCACATGTCGCAACCTTGGGTTTTATTAGGATATGCCTCCCTTAAGCATGGCTTTACTCTCACATTTTCCTAAATTTAGCCTACCCTTTACCCTAGCCTTACATTACAAGCTTTAAAGACCTTCCGACCTTTTTACATAAGAGTTGTATGAATGTGAAAGTGTTGTTTATCAATGCAAGTTATGATTTGACATATTTCGAGTCGACTAGTATGTTGAGCGTTCATTGTTTTAAACACACGAGAGTGTGAGTTGGGAGGGCATTGTTCACAAATAAAGGGGTTGGTTGGAGAGCGATCGAGTACATCTTTTACTCGCCACATAAATGAGAGTTGAGTGTGTGAGCACTAGTCTTTAATTCTATATGCTCTTGTGGTTTGCTCTATTTGACAAATGTTAGGGAAGATTGGTTGTTAGATGGATTTGATTGGTTGACTTTGATACATGTTTTTCAGATTTACCTTGAATTATATTTATTGATTTTTATTGTATTTGGAGTGAAGTATTGATTTTTTTATTCATTGCTTTGCTTAGGGACAAGCAAAGGTTTGGCTTGGAGGAGTTTGATCAGTTTATTTTATATATATTTTATTCCCCATCCCACGGTCATATTTGTGCTTATTTGAGCTCTACAGAGCTATTTTTATTACTAATATACGTTTTCTAGTGTTTTTGTAGAGTTGGTATTATTTTGTAGGAATTTGCAGATTTATGACAATTCTCGAGCTTATTGAACCACTACAAAGATATTGGAGTTTGATCGTATTTTATGACCGTATATTTAAAGCTCAAGATCGAGTTAAAGGAATTTAATTCAGTGAGTAAGGGCTCCATTTGTAAAGAAGTCCAATTATAAGCTACTATTATGGACCAAGTAATGAGGCCACAAAACATAAGACAAACAACAAAGGCCCAAGAAAGAAGCCCCAATAATATCACAATAGGTCTGCTGGGCGTGATTTCAGACGGGCCCGGTTGATCGGGATTCGGCCCGATCGGGCGTAGATGTATTGCCGCTACTTGCAATTGTTCAATTGTTGGTGTAATTATTTTGGGCCAAGCATTTAAGTAGGCTTGCCAGCTGCTATAGTTTTGGGCCCATAATTTTGTTATTGCGGATGAGAGGCGGTTTCAGAGTATTAGTTTCTTTGTAGTTTGAGTTTTATTAGGAATAGGAAACTAAAAGTTTCTAGTTGACGTGGGGGGTTAGGTTCTCTAAGCTTTAGTTTTAGGTAGTTTTCTTATTGATTAATTTTAGTTTTAATTTTAGTTTAGTTTTCTTTTCTCTCTCTCCCTTAATTAAACTCTTAGTATTATTTTCTCTCTTGTTTCTCTCTCTACGATTGCTTCTCCTTTAATCTCAGTTAATTACTTTATTCTTTCTATCATGACTTGTTTAATTGCTTTGATTAATTTAGATTTAATTATGCATGAGTAGTTTTATTTCTAGGGTTTGTGGGGATCCATAAATAATATGAAGTGCTAATTTATTTTTGTCAATTGTCAATGCTAGATTAATTTCCGATTGATTTATTTAATGCTCTGTGACTAGATTTGCGCAGATCTTTTATGCATGAGTTTAACAATATTGATTCGAGATTCGACAGATGAGAATTGATGTTTAGGTCTAATTTCAATAGGCAGGTTAATTTATATATGGTTAAGTCGAGATTCAAGAGATGAGATTTAATACCGGTAAATTAATTGTGTTATTGTAATACGTAGCGAAAGCCCTTTATGATCTGATTAATGTATGCATTGATGATTGGTTATTATGTTTTACCCTAGAATATTATTTATTGGTGAACCTACGCCCTAGGCCTTTTATTCATTGTTTTACCTCCTACTGTTATTCTTTCCCACTTTTACTCTTCATAGTTTAGTTTCCTTCGATCATTATATTTTTGTTACTTTATAATCTAGATTATATTAATTAATTTGGAATAGAAAGACTCGTTTCTCTGTGGATTCGACCCTACTTTCCTATCTACATTAGTTAGAGGATTTAGGAATTACTTTTGATTTGAGGATACGACTTTACCTTGTCATGGATCCATTCGGGAAACTATAGAGACTGTATGCACAAGCATGTAATGTCTGAGCTTGGTTGTGGCCTACACCAATGCGAGGCACAATTTCTTAAGCGGTGTATAGCGTAATTCATACTCGAGCATCTTTTTTTCTTAGATAGTAGATTGCATTTTCTTTACCTTCTACTTCTTCTGCAAGCATGGCTCCCATTGTCTCCTTGGTGATTGTTAGTTACAACCTAAGAGGTATCCCTGGGAGTGCTGGCGCTAATACGGGAGGATTTGCGAGATAGGCTTTGATCTTTTCAAAGGCTAATTGACACTTTTCGTCCCATATTACTAGCACATTCTTTTTTAGTTTCTTTAATATTGGTTCGCATATCGTTGTTAGCTTCGATATGAACCTACTTATATATTGCAACCGGCCAATAAACCCTCAAATTTGTTTCTCGGTTTTGGGCGGTGGCATTGACATGATCGCTTTGATCTTGGTTGGGTCTATCTCTATTCTTCTAGAGCTTATGACATATGCCAAGAGCTTGCCTAAGGTGACTCCGAAAACGCACTTTGACGGATTCAACCTCATGTTGTATTTTCTTAGCCTTTCAAAGAATTTCCTTAAGGCTATTTGATGTCTTGGGTGATCTCTTGATTTCACAATCATGTCTCCCACATATACTTCAACCTCTTTGTGCATCATGTCATTGAGTAAGGCAGTCGCTGCTCGTTGGTAAGTAGCACCCGCGTTTTTCAACCCAAATGGCATTATCGTGTAACAGTAAGTACCCCATGGTGTTATGAATGTTGTTTTCTCCATGTCTTCTTCTGCCATGAGAATTTGATTGTACCCCACGTATCCATCCATAAACGAGAGAAGTGCATGATTTGTTGTATTATCTACCAAAATATCGATGTGTAGTAAAGGGAAGTCGTCCTTTGGACTTGCCTTATTTAAGTCTTGATAGTCGAAACACATTCTTACCCTTCCATCCTTCTTCAGAACTGGGACCACGTTGGCCACCCATTCGGGGTATTTGGATACTCTGATAAAACCTGCAGTTATTTGTTTTTTAACTTCTTCTTTTATTTTAAGAGCTACATCGGGTTTCATTCGACGGAACTTTTGTTTTACAGGTTTCATTCCTAGAATTAGTGGTATAGTGTGTTGAGCTATTTCTCTATTAATGCCTGACATATCTTCATATGACCAAGCAAATAAATTGTTAAATTCTTTAAGTAGATTAATTAAATCGGTTCTTTCTTGTTCATTAAGTGTTAATCCGATTTTAACTTCTCTTTTAATGGTTGAATTATTAGAGGTATCAACTATCTCAGTTTCCTAAATTATCGGTGTTTTCTTTTTAAGTGTTTCCATTGCTTTAATAATTTCTTTGTCATTTTCATTGTTAGTTAATCAATGCTCGTCATCTTGGGTTAATGAAAAACAGAGGAATAAGCAGAAGAAGACATATTATTGAATTCTGAAATCATTACATCAAAAAGGGAAAATGTCCTCAGGGACTTGATTACTAACTATCCTAGGAGTAGAAATATAACAAGTAGGGGGTGCTACAACTAAAGACTTGGACGACTCTACAGGAAAATACTCTGACTCTGACTCACGACTCTTCAAACATCGGTCCCTGCCCTGTTGTTATGAATATTTTCCTTCCACTTGGAGTAGTCACCTTGACCGTCTTACGCCACCCTTGTACTAATCCTTCTGCTGGAGTGATGAGCTTTGAAGGGTCCAAATTCTCGCTTTATAGGACCGTCTGGATGAGCGAGGAGTTATCCTCTACGTATTTTGGCTCATCTTTTTCTCGCCCAAATAGTAATCCTATGACATTAAAGTCAAAGCATGGGGGTGCTTTCTCCTTGTGAATAGGAGTTAGGATTTCATCTAGAAAGTAAAAATCTAAGAAGATTTCAAACCCCCTGTTGTCTTATGCCATTTACAACGAAGGGTTCAGGAAATTCTTAGCATGGATAGTCTTCTCCTTCTCTTATAAACTGTCCATTAAGAGTAAGAGGAAACTGATCCATTGGGATTGCTTTCTTTTGGGTGCGAGTGTTCCTACGCGCCTGAGACCTTTATTGGGCTCGCTTAAGATCTTCCCGAATCGGTTCCAAACCAAGTCCGAAAGTATCTAACTTAGGGAGGCTAGGTAATTCTAGCTGTTTTGCTATCTCCTTCTTCTTTCCTAAAGTCATTCCAGGAAAGTACCTTTGTCTCTTGATAATAGCATTTACTGTCATATTAGAGTGGGGGTCGTGACAGAGAGGGGTGCATTCATCCTCCTCGATTAAGGAGACCTCTTCATTAAAGCCCCACAAGTCTTCATCATCTTCATCGTGCTCCACATTAATGATCGGATTTTCTACAGCTTTAATCCTCATAGGTGAAGCATCGATTGTGATGGGGATTCCTCTAACTGTAGCTTTTACCTGTTGGTGAAGAGATGAAGGGACGACCTTGAGGTCATGAAGCCAAGGGCGTCCCAAAAATAACTTGAATGAAGCTTTAATGTTTACCACTTGAAAGGTAGTGGCATGTTCTATTGCCCCCGTTGTTATATTCATAGTAATTTTACCAAGAGTATGGCGAAGGGTATTGTCATAAGCTTTTATTTCTTGTGTTGACGGGGTCAAGTCTTCATCCCTTATGCCTAACATCCTCGCAGTTTTGAGTGGACAGACATTAATTGCCGATCCATTGTCTATAAGAGTCATTGGGACGTTCATTCTCCTGCAAAATACTGTGAGGTTTAGTGCCTTGTAATGCTTGTCACCTTCTGGAGGTAAGTCTTTGTCAGAAAAGGTGATCAAATTGATAGGACTAGGATCACTCGTAAGGAAGTTAGCCAACCCCTCAAGAGTGGTGTCAGAATCTATCCCTTTCTTATCCAAGGCATTCATTACTGCCAACCTATGTTCTCGAGACGTAGCTAGAAGTTTCCATACATTCATCTCGACCTTGGTCATTTAGAATTGTTTGACAATATCATTGTCTTGTATGATAGGTACGGGAACTTGCTGCACGGTTAGAATAGGTTGTGTTGAGACGGGAGGTTGTGCTCTCCCAAATCTTGTGAGGACATATATATGTGAATCCTCTTCATCCCCAAAGTCACCTACTGAATACGACACTGAAAGTGGAGGTTTTTCCATGTCTTTTAGGTAGACGCCTTCTTCATCGCTGTCCCAAACCCCATTGGTGCTTATGTCTTCTTCTTGTGGGATTTGAACTAGCTTCTTATCATCAATCATCTTCTAAATTAAATCTTTGAATTTAAAACAGCTATCAATAGTATGTCCTCCTGATTGATGGTATTGACAGTAGAACCTGTCTATCCTCTGTAGAGATTCAAATGGTCTCAGTTCGAGAGGTTTGACCTTACCATTCTCGGAGAGCATTTAGAACATTTTAGCATATGAAGTCCCAATTCGAGTATAGAGTTTATTACTCTTCTTGGGTGTGTCAATTACTTGTAGAGGGAATGTTTTCTTCTTCATGGGTGGAACTTTGTCATACTTTTTCTGAAGTTCCTCCCCTTGTTTCTTTGCAAATTCAATAGCCTCACGTAGTAAGTTCATTCCCTCCCACATGGACCATATAAGAATTTGCACATCTTCCTTGCTTGCTGGTTCTGGAAAATCATCCATGAATCGAAAAAGATCTCCTCCTCTTCTTCGATACCATGAATTTCCTCAATAGGTTTGATGAGAGATGAGGGATCAGCATCATTTTCCTCATCAGAGATGGCCAAGGAATGGGAGAGAGGTGCATTGTCGATGCTTGGCTTCTTACTGGCAGGGGGCAATGGTAGTTTATTATTATCAATTAAATCTCTGATAGCTTCCTTAAGCTTCCAACAATTTTCAGTGAGATGGCCCCTACCTTGGTGATATTTGCAGTGTGCATTGGGGTTCCAATTAACTGTTCTCTTTTCAACTGGTGGGTCCCCAAATGGTCCAATATGAGTTATAAGACCTTTTGTACTAAGTCGGTCGAATGCTCTGTCATAACGCATACCAATAGGAGTAAAGTTTCTCCTAAATGGTTTCTTTTGTCCTTGGTTGTTCAAAATAAGGACTTCACTCAAATTAAAGGCGCTAACATTGTTTGAGTGGGTGGTTTTGGAGAAGAAGGATTGTTGTTCTTCTTACCTTTCTACCCACTGTTAAAGTTATTGTTAGCAGCTTTCTATTTAGCAAGATCGTCTTCAATGTTAATCCCAATATCATAGACGGCCTTGAAGGTGTGTAGATTGCTTTGATATTTCATATGCTTGGAGTACTTTTCTTGAAGATTATTGATGAACAACCTCACATATTCTTTTTCACTTGGTACTTCATTCAATCATCTTAGCAGAGGTTTCTCTCCATTTACTGAAGAAAGAAGTGAAACCTTCATTCTCCTTCTTTTTAAGTATCTCAAGTTCCCTATGATAAGTTTCAACTTGAATATTGCATTTATACCTATCAATGAAAGCGTTTACTATTGATTCCCAAGTAAAGGTTTTCTTTTTGTCAAGGGAGAAGAACCATTGTTGGCAAACAGTTTCAAGAGATAAGGAAAATAGAGAAGCAAATACTTTTTTATCAATACCCTTAATACTCATTATTGTTTCAAAAGCTCTTAAATGAAAATAAGGGTTTTTAGTTGCTTTGAGTTTTGGGATGTCGTTGGCATTGAACTTCTGCGGAAGAAGCTCCTTGTCCACCGAGATTCCTTGTGAACTAATGCTCTGAAGCTTGTAGTCATTAGACAGCTTGCTCAAGCTTTCTTGCATAAGGTCCATTTGTTGTTGCTTCATAGGATCATTAACTTCGAGGGTTAAAGTCTTCAGTAGTTCAGTAACACCAGCCATTTGCTTCTTCAGCTCGTTAACTCCTTCTTGACTCGCCATTATCTTCTTGGCTTTCCTTTTTCGAGCGATTGGTTTGTCAAAAAGTTGTACTTGAATGAAAAGGTTGTCTTTGATCAAACGCCCTTCCTTTCTTGACCACGCGCTATAAATTAAACCATTTTTATTTTAATGGCTTGACTCAAATTGACTTTGACTTTACGGGTTTATGAAGAAAAGGAAAAAAGAAAAAATAGGGTGTATATTTTTGGGATAAAGTATAGGGTTCAAATAAGTGGTTTAATTGGAGGATTAATATCCAACTTACCCCCCTAAAAAAATGACGGAAAACACGCGCATATAAGACTCTCTTAGACATGGTCAAAGTGTATATACATATTAGTGTGTGCTTTATATGTGAGTGCAAGTGACATGCTTTGATTCTTGTGTAAGACCATGGGACTTAGTGTATAGACTCAATTAAGGACTTAACAAAGGTACTGTTATTACCAAAATAATCGAACTGATTAGCAAACTATTTAATTAGACTCGTCGTTATGACTTGAGCAAAATTCTGAACTATCGCCAAAGCAACAGGATTTTCCCCGCACTCTGTAGTGCAACACCAGACGATAGAGGTGTCGCCAGGCGTTGCACAACATAGTGTGGCGCTACAGCCCAAATCGTGGTGCCATTACTGGTGCATTAATCTGGAACTGCTTTCAGTATTTTAACTCTACGAGACATGCCTAAAATCGTACTAAGTCAATTTCGATTAAATTATTAGACTTTAAATACTCACGTTAATTAATTAGGCAAATTTCTTTTAGTCATTAATTAGTTTTTTTAGACTTAAACACAAGTCAACAAACGGCTAGGAAAAACACATAGAGTATGCACAACAAATAATGCAAAATTAGGCAAGTAGGCACAATATGATGCAATGAGTTTGCAACTTAACCACGGCTCTAGTTCTCTAAATTTCGGGATGTGGGTTAGTCAAAGAGGGTCCATGGTTACTTGTCCGGATGCATCGCGCGGAAGCCTTACCTTTGAAGGGTTTGCAGGAGTGGATGGGACACCACGAGTTAAAAAACTCGTTTCCATGGTTTAGTGAATTCAGCGTTCTCGGATGTACCCTTTTTTGCACAGAGAGTTCAATCAGGTGGATGGAGCATGAATTCCCAGAGGGTTATGTCCATATGTAGAATCGAGCAAACAGTGCTAAAAACTAGTCAAAATTAGAACGCATATTTCTTGCTCGGCATTGGAAGAACTTGGCGCCAGCGAATAGAGGCTGTCGCCGCAATATGGCTCTGTCGCCTAGCGACTGAAGTATCGCCAGGTGACAGAGTCATATCATTGGCGACAGACTCTATTTTCAGGACACCAGTTCCTACATGCTTCAGCAGCTTTCTATGCTCGATAAAAATTTTCCAGTTTCGCGCAGCATTATTTCGATCCTAGTTGTGAAATATTCCTCAAATTTCCTACGTGTAAAAATCCAATGTTTTTAACTCATAACGGATGGTCTTCCAATGAGATCTTTTTTATGCATATGACAATAGTGTTAATCAAAATTACGCACATGAAATGCTTAGAACTTTACGAGTCTCATCCACTTATTCTAAATAATTGCCAAAATAAATTTTAGGAATTAAAATAGAAATCCTCCCCAGCAGAGTCGCCAAAAACTGTAGGGAATATTTCAAGCATTAACCTAAACTTGAACCCCACTGTGATCATAAACTAAAGTACGGTAGCGTCCAAAGGGAAGGAATATAGAGCAAAAGAGTTGCCAACATGTTTTAGGAACTTGTAAACCGTTCACAGGGTGAAGTTTACACCCCTTAACGATCCAAGAAATCGTTAACTCCAATAGGTCTGGAAGCATGACTAGAAGTTCGGGGATGAAGGTACAAATCCAACCTAAAGGAGACTGAACCTGCCCTAATAATATGCCTCTACTTTATTCTTCTCATATTCATGTGCGCTTTCTGACTAACATGCAATCAATAGGTTAACCCTAAACCTGTTTAATCTATGTTGGTTGAATATTAATGCACAAATAAAACTATTATTGGCGATCACTTGAATTATAATCATATTAACCCTAAACAAGATTATTAATTATCTTATTAAGCGTGATTACAAGTACAAATTCCCTTTAAACATGCATAAAAGGCGTGATCAAGCAATAACAATAAATATAATCAAGCAACATAATAATAACAACAATAATCATAATCATAACAATAATTATAACAATTATAATCATAATTAAAATAATCATATTAACGCTAAAGCATAATAATAGCAAGATCATAGGAATGATATTAACAAGATTAATAACAAACCCTAGCATGTCACTAAATAATAAAAATCAAAGCTTTAACCCTAACATGATACTATCATGATATTAGGAAAGAAAATAGAAAGCATCATAGGAATCATAATAAGCATATTTGATATTATATCGTTTTCTCTAAACATGATACTAGGAATCATTGTTGTCATTCAAAACATCAACCATCCTAACATGATACTTGGAATCAAAATAACAACCAAGACATGATATCATAATATCAATTAAACAATTAAAGCACTTACGTGAATGGCTCGTACCTCTTTTTAATAACAAAATACGCACGTTAGTAACTTCAAGGAAAATAAAAAATCAAGACAATTAAATTAAATAATTGGAAGATAGATTTGGGATTAAACCTTCAAAATATAAAACCTTTCACGTCCTGGGTGAAGGCAACTTCAAACTTGGCTAGGTGTGTCTAGATCTTGTGAATGCGAAAAGAGAGAGAGAAAGCTTTAACCCTAACAATGATAATTGAAATAATCATGTTAAAGCATAATATTAATAGTAAGATACTATGCATGATACTAACAAGATTAATCACAAACCCTAGCATGTCAGTAAAAAATAAAAATCAAAGCTTTAACCCTAACATGATATTAACATGATATTAGGAAAGAAAATAGGAAGCATCATAGGAATCATAATAAGCATATTTGATATTATAACCTTTTCCCTAAATATGATACTAGCAGGAATCAATATTGTCATTCAAAACATCAATCATCCTAACATGATACTAGGAATCAAAATAACAACCTAGACATGATTTCTATATCATAATATCAATAAAACAATAAAAGCACTTACTTGGATGCCTCGTACCTCTTTCTAGCTCATTTCCCTAAACAATAGCTTGTAATTAACATGATAAAATGTATCCCCAAAACCAAACCTGATGATGAACAAATTTCACCGCCATTATTGGTCGCGTTGAGTATTTAATCTTTGGAGTGCTTAAATCCATGTTCTATCCATTATATTTCATAAACCAATCCACTTCCTAGCTCATTTCCCTAAACCATAGCTTGTTATCAACTTTTCGTGTCCACATCGTAAAACCGAGAGAAACTGATTTTTTGTTATTATAATTTTGATACAATTACCATTTGTTTGAATAGGCCTTGAAATAAGCTTTCCAAACATATATCATAAGCCCAATTCTGAGCTATAACGAAAAAGATATGAGCAAAACAATAAACTCGACAAAAAACCGACACCCTTCTACTAAAATGACCATATTTTAAAATCTACATATTATTTTGATTGTATTTTAATTGGGTTGGAAAGTAGACTTGATAAGATTTCAAATGATATATTATATGACTTATTCTGAGTTACGCATCAAAAGTTAAGATGATTTTAAAAACGGATAAAAAACTGGAATCACCGTGCACAGTGCAAAAGCACCGCGTCACGGGAGTGTGCCCCGTCTGATGGTGCCTTCCCCCGTCTGACAGTGCCTGGTGCGGTGACACGGAATTGTACATCGTGTCACTGTGCCATTTTTGAAGTTGTTTTGCGTCAAATTCCACCGTGGCACGGTACCTGTTTCCATGACACGATACCTGCTGCCGTGACACGGCATTTCCCACCGTGTCACAGTGCTTTTTCCGTGTAATTTCCGCGTTTTCCCATACCGTGACACGGTTTACTGTACCGTGTCATGGTGGACACTGCCGTGTCAAGGTACATGTGCTATGTCACGGAATTTTTTCGTGTTTTTTCCGTGTAAACCCTTCACGCGTTTTCACTTCCCGTAAGTCAAATATGTCCCGCATCACTCAAACTTCCCCAAGTCACGGGATTTTCCCCCGTCTGACTGTGCCAGGCACCGTGTCACTGTGCTCTTTTTCGTGTCACGGTGTAATTTTTTAGGGTTTTTATCTTTTTAGGGTTCTGCGTGTTCCCTCTACTTATTTTCTCTATAAATAGGATCCCCCTTTTTGCAGTTCGGGGCATAAAATCGTTCTCTCTTTCTCTCTTTTACACCAAAAATTATTCTCTTCTCTTTCTCTCATATTCTAAGCTTGAAGCCTATATTCCTAATTACATCATTCTTCCCCTAAGAACTCCAAGGAGACTATACAACACCCGAGGTTCCGTCCTTAAACCAAGGTGTGAAAGGTACAAATAACTGAGGGTTTGGACCAAATTAACTCTACTTTTTTATTTAATTTAATTCAATTTCTATTTGCTTTATATTTTTTTATTGAAGTTACTAACAGTTTATAATTGCTTAATTTAAAGGAACGCGCAGAATGTGAGTAATTAATTAATTTAATTACTCTTATTCTATTTTATAATTGCTAGTATCATGATTAGGTTAATTTTATATTTGATTTGACTAACTCTATTATTGTTAAATTGCTTCCAATATTGATGTTTATTCTATCACTATATTTATTGATCACCTTATTGCATGTTAAAGAAAATATGTAATTGAAAATCACGCCTAATAAGATAATTTGGACGATTGATTTAGGTTCCTTTTTAATCTTTTTGTTTAATCAAAGTGATCACTAATAATTTAGAATTATATGTTGCATTAATAATAAACCAATTTAGCATAATAATAGTTTGGAGCAAATTGAATCTTTGTTTGCATGCCTTTGAGATCGCAGGAATCACTTTTCACTATAAGAATCGAGTATAGGCCAATACGGGCGAATGTGACTCCATGACTCACTTCATACCATAATCCCTGATCCTCCTTTCGTGGTTCCAAACCATATGGAGTTAGTAATCTCATGGATTATGAATGGGGTGTAACCTTCACGGGTCAATCGTTGTTGCCTATCGTTGTCCCTTATCGTGGTTGTCTTTTGATGATCCGTGAATGGTTTACAAGTTCCTTAAAAACGTGTTGGCGGCTCCCTACTTTGCTTTGTCCCTAATCATAATGTCAATTCCTACTTCCTATGAGGGCCAACCATATTCACACATGCTTTAACGTAGGTGCACTTCAAACGACGCCAACAATTTGGCGATTGCACTGGGGAAGATTCTTGGTTATTTATCGATTTGAGTGATCAGTATTTAGTTAAGATGAGTGGATGAGACTTGAAAGATTCTTGAAAAATATTCCTCTGATTAATTTGGCATTTTTGCATAAGCATAGACGTTTTAATTTCGCATTTAGGTCTGTCCCATAAGAAAAATTGAATAACTTGATTGCGTACGAAGGAAAACAGGGCACCAGTCAGATTTTATGACTGTCGTGCCACGGCAGAATCTGCCGTGTCACGGTGCAGTACACCGTCTGACGGTGTGCAGCACCGTGGCACGATGCTCTCTACCGTGTCACGACAGTCCTAAAATAAGTCCGGTGGCGTATTTTCTTTTCTTACAGTCAACTTCCTTCGATTTTTCTGAAAAAACATGTGTGTTCTACATGCGTCTTAGCCCCAGGGGATTTAAGCTCTATCAACCCAAAAACGCTCATGGCAATAAGGATTCATCCGAGTTATAAATCAACCCAAACCATGGAGTTGAGTTCGATTTCATCACAAACTCGCGGAGCCGCCCGTTGGCATACACTCTCAAGGGAGGATGCCTTGCTAACGCGTCCAAACTCTTAACCATGGTACCCTATTGACAACAAATAAACCTGACCATAGTCGAACATAGAACTTGACCTTAGGTTACGAACTATTCTTTGCATCATTGTGCCTACGTGTTTTATGTTTGGTCGTTTTGATCCTAACGTTAACGATCTTTCTTTGTCTATGGTGGATTATTTTATGACTAACGATTGTCAATGGACCGTGTTCACTTAGTAATTAGCGCAAACTAAAAAAAAATTTGTCGAAGTCCACCGTGCCATGGGAAAGTCCACCGTGTCACGGCAGTTTGGCAGTTTCCACCGTGACACGGTGGAATTCCTAAACAAAAAATAAAAATAAAAATTGTCCTGCCACGTCAGCATCCACCGTGCCACGGGAAAGTCCACCGTGTCACGGCAGTTTCCACTGTGGCACGGCAGAATTCCAGCAAAAAAAAAAAACAAAAAAGATCACCGCGTCACGGCAGCTTGTACCGTGACACTGTACAGTTTTCCGTGTCACGGTGCCTAGGAAATAAGTCCAGTCAGCTTTTTTTTTTAGTCTTCCTTGTTAATTTGGTCCTCGCGTCAGTCATTTTTGTTACTGTTCACATGTCTAGTCATACGATCATACCACGAGTCTTATAACATCACTTAATCACTCACGAGTCAAGTATAGTCCACACACTTTCTTTACTTTTTTTTACTCGTGTCATACACCATGTCTTTAATGATCGTATACTAGGTTCATGCATCCCCATTTCCGTCATAATAAAAGATGAGTGGATCGGAGTTATTCTCACCTATTTTCAAATGACCTTTTTTTCCTATCTTGAGCAATGTGTCAAACAATTAAGTGCGGTTGATTTCACAGCACTTGGTCAAGGAGCAAGGGTAGATTGGTACGGTTCGAGTCATTACTACATCAACCTCTTAAACCTAAGAGGCGTTTAAAGAGAACTTTGCCATCTCCACGTCACTCATCACCTACAAACTAATTTCTGTTTGTCCCAATGGCTACTAAGGAAGATATTGAGAACATAAACAAGTCCATTGAGACAATGTCTAACATGTTACAAGCACTCACTACCAGAGTCAATACAGTAGAGCAAAACAATGTTACTGCGGCTACAAGGGACAAGATCAAAGAGAAAATGAGCAAGATTTCTGAGGATTTCACCTATATGGAACGGCCTCCCACTCCTTTGAATGTGAAGGACAGACTCCCTAAAAAGTTCTCCACTGCTGATATTCCCAAGTTCAAGCCTACTGACAATCCAATATTCCATTTGAAGGTGTTCTCTGCAACCATGGCTCTTAAGGTATTATACGTAACACTCTTCCCTACGGTGTTCCCTCTCTCCTTAGAACATGCTTGCCAACAATGGTTTTATTCCCTAGATGCCAAGCGTACTGCAACTTGGAAAGATGTCACGGACAGTTTCATGAACCGTTACAATTGTAACATTCCAAGTAAAACTTCTGAACGTGAACTCTCCATTTTCAAACAGAAAGAGAATGAAGGCTTCACCGCTTATCTGAAAAGGTGGAGGGAAACGGCTTCACTCTTGGTAGATCCTCCCAAACAAAGAGAGATGGTTCGCCTCTTTATTCAAAATCTGACTCACAAATATAGGGAACATCTCAAATTTCTTCCATTGAACACTTTCGAAGCTGTATACCACATCGGCATCAATATCGAGGATGAGCTAATAAAGACTGATGGTAGTAACAATAATAACACTTGGAAAAACAAGAAGAACGACCATCCTTCTTCTTCGTCTTCTAAGCACGAAAATACTACCAACAATATAAGCCAAGTTGATCTCAATGAAGTGTTAGCTCTTTATACTCCATTTCCCAAGAAGAAAAAGAACTTTTACTCCTTTAGGAATGACTTATGATGCGGCCTTTGATCGCCTTTACGGTCAAGGCTTGATCACACCTATTGGGCCATTTCCAGAGCTAAAACCTGAAGAAAGGAGCGCCAAATGGAATCCCAATGCCCATTGCAAGTACCATCAAGGAAAGGGCCACCCTACGGAGCAATGTTGGAATCTGAAGGACGTCATTCAAGACTTGGTAGATGCAAACAAACTTCCTGTCCCTCAAGGCGGCAAGAAGTAATGAACACAAGGCACACAACAGATCCTTCGTGCAAGATTTCACGATTTCTTTATTTTCTTTATCATTCATCTCCATTCCCCCATTCATGTCTAGCATAGGTTTTCCATTTCAAATCTTATATGTTTCATGTGTTTCGTTCACCTTTTCCATTAATAAAATAAGCAAATTTCTTTTACATCTCAATCATAGAATTTTTCATTCACTCATACTAAAAAAAACAATTACCTAACTAAACACAAGGTACACCAATGACTTGAGGCACCTTTGCAACCATGTCATTCCCTGTTAACCGTTCAATCACATTCCATTTCTTCATCAACCACTTTAAGCCTCGTCTAACGATTGGCCTTCATTTCTTCAACCTACATTCACTTAACCCTGGGATTGGAAGATGTGTAATTGTATAACATTCAAAAAGAAAGTAAAAAAAAAAAAAAAGCAGCAAAGCAACAATAAAACAATGCCTAAGGGCAACTGTTCCAATGTCTATGATATGAACACGTCTCAAATTGCGTCTCTCATCGAGTGCTTGGTACCGTGCCTGAGAAACATGAATGCTAAGTGAGTGATGGACCGCAAGATCTGAGATTGCCCACATTGATTCAAAAGAATGAAAAAAAAAAGCAAAAAAAAACGAAGAAAAAATGAAAATAAACTTGGAAAATTCAAAACAAAAAAATATAAGAAAAATAAAACTTGCAAAGTCTAATACACAGTTGCATATCTTGGGGGCTTCTCTCGGGTCTTGAGCCTTTTACCCCTTTCTTCCTTAAACCTTCAGCTTAACCACCTTACAACCCTTGAAAGACCTCTTTTAGGTGTACATACACTTGTGCAAAGTTCGGCTAAAGCTACGTTCGGCCTGATTCCTAACTGATACGTAGGCAACCTCACATTGAGGTGCGGCCACATTCATATGCGTGATCGAGTTAAAGAATACCCAATGCTTACCCTTATGACCCTATCCATCTAGAGCTAGACTTGGGGGATTGAACCCACATCATTTAGCCTACCCAGCCTAAAGAGTCATCATCTTTGACTCTTTACATATATATTTCCATCACCATAACCTTTTCAGCCAACCTTAGTATCACTTTCACACACGTCTTTCACACATACATAGCCATATTATCTTTCCCTTAGGAACTTTTTATCATGAAATCTTGTTTCCCTACTGTGCATGCTTCATCATATTTCCAAGCAACATTCATTAAAAGAAACATTATATACTTGCTTAGCTTCCTAACCTGAGCAATGTTCATTTTTTCAAGCATCGCATAATGTGCTGAGCAACATTTATATATCAATAATTTGTAATCATACAAAGCATATCGTTCTTAGATCCTTGACCTAAGCAACGTTCATTATGCAATAATCACTTCATCTATATACGTGCTTAGCTTCAAGACCTAAGTGACATTCAAGATCGTTTCCTTACACCATATATGATGCTTAGCTCCATGACCTAAGTTCATTCATCTATCGTGTCACATAATGTAATTGTCCTTAGCCTCCTGGCCTAAGAACATGCATCATGCATAAATTATTTTCAAGACAAGCAATTTAATTCATGCGATACATTTCGTCTTGCTCAACGAAGAAGTTCAAAACTTTTTCCCTTTCTCATAACTTTTCTTTGGGGGAAATTAAAAAACGTTTTTTAAATTTTATTATCGAGGGAAGTTGAAAATAAAAACTTTTTTTTAACGTCTTTCTCAGGAGAGAGTCGGTACCCTCCACTCATCTCATGACAAAAATGACGGAATTTTTTTTTGCTTTTGCATTTTCGATTGCTTGTGTCTGTGCACACACACTCAAAATATACACACACAACTACAAGTTATACACATGTCATGTCGTGTCGTGTCAAGTCAAACTTGGTCAAGTCAGTTGGTCAAGTCAATCACAGTCTATACGAGTCCCTTGGCAAATTTTATTTTGCAGGTCTCAATTACAGCCCACGTCCGAGGACAAGCGGACCATCTATAACCCACGTCCGGGGACAAGCGGACCATCTATAGCCCACGTCCGGGGACAAGATGACCATTTACAGCCCACGTCCGGGGACAAGCGGACCATCTACAGCCCACGTTCGGGGACAATCGAACCATTTACAGCCCACATTCGGGGATAAGCGAACCATCTACAGCCCACGTTCGGGGACAAGCGAACCAATTACATCCCACGTTCGGGGACAAGCGGACCATCTATAGCCCATGTTCGGGGACAATCGAACCACTATCATTTCATGCTGCAAGGTTCTTGATACACAGAGACTTGTAATCTTATTAGACAAGTTTTTTCTCAAGAATGGAAAATTGTCGGTTGTTGTCATCTCTCAAAGCGAAGAAGTCAGCGATTACATGATCTGTCGACTTTCCTCAAGCATGGAAAGTATCATTCGGTAGATTTCTTCAAGCATAGAAAGCTACCAAACTCACCTGTCGACTTTCCTAAAGCATGGAAAGTATTATCCGCTGGATTTATTCAAACATAGAAAGCTGCCATAATCATTGTCGACTTTCCTCAAGCATGGAAATTATTATCCGGTGGATTTCTTCAAGCATAGAAAGCTACCAAAATCATCTGTCTACTTTCCTCAAGCATGTAAAGTGTCATCCGGTGGATTTCTTCAAGTATATAAAGCTACCAAGTTCATCTGTTGACTTTCCTCAGGCATGGAAAGTATTTCAAAACGTCATTCGGTGGATTCTTTCAATCATAGGAAGCTACCAAACTCATTGGTCACCGATACACTTGTGTAAGATAAGCATTCTATTCCTTTACTCTTTTATCTGTGGAACTGACATTTTTCTACAGGTATAGGCGTATACAGAGTGATTTAGGATCGCAGAACGTCTTAAATCATTCTCCGTCCCTATCGACTACTTTGACTATCGTTTTCGAAACTGACGTTTATACAAACTCAGTCAAAGTGAGGGCTTCTGTATATACCTAAAAATGTCTCCCCAAAACCAAACCCGATGATGAACACCTTTCACCACCATTATAGGTCGGGTTTAGTATTTATATTTGGAGTTCATGAAACCATGTTCTATCCAATATATTTCATAAACCAATCCATTTCCTATCTCATTTCCCTAAACCATAGCTTGTTATCCACTTTTCGTGTCCACATCGCAAAACCGAGAGAACAGATTTTTTTATCTTATAATTTTGATACAATTAATATTTGGTTGAGTAGGCCTTGAAATAAGCTTTCCATCCATATATCATAAGCCCAATTCCGAGCTATAACGAAAAAGATATGAGCAAAACACTAAACACGGCCCAAAACCAACAACCTTTTACTAAAACGGCCATATCTTAAAATATAAAAATTATTTTAACCTGACTTTAATTGGGGTGGAAAATAGACTTGATAAGATTTCCAATGATATATTATATGTCTTATTCTGAGTTACGGATCAAAATTTATGATGATTTTAAAAACGGGTAGAAAACTGGAATCACCGCGCACAGCGCAAAAGCACCGTGTCACGGGAGTGTGCCCTATGAGACGGTGCCTTCCCCCGTCTGACGGTGACTGGTGCGGTGACTGGTGCCGTGAAACGGTATTGTACATCATGTCACGGTGCCATTTTTAAAACCCTTTCGCGTCAAATTCCACCGTGGCACGGTACCTGTTGCCGTGACACGGTACCTGCTGCCGTGACACGGCATTTCCCACCGTGTCACGGTGATTTTTCCGTGTAATTTTCGTGTTTTTCCATACCGTGACATGGTGTACTGTACCATGCCACGATGAACACTGCCGTGTCACGGTACGTGTGCCGTGTCACGGAATTTTCTCATGTCTTTTCCGCATAAACCCTTCACGCGTTTTCACTTCCCGTAAGTCAAATATGTCCCGCATCACTCCAATCTTCCCCGCTTCACGGTATTTTCCCCCGTCTGACGGTGCCAGCCCCCAACTGGCAGTGCCAGGAACCGTGTCACGATGCTTTTTGCCGTGTCACGGTGTTATTTTTCAGGATTTTTATCTTTTTAGGGTTCCGCGTGTTCTCTCTGCTCATTTTCCTTATAAATAGGACCCCCCTTTTTGCAGTTCGGGGCATAAAATCTTGCTCTCTTTGTCTCTTTTACACCAAAAATTATTCTCTTCTCTTTCTCTCATATTCTAAGCTTTAAACCTATATTTAATTCCATCATTCTTCCCCTAAGCACTCCAAGGAGTCCATACAACACCCGAGGTTCCGTCCTTAAACCAAGGCGTGAAAGGTACAAATAACTGAGGGTTTGGACCATATTAACTCTACTTTTTTATTTTATTTAATTTAATTTCTATTTGCTTTATATTGTTTATTCAAGTTACTAACATTTTATTCATGATGTAGCAATTTAAAGGAACTCGCAGAATGTGAGTAATTAATTAATTTAATTACTCTTATTTTATTTTAATATTGCTAGTATCATGATTAGGTTAATTTTATATTTGATTTGACTAGCGCTATTATTGTTAAATTGCTTCCAATATTGATGTTTATTCTATTACTATATTTATTGATCACCATATTACATGTTAAAGGGAATATGTAATTGAAAATCACGCCTAATAAGATAATTTGGACGATTGATTTAGGTTCCTTTTTTAATCTTGTTGTTTAATCGAAGTGATCACTAATATTTTAGAATTATATGTTGCATTAATATTAAACCAATTTAGCATAATAATATTTTGGAGCAAATTGAATCTTTGTTTGTATGCCTTTGAGATCGCAAGAATCACTTTTCACTATAAGAATCGAGTAGAGGTCAATACGGGCGAATGTGACTCCATGACTCAGTTCGTACCATCATCCCCGATCCTCCTTTCGTGGTTCCGAACCATAAGGAGTTGGTAATCTCATGGATTATGAATGGGGTGTAATCTTCACGGGGCAATCGTTGTTGCTTATCGTTGTCCCTTATCGTGGTTGCCTTTTTATGATCCGTGAACGGTTTACAAGTTCCTTAAAAACTTGTTGGCGGCCCCCTACTTTGCTTTGTCCCTAATCGTTGTCCCTAATCGTAATGTCAATTCCCACTTCCTATGAGTGCCAAGCATATTCACACATGCTTTAACATAGGTGCACTTCAAACGACGCCTACAAGCGCCTAACACGCGCATGTCGCTAGACGACAGGGCTGTCGCCAAACGGCTTCACGTGTCGCTAGGTGACAGACATGTCGTATGGCGCTGCAAATAGTTTTCAACGTGTTTTCTTATTTTGATAAAATTTAAGCGTACGAGAGGGTAAAACTGTAATTTCCTTAAAAACACTTCTTTTATTCTAATTAAAACTTTTAAAAGTCAATTAAAGTCCATTTATCAATGCTAATCAAATTAGGATTCGAAAGAACCTTCTAGAAGACTATAATCAATCCTAATCGCATTAGGAATGATAAATCAATAATAGGCCCTCCTCTATATCATTGGGCCGCATATAAAGATCAAACCGGGCTAATTTAGTAATTTGGCCATAACTTCCTCATTATTCATCGGAATTGGGCTTATAATATATCGTTGGAAAGCTCTTTTATAACCCGACCCAACTACACTATTATTGGTCCCTTGCCATGGACCAAACCAAACCAAACTAGATTGGCTGTTTTGGTTTAAATAGGTTTTCAAAAACGGAGAGAAAGAAAAAAAAAATAAAACTAACCGCAACACTAGACTTTCCACACTTTCACTTCATTCGATTATGATTTGACGTGAAAGGTACTCATCACTGGGTTTGGTTTTGGGGAGACACAAATGGGTGTCTACTCGTACCGTTGAGTATTTTTGTACCTTAATATTTAGATTAATCCTAATCGTAGATACTAGTAGTTGCATAATTTGGTTAAGTCTTGAAGACGAAGGTTCTTGAAAGACAAAGCCATGAAGATGCAAGAAAATACCTTTTAAAGACTTGAAGAATTCAAGGGGTCATGCTAGTTGCCAATATGCATCTTATACTTATGCCTTATATATTCATGCTTGTACTTATATATGAATGATATGTTAGATACATGTTTAGGTTTTTAAAATGTTATGATAATTAGTTGAGTTCACTTAAATCAACCAACATAAAAACCCTAGGTCCCTAATAATATAGAGTAAAACTTTCCTTTTCAAAACAACACTTACCAACCGAAAGAGGGTGATGGTGGGCTACGCCAAAGCAAGGTACCATCACTACTCCAAGGAACATAAGGTACACCGGGTGTGCATGTTGGTTTTTGTTGAACTCATCGGTATGAGTGAGGAGTCCTCACATACCGTGGCAAAAGAGATATATTGTTAAGATGCATTGGATGCAACGATTATCTAACCTAGAATAGCTTGGAGCCATTAGCAAGGCAATGCTTACCTTGGGATAACGAGTGTTAGGACAAGCCAATGCATGCTTAATTACTCGTTGATCCCTTGGATCTTGGAATCACCTTATTTTCACAAAATGGGGAAAATTTTACGTGTAAATAAGATGTTATATAAGTATTGAAATATGCATGAATTATATTCAATCTTATTTATGTATTTTTTGAATGGTTTTTCATTTCAAATTCTTTCAATTGTAGAATCATGTCTTCGAACAACTTAAACAACCAGTTTTCATTACGCTTAATTCTCGATAAAGAAATGATGAGTGGGACCAATTTTCTTGATTGGCAAAGAAATTTGCGCATCGTTCTTATGCAAGAACAGAAAGAGTATGTCCTTGATGAGGAAATACCCGAGGCTCCCAATGAGGAGGTGACTCAGGCTACCCTAAACCGATGGAAAGTGGCCGGTAGGGATGTCAAGTGCGTAATGCTAGCCACTATGTCTCCTGAACTTCAGAAAACCTTCTTTGAGAAGTAATCAGCCCATGTGATCATATCTGAGTTACAAAATATGTTTCAAGAGCAGGCTCGAACTGAAAGGTTTGAAACCCACAAGCAAATCCTTTAGACTAAGCTCAAGAAAAGAGAGCCATTCAGCCCACATGTACTCAAAATGATCGGATTATTTGAGAACATGGGAAGGCTTGATGCGGGGTACTCAACTAAGATGGCTATTGACATCATTCTCCATTCCCTTCACAAAGGCTATGACTAGTTCAAATTAAACTACAATATGCATATCATGGAGAAAACCCTCACCGAGCTTCGTGGGATGTTGAAGCAAGTTGAGCAGACGCTCAAAGATGAGGGAAAGCACAACATGCTAATGATCAAAAACGGCAAGTCGTTCGAACGGGGAGGCAAAAAGAAGAAGGGCTTCAAGGGGAATGGAAAGAAGAACTTTCCGCCTAAGACGAAAGCTACCAAAGACAACAAGGAAAAGAAGGTAGCGTCTTCTAAGTCTGATTCTGAATGGTTCTATTGTAAGAAGAAGGGACATTGGAAGAGAGACTACCTCAAGCTCAAGGAAGATAAGAAGAACGAAATTGTTGCTTCTGTATTAGGTATTTGCGTTATAGACTTTAACTTCACTAGCTCAACTTCATGGGTATTAGATACCGGTTGTGGCTCACACCTTTGTTCCAATTCTCAGGGACTAAGGAACACTAGGAAGCTAGCAAAGGGAGAGGTCGAGCTCTGGGTCGGCAATGGAGCCAGGATTGGTGCTGTATCCGTAAGATCTCTTAGTTTGTCTTTGTCCACAGGGCTAGTTTTGAAACTTGACAATGTTTATTGTGTTCCCCACATTACTAAAAAATTATTTCAATTTCGGCGTTGGACGCCAAAGGTTTTGAATTTTGAGTTAAAGACCATTCTTGTTCATTCTATCTCGATAATGTTTTATATGGTACGTCACATTCTGAAAATGGTCTTTATGTGTTATCTTTAGACAAAGAAGATTATAAAGTTAATAATCCCACTAAGAAAGCTAAGACTACACAGTCTAATCAGACCTACTTGTGGCATTTTCGTCTTGGCCACATTAACACCAAACGCATCAAGAAACTTCTACAAGAAGGCATTCCGGACTCATTTGATTTAGAATCATTTGAGAATTGCGAAGGATGTTTACTAGACAATATTATAAAGCAACCATTCTCCATGTTAGAAGAAAGGGCCGCTGACTTATTATGCCAAATACACACCGATGTGTGAGACCAATGAGTATACCCGCAAGGAATGGTTATCGGTATTTCATAACCTTCACAGACGACTATAGCAAATATGGATATGTATATCTTATGTTGAACAAATCTGAATCATTTGATAAATTTAAAGAATTTCATAGTGAAGTTGAAAATCAACTTGCCAAGAAAATCAAAGCGCTTCGATTGGATCGAGGTGACGAAAATTTAAGCCAAGAATTCGATGACAATCTGAAGGATCATGGCATACTTTCAAAACTAACACCTCCGGAAATCCTTAATGTAACGGAGTATCCAGAATAAGGAATCAAACCTTGTTAGAAATGGTACGATCGACTATGGGTCTTAGTGATCTTCTAATCTCTTTCTAGGGACATGCACTTTTAACTGCGACACTTAGACTGAACTGTGCTCTGTCAAAAGCTGTAGAAAAGACTCCATATGAATTATGGACAAAGAAACCTCCAAGGTTGACTTTTCTTAAGATTTGGGGATGCGAAGCATGTGTCAAGAGAATTATGTCTAAAAAACTTCTTCCAAAATCTAACTAGTGTTTCTTTGTGGGCTATCTAAAAGGAACCAAGGGGTATTACTTTTACAACATATCCTAGAACAAAGTGTTTGTTGCTCGTGATGGTGTCTTTTTGGAGAAGGATCATCTTTCCAAAATGACAAGTGGGAGGAAAATCGAAATCGATGAAGTTTGACAAGACGAGCAACAAGGACAAACTGACAGTCAAAGTTCTCACAAAGCATCTGTTGACAATGATCAAGGTCAAAATCTTCAAAGTCAAACCGACAATGCAAATGCTCAGTCCAACCTTACATAGGTCAACTCGGCCAAGATCTCAACCTGAAAGATATCTCGGTGTTGTATTAAAAGAAGATCAGGACATCCTAGTAATGGATGAAGATGAGCCGACAACCTACAAGCAAGCTATGACGAGCCCTGACTCTGCAAAATGGCAAGAGGCCATGAAATCCGAAATAGAATCCATGTTTGAAAATCAAGTATGGGACTTAGTTGATATACCCAAAGGTTACACACCTATCGGATGTAAATGGATCTTCAAGTTGAAAACCGAAAAAGATGGAATGTATTCATTTACAAAGCTAGACTGGTAGCAAAAGGTTATAGGCAAATTCATGGAGTTTATTATGATGAAACCTTTTCTCCAGTTGCAATGCATAAGTCCGTTCGGATTCTTATAGCGATTGCTGCATATTACAATTACGAAATATGGCAGATGGACATCAAAACCCCCTTCCTCAATGGAATGTTGGAAGAAACTGTGTACATGACACAGCCTGAAGGTTTTGTCGACCAAAACAGTGCTAGAAAGGTATGCAAGCTTAAGAAGTCTATTTATGGATTAAAGAAAGCAAGCAGAAGTTGGAATCTGCGATTCGATGAAGCCATTAGTAAGTTTGGTTTTATCAAAAATCCAGATGAGTCTTATGTTTACAAAAAAGTAAGTGGGAGTGACATCTCCTTCCTAGTCTTATATGTCGATGACATCTTTCTCATTGGAAATAGCATTCCAATGTTAGAGTCTTTAAAGGCTTGGCTCAGGAAATGTTATTCAATGAAAGACATGGGAGAGGCTCAGTACATGCTAGGCATCAAGATCTGTAGGGATAGATAGAAGAGGATGATAGGATTGAGTTAAAGTACTTATATTGATAAGGTACTAGCTCGATTGAACATGGAAGGATCCAAGAGAGGCCACCTGCCCATGTCACATGACATAAACCTAAGCAAGAAACAGTGTCCAAAGACACCTGATGAGCGGGAAAGGATGAATGAGATTCTATATGCTTCGCTTATTGGATCGATCATGTATGCCATGATATATACTAGGCCGGATACATCGTATTCCTTGAGCGCTACGAGCCAATACCAATCGGACCAAGGAGAGGTGCATTGGACTGCGACCAAGAATATCCTAAAGTACCTGAAAAAACAAGGATAAATTCCTGGTCTATGGTGGTAGAGATGAATTGGTTGTTGAGGGTTACACCGACGCAAGCTTCCATACAGATAGAGACGACTTCAAGTCACAATCTGGATACATATTCTATCTCAATGGAGGAGCATTTAGTTGGAAGAGTGCTAAGGAAAGCACAACTGCTGATTCTACAACTGAAGCCGAATACTTGGCAGCATCTAAGGCAGCTAAGGAGGCAGTTTGGATTCGCAAGTTCATTGGGGAACTTAATGTTGTACCTTCCATCAAGGGTCCAATAGACCTCTATTGTGACAACAACAAGGCTATTGCTCAGGCTAGATAGCCATGAGAACATCAGAAGGTCAAACATGTCAAGAGGCGATTTCACATGATTAGAGAATGGAAATTAGAAGGTGAAATCAGAATTTGCAATGTTGGAATGGATGACAATCTAGCCAATCCTCTCACTAAACTTTTGTCTCAAGTGAAGCACAACAAACACGTTGAGGCAATGGGAATCAAGCACATTGGAAACTGGCTTTGATCTCCTTATTTTAGTGTTTTGATTAAACTTTGGACAATGTTAATGTAAAACACTATGATGAACCATTCGGTTTTGGTGTAATTAATATTCATGCAATTTAAATCACTCCGTTTCTATTTTATTGTGGTTTAGAATTAAATAATGAGTCCATTCAATTTTAAAGAATATTCAAAATAGGGTATCAAGACAATGTCTTGGATAAAGAAACACCTATTAAGTGAACATTGAATATTTTAATCAAAAATTATCCCTAATCAAGGTCATTTATTTTGTGGACGATTGATGACCATTAGAGATTAGTGTGTAGTATGATTTATAGCACAGTTTCTTGTGCTATGAGGACATCAATCATTTGCACAGGTATTGGTTTAGAATCATACTGGTTTGACCTATGAGAATACTTTAAGAGATTCAAAATCGTCATAAGTATATTTCTCATTATTGCTATCGGAACTCTTTTTCTCACCATGAGTATTGTGAGGTCTCTTATTTGATTACTAGTCCATTTTTTATGTCGGTCAAATGTCTGCCGTAATTGGGGATTATAACGACGGCTATCAGGCGGCTAGGTCCTCTTAGTAAGAGAAGCTACATTAAAAGACTGGAAATGTCCCCCTACTAACAATAGGGAACATGTCTTGTTTTTTACAAGGCCTCTCGAAGAGCGAGACTGTGAAAATGCATGGTCGTGCTCAGATGGATTTTAGAAATCATCTTCTTATTGACAGTCAAACTCGGATTTTGAAATACACTTCTGGACGTAATAGGGATGACAAATAATCTTACCTTATAGTTCATGAAGAGACATAGGAAAGGGGCTATACACTGAAAGCTCACTTGTCCGAAAGGACAAGTGGAAGATTGAAAGGAATAGTGTCCTTCGAACAAGTGTATTATTCTGATAGTGGATTCTGAATTATTAGAAAGCTAATATATTCAGTAAGGTCAAGTGATCGAAATGCCTGGGTGGAGGCCGCTTCCGATCAGTAATATTAATGCATAATTAATATTACAGCTTAATCTTGACTGGACCCTTCGGGTCACGCCCAAGCAATGAACGAACCGACACAACGAATTAATTCGGAAGAAATTAATGAGTCGCCCGAGTAATTAATATTTTGACATCGGAAATTCGAGCTTGGAGCGTCGAAACCGAGCATCGGAGAATCTCCAATGTCAAGTCAAAAGTTAGGATTTGGCAAGACGGGAAAATGCATCAAGTAACAAGTAAAATCCTAGTCACACAAAAGGCTAGAAGAGTACGCCAAAAAGGAGTGTGCCACGTGGCAGCACACATGGCAGCGCGCCATGTGGCCGCCCACGTGGCAGCATCATTTGGTATCCTCCAAGTGGCAGCAACCACGTTGGTAGGCACCACATGGCAGCGTGCCACGTGGCAGCGCGCCACGGTGGCGGCACGTGTGGCAAGTAGTCGTGGACCCGGGTGACGATTCATGGGCACGGGCCAAAAGAAAGTGGCCCAACTGAACCCAACTTGGGGCTCAAGGTTGGGTGACACATGGTTAGCTCACAATGCATGTGAGTTGCCTTGGGGACCAAGCGGGAAAGTGGTCCTCACCTAACCAAGTGACACTTGTTACTTGTTCCTTGGTTTATTTAACTAAGGATTGAATTCATCAATCTTTCCATGTGGAATCTTTTTGTGAAAAAGTCCCACATTGAAAGATGAGTGGAATTCACAAGATATCCTTCCTGATAAATAGCCAAAGCAAGGCTTGAGAATTATTTGCTTGAGTAGGAGTTTAATAGGGCATTTCCATTGTAAAAACCCTTGAACTCATATAATACTCGGGCTTTGGTCGTGCCTCGCTAACTCCGGGGCAACGGACCTTAAAGTCGGTAGTCGTCTTGTGGGTGAATCTCCGTCGGAGGCCTTCGTGTTTTCGGGGCTTGCTTTCAAGTAAGAGCCCAATCGGTCGGGCGAAGCACGCGACAAAGGTATATTTCCTATTTTGCCCTTTTGTGTTTATTTTATGCATTAGTGATATTAATTATTGTGAACGTGTTTCTTTGTTCGGGTTTTTTCCGCGGTGAGTAGGACTCAGCAAACTCCAAAAAATGGGTGTCTACAGAAGCCCCCACTTTAACTGAGTTTGGAGAAACTTATGTTTCAAAAACAGAAGTCAAAGTAGCGATAGGGACGGAGAATGATTCAGAACGTTCTGCGATTCTAAATCATTCTTGTAACGCTGATACCAGCAAACTAGCGTTAGATAAAATAGATAAGAGAGTTAAGAAACACGTATCTTGCATCGTCGAGCACACATCTCTGTAAAAACCGATTTTGTTGCACGTGTTGTTGTGACAACCTTCCACAAGCTAGGGAACGTCATCTTGCTGTTATTGATGTTCACTCGTCTCTGAACAATGGAGCTTTTTTTAGGATTGTTCATGCGTCTTTGAACAATGGATCTTTCAGGATATGTCCACGCGTCTCTTAAAAAAAGAGCTTTGATAGGATGCCCATGCGTCTCTGAGGGTAACCAATTTTTGTTGCATTTGCTGTGACGACCTCCTCAAGCTAGGGGATATCGCCCAAAGACCGCTCTGCTTGTACCTGCTTCGAATTTTTGCTGTGATAGTGTTCCGCAATCTAGGAAACACCATCAAAGATAACTCTGCTTGTAGTCATCCTCTGCCGTTTGTGACCATATCTCTGTAAGCTAGGGAACACGATCGAAGATAACTCTGCTTGCAGTCATCTTCAGTTTTGTGACAACTCTCTACAGCCTAGGGAACGTCGTCTATCATTGCTGCTACATCTCGAGCTTTTTTCTTGAATCATATTGACAACCTTCACAATCATAGCAAAAGTCGTCGAAGACCGCCTCATCACGAACCTCTCTTCTCAAATCCTGGTGACAATCTCCACAATCTTAGCGAATACCGTCAAAGACCACCATCTCGTGCTATCTTGTCAAATCTTGGTGACAACCTCCATAATCTTAGCGAATGCTGTCGAAGACCGCCCATCTCGTGCTATCTTCTCAAATCTTGGTGTCAACCTCCACAATCTTAGCGAATGCTGTCGAAGACCGCCCATCTCGTGCTATCTTCTCAAATCTTGGCGACAACCTCCACAATCTTAGCGAATGCTGTCGAAGACCGCCCATCTCGTGTTATCTTCTCAAATCTAAGAGAAAGACCCTTTAATATTAAAGTCCCCCTATTAAAAACTTCTTCATCTTGAATCTTCAAATTAACCCTTCCATCTTTGGAAAATCCTTCTCAAGAACCATATCTAAGATTTTTAAAGGCTTCAAATTGATTTGTGGAAATCTCACATCCTAGGAATTCTTTGTGAACCAATACTTTGGTGCTTATGATGAGCCAATTCTTAGGTGCTTTAACCTAAGTGAGACGATCTTTTGTCAGGTGGATCACTTATTGCGATTATAATCAAGCCGACTACTTAATCATGTTAAATTGCTTATAGGGGCTAACTGGCGTACCAAGGAACCCAGAAAGTGTTGCACTAGGTCCGCATAATCTAATATGGGGGCCACGCATTGTGTCGCCGCATCAGCACTCGCTGGAACTATCTGTCGCCGCACTTTGCTTCTTTTGTTAGGCGACAGATGTTGTCGCCAGGCGACAGCCTTGTCGTCTTGCGCTGGAGTCGGGTCTTCCTTATTTTTCCATTGTTACTGATGTTTGTTGATCGGTTTCGCACCGAACTTTGAATTTGGTCGTTTCTTTTCAACCATATTTGCTCAAATCTTTTGTAAATTAAAGCTCTTCATCTCTTATTCACTGATCCATGTAATTTTGCTCAAACTCCTCTCATCTTGGAAGAATCTCATGTGTCATATTCGCGGTTTTTCGAAAAAATCAAGGAATGTTCTTGCTTGCTGGGATGTGCCTGCATTTATATTTTGGACTATAGGACTTTGCTCATCTTTTTAATTATCTTAGGATTGTCCTAAGGCTCAATTAATACTTATGGTGTCTTTAACACATATGACTTGTCATGACTCAACTCAAAGTGCTTGACACATGTGTTAGACTTAAATCTAGATGATATGACATGACATGAATTAACGTTCATGACTCGTGTGTGCATTATACTGTGATCGTGCGACTTGAAAATGCAAAAAAGCAAAAAATTTCCGTCATTTTTTTGTGGAGGGTACTGACTTTCTCCCTGTAGACACCCATTTTGTCTCCCCAAAACCAAACCCAGTGATGAGTACCTTTCACGTCGAATCATAATCGAATGAAGTGAAAGTGTGGAAAGTTTAGTGTTGCGGATAGTTTTAATTTCTTTTCTCTTCTCTCTGTTTTTGAAAACCTATTTTAAGAAAACGGCCAATCCAGTTTGTTTGGTCCATGATATGGGTCCAACAGTGGTGTAGTTGGATGGGGCTTTAAAAGAGCTTTCCAACGATATATTATAAGCCCAATTCCGATGAATATTGAGGAATTTATGGCCAATTTACTAAACTGGGCCCGGTTTGAGCCTTATGTGCGGCCCAATGATCTAGGGGAGGGCCTAATATGATTTATCATTCCTAATGCAATTAGGAATGGTTTTAGTCTTCTAGATTCTTTTAGAAGGTTCTTTTCATTCCTAATTCAATTAGCATTGATAAATAGACTTTTGTTGACTTTTCAGAGTTTTAATTAGAATCAAAGAGCATTTTTGAGGGAAATACGATTTTATCCTCCTGTACGACAATTTTTATCTGATTTTAAGAAAACGCGTGATTTTCTGAATCAGCGCCAAACGCCAGCTGTAGCGCCTGGCGCTACGCTTGGCTCCTGGCGCTAATGTTGGCACCTGGCGCCAATAGCCAGCGTTGGCGCTGATAAGGTTTTACGTGCGCCAAAACTCTGTTTTGATATTTTTTTCTTTTTGGCTGATTTTCTTTATAAATAACGTCGTAAAAACTCCATTTTCATTCACCAACTCTCATCAAGATTCTCTTGATTACTCTCTCTCTCTCTCTCTCTCTTTTCTAACCTAGTCTTCTCTCAAATATAAAAATTCCGCATTCATTAGATCTAGATACACCTAGCCATATTCGAAGTTGCCTTCGCCCTAGACGTGAAAGGTTTAATTTCTGAGGGTTTAGTCCCAAATCTCTCTTTCAATTATTTAATTTAATTGTTTTGTTTATTATTTTTCTTGAAGTTACTAACGTGTGTATTTTGTTATTAGAAAGAGGTACGAGGCATCCAAGTAAGTGCTTTTAATTGATTTATTGATATTATGATATAGAAATCATGTCTAGGTTGTTATTATGATTCCTAGTGTCATGTTAGGACGTTTTGATCTTCCTAGTATCATGTTTAGGGTAACAACTATACTTTCTAATATTAAATATGATAATTATGATTCCTGCGATGCTTCCTATTTTCTCTTCCTAATATTTATGATTTTTAGTATCATGTTAGGGTTAAAGCCTTGATTTTTATTGCTTAGTGACATGCTAGGGTTTGTTATTAATCTTGTTAGTATCATGCCTAAGATCTTGCTATTATTATGCTTTAACATGATTCATGATTATAATTGTTATGATTATTTTATAATTATTATAATGATGATTATTGTTATAATCATTATTATGATTTTGATTATTGTGATTATTATTATGTTGCTTGATTATATATTGTTAGTGCTTGACCACACCTTTTAATTGCATGTTCAAAGGGAATTTTGTACTTGTAATCACGCTTAATAAGATAATTAATAATCTTGTTTAGGGTTAATATGATTATAATTCAAGTGATCGCCAATAATAGTTTTATTTGTGCATTAAACTCAACCAACATAGATAAACAGGTTTAGGGTTAATCCTATTGATTGCATGTTAATCAGAAAGCGCACATGAATACGATCAGAATAAAGTAGAGGCCTATTATTAGGGCAGGTTCAATCTCTTTTAGGTTGGATTTGTACCTTCATCCCCGAACCCTATTTGGTTCAAGACCTTATGGAGTTGACGATCTCTTGGATCGTTAAGGGGTGTAACCTTCACCCTGTGAACGGTTTACAAGTTCCTAAAAAACTTATTGGCAACTCTTTTGCTCTATCTTCTTTCCCTTTGGACGCCACCGTACTTTAGTGTATGATCACAGTGGGGTTCAAGCTAGGGGTTAACGCTTTAAATATTCCCTGTAGTTTTTGGCGACTCCGCTGGGGAGGATTTCTATTTTAATTCCTGAAATTTATTTCGGCAATGATTTAGAATGAGTGGATGAGACTCGAAACGTTCTAAGTATTTCATGTGCGTAATTTTGATTAACATTATTGTTATATGCATAAAAAAGATCTCATTGGAAAGACCATCCGTAATGAGTTAAAACATAGGATTTTTACACGTAGGAAATTTGAGGAAAATCTTTCACAACTAGGACCAAAATAACAATGCACAAAACTGGAAAATTTTATCGAGCACAGAAAGCTGCTGAGGCATGTAGGAATTAGCGTCAGCGACCAGAGCATTGGCACCAGACATTTAACTATAGCGCCAGACGACAGGCTTGTCGCCAGGCGCTACAGCTAAAACCTGGCGCCAGTCTCTGTTTGCTGGCGCCAAATTCTTCCAATACCGAGCCAGAATTATGCATTCTAATTTCGACTAGTTTTTCGTATTGTTTGCTCGATCCTACTTCCTAATTGAGTTTTTCTCACTTTTCTGAAACCCATATGTGTTCTACATATGGACATAACCCTCTGGGAATTCATGCTCCATCTACTTGATTGAACGCTCTGAGCTACAAAGGGTACATCTGAGAATGTTGAATTCACCAAACCATGGAAGCGAGTCTTTCTAAAACTCGCGGTGTCCCATCCACTCGCGCCAACCCTTCACGGTTAGGCTTCCGCGCGATGCATCCGGACAATTAACCATGGACCCTCTATTGACTAAACCATATCCCAAACTTTAGAGAACTAGAGCCATGGTTAGGTTGCAAACTCATTGCATCATATTGTGCCTACTTGACTAATTGTGCATTAATTGTTGTGCATATACTATGATTTCTTAACCGTTTGTATGACTTGTGTTGAGATTAAATAAATTAATGACTTAAAGAACTTTGCCTAATTAATTAATTAATTAATTAATTTGAGTAAATAAAATCTAATATTTTAATCAGAATTGACCTAGTACGACTTTAGGCATGCCCCTGTTGATTAATAACACCGAAAACAGTCTCAGATCGAAGCTCCAGTAATGGCGCCAAAGTCTTGACTGTAGCGCCACTATGTGGAGTGTGGCGCCTGGCGACAGCTCTGTCGTCTGGCGCTACACTACACAGTGCGACGCCAGTCCTGTCATTTTGCCGACAGTTCGGATTATTGATCGAGTCATCACCTAGTGTCTAATTAACCAGTTTGCTAATTAAGTCGGTTAATTTTCGCTGTCAATAACACTTTGTTAAGTCATTAATTGAGTCTAGTCACATAGTCTAGCCACATGGTCATGACACGAGTCTTAACATTTCACCTACACTCACTAGTTTTAGAACACACTTCGAGTATATGTCACCATGACCATGTCTTAGGTTCATGCATGAGTCGGTTTTTTCCGTCATTTGAGTTGGGGGGGGGGGACATTCTATTCCTAATTCTTCATATCCCTCCATCTACATCATTTTTCTTCACATTCTATTCTAATCTTTCTTCACTCCCTCCATCCATTGCATGTTGAATAAAGTTTGAGTCAAATTAATTACCAATGAATATCCCCAAATTCCTTTTCCACAGTACTTGGTCGAGGAGAGAAGGGCGATTAATCAAGGACAACCTCTTTATTCAAGTTTCACTTTTTGATAAACCAATTCATCAAAAGAGGAAGGCTAAAAAGATAATGGCAAGTCAAGAAGAAGTCAATGAGCTTAGGAACCAACTGGTTACCATGACTGAGGCACTGAAGCTCCTCACACTTAAGATCGACGATCCTGTGACACAACAACAAATGAACCTCATGCAAGAAAGCTTGAGCAAGCTATCTAGTGACTATAAATTTCAGGGCACGAGTTCACAAGGGGTCTCGGTGGACAAGGAACTTCTTCCGCATAAGTTCAACGCCACTGACATCCCTAAATTCAAGGCAACAGATAACCCTTACTTTCATCTAAGAGCTTTTGAAACTATAATGAGCATTAAGGGTATCGATAAGAAGATTTTCCCCTCTCTGTTCCCACTATCTCTCGAGACCGTTTGTCAGCAATGGTTCTTTTCTCTCGAGAAAGAAAAAACCTCTTCTTGGGAATCCATAGCAAACTCTTTCATAGATAGACGTAAGTGCAACATCCAAGACAAAACAGACCATAGACAACTTGAGATGTTAAAACAAAAAGAAAACGAAGGATTCACTTCTTTCTTCAGCAAATGGAGGGAAACTTCTGCTAATATGGTCAAGGCTCCTACCGAAAAAGAATCTGTGAGGATGTTTATCAAGAATCTCCGAGGGAAGTATTCAAAGCACTTAAAGTACCAACACAATTTGAATACTTTCACGGCCGTCTATAATATAGGCATTGAGATTGAAGATGAACTTCTAAAAGATAATAGTGCGAGAGGAAAGAAAAACGACCATCCTTCTTCTTCCTCTCTCATTAATGAGGAACATGCTGCGAATGCCTCTAAATCACGAATCCAAAGGTTGAAAAGAGTGTTCACTCCACTTGGTATGAGTTATGAAACAGCTTTCGAGAAGCTACATCACAAAGGACTAGTCATGCCCATAGGGCCCATCAAAGATCCAGTTCTAGAAGCCAGGCCACCCAAGTGGGACCCTAATAAGCACTGCAGATATCACCAAGGAAAGGGTCACAACACTAAGGAGTGTTGGAAACTCAAAGAAGCTATTCAAGATCTGATCGATAACAATGAAACTTCCAAGATTCTAGCCATCGAAGAAGACCAAGCATCCTTCGATCCATCACTTCTTATCACACCTGTAGGAGAGCCCATGATCGAGACAGCTCATATGACCTCTCTCAATGAAGTGGCCATGATTGGGGAGGATGAAAGTCTTTTCTTAGATAATACCAGGGAAGACTCGTCAAGTCTAAAAGAGGACGTCCGAAAACTACAAGATGTCGTTGCCATGCTCTTGAATGTGGTAGAAGGATTAGCAAATCGGGTGATGGTCATCGAACAAAGTTCTCGCCAAGGGTTTAATGAAAAACTCAATGCTCCTAAGCCACGGGCAAAACGGACCATTGAAGAATACACACCAATAGGAATGACTCACAACGAAGCTTTTGACTGTATTCACGGTCAAGGCCATATTCACTCCATTGGTCCCAGTCAAGACCTTCCACATGAAAAACGTTTTCCCAATTGGGATCTAAATTCCTATTGTCGATACCATAAAGGTCGCGGTCACACTACTGAAAAGTGTCTCACCCTCAAGGATCGTGTTCAAGACTTCATTGATGCAAATCTCCTTCATGTTCCTCCGCGCGACGAGAAGGGTAAGATTAGTAGCAATAGTGACAGTGGCTGTAAAGGAAAGAAGAACGACTATCCTTCTTCTCCGAAAACACCTACTCTAGAAAAAGTGTCGGTACTTTCGACCTTAATGAGATCTTAAGATTTAGAAAGCAATCGAAAAGGGAATTTACCCCTATAGGAATTAGCTACGATGATGCTTTCGATCGACTCCATGCCAAAGGACTCATTACTCCTATTGGACCTCTTCAAGATCCCCCGCTTGAGAAGAGATTGCCTAGTTGGAATCCAAATGTGCGTTGCAAGTACCATCAAGGTAGGGGTCATGCTACTGAGAGCTGTAGGAAGCTATCCAACTTTGATTGATAATAACAAGCTTCCCATACCTCTAGTTAACAAGAAGAGCGAGTGATGATGAAGCAAACAACACAAGACAAGAGGCGAGCTTCAACGATGAGATTTCATGACATCTTTTTTCTTTTTCTTTATTTACCCTTTCCCCAATAAGTCTAGCATAGGCACCTTTTCTTTTCCCTTAGATTAATTTTGTAGATTCTTTCTTTTCCTTTAATAAAATGAGCATTTATTTCTTACATATGATCATTTCATTATATTGCATTAAAAAAAAATCATTGTCGAATTAAGCACAAGGTATACCGATGATTTAAGGCACCCTTTGTAGCCACATCATATTGACTTTCACCTTTCAAATATACAATCCTTTCTTCATAAACCACTTTTAGCCTCGTCTAACGATAGACCTTTCATTTTTCAACCCATATCTACCTAACCTTGGGATGGGATGGTGTGTAACTTATGCAATTTCAAAAAGGCTTGAGTGAATTCAAAAAATTAAAATAGCAAAAATAAGAAAAAGCGAAAAATAAATACAAGTGTACAAAAGGGCAAGTGTTCCAATGTCTTTGATATGAAAATATCTTTGATATGAACACGTCTCAAATTGCGTCTCTTATCGAGTGCTCGGTACCGTGCCTGAGAAACATGAATGCCAAGTGAGTGATAGACCGCATGATCGGGATTGCCCACACTTATAAAAATAAAATAAATGCCAAAGGAAAAGAAAAAGCTAAAAAAAAAATTAGAACCTCAAGCATAAAAATATAAAGATTCAAAAGCAAGGTTGCACACCTTGGGGGCTTATCTAGGGTCTTGAGCCTTTATCCCGTTCTTCTATAACCTTTAGCCTAACCACGTTACAACCCTTAAAAAGACCTTTTTGATGTAACACACACTTGTGCGAGGTTCGGCTAGAGCTACGTTCGGCCTGATTCCTAACGGATACGTAGGCAACCTCACATCGAGGTGAGGCCGTAATGAACATGCATTCATATTTACATTCACACACTTACACCATGATCATATCAAGGGATCCCTGTGCTCATCCCTATTTACTTAGAGCTAGACTTGGGGGCTTGATCCCTACATCATTAGCCTACCTAGCCTAAGAGTCACCATTATTTGATTCTTCTAAGAATAATATCTTCCCACGCACTTAGCTCTTACGGCCTAGCTTTAGTATCACTTTCACACACTGCACAGATACATGACCAAATATACTTTCCCTTAGGAACCCTCTGTCATGAAATCTTAACACAACGCTGAAGCATGCCTTGTCATGTCAAAATGCCCAACATCACTCATAATCATCATTGCATATCGAAGTATGAAGTACTTAGCCTCCGTGCCTAAGTTACCTAAATACTTTCATTATCAAGTCAACTAGGATAGTCTAAGATGTTACAATCCTGTACTGTGAGAAACAACATTTGACTAAGCTCATTCAACATGCACCTTCAAAAACTTCGCTTCTTTCTTTTTCGTGTCTTTCTTTTTCGGGAGAAAGTCGGTACCCTCCACAAAAATGACGGAAAATTTTTGCTTTTTTGCATTTTCGAGTCGCACAATCAACACTATGCACACACGGGTCATGAGTCACATGTGTCAAACACTTCGAATCGAGTCAACCTCGAGTCAATCACAGCGAGTCAAGTTCATGCCTTGAGTCGTGTCAAGTCAATGAGTCAAGCGACATTAAACCTTAGGTCAACCCTAAGATAATTAAAGAGAATAGCAAAGTTCTAAATTCAAAAATAAATGCAGGTGCAGCAGAATAGGGAAGACCCTACTCCAGTGCCAGATGACAACATCTAGCGTATGGAAATAGATTTCAGCGCTTGGCGCTAGATCTCAACGTCTGGCGACAGAGCTAATTCTTGGCGCCAGAGATATTTCAGCAGTGACAGAGCTCGAAGCCTCTCAGAAAGGTGATTTCGACCTCATATAGCAATTTTCGGGTTCCTTGGTACGCCAGTTAGCCCCTATAAGAAATTTGACATGATTAAGTAGTCTGTTTGATTACAATCACAATAAGTGATCGATCTGACGAAAGATCGTCTCACTTAGCTTAAAGCGCCTAAGAATTGGCTCATCACGGAGACACCGACATACTGGTTGTAGCGGAAGCAAATTTCAAGCGAGCTTTAGAGATCGGAAAGCGTTGGTCTTCGGAAATTTTTCTTCGGAATATTATTGCAACAAACATTCAATCATTGAAGCACTTTGTTCAGAGACGCGTGGACAATCCTTTCAAGCTCTTTTGTTCAGAGACGCGTGGACATTTCTTTCAAGATCTTTTGTTCAGAGACGCGTGGACATTTCTTTCAAGCTCTTTTGTTCAGAGACGCGTGGACATATCATCAAAGCTCTTTTGTTCAGAGACGCGTGGATATTTCATTCAAGCTCTTTTGTTCAGCGACGCGTGGACATATCATTCGAAGCTCTTTTGTTCAAACCGCATGGACAATCCTTTCAAGCTCTTTTGTTCAGAGACGCGTGGACATGTATTTCAAGCTCTATTGTTCAGAGACGCGTGAACATTTCCATCAAGCTCTTTTGCTCTAGAGACGCGTGGGCATCCTATTATCAGGCTCTTTGTTTAGAGACGCGTGGACATATCATCAAAGCTCTTTGCTCCAGAGACGCGTGGGCATATTATTCGAAGCTCTATTGTTTAGAGACGCGTGGACATTTCATTCAAGCTCTTTTGCTCAGAGACGCGTGGGCATCCTATTATCAAGATCTTTGTTCAGAGACGCGTGGATACATCATTCAAGAGAACATATCCAACAAAAAGAAGCTCTTTGTTCAGAGACGAGTGAACATCAAAACAACAGGATGGTGTTCCCTAGATTGTGGAGAGTTGTCACAAACAAATGAAGGTGATTTCAAGCAAAGTTGTTTTCGATCATGTTCCCTTAGACGTGGAAGATGGTCATAAAGCGCAAGAGGATTGTTTCAAGTGAAGCAACTTCGATAGCATTCCCTTAGACGGGGAATATTATCAAAGCGGAAGAGGATCGTTTCAAGCAAAGCAATCTTCTATATTGGAAGCAGCTACAAGCATAGCAGTTTTCAAGCGGGATGGCATTCTCTTGGCAGGAGGTCATCAAAACAACAGAATACGGCAGCAAATCGGTTACTTTCAGAGACGTGTGCTCGACGGTGCAAGATACACGTTTCTTAACTCTCTTATCTGTTTGACTAATGCTAGTTTGCAGGTATCGGCGTTGCAAGAATGATTTAGGATCGCAGAACGTTCTGAATCATTCTCCATCCCTATCGCTACTTTGACTTTTATTTTCGAAACTTGCGTTTCTCCAAACTCAGTCAAAGTGGGGGCTTCTGTAGACACCCATTTGTGACTCCCCAAAACCAAACCCAGTGATGAGTAGCTTTCACGTCGAATCATAATCGAATGAAGTGAAAGTGTGGAAAGTTTAGTGTTGCGGATAGTTTTAATTTCTTTTCTCTTCTCTCTGTTTTTGAAAACCTATTTTAAGAAAACGGCCAATCCAGTTTGTTTGGTCCATGATATGGGTCCAATAGTGGTGTAGTTGGATGGGGCTTGAAAAGATCTTTCCAACGATATATTATAAGCCCAATTCCGATGAATATTGAGGAATTTATGGCCAATTTACTAAACAGGGCCCGGTTTGAGCCTTATGTGCGGCCCAATGAGCTAGGGGAGGGCCTACTATGATTTATCATTCCTAATGCAATTAGGAATGGTTTTAGTCTTCTAGATTCTTCTAGAAGGTTCTTTTCATTCCTAATTCAATTAGGATTGATAAATTGACTTTTGTTGACTTTTCAAAGTTTTAATTAGAATCAAAGAGCATTTTTGAGGGAAATACGATTTTATCCTCCTGTACGGCAATTTTTATCTGATTTTAAGAAAACACGTGATTTTCTGAATCAGCGCCAAATGCCAGCTGTAGCGCCTAGCGCTACGCTTGGCGCCTGGCGCTAATGTTGGCGCCTTGCGCCAATAGCCAGCGTTGGCGCTGATCAGGTTTTACGTGCGCCAAAACTCTGTTTTGATATTTTTTTCTTTTTGGCTGATTTTCTTTATAAATAACGTTGTAAAAAATCCGTTTTCATTCACCAACTCTCATCAAGATTCTCTTGATTACTCTCTCTCTCTCTCTTTTCTAAACTAATCTTCTCTCAAATATAAAAATTCCGCATTCATTAGATCTAGATACACCTAGCCATATTCGAAGTTGCCTTCGCCCTAGACGTGAAAGGTTTAATTCCTGAGGGTTTGGTCTCAAATCTCTCTTTCAATTATTTAATTTAATTGTTTTGTTTATTATTTTCCTTGAAGTTACTAACGTGTGTATTTTGTTATTAGAAAGAGGGACGAGGAATCCAAGTAAGTGCTTTTAATTGATTTATTGATATTATGATATAGAAATCATGTCTAGGTTGTTATTATGATTCCCAGTGTCATGTTAGGACGTTTTTATCTTCCTAGTATCATGTTTAGGGTAACAACTATACTTTCTAATATTAAATATGATAATTATGATTCCTGCGATGCTTCCTATTTTCTCTTCCTAATATTTATGATTTTTAGTATCATGTTAGGGTTAAAGCCTTGATTTTTATTGCTTAGTGACTTGCTAGGGTTTGTTATTAATCTTGTTAGTATCATGCCTAGGATCTTGCTATTATTATGCTTTAACATGATTCATGATTATAATTGTTATGATTATTTTATAATTATTATTATGATGATTATTGTTATAATTATTATTATGATTTTGATTATTGTGATTATTATTATGTTGCTTGATTATATATTGTTATTGCTTGACCACACCTTTTAATTGCATGTTTGATGAAAATTTTGTACTTGTAATCACGCTTAATAAGATAATTAATAATCTTGTTTAGGGTTAATATGATTATAATTCAAGTGATCGCCAATAATAGTTTTATTTGTGCATTAAACTCAACCAACATAGATAAACAGGTTTAGGATTAATCCTATTGATTGCACGTTAATCAGAAAGCGCACATGAATACGATCAGAATAAAGTAGAGGCCTATTATTAGGGTAGGTTCAATCTCTTTTAGGTTGGATTTGTTCCTTCATCCCCGAACCCTATTTGGTTCAAGACCTTATGGAGTTGACGACCTCTTGGATCGTTAAGGGGTGTAACCTTCACCATGTGAACGGTTTACAAGTTCCTAAAAAACTTGTTGGCTACTCTTTTGCTCTATCTTCTTTCCCTTTGGACGCCACCGTACTTTAGTTTATGATCACAGTGGGGTTCAAGCTAGGGGTTAACGCTTTAAATATTCCCTACACTCCCGAAAAAGAAAGACACAAGAAGTTTTTATGGTGCATGTTGAATGAGCTTAGTCAAATGTTGTTTGATACTATCTTTCTAGGTGCATTCATCCTAGGCTATCTCAATTGTTGACTCAATGATGAAAGTATTTGGGTAACTTAGGCACGGAGGGTAAGCACTTCATACTTTGTGATGCAATGATGAGTGATGAGTGATTTTGTTATGACAAAGTATGCTTCAACGTTGTGTTAAGATTTCATGACAAAGGGTTCCTAAGGGAAGGACTATTTGGTCATGTATCTGTGTAGTGTGTGAAAGTGACACTAGGGTTAGGTCGCAAAGGCTAACGGTGGAAAAGTATTTTGAGAAGAGTCAACAGATGGTGACTCTTAGGCTAGGTGAGCTAAAAATGTAGGGATCAAGCTCCAAGTCTAGCTCTAAATGGAAAGGGATGAGCATTGGAGATCTCTTGATATGATCAATTATGAATTTAAATATGAATGCATTTTTATTACAGTCGCACCTTGATGTGAGGTTGCCTACGTATCCGTTAGGAATCAGGCCGAACGTAGCTCTAGCAGAACCTCGCACAAGTGTGTATACCTCAAAAAGGTATTTTGAAAGGTTGTAAGATGGTTAGGCTAAAGGTTTGAAGAAGAAGGGGATAAAGGCTCAAGACCCTCGATAAGCCCCCGAGGTGTGCAACCTTGCTTTTAAATCTTTATATTTTTATACTTGAGGCTTTTAACTCTTTTTTAGCTCTCTTTTCTTTTTTTTTTTTGTTTATATTTTGCTCTCTCTTTTGCTTTTGCATTTATTTTATTTTTATAAGTGTGGGCAATCCCGATCATGCGGTCTATCACTCAATTGGCATTCATGTTTCTCAGGCACGATACCGAGCACTCGATAAGAAACACAATCCGAGACGTGTTCTTATCACAGACATGTTCATGTCAAAAACATTGGAACACTTGCCCTTTTATACACTTTAATTGTTTTTGCTATTTTAATCTTTTGATTCACTCAAGCTTTTTTTTTTTGAAAATTGCGTAAGTTACACACTATCCCATCTCAAGGTTAGGTAGATGTGAGTTGTAGAAAGAAAGGTTTATCATTAGACGAGGCTCAAAGTGGTTTATCAAGAAAGGATGTATATCTAAAAGGTGAAAGGAGATATGAGCTACAAGGGGTGCCTCAAATCATTGATATACCTTGTGCTTAGTTCGACATGGTTTTTTTTTTTTTTTTTTTTTTTTTGGCAATGTAATGAAATAATCATATGCAAGAAAAGAAATGCTCATTTTTATTAAAGGTAAAAAAGAAAAGTCCTACAAAGTAAATCTAAGGAAAATAAAAGGTGTCTATGCTAGACTTATTGGGGAAAGGAAGAATAAAAAGGAAATAGAAAAAGAGATCATGAAATCTTGTCGTTGAAGCTCGTCTTATGTCATTTGCTTTATTATCACTCACTTTTCTTGCTAGCTAGAGGTATGGGAAGCTAGTTATTATCGATCAAATGTTAGATAGCCTCTTTTATCTTCCAACAACTCTCAGTGGTATGTCCCTACCTTGATGGTACTTGCAATGTGCATCTGGGTTCGAACTAGGCAATCTCTTCTCAGGTGCGGGATCTTGAATAGGTTCAATGGGAGTAATGAGTCCCTTGGCATGGAGTTGATCGAAGGCAGTATCATAGCTCATCCCAATAGGAGTGAAATCTTTCCTTAGTTGCTTTTTAGACCCTTAATTATCCATGACTAAGACTTCAGTGAGATCAAAGGTACTAACATTGTTACTAGAGTGGGCGTTTTCGGAAGAAGAAAGATTGTCGTTCTTCTTTCCTTTCCAGCCACTGTGATTACTATTGTTAGTAGCTTTTTGCTTTGCGAGGTCATCTTCGATCTTGATGCCTATGTCATAGACGACCTTGAAAGTATTTAAGTTGTGTTGAAATTTTAAGTGCTTTGAATACTTTTCTTGTAAATTATTTATGAACATCCTCACGGATTCTTTTTCAATAGGGACTTCTATCATATTGGCGGAAGTTTCCTTCCACTTGTTAAAGAAAGAAGTAAAGCCTTCATTCTCTTTTTGTCTTAACATCTCAAGTTGTCTGTTGTCTGTTTCGTCTTGGATGTTGCACTTATATCTATCTACGAAAGCGTTTGTTATGGAATCCCAAGAAGAGGTTTTCTCTTTGTCAAGGGAAAAGAACCATTGTTGACAAACGGTTTCAAGAGATAAAGAAAACAAGGAATGAAAGACTTTCCTGTCAATCCCCTTAATGTTCATTATGGTCTCGAAGGCCCTTAAGTGGAAGTAAGGATTGTCTGTTGGCTGGAACTTAGGGATGTCGGTGGCATTGAACTTCTGCGAAAGAAGTTCCTTGTCCACTAAGACCCCTTGTGAGCTAATGCCCTGGAATCTATAGTCATTGGATATTTTGCTCAAGCTTTCTTACATGAGCTTCATTTGTTGTTGCTTCACAAAGTCATTGATTTGTAGGGTTAAAGCCTTCAACACCTTAGTCATGTTAGCCATTTGCTTCTTCAGCTCATTGACTTCTTCTTGACTTGCCATTATCTTCTTAGCTTTTCTTTTTCAACTGACTGGTTTATCAAAAAATTGAACTTGAATGAAGATGTTATCCTTGATTAATCGCCCTTGTCTCCTTGACTTAGTACTGTGGAAAGGGAAGATTAGGGATAAGTTTATTTTATTATTATTTATTTGGACTCAAGCTCTATTCGACATGCAATGGATGGGAAAAGAACATTAAAGGAAATAGGAATGGACCCTCAACTCATATGATGGAAAAACGACTCATGCATGAACCTAAGACATGGTCATGGTTAAACGTATACAAGGTGTGTGCTAAGACTATTGAGTGTAGGTGACATGTTAAGACTTGTGTCATGACCATGTGGATAGACTATGTGACTAGACTCGAACAAAGACTAAGTTAAGACTTCATGTATATGCATTAAACTGGACAGGCTGTGGTATTTTAGTCATAACTTTTGATTTGTGACTCTGATTGGGATGAAACCAACGCCAAATTAAAGATACAACTTGGGGCTACAGAACCATAGTCTGCACGACTCGTAACTCTTCCTAGAACACCAAATATGACCAAAACTAGTTGACGCTTGTGCAGTATACGAGAATAAAAATCCGGGTTGACTTAAAGGAACTATGACTCGATTTAAAGTATATTTTTTAGATCTAATTAATTAATTAATTAATTAATTAATTAAGAAAAGTCCTTTAGTCATTGGTTAGTTTATTTAAGCATATTTATGATCACAGGTTAAACCAAATAGTTAGTTTAGCCACATAATAAGTATGCACAAGTAGTCACAATATGATGCAATGATTTTGCAACCTAACCATGGCTCTATTTCTCTAAAGTTCAAGGATATAGGTTAGTCAAAGAGGGTCCATGGTTATGAGTCCGGATGCACCGCGCGGAAGCCTTACCTTTGGAAGGGTTGGCGCGTGTGGATGGGACCCCGCGAGTTAAACTCGCTTCCATCGTTTGGTGAATTCAATAATCTTGGATGTACCCTTCGTTGCCAGGAGCGTTCGATTGGGTATATGGAGCATGAATTCCCAGAGGGTTATGTCCATATTTAGAACACATATGGGTTTCAAAAAAGAGAGAAAAACTCAATCAGGAAGTAGAATCGAGCCAATAGTGCTAGAACCAGTCAAAACAAGAAGGCAGAGTTCTGGCTCGGTATTGGAAGAACTTGGCACCAAACAATAGAGAACGTCGCCAGGATATAGCCCTGTCGCTAGAGTACAATGTTGTCGTCAGGCGAAAGAGCCATATCATTGGCGACAAGCTCTGTTTTCTAGACGCCATTTCCTACATGCCTTAGCAGCTTTCTATGTTCTTAGAATCTTCCAGTTTTCGCAGTATTATTTCGATTCTAGTTGTGAAAGATATTTCACAAATCTCCTACGTGTAAAAATCCTATGTTTTTGACTCATTACGGATGGTCTTTCCAATGAGAACCTTTTTTATGCTTATGCCAATATTGTCAATCAAAACTACGCACATGAAATACTTAGAACTTTTCGAGTCTCATCCACTCATTCTAAATCATCGCCAAAAAAAATTTTAGGAATTAAAAAAGAAATCCTCCCTAGTGGAGTCGCAAAAAAACTATAGGGAATATTTCAAACATTTTCCCAAACTTGAACCCCACTGTTATCATACACTTAAGCATGGTGGTGTCCAAAGGGAAGGAAGCTAGAGAAAAAGAGTCGCCAAAAAGTTTTAGGAACTTGTAAACCGTTCACAAGGTGAAGCTTACACCCCTTTATAATGATCAAGGAGATCGTTAACTCCAATAGGTCTGGAAACTTGACTGGTGTTCGAGGATGAAGGTACAAATCCAATCTAAAAGAGAAAGAACCTGCCCTAATAATAGGTCTCTACTTTATTCTTCTCGTATTCATGTGCGCTTTCTGACTAACATGCAATCAATAGGATTAACCCTAAACCTGTTTATCTATGTTGGTTGAATATTAATACACAAATAAAAATATTATTGGCGATCACTTGAATTTAATCAAATTTTCCCTAAACAAGATTATTAATTATCTTATTAAGCGTGATTACAAGTCAAAATTCCCTTTAAACATGCATAAACGGTGTGATCAAGCAATAACAATAATAAACATCAAGCAACATAATAATAATCACAACAATAATCATAATTAAAATAACAATCATGTTGAAGAATAATAATAATAATAATAATAATAATAATAATAATAATAATAATAATAATAATAATAATAATAATAATAATAATAATAATAATAATAATAATAATAATAATAATAATAATAATAATAATAATAATAATAATAATAATAATAATAATAATAATAATAATAATAATAATAATAATAATAATAATAATAATAATAATAATAATAATAATAATAATAATAATAATAATAATAATAATAATAATAATAATAATAATAATAATAATAATAATAATAATAATAATAATAATAATAATAATAATAATAATAATAATAATAATAATAATAATAATAATAATAATAATAATAATAATAATAATAATAATAATAATAATAATAATAATAATAATAATAATAATAATAATAATAATAATAATAATAATAATAATAATAATAATAATAATAATAATAATAGCAAGATCCTAGGCATGATACTAACAAGATTTATAACAAACCCTAGCATGTCACTAAGCAACAAAGATCAAATCTTTAGCCCTAACATGATACTAACATGATATTAGGAAAGAATTATGAAGGATCATAGAAATCATAATTGATATTAGAAACTTAATTAACCCTAAACATGGTACTATGAAACAATCAAAACATCCTAACATGATACTAGGAATCAAAATAACAATCTAAACATGATTTCTATATCAAAATATCAATTAAAAAATTAAATTACTTACTTGGATGCCTCATATCTCTTTCTAATAACAAAATACACACGTTAGTAACTTCAAGGAAAATAAATAAATTAAATAGTTAAATTAAATAATTGAAATAAAGATTTGGGACTAAACCCTCAGAAATTATCAACCTTTCACGTCTAGGGCGAAGGCAACTTCGAACTTGGCTAGGTGTATCTAGATCTTATGAATGCGGAATTGTGTTTGTAAAAGGGTTGGTTTTGAAAGAGAGAGAGAATCAAGAAATTCTTGATGAGAGTTGATGATTGAAAACGGAGGTCTAGGGACCCTATTTATAAGAAAATAGTCCAGAAAAAGATAGAAAATACTTCGAGTTCAACACGGAATAAAACTTCCATCTGTTGCCAGACGACATGCCTGCCGCCAGGCCACACAATGCGGGGTCAGGCGGTGTGTGGGAATATACACGTTATGTACGCGGAATTCACTTCTCAATATAATTAAGCCGTAAAATCCGTGTTTAAAGGGTAAAATCGTATTTTTGTAAAAACACTTATTTTATTCCAAGTAAAACTCTAAAACATAATTATCAATCCTAATCCTACTAGGATAAAAAATAACATTCTAAAAAATTCTAGAAGACTATAATCAATCCTAATAGCTTTAGGAATAATAATTAATAATAAGCCCTCCTCTAGATCATTGGGCCGCATATAAGAACCAAATCGGGGCCAATTTACTATTTTGGCCATAACTTCTTCATTATATATTCATCGGAATTGGGCTTATAATATATCGTTGGAAAGCTCTTTTCGAGCACAACCAACTACACCATTATTGGACCCTTGTCATTGACCAAACTAAACTAGACTGACTATTTTCATAAAATAGAGCAGGTTTTCGTAAATAGAAAGAAAGATTTTTTATAAAAACTAATCGCAACATTAGACTTTTCACACTTTCACTTCATTCGATTATGATTCGACGCGAAAGGTATTCATCATCGGGTTTGGTTTTGGGGAGACACAAATGGGTGTCTATAGGTATTGATAGACCTTTACCAGGTATGGACTCATTGGGTCCATATCAGGGACAAATATGTAATTTTAAGCAATGTTTTCATAGTAAAAAAATCATAATTTACTATGTTGTTAAAAAATTGTCTGTCCTTTTTCCACCAAAAAAATTCTCAAAATACACTTTCATCATCTTCGTCAAGGTGTTGATGGAATTACTGCACCGTCTCTACCACCACCACTCTCAGATTTTTAATATTAAAATACAAATCCGCAATAATAATATTCAACTTTATAATAACATTACTCCCTTTGTGTTTTTGTAAGTTACACTTTGACCGGCACATAGTTCTAGACAATTTATTTGACTTAAATAAAATAGGAAAAATTGCTCCTATTAATATGAACTTTTCTTCGTCCGCCCAAATTAATGTGTACTTTCGATTATTATCTATCACTCCCAACTTTAGGGGGTATTAATTTTTATTGCACCCAAATGACTTGCAACCGGTTAATCAGGTAAACATTTGTGAATTATTTTTTTTTGCACACGTGTTAATATGTAACTGGTTGAGAAAAATAGAGAAAATAAAAAAAAAAGAAAAAAAAAAAAGAAAAATGTAAAAAAAATCTTAAAACCAATCCAGCAGCTACCCCGCATCCACCACCACAAGAACACCACCGACGCACACCACCGACGAACACCACACCACCACCATCGATGGCCGAAAATGGCCGATGTTGGGGTTGAATACCTTAAACTTGCCGATTTCGGCCGTTTGTAGCCGATTTTGTGGCTGAATGTGGCCGATTTTGACGAGGGAAAGGGGAGAAATTTGAAAAGGAAGGTGTTTGGGTTGCTGGGGAGGGGTTTTCGAGGGTGGGGAGGGATTTTCGCAGGTGGATGGGCTACTGGGGAGGGGTTTTCGAGGGTGGGGAGGGGTTCGCAGGTGGTTGGGCTGCTGGGGAAGGGTTTTCGTGGGTGGGGGAGGGTTATCGGGGGTGGGGGATGGGAAGGGAAAGGGTGGCTGGGCGGCATTTTCCGGCAGCGGGGGAGGGGTTTTCGGGGATGCGGCCAATTTTCCCGCGGGTTGGGGGTGGGGATGGGGTGTGGTGTTTTCTGGGCTGGGCATGGGTGGTTTGTGGGTTTTTTTTTTAATTTTTGTTAGCCAATTATACGCTGACACATATCTAGGTAACCTGCTACATCAGGTTAGATGAACTGTTGGGTGCAATAAAAATTAATACCCCTTAAATTTCGGAGTGATAGATAATAATCGAAAGTAGGGATTAATTTGGGCGGACGAGGCAAAGTTCAGATAGTTGGGAGCAATTTTTCTAATAAAATAAGAGGTAAGTGGGGTATTTGGAGTATTACAAAATTGTAAAAGAAAGATAATGGGGTTAATAGTTTATTAAAAAGTAATGAATGTGAGAGAAAAGATATAATAAAAAAGTAGTAGTGGGTTTGGGTGGGGACCATCAAAGGAGAGATATAATATTTTAATGTAGCTTTTTGCCAAAAAAAGGAAGTGTAACAGTTAAAAAAAACATGGCCGGAAATGGAAAGTATGACACTTAAAAAATAATAGTACAGTATACAAGCCAATAATAGCTGAGCATTGACAAATACTTAAAATTCACCGAAAATAATTTATTGGATAATACTCCCTCCGTTTTTAAATACTTGCTCCACTTTTTTTTCGACCATTTTTAAATACTTGCTCCATTTCATTATTTGGAATGATTTTACAACATTTAATTCATTTATGTCACCTAGTGGACCCAACCTAAATCATATTTTATTACTTTCATATTCTCTCTATGAGTTTTGCTTTTTACAATTTTTTCTTCTTCCACTTACCCCACTATTTCCATATTTTATCACTTTCTCCAATTTCTCCTAAAACTCTACGCATGAAGAAAATGAGCAAGTATTGAAAAACGAAGGGAGTAGTATCCAATTTACAAATAGTATTATACAAGTCAATAATAACTAGCCCCGGCAAACAATTAACGTCATCAACTTAAAATCTTTCGAACTTTGAAATTCACAGCACATAACTCACCGTTTTTCATGGCTGAAGTCATAAGTCTGGTCTCTGGTAAAGAACTCGCAATGCGTGGTTCCTGCAGGCGGATGCACGATTCGCATGGTGCATCTCTTTTTAAAAAAAGCGGAAAGAACATTGTATAGAAATGTAAACAACGTTTAGTTAAAGTGAAAAGAACATTGTATAGAATTGTAATATAAAAATGTAAAGAACATACAATTAAATCCTAAAGAGCATGTTATAGAATGTTAATGTGCTTTATTTTCATGTTCTTTGATTGTCAGTATAATGTATTTTTATTTGTGACAATTGTTTATTTTGAAATATTCTTTGAAATTTTTCTTTAGATTATGGCGGTTGAATAAAAATAATGTTCATTAAATTAAATTATCATTATAGGTGATCAAAAATTCGGGTTGGACCTGGTCGGGCCTTAACATAATATCTCGTGCCCAAACCCGGAAAATATAGCGGGCTTTTTTTGGGTCGGGTTTGGATTTTTAACTTAAAAATGCATTTTTAGGCATGACCAAACCCGCCTTATTTTTGGGCCGGATCGGGCCGGGCTGAAGTTGACCACCTCTAATTTTCATGTTTATTAAAATTACGGATTTTCTTTAAATATATATAAAGAACATAAAGTTTGATTTTTTTTTTTTTTTTACAAAATAGCTATATTTTTTTTTGTACAAAATAACTATATGTTCATCACAATACAACTATATGTAATGTTCTTTATAAAACAGCTAGATGTTCTTTATAAAATAAACATATGTTCTTTATTGAACAACTAAATATTCATTCCGCTTTTTTAAAAAGAAAACGGATGCACATAGCATTGTGCATCCGCCTCCATGGCAAAAATTTCTCGTCTATGTTGGAGGACCTTGAACATCCTTTGCCGTCCTTCAACTACCATCTTTCATAAATCAAACTTTAAATAACTTCTTTCACTTAAATCAGCCACAAAATTCGCACCTCAGGTAGGTCGAGCACTGCTCCTAGAGGATGAAGAGTACTGTTAATTGCAACTCTAACGGGGTTTTTGTGGGACTGATTTTTCGACCACTGGAGTATTTTTACGTGAGTAGGTAGTGATTTAGCTATTCATTTTTTTACCCTCCTTAATCTCTTTTCCTTTGGAAAAATACACTTTAATAATCCCAATTAGAGCTGTCAAAATTGACCCGACCCGAGAACTCGACCTGAACCGATATTGATCTGAACTTGACATGTACCCGAACAATGGGGTGAAACTAGTGACCCGTAACCCGACCTAAACCAACCCGATGTTAACCGATAACTGATTTGATTCAATATTTTATGACCTGAATCTGAACCCGCACCCGAACCAATAGTAACCGTCAACCGATTTAATCCAACCCGACAACAATCCGAACCCGAACTAGTAGCCGACCCTATTATAACCTGAAAACGTTTATAACCTAACACAACTTGTTATTGAAGTGATTCATGGACGGTTTAATAAATTTTATATACTACCTTTTATTCTTTATTACTTCGTATATAGGTGTAATAAAATCTTGACAATGCTTAACAAATTATGCAGAGCGTAATTAAATAAATTAACTTGGCCACATTGAATTATTCGAATTGAACTTGAACCAAAACCAAGAGTGATCCAACTTTAAGATTATCCGAACAAATAATTATCTGACCCAACCTTAACCCGAACCCGAATGTACCATCTATTAACCCGACGGTCCCGACCAAACCCGACTCAATACAACCCAAACCTGAAATTGAACCCGTTATGAATTTGACTCGAATCGGACCCGACCTACACCCGAAAAGATGAACGACCTGGAATAACTTGAACCGAAATTGACCCAATCGGAACCTAAACTTGATCCGAGGCTAGATTAACCCGATACAACTTGATCCTGATTTGACCCGAGACCTGATTTGACCCGACCCGAACCCGTCTAAAATACCTGAATTGACAACTCTAATCCCAATTATGAGCGGTTTACTTCTAATGATTCCAACTAAGGTTTATTTTTTAATAATCTCAACTATGGGGTCAGTTTTCCTCCAATTAACCCAACCGGTCAACAGCGGGTCAATCATCTGTTATAATAGGTGACCATAACACGTGTTAACACGTGAATGGTAAAAAATATTTTTAAAATTATAATAAAAAAAATTAAAATTTTTAAAAACAGAAAAAAAAAAAAAATTAGCCACCCTCTCCTAACCCCCTAACCGGTCGGCCAACCACCCTCAACCACTGAAAATGGTTGCCTGGCCTCTACCAACCATCCCTGACCCCCGCACCTGTACATTGTCACCAACATCAACCCCTTAATCCCCTCACCACCTACCTTCTCGCCACAATCGCAACGACAGCCACCATACACCCACCAACTTTAGCAGCCCCTCTCCATTTCGACCACCAACCCAATAATTTTGCTGCCCCTGCACTCTTCTTTACGCACCACTCACACCAGACCGCTGCATAGCCATCGCAATTCTCTTCAGCGCCAGTCTCAACAATCAACAACAAATTATACCACTGCACAACCATCGCAGTTCTCTTCAACCCAATTGAAGTTCGCCCGCACACAAACCTTTGGTGATTGGGTTCGGGCCGACGAGTGAGGAGGCGCGATCGAGGAGTTTGTACCATGGTCGACGTTACACAAGAGATGAAGCTTCGGAAAGCGTCGGTTTTGATGGTGGTGGTGTTATCGGCGATGATTTTTTGTTTGGGGGTCATCGACAGTGTCATCGCGACAACATTGTTTGTCGTCGGTTAAAGGGAGGAGGAAACTGTTTGGTTAAGGGGAGGATTTTTTGTTTTCATTTTATTTTATTTTTATTTTTTAACCTATCACATGCTGACATGTAGCTATTAAATCTTAAAAAAAAAAAAAAAAAATAAAAAAACAAAAAAAAAAAAAAAAAAAAAAAAAACACTCTTTCAACGAGTTACTAGTCATTGGGACCATTAGAGGCAAACTAACTCCGTAGTTGGGATTATTTAAAAATTAATCAGATAGATAAGACCTATCTGATCATGTTGTCGATAAACACTAGAAGAGAGTACCGGCTAATCCGAAAAATAGTCTACAGCCTATTTTTTGCATTCCTGCAAACTCTTGTTCCCGCAAACCAAATAGGCAAATACCCTATATATTGTGACTATTGTCCTTATAGCTACCACACAAATTGGTTAGACGAATATGAGATACATCATGTAGGGCTTATAGACCAAAACATAACACCTTAGAGCCAAAGTGCTAGTAAATTGATTTTAATATTTAACCAAAACAGTTTTGAACTTTTGGTTATTTTTCCCAAGGCACCAATATATGTTGCCCAAATACCTAAAGCACTCAATACAAGAGAGCACCAGGCAAAATAAAAAATGAAACAACTAATACATGAATTCGTAATTGCGATCTACATTTAGTGCCAGCAGACTCTAGCTGCAGCTCTCGCCAATCCTTATTATCAATATCTGGCATCTCACACAGAACAAAATTTATGTGAACTATAGCATCAATCTCTACCTACATCAAAATCAAGGTCCCTTTCACTGAAAATATCGCGAGCTGTAATCCTTGCTTTGCATGAATTTATATGGCAGCCACCAATGCCATGTGCTCAATTAGGTCCAAAACTCGATTACTACAAGCAAACAAGAGCATGTTATCACTCGAGAAAACATTGAGCCATGATATTGATACAAGTGACTTGATGAGAGGATAAAAGACCATAAAGTTATACCTGTATCCCCATTCATTATCATACCAAGAAACCAGTTTCACAAAAGAGGAACTCAGCGCAATCCCAGCCTTGGCATCAAATATGCTTGATCTGGAACAATGGCGGAAGTATTGTAGTTAGGCAAAGTGATACTCAACTTGAAAATCTATATATGCACCAAAGTTCAGAGTTAAGAATTCAAATATTTGCACTTTCACAAAGTTCAGATAAATAACAAAATAGGATGGTTACTCAGAACATTATATCTTATTTAGTATGAGAATACATTTGGTATGTTTTGCACATATGAAAGATTTTATTCAAAAAAATTTCAGGAAAAGGAATAAACGGATACATTTGACCATTTCACTAAAATGTATTAAGAAAATTGGACCTACCTTGAATCACCAGTAAAATCATTTGAGACAACATCATCATCTGTGTATCCAAGAATACCTTTCAATGGACCCTCTGAAGCAAACCTGTGATACAAACAAAACAGGTGATGAATACACAAAATTAAAAACATAGTCAGTAACAGGGCGAGCAACAAAAGATCCTATTACATAATCAGATAACATACTTGATGGCAGCTTTAACCTCTTCGTAGCCAGCATCTTTTTGAAGTCGGCAAGTCAAATCCACAACAGACACATTCGGTGTTGGAACACGGAATGCCATTCCAGTAAGTTTTCCATTGAGTTCAGGAAGGACTTTTCCAACAGCCTATGTACATTTGAATCGCTTAAATAAAGATGAAAAACTACTAATGCTTGTAACAGTGTACCTATGAATATATACAGTTTTTATTTGCCATAACCATAGTATACTTATTTTACCATGTTTATTCTCAAGTAAATTTAATTTTATGGAAAGCTAGCACATGAGTGCACTCCCATCTGTTAAAAGTCATGTAATAATACAAGTACTTCAGATAATATTTTCCAGATAAAACAATGTTGCAGAAAACTATTTTCAAAAAATAATTTTTAATTGGAATTATGCAGCTTCACAAATTATATTTGTTATAACTAAATAGACCTATTGCAATTTTGGCACAAGCATTCAACAAAATCTCATCACATTGGAACATATGGTTAAGTTTGATGTTGTTATTGCACTTATATGTAGACAAAATAATATACACACTTAATATCTGAATTGCTGATTCTATACCTTTGCAGCACCAGTAGAGCTAGGGATAATGTTTTGACTAGCTCCACGGCCTCCTCGCCAGTCCTTCATTGATGGCCCGTCAACAGTTTTCTGAGTTGCTGAAATTCAAAAATTAGTGTCATCAAAGCTGACAAAGATATAACCAGGTTCTATGCTCTAAAGATGCAGGCATGAGGACATGCTTTCCTTTGGAGGAGGGAGCATAAAAAGAAGCTTAGAAAGAGAACCTGTAGTAGCATGGACTGTTGTCATCAGACCTTCAGCAATGCCAAACTCTTCATGTACAACCTGCACCAAAACAACATGAAGAGAAAATGAAAATCTAGTTCTAACAAGTCACAACAAAGCAGCTGGGTCAATGCTACAATTATTCAGATAACTATCCTATGCAGCAACTGCTGGTTGGTCATAAATTTCAAATGACATTGGATTAGATGATTTTAAGACATTACAAAAAAACAAATCACATCAGAATAGATTTATGAGAAAAATCTTATTAGTGGAAATTCAATTAAGACAACTGCAGGTGAACTTCAAACTATGATTTTAAGCATTTGTAGTATGTTCTGATTCTATGTACTGTTCTTATCAAGTTATCTTTATTGATTTCCATTTCAATGTCCATGTCAACTTTGTTATGCTTGTCAACCTACTTTTATAATCAAATTGTATGTAATTCATTTATACTAATGCTTAAATTTGCTGGTGCCACATCATTTACGTTAGCATAAGTGTTTAATGCCTTTTTAATTAATTGAAAGAGAGTTGTGAAACTAAGCCTTGTCAAACGTTTTCCAAAAATATAGATAATGTACTTTCCAAATAAAGTAGTTGAGAAGAGGATTTGATTAACTTCGATGTCTATTAATCAAGAGTAATTTACAAGCATGATTTCATTATGAAAGGATAACCAAAACAAGTCAAGCATAATATAGATATTTTTAAAGGGTAACAAGATTTGTCAGCAAAGAAGCAAATAAAAAATAGATATTAAACTACACCTTTGCCAAAGGAGCTAGACAATTGGTGGTGCAGCTTGCATTAGAGACAACATCCATGTTTGGCTTGTATGTTTTTTCATTTACACCTATAACGAACATCGGTGCATCCGCTGACGGAGCTGAAATAACCACCTTTAAAGCACCTCCCTGCAGAACAGTTCATAATAGATCAGTCACATTGCAGTTCAGTATCAGACATGAGATCAAGCAAGATTAGAAAGCTGACCTTCTTGTGCGCAGCAGCTTTTTCCAATGTTGTGAAAACACCAGAAGATTCAACAACATACTCAACGCCAAATTCACCCCATGGAATATCCTCAGGGTTCCTGTACATCAGCAATACATTGGATACTGGGAAAGAGGTAAAACCCGGGGAAGGGGAGGGGGGTGCAGACATTCTTTTTTCTCAAGATCATACAAATGCAGACTCATCCAAATAAATACATGAAATTGGGGGTATACCAGGCGGATACCTTTTGCTTGTAACTTTGACCTGCTTTCCATTGATTTCAAGAGTTGAATCATCTACAACTTTAATGGTTCCCTTGAACAGTCCATGTGTTGAGTCATACTTGAACATATATGCCTGAATAATAGGGATATTTAATTATACTTTTCAGGATGATAAGCAAGAATTATGAAGCAAATCTACTTGGAAAAAAAAAAAAAAACACTTTCCTACCATGTATTTGGCATCAATGAAAGGGTCATTCACTGCCACCACTTCCAAATCATCCCTAGAAGTTGCTACCCGTAGGACAAGCCTTCCAATCCGACCGAAGCCTACATTATTACAGATTAAAATAATTAATCTTCTCATTTATCGTTTAACCAGTAAAAAGATTCTACAACAATATGTTTCCAGCTTCTTTTTCAAAACAACAATGCTCAACAACTTATAAGATTATATATAGACAACCAAACACACATATCAACTTGTCACCGAATAATGCAGCTCAAAAACTCTTAATTGTAGGACAAAGGGCAAATAAGTTTCGATTATAAAATATACAAAACTCTATACAGAACTGAGCTTTGCTCAATGGTTCATGATACATAAGAATATTGTTTTCCACATCAACCGGCTGCCTTCACAACAGTCGTTCTCTACGTCGAAAGTCAGTTCTGTTTCAAAACTAGCCACAGCAATGATAGGAACAATTGAAATCTAACATGATAATATTTAGGACAAAAATCAAATCAAGTAAATCTATAAGGGATACACCCTCAGAATTTTGCTTTGCCCCGTTAGGGTTTTGTTTTTCTGTTTCAGTTTTGGTTATGTGGAGTTGATGAGAGACAATTGTAGGATCAACTGTAGTGAATGTGAGTGTAAAGTGGTAATCCCTCATAGTCGTTTAGAATATGGGAAAACTATGGGACGAACAACGGGGGGCAGAAGGAAGATTTGTCCACTATAATACTATTTTACAACAAATGGATATTTATTCTGAAAAAAATAACTAACCATTCTTCAAAGAATAACAATCAAGTCAACCATACACAATCCAAACAATCCTCCAGAGATCCAGCACTTAAATCAGTTTTGAATTTAGCCGTGCATGAACATGAGGAAGAGAGCAGACCATAAAAGATCCATGGTTAGACAATTTGAAATCCCTTTCTCAAAATAATTTTAATCTAGACACTAAAATTTCTATCAATCCCTCTGAATAAACATACAACATTTTTGCAATTTTTATCAAGGTAAAAATATTAGCTAAGTTTTGTGATTTTGCTTTTGTACAATATACAAAAGACCATTACAACATAATGCTCTCTAAGTATCAGAAGAAGAATCTCCATATGTTAGGCTTCACAAGAAAAGAATTGTTGGCTTATCAAACATATTTATAACCTAAGTCCTACAGACCAAGCTTATTCAAATTCTTTTCTACACATTATTTCACATTACAATTTTTTTTTTTTTCTTTTTGTAATCTTCAACCCTTTAATGATTACACAATACAAGCAGATAAACACAAGTCTAAATTCAACAACAATTTGTAAATAATTTTTCATAACATTAAGAATTGCAATTCAAGTCTAAAAACAAATGATAGAAAACATACCATTGATTCCAACCTTAGTTTTGCCACCACTCTTCAAATCTATAGTGAACAAATCCAGTAAATTATATCAGGATTATCAGCTATAGTAGATATAATTAGCTACAGTGGATAATATGTTCAGTTACACAAAAACGGAAAGAGAGACCACACACTTTTGACTGCTGGTAGGATTTCAACAGCAGTTGCTTTGATCTGCTGCATGCTCGTAGACCTACATTTCCTGCATGAAGAATGGAAAAATTCAAGACTAAACTCATATATAACAAGCGCAGATTACACCTCAAAATTATGCACCTACCTAACACCCTACCATCATCATTTATCATTCAACAAATCAGATACATTTTCCCTAAATCTTGAACATCAGCATGATTAACAGTTTGTGTGTTTGATTAGCCATAATGTAAGCGGCACGCATAAATATTCAATAATTAGTCTCATATAAGATCAATAAGATGATAAAAAGTAAACAGAGGAATCTGATATATTTTGCTGCTTCTTTGCTGTTGATTAGTTTCACAGACTTTATCCAAAATTTTCTATTGAAAATTTTTATAATTTGGTATTTTGTCCATCGATAATATATCGAAAGCAATCTTTAAATAAAACACTGACGTACGTACAAATATCACTCTGTTATTTAATAAATTGGACAAATTATTTCTCTGAAAATAAATTAAATTCACCAAAAAATAAAATATAAAAATGACAGAAAAAATAATAAGGTAGTAGATTCTGAACCGGATAGAAGAAGAGCCGCCATTAACAGCAGTTCCGAAAACATTAGATTGAATCTTCAATGAGCTAACATTCTGATTCGAACCATTGAAAAACACCTGAAATTCAAAAAATTAACAAAAAAAAAATTAAGAATCAATCAAGAACTCGATCAATGAAACGTAAACTAACATTGTAAGAAAATTAAATTCTATTAAAAAAATATATATAAAAGAAAATAAAAAAAAAAACCTTGGAAATATCGGAAGAACGAGAAAAGGAGGAGAAATCAAAGAAGGAAGGAGCAGATCGAAGAAGAGAAGAATGAGCCGCCATTGTTGTAGCTTGGTTGTTACTCTTTGAATCAGCTGACAGTGGAGATGGAGGCAACAGTGAGAAAAACCCTAGAAAAAGGAGTTTCTGAATACGGCAAAAGGCGAAGAGAACAGAAAAATGTGAAGTATTGACTGGCTTCTCGAGATTTTAGAACTCTAGTGAATTGAAAAATGGGAAAAATGGAGAGAGAAAGGTGTAGTTTATAAAGCTTAAAGAGGGGAGATGCTCTGAGAAATGAGAAGCCAACTTTGTTTATTATTATTATTATATTTGGTAGTAGGAGGGAGTGCGTAGGTGGGCAGCTGCAATTGTGACGTGGGGGGAAGAAATTATGAAATATTATACTTCTTCCGTTTTCTTTTAGATGCAACACACCCTTTAGCGCGGTAATTAAGAGAAGTGTGGTTTACATAATATAATAAATTTTAAAATAGGATGAGTGGTTATTAGAAGTGTAATTTAGTAGGTCATGTGCTTTAAATAAGGAAAATAGTATAATTTATCTCTAAAATAACTTTCCTTTTATAGTGTGTTGCAAGTATTGTGACACTTCCTTTTTAGGGAAGTGTTGCAAGTAAAAGAAAACGGCGGAAGTAACTTATTAGGAAAAATTAAAAAATAACATAAAAAAAAACCTAAATTTTGATTATAACACCACACCAAAAAAAAAAAAAAAAAAAAAAAAAAAAAAAAAAAAAAAAAAAACTATTATAACACCACAAAAAAAAAAAAACTCAAAAATTTGATTTCACCACCTCTTAACGGATTTTTGGATGGTATCCATTAATGGGGCCATAATAGACATGTGTCAAATGCCTATTGGTTCTAAAATAATTAATTAAAAAAATGAAAAAACCCAAACCCAAACTCAGCCAGCCCCACCAGGCGACACCACCCTCCCCAGTCGCGCCGACAGCCTAACCTAAGCCGCCGCCATCCCCTTCCCCCACAAAAACTGGCGAAACCCTCCCTTCCCCTCTTCCCCCTCCTCAAAAATCACCCCAACCCTGCCTAACCACCACAAATCACCACCTACCCACCGCAACATCATCCCCAAAAAAACCATCTTTCCTTACCTTTCACCCTAAAAATGGCCGAAATCGACCTTGACAACCCTCAATTGGTCGATTTCGGTTACCGATTTTGAGGAAATGGGTTAATGGGTGTGGATTTCGCGGTACTTTGAGAAATGGTGGTGGATTTCGCGGCGGTTAGGTATGGGTTTTGCAGTAGTTTAAAGGGCTTGGGGTGGATTTTGGGGAGGGGGAAGGAGAGAAAAGGTGGAGCGGCGGTTGAAGGGGTGGTTTTCGACGATATGGGTGCAGGGGATGCCAGCGGAAGTTGCAGCTGGGGCTGGTGCAGGGCGGTGGGCTGGCTGGATTATTGGCTGGATTTTTTTTATCTTTTTTTTAATTAATTATTTAAACCTCTAGTTACTTGACACGTGTCTTCTAAGGCCCCATTAACGGATTTCATCCAAAAAAACCGTTAAGTGGTGGTGAAATCAATTTTTGGGATTTTTTTTTGTGTTGTTATAATAAAAGTTTTGTTTATTATGGTGTTATAATCAAAATTTGGTTTTTTTGTGGTGTTATTTTCTAATTTTTCCTAACTTATAAGTAGATGTGGAGCCCTCCGTGGTTAAGGCAGGTATATTTAGCCTCGGTAGCTTGAGTTGCTTGTAGGAGAAGTTGAAGTGCTTCGTTAAGGAGTCCGACTAGCGTTTTATCAAGTTATTAGTAAAAATTCAAATTAAAGGTGATAATCTATTATCTAACGGTTATCAACACAATTTAAGGAATCTGGACATTCTCCGTGCCATATCGAGCACATTGTCGAGGACACGCTTAGCATTATTAATTTGGTATGACTGTACGATTTTGTCTTAGGTTGAAATGGTTTCGGTTTGAAACGGGCGGGATGGAACAAATTCATTGTGCTGAGAGGTCGGGTTAGTTTTTATTCTAATTGTTAATGGGTCATTTCGGATTCAGTTTATTTTTGTGCGGTTTTCATTCGGTTCGTTAGCGGTTCCGGTCGTTAGCGGTTCAAGTCGGTACCGGTGTTAGACTAATACGATTCGAGTTAAAAGCAGATTTACTTAGGTCGATGCAGTTTCAAGTTTATATCGGTGTGGGTTATAACTGGTTCAATGCTTAAATGGATCGGGTTAATTTGGTAGTGGGTCATATTAGATCGATGGAAACAAGTTCATATTGTTGGTAGGACAATTTAGATTGGTGAAAAAATAATGGGTCAAATTGATTTGGTTAAATTATGGTCGAGTTGTAATTGGATTCTAATTAAGTGGTTGTCGCGGGTTATAGTGGGTTTGGTTTCATATCGAGTCGGGATTTAAGCATGCTAATTCATTCAGGTATTAGATTACATATGTAATGTTTTGGGGGTTTTTGCCTTTTCGGGATGCTGACGAGAGTTACAATACTAAATATAACCCTCCTGATACGTTGCACCTGTAAAACAATGAAAGGTCCGGTTTATCAGAGTTTTGCCTCTGAAATTAAGTTAATAACGGAATAAGTGTAGTAAAAGTTGAGTAATATCCTCCGTGTGAATGTAATAATTGTCTATTGAATGCAATATATTGTTCATTTATGAACAAATTAAAGTGTATAGGAGTGTGTGCCCTCTTACGTTAATTTAACCTAAGTAGATTGGTGATGAGTGTCATTTATGGCACTCATTTGGTTCTCTTTAGGGTGAATTTCATGCTATTCTATAACTCTTTTCCTTATCTTTTCCTTAATTTTACTCTTTATTTCTTTAGTTTGCATTCTCTTAGTTGAATTTCTATTTTTATGCATTTCTTGGTTTATTTTGTTATTTTCTCTTTTATTTGCTTGTTTTTCTTAAATTTTCAGGTTAAGGTCGTTATCCAATGATTCCCGAGGCCACTTCCCAAGTTTGGCATTGATTAGGATGCCCAATGTTCTCCATTTGAAGCTCAAGCATGGAGAAGTGCAAGTTCCTAAAAACCTTAGGACGTGCATTCAAGCCATGGGGGCATGATTTCTCGTGTTGAACCCACAATCATGGAGTTTGGAAACTGCAAGGTCTCGTGTTTATCAAGAGCATTGATTGGAACACACGAGGAGCATTGACATGATGGTGAAGAAGGCTGCCTGTTTCCAGGTGCGGCCGCGCCTGTTTGGGTCTTTGTTCTGTACCCAGATTTGCGCGGTCGTGCTCTTCCTTATAGTTGGCCGCGCCTGTACAGGTTTATTTGGGACGATCTAACTAATTTCTCTTTGTTAGTTTTACTATATATAGATTTTCATTCTATTTTTGGAGTGTGGATATTTTTATAATTAGAAGAGGAAATTTTAGATCATTTTTGTAGAGAGAGAAACTCTAGATTGTAGAGAGAGAAGTTCTTGTTTGATGATTGATGATTGAAGATTGATGATTCTAGCATTTTCTCCATTGAAGTGAAGCAAGTTTGTAAGAATTTCTTTACTTTAATGCAATTTTTAGCTTATGATTTCAATTGTTTTGTTGATTGTTCAAGTTTGAATTGAATTTGTGATTGAATTAGTTTTATTGATATGATGATGATGAAATTGTTTTTAGCTTAGTTTTGATCTTGATTTCTATGGATTGTGAGTAGTTTTCTTGCTAGGGGAATGGTGAAGCATATATGAGTAATGGATTGATGCTAATTGGGGGAAATTGATGGAGTTGATGTTGTGATTAAATTGGTTGATTGATTAAGTGCATGTGTGTGATTAATTGAAGAGTAGCTAACTTTAATTGTTACACTAGAATGCATTGTAAGCTCACATTGATACGGAAAATAGATTTGTGGCTTGCTTTTGTCGATTGAGTAGGTTTGCAAGGTTCCTAGTTAGAGTCTCTCATAGTTGACGCTAGTTTGACCTCTAGGAGATTAGCCTACCATACTCTCTTGATTGCTTAATTGATTTTCCCTCGCAACACTCGACTTAGTCATCTCCAATTCCAACTAGTTGTTTCCATTATGAGTATATGTGAATCCTAAACCCTAGTTCTTGATATTATTTGATTTCTTCTTGATTGTTTGATTGTTTTGGAATTTGTACACCTTTCTTCATTACTTCGAGATAGCTTAGCTTTAGCATTAGCATTCATCTCCCATTCCTAGTGGTTCGACCCTCGACTTACTCCTATGCTAGGTATAAGGGTGTGTTGAGAGATTACAAATTTTGTTTGACCGAGGGAAGATTAGTTTTCAACGACCTAGTCTCCACTCGCGACCAAAATGGCGCCGCTGCCGGGGAATGGCGTAGTTGTTTGCTATTGTTGTTGAGTCTATTCACTTAATTTCAAAAATACAAAAAGATTTTTCTCTTTAGGCTACATTTGTAGCCGTGCTATTGATATTTGATTTGAGTTTTTTTTGTATGCATAGGATAAGAGGAAGGACTTTAGTGCCATTTGATCCGGAAATTGAGAGAACAATAACAAGGATAAGGGTTTCTAATCGTTCTTTGAGTCCAAGCTCTCCAAGAGAGGAAATTCACCAAGAAAGAGAAAAGGAGGATCGAGTAAGCATGGGAGCTAATCCAAAGTTTCTTTGAAGGAGTTGGGAACTCCCGACGCTTATAGATTTGAGAAAGGCATAGCTCCACCAACAACTCCTACCAATGACTTTGAGATAAGGCCGACAATGATAATAATGATTGAACGAAGGCAATTTAGTGGTGCCAAGCATGAAAGCCCACTAAACCATCTCAAAGAGTTTGAGAAGTATTGTAATACCATTAAGGTCAATGGGATTTCTCAAGAATTCATAAGGCTCAAGCTATTTCTGTTTTCTCTAATCAGAAGGGCTTTGGAATGGTTGGACAAGGAAGTGAAACCTAATTCCTTGAGAACTTGGGATGAGGTTACTAAGGAGTTTCTTTCCCGTTTCTATCCTTAAAAGAAGACCGCCGAGGCATGAACTCTAATCCAAAGTTTCAAGCAAAATCCTAGTGAGAGCTTGTATGAGGCTTGGGAAAGATACAAGGAGTATCAACGTAAATTTCCTCATCATAGAATTCCAACCTATCAAATCATACAAATTTTCTATGGGAGATTGAGCCCCCAAGGAAAGTCGTGTCTTGATGCCGGAGCCGGAGGCCCGATTATGAACAAGACTAAAGAAGAGGTTGTAGATATAATTGAGGATGTAGTTCGTCACTACATGGATTGGCAAGAGGGAGAGAGAGAGAGTCCATAAGCAAGAGTGGCTCAACGGTTTATTTAGTTGATCATCTTAATGCAATCAATAACTTGTCTTCCCAAATCTCAAACTTGGGAAAGGGGATGACATTGATTAAAGCCAAGTTAGAGAGTGCCTCTTCGATTGCACGAAGTCTTCCCTCCCACATAAAAGGGAGAGGTACACCGTCTAACTCTACTCCTCCTTCTACCTCGAGTAATATGCCAAGTGGTTGTGTCTTTTGTGATGTTTGTGGGTCTTATGACCATGACTCTTCAAATTGTCCAAATGCTTTTGAAAATTGTGATGATGTTGAAAACAATGATTGTGAGCAAGTGAATTTTGTTTCCAATAATAACAATGGACAAAGATTTGATGGTCCAAGAAATTTTGAGAATAGGAATTCTCACCAATAAGGTAGTTTTGATAACTACAACAATGGTGGTTATAGGAACCAAGGAAATTAAGGTTTCCGAGGTAACTATAACAACCAAGGTTATAGTAATCAAAATCAAATCCAAGGGTATGGAAATCAAGGCCAATCTCATGGCTTTGGTGGCCAACACCAAAATTTTGGTAACAATCAAGGCCGAGGTAATTAGAACAATCAAAATGGGGGAAATTTTCAAAACAATAACCAAAGGGGACCCCCACCCGGATTTGCTCCAAGACCTCAAGGTAATGGTGACAATTCTTATGCTCAACCCCATCTTCCAAGACTACCCTAGAGGAGATCATTGAGAACCAAACCAAGGTTTTGAACACCTACATGTCGGTGAGTGATAAGAAGTTCAATGAGATGATGACACACAACAAGATGCTTGAAACCCAAAACACTCAACTAGCCAACACTAGCTTTGAAAGTTTGTGCTAGCCCTTCTTCACTACCCTCTCAAGGAGTTGATCCTAAGAAACTCGTTTATTCTATCACCACAAGGAGTGGAAAAGTGCTTGAAGAGAGAGTTTCTAGGAATAGTGAGGAGGATGAGAAGAAGAGTGATTGCGATTCAAGTGAGGAAAAAGAGAAAGATGTGTCAAAGAGTGTGAGCAAAGAGGAAGTCCATGAGAAAAAGAAGAGTGTTGAGAGAGTGCAAGAGGAAGTGAGAAAACCTGACCTTCCATATCCCCAAAAATTTATGAGGAACAAGTTAGATCAATAATTTGGGAGATTTCTTGACATGTTGAAGGAGGTCCATCTTTCAATCCCTCTCACCGAAGCTATGACCCAAATGCCTAGATATTCCAAATTCCTTAAGGATATTTTGAGTGGTAAGAGGGAGTGTAATGAGATGGATTTGGTAGAGCTTGGTGAGTGTTGTAGGGAATATTTCAAGCATTACCCCAAACTTGAACCCCACTGTGATCATACACTAAAGCATGGTGGCATCCAAAGGGAAAGAAGATAGAGCAAAAGAGTCGCCAACAAGTTTTAGGAACTTGTAAACCGTTCACGAGGTGAAGGTTACACCCCTTAACGATCCAGGAGATCGTCAACTCCAATAGTTCTGGAACCATGACTGGTAGTTCGGGGATGAAGGTAAAAATCCAACCTAAAAGAGATTGAACCTGCCCTAATAATAAGCCTCTACTTTATTCTGATCGTATTCATGTGCGCTTTCTGACTAACATGCAATCAATAGGTTTACTCTAAACCTGCTTAATCTATGTTGGTTGAATATTAATGCACAAATAAATCTATTATTAGCGATCACTTGAATTATAATCAAATTACCCTAAACAAGATTATTAATTATCTTATTAGGCGTGATTACAAGTACCAATTCCCTTTAAACATGCATAAAAGACGTGATCAAGCAATAACAATAAATATAATCAAGCAACATAATAATAATAATCACAATCAATTAATCATCAGCAAAATAATAATAATATTCATAATCATGTTAAAGCATAATCATAGCAAGATCCGATCCTAGGCATGATACTAAATAGATTAATAAAACACCCTAGCATGTCACTAAACATATAAAGATCAAAGCTTTAACCCTAACATGATACTAACATGATATTAGGAAAGAAAATAGGAAGCATCATAGAAATCATAATTGATTTAAGAAACTTATTCTTTACCCTAGACATGATACTAGGAAGCATTCTTTTAATCATACTTGATATTAGAAATTACCTTAAACATGATACTAGGAATCAAAATAATAACCTAAACATGATTTTTATATCGAAATATCAATTGAACAATTAAAGCACTTACTTGGATGCCTCGTACCTTTCTAATAACAAAATACACACGTTAGTAACTTCAAGGAAAATATAAATCAAACAATAAAGTTAAACAATTGAAATAGAGATTAGGGATCAAACCCTCAAAAATATCAAACCTTTCACGTCTAGGGCGAAGGCAACTTTGAACTTGGCTAGGTGTGTCTAGTGGTAATGTATGAGGAATTGTAAAAGAGTTGGTTTAGAAAGAGGGAGAAAATCAAGAAATTCTTGATGAGAGTTGATGATTGAAAAAGGGAGATATGACCTCTATTTATAGAGAAAAAAGAGGGTCGAAGAATAAGAAAAGAATCCGAATTCGAATCGAAATAAAACTCAATAGACAGCAGTTTTTGCGGATTTTGTTTTTATCATATCTTTTGATCCAGAAGTCCAAATAAGGCATATAATATGTCGTTGGAAAACTCTTGAAGTCTAATTTCCAAAAAAATTAAAATCAGATTAAAATATTATGTAAATAAAAAGATATGGCTGAAATAGTGGAAGGGTAGCAGTTTTGGATAGAGTTTCATATATCTCATTCATATCTTTTTTGTTATGGCTTGGATTTAATATTATAATATATCATTGGAAATATAATTTCAAGATCTATCCAACCATATAAAATTTGGATAAAGATTATGAGGCGCAAAAATAAAATCTTAATATATTCCACTTCGAACAAAATAAGGATTCTAAAAAGGAGTAGTTTTATTCAATTTCAAACTCTTTAAAACATAATTATCAATCCTAACTCCATTAGAATTTAAAAGAACCTTCTAGAGTATTCTAGAAGACTATAATCAATCCTAATAGCTTTAGGAATGATAATTAATAATAGACCCTCCTCTAGATCATTGGGCCGCATATAAAAACCAAATCGGGCCCAGTTTAGTATTTTGGCCATAACTTCCTCATTATTCAACGAAATTGGGCTTATAATATATCGTTGGAAAGGTCTTTTCAAGCCCCATCCAAATAAACCATTATTGGACCCTTTTCATGGACCAAACTAAACTGGAATGCACATTTTTCATAAATAAGGTAAGAAAAGAAATATTTTCAAAAATAGAAAGAAAATATATTTTAATAAAAACATCCTCATCACTAGACTTTTCACAATTTTGCTTTGTTCGATAATCAAATGACATAAAAGGTATTCATCACTGGGTTTGGTTTTGGGGAGACACATTTGGGTGTCTACAGTAGTGCATTGATTTACAATGACCTATCCCTACCAAAGAAGATGAAAGATCCGGGCAATTTCTCTATTCCTTGCAAAATCAAGAGTAAGTTGTTTGAAAATGCATTGTGTGACTTAGGTGCTAGTGTTAGCATTATGCCTTACTCGGTGTTCAAGAAGCTTAAGCTAGGAGAACTTCTTCCTACGAACATGACCTTGCAATTGGCTGATAGATCTATTAAGTTCCCAAAAGGAAGAGTTGAAGATGTTCCCCTTAGGATAGGTGGTTTCACAATTCCCGTAGATTTTATTGTGTTAGAAATTGAAGAGGATGACCACATTCCTATTATTATAGGGAGACCATTCTTAGCTACCTTGGATGCTCTAATAGATGTTAAAGGAGGCCGTATCACTTTGAGAGTTGGTAATGAAAAAGAAAGTTTTAAGCTAAAACCAATGCAAGAATCCTTGTCTTTTGTGAAATGAGTCATGAATGATAATTCCCTTCGTTCATTGGATAATATGTGTGTGATTAATTCTTCAACTAACGATGTTCATGAGATTTTTGATGATGTGCTTGTGAAGTTTGATGGCATGAAAGTTAGTGAAGAAGAAAAGGAGCTTTTAAGGGCTAAGGACGAAGAGGTAATTGACATTTCACATTGGTTTGAGCTTTGTCCTCAAGAGGAGGAGGATGGTTCCAAGGAAGTGGATGGTGTTAACCCGTCTACAAGAAGGAACAAGGCTAAGAAGAAGGCAAGGACTTCTAGGAAGAAGCGAATGATATTGAAGTTGAATAATGAGAAGGTTGTTTTTGAAGTTTAAGCAAATGAGGTTTCATCAAGCAACAATGAGGAGCTGCTACAAATTGAAGAGAAGTTTGTACTTTCCGCCACTTTGAGTAAGGTGGTGTCCTTTGACCCTCTATGATTTGGAGGAAGAGTCGAGCTTAAGATCATAAGCAAGCGCTTCCCGGGAGGCAACCCGGAGATTTCTAACTTTTTCTTTTGATTTATAGTTTCTTAATTTTCTTTCTTTTATTTTCTTTTCTTTCACTTGTTTTTCTTTTGGAATTATAGGGTAAATTCATGAAAATGGATTAATTCAAATGAGCACGAGCAATGGATAGGTGTTTTGCGGTTTTCAATGTGAAGTATGTTTGATTTTATTGAATTTTGAGGTAACAAGGGTAAGAAATATTAGTGAGGTAAGATAGGGAAATTGTGCTAAAATTTGAAGGAAATTTGAACTTGGTGAGTTTATTGTGGTGCTATCATTATTTTAGGGATGTTGAACCCACATTCTTCATGTTTTGAAACTGATCATTACGATGGGTTCAAAAATCCCGGGATGATATTGAACGAAAAGCCCACAGATGAACGCACCAAACAAGCAAAAAACCAAGCTGCTCTGTATGGTGCGGGCACTCCAGGGGAGGGCGCGGGCGCGCAGCCTTGCCGCGTGGGCGCGCACCCCTGCAGCCGTGCCTTTACCTTCTTCTTTCCCCTTTCTTTTCCTCATTTCTACTTCTTCCCTATCACATTCGAATGTACCCCCTCTCATCTCACCCTCAAAAGCGCACAAACCCTAACCCCTCTCATCAAATTTCATCACACAATCAACCAATTTTCAATCAAAAATCATCAAATCTTCCCACATTTTCATCCTTTTCAACAAAGCCTACACTATTTCCATCTATTTCAACCTTCAATCTCTCTCATCCACTGTTGAAGCAAATTGAGGCTTTTTCGTTTTTGAGGGAATTGGTGGCCAAAACTTGTTTAATCTTGCATCTTGTATGGTATAAACATCTTCTTTTACTCTTAATTGCATAATTATATCATATAGTTGTAGTATTGGATTGTTGATGGTTGTGAATAGTATTAGTATGAATTTTGGTGATTTTGATGATTGATGTTGAATTTTGGTTGATTATATATGTTTTTGTTGATTGTTATTGCCTCACATTGTGTTGTTTGATGTTTTTGTAGCTAAATTAAGCATGATTGTTGAGAATTGTTGAGGTCCGATTTTTGGTAGTATGATATTGATATTGTTGAGCATTAGTTACTGGTTTCATTGTGATTGGTGTATGGTTGGAAAGCAATTGTTGATTTGAATTGGTGGTGATTGTGTAAATTTGGGATTGTTTGATTTTGGTAGTGAGTTGTTGATTGACGTTGTTGGTAAAGAAGTGTGATTGAGGCATCTTAAATTGTTGGTTGGTGTATCTTGTGGTGTATCGTGATTGGATTGTTGAGCTAATATCTTCAAGAGATCACCATGTCTAAACACATTAAAAACCTTCTCAAGAAACGAAAGACCAATGTAACCATTGAAGAACCCGCTCCTTCCCCCTCTACCTCACAACCTCACCAACCTACCTCTATTCCCAAATTACGAATCACCGACCCCATACAAAAGGCAAGATACACAAAACTAAAAGATAATCGTTCCCTTTAACCTTCCTGACATTACTTCCGACCGGACATGATCAAGTTGGGAATTGATGAACACTTAAGGGAATTGCTCAACAATCTCTGTATGGGATCATTCGTGAGCCGGAGCTTCCATACCTATGTTCAACCTACTTCAGAGTTTTTGGCTACGGTTGATCTTGTTGTGGCTGAGGGAGGTTACTACCAAGTTCGGTTTCAACTCTTCAACATTCATTTTGATCAATCTCTTGAAGAGTTTAGTGCGGCTCTTGACTTCGATCCAAAGTCGGACATTTTGGATCTCGAGCTCTTTTTTAATAATGAGTATGATTCAAACTCATGGTGGGATGACATTTCAGGGTGAGATGACTTTGTGACCCAGTATGCTAAGATTAGTAAGGTGTACCAACCATGTCTCTGAGTTCTCCATCGGCTTTTGGGGTATTCGGTATTTTCAAAGCAAGAGTTGGGTAAAATGAGTCACTTGGAGCTTCGAATTCTTTGGGTGGCTACTCGTGAGGAGTATCGAGGTCGTCTAAATTTTGGGTACACATTTTTGAAATATTGCCAAGGATTGCAAGATAGGGAATTCAGCGAGATTCCTTGTGGGAGCATGGTCACAAGGCTAGTGACTAACCTTGAGCTCGGGCACTATTTTCCGTCTTGCACTCCGGTGGTGGATGTTGGTTCTCTCTACCTCGACGTCAAGCAATTGAAGAAAATCCAGTTCTTAGCAAAGAATGATGACAACGAGGTGTTTGATTGGCTTCGGGAGAACACGCATTGGTGCTATCTTCCTAACCCCTCCTTGACTTCTCTCCACCGCGAGAATGTGGCAAATGTTTAGCATGTGCCCCAAAAGTCACCGCCCTCCCTACTATGATGATTATGAAGAGATGGGTGAAGAAGAAGATGAAGAGCCGCAACAACAACAACAACAATAACGACAACATCAAGAACAACAACACCAATTTGCTAACTCCGACTTGGATGCCCTTAGTGCTCACATGAAGGGCATGCAAATCAGGTTGGAGGGCATTTACGATCAAGACTTTGAAGCCCTATACTCTCAAATGAGAGGAATTTCGTAGATGTAACAAGGTATGTTTCTCTAACAACAACATTTATATGATGCGGGTGTTAACCGGGGAGACATCACTCCCCCGGTTAACTACCCTTACTTTCCACCCCAACATGGTCCTATACCATCTTTTGGAGGTGATGGGGTACCCACGTACCCCATATTGGCAAGGACCCCCAAGGTCCAACATCGAGACTCGTTCATTCCCCGAAAAGCACGGTAACTATGATTACCGTGTTCCCGGTGGGAGCGACTATAGGGGTGATCCTAACTACCCCTATGTACACCTAGAGAACCCACTATCGCTCGCCTTTCCCAAGAAATTCACTCCCCTTGCCCCTTGGCAACCAGATAACTTTAGGGGGCACTATGGTTGGCCACCCGGTTATACCGGGGGATGGGATCCTTATGGTCCTCTATTTGGGTTTTCATATGATGGGGATGACAATGACGACTCCGGGTCGAGTGGTAGTGATAGCTAGTTCCCTCATTTTTGTGTCGTTTGCCTCCATCCCTTTCCTTATGTGTGCTTTCTTTGTATTAATGGGATGTTGATATGTATCTATGATTAGCTTGGGGGAACTTTACTTTTCTTAGGGGTTTGTCTCGGTGGCCAATTTGTTGTTGAAGCTTGCCTTTTTTCTTTCGCCTCTTTGTATGATTGTCTCTTTCTTGATCTCTCTTTGATGGTGTTTGCTCTTTCATGCCTATTTCTCTTTTTCTTGTTCTTATTATTGTGATGATTTTTCATTGATGATGATGCATATGTCGCTCCCTAGAATCCGACCCCCTTATATCCAAATCTCATGAATCCAAACCCTTGAATCCAAATTTTGTAGCTTAGTATTTTGTTGATTAGTTAGATGTTTAGTTGGTTATTTAGTTCTTATTTCTTAGCTTTGCTTTCTTGATAGTTTAGTTTAGCTTATTTTTGTTTATTAGTTTCTTTCCTTTTTGCTTTCCTTTCTTTTATTTTGTTTTGAAGTTACTAACCATTTTCTTTGTCTATAGTTCTCTTTTCTATTTTTGTTCTCACATGGATTTGATGATGATGCTTTGTTTCTTGGAGCTTCATGAGGTGGTTGATTCTTCACCTTACTATTTTAGCATTGCTCGAAAGCCGGTGAGATCTTTCTTATTTTTCTTTATCTCTTTTATTTTCTTGGATGCATAGTTTAGGATTAGTTTTAGGAGAAGTTGAATGGTTCGAGGATGGATGCTTATAAAACCTAGAGTGTTTGGGATCTTTGGCGATGTCATTTGATCACTTGTTTGTTGATCGGGAATTACGTGTTATACTTGCATTTTCGTTCCTTTCTTTATTTTCCTACTTTTCCTTTATATATGTTTTTCTTTTTCTCCTTTCTTTTCTTTTATTTTTCTTTCTTCTTGATTTTGGTTTTTGGTATATTTTGAGGCTTTATTTGTCATTTTCTTTTTGTTTTTGTTTTGAAATGGACTATATACAACCAATTTTTGCTTTTGAATGAATATCTTTTTAAGTGGTATGGGTATGCACGGTTTGAGAATATGCTTAGTTGACTCTAGGATAGGTGTATGCTAAGGTAGCATGTCTAAGAACTAGGAGGATCATGAAACCGGATTCTACTTGTTTGTGGCATGTTGGTAGTTGCTTCCTATAGTCGATTTGAAACCTATAGTGATTTTTTGCTACATCCATGTGAGGTTTATCATTTTTCAAGCCTTCTACATATTTTGCATAAGCGGCATGGATCCTTGACTATTGCAAACCTAATCTTGAATATTGACTCATAATTATCAAACATGAGACCGAACCATCTAGGGAAGACAAAGGCATCTTTTTGGGGTGGTAAATTTTCTTTTCTAGGTTAATTTTATTTCTTTTTAGTTCATTGGGTTTACATTTGCCTTCTTGCTAACCATTTGAGTCTTTACCATTCTCTTTAAGCCAGATCTTTAGAACTTTGAGCCTTTTGTTTCTTTTTTTTCCATTTTTGGTTTTTGTGAAGCAAATGGTCATGTTTTTGGAGTTTGTGGTATAAAAGGTTGGATATTGGTTCTATTTGTAAGCAAGCTTGTCTTTTGTATATATTGTGAATAATGGCATATGAATGTTTGCAAAAGTCGTCCAAAGTTGAAAAAGGCAAGGACACAATAAATGCAACGTTGTAAAAGCCATCCAAAGTCATAAGAGGCAAGGACAATTGCTTTCAATACATGAATAAATAAAAAAAAAGGTTGAAAAATGAGAAAATCCAAAAACATTTGATGTGATTCTTTTCCCTTTTCAAGCATTGAGGACAATGCTTCCTTTAAGCTTGGGGGAGAAGCGTTTATGCGTTTTGTATATATGCTTGTGGTTATAGCTTTGAATAAGCTTGGGGGAGTTGGTTTGTTTTTGTTTGGCGATTGCTTGATTATGAGGAGAAGGTTTGATCACCTTTTTCTTCACTAATTAGGAATACCGCCAAATTTTAAAAATTTAAGCCTACCTTCACCCTTTTTCCCCTTACGTTACAACCATTGGGAAAGACCTTTCGACCTAGAGCTTGAGTAACATATCGAGGGAGGGCATTATGAGTTAAAGCCTAAAGAGAGGGGATGCATAGTCAAGACGTTGAGTAGCCAAAAAGTGTGTTCTTTTCCGGCTCCTTCGAGGAGCTATTGAGATGCTCATTAGAGGGAGATTTGAGACTATAGGGAGAATGCGGTAAAATCGAATGGGATGAAGGTGAATTGTGATAACTATTTCTCTACGCTAAGCATATTCTATGTTTCAATCAACCTTGGATATCTTGAAACGTGCATACCCCTATTTGCTTAAGAAAGATGTTTATTCATTCGAAATGTAGTCATTGTGTAAAGTCCAATTTGTAAAGGTTTCAATTTTTCTTTTCTTTCTTTTACTTTACTTTTGTGGTTTTCCTCATGTATATTGGTGGAGAGTTATAGGTTAAGCTCTTAGGAAACCTTTACGAGACCTAACTCGTCCTCATAGGCGACTTTGGGGTTTAAAGGGCTTGTTGTAGCTAAAAACAACCGTGATTCCTATGATAGTAAGTCTTAGTGTATATTCCCGTCTTATGTTTTCTTTTTCTCTTTGAATAAGTCGTTCATCCTTATTCTTTCTTGCTTTGTTTTGCTCGAGGATGAGCAAAAGTTTAGCTTGGGGGAATTTGATGAGTGTCATTTATGGCACTCATTTGGTTCTCTTTAGGGTGAATTTCATGCTATTCTATAGCTCTTTTCCTTAGCTTTTCCTTAATTACTCTTTATTTCTTTAGTTTGCATTCTCTTAGTTGAATTTCTATTTTTATGCATTTCTTGGTTTATTTTGTTATTTTCTCTTTTATTTGCTAATTTTTCTTTCATTTTCAGGTTAAGGTCATTATCCAATGATTCCTGAGGCCCCTTCCCAAGTTTGGCATTGATTAGGATGCCCAATGTTCTCCATTTGAAGCTCAAGCATGGAGAAGTGCAAGTTCTTAAAGACCTTAGGCCGTGCATTCATGCAATGGGGGCATGATTTCTCGTGTTGAACCCACAATCATGGAGTTTGGAAACTGCAAGGTCCCATGTTTATCAAGAGCATTGAGTGGAATGCACGAGGAGCATCGACATGATGGTGAAGAGGGCTGCCCTGTTCCCAGGCGCGAGTGCGCGCAACTATGGCGCGGCCGCGCCTTTCTAGGTCTCTGTTCCATACCCAGATTTGCGCGGCCACGCTCTTCCTTATAGTTGGCCGCGCTTGTACGAGTTTATTTGGGAAGATCTGACTAATTTCTTTTTGTTAGTTTTACTATATATAGATTTTCATTCTATTTTTGGAGTGTGGATATTTTTAGAATTAGAAGAGGAAATTTTAGATCATTTTTGTAGAGAGAGAAACTCTAGATTGTAGAGAGAGAAGTTCTTGATTGATGATTGAAGATTGATGATTCTAGCATTTTCTCCATTGAATTAAAGCAAGTTTGTAAGGATTTCTTTACTGTAATGCAATCTTTAGCTTATGATTTCAATTGTTTTGTTGATTGTTCAAGTTTGAATTGAATTTGTGATTGAATTAGTTTTATTGATATGATGATGATGAAATTATTGTTCAGCTTAGTTTTGATCTTGATTTCTATGGATTGTGAGTAGTTTTCTTGCTAGGGGAATGATGAAGCATATATGAGTAATGGATTGATGCTAATTGGGGGAAATTGATGGAGTTTGATTTGGGTATTTTATACCCGGCCAGGTGGCCCAATCAGAAAGTGCCACGTGTCCTCCGTATAGGTGCCATTTGGACCTATGGAATGATGACACATGGAGGGTGGACTCTTCTCCGTCCTACGTGGACTGAAGGTCCAGCAGGGACCATTCAGGTGGCGACACGTGTCACACAAAGAGTGCTTCAAAACCCTTTGGGCACAATGACACGTGTCACTCAGGCATTGGCCCTGGGATGGCGGCCTTCTAAGGCCCAAATCCCGAGGCGCCGCAAAACGGCGTGACCTAATTCCTAGGTCACCAGATCCTAGGAAGGCACACTTCTCAAAAGGACCCTATAAATAGGGACATTATGTCATTTATGACGGGGAGAGAGAATTTTTGACACGCAATACGAGACAATACGTCACTTATCTCACTTTACCTGAGCTTGGAATCTAAGCAGATAACTTTACTTCCGCACGTTTTATTTCCGAACGTTTGCTGACTTAATCTTCGGAGGCGGACCCCCAACCATCCGGAGGTCCGTTTGCTTTGTAGGTACAGGCGTCCTCAGTTGAATCCAGTTTCAGTGCTGTAACTCTCCCGAGGGACAAAAACCCCAAAAAATTTGGCGCCGTCTGTAGGGAGAGTACCTCTGAAATGGCTTCACAAGAACCTGTACCAAATTCGGAGGCCATTCGGCCTCCAAATGATGTACTGGTCCAAACGAACCATGACTCAGGTGACGACGCTGATGTCGAAACCTATGTGGATCCAAATGGATCCCTCATCTCTAAACGCATCCGCAGTAAGGAACGGCGAGAGCGTCCCCATGTTCAGGCAGGACCAAGCAAAACTGCTGGTCAGCCAAAAAAGCCCTCGGGGCGGCCGGTTGATCCTTCCCAGGCGGCAGGATCAACTCCCGTCACTCGGGATGAGCTAATGTCACTCCTGAGCAGCCTCAGGGGTGAAATCAAGCAGCTCGCCTCAAAGAAGTCGCCTACTCCTAGAAAGGAGCAGTCGGCCAAGAAGCCAGCCCAAGCTGGCAAACAGAAGTCGGTCAGGGACCGACAGCCGACTCCTCATCCTGCTCCTAAGGAGAAGGCCAGGCCCCAATTTGACCTTAATCGGCTCCGTTTCCCAGAAATGGGCGCAAGAAAACCCATCCGGCACATACAGCCGGATGGTAGCAAGAAAACGTTCTCTGACGCTCGGCAATACATTGAGGAGAGGAGAACCCAGCAATCAGAGTCGGCTTCAACCGTCGACTTATCATGATAGCTTTCGGAATACCTTTGTGAGGTGTTCCCAGTCTGTACATGAGACCCCAGCAAGCAGCCAAAGGGTTCAGTCTGGGCCGCATGTGATTCAGTCCGCCCAGTACATGGCACAGCCATTGTACCAGGCGCCAGTTGTACCTTACATGCAACCTACCCTCTATGGAGGACAGGCGGCATACGGCTATCAGCCGATGGACTGGCAGCTTAGGCTGCAACACCTTGGAGATCAACCCTCTGCTTTCTCCAGAGAAATAACTGAAGCCGTGCAGCCGGCTAAAGTTAAAAACGTTCTGGTTGGAGCCTATGACGGGACCTCCAACCCAGAGGAACACCTGTTGGCATACACCCACCTCATGTATTTACAGGGGTTGGATGATGCCGCATGGTGTCGTTGCTTTCCAGCCACCCTGAAGGGCATAGCCTAGCAGTGGTTTGGCAACCTGCCGGCTGGCTGCATAAATAGCTTCAAGACGCTTGCGTTCTTGTTTGCATCAAACTTCTCCATGAACATCCCTGCCAAAAAGACAAGTCTTGACTTGGGCAATGTACAGCAGGGAGATAGAGAAGGTTTGCGATCCTACGTCAGGCGGTTCAATCTGGTCCGAATCCAGATTCATGGGCTGTCTGATGAGGTCGCCTTCACAGAATTCTTTAAGGGTCTGAAGGAAGGGTCTACTTTTAAGTACGAACTCGTCCGCAAACAAATCTTTACCCTACAAGGAGCCTTGCGAGAGGCGGAAGCCTACATACAGGCGACCGAACTCTGCTCCTCCAATAAGCAGTCGGACCATAAGAAGTCCGACCGGCAGAGAGTCGGCCTGCTCAGCCGGCTCCTAAGCCAGAAGAGAGCAAAAAGAAAAAGCAAGTCTGGGCCATTGATAACTCTGATCAACCGCCCCAGAAAAAGAAAAAAGAGTGGAAACCGTACGTCCCAAGGTACGAATTCCACAAGGACTGCTGCTCCATCCTTTTGGAAATTAAGGATCGGCTAACTCTTGAAAAGCCGACTGGTATGAAAGGTTCCGCTGAAAATCGGAACAAGAACAAGCATTGCCATTTCCATGAGGATGTTGGCCATGACACGAACGACTGCTTTAGTCTCAAGCGGGAGCTCGACCGTCTGGCCGACAAAGGACAGCTGAAGTCCTATGTGAAGTCCAAAGTGACTTCAAAAGCAAATCCGGGGCAGTCCAAGAAAAAGACTCCCCAGCCTGCTGTGAGTGCCGAAACTGATGAAGAATCGGTGTACACCATAGCAGGCGGATTTGCCGGTGGTGGCCCGACCATTCGGGGTACCAAGGACCATCTAAGAAAGATGGTCAATTCTGTTGAGGAGGGGGATACAGCTAGCACATCCACCTTCCCTAAAGTTGTCATCACCGAACAGGACAGAGGCAAAGTCTGTCGGCCGCATGATGACCCTGTTGTCATTGAGTGTAAAGTCGCCAACCAGCTGGTTAGCCGAATTCTGATTGACACAGGAAGTTCCTCTGACCTCATCAGCCTCAAATGCTTGTCCAATCTCAAGTACAAACCGGATAGCATGATGAAGGTCACCCACACCTTAGTTGGGTTTGGGGGAGGACTTGTGCACCCAGTCGGACGAATTGACCTACCTGTCCGCCTGGGAAGCAGGGGAGACGGTCGGCACATGACCATCCATTTCCTAGTGGTTGAAGAGCTCACGGCTTACAACCTCATCTTTGGCCGACCCACTCTTAATGAGTGTAAGGCCGTCATCATCCCTGCTCTCATGCTACTCAAGTATGAGAAGGATGATGGAACAGTTGGTTCCCTTAATGGGGACCAAAAGACGGCTCGAGAGTGTTATCTCTCGGACGTCAAGCCTGCGGCCGCAGCATCCGGCCGGGGCAAGCAAATGATTGACCTCGACGATGTCGAGGAAGAACAGTCGGCCCCACTAGCCGGAAAGAAAAGAAAGACTGATCAGCTGGTGGTTGTAAAAAAAGAAAAGCAATAGCAATCACTGACCGGGGAAAGGTCGGATGATCTTCGTCCCCAGCCTACTGGTGAGCACATTGATATCCCTCTGGATGATAGCCGTCTAGAGCGGACTGTTAAGGTGGGGACGATTGCCTTTGCAAAGTTGGGTGAAAACCTTCACCAGCTGCTCAAGGAATTCAAAGACATCTTTGCCTTTGAAGTGGAGGAGATGCCAGGCATCAGCCCGGATCTCGCTGTCCACAAACTCGCCGTGGATCCTAAAAAGAAGCCCATCCGGCAAAAGAAAAGAAACCACGGCGAAGAAAGAAGTTAGGCGGCAGCTGCCGAAGTAAAAAAGCTGTTAGATGCCAAGTTCATTCGGCCGTGCAACTTCCCTGAGTGGGTAGCTAACGTTGTGTTAGTAAAAAAGCCGAATGGAACTTGGCGGATGTGTGTTGATTACACAGACCTCAACAAGGCATGTCCAAAGGATAGCTATCCACTGCCTAAGATCGACAGTCTGGTCGACTCAACAGTCGGACATGCCCTGATGAGTTTCATGGACGCCTATTCAGGTTTCCATCAGATCCTCCTGTGGAAAAAAGATCAAGAAAAGACGGCATTCGTCACTGATCAGGGGTTGTTCTGTTATACAGTGATGCCGTTTGGTTTGAAGAATGCGCCTGCTACCTTCCAACGAATGATTAATACGGTCTTCATTAATCAAATCGGAAGGAATGTAGAGGCGTACATTGATGATATGATAGTCAAATCCAAACAGCAGGCGGATCACCTTGCTGATCTCCGAGAAACATTCGCCACACTCAGGCGGCACATGGTCATGCTTAACCCAAAAAAGTGTGTCTTTGGTGTTGAGTCTGGGAAGTTTCTCGGATTTTTGATTGACCAAAGGGGAATAGAGGCCAACCCTGAGAAGATACAGGCGGTGATCGACATGCAGTCGCCCCGTACTGTGAAGGAAGTGCAAAAACTAACAGGTTGTCTGGCGGCCCTGGGGAGATTCCTCAGCCGTTCAGGCGACAAGTGTCTCTACTTTTTCCAGGCAATCAAAAAGAAGACAAACTTTGAATGGGGGGATGATGGCGGCCTTTCAAAGGCTAAAAACTCATCTGCACTCTTTGCCGAGGCTTGTCAGCCCTTTGCCTAAAGAGAAGCTCTTCATGTACTTAGCCGTCTCTGATCATGCCCTCAGTGCCGTCCTCTTAGCTGAAAGAGACGGCATCTAGCTCCCGGTGTATTTCATAAGCCATGTTTTGAGAAATGCGGAGCTTCGGTACCCCATGGTTGAGAAATTCGGCCTTGCCCTTTATATGGCCATCAAGAAGCTTAAACCTTACTTCTTGGCGCATGCGGTAGAGGTCTATACTGACCAACCGATCAAACGGCCACTCACAACCTTGGAGTCTTCTGGACGAATGCTCAAATGGGAGATTGAAATGCAAGGATTAGAAATCACTTACGAACCAAGGAAGGCAATAAAGGGACAAGCATTCGCTGACTTTATTGTCGAAATGACAAGGCCGGTTGTTCCGGACAATACAGACCAGGTTTGGAAAGTGTATGTGGATGGGAGCTCCATTGTGAACGGCTGTTGTGCGGGGATTATATGTCAATCTCCTGAAGGAGATAAGTACGAATACGCACTACGGTTCAAGTTTCAGGTCTCTAATAATGAGGCCGAGTATGAGGCCCTGCTAGCCGGCATCCGGTATTGCAAGGCGGCAGGGGCGAAGAAGATATCCGCCTGCTCTGATTCTCAACTGGTCGTACTCCAAGTTAATGGAACGTACGAGGCCACTCATCCGGCCATGATAAAATATTTGCAGGCGGTCAAGAGTGAAGTTGGGTCACTTGAAGAATTTCATCTAACTCAAGTGCCCAGGTCTTCAAACAATCAGGCGGATGCTCTGTCCAAGTTGGCATCATCCGCCTCCTGTGAAACGCCTTGGTCAGTCTTCTGGGAGGTCATGGAAAAAAGAAGTATATCTGAGGAAGACCCCATTGGAATTCTTGACCGAAGCTCAACCTGGATGGACAGCATCCGGGCTTATCTTGCAGACGGCACACTCCCTGACTCACCACGGGAGGCGGCTGTTCTAAAAAAACGAGCAGCTAACTTCGAGGTGCGACAAGGAGAGCTCTTCAGGGCTGGCTTTTTGAAACCCCTGTTGAAGTGTGTTATCCCTGAAAAGGGGAAGGAAGTTCTCGAAGAGTTTCATTCGGGATTCTGCGCCTCCTATATAGGCGGCAGATCCCTCGTGGCCAAGGCCAGGCGGCTTTACTTTTGGCCAACTCTGGAGTCGGATGCCATGGAAATGGTGAAAAAATGTGACAAGTGCCAAAAGTTTGGCAAGCTCATCCATCGTCCGGCTACAGACCTGACGGCCATCCACAGCCCAATACCCTTTGCCAAATGGGGCATGGACATTCTGGGGCCATATACAACTGCACCAGGCGGCAAGCGCTATATATTGGTGGCTGTGGATTACTTTACCAAGTGGGTAGAGGCTGAGGCAGTCAAAAACATCAAGACTAAAGACGTCATTTCCTTTATCTGGAGGAACATAATCACTCGTTTCGGGGTGCCCATGTCTATGGTTTTTGACAATGGTCCTCAATTTGAGACGCCTCAACTCAAGACTTGGCTGGGAGACCAGGGGGTCTCAAGCTTCTTCGCATCAGTCGGCCGGCCGCAAGCAAACGGCCAGGTCGAAGCCTTCAACAAGTTAATCTCAGACGGGATTAAAAAGAAAATTGAGCGGGCTGGTGGCCTTTGGGCGGATGAATTACCACACGTCCTTTGGACCATCAGAACGACTGCTAAAGGGGCAACGGGAGAAACCCCATTCCTAATGGTGTATGGTGCAGAAGCTGTTCTGCCCATTGAGCACTATGAGCCGACCCTTCGAATCATATTGTATGATGAAGAGGCGAATTGGGAGGCCATGCGCCTAACATTGGACTCACTTCCAGAGCGCAGGGGCAATGCTGCCTTACGTCATGAGATATACCGTCTGAGAATGACTCGGGCATACAACAAAAGAGTACACAAGCGTCCTCTCAAAGTGGGGGACTTTGTGCTACGAAAAATGGAGGCAGTCGGTAGGGCGAACGAACAGGGAAAGCTAACCCCAAATTGGGAAGGCCCCTACCGAATCTATGAGGAAGTAAGAGACGGCACCTACCGCCTGGAAGACCCAGACGGCAGGCAGCTGCCCAGAACTTGGAATGTAGACAACTTGAAAAAGTACTACTTCTAAGTACGAATGTAAAAACCTCAATTTTGTAAATCTCACGTATTGTTAATAAGAATATGCCTTCATTTCCCAACTTGTATTTTTATTTAAGCTCTTAGAGTCGCCTGTATACAATACAGACGACCAATACGTTTGTAGAGCGTTTGTCTCAACAACAGACGCTCCAATCCTTCTGAAGGAACCGATTGTTCTAGAACAGTCGTTCCTACGAAATTCATCAAGTTTACACCAACACTTGACGAATATTTACTTAATCATTTAAGAGGCCTAAGGCCAGATAAAACCATGATGAGGCCCTTGGCCGGATGTTAATAAACAAAAAGAGACCGAATGGTCACAGTCTGCTCCAACATGAGTATGACCGTCTGCTCCAACATGAGTCAGATAACCGGCGACGTCCATTTGGGCGAATTCGTCGAGGAGAAGCATCTCCCATTTGGGTGGCACATTGCTCTACGAATATATCAAGCGGCCCTACCAAATGCTAAGGAAGCATTCGCAGTCGTTTGTTTTAATCGAAAGTGAAATCTAAAAGACCTGAATTTTCTATCTAGCGCAGTTCAGAAATGGTCACTGTTTCATAAGTAGAGGCTAAGCGAGGCATAAAGCCGGATGCGCCTGTTATTGCTCAGGGGCAAAACAGGCGGAATGTTTGATTAATATACAAGCTAAGTTAACTACTTGACACTTATTGAGGCTATTGGCCGGATGACGCCTGATCCTTGCCTATGGGGCAAGACAGGCGGACAATTATTTTTAAAGAAAATTGGTTAAGTTACAAACTTAGCATTTTATCTCAAAGAGGCCTATGGCCGGAGGCGCTTGTTTTTGCTTATGGGGCAGAACAGGCGGAGGTTTACCCTTAGCAAATTAGCTAAGTTGGAAATTTGAGTTAGTTCGAGCCAATGGCCGAATGAACACTTATGTTTGCCAATTCTGGATGGACGTCTGCCGCGTGGTTTGGGGCAATCACCATAGTGATTGATTGACTTAGAAACCATGCATACTCTTCTAAGTATCAAAAATTTCTAAGTCAATCAATCCAATAAACCGAAACCACTCGACATCCGTCCAGGGGCAAGAACATTCGCATGGTATACAGGTTATAATACTTAGCCAAAAACATGCAATGAAAAATTCAAAATGCAAAGGACAACAATATGGATAACTTCAGCCAAATGGCCGAATGATTCAAATTAAAAAGACCAATCGTCACCAGACGATTGGTTAAGATTGTTATCTGGCAAAGCCAGAAAGATTGTCAAATTACCCGACCCCTTGGTCGGTAAAGATACAAATACTCGGCACGCAGGCCGGAAAAGAAAGGTACATGGCCATTCGGCCGCAGAAAAGCATAAAAGCTTAAGTGATCAGGGGAGAGCCTCTTCAGTGGCAGCCGACCTGTCGTCCTTCGGCTGCTCTTCATCCTTTTTCTCTTGCCCCTCTGCCTGATCCTCCTCCTCGCCACCAGAGGACGACTCCCCAGAAGAGTCGGACCCAGAACTTTCCTCGGCCTCAACATTCTCAGCCTCTTTAATAAGGCGAGCGCCGAATGCTTTGCTGGCTTCGTCAAATTTGGATTTCCAAATCTGATAGTCCGAGTCCGGCTGTACAGCCGCTTAAGTGTCCCGCATGATGGCTTCATAATCGCTCATCATTTGCTTAACAAGAGCCTCTCTCTCTTGATCAGCCACGGACTCAAACTTGGACTTCAGCTGATGCTCCTGGTTGCTGAGGCGCTGCTCCAGGCGGCCCACCTTCTGCTTGGCTCTCTCGGCCTCTTCTTTGGCATCTTGAAGAGGCTCGAGCTTCTCCTTAAGAGTTGTAATCTCTTTCTTAAGGGAAGTGATGCGCAGGCGGGCCGAGTCCAGGTCCTTCTTCACCTGCATATTGGCTTCCGCCTGCGAATACATCATATCAAGCGTCAGATACTCATTCTGAGCAATATCAAATTGAGCTCGATCCAAGGCGGACTCGGCCCGAGCTTTAGCGACTGTTACCTCTTTGGATTTCTCCTTGAGGGGTTGCCTGAGCCCTTGGACGCGCAGCATGGCCTGCAAAAGAGCCGAATGGTTAAAACCAGGCGGAAAAAGACAAAAAAAAAAAATGCTTGAGCTAAGACTCATACCTCGCAGAGGTTCCCTAAGATGCCATCCAAGTCAAGGGTGCCGACTCCTCTGACAGACGCCTTGTCGTCAGGATCAACCGCCCTCAGCATGGACTTGGCCATCTGGACTACAGTTGGCCTCTGCACAGGAACTAAGAAGGAAAGAAAGTTAGAAAAATAACTTAAGTACATCTAAATGGAAGAACAATAGAGGCGAATAGGTTTTACCGTCGTCCTTCTGTTCCTCCTCTCTCCCCAGGCTCCTCTTCTCTCCTGCTGAGCCGACAGCAGTGGTGGGTTGCTTGAAGCCACCCTTCGATGCCCTCTGGGCATCCGGTTTGCTGATATCCTTTTCAGCTTCGAGAGAAGAGGAGTCTGGGCCCTTCTTGGGCTTATGAGCAACGTGCTTCCGGCCGCCCTTGCCGGATGCGCTCACATCACCCGCCCTAGTCTTTTGGATTTTAGGGTCGGATGGTTTTGAAGGAGATTTGGAAGGCGCACCCTACATCAATACAAGACAAACGCAAGTTAGAAATCATTCGGGCAAGTTAAATATTGGCCAAGAATGAAAGTATAACAATTTCCTACCTTGGAGGTGCCGCCAGTTCTCTGCTCATCCACTTTGGTGTGAGTGGTTGCTTCTGCCCTGTTTAGGACATTCGACCTGTATCGAGCAGCAGATACAGCCGGTTTCCTTGTGGCCGAGAGCTTCTCCATTGCTTTGTTTGCAAAAATGAACAAGTGTTAGCACCATTAAACAGGTACTGAAAAGCAAAAGTAAATTGCATATAAAACAGACGGCCGACTACCTCTCGGCATTTCAGAACTTAGCCCACAAGCGGCTAAGAATGTCCCTTCTTCAAACCACTTGTACAAAGGGAGATAGCATTGAGGGGTGACCTCCTTGTCCCCCTCATCATTCGTCCACACGGACACGGTAAACAACCCCGCGTCCATGATCTCCTCCTTTGCCCGCCTGGGAATAGGCGGCAATGCGCTTCTGCCTGCTAGGAGAGGTGGATCCTTATTCCACCTGTTATACTTTTGGTTCAGGCGGCTGTCGGCAGACTTGACTATGTAAAACTTAGTCCTCCAGTCTTTCCACTTGTTCTCTTTGCCAACAACCATCATGTACCCCTTGCAATTGGTCAAGATGTACCAGCCCTCGCCGCCCCTAGCAGGCGCCCTGCTCAGATAGTGCATGTGGGCGAACGCTTCAAAGCTCGCCTCCACCTGCAGCATCTCACAGGCGGCAACGTACCCCAGAATATTGATCCAGGAGTTGGGTACAAGTTGCCAGATACCTAGTTGGTATCCGTCCAAGATCCTCTCCACGGCCGGATGGAGAGGGAAGCGGAGGCCAGCCTGGAAGGCCGCTTCATAGCAGCCGAATGCTTTGTCTTGATAGCTGGCCAGGCTCGGCCAGGTTATGGTGTCGCCCTCGTTAGGGACCGACAAAGTGTAGCCATAGCCTAGGACGACCTTGCGCCTAAAATTGGCAAGGCCGGATGCCATGGCGCTCCGCCTGCCTGGCGGAACATGCTGATAGTAGGGGGCTCTCTCCAAGCGCCTGGAAGCACTCGGCTCGGCCCAGCTTTCCCCCCTATCCACTGCCAGGGACTCTCTGGCAGAATCTATGTTTGATCTAGCCTCCTCTGAAGTTACGGAGGCATTCTCTGAAGAAGATGACGAGGCCGACTCGTCATCAGAGCTCTCATCAGAGCTAGGGGACCGCCGACTGGTGCCAGCGGGGTCCTCCCCTAGACTCTCTTCCGGTGCCTGTCCAGAAGGCCCGGGTTGATATTCTTCATCCGCCTCCCCCAGGATTCCATCACTGGGAGTTCCACTAGATGTGGGCGAATGGTAATAGGTGGGGGTAGGAGGAAGATAGGAAGGGCTGTCAGGGTGTTCCGACAGCTCACTTCGAGGCACTCTTATTGAGCCGTCTGAAAAAACAGTCGACCCATCCGAATGGTAGAAAACTCCATCGGAGCTACACTGCCTTGCTGTTTTTTTGATTCTGGCCATAGTGTCCTGCACAGACACGAAAACGGTCGGATTCGGAGTAGTTCGCAAAGCAGGGTCTTTGGCCAAGCATTCGGCACTGCTAGTTCTAGATTCAGCCGTCCCCGGTGACCGGATGATCACTATCCTACGTCGTGCCGCATGCAATTGGGGAGCCATTTTTTCGAAAACAAAGAAAAATGAAGAGTAAAAAGAAAATACAGGCGTTACCTTTAGAAGAAGGGAGAAAGACGCCTGGTTGACTAAAGAACGGTCGGACTGGTAGCCGAGTGTCGGATGCTTGAAAAACGCTTAGGGAATTTTGAGATTCTTTAAGTCAAAAAGTCCAAGATTCTCCAGAGATTCGCCAAGGTGTGAATCCAAGAGGGGGGGGGGTCAAACCTCACTATTTATAGGGGGGTAAAACCCTAATTTTTTCCCTCCAGTAAATTTTTGAATCTGACCACTCAGATACTGACACTTGTCACAGGAGTCACGTGCAATGCACGTGACCCCTGTGAGGGGCAAATGATTTGGGTATTTTATACCTGGCCAGGTGGCCCAATCAGAAAGTGCCACGTGTCCTCCGTATAGGTGCCATTTGGACCTATGGAATGATGACACATGGAGGGTGGACTCTTCTCCGTCCTACGTGGACTGAAGGTCCAGCAGGGACCATTCAGGTGGCGACACGTGTCACACAAAAAGTGCTTCAAAACCCTTTGGGCACAGTGACACGTGTCACTCAGGCATTGGCCCTGGGATGGCGGCCTTCTAAGGCCCAAATCCCGAGGCGCCGCAAAACGGCGTGACTTAATTCCTAGGTCACCAGATCCTAGGAAGGCACACTTCTCAAAAGGACCCTATAAATAGGGAAATTATGTCATTTATGACGGGGAGAGAGAATTTTTGACACGCAATACGAGACAATACGTCACTTATCTCACTTTACCTGAGCTTGGAATCTAAGCAGATAACTTTACTTCCGCACGTTTTATTTCCGAACGTTTGCTGACTTAATCTTCGGAGGCGGACCCCCAACCATCCGGAGGTCCGTTTGCTTTGCAGGTACAGGCGTCCTCAGTTGAATCCAGTTTTAGTGCTGTAACTCTCCCGAGGGACAAAAACCCCGAAACAGAGTTGATGTTGTGATTAAATTGGTTGATTGATTAAGTGCATGTGTGTGATTAATTAAAGGGTAACTAACTTTAATTGTTACACTAGAATACATTGTAAGCTCACATTGATACGGAAAAGAGATTTGTGGCTTGCTTTTGTTGATTGAGTAGGTTTACAAGGTTCCTAGTTAGAGTCTCTCGTAGTTGACGTTAGTTTGACCTCTAGGAGATTAGCCTACCATACTCTTTTGATTGCTTAATTGATTTTCCCTCGCAACCTTCGACTTAGTCATCTCCAATTCAAATTAGTTGTTTCCATTCTGAGTATATGTGGATCCTAAAACCTAGTGCTTGATATTATTTGATTTATTCTTGATTATTTGATTGCTTTGGAATTTGCACACCTTACTTCATTACTTTGAGATAGCTTAGCTTTAGCATTAGCATTCATCTCCTATTCCTAGTGGTTCGACCCTCGACTTACTCCTATGCTAGGTATGAGGGTGTGTTGAGAGATTAAAAATTTTGTTTGACCGAGGAAAGATTAGTTTTCAACGACCTAGTCTCCACTCGCGACTAATTGGTTGCGCTGTTTTACGGCTTCTTGGGAATTGAGCCTGAAGGTCGATTTACCCTGCCGATTTGAGCATGTGACACGTATTATATCCTGATTGGCCCTTTGAGTGATGGTTTAGGGGACACTTGTCACTGCCCTATTGGTCCACGTGTCTAGGGTATTTTACCCTAAACATTTGGCCCTCTCAGGGGGTGATGTGACTCCTTTTTTTATTCTTTTTGGAGTTTGTCCGTCTCTTCTACTGTGCAGAACATCGTGGTAAGAACAAAATAAATCTGCCCCTTTAACTCTTCCTTTGAGGAAGACGACACACTTAGGTTACCGACTTTAAACAGAGTAGACTCGGCTCTTCTATTTAGAAAGAGTTCGATGAAGTGTCATCCGGCTTTAAACAGAGTACCACATCTTAAGAGGAAATAAAAGTGATAGACCGGGTCAGCCTGTAACCACCAAAGTAACCGTTTTTGTTGTTGCATGCTATTGTGACGACCTTCCTCAAGCTAGGGGATATCTCCTGAAGACTACTCCGCTTGTAGCTGCCTCCAATTTCTGATGTGACAGTCTTCCTCATCTTAGGGAACACCATCGCTTGATCTTTGGTGGTGTTCCCTAAGATGAGGAAGATAGTCACAGCAGAAATTGGAGGCAGCTGCAAGCAGAGCAGTCTTCAAGCGATACACTTGAGCTTGAGTAAGGTCGAGTCGTCACAATAGTATGCAGCAACAAAAACGGTTTGCAAAATACCAAACTCTACAAAACACTTAAAACCACACATTAGTACTAAAAGTAGCCCCGAAGAGCTCAAATATGCATAAAATTGACCGTGGGACGAGGGATGAAATAGCATATAAAATACATACATCAAGGCCTCTAAACTCGGCTCCTCTAAGGCGGGCGGATACAACCCTTATACTTGATTTATCTCTTTAAAAGATTTTTCCAATGTGAGCAGGGTTGAATAGATACCCCGGCTGATTTGTTGCAATGGAAAAACATTGAAAAGACATTTCCAAAATTTGGGAAGGAGCCGAGGAACATAAGACTAACATTAAGTACGGATGGGATAAATCCGTTTAGCACTCTTAGTAGTCAACATAGTACATGGCCTCTTCTTCTGTCAATATACAACCTACCTCCTTGGTTGTGCATAAAGCGCAAGTACATCATGTTATCACTCTAATCCCATGTCCTAAAAAACCTAGCCATTAGATAGATGTTTATTTGGAGCCCCTTATTGACTATTTGAAACTGTAGTGGCATGAAGGTGTTGTGACATTTAATGCTCTTTTGGGTACAAATTTTAGATTAAGAGCTATTAATGTTTTGTACCATAAATGATTTTCCTGTATATGGAAATTTGTCAGGGTACAAAGTCAAAGGAGAAAAACCATGCCCTATTTGTGAGGATGACATGCAAATCACACGCTTGAAGCACTGTTGCAAGAATGTGTATATGCATACCAGATGACCACTTCATCGAAATCACCCATACCGGAAGATGAGACAACAATTCAACGGGCATGTTGAGAAGGGAGTGAGTCGTGAGCCATTGACAGGAATTGAAGTGTATGAGAAAATTAAAAATGTTAAGACAATATTCAGTAAGATGCACAAAGAAAAATCGAAGAAGGGTGTGTTGTGGAAAAAAGTGTCAAAGTTGTTGGATCCGCCTTATTAGAAGCACTTGTTAGTTCGGCATTATCTTGATGTTATGCACATTGAAAAAAGTGTTTGTAAGGCACTAATTGGGACTTTATTGAATTTCAAAGGGAATACAAAGGATGGTGATAATGTGTGTAGAGACATGAAGGAAGCCAAAATTCAACCTAAGTTATGGCTTGAGGATAATCAAGCAACGAAAAAAGCATTTTTGCCCCATGCGTGTTATACATAGTGTAAAGAAGAAAAAGGATCTTTTGTGAGTGTTTGAATGAAATCAAGGTGCCGACAGGGTATTTGTTGAACATAGGGCGTTTTATTTCTAGTACTGATAAGAAGATTGTTGGTATGAAGTCCCATGATTGTCATGTGATGATGCAAGTGCTCATGCCAATTGCACTCCGAGGCCTTTTACCAAAACATGTTAGGCATGTTGTTGTGAAGCTTCGCTTGTTTTTCAATGCAATTTGCAGTAAGGTGATAGATCCAAAAACACTCAACGATATGGAATATGATATTTTTAAAACATTATGCAAATTCGAGATGTATTTTCCTCCTTCTTTTTTTGACACAATGGTTCACCTTGTTATGCACTTGCCTTGTGAGATAAAGGAGTGTGGTAATGTATTTATGCGTTGGATGTACCCTTATGAGAGGAAAATGGGTGCTTTAGCGGATAAGGCAAAAAATAGAGCAAATCTTAAAGGGAGCATCGTCAAAGGAAACATACCAGAGGAAGCTGGGAACTATTGTTCAATGTTTTAAACTAAGGCTAAAGAAATTGGGATTCTGACTTCTCATCACGAGGGAAGACTTCAAGGGAAGGGTACAGTAGGTCGGATATTGGTTAAACCTCCACTTGATGGATATAAGAAATCCCACCGATTTATGCTACAAAACCTATCTGCAGTTCATCAATACATTAAAAAACATCTACATGAGTTGAAAATTCACAGCCCCAAGATCAACTCTTATGTGTTGATGCAAGAGCAAAATTGCCACTTTTTTGAGTGCTTTGAAGGCCAATTAGTGAAGCTTGAATTGAGTAGAAATGAGAATGTTTCAGAAACGATAAAGTGGCTTTCACGAGGTCCACAACCACTTGTTTATACTTATGAAGGTTATGATATCAATGGATTTACTTTTTCCACATGTCGTCAAGATGAACAAAGTTTGCAATAAAATACTGGTGTTGTCGTGGTTGCATCTTCTACTGAATACTCAAGTTCTAGGGATACAAGGCCAGTTGAAGCTAAACAGGCATATTACGGTGTCATTCAAGAAATTTGGGAGTAGGATTATGTTGATTTCACAATTTCTTTCTTTCGTTGCACCTGGGATGATAACCGTCGTAGTATGAAAACCGATGAGTTATTTGGATTCACCTTGGTTAACTCTAGTCGATACATTTATGGTGAAGAGCCTTTTGTATTATCCTCATAATCGAAACAAGTATTCTACATAAAGGACAATATAGATCCGCAATGGCGTGTTGTAGTTGAAGGCAAGAGAAAAATTGTGGGTGTGGAAGATGTTGTGGATGAAGAGTATGACCAATTTGATGACATCCCTCCTTTAACAATGGGAGTGAAACATCTACAAGAAGGGGAAGATATTGTTGATGATGTAGAGTATGATCACGAGGAAGGGTTAGTTGTTCCTATAACTACAACCGAGGTTTATGTTATTGTATTCCTTTAACAATATATTTGTATTTTTTTGGCAATAAATACTGAATTTATTAACTTGGTATATATCTAAAACATTAGTTGCTTTATTATATAGTATTTACATTAATATGATTTTATTGTTATGATTTTTTATTTTAATTCTTATTAATTTCATTCTTTGTCTAGGTGTAGGCATACTTGAAGAAAACATAGATGATCATGATGGACAGGAACAATCTAGTGACATGGATGCCTCCACTTCCGAAGTAAAATCTTCTACAAGAAAGGGATGAGGCTCATCTAAAGAAGTCCAAACAACTACACCCATGTTCCTCGAATTTGATGAGTTCGACATGCCTATTGGAAAGTGGGAATCTGCTTATGGGAAGCAAATTGGTAATTATGCTCAAAGAGTTAACATTAAAGTGAAGGGATATCCGAAGTATGATAATGTCTAAAAGCAAAACTTGTGGGAGGAGAGTAAGGTAATTAAGATATAAATATGGTTAATGCTCTAAATTTAATGATACTTATAATTAATTATGAGTATTAACATTCTCTAATGTTGTAGCGGAAGTTCCACATTGATGATCCCAAGGGTAGTAAAGAGAAAAAGTTCCACGAAGCTGTTGGTGCTAGATTTAGGAAGCATAAGTCTTGGTAATGGGCGTTACCATTAACGGGATATTCGTAACAGGCGTTTCAAGTGCCCGTTATGAATAATGACTTATTGTATCAAAATAAGAACTTAGTTGTAATTAGCAACTGAAACGCTTGTTACAAATAAGTTGTTATTCGTAACGGGCATTTTAGTTGCCCGTTAAAATAAGTTCTTATTTGTAACGGACGGTTCCCATTACGAATAACAATGGCCATCCGTAACGGCCGCATACGTAACGGACGCTGCCCGTTACGGATGAGCCCTTTTTGCCTGTTATAGATGACCTTTTTTCCACTAGTGGTAGCAGCCCAGTAGAGGTTCCAGAAATCAAATATGGTTCGCTTCTTAAAGAATCTTCAACAAGTGCTGCATGGGGTTGGGAAGATGTGTCTAGCCTTGCTTTCAGATGCTCTAAGGAGGTTTAGTGTTTATTTTGATGCATTCATTTCTGCACTTGTATGACTGGGAAGTGTGTATAACACTATTAGTGAGTAATTAAATCTGATTGCTGATCAAATCCTTGCTGTCTTTTCTTCAGATCAACATTATAAGGGTTCCTATGAGGGACGGATCAGGGAACTCTTCCAAAGGTAGCTTTTAAATGTCTTGTTAAAATGAAAACATAACCTTGCTTCTTGAATATATAGATTTAAAATGCAAGCTCATGATTTTTTCTTTAATTAGTAAGTTTTAGTCACATAATTGTTAGTGAAATTGATGTATAATGAAATTCAAACTGATGTGCGCTTAGATTATTGTTTGATGTGAATATGGTAGTATGAGTTCATTTATTGTTAGAAATCTGAATTTAGATTTTTAATCTTTGTCGTAAAGTTTATATTTTGTTTGATGATCCGGTCTTTTGATGTTAACAAACACGGTTATGAGGTTGACGAACAAGTAGATGGTTGATATATTTCCCGTGATGTGAGCAAGATCTTTTCATTCATTTTTATGTTGATCACCTGTTGTATTACCTTGAACTACTTCTTAACCCCTGTGCTTGATATCTTATGAGTAACATTGCCCGGTGTTCCTGTTTTTGCCTTCTTTTTATGCTTGCTATGTGAAGTGGTGTTTTAGTATTGAGGTAAATGAACTTGACAATTGTTGAGTATTTCTTGTGAGCAATATCTTTTTTTTTTTTTTTTTCATTTTTATGTCAAATATCCTGCTCTGTTGTATTATCTTGAACTTCTTTTTGATCCCATGTGCTTGGTATTTTATGAGTAATTTCTTTTTGAACTAATTCTGTATTGTAAAAGCATATGTTAGCCTATAAAAGTTATGTATGAACCTTGATAGGTGAACCTTTGTTTTCACTTTTGAGTAATCTTGGTTTGATTTTTTTAATTTTCATGTACTTGAAGTATTTGACAAAGAAATACTTTAAGAAGCACAATGTTAGGGATTGGCTTCGTGTCATTGCTTCTAACAAGGACCGTAATGTACTGTGTACGAGTTGAGGTACTTCAATATTGCTGAGAACGAGGCTGAAAAAGAAGATTAGATTTAAAGGATCATCATTTAACTCCTATACTAGTATTAGACTTGTTTTATTATTGTTACAATTAGGATTTCCTTTAGTGGTTCTTCTAAGTTTTAGTTATTAGTTGATTGTATATTAATTGTATACTATATTTATATAAAATATAAATATCTCTCATTAATTGATAAAACAGTGTGGAAAGCAATCTAACATTTGCTAGAGTTTTTTTCAAATTGGATCACACACTATTTGTAACGAGCAGATTTTAGGCCTGTTACAAATAAGTAGGTATTCGTAATGGGCAAAACATGTTCCATTGCGAATAATGGGGTAAATCATAACAGACATTTGGGTGCTCGTATAAAAAAAAACCCCGTTATTCGTAACGGAAATTTTGGTGCCCATTACAAATAACGGGGTTATTTGTAACGGGCATTTCAAATGTTTGTTGCAAATAACCCCGTTATTCGTAATGGGCACTTGTTTGCCCGTTACAAATAACTATTACTATCCGTAACGGCTGTTGCCCGTTACGGATGGGCTGTTTTTGCCCGTTACAGATACGCTTTTTCCATTAGTGCCGCTTACAACATTATTCTTGGTCGACCCACTTTGAACGACTGCAAGGATGTCATCATCCCAGGTCTCATGCTTCACAAGTATGAAATAGATGATGGTTTTGTTGGCTCCCTTAAAGGGGATCAAAAGACGGCAAAGGAGTGCTATCTCTTAGACGTCAAACCAACGGCTGCTGCGGCCGGTCAGCCGAAGGAGCCAATATACCTTGACGATGTCAAGGACCCTAATTCACCCCCTCCAGCCACAAAGAAGAGAAAAATTGATCAACTGGTGGAGGTGAAGAAGGAGAAGAAATAGCAATCACTGACCGGGGAACGATGAGATGATCTCCGTCCCCAGCTGGCTGGTGAGCACATTGATAATCTTCTAGACGACAGCCGACTAGAGCGAACTATTAAGGTAGGGACGACTTCCTTTGAAAGGTTGGGTGCAGACTTGCACCTCCTGCTAAAAGAATTCAAAGACATCTTTTCCTTTGAAGTGGAAGAGATGCCAGGCCTCAGCCCGGATCTTGCTCTCCACAAACTCGCCGTGGATCCAAATAAGAAGCCCATCCGGCAAAAAAAAGGAAGCCATTGTGAGGAGAGAAGTCAAGTGGCAGCTTCTGAGGTTAAAACGTTGTTTGACGCTGGGTTCATTCGGCCATGTGACTTCCCTGATTGGGTTACAAACGTGGTACTTGTAAAGAAGCCGAATGGTACTTGGCGCATGTGTATTGACTACAATGACTTGAACAAGGCATGTCTAAAGGACAGTTACTTGCTCCCAAAGATCGACAGCTTGGTCGACTCTGCCGCCGGGCATGCCATGATGAGTTTTATGGATGCCTATTCCGGCTTCCACCAGATAACACAGTGGAAAAAAGACCAAGAGAAGATGGCCTTCATTACTGATAAGGGGTTATTCTGTTATGCGGTGCTGCCGTTTGGCTTGAAGAATGCGCCAGCTACTTTCCAACATATGATTAATATAGTCTTCATTGATCAAATTGGAGGAATGTAGAGGCGTATATTAATGACATGATAGTCAAATCCAAGCTACAGACGGATCACCTTGCTGATCTCTGAGAAACCTTCACCACACTCAGGCGGTATAATGTCATGTTAAATCCCAAAAAATGTGTTTTTGGTGTTGAGTCTAGGAAGTTTCTCGGATTCTTGATTGATCAAAGGGGGATAGAGGCTAACCCCGAGAAGATAAGGGCGATAATTGACATGAAGTCACCATGCACTATCAAGGAAGCTCAGCGGCTAACCGGTATCCTGGCTGCGCATGGGAGATTCCTCAGTAGGTTAGGTGACAAGTGCCTTTAATTCTTCCAAGCAATGAGGAAGAAGACTAGATTTGAATGGGGAGATAATGCTGAGGCGGTCTTTCAAAAGTTAAAAGAACATTTACACTTCTTTCCAAGGCTTGTTAGCCCTTAACCAAAGAAGACGCTATATATATACCTAACCGTCACAAATAACGCCCGCAGTGATGTTTTCCTTGCTAAGAGAGACGGTATTTAGCTCCCGGTCTATTTCATTAGCCATGTTCTCAGAAATGCTGAACTCCAGTACCCCATGGTTGAAAAATTTGGCGTTGTACTTTACACCGCTGTTAAGAAGTTGAAACCATATTTCTTGGCACATCCGGTGGTGATTTATACAGATCAACCTCTTAAGAGGCCAATGAAAACCCTGGAGTCATCCGGTAGAATACTCAAATGAGATATTGAAATGCAAAGTCTTGAAATCACCTACAATCCAAGAAAGGCAGTGAAGGGTTAGGAGTTTGCCGACTTCATTGTTGAAATGACAAGGCCGGTTGCTCCAGACAACCTTGATCAGGTTTGAAGTAGCATGTAGACGGAAGCTCTACTATGAATGGCTGTACTCCAGGTATAATATGTCAATCTTTGGAAGGAGATAAATATGAATATGCACTACGTTTCAAGTTCTAGGCCTCAAACAATGAGGCGGAATATGAAGCCTTGTTAGCCGGCATTCGCATGTGCATGGCGGCAGGGACAACCAAAATTTATTCCTGCTCTGATTCTAAGTTTGTCGTTAGCCAATACCATGGTGTGTATGAAGCCACCCATCCGGCTATGATCAAATATTTGAAGGCGGACAAAGCTGAAGCTGGGACTGGGACACTTGAACAATATCATTTAAGTCAAGTGCCTAGGTCTGAAAACAACCAGGCGGATGCTCTGTCAAAATTGGCATCCTTCGCCTCCTGTGATACGCCTCGGTCAGTCTTCTAGGAAGTGATGGAAAAACAAATCATATCTTATACCGAACCCATTGGAGTACTTGACCGAAGCTCTACCTGGATGGATGGCATCCGAGCATATTTGACAAATGACACGCTCCATGAATCACCCTAGGAGGCGGCCGTATTGAAGAAGCGTGCTGCAAATTACGAGATGAGAAAAGGAGAGCTCTTCAAAGCGGGGTTTATGAATCCTCTATTGAAGTGCGTCACCCCAAAAAAGGGGAAAGAAGTTTTCGAAGAATTGCAGGCGGCAGATCTTTGGCCGTTAGAGCCAGGCGGCATTATTTCACTAGTAGAAAATACGTAATGGCAAGCGGTTCAAACCCCCTAATGGGAAGCGGTTCTGAACCGCATGCCCTTAGGGGGCTTGCAAATTGGTCTTTAAAATGCCAAGCGGTTCAGAATCGCTTGCCAATTGTAGGAAAGGGCAGCGGTTTTGGCGCCAAACCGCTGCCCATTAGGGGTATTAAAAATAAAAATAAAACTTTTTTTATTGGTTTTTTTCACTTAAATTGATAAATAATAAAAATACATGTAAAAACATTAATATTTTAATTAATTAATTGTTGTAATATTACTATTTCTAATTTTCAATCACAAAAAAAATAAATTAATAAAAAAATATTAAAATTTATGATTTTCAACAACAAAAAAATATTACAATTCTGATTTTCAACAATAAATTAACCACCCCACACCACCAGCTGCTAGCCACCAAACCACCAGCCACCAGCCACCACCCTACACCACCAACCAACAGCCACCAGCCACAACCCCACACCACCAGCACCACGACCCCCAACCACTCACCCACCACGACTTCCCACCAATACCAGAACACTGCCAGCACCACCACCCACCACGACCCCCACCAACACCAGAAAACCAGCCAGCACCACCATCCACCATCACTCGTCCACAACGACCCCCACCAACAACAAATCGACCTGAACAAACCAATTCAACCACCCATCACAATAAAAAAAAACTCAAAAAAAAAATTAAAAGATAAAAAAGGAAATACCTTGAATACCACCAAAAAAATCAAAATTGGCTTTAAATTTGGGTTTTATGGGTCAAATTCGACCATAAAAACTTTAGATCTAGAGTTTTTATTGTCAAATTCGACCATAAAAACCTACACCCACCGGAATACCACCATTTACAACCCATGGCTCGAAAACCCACAGGACTACCACCGGAATTCACTCGAAAACCCACCGGACTACCACCGGAATTTGCTCGAAAACCCACAAGCTTTAATGAGGGTCTTGGCATGAGAAAGTAAAGAAATAGATGAGAGAGAAAGAGAAGGAGATGGAGAAAGGAGAGATGAGAAGATGTCGTGACAATGGAGGGGAGAGAGGAGAGAGAAATGAGGGAGTGAATGAGAGGAGAGAGATTGAACTGAGAATAGAGGAGAGAGAGGACGTGAGAGGGGATTTAATGGGCTTAGGGTTTGTGTGTGAATTGTGATCTTGGTTTTTTATTTTTTAAAATGGCAAGCGGTTTGGGGTTGAACCACTTGCCAATATATCTAATGGAAAGTGGTTCAACCTCAAACCGCTTTCCATTATTTATATTGGCAAGCGGTTCAACCTTAAACTGCTTGCCATTTAATATTACAGGTTTATTTTTTTAAAAAATTGGGTAAATGGCAAGCGGATTTTTAAAACCGCTTGCCATTTGGGGCTTCCCATCACTTATTTTCTACTAGTGTTTCTGGCCCACTCTTGAGTTAGATGCCATGGATTTTGTTAAAAAATGTGATAAGTGTCAAAGATTTGGCAAACTAATCCATCGCCCCGCTACTGACTTGACGACAATCCACAGCCCAATCCTGTTTGCTAAATAGGGCATGGACATTCTAGTGTTGGTATTTGGTGAGTCCGACTCACCGCGGAAACAAACCCAAAAACAAGACCGCACTCGCAACAAATAAAACCATAAACATAATTAAATTAATCACAAGATTAAGATAAGCTAATTACCTTTGACGCGTGCTTCGCTCCAAAATGAGCTCTTACTTGAAAGCTTCAAGTCCCGCTCACACGGAGACCTCCAACGAAGTCCACCCGCACCAACAAAACCGACTAGGTCCAATGTCTTGGGGTTAGCAAGACCCGACCAATAAAACTCGAGTAATTATATTGAGTTTAAAGGTTTTCACTAATTGTGATGCCTTTTTCAACTCTTACTCAAGCATCATTCCCAATGCCCATACTTGGGTATTTATAGGAAATGATGGGAGTATCATTTACTCTCCCATCAATGTGGGATAGTATGATTTTTCCATTTTATTTTAAAGCTAAAATAAAATTAATAATCAAGCTAGTAATAAATCAACAAGTGGCAAGCTCATGTGAGTGGTTAGATGAGGACCACTTGGAGAAGGGGGGGGGGGACCAAACTTGCTCCCCACTCCCTCTCCCATAACCGGCCACCTCACTCCACACACACTCAAGGACCACTAGCCACATGACACCCACCCTTGGGCACCAAGGCAGCCAAGGTGGGCTGCCATGTGCTGCTGTCCGTGGCAGCCACGCCCAGCAAGCCCAGCAGGCCCAGCACTCGCATGCGGGCTGCCAGGCGCTGCTGGCCAGCAAGCCCAGCATGCTTGTGCGGGCTGCTGCTGGCCTTGTGCCTTGGCCAGCGCTGCTAGGCAGCAAGCAATGGCCTAGCCATGCTGCTGCTAGCTGTGGCGAGCTAGCGCGCCTAGCGTGCTAGCTGCTGCAGCTTGTTGCGGCATGGCTTGCTAGCCATTGCGCGCACAAGGCTGCGCCTAGCATGCTAGCACGCACTAGGCAGCGCCTAGCCTTGCGATGCTAGCATGGGTGCGCTAGCACGCACCAGCCAGCCTAGGCTCGGCTTGGTGCACATGCTAGCCACCATGCTAGGACATACACCCTTAGCACTCGGTTTGCTTGGGCATTCCGATGCTAGGGGTATTTTGGTCTTTTGTTTATTTATTACTATTTCTCCTCTCGTCTTTCATTATTTTTCGACTCGAATTCCGACGCTCGATTTCGACGCTCTAAGCTCGAATTTCCGACGTCTAAATAAATATTACTCGGTCGACTCATTAATTCCTTCCGAATTAATTCGTCGTTTCGGTTTGTTGAATGCTTGGGTGTGACCCGAAGGGTTCAGTCAAGATTAAGCTGTAATATTAATTATTCATTAATATTACTGATCGGAAGCGGCCTCCACCCAGGCATTCCGATCACTTGACCTCACTGAATATATTAGCTTTCTAATAATTCTGAACCCACTAACGGAATAGTACACTTGTTCGAAGGACACCATTCCTTTCAATCTCCCACTTGTCCTTCCGGACAAGTGCGCATTTTGTGTACAACCTTTTTCCTATGTCGCTTAATGTCTCTTCATGAACTATAAGGTAAGATTTATTTTGTCATCCTTATTACGTCCAGAAGTGTTTCTCGATTCAAAGTCCGACTGTCAATAAACAGATGATTTCTAAAATCCATCCGAGCACGACCATGCATTTTACATTCTCGCTCTACGATAGGCCTTGTATACAACAAATACATCTTCCCTATTTTAGTAGGGGGACATTCCCAGTCTTGTAATGTAGCTCCTCTTACTGAGAGGACCTAGTCGCCCGAGTGTTGCCGTTATAATCCCCTCTTACGGCAGACGTTTGACAACATCAAAGCGAACTAGTACTCAAACAAGAGAACTCACAATACTCATGGTCGAGGAAATAGGTTCCGATAGCCATAATGAGAAGTATACTTATGACAAATTTTTTAATTTCTTAAAGAATTCTCATAGGTCGATACAGTATGGTTCTAAACCAATACCTGTGCAAATGATTTATGATAATCATGTCCTTGTAGCACATGAAACGGTGCTATAAATCAAACTACACACTAATCTCAATCGGTCATTAATCGTCCATCGTTTAAATGACCTTGATTAGGGATAATTTTCGATTATAATATTCAATGTTCACTTAATAGGTGTTTCCTTACCAAGACTGGTCTTGATACCCTATTTTGAATATTCTCAGAATCGAATGGACTCATTATTTAATCCTAAACCACAATTAAATAGCATAACGGAGTAATAAAATATTGCATGAAATTTTATATTACTCCCAAACTTGAATGGTTTTCCTTAGCGTCTTACATTAATTTTTCTCAAAATTAACTAAAACACTAAACAAGGAAATCAAAGCCAGTCTCCTACATGCTTGATTCCCATTGCCTCAACGTGCTTGTTGTGCTTCTTTTGAGGCAAAGGTTTAGTAAGTGGATCGGCTACATTGTCATCCGTTCCAACTTTGCAAATTCTGATTTCACCCTCAGATTTCCATTCTCGAATCATGTGAAATTGCCGCTTGAAATGTTTGACCTTCTGATGTTCCCTAGGCTCTCTAGCCTGAGCAATAGCTCCATTGTTGTCACAATAGAGGGCTATTGGACCCTTTATAGAGGGTACAACATCAAGTTCACCAACGAACTTACGAATCGAAACAGCCTCCTTAGCTGCTTCAGCAGCTGCTAAGTATTCGGCTTCAGTTGTAGAATCTGCAGTTATACTCTGCTTTGCGCTCTTCCAACTAAACGCCCCTCCATTTAGACAGAACACATATCCAGATTGCGATTTGAAATCGTCTCTGTCTGTCTGGAAGCTTGCGTCGGTATAACCTTCCACAACTAAATCCTCTGCACCACCATACACCAGGAATCTGATTGGTAACGGCTCGTAGCACTCAAGGCATACGATACATCTGGCCTAGTACATATCATGGCATGCATGATCGATCCAATAAGCGAAGCATATGGAATCTGATTCATTCTTACCCGCTCATCAAGTGTCTGTGGACACTGCTTCTTGCTTAGGGTTATGCCATGTGACATTGGCAGGTGACCTCTCTTGGCCTCCTCCATGCCAAATCGAGCAAGTACCTTATCAATATAAGTACTCTGACTCAATCCAATCATCCTTTTCGATCTATCCCTATAGATCTTGATGCCTAGTATGTTTTGAGCCTCTCCCAAGTCTTTCATTGAGAAGCACTTTCCAAGCTAGGCCTTTACAGACTCTAACAACGGAATTCTGTTTCCAATGAGCAATATGTCATCGACATATAAGACTAGGAAGGCGATGTCACTCCCACTGACCTTCTTGTAAACACAAGATTCATCTGGATTCTTGATAAAACCAAACTTACTGATGGCTTCATCGAATCGCAGATTCCAACTTCTGCTTGCTTGCTTTAATCCATAAATGGACTTCTTAAGCTTACAAACTTTCTTAGCATTGTTTTGGTCGACAAAACCTTCAGGCTGTGTCATATACACAGTTTCTTCCAAATAACCATTAAGGAAGGCGGTTTTGACGTCTATCTGCCATATTTCATAATTGTAATATGCAGCAATCGCTAGGAGGATCCGAACAAATTTAAGCATTGCGACTGGTGAAAAGGTTTCATCGTAATCAATACCAAGAACTTGTCTGTAACCTTTTGCCACCAATCTAGATTTGTAAACGAATACATTTCCATCTTTGTCGGTTTTCAACTTGAAAATCCACTTACATCCAATAGGTGTATAACCTTCGGGTAAGTCAACCAAGTCCCAGACTTGATTTTCAAACATGGAATCCATTTCAGATCTCAAGGCCTCTTGCCATTTAGAAGAGTCGGTGCTTGCCATCGCTTGCTTGTAGGTTGCCGGTTCATCTCCATCCATAATGAGGATGTCCTGATTCTCGGTTAATACTAAACCAAGATATCTATCAGGTTGAGATCTCGGCCTCTGAGACCTACGTAGGGTAATGGATTGAGCATTTGCATTGTCGGTTCGACTTTGCACATTTTGATCATTTTGACCTGCGTCAACAGATGTTGTTTGAGCACTTTGACTGTCATTATGATTTTGTTGCTCATCCTCACGAACTTCGTCGAGTTCGATTTTCCTCCCACTTGTTATTTTGGAAAGGTGCTCCTTCTTCAAAAAGACACCATCGCGAGCAACAAACACTTTGTTCTCCGATTTATTGTAGAAGTAATACCCTTTGGTTTCTTTTGGGTAGCCCACAAAGTAAACCTTGTCAGATTTGGGATGAAGTTTGTCAGAAATCAATTTCTTGACATATGCTTCGCATCCCCATATCTTTAGAAAAGATAACCTAGGAGGTTTCTTCGTCCATAATTCATATGGAGTCTTTTCTACAGCTTTTGATGGAGCACGGTTTAGTGTTAGTGCCGCAGTTAGAAGTGCGTGTCCCCAGAAAGAGATAGGAAGATCACTAAGACCCATTGTTGATCGTACCATGTCTAACAAGGTTTGATTTCTCCTTTCGGATACTCCGTTCCATTGTGGAGTTCCTGGAGGTGTCAATTCTGAAAGTATACCCTTTTCTTTCAGATGGTCATCGAATTCTTGGCTCAAGTATTCACCACCTCGATCCGATCGAAGGGCTTTGATTTACTTGCCAAGCTGATCGAAGAGCAACTTTTCAAATGATTCAGATTTATGCGACATGAGGTAGACATAGCCATATCTACTATAGTCGTCTGTGAAAGTGATGAAATATCGATGTCCATTTCTTGTGGTTGAGCTCATTGGTCCAGATACATCGGTATGTATAAGACCCAATAAGTTACTTGCCCTTTCTCCCAACTTGGAGAATGGTTGTTTAATCATCTTGCCTAATAGACATCCCTCGCAATTCTCAAACGATTCTAAATAGAAAGAGTCAAGAACACCTTCTTGTAGAAGTTTCTTGATGCGTTTGATGTTGATGTGGCCAAGACGACAATGCCACAAGTAAGTCTGATTTGACTCTATGGTCTTAGCTCTTTTGGTATCATTATTCACATTATAAACTTGTTTGTCTAAAGAAAGCACATAAAGGCCATTTTCAGAATGTGCAATACCATATAAACATTATCGAGATAAAACGAACATTCTTTGTCCTTTACTCGAAATTAAAAACCTTTGGCGTCCAACGCCGAAATTGAAATAATATTTTTGGTAATGTTAGGAACATAATAAACATTATCGAGTTCATAAACTAGCCCGGTGGGCAAAGACAAACTGAGAGTTCCTACGGATACGGCACCAATTCTGGCTCCATTGCCGACCCGGAGTTCAATCTCTCCCTTCTCTAGCCTTCTAGCGTCCCTTAGTCCCTGAGAATTGGAACAAAGGTGTGAGCCACATCCGGTATCTAATACCCATGATGTTAAGCTAGTGAAGTTAAAGTCTATCACGAATATACCTGATTCAGAAGCAACGATTCCGTTCTTCTTATCTTCCTTGAACTTGAGGCAATCTCTCTTCCAATGTCCCTTCTTCTTACAGTAGAAACATTCGGAATCAGATTTAGAAGACGCTACCTTCTTATCCTTGGTAGCTTTAGACTTAGGCGGAAAAGTTTTCTTCTTACCTTTCCCCTTAAAGCCTTTCTTCTTCTTGCCCGAAAATCTGAACGGCTTGCCCTTTTTAATCATGAGCATATCATGCTTTCCCTCATCCTTGAGCGTTTGCTCAGCTTGCTTCAACATACCATGAAGCTCGGTGAGGGTTTTCTCCATGCTGTGCATATTATAGTTCATCTTGAACTGATCATAGCCTTTGTGCAGCGAGTGGAGAATGATGTCAATTGCCATCTCGGTTGAATACCCCGCATCAAGCCTTCCCATGTTTTCAAACAATCCAATCATTTTGAGTACATGTGGGCTGACTGGCTCTCCTTTCTTGAGCTTGCTCTCAAGGATCTGCCTGTGGGTTTCAAACCTTTCAGTTCGGGCCTGCTCTTGGAACATATTCTGCAATTCAGAAATGATCTCAAAAGCCGTCTCTTTTTCAAAGAAAGTCTTTTGAAGCTCAGGAGACATTGTGGCCAACATGATGCATTTGACATCTCGTTTGGCACTTTGCCATCGATTTATGGCAGCTTGAGTCACCTCCTCATTTGGAGCCTCGGGCATTTCCTCATCAAGGACATATTCCTTTTGCTCTTGCATGAGAACAATTCGCAAGTTCCTTTGCTAATCAAGAAAATTTGGCCCACTCAGCTTCTCCTTGTCGAGAATTGAGCGTAACGAGAATTGGTTGTTTGAGTTATTTGAAGACATGATTCTACAATTGAAAGAATTTGAAATGAAAAACCATTCATTATACTTAAATAAGATTGAATTCATGCATTTTAATCAAACTTATTTAACACGTCTTATTCACACATTAAAGATTGTCCCCATTTTAGGTGAGAATAAGTCGATTCCAAGATCTAAAGAAACAAAGAGTGGTTAAGCATGCTTTGGCTTGTCTTAACACTCAATCTCCTAATGTAAGCAACACTTTGCTAATGGCTCCAAGCCACTCTTGGTTGAATAAATCGTCGCATCCAATGCTCTCTAAACAATTTATTCACTTTGCCACGACATGTTAGGACTCCATCACTCATATCGTTGAGTATAACCAAAACCACCTTGCATACCCGGTATGCCTTACGTTCCTTGGAGAAGTAGTGATGCCTCGCTTTGGCGTAGCCCACCACTACCCTCGTTCGGTTGGTAAGTGTGTTTTGGAATGACAAGTTTTACTCAATATTTTAGGGACCTAGGGTTTCTATGTTGGTTGATTTAAGTGAACTTAATTAATCATCTCAACATTCGAAATCCTAAACATGCATCTAACATATAATTCATATATATATAAACATAAATATATATCGAAAACATAAATAGAGATGCATTTGGAAACTAGCATGACCCCTTGAGATCTTCAAGTCTTCAAAAGGTCTTCATTTGCAACTTCATGGCTTTGTCTTCTAAGAACCCCGTCTTCAAGACTTGACCAAAATATTACAATTGCTAGTATCTACGATTAGGACTAATCTAAATATTAAGGTACAAAAATACTCAACGGTTCGCAGACCGTATTTAGATTTAAAAAAATACATCACGGATCACAGTCCGTATTTTCTATCCTAATCGGGCCCCACTAGTTGCCATTTCATAAAACATGTGAGAGAATTTACATTCCATTCATCCATTCACTATCTGTGAATGGCCCATGCATTTTACAACGATAAACAAGTAACAATGCATAAAACGCGCGAGAACTAGTAACTAATCTAGGTGGTTAATCCAATTAACACGCCTAATTAAACTAGCCAAAGTTGTTTTAACCGGTTATGGTAATAACTTAGAGACGCTCCCACTAAATTCCGCATCCAACTTAACTAATCCAATTAATTAAGTCGGTGAACCTAAATATTTGCCAAAATTAATTTTGCAATTGTCGCTCAAAACCCGAGGCCTAGCCTCCAAAAATTTTAATTAAATAAACAAAATAATTAAAATAATTAAAATAATTAAAACGACAATTTAAGCAAAATACGTATTCCAAAATGTCTAAGTGCCTAGCACTAAGACTTGGAGTCCAAAAATTACCTTTACTTACATATTAAGCAACGCTAAAATTAACTTTAAAATAGCATCGCCTTAATAACCCGGAGTTACTGTGCCAATTATGGGATTGTACGTACCTTACAACAAGCACGTAGTATGCCCATGCGCACCCCCGCAACACCAAGCATGCATGTGGGCTGCTTGTGCTCGCATGCGCTACGCCTGGGCGTAGCAGCACGCACAGCCGCGCACAACATTATGCTGCTGCTGCGCCATGCTGCTGCTTGCTGCTGGCTGGCGCGCTATGCTGCTGGCAGCGAGCAGCAGCCCACGCCCTTCCTCGCACACACACACGCACAGCACCAAGCACCTAAGAACGAAGTGCCCAGCAGCCTCGGCAGCCACATATGGGTTGCGTGAGCAGCCCAGCTGGCCGAGAGCTAGCTCGGGGCTCTTAGGCCTCGTGTTACGTGCTAATGCTTCGAAAATTATCGATTTTGTGTGTGACATTATAAATCAATTCTAAATTAATTTTAGAATCAATTTTGAGGAAAAATGAAAAATAACAAGTCCAACTTAAATAATTCATCCAAATGCAATTAACCAAATTTATTTCCTAGAACCATTCTTTGATAAAATTGGTTTAACTTGGTGTAATAAAATAAATTAGGGCAATTCTCACTATTAATTTAATCACTTTAAATTAATCTTGAGATTTTGACAAAATAAAAGGGAGTTGGAAAAATGAACATAAGTTCAATAAAGACTCCAACTTTAATACTTGTGGCTCCATGAAAAAATTATATCTTCCAATATGAAGATAAACCAATTTCAATCACAAGTTTTAAACTTTATGATTCCAATCAACTAAAAAATGATTAAATCAACAAAGTGTAACCAAAATTCATGGAATTTAGTAACTCAAAGTTTCAATCACTTATCATAAATAAAGATTGAATCTTTAATACTTGGAAGCAACAAAGAACAACTATTTCACACTTAATGCAATTAATTTGCAATTATGTGAAAAAATAAAACCAAACTTTCAAGCACCAATTACTACCAAGTAATCATGCTTAAAGTGGTCTAAAATTGCATATAAATTAAGGAAAGAACCAAATTCATAACCACCATAAATATGCAATCATTTTTCAAGGTTAGAGAGACTTAAAATTTTTTCGTCAAAACGAAAAATCCCTCGAAAAATGCATTTCTGGTCGTTTTTTTGGCTAGAAACAGAGCCCTAAAAGGGCAAAACCATTTCCAGAACGCCTTTTCCACCCAAAATTCACTATTTTTGGGTCGAAATATGGGTTCGGGAGCTGAAGACAGCTCTAATACGAGGTAAAAATTGGAAAAACGAGTTACTAATCTAATTAGCAACTTAAAACCAGAAAAAATAAGCCATAAAAACACCTTGAAAATATTATGATTTTAAAAATAAACGAGCGAGGCTCCGATACCGCTGTTGGTATTTGGTGAGTCCGACTCACCGCAGAAACAAACCCAAAAACAAGACCGCACTCGCAACAAATAAAACCATAAACATAATTAAATTAATCACAAGATTAAGATAAGCTAATTACCTTTGACGCGTGCTTCGCTCCAAAATGAGCTCTTACTTGAAAGCTTCAAGTCCCGCTCACACGGAGACCTCCAACGAAGTCCACCCGCACCAACAAAACCGACTAGGTCCAATGTCTTGGGGTTAGCAAGACCCGACCAATAAAACCCGAGTAATTATATTGAGTTCAAAGGTTTTCACTAATTGTGATGCCTTTTTCAACTCTTACTCAAGCATCATTCCCAATGCCCATACTTGGGTATTTATAGGAAATGATGGGAGTATCATTTACTCTCCCATCAATGTGGGATAGTATGATTTTTCCATTTTATTTTAAAGCTAAAATAAAATTAATAATCAAGCTAGTAATAAATCAACAAGTGGCAAGCTCATGTGAGTGGTTAGATGAGGACCACTTGGAGAGGGGGGGGGGACCAAACTTGCTCCCCACTCCCTCTCCCATAACCGGCCACCTCACTCCACACACACTCAAGGACCACTAGCCACATGGCACCCACCCTTGGGCACCAAGGCAGCTAAGGTGGGCTGCCATGTGCTGCTGTCCGTGGCAGCCACGCCCAGCAAGCCCAGCAGGCCCAGCACTCGCATGCGGGCTGCCAGGCGCTGCTGGCCAGCAAGCCCAGCATGCTTGTGCGGGCTGCTGCTGGCCTTGTGCCTTGGCCAGCGCTGCTAGGCAGCAAGCAATGGCCTAGCCATGCTGCTGCTAGCTGTGGCAAGCTGGCGCGCCTAGCGTGCTAGCTGCTGCAGCTTGTTGCGGCATGGCTTGCTAGCCATTGCGCGCACAAGGCTGCGCCTAGCATGCTAGCACGCACTAGGCAGCGCCTAGCCTTGCGATGCTAGCATGGGTGCGCTAGCACGCACCAGCCAGCCTAGGCTCGGCTTGGTGCGCATGCTAGCCACCATGCTAGGCCATACACCCTTAGCACTCGGTTTGCTTGGGCATTTCGATGCTAGGGGTATTTTGGTCTTTTGTTGATTTATTACTATTTCTCGTCTCGTCGTTCATTATTTTTTGACTCGACTTCCGACGCTCGGTTTCGACGCTCTAAGCTCGAATTTCCGACGTCTAAATAAATATTACTCGGTCGACTCATTAATTGTTTCCGAATTAATTCGTCGTTTCGGTTTGTTGAATGCTTGGGTGTAACCCGAAGGGTTCAGTCAAGATTAAGCTGTAATATTAATTATTCATTAATATTACTGATCGGAAGCGGCCTCCACCTAGGCATTCCGGTCACTTGACCTCACTGAATATATTAGGTTTCTAATAATTCTGAACCCACTAACGGAATAGTACACTTGTTCGAAGGACACCATTCCTTTCATCTAGGTCCTTATACGCCTCCACCAGGCGGAAAGCGCTATATTCTAGTAGTTGTGGATTATTTCACCAAGTGGGTGGAAACATATGCGCTCAGGGGCATCAAGATAAAGGATGTCATCTCCTTCATCTAGAAGAACATTATCACCTGGTTTGGGGTACCTATGTCTATAGTATTTGATAATTGTTCTCATTTTGAGACACCTCAGCTTAAGACTTGGTTGGGAGATCAAGGGATATCATATTGTATTGCATTAGTTGGTTGACCCCAAGAAAATGGTCAAGTTGAAGCCTTAAACAAACTCATCTCAGACTGTATCAAAAATAAAATTGAAAGAGCCGGAAGTTTATGGGCTAAAGAGTTAATTCATGTCCTCTGGGCCATCCAGACAACTAGAAAAGGGGCAACCGATGAAACCCCATTTTCTCATGGTTTGAAGTCGTCTTGCCCATCGAGCATTATGAGCCAACTCTACGAGTCAGGCTATACGATAAAGAGGAAAATTGGGGAACCATACGGCTGGCATTGGACTCACTCCCAAAGCGCAGGGGCAATATCACCTTGCATCATGAAATTTACCGTATGAGAATGACTCGTGCCAATAACAAGAGAGTGCACAAACGACCCTTAAAAGTTTAGGACTATGTGTTACGTAGGATGGAGGCAACCGGTAGGGCCAATGAGCAAGGGAAGCTAACTCCTAATTGGGAAGGCCCCTACAGGATCTATGAAGAAGTGAGAAACGACACATACATGCTGGAAACTCTAGACGGTAGGCGGCTTCCTAGGACTTGAAATGTAGACAACTTGACAACGTACTACTTCTAAGACTTGTAAATTTTTGTAAATAAAAAGTCTATCAATGAAAAAGTTTCTTTTAGTTTTCAAATTGCTTTAATTACTTCGAATATATACATGCGTAATGGTAGACTATCATTTGTGCAATGTACAAACGGTCTATAAAATGAATTAAACTAAGTTAAAAACATAGTGGCTAAAATGATAATTAATTTAAGAGGCCAAATGCCAGATGAAAATCTATTTCATATATTCGTCTGCTCCTATATGAGTATGGCATACGGCGACGCCCCTCCGGGTGTTACATCGAAGAGGGCATTCTATCGTTTGCTCTACAAGCATATGAAGACAGAAAAGATTGAGCGACCTTCAACTCATAGTTGTCTAACCTAAATAGTCTAATAAAATGGTTAAGTTTAAAAACCGGATGTCAATAGTCATCAGTCGGTTGATAACTGAAGTTCTGTGTCAGAATATTCTACAAAATTGTACTAGTCACCCCAATTGGGGCAGACAAAATAGGTGTGTAAACACCCAAATGTGTCTCTCTAAAACCAAACCCGGTGATGAATACCTTTCACGTCATTTGATTATCGAACGAAGTGTAAGTGTGGAAAGTCTAGTGATGAGGATGTTTTTATTAAAATATTTTTCTTTATGTTTTCAAAAATATTTCTTTTCTTGCCCTATTTATGAAAAATAGTCAGTCCAATTTGGTTTGGTCCATGATAAGGGTCTAATAATCATGTAGTTGGATTGGGCTCGTAAAGAGTTTTCCAATGATATATTATACGCCTAATTCCGATATAGTATGAGGAAGTTTTCGTTTAAGTTAAATTAGGCCCAATGAATTTTAAATGTGGCCCAATGATCTAGAGCAGGGCCTATTAATTATTATTCCTAAAGCGATTATGATTGATTTTAGTCTTCTAGAAATATCTTGAACTTTCTTTTTAATTATAATGAGGTTAGAATCAATAATTATATTTTAAAGATGTTTTATTTTGAATAAAATATATTAAATCTGATTGGACGCATAATTACTTGTAGCCGGTTTAAAAGGAAATTTCGCGTGTAAAAGCGCGTAGTACTTTTGAACCAGCGCGAGACGATAGAGTCGTCGCCTATCTCTGACCTTCATTGCCTGGTGACGAGCTTGTTGTCTGGCGCTGACTCATGTCATTGGCTACAGGAGGTACTTTATTCTAAATATGATTTTCTTCGATCTCGTGCTATTTTTTTCCTATCAATCGGGGTCGTATCTCCCTGTTTTCAAAGCACCCACATCTACAATTTCTGTCTCTCTCTCTTTTCTTTTTCTAAACCTCCCCTCTCTCAAAATTCCTCACTCATTAGTCCTAGACACACCTAGCCAAGTTCAAAGTTGCCTTCGCCCTAGACGTGAAAGGTTTGATATTTCTGAGGGTTTGGTCCCAAATCCCTATTTCAAATATTTAATTTAATTGTTTGTTTTATTATTGTTCCTTGAAGTTACTAACGTGTGTATTTTTTTGTTAGAAAGTGGTACGAGACATCGAAGTAAGTACTTTAATTGTTTTATTGATCTTTTGATATAGAAATCATGCTTAGATTATTTTGTTGATTCCTATATAGTATCATGTTATGATGTTTTATTACTTCCTAGTAACATTTTTAGGGTTAACTAATATGTATGATATTATAATGATGCTTCCAATTCCTTTTCTAGTATCATGTTAGTATCATGTTAGGATTAAAGCTTTGATATTTTATGTTTAGTGACATGCTTGGGTTTGTTATTAATCTTGTTATTATCATGCCTAGGATCTTGCTAATATTATTATGCTTTAACATGAATATTATTATTATGATTGTTATTTTAATCATGATTATTATGATTGTTATTATGTTGCTTGATGATATATTATTATTGTTATTTCTGGATTACGCCTTTTATGCATGTTTAAAGGGAATTTCCACTTGTAATCACGCTTAATAAGATAATTAATAATCTTGTTTAAGGTTAATACACTAGTAGAATAAAGCTAAAAGACCCCGGTTCAAACCCGACTTAAGGCACCGGTTTGAACCGGTCACAATGTGGGGGTTGCCAAAAACTCCCCACTTTGCCACCGGTTCAAAATCGGTGGTATAAACCAGTTTTGGCACCGATAAACTGGTGCCTTTATTTATTTTGGCCACCGGTTAACCGGTGCCAGAAACAAACCCCGCACAGTTTTTTTTTTTTTTTTTTTTTTTTTTTTTGTGGCAGCAACTTCTAACCGGTGCCATTTCAGTGCAATTTTTTTCCCCCTTTTTTCATGCAATAATATTAAAAAAAAACACCCTCAAATTCTAGCAATAATAACCTGTAATTCCAGCAATAATATTAATAAAAATAGTTAACAATATTATTATTAAAATTACCAATAATAATAAAAATAGTACTAAATATTATAATAAGATACAAATTATATTCAATACAATAATTCATATATAGATATAAATATTCCCAAATTCAATAAAATAATAAAAAAAAAGTGTTATATACATATATACAAAGGATAGTTAGTAATTAATGAATTATAATATAGTTAATAAGTTAACATAAATTTACAATAAAAATGACATTTACATGTTAAAGGTGATAAAAGACGCCAACATGTCATGAACTTCATTAAGTTCCTTGATTGTCAACGGACCATCCTTTTGAACCTCGCAAAATTTGAAATACAAAGAAAATTATATTCGATTTAATTAAATAGGCTAAACAATATGTACAAATATGGCCTATATGACTTCTACTTTGCCCATTTTCTACATTTCTTATCAAATGAACTCTTTCTTTGTTATAACATGTCAATGTTTGGTAATATTAGGTGTCTAAGGCTTATAATCACATCAACAAAGCATTTTACTAAGTTTTAAGACGTATTTTACTCAAAATGGCCTAAATATGGCCTATATGACTTCTATTTAGCCCATTTCCTACATTTCTTATCAAATGAACTATTTTTTTCTTATATAACATGCCAATGTTACCTAGTTTTACGTGTCTAAGGCTTAAAATTGAATCAATAGAGCATTTTATTATGGTTTAAGATGCTTTTTACTCAAAATGGCCCAAATATGACCTATATGAATTTACTTTGCCCATTTCCTACATTTCTTATAAATGAATTTTTTTTCTCATAACATGTGAATATTATCTAGTTTTAGGTGTATAAGGAAAGAAATCATATCAAAAGAGCATATTAACAAAAAATGGCCCAAATATGGCCTATATGACTTCTACTTTGCCCATTTTCTACAATTCTTTTCAAATGAACTATTTCTTTGTTATAACATGTCAATGTAAGGTAATATGAGGTGTCTAAGGCTTGAAATCACATCAATAGAGCATTTTACTAAGTTTTAAGACGCATTTTACTGAAAATGGCCCAAATATGGCCTATTTGACTTCTATATGTTAATGTTACCTAGTTTTATGTATCTAAGGTTTAAAATTGAATCAATAGAGCATTTTATTAAGGTTTAAGACGCTTTTTACTCAAAATGGCCCAAATATGGCCTATGTGACTTTACTTTGCCCATTTTCTACATTTCTTATCAAATGAACTTTTTTTTTCTCATAACATGTCAATATTATCTAGTTTAAGTTGTATAAGGAAAGAAATATTATATGAATACTATTTAGCCCATTTCTTACATTTCTTATCAAATGAACTCTTTCTTTCTCATAACATGTCAATGTTACCTAGTTTTATGTGTCTAAGGCTTAAAATTAAATTAATAGAACATTTTATTAAGGTTTAAGACTTTTTTTTACTCAAAATGGATCAAATATGACCTATATGACTTTACTTTGCCCATTCCTAAATTTCTTATCAAATGAACTTTTATTTTCTCATAACATGTCAATATTATCTAGGATTAGGCGTATAAGGAAAAAAATCACATCAAAAGAGCATATTAACAAAATAATGGCCCAAATATGGCCTATATGACTTCTACTTTGCCCATTTTTTACCTTACTTATCAAATAAACTATTTCTTCGTTATAACATGTCAATGTTGGCTAATATTAGGTGTCTAAGGCTTGAAATCACATCAATAGTGCATTTTACTAAGTTTTAAGACGCATTTTACTCAAAATGGCCTAGATATGGCCAATATGACTTCTATTTAGCCCATATCCTACAATTCTTATCAAATGAACTATTTCTTTCTCATAACATGTCAATGTTACCTAGTTTTATGTGTCTATGGCTTAAAATTGAATCAAAAGAGCATTTTATTAAGGTTTTAGACGCTTTTTACTCAAAATGGCCCAAATAAGGCTTATATGACTTTACTTTGTCCATTTCCTACATTTCTTATCAAATGAAATTTTTTCATCTCATAACATGTCAATATTATCTAGTTTAGGTGTATAAGGAAAGAAAACTTACAAAAGAGCATATTAACAACAAATGGTCCAAATATGGCCTATATGACTTCTATTTCTCCCATTTTCTACCTCTCTTATCAAATGAACTATTTATTTCTCATAAAATGTCAATTTTTTGTTATTTTAGGTATCTAAGGCTTGAAATCACATCAATCGAGCATTTTATTACGTTTTAAGACGCATTTTACTCAAAATGGCCCAAATATGGCCTATATGACTTCTATTTATCCCATTTCCTACATTTCTTATCAAATAAACTATTTCATTCTCATAACATGTCAATGTTACCTAGTTTTATGTGTCGAAGGCTTAAAATTGAATCAAAAGAGAATTTATTAAGGTTTAAGAAGCATTTTACTCAAAATGACATATATGAATTTACTTTGCCCATTTCCTACATGTCTTATCAAATGAACTTTTTTTTTTTTTTCTCATAATATGTCAATATTATTTAGGTTTAGGTGTATAAGGAAAGAAATCATATCAAAAGAGCATATTAACTCAAAATGGCCCAAATATGGCCTATATGACTTCTATTTAGCCCATTTTCCACCTTTCTTATCAAATGAACTATTTATTTCTTATAACATGTCAATGTTATCTACTTTTAGATGTCTAAGTCTTGAAATCATATCAAAATAGCATTTCATTATGTTTTAGGACTTACCTCATCAAGATGTTGACTATCCGTACAATGAGTCACTATGTCAAGCATGAATCTCATTACATACATAGCACAATCCAGTCCATTTTCTTGTTGTGCGCACTAGAATATGACAAACAAATCACATCAGTGAAACATGCTAAGGAAATTAGCAAATATTAACTAACATAGGTTTTTAAGACAATCACAATATCATGTAAATTACAACCAGTGACTTCCATGTTGGACCCTGAGGGGCATGACAATGTAGCTTCTTCATAACACTGTAGTAAATAAAGTACATTTAAATTTGATTAGTCGTCTAACTACTAAATTAGTTATTATTAGCAATAATCATCATTGGGTAGCTATATATATTTACTTTTGCAATATAGACTTTACGAGCCACTTCTCCAATGATCGAGTTAAATCAAGGTGATAAATTGTGTTATTGGAATTAAAAATAACCATGACGCTCCAATGATCCCTACATAAGTTCACAATAGACAAGCAAATTGATATTTAGGAGTCAACATATAATGAGGCCAAATGATTGAATTTGACATGGTTAGACTTACTCTCTATAACATGTGGCGAATATGAACTTGTATCCCGTACGCACTGATTCCCTGGTACTCTGTTCAACATAATACAACACGTCACGGGGGTTGCCTATGATTCTAGTAGTGGATAACTGCTCGGGGCATAACCACCCAACTTTACAAGGAGAATCAGTTTCAGTTAAGTGCTCCTGTAGTGCTCTGCGTGCATGCACATTGAATAATTAATCAAATGAAATAATCACCACAAAATTGAATAACTTGAAAAATTTTAGATTATGTGGGCATTGAAGTACCTCATGAATGTTTGAATAAGGGAAATGTTAAGCTTTGCACCACGTAGAAATTCCTTCACATCTTCTTTGCTGATCTATGCAACTGCATCCTCATCATAGTGGAACATTGCATTAGGAAGTGCAACTTCCATGGGATCGACCAAATGATAAGCACGGTTGTGATGAAAGGTCAAATCAGCATAAAGCGATTGAAGAAAAATGTCTTCAACAAGTGGAGTAGTTTGCATGGGTGAACCTCTCAAAGAGTACAACTTTGACGCTTGTTCACTCTTGGACCATTGTTCACTCAGCTTCTTGTTAGGTTGATCAGTGCTTTTAGGCTTCTCCACCCTCCTTCTCTTTGAAGTTTTGCTTCCATACGAAATCTGAAACTTCAACGACCAAGTGAGTTAAGAAAAAACATAATGGCTCAAAATAATCCTAAAAAAAAGTGCAGCTTCCGCCGAGGCCGCTCCTGCCCTGACAGCCCCCGCCGAGGCCACAACAACCGAGGCTGCTGCAGCCCAGGTAGGCTCTGTTGAGGCTGTAGCAGCCTTAGCAGCCGCTGCCGGGGCTGCTGTAGCCCAGGCAGGCAGCTGCTTCCGAGGTCGGAGAAGCCCCAGCAGCGGCTGCCGAGGCCGGAGCAGCCTTGACATCGGAGATGGGGGCCGAGGAGTCGTGCTATTTTGGCGATTTTATTTTCAGAGGTGCAGTTAGAGAGTGCCTAACGGTTATTTAACACTAAAAAAATGAAAATAAATAAATTACCTCGTTAATCAACCTTACCCACGCACGTGGCTTATCAATGAATCTACCTAGAGCTTGCCAAAGCTTTGTTATCTCAACCTCCTCTATCGATACGGCTTGTGGGATGTCTTCGAACCCCTCAACCACCGAAGCAATCCCTATCGAGTAATGATGTGGCCCCGATGTAGCATCGGTCGTCGCTTGGGCATTATGCGCCACGAAATTCAATGGCACACTATTTGCAAGCCCAGGGGCTAGAAGTGCACACCGAGTGTCTTTCTACACTTGTAAAAAAAGAATTTATCTAAATAGGTCTTTTACTACACCATTGATAATATAACGAAATTCATTATGGTAGAGGGTTACAAATCACCTATAAATCTGGATATTCACGCGGTGTTGGATTATCAAGCTCCCTCGAGTCCGCATGTGTAGAAGTAGGAACTTGCAATAGTTTATAAATCATGCCACCTCAGATCTCACGTAACTCAATATTTTAAATCTTTTAATAATCTGATTGAAACTACCTCAGGTAGCACATCTTCTCCATGTATCTCATCTCCTCCATGTCTATCACCTTTTTCTTGTCCTTTAAGGTGAGAACATGAGACGATTGGTGTAGTTGCGAGGAACGACAAACTCAGTAAGTTCATTTGCTTCGCCCAAGCATTGAATTCACCTACTAACTCGTTGCGTACTTGTTCCTTAATTGATGCCACCTTTGCATCCAACTCCCCCGGTGAGTTAACATTTACTTGAGATCGATCCGATTTTGTGTATTTTGGACCCATCACCTTTTTTCATCCTAGCAATGACCCTCCCGAACCTACTACTCGTCTTGGATGGTATGGCTTTCCCAAAGCCAAGGTGAAAGGGTCATTTTCCACACTTGGGACCAATTTGCCCTCTACAAGTTCTTGAGTGTGCTCAAGCTGTAGCAAAAAGAAAAAAGGATGTCAATAATACAGTTAATGGTTTGTATAGTAATTTTTATGCAAAAGCGATTTAAAATTCAATAGTTCATAGATAACTTACAAGTTTATCTGCATTTTTTTGGTTTGCGAACCCTTGATGACCTATTTTTCGGTTTCCTTATCAAACGTATGGAGAGAATAAAAGAAATCACCAGCACGACTCACCAAAGTAGTGACCATGGAACTAGAGGGTTCTTTCGATGGAACTAGAAGCGATTTATGGTATAAACCCTTTCTGATCCACTCATGTCTCTTTTCAGCAAATGCCTTAGCCCCCATACGATGGGTGTACTCCTTCTGCAATGCATTTTTTGTATTTTGCGGTCGAAGTTCCTACATAATAACAAATGTTAGTATCATTACTACAAAAAGAGTCAAGCTATTATTCAATTGACATCAGATTTACACAAACTTACAATAGCTTTCTTTTGAGTCTTTTGAATAACAAAATCTTCCTCGTCTTGTTTTGACAAGCTAGGCCATTTTTGCCACGGGAGAAGGTCATCATCAACAGCTTTCTTTTTCTTTGATATCTTCTTCTTATAGATCCATCCATTAGTCAAGGTGGTCTTAAAGCCTCTGAATCTTTCTGCTACTAAAGTTTCAAACACCCTTCTCTTCTCGGCATCATTAGGAATAGAAAATAGCCTCTAGAAGCACAAATACAAACCGATTATTATTAGTTTCTATTTACTAACAACCATAGGTGAAAGTTTTTTAAATTGTCTAAATGTCCTAAAAACACACTTACCCTTGTATCATCCTGAATGCTTTGAATCAAACCCGGAGGTACTTGCCGCATTACAAGTGTAATGGGGATTTTTTGCACACACATGCCAACATGATTAGCATATTGTCAACGTCATTTGCCCCCAGGTTGGTCGTTGTCGTCATATTCCAAGACCATGGGACCGTTAGGTTTTTTTTTGGTAAATATGAAGAATTTTATTACCAAAAAGGGAAGTTACAACTTACAAAAGCTAAGATGTAACAAACACCAAACCCCACAACCCCCACCTAGACTCAGCTGCAAAAGCAACAGGACTAGACAAAAGAGGGAAAACAACAACTCAAGGAAACAACCAAGCAAAGCACCTAAAACAAAATAAATTTCAAAAGCTGACTAAAACCAGCAGTAGCAGCAGACCAAAAACAGCAGCAGTAGACCAGAAAAAAGCAACAACAGCAGCCAGGAACAACAGCAGCAGAACAGAACAGCAGCACCAGCAACTGACAGCTTGACAGCAGACCAAAAAAGCTGCCAGAACTGGCTGCAGACCAAGAGCAGCTCCAAGCCACCAACTGCCACCCAGAACAGCCTGCAGCAGACCTGAAACAGCAAGACAGAACTGCAACAGCAACAGAACAGCAACAACAACAGAACAGCAACAACAACAAAACAACAACAGCAACCCAAAACAACAAACCAACTGCCAGAAAACAAACCACCAGCTGCCACCAAAGAAAACCAGGCTGCTGAAGACTGCAGACAGCACAGTAGACAGAAATCAGACCAGAAACCAGCTGCCACACAAACACAATAGCACCAGAAAACAGCAGACCAGAAACCAAACTGCTACAACCAGAAAATCAGTGAAGCAAAAGCAGCTTCCTGTCTGCTCCATTACATCTAATAGCAACATGAAAAATAATTTCTTTAAAAACAGTTTCTACAGGTTTACAGTCACCTGTAAACATCAAACTATTCCTTTGCAGCCATATACTGTGGATAGCCTTAGCAAAACACATAGAGTATACTCTACCCTTGCTGCTAGACTTCCTGCAATTCTTTACTATCCATTGCTGTTCAATGTGAAAAGGTTAAACTGCTTTTTTCACATCAAGAAGCTTCAAAATCTGTTCCCAAATAGTCTTAGAGTAAGGACAACAAAAGGACAAGTGAGAGACATTTTCACAAGAGTCCTGGCAGAAAAAGCAAATAGGATCACAACTTGTATTCCACTTAACAATTCTATCCCTAGTGGCAAGTTTATCAAGTAGAGCTAACCAAGTAATGAAAATACTCTTAGGAGCGGCTTGGTTATTGCAAACAATTCTTTTCCACCCTACTTTAGAAGCCTGTGGTCGAATCCGGGCATAAAGTTTAGCAATACTCATTTTCCCATTTTTCATAATAGAGGACCAGCCACCAATATCATCAATAATATCTCTGCAAGTCAAGATTTTCTTCAAAACCCAGGAGCATTTCTTGGGAATAGTAGCAGTCCAGATATTCCTATTGCTGAAATAATAGGTATGCACCCATTTCACCCACATATTGTCAGATTTGTGAGCAAGATCCCAAAGAACCTTGCATATAGCAGCTTTATTCCAATCACCAAGAGAGGTAATATTCCAGCCACCACAAACCTTAGGAAGAGTCATATGATGCCAGGAGACAGGGGCCTTTTTTGCATAAGTGTTCTTCCCAGTCCAAAGAAAAATCCTGAACTTTGTTTCAATTTCCCTAAGAATCTTCTTAGGTAGAATGGAAATCTGAGCCCAATAAGCCTGAATACCAAAGAGAACACTTTTGATAAGCTGTAACCTGCCAGCATAAGATAAGTGTCTAGAAGTTCAGCATCCAATCCTAGCAGTAACCCTTTCAACCAAAGGCCTACACTGAGCAACAGTAAGCTTTTTAGAAGACAAGGGCACCCCAAGATATCTAAAAGGCAAACTACCTCTACTCATACCAAGAATAGTTTGCAGCTAATCTTTATCAAAATCAGAGATACCTCCAAAATAAACCTCACTCTTACTTAAATTAGCCATCAGACCAGAAGCACAAGAAAATTTTGGAAAGCCTGCAAGAGAAGCTGAATAGAGACAGAATCAGCCCTAGAGAGGAGGAGAAGATTATCAGCAAACATCATGTGGGTAATACCTAATTTCTCACATCTAGGATGAAAATTGAAATTAGGATTCCCAGTCATTTCCTTAAGGCACCTAGATAGGTACTCCATATATAGAGCAAAGAGAAAAGGAGACATAGGATCTCCTTGTCTAAGACCTTTTTTTTGCAGAAAAAGGCTTAGCAGGAAAGCCATTAACCATCACAGAGTAAGAAATAGAACAGACACAAGTCATAATCCACTTCACAACAGAATGAGGGAAACCAAGCTCTTCTAAAACAGTCTGCAAAAAGGGCCATTCAACAGAGTCATAGGCCTTCCTCAAGTCAATCTTGATCATGCACCTAGGAGAAACAAACTTATGAGAGTAGCCTTTGATCAATTCAGTAGCCAGGAGAATATTGTCACCAATGTGCTTACCCGGGATAAACCCAGCTTGAGCATCATTAATAACAGTCCCCACCACTTTAGAAATCCTGTTTGTGAGAACTTTAGAGATCAGCTTGTACAACATGGTACAACAAGCAATAGGCCTAAACTCTTTGACATAAGAAGGATGTTGAACCTTAGGCACTAAGGTGATTGTTGTACAATTCCACTGCTTAGCAATGACACCAGTCTCAAAGAAAGAGAAGATAGCAGCATAGATATCAGTTTTGATCATAGGCCAAGCCTTTTTGAAGAAAACAGCATTGAAACCATCAATCCCAGGCGCCTTATCATCTCCAATCTGAGCTAGAGCATTATCAATCTCAGAAGTAGTAACCACAGCAGTCAAAATATCAATGGAGCTAGAGCTGAGTTGAGAACCTCTCCTAATAGTGGCCAAGTCAACAGTAGGGAGAGAACTAGCACTAGAACAAAGGAGCCCTTTATAAAACCCCACAATCTCATTTTCAATAAGCACAGGATCTTTCAAAAGGACATCATCTTCAGTGAAGATAGAATCAATTCTATTTCTACCTTGCCTGTGCTTCATAATAGAAAAGAAGTAGTGAGAACTGGAGTCCCCCAGCTTAATCCAATCAACCCTAGATTTCTGCTTATAAATGGACTCCTGGATATACATCCAATGCTTCACCATATTTACAGCTTCAACCTCTTTAACATGAAGGTCAGAATTAGAATAATCTACAGCAAGCTGGTCCTGAATGGCTTTCAAAGAGGCAAGAGCCACATCAACTTTCTCATCAACATTAGCAAAATACTTAGTGTTCAGATTTTTCAGGTTCTTTTTGACAGATTTCAAATTCTGCCAAATAGTAACCATAGCAGAAGAATTTGTAACACTATGCCAGCTGTTTTCCACAATAGAACAAAAGTCAACATGATCAGCTAGGCAATTAAGAAACCTAAAAGGTCTCCCCTTAGCAGCAACAAATCTACACACTTCAACCAAAAGAGGGTTGTGATTAGAGAGGAGAGAGGGAAGATAGATAGATTCAACATGAGAATTCAACCAAGCCTGATTCACAAGCCCCCTGTCAATCCTTGTAGCAATTCTAGTATCACCATGACCCTTATTAGACCAAGAGTAAAAAGAACCTTTACTCTTGAGCTCACAAAGATCAAGATTGTCAACAAAACTTCTAAAATGGTTAACCTCATAATTAGTGACAGCATTACCATTAGTTCTATCATAAGAATTGAGAACAGAATTAAAGTCACCAATAACAAGCCAAGGCCCGAAAACAGCTCAAAGACTAGAAATACCATCCCAAAGAGGTAACCTGTCATGAATAGAATGCAAGCCATAGAGAAAGGTACAGAAAATCAGATGCTGAAGATCCTTGGAGCTCATTTGGACATGAATGAACTGCTCATGAGAGGAGAGGACTAAAAGATTAACCTTGTCATGTAACCAGCCACCCAGAGTCTACCCCTATGTGAAGATGAGTAGTTACAAAACCAAGACCAAGCAGACCCAAATTTCTTCTGAAGCTTAACACTCTTATCACGACCGTTAGGTTTCTTAAAACTTGTCGTCGGACCTCTACCCTTTCTCTGAGCCGGTGCCTTTACCCCCTCTCCACCACCATTGTTGTTTTTATCCTGTCCTTGGCCATGAGTTGCAGGAGTCGGGTTCTCACCAACAATCTCACATGCTGTATTTTCAATAGGCGCTGCACGTTCAGCTAAAATTTTAAATTCTTCAAGCCTACGCTCAAACTCATCTTAAGCCTGATCCTCTAGCTCACCCAAGTCAACCTCCTTATTCACATCATAAGGTTCATCCTCACCCTCATACTCGTCATCATAGTCATCATCCTCAATGTCCTCGACAAAATCAAGGTTATGATCGTCCTCCATGAGATATAAGCACTTGTCAAAACAAACATAAAACAATATTAGTGTATAGTAAAGTATTAGTGCAAATGAACACTCTTATGAAATCTCAAACATAAAAAAACTTCAAATATAATGCATACGAGTTGTTAGAATGATTAAAGGTTAGTTCATACACAAAACAAAGGACTTGGGTTAATTAGAAGCTCATTTAAGCTAATTTCACCTACTTATGGTCCTATAACCGTGTATATGCATGATAATGAGTACACTTAGACAATTTCAAACTACAAACATGTTAACTATAATAAATATGAGCTGTTAGAATGATTAAATGTTAGTTCATACAAAAAACAAAGGACTTATGGGTTCAGTAGAAGGTCATTTAAGCCATTTTCACTTACTTATGGTCCTATAACCAAGTATATGCATGATAATGAGTACACTTAGGCAATTTCAAAGTACAAACATGTTAAATATAATGAATATGAGTTGTTAGAATGATTAAATGTTAGTTCATACATAAAACAAAGGAGCTAGGTTAAGTAGAAGGTCATTTAAGCAATTTTCACCTACTTATGGTCCTATAACCTTATATATGCATGATAATGAGTACACTTAGGCAATTTCAAACTACAGACATGTTAAATATAATGAATATGAGTTGTTAGAATGATTAAATGTTAGTTTATATACAAAACAAAGGACTTGGGTTAAGTAGAAGCTCATTTAAGTCATTTTCACCTACTTATGGTCTTATAACCTTGTATATGCATGATAATGAGTACACTTAGGCAATTTCAAACTACAAACATGTTAGTTTATATACAAAATAAAGGATTTGGGTCAAATAAAAGCTCATTTATGTCATTTTTGCCTACTTATGCTCCTATATACATGATAACTAAACTATATTTGTAATGAAACTATTACTAACTTTTAATCATACTACCTCAATCAGAAATTCCTTCGTTGTGGTCTGATCGCATATAACCTGCTTCGTCGTCTATGTCATTTAGTACAACAGGTCTAGGAACAGTGAAAGGTGCAGAGTCATCAAACGCATCATATTCTTCCTTATCCTCAACATCTCTAATGCCTAGGATTCTTCTTTTGCCAGCTAGCACAATAGTCCATTTTGAATCGACTAGGTCAATTACGTAGAACACTTGCTTAGCTTGAGATGCGAAATTAAATGGTTTTGCACTATTATTCAAGTGGCCAAGATCTACAAGAGTAAAGCCATCATATTTGACGTTATTCCTGATATGATCAACCCACTTACACTTGAAAAGAGCAACCGTGAAGTTACAATAATCAAGCTCCCATATTTGTTGAACTCGACCATAGTATGACAACTTTGCATTGACAGGTGATTTATCCTTAGCACTTGCAAACTCCCTTGACGATGCCAAAAGCGTTACACCACTGTTTTGGGTGGAGGATGATTTCAAATCCCGACCCACAGTCCAAAAAGTGTACCTACTGATGTAATATCCCTCAAATGAATGAACATCATTCCTAGGACCGTACGCAAGCCACCGTACTATATCAGTCAAATTAGTATCATCCAATCGATCCATTACTCGATCACGAAACCAATTCACAAACCTCTTATTATGCTACTGCATAAGTGCCCTTTCACCTTTCGATGGAAATTCGTCACGCAAACTAGCCATGTGCTCGTCTAAATATGGGTGCACATCTGCAACATGGTGCAGCACATAAAGGTGTACTTGTAAGAACTGATCTTGGTCAGGTGACATTCGTTTCGACCCAATTGTGCCATGACCATCAAGTCTCCCTTCATGTCGATAAGTAGGAAGACCAATAGGTTGAGCAAGGGCTATGTAGTCCGCCAAAAAGTTACCTATCTCCTCACCCACGGTTCCTTGCATCATACTTCCTTCAGGGTGAGCCTGGTTTCGTACTTTATTTTGCAATGTACCCATGTGTCTTTCAAAAGGATATCACCACCTCATAAACACTGGACCGCAAGTCTTAATCTCACGCACCAAATGAAGAATCGGATGAACCATTATGTCAAAAAATGAGGGTGGGAAACATCTCAAATTTGCATAAAGTCACAACCACATTTTCTTACAAAGCATCTAGTGTACAAGGATCAAGCACTTTCCTAAAAATTATATTGAAAACCAAACAAAGGCTTGTAATCGCTTCCCTCACGTGCTTCAGTAGAATACCACTCATTGCAATCGGTAGGAATACTTGCATCATAATGTGACAATCATAGGATTTCATACTTGTTAGCTTCAATTCTCCATTCAAGGTTACAAATCTTTTCATGTTAGATGAGTACCCTGATGGAACCTTAATACCGAATAGACATGTACAAAACATACGTTTCTCTACCCTTGACAATGTATATCAACCCGGAGGTAAGTAAGTCTTTTCATCCTTCCTTTTACCCTCAACTTTCTTCTTTGATGTATCCGTGGCCTTTCTCTTTTCCTTTCCCTTGCTCTTCTCTTTCCCTTTTTTCGAAACATTTTCATCTTCTTTTCTCGGTTCCTTTCCCTTTCTAACCTTTTCCTGAGCCCAGATTTTTGAACGAATTCCCATCTCTTACAAATCAAACCGTGCACCCTGTCTGTAGACACATAAAAATGTCTCCCCAAAACCAAACCCGATGATGAACAACCTTTCACTGCCACTATTGGTCGGGTTCAGTATTTAATCCCGAGAGTGCTTAAAAAAAAATCGTATTTGATTAAATTCATATTTTTGAACAGTTCATGGATTAGCCTTGATGTTTGGTAAATGCATAGTTTTTATTTCAGCCCAAACTTATTATTTAATTTTAGCCCAAACCTTTTTTATTTTATTGTTTTATTATTTATTTTTGGCCCAAACCTTTTATTTATTTTTATTATTTTTTTTCTTATTTTATCCCAAATAATAATAAGTCAAAAAAGGCCCGAAATTATCAATCGACACTTAAAATGCCGAAGGAAATTAGGGTTAAAAATGTATTTAGACGGAAAAACGGGCCGGAATTTCCCGCGCCACGGCAGGTACCTAACGTGTCACGGGAATCCTTCCCGTCTGACGGTGGGATTTCCTATGACACGGGAAGTCTGTCGTGACACGGAACATTCCGTGTCTTTTTTGCGTAAACCCTTAACGCGTTTTCTTTCCCGTTTTCTGAAAATTTCCCGCGTCACACCAAAAATGTACCGTGTCACGGGAAAGTGTGCCGTCTGACGGTGGGACTTCCCATGTCACGGTACAGTTTGCCGTGTCACGGGATACTTTTTTAGGGTTTTTATCATTTTAGGGTTCCGTGTGCTCCCTCAGCACATTTTCCCTATAAATACCCCCTCATTTCTGATGTACGGGGCACCGAGTAATTCTCTTATTTTATTTTCTCTCTTCTATGCTTTAGCCTAAACACTAGCCTACCCTTTTCACTTCAAAATTCCTTCTTCAAGCACTCAAAGGAGTCCATACTTTACTCGTGGTTCTATCCTTAAGCCAAGGCGTGAAAGGTAGAATTGTTTGAGGGTTTGGCCCCAAAATCAACTATACTTTATTTAATTTAATTTAATTATTGTTTTATTATTTCCTTGAAGTTACTAACTCGTTTATTATTTTGTAGTTGCAAACAAACAGAGTCAAAGTAAGGATCATGTTCCTTTTATTTCTATTATTTTTCTAATGATTTTATGTTGTTGGAATTGTGATTAAATTGGTTTTAATATTAATGTTGTTCTATTATTTTTATTGATCACCATATTGCATGTTAAAGGGAATGTGTAATTGAAAATCACGCCTAATAGGATAATTTGGACAACCGGTTTAGGATCCCTTTTAATCTTATTATTAATTAAAGTGATCACAAGTATTTTAGAATTATGTGTGCATTAATATTAAACCAATTTAGTTAAATAATAGTTTGGAGCGAATTAAATTATTGTTTGTATGCCTTTGAGATCACAGGAATGCTTTTCAATATAAGAATCGAGTAGAGGCCAATACGGGCGAATGTGACTCCATGACTCACTTCGTACCATCATCCCCGATCCTCCTTTCGTGGTTCCAAACCATATGGAGTTAGTAATCTCATGGATTATGAATGGGGTGTAACCTTCACGGGTCAATCGTTGTTGCCTATCGTTGTCCCTTATCGTGGTTGCTTTTTTATGATCCGTGAACGGTTTACAAGTTCCTTAAAAACTTGTTGGCGGCTCCCTACTTTTTTGTCCCTAATCGTTGTCCCTAATCGTATATGTCAATTCCCACTTCCTATGAGTGCCAAGCATATTCACAACATGCTTTTAACGTAGGCGCAATTCGAGCGACGCCTACAATTTGGCGACTACACTGGGGAGGATTCTTAATTATTTATCGATTTGAGTGATCGTTATTTAATTAAGATGAGTGGATGAGACTTGAAAGATTCTTGAAAAAATATTCCTGTGATTAATTTGGCATTTTTGCATCTGCATAGACGTTTTAACGTCGCATTCAGGTCTGTCTCGTAGGAAAAATTGGATAACTTGGTTGCGCGCGAAGGAAAACAGGGCACCAGTCAGATCTTCTGACTGCCGTGCCACGGAAAAAGCTGCCGTGTCACGGTACAGTGCACCGTCTGACGGTGTACAGTACTGTGACACGGGAACTTTTGCCGTGTCACGGCAGTCCTAAAATCAGTCCGATGGCTTATTTTCTCTTCGCACAGTCAACTTCCTTCGATTTTTCTGAAAAAACGTATGTGTTCTACATGCGTCTTAGCCCCGGGGGATTTAAGCTCTATCGACCCAAAAGCGCTCATGGCAATAAGGGTTCATCCGAGTTATTAAATCCACCCAAACCATGGAGTCGAGTTCGATTTCATCACGAACTCGCGGAGCCGCCCGTTGGCATACACCCTCAAGGGAGGCTTCCTTGTTAACGCGTCCAAACTCTTAACCATGGTACCCTTTTGACACCCAAAGCTTGACCAATAGTTGAACATAGATCTTGACTCTAGGTTGCGAACTTTTTTTACATCATCGTGCCTAAATGCTATGTGGTTGTTTGGTGCTAACCTTCATGTGTTTGCTATTTTGTTTAACCCATGACCGAGGGTTTTTATTCTCACATAGTAATTAGTACGGACCTAAAATCGGTTAAAATCTAGAAAAATCACAAAACTGACCTGGAACTGCGCACCGTGTCATGGCATGTTCTGCCGCGCCACGGTGAACAGTGCCATGACACGGGGTTGTCTACCGTCTGACGGTAGACTGCACCGTGTCATGACAGTCTGCACCGTGACACGGTGCCCAGGAAAGGTGTCCTGTCAGTTTTTTTTTTTTTCGATTTTTGTGCGTACATATGTGAATGATGTGTCCAGTTTAGTGTCATGTCTAGCTATACGGTCAAAACACGCGTCTATAACCTCACTTAATCACTCACATATCGTGTTCACACACTTTTTTTTTTCTTTAAGTCGTGCACCACTTTTTGACCGTATTTTAGGGAAGTCTTGTTTTTGTGTCGTTTTTTTTTAGAGTAAGTCGGATGGTATCCTCCCATATGTTTTTTTTAAAAAAAAATAAACAAGTAGAATTTCAAAACTGTAGATTTTTTTTAATAATAAGAAAAAAATTTCTTTTTTCCTTTTTTCTTTTTAATCCGGATGGGTTAAGGTTAAATTTGGTCATTAAAGGTGTGTTTGTTTCGGTGTCACAACACTTGGTCAAGAAGCAGGGGTAGATTGTTACGGTTCGAGTCCATACCTCAACAACCTCTTATACCAAAGAGGCGTACAAGGAAACCACCTCAATCATCTCCACAAGATCCATCTCCAGTCTACTTTCAACCAATGGCCACTAAGGAAGACATCGAGAACCTCAACAGGACAATTGAAAGATTGTCTGACATGATGCAGACACTCACCACTAGAGTCAGCACTGTAGAACAAGACAATCAAAACAATGTCACTACTGCTGCAATGAACAAGATTAAGGAACATATGAGAAAGATTTCTGAAGAGTTCACTTATGTGGAACAGCCTGTCACCTCTTCGTCCATAAGAGACAAGCTTCCTGAGAAGTTTCCCACTGCTGACATTCCCAAGTTCAAGCCTACTGATAATCCGCTTTTTCATTTGAAGGCTTTTTTAACACTCTTCCCTACAGTGTTCCCTCTTTCTTTAGAGCATGCCTGTCAACAGTGGTTCTATTCTTTGGAATCCAAACATGTTGCGACCTGGGAGGATGTTGCTGAAAGATTTATGAATCGTTACAAGTGTAACATCCAGGCCAAGACTTCTGAACGTGAAATCTCCATTCTCAAACAGAAAGAGAATGAAGGCTTCACCACTTACTTAAGCAGGTGGAGAGAAACAGCTGCGCTCCTGGTGGATCCCCCCAAGGAGAAAGAAATGGTTCGCTTGTTCATTGCTAATCTGACTCATAAGTACAAGCAACACTTGAAGTTTTTGCCTCTGAGTACCTTTGAAGCTGTATACAATATTGGAATCAATATTGAGGATGAGCTAATGAAGTCTGTTGGTAGCAACAATAACAACAACACTTGGAAAAACAAGAAGAACGACACTCCTTCTTCTTCGTCTTCTAAGCCCAATAATGCTACCAACAATATCAACATCAATGATGTGCTGGCCCTCAATGCTCCTCCTCAAAGATTCCAAAGGCAAAGGAGGGTTTACACGCCTTTGGGAATGACTTATGATGCCGCTTATGATCGTTTGCATGGTCAGGGACTGATTATGCCAATCAGACCATTTCCAGAACCTCGACCTGAGAATAGGACCGCTAGCTATGACCCGAATGATTATTGCAAGTTTCATCAAGGCAAGGGTCATAACATTGAGAAGTGTTGGAGGCTGAAGGATGCAATCCAAGACCTGATCAATGCTAATCAACTTCCTGTCCCTCCAGGTGGCAAGAAGCCTAACATTCAAACAGGTCCTCTTTCTGATGCTTTGGCTATCATGGGAGATGAAGTCTCCTTTAATCCGTCGATACTCATTCAACCTGTGAATGAACCTCTGCCGGAAATTGTATTTATCTCAAGTACTGAAGAAGTGAATGGAATTTGGGATAGTGATGATGAAGACGTCTATCTCAAGGATATAGCCTGTTCATCTCTTGGCACCAGTGAAGACGTTTGGGGGGACTTTGAGGTCAAAGCTCTCACCAAAAGTGGACGGTTGCAACAACCTAATCCACCTCCACCTCCACCACAGTCACATCCGATAGTTGATCCCATCGACCCTGTGAACATCGATGTGGTCAAACAATTGCAAAAGACAAAGGTGGAGATGAATGTATGGAAGCTTTTGGCCACTTCCCACGAGCATCGAAAGGCTATGATGAATGCTGTGGTGAAAATAGGAGTTGATGATGACATGACTCCTCAAGGACTGGTCAACTTTCTTACTACTGAATTGCCAAGTACTAGCAATCTAATTTCGTTTTCTGACAAGGATCTGCCCCCGGAAGGGGACCAGCATAATAAGGCCTTGCACCTCACTGTGGTGTGTAGGTAGATGAATGTTCCTATGAGCCTAGTTGATAATGGCTCTGCCATCAATGTGTGCCCACTTCGTACTGCAAAGAAGTTGGGCATAAAGAATGAAGAATTGACTCCCTCCACTCAAGGGATTCACGCTTATGATAATACTCGCCGTCAAGCCGTGGGGTACTATCATACTGAATATAACTACTGGGGCTATTGAACGTCGCACCAAATTTCAAGTGGTGGACATTAAGGCCTCTTTCAATCTGTTGTTAGGACGCCTTTGGCTTCATGAGCTAAAGGCGATTCCATCATCGCTGCACCAGAAAGTGAAAGCCATAGTTGGAGGGGTTCCGATTACTATTGATGCTTCTCCTATGCGCATTAAAGTTATTGATACTCCTATCGTCCATGTTGAACATGACGAAGAAGATGAAGATCTTTGGGGGTTTTCACTTGATGATGTTCTTGTGATTGAAGAGGAGGAAAAGTGCCATCTCGACTTCGATCCCTATTCAAACACCAATATCAATGCCATTCTGAAGAAGCAAGGTCATTTCCCTGGAATGACCCTTGGACTCAAGAAGAAAATGGCTGAATCTTGGGGCCATCCTAGTGCACTCAAGAAGGATACTTTTGGCTTGGGATTCAAGCCAACAAAAGAAAATGTGAAACAATCTTTATTGAAGACGAAGGCTCGCAATAATGCTCGAATCACGAAGACGGAAATGGCCATGGATCCATATCCGTTCACCCTCAATGGCCAGTACATCAAAGAAGGGGAAGACTTCCCATGCCATGAATTCCCAGAGCCATTCGTCCATGATGGGATCCGTGAACCAGGATTTGAGATGTTCCTCGATTGTTACTTTGTCGATGAAGATGAAGAGCTCTTCACAACCGATAAGCCAGGTAGCCCGAGTTCTGATGATCTAGGAATCAACTTCTTTTTGGAATGGAGAAGAATGAGTTCAAGCCGGTCTGCAATGATAACTCCGAGATCGTTCAAGCTGTCATAGCAAACAAGGATTTTGACCCCTCCGAGTTAATCGTCCAAGCTGACAACATTTCAAGGGGATGGCGCAAGACATTGAGGATCACTACGCCAAGTGGGGAGAAGTTGGAAATAACCGCTGGCGAGGGTCCTATGTTTGATGAGTCTGAGTCGTCTGGGTCCGAGTCCGAGTCCGAGTCTGAGTCTAAGTCTGTAGACGAGTCCTTAGAGTCTGAGGCCGACCCTCTTTCTGCTATAGAGTTCAACCCTGAGTCTCTTGTTGAGTCCTCTCTTTCTAGTCCTAATAATTCCGGTGAGGTCGCAGCCGACCTTGCCCCTCTTGATGTATTAGCTAATGAATTCAATAAAATGAGTACCTTTGCTTACGATGCGTGTCATTCCCCTAGCCCTGATCAATATTGCTTTGCTAATGATAAAAATGACAAAGGAATAATAAAAGCAATGGAAGAACACGAAAATAAAACAGCAGTTATCAAAGATACAGAAACAGTAAACATTTCCAATGATACGACTGTTAATGAAGTAAAAATTGGATTAACACTAAGTCAAGATGAACGCAAAGAGCTAATTAACTTGCTTAGTGAATTTGTTGATGTATTTGCTTGGTCATACCAAGACATGCCAGGAATTGAAAGGGATATAGCTCAGCATACGATACCACTCATTCCAGGTATGAAGCCTATCAAACAAAAGCTGCGCCGTATGAAACCCGATGTGGCTCTAAAAATTAAGGAAGAAATCAGGAAGCAGTTGGCCGCAGGTTTCATCATAGTATCCAAATACCCGGAATGGATAGCAAATGTGGTTCCAGTCCCAAAGAAGGATGGAAGGGTCAGAATGTGTGTTGATTACAGGGATCTCAATAAAGCAAGCCCAAAAGATGGGTTCCCTCTACCTCACATTGACATTCTGGTCGATAATACATCAAACCAGGCACTCCTGTCATTCATGGATGGTTACGCCGGATATAATCAGGTATTGATGGCCGAAGAAGACATGGAGAAAACCACATTCATCACGCAATGGGGTACATATTGCTATACGGTAATGCCATTCGGGTTGAAAAACGCGGGTGCCACCTACCAAAGAGCAGCTACAGCATTGTTACATGACATGATGCACAAAGAGGTGGAGGTCTATGTCGATGATATGATCGTTAAGTCTAAAGATTGCCCAGGCCATATTATTGCACTTCGCAAGTTCTTTGAAAGACTCTGCAAGTACACCATGAGATTAAATCCAGCAAAATGTGCATTCGGAGTCACGTCAGGCAAATTACTTGGATACATGATAAGCTCTCGAGGGATTGAAATAGATCCTACAAAAGTAAAGGCGATCATGGCCATGCCACCACCCAAAAATGAGAAGGAGATTCGAGGCTTCATTGGAAGGTTGCAGTATATAAGTAGGTTCATATCAAAGCTCACAGCGATATGTGAACCTATATTCAAGAAGCTCAAGAAAAATGTCCCAATCACATGGGATGACGATTGCCAAAAGGCTTTTGACAAAATCAAAGGGTATTTGGCAAACCCACCTGTGCTAACGCCAGCAATACCTGACTTTCCTCTTTGACTCTACCTTACGGTCACAAGAGAAACGATGGGGGCAATGCTAGCACAAGAGATCGAAATCAAGGAGAATGCAATCTATTACTTTAGCAAGAAACTTCAAGGATATGAGACGCGATACACGCCACTTGAGAAGTTGTGTCTCGCACTCGTATGGGCCGCACAGAAACTAAGACAGTACATGCTTACTCATACAGTGCATGTCGTGTCCAAGATGGATCCTCTCAAATACTTGTTCGAAAAAGCAACACTCAATGGCAGATTATCAAGGTGGATAGTCAATCTTGCTCAGTATGACTTGAGATTTGTGCCACAAAAAGCCATAAAAGGTTTTGCGGTTTTTGACTTCTTAGCGGACTTTCCGCTAGAAGAAGTTGAAAAAGAAGAAGATGAGTACGATTTCCCTGACGAGGATTTACTCATGACTGAAGATGATAGCTGGACACTCTATTTCGATGGAGCTTCAAACCAAAAAGGATGTGGTGTAGGAGTCCTGCTCGTATCACCCAATGAAGAGCACATCCCAATTTCCATCGACTTTGATGTCACCAACAATGCCGCATAATATGAAGCATGCATTTTGGGGTTAGAAACAGCTGTTGCCTTGGGAATTAAGAAACTCAGAATCTATGGTGATTCTTAACTAATCATTAATCAAATCTCCAAGATATGGAAAGTGAGAAGTGAAAGTCTCGCTACGTATCAAGCTCATTTAGAAACTCTCACGGAGCAACTAGATGAAGTGAAATATACGTATTAGCCAAGAGAAGAAAACCAATTCGCCGACGCACTAGCTAAATTAGCATCAATGGTGCGTATTCCAACTGATACGATCAGAATGCCACCGACCATAGAAAGAAGATATGAGCCGGCTTATGTTCACGCACTGGACGATGAACAAGAACCACAAGAAGAAGATGAAGAGCCATGGTATACAGACATCCTTAATTATGTGACAAGAGGAGAATACCCTCCTAATACTGATAAAAGGGCACGCCGTGCTTTGAGGCTCCTGGCCTCACAGTATGTGCTCATCAGGGGAGAACTCCACAAGAGAACTGCAATGAAAAGAAATCTCTTATGCATAGCCAAGAAAGAAGCACATAAAACCATGGAAAACCTTCATGCCGGTATATGTGGAATGCACATGAATGCAAAGATGTTAGTTCAAAAGATTCAACGACAAGGTTACTATTGGACTACTATGGAGAGAGATTGTCACGACTACGTAAAGAAATGTATGAAGTGTCAAGTCTACGCAAATTTACAACATGTTCCACCTTCGCTTCTCTACACATATACTTCTCCATGGCCTTTCTCCACTTGGGGCATTAACATCATTGGAAAAATAACACCACCAGGACAAGGGGGGCATGAATTCATTCTCGTAGCAATCGACTATTTCACCAAATGGGTCGAAGCGGCCTCATATGCTAAGCTGACGGCGAAACATGTAGCTCAATTCATTGAGAGATATATCATATGCCGCTATGGGGTACCACATGAGGTGATCAGTGATAATGGAACACATATCCAAGACGAATGCGCGAAATTATTACAGAAATATCATATCAAGCATCACCGATCATCACCTTACAAACCACAAACAAATGGTGCAGTTGAATCAGCCAATAAAAATGTGAAAACTATCATTGAAAAGATGACAGAAAATTACAAGGATTGGCCAAGTAAGCTACATTTCGCCCTTTGGGGTTATCGAACCTCTGTTCGTACATCAACGGGGGCTACCCCTTTCTCTTTGGTCTATGGAGTTGAAGCTCTACAACCAATCGAACTCGAAATCCCTTCTCTTTGAATCGCATTGGAAAGCCAACTAGACGAAGTTGACTGGATTAGAGCAAGATACGACGAACTGGTCTTACTTGATGAAAAACGCTTGGCAGCTTTGCATCATGTCCAAACCTACCAACAGCGTATGGCGCGACATTTTAATAAAAAAGTCAAGACCAGGAACATCAAAGAGGGTGACCTAGTGCTTAAGGCACTTCGTAAAAATATGTTAGATCCAAGAGGAAAATTCAGACCGAATTGGTCAGGCCCGTACATTGTTAAAGCCATCCTGTCTGGCGGAGCGGCACAATTAGTAGACATGGACGGTAACGACTTCCACAATTTAACCAACTTGGATCAACTCAAGAAATTCTATGTCTAATCGCATGGGTTCATGACCCAATAGAGCTACGTTTGGCCTGATTCCTTTTTAGAATACGTAGGCAACCCCTCAAGGGGACCCGACCACTTCAAAAAATAAAAATCCTCCCTCTGTTGATCAAATATGCGCGTCAGTTCAGCATTGCGTCACCAAAAAAAAAGGGGGAAATTGCCGCGACACGGGACAATCCACCGTGTCACGGTACTGTTCACCGTGGCACAGTGGCCATGAGCGCAAAAAAAAAAAAAAAGAGAGATTGCCGTGACGCGGGAATTTGTAACGTGTCACGGGATTTTTCACCGTGACACGGTGGAATTTCAGTTTTTTCGTTTTTTTTATGACGTATTCGTTGCGAATTCATTGTTTGTTCGAGTTTTTTTATTTTCGTTCTTCCATTGCGTCCGACTCCTTGACTCGGATAAATAAATAATAAATAAAAGTCATTGTAATTTTTATTTTTAAGGCTGAAATAAATGTGCTATTATTATTAAAATAAATGCGACTACAAGTATTGGCATCATATGCCTTATTTTAAATAAAAATTATAAATCATAAAAAGCAAAGCACTATTGATCTAATCTTTCTTCACTTTAGGAACATCCTTCTCTTGGTCAATTAGGTCGGCGTTCACCATTAATGTGTCTTTCGTAGCCCGAACCGTCACACCCCTAATCGAACTTTCACCCCTTTCACCTTTCTTGATTTTTTTTCGGTTGTTTCTCCCTATAGACCATCTTTTCTTTACCCTTTCCTTTCACATAATTCTTATTTCTTGGCATTATAGGAGTATTAAACTCAATCCCTTGTGTTCTCGGACCTAGACGATCTTTAGGAGGAGCTTTCTTATTTCCAAGACGACTCTTCACATCAGACTTGCGTGATCCAAATCGTTCCCTCCTACTTCTAGGGTTCAACCATGCCTTGTATGCACTAGATAAAGGAGGAGGAGCTTGGTCACTTGCTGAAACGGTCCACAAAGGTCTTCTAATCCAATAAGTCTCATACTTGTGAACGTTACTTTCATGCAACGATACTTCACGAGGACTATCGTTATAGCGTGGAATTACTTGTTCAAGCCCATACTGCCGCATCAGTCGAGAAGGGCAATAAAAGGTCAGTTTTGAGATATTAGGAACACGGCAATATGGAGTATCATTCGTGCCAACCATCCTAGTAAGCCTCCACCAAGGCACCACCCAACGAATGGAAAATTCCCTCTTTGCAAAGAAATTTTTCCAAGCTTCATACGACATGTTCGCAGAGTAATTCTTTTTCCTGCGGACTAGGTCGTTAGGGCCATATTTTTCAACATCGTCGGGGGCTTCAAATAATTCTAAACGCTCCATCAACCAAATCTGCAAAAAAAAAAAAAAAAGAAAAAGAGAAACAATCAGTCAAAAAAAAAAAATTGCAGATTCCCGTGACACGGCAGGTTTCACCGTGTCACGGCAGACATCCACCGTGACACAGTGCCTGTTTTGTGTCACGGGGGCTACTCGGAGCGTATTTTTACCTGCAGCAGTACCAGAGAGCCCTTCCTGATGGTTTTCCGGTCAGCTTTTGCTTCGTCAAGGACACGAAATGTTTCTTCAAGGCACGTCGGCATAGGAGATTTTCCAGATTCGACATGCTCAAGCACAAACGCTAGAAAAGCATGTCCTACCCTACCGTTTGCAAATAAAAGCTTGCTAAACATGCAAAAATTATATGCCCTTCTACGATATACAAGATAAGACTCAGAGATAGGGCGATTAAAATATAAATTTGTATGTTTTTCTAAGTCTACCTCATTACCACAAACAATTCTATTTAAATCTAGATCTGTTAGATTCAGATGGCGTTCAAAGTCTTGGTAATAATATTCACGTAGGGTAGGCATGGCAATAAGATTTCTAGCAGGAAATCCAAAGATTGCACCGAATTCCTCCGGCAGGGGACATATTTCATCATAGTCAAATTTAAAACAGTGTGTTTCTGGACTCCAATAATCTAATGCTGCCCTAAGAAAATCATGTTCAATAGCTACATGTCGCAGGGCTAACAAACCCCTGACATGAAATAATTCTAACTCTCTTTTTTCAGCATTGGTCAAAGAATAAGACCAGTCGCGCAATGTATTATCAAAATTCCGAGACATGATTATTGAAATATGAAATTCTAAATTATTTTGTGTTTCGTAATTATGCATATCATGAATAAACTGGTCTTATTTTATAGCAAAAGCGCTCGAAACTGCCCAGAATTTATCTTTTCATACGCGTAAAACACACCGCTGAGTAAAACGCGTACCGTGACACGGCAAGTCCCACCGTGTCACGGGAACTTTTGCCGCGAAACGGCAAGTTCTGCTGTGACACGGTGCACAGTGCCGTGTCACGGCACCTCACGCGTTTTCTTTTTTTTTTTTTTATCTTTTCCCGTATCTATCCGGATTTTTTTATAGTATTTTAGCTTCACCGTTTATTTTTTCAGTTTTCTAAGAGTTTTATTTCTAATAAAATTCTCAACCTTTTTATCTCTATTATTATTATTATTATTATTATTATTATTATTATTATTATTATTATTATTATTTTATCTTTATTTTATTTATTTATTTATTCATCACTTTAATATTTTATTTCTTTATCATTTTATTTATTTTTGCTTGTCTTTTTATTTCTTTTTCTTTTGGGGAAGGTAATTTTATTTATTTATTTATTCATCACTTTAATATTTTATTTCCTTATCATTTTATTTATTTTTGCTTGTCTTTTTATTTCCTTTTCTTTTGGGGAAGGTCGGTACCCTCCATTACTCCGCTTATTTTTTTGTCGCGTCATTAATAAATACACGATCACACATAATGAGTCTCAAGCACACACTAACACACAATAATGAATACATAAACTATGAATAATGTACAAAAGAGTCATAATAATATAAACATGTCAAGTGTCATCATAGTATGTACAAATAAAAACCCTCGGTCAAAAGTCTCTAGAGCCAGAATCAGTATCATCTCCACCCTGCGGATATGGGAACGGTGAGCCGAAGAGTCCCTCCATCATCCGAGTACGGGGAGTAGTGTCCCTACTAGTCCTTGTGACCCCAGCAGTAGTCAAACTCAAGGCAGGACCCGTTCAGCCGGAAAACGGTGTAGACTGGCTCAAAGACACAGGAATCGTCGGTGAAGGCATCGTCCCATACATCGTAACTGAGAACAAGCCCGACACCGGTGGAGGAATCCCGAACAATGGAGCTGAAAATGAACCAGGATCCAAAGGAGTCAAAACAGACCCAAGCTCAGGCTGTGGAGGCTGTGAAAATGACTGCCGCTGCCCCTGACTCTGGCCCAGAAAGCGTTGGGAAGACTGAGGCTGCTGCCACTGAGCCTCCTGAAATGGCTGAGTAGTCTGAGGCTCTCGCTGAGAATGAGAACGCCGGTGAGTCTCAGGAGATTGTCTACAACGACCAAGCTCCTCCTCGTCCGAGCCTTTATGCCTCAAGCGCGAGCGGGACCTCCGTCGCTCCTGAAAGATACAAAATCAAAAGGTGTCAACAATGCAAAATAAAACAAATGGTAGAAGTAAAAAAATGAATGATACCTCAAGAACGTCGCTAGAGCTCCGACAACTCGCACCACGCCGAAGCTTGATGATGCAATATTTCAGGGCGTCAACCAGCTTCATGAGTCCCATCGTCTCCGGGCGGTTAGGCTGAGGATAAAACAAAGAAAAGTCAGTAACAAGCGGCGTTAAAAGGATGAATAATGCATCAAAAAAACTTACCGTCTCAAAGACCTCGGGCAGAGACTCCTGCGCCTGTGTGTAACCCTCTGGCGCATCAGCAATATGGTCCTCGGTGATACCAATCGGCCCTGGATAGCGGACAGACTGAGGAGGAATCTCGATCCTCCCCACAGGGCGAATAGTCGTCTGAAAATACGATCGAATAATCAAGTTATTCGACTATTTAAAAACAGAGACTAGTAACGAAGATCCTCAAAAGAAATCATACCTCAGGAAGACGGGGTGGAGGAGCCAGAAAGGGAAGCAAGTCCCGCGCATAGTCACTCTCCATGTGTACAAGCTCCTGCCATGGAAAAGTATAGCGCTCTCCCCTATTTATCAACTCTCTGATCAAGCGTGAGTCCAGCATCGACTCTGGTGGAGATGAGGGCACCACAAAGCGATCGCCGCTATGCTGACGAACGACTCGCTCCCCCAAATACCAGACAAAGCGTCCGGTACCAACCAAAATGGTGCGGTGCGCTGAAAGACGCAAGGCCTCATGTAGATTAGTCAACCCGGCCCAAGGACGATACTGGACGTCAATGGCAACCTGAAAACCATAAAAAGTTGGCGTACAACGGAAACAACGTCAGAGGGAAAATAACAGGCAATAAAACTAATTCTTACGCTAACAGAAGAAGTGCCTTGGCGTAGTAGTCCACGTAGTGCAGGGACAGACTCCACTCGCGACTCTCCTCGATCACGCCAGCTGGCCCCGACAGGGAAATCATGGACCGCTCCACGACGCCGGCGAGGAGCCAAGCCTAGGAAGTACTCGTAGAACCATAGTTGCGATGAAAAGTAATCTTTAGCACATGAGTCGAACAAATTAAAGTGAAACAAAAAGGGAAAAGATCATCACCTCTGCGACTCTGCACAGACCGTAGACGGTGATGGGAAACTCGTCATTCAGTTGCCGACAGCCATGACGTAGCGATAAGAGAAGATCGGCGTATCCAAGGCTGGCCCAGCTATAGGATCCTATCTCATGGATCCTTACCAAGGAGGGGAGGTAGCAAAGGAGTACACGTGAACTCCTATCAGGAGAAAGGGTAATAGAGATCAGGATCAGGATGAAGATCCGCACTCGCTGCTCAGCCGACGTATCCTTCATGTCGAAGCCACGAGCTAAAACTGAAGCCAGCTCCGATCGTCCGCTCCTAGGACCACCTCGAGACACTAGTCGGGTCCTGATATGCTGAACGATCGGACCCAACAAATCAGCTGCCTCAGCCGATCCCTAAGACAGATCAGACATCTGAGCTACAGCCCGGTCGGTGAAGGGCAGCCCGCTAATCATACTGAAGTCTAGAGGGGTCACCGTCATCTCCCCCCAAGAAAAATGAAAAGTGTTGGTAGTATCCCAGAAATACTCCAACAATGCGCGAACGACCGTCGCACCGCAACCCTGGGGGCTGCGAAACCCTACAATCGCCGTATAGAAATCTACTAAACCAGCTGATTCCCATAGGGCGTTCGTAGCAGGATCCCTCGTAATGATCTGGTGAAGTCGAGGTATCAAATCGCCGGCTCTAGAACCGTGGTGGCGAAGCGTGCCATCGACTATGCCGGAGAGTGGGCGATGAGAAACATGGTTTTCACGGCAGAAAACCAACTGGTCTGGAGTCCACGGAGGTGGAACCCACCTACCTCTACTCGTGGATGCCCGAGGCTCGGACTCTAAAGCATCGTCGTCCCTACCCTCAGGAATAGTGGGAGTGTCCTCCCGAAAAGCCCGACGCCGGCCGTGGGTAGAAAGATCGCAATCCCGTCGCCTAGGCATGCTATTATAAAAATCTAAATGCTTAGCATCATTTCCTAAGACATTTAATTCAAGTTGCATTTTTATAAAAATAAAGATCTAAATACTTAGCATCATTTCCTAAGTTATTTAGTTATTTATCAAATTATACGCTAAATTTTACCTCCAGGCTAAAAAGTTGGCAAAATTATGGTATTTAGTTTCTCCATGACAAACTAATACTACAGTTCTCCTAGCCGCATGATACTATGTTCTCCATGACAATATAGTACATACGCAAAATACGTTTCGAAGTTGCACAAAAACAATGAATCAACACATCATGAAATATTTCACAAGGTTTACCACCATTTTTTTCACCATTTCAAGTACAAAGAAGTAACATGAACATCATTTCACAAAAGTAGTACCCAAAAATGGTGATTTGCTCAATTCTCCATCAAATCATACAATTTTTGTCTCAAATTTCTCACAAACACACATACATACATATACAAGTAAAATCATGGCAAGAATTTCAACATAAAACCTCAAAATCAAAAATCCCCAAATTGATTTTTAAGGGTTTTTCATGAAATTACTTTTGAAGCAAATTTGAGGCACAAATTAAGAAGAACTTACATAGATCCTTGTAGAGGTTTGAATATGAGGAGTATGGCAAAAAATTTGGATTAAATTCGGCAGAAAATCTAGCAACAATGGCTCGAAAAAAAAAACAAAAAAAAACTCCGACCACCAGCAGACCGCTGCGACATGGTCAAATAAAGCCGTGACACGGCGAGGCTGTCCCGTTTCACGTTAAGCTTGAGAGGAGACGGAGCTCCGGTGACTGTGACGGCAACCTCAGGCGGTAAATAGCAACAACAACATCAGTAGGCAGTAGCGATAACAGCAGCAGCAAGTCGCAGAAAAAAATAAAAAAAAAAAAGGAGGAAGCAAACCGCCGTGACACGGTTGTGGACGCCGGCCGACGGGAAATGACACCGACCGCCGGTGAGAAGAAGCCGAGACGGGAAAGAGAATGAGCCAAAGAAAATTCTTTCGAGTTTTTAGGTGAAAATCAGACGAGAAGGAGAATGAGCCAAAATGAGAAAATGTTGATATTTAAAATCAAAAAATCCCGTGCAACAGACCCCGTTCCCACGTAACGGTCAAATTTTTGTGTGGTGCAGAAGCTTTGACCGGTCAAAGATACTTTTTTGACCATTTTTCAGCCATTTGATTCCCGTAACACGGGACCCCCTTGCCGTGTCACGGGAAGCAGATCCGTGTCACGGGCGCCCCTTGCCGTGTCACAGGAATGTTTTTTGTGACACGGCGGTTTTTGTACAGTTATTTGCGAATATTCTGACATTTTGACTAAAGTTGCACGATTTTTAAATAAATTGGACAGTTATTTTTCGCTGGAATTACGGGGAAAATTGTAACTGATACTTACAGGGGACTAAAATTACCATTTTACCCCTAGCAAGCATCAAAGTCTATTTTTCGGCATTTTAAGCACTTAATATGGTCAGATAATCGACTTAAAGGTGAGAATCATCTGCGGCCCACGTTCGGAGATAATCGAACCATCATACACTTATAAATTTCAGCAATCGTCGGCTTTCCTCAAGCATGGAAAGCGTTATCGGTGGATTTTTCTTCAAGTATAGAAAACCGCCAAGTCGGCTTTCCTCAAGCATGGAAAGCGTTATCGGTGGATTTTTCTTCAAGTATGGGAAACCGCCAAGTCGGCTTTTCTCAAGCTTGGAAAGCGTTATCGGTGGATTTTTCTTCAAGTATAGAAAACCGCAAAGTCGGCTTTCCTCAGGCATGGAAAGCGTTATCGGTGGATTTTTCTTCAAGTATAGAAAACCGCCAAATTCCTTTGTCGGCTTTCCTCAAGCCTGGAAGGCATTATCGGTGGACTTCTTCAAGCATAGAATGACACCAAATTCGTTCGTCGACTTTCCTCAGGCATGGAAAGTATTATCCGGTAGCTTTCTTCAGGCTTAGAAAGGTACCAAACTCTTTAGGCGGCTTTCCTCAAGCATGGAAAGCGTTTCAACAAATGTCACTCGGTGGATTCCTTCAAGCTTAGGAAGCTGCCAAATCCGTTTGTCACCAATACACTGGTGTCAGATACGTATTCTATCCTTTTACCCTTTTATCTGTAGAACTAACATTTTTCTACAAGTATCGACGTATACAGAGTGATTTAGGATCGCAGAACGTCTTAAATCATTCTCCGTCCCTATCGGCTACTTTGACTATCGTTTTCGAAACTGACGTTTCTACAAACTCAGTCAAAGTGGGGGCTTCTATAGACACCTAAAAATGTCTCCCCAAAACCAAACCCGATGATGAACAACCTTTCACCGCCACTATTGGTCGGGTTCAGTATTTAATCTCGAGAGTGCTTAAAAAAAAATCGTATTTGATTAAATTCATATTTTTGAACAGTTCATGGATTAGCCTTGATGTTTGGTAAAAGCATAGTTTTTATTTCAGCCCAAACTTATTATTTAATTTTAGCCCAAATCTTTTTTATTTTATTGTTTTATTATTTATTTTTGGCCTAAACCTTTTATTTATTTTTATTATTTTCTTATTTTAGCCCAAATAATAATAAGTCAGAAAAGGCCCAAAATTATCAATCGGCACTTAAAATGTCGAAGGAAATTAGGGTTAAAAATGTATTTAGACGGAAAAACGGGATGGAATTTCCCGCGCCACGGCAGGTACCTACCGTGTCACGGGAATCCTTCCCTTCTGACGGTGCGATTTATCGTGACACGGGAAGTCTGCCGTGATACGGAACATTCTGTGTCTTTTCCGCGTAAACCCTTAACGCGTTTTCTTTCCCGTTTTCTGAAAATTTGCCGCGTCACGCCAAAAATGTACCGTGTCACGGGAAAGTGTGCCGTCTGACGGTGGGACTTCCCATGTCACGGTACAGTTTGCCGTGTCACGGGATACTTTTTTAGGGTTTTTATCATTTTAGGGTTCCGTGTGCTCCCTCAGCACATTTTCCCTATAAATACCCCCTCATTTCTGATGTACGGGGCACCGAGTAATTCTCTTATTTTATTTTCTCTCTTCTATGCTTTAGCCTAAACACTAGCCTACCCTTTTCACTTCAAATTCCTTATTCAAGCACTCAGAGGAGTCCATACTTTACTCGTGGTTCTATCCTTAAGCCAAGGCGTGAAAGGTAGAATTGTTTGAGGGTTTTGCCCCAAAATCAACTATACTTAATTTAATTTAATTTAATTATTGTTTTATTATTTCCTTGAAGTTACTAACTCGTTTATTATTTTGTAGTTGCAAACAAACAGAATCAAAGTAAGGATCATGTTCCTTTTATTTCTATTATTTTTCTAATGATTTTATGTTGTTGGAATTGTGATTAAATTGGTTTTAATATTAATGTTGTTCTATTATTTTTATTGATCACCATATTGCATGTTAAAGGGAATGTGTAATTGAAAATCACGCCTAATAAGATAATTTGGACAACCAGTTTAGGATCCCTTTTAATCTTATTATTAATTGAAGTGATCACAAATATTTTAGAATTATGTGTGCAATAATATTAAACCAATTTAGTTAAATAATAGTTTGGAGCGAATTGAATTATTATTTGTATGCCTTTGAGATCACAGGAATGCTTTTCAATATAAGAATCGAGTAGAGGCCAATACGGGCGAATGTGACTCCATGAATCACTTCGTACCATCATCCCCCATCCTCCTTTCGTGGTTCCGAACCATATGGAGTTAGTAATCTCATGGATTATGAATGGGGTGTAACCTTCACGGGTCAATTGTTGTTGCCTATCGTTGTCCCTTATCGTGGTTGCCTTTTTATGATCCGTGAACGGTTTACAAGTTCCTTAAAAACTTGTTGGCGGCTCCCTACTTTTTTGTCCCTAATCGTTGTCCCTAATCGTATATGTCAATTCTCACTTCCCATGAGTGCCAAGCATATTCACAACTTGCTTTTAACGTAGGCGCACTTCGAGCGACGCCTACACTTTCCGTCCTTTGTTTTGCCTTGGATATTCATAAGCGTTCCCAAAAGAGAATCACACACATTCTTCTGTATATGCATCACATCAAGACAGTGCCTAACATCATGTTCTCTCCAGTACGGAAACTTCCAAAAGATTGATTCTTTCTTAAACAGAGCAGCTGATACCACAGTTTTTCTTATTTTCCAAACAACGTTCGTATCCCTTTCACCCTAGCACAAATCTTAGCACCAGTCAATGGTCTAGGCGTAGTATCCTCTTCACTGTCCCATCGAAAGCCTATTTCTGCCTATGGTATGGGTGATCATTCCTAAGGAACCTTTGAGTCCGCAAGTAGACATCTTTGCGAGAATTCTTAACGTATACGCTTGATTTGTCATCAATAGATATAGGGCATGCTTTTTTCCCTTTGACCTTGTACCCACACAAGTTTCCATATGCAGGGAAGTCATTCATGGTCCACATAAGGGTTGCACGCAATGTGAACATCATGTTTTGATGAGCATCGAAAACGGAAACCCCTTCGTCCCACATTTTCTCAAGTCGTCAATAAGCAGCGCAAGGTAAACATCTATGTCGTTTCCAGGTTGCCTAGGCCCCGTTATTAGCAATGAAAGCATTACATACTAACGTTTCATGCACAGCCAAGGAGGCATGTTATAAATCACTAAAAGTACTGGCCATGTGCTGTATTAGGTACTAAGAATGCCAAATGGGTTCATCTCCTCCGTGCACAACCCAAGCCTTAAATTTCTGACTTCATCCCCAAATTTCTCAAACTTCAAATCAATGTTCTTCCACTGTGGGGAGTCAGCTGGATTCTTCAGCATTCTTTTTTTCTTTTTTCCCTCTACATGTACCTCAAGTTTTTAACGTCTTTTGGTATTGAGAATAGACGCTTAAACCTTGGAATAATGGGAAGATAACACAACACCTTAGCAGGAGGTCCCTCCGTACCAGGATTGCAACTCATGCGCTTTTTGCGCGACAGCTTGCATCATGGACACTCTAGCAACTATTCATACTCATTTTTATAAAGAATACAATCATTAGGACATGCATGTATCTTCTTATACTCCAAACCAAAGGGACACATGAGCTTCTTTGCATAATAGTAAGACTTAGGAATTTCATTCCCATTAGACAACATATCACTTAATGCGGTCAACAAAGAAGTAAAACTAATGTCCGTCCACCCATGCTTCGAATTAATGTTGAAAAGTTTTAGCACGACCAATAGTTTGGAGTATTTTTTGCACCCGGTATACAAAGGCTTTTTGGAAGCCTGCGATAATAACTCAAACACTCCACCTTCAACACCATGCAACATCTAATTTACGTGTTCATCCTTGACCTTATCCGCCAGATCATCATCGGCTCCATGCTTACCATTATCAACAATATAGTCATCAATCTCGTATTCCTCGTCCACATGAATCTCATTGCTTCTAACACGCACATCATTCCAATCAAGATCCTCACTGTACTCTCTACCTTCACCGTACCAAATCCACACATGGTATTTATGCCTAAACCCACGACATAATACATGATCTCTAATGATTTCAACACTATCAACCACATTCACATTATTATAATAAACACAAGCACAGTAAAGGCCTTTGTCACCCAGTTTGCGTTGATAAGATAAAGCCCTCTCGCAAAACTCTTGATTCCCATTCCAAAGTTCCAATGTATCGCGTCTACCATACATCCAACCACGATCCTTCTCCATTTAGTAAATTGTCTCTAAACATATATAGTAACATATAATGAATAATGTGTAATTGCTACATATTTTATGTTAATCAAATTCAAGTACACATTGTGAATATACCATTCATATAGTGAAAAAATGCATGTTTCCAAAGGATCCTTATTACTCCAACCCAACCCATCCTTAAATGTCTACTCTCACTAGTGAATTTATGTTAAGTTTCCAACTTTAAGGAAAATTCGACAGCGTTTCCCTCTAGTTGATGAGTGTCATTTATGGCACTCATAGGGTAGTCTTTTAGGGTTATTTCTTTCCCTTTTTCATGCTTTCTTCTCTTATTTTTGGTCCTTTTTCCTTTAGTTTCTCTTTCTCCTCTTTTCTTTATGGTTCTCGTGTTTTTCTCATGTTTTCCTTTTATTTGGCTATTTTTCCTTTTATTTCCTTTCTTTGTTTGCTTGTGTAGGTATTTGGAGAATCACCTTTGCAAAGGAATCAAGTTAGGGCCTTAATGATCAAGTAAGGAAGAAGCATTTGGCTAGAGAGGGCTTAGAGAGGCCTTGGAGAGGCCTTGGAGAGGTCTCCAAGGTATTTCCAGCAGGCCGCGGGCGCGGGCTCAAGAGGAGCAAATTGCAAGATTTTGGCAGGAGCTTCCCGCGGCTGCCCCGCGGGCTGTCCGCGGGCGCGGGAAATCTGGAGAGGGCGCTCCATCTCAGAGAGACCGCGGCCCCCTGATTGAGTTTTGGGAGCAGGGGATTAGCCGCGGGCGCGACATCTTTGGCCGCGGGGGCGGGTTTATCTTGCCGCGGGCGCGGGTGCTGCCCAGAAAGCCCGCGGAGGGTTCAAACCTAAATTTTAATTTGCTAACAATGGTTTAATATACTAATCTCTAATATCACAATTTCCCAATAAAACAACCTAAAATTGAGAAAAAGTGGAGTAAAATTATATTCAAACCTAAATTTTAATTTGCTAACAATGGTTTAACATGCAAAAGAAATTAATATAAGTACATAATTGGAAAATAATTGTGAAAAAAAAAGGAAAACCTTGAAGGGAAGGAGAGATGGAGGGCAGCAGAACTTGGTGGTGAAGAAGCCTCAAGGCAGACTTGTTGAGCAAGAGAAGGCGGTGGCGTGGTGACCTTAGGGTTTTGGTGCGGCGACCTTAAGGGGGTGGCGTGGCTTTAACACCTTGACAACCCTCGAATTAATAGGTAAACTAGGAGAGGTGGAGGGGGTTGAGGGGAGAAAGAGAAGGACAGGGGAGAAAGAGAGGGTCAGGGGAGAATGAGAAGGACACTAGTGGAGACGGCAATGCATGTGGCCTGCGACGGTGGCGGCTCTGGTGGAGGGAAAATGGAGAGAGTGCAGGTGAGGGTTTTTAGGAATGCAACAGTGAAGAGCCGAAATGAAAATGAAAGAGAAAGAGAAGGAAGAAAAAAAGAACGCGGGGTTTTTTTTTTCTTTGAATACTGCACCGGTTAAGTGGCACCGGTTCAAACCGGTGGTCTATGTATTTTTAGCACCGGTTTGCACTTAACTGGTGCCATTGTGCTTGGTCTAAAACCCATCCCATTTTTTAGCCGGTTTTTGCCAACGGTTTGGACTGAACCGGTGGCATTTGGGGGTTGCTTTTTTGATTTTTTCTACTAGTCATATGATTAAAATTAAAGTGATCGCCAATAATAGATTTATTTGTGCATTAATATTCAACCAACATAGATAAACAGGTTTAGAGTTAACCTATTCATTGCATGTTAGTAAGAAAGCGCACATGAATACGAGAAGAATAAAGTAGAGGCCTCTTTTTAGGTCAGATTCAATCTCTTTTAGGTTGGATTTGTACCTTCATCCCCGAAATTACTGTCATGGTTCCAGACCTATTGGAGTTAATGATCTCTTGGATCGTTAAGGGGTGTAACCTTCACCCTGTGAACGGTTCATAAGTTCCTAAAACTAGTTGGCGACTCTTTTGCTCTAGCTTCCTTCCCTTTGGACGCCACCATGCTTAAATGTATGATCACAGTGGGGATCGAGCGTGGGATGTCTTGAAATATTCCTCATAGTTTTTTGGCGACTCTAATGGGGAGGATTTATATTTTAATTCGAAAAATTTATTTTGGCAATGATTTAGAATGAGTGGATGAGACTCGAAAAGTTATATGTATTTCATGTGCGTAATTTTGATTGACATTATTGGCATAAGCATAAAAAGGTCCTCATTAGAAATACAATCCAAAAATGAGTAAAAAACATAAGATTTTTTCACGTAGGAATCTAGGGAAATATCTTTCACAACTAAGGTCAAAATAATGCTACGAAAAAACAGGAAAAATCAGGAACATAAAGCTTAGCTTCCGAGGCTTGTAGCAAGTGATTGGGCTATTGGAGGTGTTTTGGGACAACGTGTAGACAAGAAGCTTCATGTGATTTACTATATGTCCAAGACACTCAATGGGGCTCAAAAGAACTACACAACAACGGAAAAGGAATTTTTAGCAATTGTGCACTCTTTTGAGAAATTCCGTTGTTACTTGTTGGGTTCCAAGACCATAGTCTTCACGGATCACGCGGCCCTCAAGTATCTCTTTGCCAAGAAAGAGTCCAAGCCTAGGTTGATTCGATGGGTGCTTGAATTTCAAACTTTTGAGATTGAGATTAGGGACAAGAAGGGTACGGAGAATGTTGTGGCGGACCATCTTTCTCGCCTTGAGGGTGATCAAATTCATGATGATGGTTCACCTATTGAGGATAAAATTCTTGATGACTTCTTATATTCCATAGAGGTGAAGGAACTCCCATGGTATGTCGACTTGGTGAGTTTTCTAGCATGTGGGGAGTTTCCACCCTCTTTCTCAAAGAACCAAAGGAAGAAAATCAAAAGGGAGGCAAGACATTACTTGTGGGATGATCCCATCGTATACAAACGAGGGGTTGATGGCTTACTTAGGCGTTGTGTTCCAAATGAAGAGGTGCCTAGTGTTTTAAGGATGTGCCACTCGGACCCTAGTGGTGAGCATATGGGTGTTTCCAAGACCGCTACCAAGGTTCTTCAATGTGGTTTGTGGTGGCCGCATCTCTTCAAGGACTCATGGGGCTTTGTGAAGTCATGCGACCGATGTCAAAGGGTAGGGAATATCTCCAAGAGGAATGAGATGCCTCAACAACCCATTCTTGAGTTAGAGGTGTTCGATGTTTGGGGGATTGACTTCATGGGACCATTCCCATCTTCATATGGTAATCAATTCATACTTGTGGATGTGGACTATGTTTCTAAATGGGTTGAGGCCATTGCCTCCCCTACTAATGACCACAAAGTAGTGTTGAAGTTGTTCAACAAAATCATCTTCCAAAGGTTTGGCGTGCCTAAGGCTGTGATAAGCGATAACGAATCTCATTTTGTTCACAATGCCTTCCAAAAGATGTTGAGGAAACATGGAGTGCATCAACGGTTCGGCCTTCCATATCATCCTCAATCGAGTGGCCAAGTCGAGGTCTCCAATCGTCAAATAAAGCTCATTCTTGAGAAGACGGTTGCAAGGAATAGAAAGGATTGGTCGAACAAGTTAGATGATGCTCTTTGGGCTTATAGGACGGCTTTTAAGACACCTATTGGTACCACTCCATATCGCCTTGTCTATGGCAAATCATGCCATCTCCCGGTAGAGCTTGAACATCGTTCCTTATGGGCCATCAAGAAGATAAATTTTGACTTAGCTAGTGCGGGGGAGAAGAGGTGGTTGGATCTTCATGAGCTAGAGGAACTTCGACTTGATGCTTACGATTGTGCTAGCACCTACAAGGCTCGCTCCAAGGAGGTTCATGACAAGTTGATTGAGAAAAAGGAGTTTTTTGTAGGTGACAAAGTCCTCCTCTACAATTCAAGGATGAAGTTGTTCCCCGGAAAGCTCATGTCAAGATGGAGTGGACCATTCTTGGTGAAGGATGTTTTTGATAATGGTGCCGTGGAGATTTCTACTTTGAACTCCTCATCTTCATTCAAAGTTAATGGTCATCGGCTTAAGAAGTACTATGATGGAGTGTTTGTTGGACTTGTTCACAAAATGATTCTTTTTAGGCCACCATGAGATGGTGGTGCACGTCGAGCTAACGATGTTAACCAAAAGCGCTTACGGGAGGCAACCCGGATTCTCATCTCATTTTACTTTCTTTTCTTTTCCTTTATTTTTACTTGATTGGTTTTTGATTTATTCTGAGTTGGTTTTGTGTTTGTTTTGTAGGTCGCCTATTATCATCACTTGTTGAAAAAAAAAGGGGGTTTGATGTAGAGTTTAGAGTGCAGGGGAGAGGGCTCCCCGAGGGCTTGGAGAGACCTCGGGGGCCTCTTCACCTTTTTGAAGCATATCATTCCAGGGACTTCCCGCGGTTGCCCCGCGATCTCTCCGCGGGCGCGGGAGGTTTTGGAGAGGCCTCGGAAGATTTGGAGAGGGCGCGGCCCTCATATCATGCAAATTTGAATTTCATTCCAGGGACTTCCCGCGGTTGCCCCGCGGTCTCTCCACGGGCGCGGGAGATTTTGGAGAGGGCGCGTCATGATTGGAGAGGGCGCGGCCTAAATTCAAGCAAATTTGGAACTCCATTCCAAGGACTTCCCGCAGTTGCCCCGCGGTCTCTCCGCGGGCGCGGGAGATTTTCCACGGGCGCGGCATAATTAGGAGAGGGCGCGACCCCCATCAGGTATTAAACTTCTAAAAATTCCAGGAGGTCCCCGCGATTGCCCCGCGGTCTCTCCGCGGGCGCGGGAGGTTTTGGAGAGGGCGCGGCAAATCAGGAGAGGGCGCGGCCCCCATCAGGTATTAAAATTCTAAAAATTCCAGGAGGTCCCCGCGGTTGCCCCGCGGTCTCTCCGCGGGCGCGGCATATTCGGGAGAGGGCGCGGCGATCTGGGTTTATTACCCGGGCGCGCCCCTCTTCTCTCTCTCTCCTCTCTTATTTTCTCATCTTCTCCTTATTTTTCCCCTTTCTCTCTCTACCTCCTCTCAAACCCTAACCCCAAAACATCAATTTCTCACAAATTTCTTCAACTTTTGCCCAAATCTTTCACAAATTCTTCCATATTCCTCCATTTTCAACACTCCTACTCTTCTTTCTCGTGCTTTTTCGGGAAATTTTGGGTCTTTGAAGTGCTTTGAGTTTAATTTGAGTCTCCAATCTTGGTATACTTCTAACCTTTGCAATATTTTTGTCAATTTCAATTGATTTTTACATTGGTTTGTTTACCTTGATTTTGAGCATGATTTTTGTGTTTTATAGTTGATTTATGGGAAATTTGGTATATTTGGGTGATTGTTACTTTTTCTTGTTGATTCATGATTATATTGATGAATGATTGTTGATATTGTTGTTTGTTGTTGGATTTTTGTTGTTGTGTTGATTGGAACAGGTACCTTGTAGTTTGTGGTGGTTTGGTTGGATTTGTATGGAGGTTTGTGAGTAATTTTTGGTGGAAGTTGTTTTGTTTGAGGGAGTTTGTTGTGTTCTTGTGAATTGTGTGAATTTTGTTAAAATGGATTTGATAAGAAGAGTCAAAAGTAGCAAGAAGCGCTCAAACCAATCCCCCGGCCAATCCTCAAACCCTCAACCCCAACCGCATTCCACAACTCAAGATGATGCTCCTCCTCATCCTCTACCCCCTCTCAAATTTTGGAACCGGTCTAAACAAACCCCCATCTATAACAAAATGAAAGACCGGAAGTTTAGACCCTCCCGCCATTACTTTCGTGAGGATATGGCCAAGCTAGGAATTGAAAATGACCTTGACATCCTTCTAGATAACCTAAGCTTGGGTGAGTTTCTAAAGTCGGCCCCTAGAATCTATTTGGAGCCTTCCATTGAGTTTTTCTCCACATTTGAGTTCAATAAGGTGGGGGAAACCGATTTTATTATTTCCTTCCAACTCTTCAATGTCAAACACACTATGAACCTAGCCGAGTTCAATGTAGCCCTTGGTTTCAACCCCAATGGTGATATCTTCGAGCCCCTTATCTCCCTAGTCTAAACTGAGTATAATGAGGTTTCTTGGTGGAAAACCATAGCCAACAAGAGGGAGTTTGATTCGAAGAAGTCCCTTGCTAGTGAGATTATCCATCCGGCCCTTAGGATCCTTCATAGAATTTTTGGGTATTCGGTCTTTAATAAGCAAGATTTGGGGAAGTTATCTCGGGAGAAGATTATGGTGTTATGGATGGCTACCAAGCCGGAGTTAGGGCCAAGGATTAATTTTGGCTATATCTTCATGAATTGTTGTAAGGAGATAATGCATGGGGTCAAAACGGGGGAAATTCATTGTGGGGGCATGGTGACACATCTTGTGTCGTATTTCAAGCAAGAGGGGTTCTTGAAGTCTTTCACTCCGGTTGGAAGGAGTGAAGACGTGTGGATTAGTTTGAAGCAAGTTAACACTTTGTGTTTCATAACTAGCACTAGGAGAGCCGGTACTTACTCTTGGCTAGTGAGAAATACCCACCATTGCCTACTTCCTAACCCGGCCGCCACCTCCATCCTTCGTGAGGCTAGAAACATTTGGATGGTCCCTAGGGACAATGGGAAGATTGATGATGAGATGGAGGAGGATGATGAGATTTATGGGGGTGATGGGAATGATGAGGAAGAGGAGGAAGGAGGAGGAGAAGTATATGATGAAGAGCAACAACAACATGAGAATTTTCATGATGATGCTCAAAGAAGAAGAAGAGAAAGAAGACAACAACGACAACAACAACAACAAGGTTTCCAAGGAGATGCTTATCTCCGAGAGATGGAGGCCATGAGAGACAACATGGAGCGCATGCAATTGAGCATGCAAGGTATGTACTCGGACCACCAAACTTTATCTTATCAAACTAGCGCCTTGTATGACGCTAGTGTGCGTAGGGGGGAGGTCACACCTCCGGTCAACTACCCTTATGTGCCGCCCCAACAAGGGCCGGTACCTTCATGGGGTTGTGACAACCTCCCTACGTACCCATATTGGCCTGGGGTTGAGGACCCCGATGTGCCAAGGCGCGACTTCCCACCTTATGATTATAGGGTCTCGGGGGGGAGCGATTATCGGGGTGATCCCGCATACTACTATGTTCACCCCCATCACCCCGAGCCCCTTTTTCAGCGTGAGCCCTATGACCAATTGACCCGATCCCAACTTGACCTATTCACGGGTCACTATGGATTTCCTCCCGGCTACACCGGAGGTTGGGATACAGGTGATGATGATGCCGGCCCTAGTGGCCAATAGTCCCCTTATGCATGTTTGTTTCCCTTTTTGTTCTCCCTCTTCCATATTTTGCATGTTTGTAGGCATCGCGGTCGATGCCTTCATTTTGTGAGGGGGGAGGGTCAAAAAGGATGTTTTATGTTGGTTTCGGGAGGCACCTGGGGCTCGGTGGGAAGTCTTTGATAAGGCTTTTGGTGGATTTTTGCTAATGGTCTCGTTGGTCTGTTTCTTGTTGTTGTTTTGTTTCATTTCTTGATGTTTTTGGGAGTTTCTTGAAAAAAAAAATAAAAATGGTTCCTCTAGGTTTTTGATGATGATGATGGTTTCTCTAGGTTTTTGTATATAGTTTGTGTCTAAGTGTTTTATCGTTTGCTTTTGTTTGGAAGTTACTAACAATTTCATTTTGTATATATAGTTTTTTTTTCCTTTACCTCACCTTGCTCGTAGCCTATGCTTTGGATTGCGGAACCTTTTGGAGAAGCACGTTCCTACTCCTTGGGTACTTTAATTTAGCGCGGATGCTTGGTGAGGCCTTTCTTATTTTACCTCTTTATTTTCACTTCTTCATTTTCTTGGTTGCTTAGATTAGGATTAGATTTAGGAGAAGTTGAACGGTTCGAGGATGTATGAATTTAACACCTAGTGTGTTTGGGGTCTTTGGCGATGTGGCCATGAGACCGCTTGTATGTCGATTGGGATAAACGTGTTATGATTGCATCTTTGCCCTTTTCCTCTTTACCTTTCTTGTCCTTGTCTAAGTTTTCCATTTTCTCTTTTCTTTTCTTTCCTTTTCTTTTAATCTTGTTTGTGTGCATAATTTTTTTGAGGCTTTATTTTCACTCTTTCTCTTTTTGAAAATTGGACTTGTATGCAATGGACTTTTGCTTTTGAATAATAGTCTTCCTAGGTAATAATGGTATGCACGGTTTGAGATTACGTTTGGTTGATTCTAGGATAAAGCATGCTAAGATAGTTGTCTAGAACTAGGGGGATCATGAAACCGGATTCTACTCGTTTGTGGCATGTTGGTAGTTGCTCCCTATCTCTGATTTGACAACCTTAGTGAGTTTTTGCTACAACCATGTGAGATTTATATTTGTTCAAGCTTTCATCATACTCTTGCATGAGCGGCATGGATCCTTGATTTTCGCAAACCTAATCTAGAATCTTAGCGTATGATTCCTAAGACCGTGACCGAACTACCTAGGGAGGAAAAAGGCAACTTTTCGGGGAGGTATTTTTCTTTTTCTAGGATAGTCCCTTTTTGTTTACTTTTTTTTTTTTATTTGGGATACATTTGCCTACTTGTTACCCCTTTGAACCTTTTTCCCTCTTTTCAAGCCGCATAATTAGATATCTTGAGCCTTTTGTTTCGTTCTCCTTCTTTTTGGTTTTTGTGAAGCAAGGGTCAATGTTTGGTGATTGTGGTCTATGAAGTTGGCGTTTGGTTTGAATTGGTACTCATAATTGAGTTGTTTATATTTGGTAAATAATGGCAAATGCTTATGTAAAAGCCGTCCTTAGTAAAAGAGGCAAGGATGTTAATAAATGCATATTTGAAAAAAGTCGTCCGAATTGAAAAAGGCAAGGGCTAATGCTTTTAAGGAGTTCAAGAAAATACAAACACATTTATAAATGAGAAAATGCAAAAAAAAAAAAAAAAAAAAAGAAAAACCATAAAAATTCAAGTGTCTTTCTCCTCTCTATGCATTGAGGACAATGTTTCTTTTAGCTTGGGGGGGAAAGCGCTTGCGCTTTTTGTTCTAATGATTGTAGATTGTTGTTTTGAATAATCTTGGGGGTGTTAATACGTTTTTGTTTGGTGATTACTTAAGTTTGGTGTTGAGATTTGGCCGGTCTTTGCTTCATAATTTAGGATAACCACCAAATTTTAAATTTTAGCCTACCTTAACCCTTCTTGCCTTACGTTACAACCTTTGGGAAGACCTTTGGACCTAGGAGTTTAGTCTTTCATCGGTGGAGGGAATAATAGGTTGTAGACTAAGGAAAGGGGATGCGAAATCAAGATGTCGAGTAGCCCAAAATGTTGATCTTTTTCCGGTTCCTTCGCGGAATCTATGAGATGCTCACTAAGGGGAGACATGAGATTAGTAGGGGGAACGCGGTAAGACTGTTTGGGTTGAAAGTGGAATGTGATAACTAGTTCCTATGCTTAGCATATTTATGTTTCAATCAACCTTAGGTATCTTATAACGTGCATACCATAATTCACTTTAGAAAGGTTGTTATTCATTTAAATTATAGTCTCTTTGTAAAGTCCATTTCGTAAAGATTTTGTTTCCTTTTTCCTCTTTCTTTTCCTTTTCTGGTTTGCCTCTTGGGGATTTGGTGTAGAGTTATGGGTAAACTCTTAGGATACCCTTACGAGAGCATCACTCGTCCTCTAGGGCGATCTAGGGGTTTAAATGGCTTGTTGTAGCTAAAACAACCGTGATTCCTACGACAGTGAGTCTTAGTGTAAATTCTCGCCCCTCTTTTTCTTTTTGCTTCGAATAAGCCCTTCTTATTCCTTTTTAGCCTTTGTTTTGCTCGGGACAAGCAAAAGTCTAGCTTGGGGGAATTTGATGAGTGTCATTTATGGCACTCATAGGGTAGTCTTTTACGGTTATTTTTTTCCCTTTTTCATGCTTTCTTCTATTATTTTTGGTCATTTTGCCTTTAGTTTCTCGTTCTCCTCTTTTCTTTATGGTTCTCGTGTTTTTCTCATGTTTTCCTTTTATTTGGCTATTTTTCCTTTTATTTCCTTTCTTTGTTTGCTTGTGTAGGTATTTGGAGAATCACCTTTGCAAAGGAATCCAGTTGGGGCCTTAATGATCAAGTAAGGAAGAAGCATTTGGCTAGAGAGGGCTTAGAGAGGCCTTGGAGAGGCCTCGGAGAGGTCTCCAAGGTATTTCCAACAGGCCGCGGGCGCGGGCTCAAGAAGAGAAAATTGCAAGATTTTGGCAGGAGCTTCCCGCGGTTTCCCCGCGGGCTCCCCGTGGGCGCGGGAAATCTGGAGAGGGCGCTCCATCTCAGAGAGACCGCGGCCCCCTGATTGAGTTTTGGGAGCAGGGGATTAGCCGCGGGCGCGACATCTTTTGCCGCGGGCGCGGGTGCTGCCCAGAACGCCCGCGGAGGGTTCCGTACCCATTTCTCCGTGGCCGCGGATTCATCGAGAGAGACCGCGAGATTTGCCGGTTTCTTCTTTACCTATAAATAGAATTGTAATTCCTTTTTGAAACCAACTTTTTGATAATATTTCGTTAGCTTAGTTTTAGAGAGAGAATTTAGAGAGAGGTTAGAGAGAAGTTCTTGGTTTTGGATTTGTAACTCAACATTGGATCAATCAAGTTTGGATTTCTTCATTTTCAATCATCAATATTAGTGAGAATCTCTTCCTTCTTTCATCTCTTACTTACTTGCTATTTGATTTATGCTTATTGCTTGTTTTTCTTTGGATTTGAATTTGATATTGTTGAATATTTTGATTTCTCTTAGATTTTGATATAGAATGAAGATTAATGCAATTTCTAGTTATTTGTTCTTGAATTTCACCATGATTAGTGAGTAGATTAGTTGCTAGGGAAAGGGGGAAGCATGTTTGATTAATGAAATTGCTAGTTGATGCTCTTTGATTGATTGATTTGTTGCAATTAAATTGGTTGACATAGTTTTGCATGTGATTGATTAGACTAGGAGTGATCAACCTATAAGATTAATCTAGATTGCATTGCAACTCTTAATGACATGAACAATTGAATTGAAAGTTGCTCTAATTGATTGGGTTTGCTTGTGATTCTTCTTGATTTGCCTTTCATAGTGACACCTAGATTGGCCTATAGGAGATAGCATTTGAACTCTCTTGATTGCTACTATTGTTTGTCCATTGCAATACTTGAATTAATTGATTGAGCTCTAAACTAGCATTATCATTGAACTTGCATGTGGAACTCATATCCTTAGTGTTTAGACCTTTGATTTACTTGATTAGACTTGTTTTAGTTTACCATAGTGCCAACCATTATCTAAACTCCATCTTCGAGGTAGCTTGACTTAGACTCTAGTTTTCATCATTGCATTCCCTAGGGATCGACCCTTAACTTACCCTATATTCATATAAGGTTGGTTAGGTGTTTACAAATTTAGTTTGACTTGGGGGAAGGGTAGATAACGACATACATTTTCCTCTTGCCACTAGTTCTCCAAGTACACGATGTATATAATTAATTACCCACATATGTACCCAGAGAACATAGTGAGGAAGTAGTAAGCCAAGATGTTCCTTAAAATCGAAAAGAATACATACATTCACCACCTAAGTGAGATTACATATTCAAGAACAGTCCCAACCGGGGACTATTCAAGACTTTCTCTTAATGAGAAAGCCTTGAATGGGGTATCTAGGCATATGATGATGCATGAATTCTATATATTGCTGTATTTATTTGCAATTAATAAACAATACACAAGTTGCAATATCATGAATAAAGTTTTATTAAATGGATAAATAGAAAGAAATATAGCCTAGTAAAGTTTATAATTCATATCAATATAGCAAGTACAATGGAAGTACACTTATGAACTACCCACTTGAGCTCAATATGTAGTCCTCAAGCTAAACTAGTGCTTCACATATGAATCTATTAAAAAATAAAACAAAAACAAAAATTAGGTTAAATATTATGTATGTACTATTTCTTTCTCATAACATGTCAATTTACTAATTTATTTCTAAGCTAAAACACATCATTCATCAAACTAACAATTGCTAAACTACGATTCACTAATTTGTTCAAAATTCATCTAACTTGTTTAAAATTTCTAAACTAACAAGGTTACTAATCTCTAATTTATTATAAATTACCCATCAAAATAACTTAAAATTAACCATTAAAGCATTCCAAAATTCAACTAATTTAGAAACAAGGTTACTAATATCTAATTTGTTAAAAAATACCCATCAAAACAACTTAATATTAACCATTTAATCATTCAAAAATTCTACTAATTTAATAACAAGGTTTCTAATCTCTAATTTATTCAAAATAACCCATCAAAACAACTTAAAATTAACCATTAAAACATACCAAATTTCAACTAATTAAGTACCAAGGTTAATATATATTCTCTACTTTATTCAAAATTATACATCAAAACAAATTAAACTAACCATTAAAACATAATTAAAATCCAATTAATTGAGTAACGAGGTTACTAATCTCTAATCTCTAATATCACAATTTCCCAATAAAACAACCTAAAATTGAGAAAAATTGGAGTAAAATTATATTCAAACCTAAATTTTAATTTGCTAACAATGGTGTAACATGCAAAAGAAATTAATATAAGTACATAATTGGAAAATAATTGTGAAAAAAAAGGAAAACCTTGAAGGGAAGGAGAGATGGAGGGCAGCAGAACTTGGTGGTGAAGGAGCCTCAAGGCAGACTTGTTGAGCAAGAGAAGGCGGTGGCGTGGTGACCTTAGGGTTTTGGTGCGACGACCTTAAGGGGGTGGCGTGGCTTTAACACCTTGACAACCCTCGAATTAAGAGGTAAATTAGGAGAGGTGGAGGGGGTTGAGGGGAGAAAGAGAAGGACAGGGAAGAAAGAGAGGGGCAGGGGAGAATGAGAAGGACACTAGTAGAGACGGCAATGCATGTGGCCTGCGACGGTGGCGGCTTTGGTGGAGGGAAAATGGAGAGAGTGCAGGTGAGGGTTTTTAGGAATGCAACAGTGAAGAGCCGAAATGAAAATGAAAGAGAACGAGAAGGAAGAAAAAAAGAACGCGGGGTTTTTTTTTTCTTTGAATACTGCACCGGTTAAGTGGCACCGATTCAAACCGGTGGTCTATGTATTTTTAGCACCGGTTTGCACTGAATTGGTGCCATTGTGCTTGGTCTAAAACCCATCCCATTTTTTAGCCGGTTTTTGCCAACGGTTTGGACTGAACCGGTGGCATTTGGGGGTTGCTTTTTTGATTTTTTCTACTAGTCATATGATTAAAATTAAAGTGATCGCCAATAATAGATTTATTTGTGCATTAATATTCAACCAACATAGATAAACAGGTTTAGAGTTAACCTATTCATTGCATGTTAGTAAGAAAGCGCACATGAATACGAGAAGAATAAAGTAGAGGCCTATTTTTAGGTTAGATTCAATCTCTTTTAGGTTGGATTTGTACCTTCATCCCCGAACTTACTGTCATGGTTCCAGACCTATTGGAGTTAATGATCTCTTGGATCGTTAAGGGGTGTAACCTTCACCCTGTGAACGGTTCACAAGTTCCTAAAACTAGTTGGTGACTCTTTTGCTCTAGCTTCCTTCCCTTTGGACTCCACCATGCTTAAGTGTATGATCACAGTGGGGATCGAGCGTGGGATGTCTTGAAATATTCCTCATAATTTTTTGGCGACTCTAATGGGGAGGATTTATATTTTAATTCGATAAATTTATTTTGGCAATGATTTAGAATGAGTGGATGAGACTCGAAAAGTTATATGTATTTCATGTGCGTAATTTTGATTGACATTATTGACATAAGCATAAAAAGGTCCTCATTAGAAATACAATAAAAAATGAGTAAAAAACATAGGATTTTTTCACGTAGGAATCTAGGGAAATATCTTTCACAACTAAGGTCAAAATAATGCTACGAAAAAACAGGAAAAATCAGGAACATAAAGCTTAGCTTCCGAGGCTTGTAGGAATTAGCGCTGAGAAAATAATATCAGTGCCAAATGAAGGCGTTGTTGCCAGGCGACAGTTCCAGCGTCTGGCGATAACAATATTTTCTCGCGCCAAATTCTTCCACTACGGAGCCAGAAATCTACCTTGTTTCGTCTAGTTTTCTAGTATTGTTTGCTCGGTTTTACTTTTTGATGGAGTTTTTCACTTTATTCTAAAACCCATATGTGTTCAACATATGGCCTTAACCTCTGGGAATTCACGCTCCATCTACCCAATCGAACGCTATTGACAACGAAGGGTACATTTGAGTTTGTTGAATTCACCAAACCATGGAAGCGAGTTTAACTCGCGGGGTCCCATCCACACGCGCCAACCCTTCCAAAGGTAAGGCTACCGTGTGTAGCATCCGGACTCATAACCATTGTCCCTCTTTGACTAACCCATTTCCTGAACCTTGGAGAACGAGAGACATTGTTAGGTTGCAAACTCATTACATCATATCGTGACTATGTGATTACTTGTGCATTATTTGCGGTGCATATTATATGTGTTTCCCCTTACCGTGTTTTTAACTTGTGAATGATTTCAATAAATTAATTAATGACTAAAGGACTTTGCTAAATAAATTTATAAATGATTAAAGTCTAATAAATTGATCAAACTTGACTTAGTACGACTTTTAAGCTTGTCCCTATAGAGCAAAATACTAGAAACAGTCCCAGATCGATGTTCCAAAATGGCGTAGAGATTTAGACTGTGGCGCCACACGCTAGTGATTGGCACCAGGCGACAACTCCATTGCCTGGCGCAGACCTATAGCATCAGGCGATAGTTCTGTCGTTTGACGACAGCCTGTATTTTTGCTCTAGTTTTTGCGATGAATAAGTCTAATCATTTTGATAAAACGATTTAATCGATTTATTAATGAAAGTAATCATGTTCAGTCCTTAATTGAGTCTAGGCACATAGTCCCATGGTCTCACACAAGAGTCAAAGTATATTACTCATATTCACTATTAAAGCACACACATAATATCTCACATTTTGACCATGTCTAGAGAGTCTTCTATACGTGTATTTTCCGTCATTTTTTTAGGGGGCTAAGTAGGATATTAATCCTCCAAATAAACCATACTTCTTTATTCCATTTTAATAACTCATTTTCTGTTTTGATTAGTTTTTATTAGATTTTTATGATTTTAGTCCTTAATTCATAGTTTTAATTTTATTTCTTTTATTTTTACTTTATTTATTTCCATTTTACTCATATTATTTTAGTTGTTTCTTATTTCTCCATCATGTTCGGTTGATCGTGTTGGTGTTTGCTTGGGACAAGACACGATTCAAATTATCATATTCGGAGTTCCGATGTTTTGAGGTCTTAGAGTCAAAATCAATTAAGTGTTGCACTGATAACATTTTAACAAGCCTTTTCACTATCAAGAAGCCACGAACCAAGCAGTAAAATAACTTAGCAGCCATGATTGCCGGGGACGCGGGTATTCAAGCCGCGCGCGGGGGTTTTGTTGCACCAAAACACCAAAATCGACCAGAAACTCACCGCGGTCTGGCCATGGGCGCAGCTCCAACACCGCGGGCACGGCCCCTTCGTGCCCTGTTTCACGCAGCTGCCCTGTTCTTTTCACATCACGCAACAGATCCCCAATTCACAGCTGCAACCAGCCGTAATAATCACCACCTACGCACCTCCAGCCAGCCACCACACTCACCAAATAATGCGCATCACTAGCCGTATCAACAACCCACCTTCAGCCCCCACAACAAACCATAGCCACCTTTCTCCACCGCAATAACCGCACCAACCAGCAACTTTTACTCGGACAAAATTACCACCTTTCGCACTTCCAAATTGCTTGATTAATTTGATGATTAAAGGGGTTGTGATGCGCATGATTGGTGGAGTGAAAAGCAGGGGATAATTTCCCAAATAAAATGCCGCAACATCGATTCCACTAACTTCTTAGAATTCCATTTCGTTTTCCTTTCATTTTAATCATTCTTTTAATTTTCTTTTCATTTTCTATTTTCCTTTTTACTTTCATTTTGTTTTCTTGTTTTTTTTTTTTTATTTCTTTTTCTTTTCTCTTTTATTTTATTTTAACCTTGTTATTATAAATACCCATTTTTGGGTTAGAGAGAGAAATAATTAGACAATTAGAATTAGAATTAGACCATATATTTCTTAGCTTAGTTGAGAGCTTCTCTCTCTAGATCTAGGGTTAGTTTTAGGAGTAGATTTTAGAGAGAGAAAGTGACGATTTTCAATGGTTATTTGAGAGGTTGAAGATTCAAGATAACAATTATATTAAATATCTCCATTATCAATCAATGAAGATTTCTCACTCTCTCTCCTCTTTATTGCTTTATTTAATTTTATGTTTGTTTGAATTGATTTTGATGTTTGATGCTTGATTAGTATAATTGTTCTTGATATATTGTGAATTCTTTATTTCTGTAGTTGATTGTTGATAGAAGATGATATTTGAGAAAAAAAATGGCATGCTCTTCCCAAGTTGTTGCAATTGACATGATTACTTGTTGATCCCCATTCCTAGTGTTTTATTTCCTAGGTTACTTGTTTCGTTAGTTGTTAGTATTCTCTCTTACCTTCGTCTTTTACCAAGCTTAGGCGCATAATTAAAAGTGCTTGAACATTACCGTTCCTTTGGGTTCGACCCTTGACTTGCCTCTATACTCGTATTTAGGTTTGTTAAGTGTTTATAAATTTTGTTTGACCGAGGGAAGATTAAATAACGACCTAGTTATCCCCTCGTCAACAAAGCAGCCCAAGGCCGCGGCCGCGACCAGCTCGCGACAAGTTACTGCTCGGAATCGGCTGATTTAGGCTGTAGCCACCCCGAGCCGGCGGCCAGCCTTCGGCTGCTGGCTGGGTTGATGTGCGCTAGCTGCTTGGTGGTGCGGCCTAGGTGCGTGGTTGCTGAAGCGTATGGCTGCTCGGGGTTGTTCCTTGCTGTCTGAGGCAGCTTGCTTGGGATTCTAACTTGGCCGAGCTTGCTTGGCTTCAATTCCTGAACTTGGCTCCGTTGACTTCTTGGGATGCGCTTGAGCTTCCTCCTCGATGATTAAATCTCGGGAAACTCGACACACCTACAAAACAAGTCAAAGAAACGGAGAAGCGAGAGAAATAGCCGAGAAATGAATAAAATAATAAGAAAACCATTAAACGCACGCATTTCTCTAAACTTACACGCAAACACACAAATCAAGCATTATTTCCTAGAAACACGACATAAAAGACTAAACACGAGCATAAAAATATGAAGAAAACCTAGTCTAAGAGTGTCATAAATGCCACGCATCAGAGGGCCTCAAAATCTTGATCGTACATACCCTCCAACCAGATTTGCATACCGTTCATTTGAGCACTAAGGGCATCTAAGTCGGAGTTATAATATTGGTGTTGTTGTTCTTGATGATGTTGTTGTTGTTGTTGTTGTGGAATTTGTTGTTGATTATGTTGTTGCGGCAACCCTTCTTCTTCTTCTTCTTCTTCTTCTTCTTCTTCTTCTTCACCCATATCTTCATCATCATCATAATAGGGAGGGCGGTGACTCAAGGGGATATGCCAAACATTCACCACATTCTCGCGGTGTTGCGAAGTTAAGGAGGGGTTAGGGAGATAGCACCAATGCGTGTTATCCCTAAGCCAATCAAACATCTCGTCATCATTGTTCTTTGCTAAAAACTGAATTTTCATTAATTACTTGATGTCGAGGTATAGAGAATCATCATCTCCCACCGGAGTACAAGACGACTAATAGTTACCGAGCTCAAGGTTGGTCACTAGCTTTGTGACCATGCTACCACATGGAATCTCGTCAGATTCCCTATCTTACAAACCTTGGCAATACTTCACAAAGGTGTACCCCAAATTTAAGCGACCTCGGTATTCCTTTCGAGTAACCACCCAAAGAATCCAAAGCTCCAACTGACTAATTTTGCCCAACTTATGCTTCGGGAATACCGAATACCCCATAATCTTAGCATACCGGGTCTCAAAGTCACCACACCATGAAATGACATCCCACCATGAGTTTTGATCATACTCATTGTTGAAAAAGTGCTCGAGATTAAAAATATCCGTATTCGGATCAAAGTCAAGAGCCACATTAAACTGTTCAAGAGATTGATCAAAATGGATGTTGAAGAGTTGAAATCAAACTCGGTAGTATCCTCCCTCAACTACAACAAGATCCATCGTAGCGAAAAACTCCTAAGTAGGTTGAACATAAGTACGGAAGCTACGACTCACGAATGATCCCATACGGAGGTTATTGAGCAATTTCCTTAAATCTTCATCAATTCCTAACTTGATCATATCCGGTTGGAAGTAACGTTGGGAAGATTTAAGGGAACGGTTATATTTTAGTTTGGTGAACCTTTCTTTATGTATTAGGTTGGTGATTCGTAATTTGGGAATAGGAGTAGGTTAGCAAGGTTGTGAGGTAGAGGGGGTAGGAGTGGGTTCTTCAATGGTTATGTTGGTCTTTCGTTTCTTGAGAAGGTTTTTTATGTGTTTAGACATGGTGATCTCCCCATGATATTAGCTCAAAAATCCGATCACAATACACCACAAGAAACACCAATCAACACTTCAAGATGCCTCAATAACACTCCTTTACCAACGCCGACAATCAACAACTCACTACCAAAATCAAACTATATCAAATTTACACAATCACCACCAATTTAAATCAACAATTGCTTCCCAATCAATCACTAATCACAATGAAACCAATAACCAATGCTCAACTAACCAATATCATACTAACAAACTACCAAAAATCCGACTTCACCAATTCTCAACAAACATGCTCAAATAAGCAACAAAAACATCAAACAACACAATGTGAGGCAATTAAAGTCAACAAACAACATAAATAATCATCAAAAATTAAATATCAATCATCAAAATCACTAAAATTCATACTACTACTACTCAAAACCATGAACAATCTAATACTTGCAACTATATGATATAATAATGAAATGACGAGTAAAATAAGATGATTTTACCATACAAGAAGCAAGATTGAACAAGTTTTTGCCACCAATTCCCTTAAGAACAAAAAAGACCCAATTTGCTTCAACAATGGATGAGAGAGATTAGAGATTGAAATGGATGGAAGTAGTGTATTCTTTGTTTGAAAAATGATAAAAATGTAGGAAGATTTGATGATTTTTTATGGAAATTTGGTTAATTATGTGATGAAATTTGATGGCAGGGGGTTAGGGTTTGTGCGGTTTTAGAGTGAAGAAGTAGAGGGTGTGTTCGAGTGAGATAGGGAAGAAGGAGAAATGAGGAAAAGAAAGGGTAAAGGAGAATATAAAGCACGAATGCTGCAAGAATGCGCGCTTGGCAGTGCGCCCGCGCCCGCAAAACATCTTGCTTCTTTGGTGCGTTCATCTGTGGGCTCTTCGCTCAATATCATCCCGAGATTATTGAACCCACCAAGCATTGCATTTTATAAACATATTGATAGTGGGTTCAACATCCCTAAAATAATGATAGCACCACAATGAACTCTCCAAGTTCAAACTTTCTTCAAATTTTAGCACAATTTTCCTTATCTTACCTCACTAACATTTATTACCCTTTTACCTCAAAATTCGATAAAATCAAACATATTCACATCAAAAACAGAAAAACTTCTTTCCATTTCTCGTGCTCATTTGAATTAATTCATTTCCATGAATTCACCCTATAAATCCAAAAGAAAAACAAGTGAAAGAAAAGAAAATAAAAGAAAGAAAATTAAGAAAATAGAAATCAAAAGAAAAGGGTAGAAATCTTAGGGTTGCCTCCCGGAAGCGCTTGCTTATGGTCTTAAGCTCAACCCTTCCTCCAAATCATGGAGGGTTAAAAGACACCACCTTATTCAAAGTGGCGGAAGGTACAAATTTCTCTTTAATTTTTAGCAACTCCTCATTGTTGCTTGATGAAACATCATTTGCTTGAACTTCAAAAACAACCTTCTCATTCTTCAACTTCAATCTCATTTGCTTCTTCCTAGAAGCCCTTGCCTTCTTCTTGGCCTTATTCTTTCTTGTAGACTATTTAACGCCATTCACTTCCTTGGAACCATCCTCCTCCTCTTGAGGACAAAGCTCAAACTAATGCGGAATGTCAATTACCTCTTCGTCCATAGCCTTTGAAAGCTCCTTTTCTTATTCACTAACTTTCATGAAATCAAATTTCACAAGCACATCATAAAGTATCTCATAAACACCATTAGTTGAAGAATTAATCGCACATACATTATCCAATGAACGAAGGGAATTATCATTCATGATTCCTTTCACAAAAAACAAGGTTCATGCATTGGTTTTAACTTAACGCTTTCTTTTTTCATTGCCAAATATCAAAGTGATACGGCCTACCTTAACATCAATTAAGGCTCCCGAGGTAGCTAAGACCGGTCTCCCTAGAATAATAGGAATGTGGTCATCCTCCTCAATTTCTAACACCAATAAAATCTACGGGAATTGTGAAACTACCTATCTTAAGGGGAACATCCTCAACTCTTCCTTCTGGGAACTTAATGGATCTATTGGCCAATTGCAAGGTCATGTTTGTAGGAAGAAGTTCTCCTAGCATAAGTTTTTTAAACACCGAGTAAGGTATAATGCTAACACTAGCACCTAAATCACACAATGCATTTTCAAACAAATTACTCTTGATTTTGCATGGAATGGAGAAATTACCCGAATCTTTCATCTTCTTTTGTAGGTCATTTTCAATCAATGCACTACAACACTCACCAAGCTCTACCGAATATATCTCATTGCACTCTCTCTTGCCACTCAAGATATCCTTAAGGAATTTTGAATATCTAGGCATTTGGGTCATGGCTTCGGTGAGAGGGATAGAAAGATGGACCTCCTTTAACATGTCAAGGAATCTCCCAAATTGTTCATCTAATTTGTTCCTCATAAACTTTTGGAGATATGGAAGGTCGGGTTTTCTCACTTCCTCTTACACTCTCTCAACACTCTTCTTTTTCTCATGGACTTCCTCTTTGCTCACATTCTTTGACACATTTTTCTCTTTTTCCTCACTTAAATTAAAATCACTCTTCTTCTTATCCTCCTCACTATTCCTAGAAACTCTCTCTTCAAGCACTTTTCCACTCCTTATGGTGATAGAATAAACGGGTTTCTTAGGATCAACTCCTTGAGAAGGTAATGAATAAGGACTAGCACAATCTTTCAAAGTGTTGGCTAGTTGAGTATTTGGGTTTCAAACATCTTGTTGTGTGTCATCATCTTATTAAACTTCTTATCACTCACCGACATATGTAAGTGTTCAAAATCTCGGTTTGGTTCTCAATGATATCCTTGAGAAGGTAATGAATAAGGGCTAGCACAATCTTTCCAAGTGTTGGCTAGTTGAGTGATTTGGATTTCAAACATCTTGTTGTGTGTCATCATCTCATTAAACTTCTTATCACTCACTGACATGTAAGTGTTTAAAATCTTGGTTTGGTTCTCAATGATCTCCTCTAAGGTAGTCTTGAAGGATGGGGGTTGAGCATAAGAATTATCACCATTGCCTTGAGGTCTTGGAGAAAATCCGGGTGGGGGTCCCCTTTGGTTGTTGTTTTGAAAATTTTCCCTATTTTGATTGTTCCAATTACCTCGACCTTGATTGTTGCCAAAATTTTGGTGTTGGCCACCAAAAACATGAGATTGGCCTTGATTTGCATACCCTTGGATTTGGTTTTGATTACTATAACCTTGGTTGTTATAGTAACCTCAAAAACCTTGATTTCCTTGGTTCCTATAACCACCATTCTTGTAGTTATCAAAACTACCTTGTTGTTGAGTATTCCTATTCCCAAAATTCCTTGGACCATCAAAACTTTGTCCAATGTATTGTTATTATTGGAAACAAAATTCACTTGCTCACAATCATTGTTTTCAACATCATCACAATTTTCAAAAGCATTTGGACAATTAGAAGAGTCATGGTCATCAGGCCCACAAACATCACAAAAGACACAACCACTTGGCATATTACTTCAAATAGAAGGAGGAGTAGAGTTAGAAGGTGTACCTCTCCCTTTTATGTGGGAGGGAAGATTTGGTGCAATTGAAGAGGCATTCTCTAGCTTGGCTTGGATCAATGTCATCTCCTTTCCCAAGTTTGAGATTTGGGAAGGCAAGTTAATGATTGCATTGAGATGATCAATCGAATAAACCGTTGAACCACTCTTGCTTATGGACTCTCTCTCTCCCTCTTGCCAATCCATGTAGTGACAAACTACATCCTCAATTATGTCTTCGACCTATTTTTCAGTCATGTTCATAATCGGGCCTCCGGCTCTGACATCAAGACACGAATTCCCTTGGGGGCTCTATCCTCCATGGAAAATTTGTATGATTTGGTATGTCAGAATTCCATGATAAGGACATTCTCGTTGATACTTCTTATATCTTTTCCAAGCCTCATACAAACTCTCACTGGGCTTTTGCTTGAAACTTTGGATTAGAGTTCTATCCTCGGTGGTCTTCTTTAAAGGGTAGAAACGGGAAAGAAACTCCTTAATAACCTCATCCCAAGTTCTCCAGGAATTAGGTTTCACCTCCTTGTCTATTTATTCCAAAGCCCTTTCGATTAGGGAAAACGAAAATAGCTTGAGCCTTATAAATTCTTGAGAAACCCAATTGACCTTGATGGTATTACAATACTTCTCGAACTCTTTGAGATGGTTTAGTGGGCTTTCATGCTTGACACCACTAAACTGCCTTCGTTCAATCATTGTTATCATTGCCGACCTTATCTCAATGTCATTGGATGGAGTTGTTGGTGGAGCTATGCCACTCTCAAATCTATAAGCACCAGGAGTTCCCAACTCCTTCAAAGAAACTCTTGGATTCGCTCCCATGCTTCTTCGATTCTCCTCTTCTCTTTCTTGATGAATTTCCTCTCATGGAGATCTTGGACGTGAAGAACGATTAGCAACCCTTATCTTTGTTATTTTTCTGTCAATTTCCGGAATAAATGGTACTAGAGTCCTTCCTCTTATCCTACGCATACAAAAACTCAAAGCAAATATCAATAGCACGACTACAAATGTAGCCTAAAGAGAAAAACGACTACAAATGTAGCCTAAAGAGAAAAATCTTTTTGTATTTTTGAAATTAGGTGAAATAGAGTCAACAAGTACGCCATTCCCCGGTAACAGCGCCATATTGAACAAGGGTTGAGACTAGGTCGTTGGACTAATATCCCTCGGCCAAACAAAATTTGTAATCTCTCAACACACCCTTATAACTAGTGTCGAGGGTCAAACCACTAGGAATGGTAGGTGAATGCTAATGCTAAAGCCAAGTTATCTTGAAGTAATTAAGTAAGGTGTGTATATTCCAAACAATAAAACAATAAAGATGAAATCAAATAAATCAAACACTAGGGTTTAGGATCCACATATACTCGCAATGGATACAACTAATTGGGATTGGAATTGACTAAGTCGAGTGTTGCGAGGGAAAATTAATTAAGTAATCAAGAGAGTATGTGTAGACACCCATTTGTGTCTCCCCAAAACCAAACCCAGTGATAAGTACCTTTCACGTCGAATCATAATCGAATGAAGTGAAAGTGTGGAAAGTCTAGTGTTGCGGTCAGTTTTTAATTCTTTTCTTTCCCTTTGTTTTTGAAAACCTATTTTATTAAAATAGTCAATCCAGTTTAGTTTGGTACATGTCAAGGGTCCAATAATAGTGTAGTTGGGTTGGGTTCAAAAAGATCTTTCCAACGATATATTATAATCCCAATTCCGATGAATAATTAGGAAGTTATGGCCAGATTACTAAACTGGGCTCGATTTAATTCTTATATGCGACCCAATGATCTAGAGGAGGGCCTATTATTGATTTATCATTCCTAATGCAATTAGGATTGATTATAGTCTTCTAGAATCTTCTAGATGGTTCTTTTGATTCCTAATTTGATTAGCATTGATAAATTGACTTTTAAGAGTTTTAATTAGAATAAAAGAAGTGTTTTTAAGGAAATTACAGTTTTACCCTCTCGTACGCTTAAATTTTATCAAAATAAGAAAACGCGTGGAAAAACTGATTGCAGTGCCGCAACTGTAGTATGTCGCCTGGCGACAGATTTGGCGTCTGGCGACAGGCGCGTGCTTGGCGACTGCGTTGTGTTTTTTCTTTTCGAAACTCTGATTCGTTTTTTATCATATCCGGTTATTTTCTTTATAAATAGTCTCCTAAAACCTCCGTTTTCAATCATCAATTCTTATCAATTCTTCTCATCAATTCTTTTCACCAATTCTCATCAAGAAATTCTTGGTATCTTTTCTCTCTCTCTTTTCTAAACTAGCTTTTCTCAAACAAAATTCCGCATTCACAGGATTTAGACACACCTAGCCAAGTTCGAAGTTACCTTTGCCCTAGACGTGAATGGTTTAATTTCTGAGGGTTTGGTCCCAAATCACTCTTTAAATTATTTAATTTAATTCTTTGATTTTATATTTTCCTTTAAGTTACTAACGTGTGTATTTTGTTACAAGAAAGAGGTACGAGGCATCCAAGTAAGTTCTTAATTATTTTCATTGTTATTATGATATAGGAATCATGATTAGGATGATTTTCCCTAGTATCATGTTAGGATGATTTCCTTAGTATTAATGTTTTGAATGACAACAATAAGTTCCTGTTATCATGTTTAGGGTAAAAAATATAAAGTCAATTATGATTTCTATGATGCCTTCGATTGTCTTTCTTAATATTCATGTTAGTATCATGTTACGGCTATATATTTGATCTTTATTATTTAGTGACATGCTAGGGTTTATTATTAATCTTGTTAGTGTCATGTCTAGTATCTTGCTATTAATATTATGATTTAACATGATTATGATAATTATGATTATGATTACGATTATGATTATTGTTGTATCGAATTTTATAATTTCACATAATTTTTTAATAAGCGAATTGTTTAACGTAATTTGTTAATTGACGAAATGTTTCACGTAATTTGTAAATTTTTAAATTGTTGTACGTAATTTGTTAATTTACGAATTATTTCAGATTATTTGTTAATTGACGAATAACTTATATATAATGTGTTAATATTATGTTGCTTGATATATATCTATTGTTATTTCTTGATCATGCCTTTTACGCATGTTTAAAGGGAATTTGTACTTGTAATCACGCTTAATAAGATAATTAATAATCTTGTTAGGGTTATTATGATTATAATTCAAGTGATCGTCAATAATAGTTTTATTTGTGCATTAATATTAAACCAACATAGATAAACAGGTTTAGGGTAAACCTGTTGATTGCATGTTAGTCAGAAATCGCACATGAATACGAGAAGAATAAAGTAGATGCCTATTATTAGGGCAGGTTCAATCTCTTTTATGTTGGATTTGTACCTTCATCCCCGAACTTCCAGTCATGATTTCAGACCTATTGGAGTTAACGATCTCTTGGATCGTTAAAGAGTGTAACCTTCACCCTATGAACGGTTTACAAGTTTCTAAAACTTGTTGGCGACTCTTTTGCTCTAGCTTCCTTCCCTTTGGACGCCACCATGCTTAAGTGTATGATCACATTGGGGTTCAATTTTGGGGTAATACTTAAAATAGTCCTTACAACTTTTGGGGACTCTACTGGGAAGGATTTCTATTTTAATTTCTTAAATTTATTTCGGCAATGATTTAGAATTACAAACCACCCCGACCGTCAGAGTCGCCGCAACAACAACAACATTAACAACAACAACAACAACATCAAGAGCAACATTAAGAATATGCTAGCTCCGACTTGGACGCCCATAGTGCTCAAATGAAGGGTATGCAAATCCAATTGGAGGGCATGTACGATCAAGATTTTAAGTCCCTTTATACCCATATGAGAGGGGTTTTGGAGATGAAACAAGGTATGTTTCTCCAACAACAACACTTATATGATGCGGGTGTTAACCGGGGAGAAATCACTCCCCCGGTTAACTACCCTTACTTTCCACCCTAATATGGTCCTCTACCATCTTTTGGGGGTGATGGGGTACCTACGTACCCATATTGGCGAGGACCCACGGGGTCCAACACCGAGACTTGCTCATTCCCTGATGAGCACGGTAACTACGATTACCGTGTTCCCGGTGGGAGCGATTATAAGGGTGATCCTAACTACCCCTATGTACACCCCGATCATCCATTACCGCTCGATTTGCCCGAGCAATTCACTCTCCTTGTCCCTTGGAAACAAGTTAACTCTCGGGGGCATTATGATTGGCCACCCGGTTACACCAGGGGATAGGATCCTCATGGTCCCCTATCAAGGTTTTCCTTTGATGGGGATAACAATGATGGCTCCGGGTCAAGTGGTAGTGGTTGCTAGTCCCCCCCATTTTTGTGCTTTGTGCCTCCATCCCTTGTCTTATGTGTGCATGCTTTGTATTGTCGTGATGTTGAGATGTATCTTTGTTTAGCTTGGGGGAACTTTTTCCTTTTCTTAGGGGTCTTGTCTCGGTGGTCAATTTGTTGTTGAAACTAACCTTGCTTCTCTTGATTCTTTGCATGATAATATCATTCTTGATCCTACTTTGATGATATTTGCTCATTTTCAATCTTATTGTTGTTGTGATGATGATGTGTGTTTGCTCCCTTGAATCCAAACCCCCAAAATCCAAATCCCATGAATCCAAACCCCTTTGAATCCAAATTTTGTAGTTTAGTATTTTGTTGTGCAGTTAGTTGTTTATTTAGTTCTTTAGTTCTTATTTTCTTATTTTTGTTTTCTTGATAGTTTAGTTTTGCTTATTTTTGCTTTTATTTTCTTTCCTTTTCATTTTCTTTTCTTTTCTTTTGTTTTGAAGTTACTAACCGTTTTCATTGTCTATAGTTTTCTTTTCCATTTTTTGTTCTCACATGGCTTTCATGATGATGCTTTGATTTTTAGAGCTTCATGAGGTGGTTTATTCTTCACCTTACTTTTTTGCATTGCTTGGGATCATTGACGATGTTGTCATTCGATCACTTGTTTGTCGATTGGGATTTACATGTTCTACTTGCATATTCGTTCCATTCTTTACTTTCCTTCTTTTCCTTTAACTATGTTTTTCCTTTTCTCTTTTCTTTTCTTTTATTTTCTTTATTTTTGTTTTTGGATTTTGGTATGTTTTTGAGGCTTTATTTGTCTCCTATTTGTTTTTCTTTTTGAATTGGACTATATACAACCGATTTTTGCTTTTGAATGAATATCTTCCTAAATGGTATGGGTATGCACGGTTTGAGAATATGCTTGGTTGACTCTTGGATAGGTGTATGCTAAGGTAGCATGTTCTAGAATTAGGAGGATCATGAAATCGGATTCTACTTGTTTGTGGCATGTTGGTAGTTGCTTCCTATGGTCGATTTGACACCTATAATGAGTTTTTGCTACATCCATGTGAGGTTCTTCATTTTTCAAGCCTTCTACATAACTTGCATGAGTGGCATGGATCCTTGACTATTGCGGACCTAATCTTAAATCTTGACTCATAATTCTCAAACACGAGACCGAACCATCTAGGGAGGACAAAGACATCTTTTTGAGGTAATAATTTTTCTTTTTCTTGGTTTAATCTTCTTTATTTTTAGTTCATTGGGTTTACATTTGACCTTTTGCTAACCATTTGATCCTTTTCCCTTCTATTCAAGCCACTACTTTAGAATTTTGAGCCTTTTGTTTCTTTTTATTCCATTTTTGGTTTTTGTGAAGCAAATGGTCTTGTTTTTGGAGTTTGTGGTTTATAAGGTTGGATTTTGGTTCTATTTGTAAGCAAGCTCGTAATTTGTGTATATTTTGTGAATAATGGCAAATGTATGATAGAAAAAGCCGTCCAAAGATAAAAAATGAAAGGACAATTGCTTAGAATTTTTGCAAAAAAAAAAAAAAAAAAAAAAAGAAAGAAATATTTAAAAAAGTTGAAAATGAGAAAAACCAAAAATACTTTGATATGATTCTTTTCCCTTTTCAAGCATTGAGGACAATGCTACCTTTAAGCTTGAGGGATAAGCGTTTATGCTTTTTGTAAATATGATTGTGATTATGGCTTTGAATAAGCTTAGGGGAGTTAGTTTGTTTTTGTTTGGTAACTACTTGATTGTGATTCCAAGAAAAGGTCCGTTCTTTGCTTCACTATTAGGGATACCACCAAATTTTAAAGTTTTAGCCTACCCCTAACCCTTTTTGCCCTTACGTTACAACCATGGGAAAGACCTTTCGACCTAGAGGTTGAGTCAAATTTCGAGGGAGGGCATTATGAGTTAAAGCCTAAAGAAAGGGGATGCATAGTAAAGACGCCGTGTAGCCCAAAAGTATTTCTTTCCGGCTCCTTCGAGGAGCTATTGAGATGCTCATTAGAAGGAGATTTGAGACTATAGGGAGAACGCGGTAAGATTGAACGGGATGAAGGTGAATTGTGATAACTAGTTCTCTATGCTTAGCATACTCTATGTTTCAATCAACCTCGGATATCTTGAAACGTGCATACCTCTATTGCTTAAGAAATATGTTTATTCATTTGAAATGTGATCATTTTGTAAAAGTCAAATTCGTAAAGGTTTCAATTTTGTTTTTCTTTCTTTTACTTTTCTTTTTGTGGTTTGCCTCTTGTATGTTGGTGGAGAGTTATAGGTTAAGCTCTTAGGAAACCTTTACGTGACCTCACTCGTCCTCATAGGCGACTTTGGGGTTTAAAGGGCTTGTTGTAGCTAAAAACAACCGTGATTCCTACGAAAGTGAGTCTTAGTGTATATTCCCGTCTTATGTCTTTCTTTTACTTTTTGAATAAGTCTTTCATCCTTATTCTTTCTTTCTTTGCTTTGCTTGAGGAGGAGCAAAAGTTTAGCCTGGGGGAATTTGATGAGTGTCATTTATGGCACTCATTTGGTTATTTAGCGCATGAGTCGATTAATCATGCGTCAGAGCGAGCTAATTCGACTAGCGAGACTCCTATTGTCCCACTTGAATCTAATTCATGCGAAAATCTTCAAGGAGTTGTAGAGAATATTTCTATTGTTTCTCCTACCCCATGTAGGTCTGTCAGAATCACAAACAAACAGTTTGTTGAGGTTCTGATAACTGAGGATTATGAAATCTTCTTATTGTAGAATGAGGAACCTACAACCTGCAGGCAAGCTTTGGCGAGCCCCAACTCAGATAAATGGCTTGAGGCCATGAAGTTCGAAATGGAATTGATGTCTAAAAATGAAGTGTGGACCCTATTTGACTTGCCTAATGGAGTAAAACCTATTGGTTGCAAATGGGTTTACAAGATTAAAACAGATTAGGATGGAAATGCCTACATCTATAAAGCAAGACTGGTTTCAAAAGGGTACAAACAGATTCATGGTATTGATTATGATGCAACCTTTTCCCCAATAGCTATGCTTAAGTCCATTCGGATCCTTCTAGCGATTGCTGCATTTTTCGATTACGAAATTTAGCAGATGGATGTCAAAACCGCCTTCTTGAATGGGTTCTTGACGGAGGAAGTGTATATGATACAACCTAAGGGTTTTGAAGATCCAGAAAATCCTAGAAAGGTATGAAAACTTCAGAAATCCTTTTATGGATTGAAGCAAGCATCTAGGAGTTGGAATCTTTGCGTTGATAAAGCAATCAAACAGTTTGATTTTGTCTAAAGTGAAGAGGAACCTTGTGTATGCAAGAAGTCTAGTGGGAGCAGCATTGTTATGTTAGTCTTGTATGTAGATGACATACTACTCATGGGGAATGACATACCAATGCTTGAGTCAGTCAAGGAATGGTTGAAGAGTTATTTTTTTTATGAAGGACTTAGGTGAGGCTGAATACAAATTAGGGATCAAGATCTATCGAGACAGATCTCGAAGGATAATTGGATTGAGTCAAGAGACTTATATTTATAAGGTTTTTGATAGGTATTCCATGAAAGACTCTAAGAGAGGATTTCTCCCCATGTCTCGTGGCACTACACTTAGTAAATCTCAATGCCCTAGCATGCTAGAAGAGATAAGACGTATTGTTGATAAACCTTATACTTCGGAAATAGGGTCAATCATGTATGCCATGATATGTACAAGGCCGGATGTTGCATATGCTCTGAGTATGTGTAGCAGGTTTCAGGCAAATCCAGGAGAAGCACACTGGGCAGTTGCCAAGAACATCCTTAAGTACTTGAGAAGGACTAAAGGAATGTTTCTAGTATATGGTGGCGAAGATGAGTTGGTTGTCAAAGGTTATACAGATGCGAGTTTCCAAACAGATAGAGATGATTTCAGATCACAATTTGGATACACTTTCGGTCTGAATGGAGGAGTAGTGAGCTGGAAGAGTTCAAAGCAAAGCACTGTCGCAGACTCTACGACAGAATCAGAGTATTAAGCTGCTGTTGAAGCAGCTGAGGAAGTAGTTTGGATTAAGAAGTTCCTAACTGAGATGGATATCATACCAAGTGCTCAAAATGAAATCGAGTTGTATTGTGATAACAATGGCGCCATTGCTCAATCAAAGGAGCCTAGGTCACACTTCAAATCAAAACATGTAGAGAGGAAGTATCACCTCATTCGAGAGATCGTTGACAAAGGAGATGTCAAGATGTGCAAAATTCATACGGATGAGAATATTGCTGATCAACTTACTACACCCCTTCCACTTCCAAAGCATGAGAAACATGCTAATGAATCTAGATTGAAGCAAATGATGTAATTAAAAGTTATATTTGTTTTTGGAGAAAAATAAGTTACATATGAAATACATTCATTTGCAGAATTATGTTTAATCAGAAATTTTATTATTTTTCTTAATTAATTATGGTTTTCGATATTAAATAAAATGTCCAAAATAATTATGGATTGATGGGCTCATCAGGTTAATGACCTGGTGAATGAAACCCCACAGGTGAACAAAATCCATATATTATTTGAGTTCCTAGTTTAGAATCATTAACCTGGACATAAATGATTTCTTAAATTGGACGGATCATTTCTTGGGGAAGTCACAAGACTTATCAAATCTCTCCTAGGATGAACAATGGCATCAACCTCAACTCATGGAACATCTTGAACTAAAGACACACTCAAAGCCTCTAGAAGAAAGTTGGTTTGTGAATCCTACAACTAATCCAAACGAAATAGATCATTTAACTCGTTCTGGGCGAGTTTATCAAGCACCACCACCAAATGGATCTTCGACCACACAAAATAAAACTCAAGGTCAAGTACAAAATCCAATACCAACTCCACTTGAGGTGGAAGATCCATTGGTCAAACAACTTCACCAACCTAAGGCGAATGTTAGCATTTGGGAATTCCTAAGTACTTCTAAAGAACATAGGAATTCTCTCATGAACGCTCTAACGACTTTGTCTGTAAACACATACACAACCCCTCATGATCTCGTTAGCTTGCTTACTAGCGAGAAATCCGATTAATTAATCATTTTCACTAATGATGATTTGCCTTCGAAAGACACTACCCACAACAATGCATTATACTTAACTGTGGGATACAAGGGATACAATATCCCTCTAACTTTGGTAGACGATGGGTCAGCTGTAAACGTATGCCCATTACGAACGGCAAAATACTTAGGCCTAAATCTAGATTAAGATTTCCAATCAACAAAACAAAGCATTAGGGCCTATGACAATTCGAGAAGATCGGTGTGTGAAACTGTTAAGCTACCAATTACCACAGGCCCAATTCAAAAGATGATTGAATTCCATGTTATGGACATAAAACCTACATTCAACCTTTTACTTGTATGTCCTTGGATACATGAGCTTGGTGCAATACCATCCTCACTTCATCAAATGATTAGGTTAAACTATCAAGGGCTTCCTATGACTATACATGCTTCTCCACTTAAAAAAGCAATAAATGATCAATCACTCTTAGAAATAAACCACGATAATGATGAAGAGGACATGTGGGGATTTTCCGCAGAGCTAATCTGCACAATACAAATGGAAGAAGACTTGGAAGAACCTTTCAAGCTTGATCCATATTCCACCCGGATAGTAAACAACATCTTACTCAAGAGTAGTTACTTTCCTGGGATGTCTTTAGGAATAGGAATAGGAATGAAGAAATATTTCTTACTTCCTATCCCAAAGAAAAGCTTCTCCTTTGGATTGGGATATAAACCAACCAAAGAAGAATTGAAATCTCACGATGCGAAAAACAAAGCACGTAGAGACAATAACAAGAAAGGGATAGTCACTTTACTCCAATCCTACCAACAAACCCCTAATGGACAATTCATTACGGAGGGAGAAGACTACCCATGCTATGACTTCAAGGAATCAAGAAGCCTGAATTCGAAATATTTCACGATTGCTACTTCTTGGATGACGATTTTAGTATCGTTAAATCAAAATACCCAATTCCAGGGTGCTATGATAGGCAAGCATTTAACTTGCTATTTGGACTAGAACAAAATCATGTCGCTATGATGACCAATCAAAATTCCATCCTAGATGAAGATTTTGACCCAACTTCATTGATCACCCCTTCTAATGAAACCTTGGAGCATGGGTGGAGGAAATCTTTCAAGTGGACCAATCACAAAGGCGATAAGCTGGAAATTGTCATAGGCGAAGGGAAGATGTTTGAAGAATCGGACGACAAATCTATTATAGACTCTAGGGAAGATGAAAATCTAGGCCTTGTTGCCATTACTGAGTCTTTATTTCTAGTTCTAAGGACGAAGATCCCAAAAAGGATTCTTCTCTTAATGTACTTTCTTTTGATTATAATAATATGAGCTCTATTTCCGAGTATATGCCTTCTATTGAATCTTTCGAATGCTATAACAATCAATCTAATGAATATGATAATATTAATAAGTTGGTTGAACTAATGAATGAACGAGAACAAAAGAACCTTATCATTGAAGAAAATGAAACAATCAATATAGGAACTAATGAAAACAAAAGAGAAGTCAAAATTGGCTTATCTCTAAATCCGGAAGAGCGATCGACCCTCATATCGACGCTCAAAGAATTCGAATACTTGTTCGCTTGGTCATACATGGACATGCGTGGAATAGGTAGGGAAATTACGGAACATACCATTCCCTTGAACCCTACCTTTAAACCAGTAAAACAAAAACTTCGACGAATGAAACCTAACGTCGCGTTAAAAATAAAAGAAGAAGTACAAAAACAATTGGACGCAGGTTTCATTCGCATATGTAATTATCCAGAATGGGTAGCGAACATCATCCCAGTCCCTAAAAGAATGGACGAGTTTTCATGTGTGTCGACTTTAGGGACCTTAATAAGGCTAGCCCTAAAGACGATTTTCCTCTACCACATATTGATATATTGGTAGATAACACGGCTGAAAATGCAATGTTATCCTTTATAGATGGATACGCAGGTTACAACCAAATTTTAATGGCAAAAGAAGACGAAGAAAAGACATGCTTTATCACCCCTTAGGGTAGGTATTGCTATACAGTCATGCCATTTGGTTTAAAAAATGCAGGAGCTACGTACCAAAGAACGGCTACGACTCTCTTGCATGATATGATGCATAAAGAAATAGAAGTGTATGTTGATGATATGATTGTAAAGTCCAAAGATAGAATAGGACATATAAAAGCTTTACGCAAATTTTTCACTCGCATAAAAGAATACAGCATGCGATTAAATCCACAAAAATGCGCCTTCGGAGTAACTTCCGGCAAGTTACTCGGATACGTAGTAAGCACACGCGGTATTGAGATCGATCCCTCTAAAATAAAGGCAATTGTTGACATGCCTCCTCGTCAAACAGAAAAAGAAATTAGGGGGTTCCTTGGCAAACTGCGATACATTAGTCGATTTATCAACAAATTGACTATGATTTGTGAGCCAATATTTAAAAAATTGAAAAAAGAGGAAAAACATGAATGGGACGATCAATGCCAAAAGGCATTTGAGAAAATCAAAGATTATCTTAAAAGTCCACCAATTTTAGCACCACCAGTACCCAAACTACCTCATAGGCTATACATTACAGTGAAAAACACGGTCATAGGCGCCGTTTTAGCACAAGAGGTAGAAAAAGTCGAGCGTGCAATATATTACCTAAGTAAAAAATTCATCCAATATGAAATGAAAAACAACACTTTAGAAAAACAAGTTTAGCATTAGTGTGGGAAACTAAAAAATTACGACATTATATGCTACCACACACTACTCATGTGATTTCTCAACAAAATCCGAAAAAGTATTTGTTTGAACAACTACCTATAAAAGGAAGAATATCCAAATGGTTGGTGATGTTGGCCGAATTTGAGTTAAAATATATTCCAGAAAAATCAATGTAGGGAAAAGTAATTTCCGACTTTCTGGCCCACCATCCAATTTAAACAAGTCATGCAGAAACTACTCATCTTCCGGACGAAGAGATTCTCATGACACAAGATGAAAAATGGGTAATGTACTTTGACGGTGCATCTAACCAAAAGGGATATGGCGTAGGAGTGTTACTCATAAGTCCAGAGGGAACACATACTCCAATCTCTTTCAAACTAGACTTTGAGGTTACTAATAATGCCGCAGAATGTAAAGCGTGCATTATTGGATTAGAAGCAGCAGCTAGCATAGGTGTGCAAAAATTAGAGGTATATGGAGATTCCAGTTTGATTATAAATCATATACGGAAAAAATGGAAAATAAAGAACTCCACAATGATATTATACCAAGCACACCTAGAGCAACTCATCGAGCATTTTAAGCATATTGACTTTAAATATCTTCCAAGGGATGATAATCAATTTGCCGATGCGCTAGCAAACTTAGCCTCAATGATCAACATTCCAGATCACTTGAATATGATGCCATTATGCGTTGATAGAAGAGAAGAACCATCATATACCAACGCAATAAAGGACATAAATGACATCGAAGGAAACCATCACAATCCTTGGTATGATAATATCCTCCAATATATTACTCATGGCATATATCCCGAAAATACTTTATCGAAAGACCAACGAGCCTTACGAACACTTGCGGCTCAATACGGTCTATTAAATGGTCAATTATGCATAAAAGGACGTAATGGTCAAAGTTTATTGTGTATAGACCAACCTGAAACCACACGCCTTATGGAGAAAACTCAAAAAGGTGTTTGTGGACCTCACATGAGTGGTAAAATGCTCGCAAAAATAATTTCACGACAAGGGTACTATTAGTCCACTATGGAACATGATTGCATACAATATGTCAAAAAATGTCCAGAGTGCCAGATGTTTGCTAATTTACAACACCTTCCACCATCTGAACTATATAATCTCACTTCCCCTTGGCCCTTTTCAACTTGGGGAATTGACATAATTGGAAAAATCTCTCCAACAGGAGCAGGAGGGCACGAGTACGTATTGGTAGCAATCGATTACTTCATCAAGTGGATTGAGGCAGCTTCTTACGTGAATATCACTTCTAAACATGTCGCAAAGTTTCTCGAACGAAACATATTTTGTAGATATGGAGTTCCACATGAACTAATTAGTGATCAGGGATTTCAATTCAAAGCTGAAGTTGAGACCTTCTTAACTCGTTATAAAGTAAAACATCATCACTCATCCCCATACAGACCTCAAATGAATGGAGCTTTAGAATCGAAAAATAAAAATATAACATTCACCATTAAGAAAATGGCAGAAAATTATAAAGACTGGCCGAATAAACTACACTTTGCACTATGGGGTTATAGAACGTCTATACGAACATCAATAGGAGTAACTCCATACTCCTTAGTTTTCAGAATGAACGCTATTCAACCAGTCAAACTGGAAATACCATCCCTACGCATCGTACTCGAAAGTAAGCTACCGGAAGCTGAATGGGTAGGAGCGAGGTATGTGGAGCTTTTATTGCTCGATGAACAACGATTAAGAGCTTTGCATCATGTACAAGTCTACCAAAGGCGCATTGCGCATCATTTCAATAAAAGAGTAAAACCCAGAAATATAAAAGAAGGTGACTTTGTACTAAAAGAGGTTAGGGGACCACCTACCGATCCAAGAGGGAAATTCAAACCTAATTGGATAGGTCCATACCGCGTAATTGAAATCCTATCAGGAGGAGCCGTCAGATTAATGGACATTGGAGGAGATGAAATTCGCCAATTAATAAACGTTGATCGACTTAAGAAAATATTACATATGAAATCCGGATTAACTCGTTCATTCATACAACTAACTTTAATTAGTATTCAATTGAAAGATTCTAAGTGTTATGCATTTTACCGAATGACACGATAAAATACATAACACTTGGGGGGTAATTTAGAAATGATAAACCGTTCTAAGTGTTTAGATTTTTAATCGAACTTCACGAAAAAAAATCTTCACACTTGGGGGGGTAATAGCGAAGAAAATAATTTTTTTTTTCGAAACACTCGTATTACAAGTGTCGCGCGCAACTGGAATAGTTGCGCGTAACATGTTAGCGCAACCTTAGATGTTGCGCACGCCACTTGATCGTAAACTACGAACCCAGACTTTTTTGTTTGAACAAAGTTGCAACTTCTACTTACGATAAAAGGAGGGCGTTTCGTGAATATAAACATGTACTCGGAAAATATAAACATTAAACTTTGATTTAATTCTTTTTAAACAAAGTTTGATTAATTTTTTCATTTAATTTCTACCTAAGGAGTTAAAGAAAAAAAATAAAAAAATATACATAATAAAAGAATTATAACTACGCAATGACCTGATTTCGTGATACGAATATGTAGGTAATCTATATGATTCGGTCATATCAAAATATCAAAACATAAAGCTCATTTTTATTTCATTCAAATTCAAAAAAAAAAAAAGAGACATTGTTAAGCTAGATCATAAATAAAGAAAAGGGGCATAATAGTGATTACACTTTATTAAAAAAAAAAAAAAGAGAGAACACAACGAAATTGTGTAACACTCTAAGGCTTCACTATATCCTCAATTGTCACGGATGATGGAGGAGTAGTTTCCATCGCAGTATTTTGAGAAACCTTAGAGCTTTCTCCTAAATTTTTCTTCTTGACCCATACATTGTTCTTCAATTTAGGAATGGGAGCCTTTTCAACCCTTTTTCCCTTTTCCGAAGCTTTTGTTAGAGTCTTCTTTCGAGTTTGTTGTGAAGGTTCCTTGATTATCACACCTTTTTGGGTGGGTTTGGAGGGAGCTTTCCTTTGGATTCCTTTGAACGCGCCTTAGGAGGTGAGAAGTCCAATTTTCTTCTCACTCCTTTGTTTTGGCCACTAGGAGGGGTAGTGGTGGCCGAATGCATTAAAGGCTTAGGTGGATTGCGAGCCGTGGCAGTTTGATATTGAGATCGGGCCTTGTTTAATTCGCCCTTATTCGCCGTATTCATCCAAGCTTTATAAAAGGAAGATAATACAATACTCGCAGTAGGATTTTGTACTACCCACCTTGGAAGACTTGACCAATACTCTATCCAACGAAAAATTCGCTCGGGTCTAAAAGTCACATCTTTGGGTGCATCACAGTCTTTCGGGGGAATAATCTGTTTCATCCTGTATTGTCTCATTACCCTGTAAGGAAAAATGTAAGTAGCACTATATAGGCCTAAAAGCCTAATGTAAAGGCAGTTGAGACTACTCCCAACCATACTATTTATGTTCCACCAAGGAATCACAAAACGTATGTTAGGAACCCCGTGACAGAAAAACGACGTCCATTCCTATTCATTCTTGTGCTTGTAAAGGATTCGACATCCAAGGAATGTCCGTACTCCATTAGCCTCGATATTTTCTAGCTGATCAACTATTTGCAAACGCTCCATGAGCCAAATTTGAAAAAAAAAATCAGTTTGCAATTTTTTACACGAGCAGGTGGCGCGCGCATCATAATAAGTTACGCGCGCCATCCACGCGCAGCGCAGAAGATTGCGCTAGTCATACCAGCATAACTTCATGGCTTGCGCTAAAAAAACGACGGAAAAAAAACCTTACATGTAATAGGAATGGACTTCCCGTGAAACCATTTTCGTTAGGGTCTCCTATAAGGCGATTCAAGCATAAAATGATTTCTGACAAAGCCAAAGGAGCGGGTGAATGACATCCCTCTATTTGCTCTACTACGGACACTATGGAATAATCTCCATATTCTTTGCCCGTCCTAAGTAAACAATTGACAACAAGACAATAGCATTAAGTACGAATTTTAAATCGTTGTTTAGTCATGTTGTCACGAGGGGCGACGAAATGTTCAATAAATTGAATTAAATTCACGCCTTTCAGTTCCAATATTGGTCATATCATTGTCGGACAAGCTGAAAAATCTTTGGAATATAGGTTTGGGATCCGACAATGGGGGCGAATAAGTCACAGGGAGAGTATTTGTAGGAAAGCCTAGCAAGGCCTCGAACTCACCAGGAAGGTGAATAATTTAGTCCCCTTTAAATAAGAAGAGATGGTGGTTGGAGTCCCAATGGTTAACTGCGGCATGAAGGAAATCAAAATTAATCACTAATTGCATATAATTCAATAGAGGGTCTAGGTGATAAATTTTGAAAGCTAGTTTGTCCTCGTATGAAAGGGAGGTAACCCATTGCTTCAAACGCTGTTTAAAGGTCTTCACCATTGTTCAATGTAAAAATAAAAAAAATAAAAAAAGAGGGAGAGTAAGAATTTAGAGAGATTATTCTTTTTAGTTCTTATAATATTACTAAGCGAATGAATGCGAGATGATAAAAAAACCTACACGAAACCATGCTTAATAGACCCAAGAGGGGCATATTTTTGGCAATTTTTGCCCAAAGGAAAGTTCACAAACAAGTGATGCGCGCAACTCATGAGTTGCGCACGACATCCGCGCGCAACTAAATCACATGCGCGCAATAGCCGCGCGCAACTCATCAAGTTGCGCGCGTCTTCTCTGTCGCGACATGTGGTTTAGGTTTATTTCCATATTTTGGCTTACATAATGACGGAATCTTGACGAAATCTTAAGACTAATCATGTGCTTGCTTTTTGCTAACCCTTGTGTCCCTTTTCGTTCCATTTTATTTGCTTTCTTTTTTTTTTTTTTATTATTTCCTTTTTCTTATATTTCTTTTTCCTTTTTTCCTCTTCTTTTTTTTTCTATTTTCCTTATTTCCTTTTTATTCTCTTATTTCCCTTTTTCCTTTGTTATTTTTTCGAGGGGGGTAAGTCGGGAACCCTTTCCCTCCCTCGAAAATTTTTTTTGCCTTTTCTTTTATATGCGTACACATGGAAACAAATAATAATAATAATAATATAAATGACATATACAAAAAAAAGTGTCATATGTACAACAAAACAAAATAATATGTACATTTGTTTCCTAAAAACATAACAAAATGTGTACAAAAGTACTTAGGGTGCTCTGCGACTTCTAGATGGTTGGTGTACATCCTGCAAAATCCCAAAACGAAGATAAATACATGAAATGTAATAACTTTGTCGAAAAAGAAAAGAAATGAAACTTACCGCAATCATCTGATGATCACGACATGAAAAAGTCACGAGGGCTCTTCGATAAGCAGCTCGGAAAGCACGTATAGTCCTCACCATGCCATTCACGGTCTCCCGCATAACATGTTCCAAGAATACAAGGACAGTTAATAAATAAATTTATATGAAGCGAAAAATAGAAATATTTAAAGTACATATACAAAAAAAGACATACCGACTCAACCGTCTCAGGAACGAACGGTATCCCCTCATCATCCTCCGCTGCTTGAAGGATCTCACAAATTACTGACCCGACACATTGTATACGTGATCTCCGCTGTAGGAGGCACCCAACCGCCTAGCTCGACCCGCTTAAAATAAATAAATAAATAATAAAAAAGGGGATCAAAGTTCCGAAAAAAAAGAGAGAATTGAGAAACTAACCGGAACAAAAGCTGGGAAAGGAGTCAGCCTGAATGCAATGAAAGCCGGATAAGAAGCATCCGGCAGCACCAGCTGATTCGCTGGATAACCAAGGATAGCCTGAGCTCGATCCTCGGTCGACAGCAAATCTGGACGTAGCATCCGGATCAGGGGATCCACAGAAACCATAGGCTCCTCTAACGAATGCTGCCAGAGAACGCGCTCACCTAAAAACCAAGCGTCCGTCCTTTGAAGTACAGGGAGTTCCGAGTAGTGAGCCCGGAACCGGCAACGAACCATGCCAGATCGGATATCCTCAGGGACTCCGACGATCAAACTCCAAGGACGGAGATCGATCTAATGCAATTACTTTAAAATCATCAAAATAAAATAATAATATGTAAAGAAAGATACACATGTGTTGTCAAAATACTCACCGACGCACGGGTCGCCGAAAGAATCCTCTGGCGAAAGTCGCCGGCTGAAGTAGCTCGCCTTTTCCTAATTGTAGCCAGTCGATGGCCGATAGAAAAGCAAGTAGCACCGAGCACCCTAGGGGCTAGGAAAGGCAGGTACGAGTATCCCAAGCCTAAACAAAAGAAAAACGGCTTAAAAGAGAAAAATAAATAATAAAAGTTAAAAGAAAGTTTAAAGTATGTACCTCAAGGATACGACCATGCCATATAAGGGAGATCTGAGGCACCTCAGTAGCTGCCGCAGGATCCACTACCCGGGTCACCTTGCCTATAGCTCTCAGTTAAAGGGCATACGAACCCTCCGCCCAGTTCAGGTTACTAACCTGCCCCAAGTGTATGAGGCAAGTAAGTAACCAAATAGGAAAACGCTCTCTCCGATCACCCAAGAGAGTGACGGAAAATATGTGGGCAATGTATATCCGAGCCAGCTGCTGATGTGTACACTGCCGGTCAACCTCGTCAGCCGACAACTCGTCTGCAAGAATTAAGTACGTACAAGACTGAGAATATACATGAAGGATCGTAGCTAGACGATCCCCCACGAGATCCCTCAGTCTTAAGTCTTGCCCCGTTACGGCATCTATAACTACAGGCTCACCTACAAAAGGAAAACCCGTAATCATAGAGAAGTCGTAAGGGGTGACCGTCATCTCTCCCCACGAAAAGTGAAAAGTGTTGGTGGAATCCCACCAAAACTCCAGCAATCCGCGGAGGAAAGCTGACGAAGCAGACTGACTCGACAAATCCCGAAGAGCCGCCAGCGCGCGACCGATCCCTGAAAGCTCCACAATCTCCTTTACCTCATTGGGTAAGCTCCCAAAACAAGTCCGCAGGTCACCAGCGCCACAGAGACGCATGCTAGACTCACTCAAAAAAAAAAAAAAAAAGAAGAGAGTGAGCCAAAATAATAATAAAAGAAAAACACGGTTATTAAAAGAAAAGAGGGAAAGTAAGAGAAAGAAGGCGTAGGAAATTTACGATGCCGCGCCACCCTTGAACCGAGACGTGATGGTCTGGATCCCACTAAAGGACCCTAGAGTCCCAGTTGGGAGGAGCCTCCCAAACCACATCCTCCTTGCGACGTTGATCAGCAGCGGCGTGTCGCTCTTAAACCTCCTCACGAGGCCGGGTTACCCTCTTTCGAGGGCGAACTACCTCGTCAGGACCAACTAGAATCTCCTCAGCGTCGACAAAAAAAGGCAAATCCATGCTATGATAGACGAGATTTCTGTATTAGTTCATTTTTTCCTAAACTAATAATCGTGTTCTAGATCCATTTCGGCAGCATAACGGCTGCCGATAGGACAAAACATAAAAATTAAATGCCACCCATACTTGGGGGCTACGATACCTGCAGTTAAACTTAGTAAATGGGTGCTTTTAACACCCACAAAAGCCATCCTATACCAGTTTCAACTAAGCATTCAAGGGATCATATTTCAAAATCTCAAAGAATCAATTATTCCAAGATGAATAATAGTATCACCAACACAATTATCGTCTACCAAACAATCTTGAAGTTCGAATATGGCAAAAACAAGCTAAGTATACACTTCGCGCCATTTTTTCAATTTCAAAATTTGCAAAATGTAAATTATGAAAGTAATACTAGTTCTAATACTACAATCTACTTCATAATCAACAAGTATAACCAAAATGAGCAAGAAAAGCAACAGATTCAAGCAAAATTCGAACAAAAAGAGCAAGAACGAACTTAAACAAAGAAATGCTCATACAAGGTTCAATACCTAACCATTTTTCATGAAATTTATTGCAAAACACTTCTTAAACATAGAATAACAACATGGAACAAACAATTTCAAGAATAATGGACCTAATAAAAAATCCCCAAATTCAAAATTTAGGGTTTTACAATTCGAAAAACACTCAAATGCCAGCCAAGAATGAACGAATTTAAGCAAAAAACTTACATTGGATTATGGCAAATGTGAATTAAAAGCGAGATTTTCTTCTTTAAGCTTCGAAAATTGCAAATAATGGAGCTCTTTAGAGTTAGAAAGAGTCAAAAATGGAGGAAGGAAGGAGAGAGAGAGAGCGAAATGAAAAATCGCATTCGCGATTTTCTTTTTGCTGAACTAAGTGTCGCGCGCATCTCCTGAAGTTGCGCGTGACGTAGCAGCGCAACTCAGAAAGATACGTGCGCCTGGCCAGCGCGACCCACTGTGTTGCGCGCGGATACTGGTCACTAAAATAACCGGTATCCGGATTTTGATCCGTTTGATCATTTTTTCAATGGTTTTTGCTCGTATTAGAAGTAATGGCGCGCAAATTATCAAAATCCTTTTTAATTGCTTTGCATTTATAGTTTATTTTCTTCTTTGATAGTTTTTTGCATCATTTTGCATGCACACCGTGCTTTGTGCCTTCCCCAAGCATACGTTTTGAACGTTTTTCGTAAGTGTGCCTTAAGACGTGTTCTGTGGTGGTGCTTTACGTAAAAGCACCCATAGGCAGGTTTGCCATTTTACTGTATTAACGTTATAAGTATCCGGGTTTTCTTCTTTTTCACGTCCGAAGCAAAAGGAAGGCGTTTTCCTGCAGCGTAAAAATGCAAATGGCGTAGCGTACAACGTAAAAGTGTACGGCGTAGGTGTTGCGTAAAATTTCACCTCAGAACAAGCTTTGCAAGATCTACCTCTCGAAACTAAAAGGTAGACTATTATTGTAGGCGTTAGCTGACGAGTCGACAGGCGCGCCGAACCTTCAGGAACAGGCACTTCTTGAATAGAATCAAATATGGTGGTTAGTGAGCTTACTAAATTACCAGATAGTTAGGGTGTCCGTCCACCGCCTGTATAAAGAACGACGAGACAATGTCTCACCCATGTAGTCACGTTCCCCCCAGTCCTAAGACACGTGTACTCATCTTGTGGACAAAACTACTGAGAGAGTTGCTGACTTTCTTCTCTCTCACTAGATTTGGATATATGCCTCCAGTCTTGAGACATGTATTTCTATCTTGTGGACATCTGGTTCGAATATCGGACCCGGCTCGAATGCCGGACCCTTTTTGGTTCGAATATCGAAAACCCCTTTTTATTCTTTTTACTTTGTTAAAGTCAGGCTAAAGTTCCAACGACATATCGAGGGACTTTAGACCAACGATGACATGATTGAGAGGAAATCATTCCCTTTTATTCTTTTTTAAGATCTGATCTCTTCTCAAGACTTGACATCACCCAGAATACATTTACTTGTAAAAGTATTCTACAATTGCAAAGGAACAATCTAGATTCTTTAGCGCGTTAAGACTAGGGAAAACTTTCTCTAGCCTTAATAGCTACTTGTTTCAAACACTTAGCAAACCGAGGACTGTTTTGACATCCTTAAACATTACTGAAAGATTCTCTAACCTTAGAGAACTTCGCAGAATGAGTCTCGGATTTTTCCTTGACTACTTTGATCATCGTCTATCCTAGACTCGATCAAAGTGGGGGCAAACTGTAGACATCTACTTTTGGCCTCCTGTCCCGACAGGAAGTGCAATGGCGATAAATAAAGCCATCTTCATGTTGGATCAAAGTGAAGAAAACTTATAGATAACTGGTTAAGCCACAAAACACAAAGACTAGCCCGAATAAAAGAACAAGGCCAATACAAGGTCCAATTAACAAAACCCGATCATAATAAAGTTTAAGCCCGTGCTTAAAACCCAATAATGACAAATTTAGGAGCGTCTAGGTTAAATTTTAAGCTGCCGCAAAAAATGTCGCGCACATCTCACAAAGTCGCGCTCAGCTGTCGTGCACAACTTATTCAGCTGCTCGCAACTCTCCGCCCAACTTCTGGAGATGCACTCGCGAAACATTCAGAATATCAAAATATTGGAAAATCGAATCTTACCATAGAGCTGCGCGCAAGACAAATAGTTGCGCGCGCATTCCGGGCGCGACTTATTCACTTGCGCGCAATAACCGCGCGCAACTCATCCAGCTGCGCGCGACACCTGCTGCGGCAGAATGCTCTTAACCCTAAACCTAATCATTCCCTATAAATAAAACCCTAATTCGAGGCTGAAACACAAAAAAAATAACCTAAAATGCTGGCAGAATGCTTGTGAACTTGTGCTTTCTAACCCTCTTATCCTAAACACTCACCCCTTTTGATACTTTGTTACCACGGTGGAGGTTCCCCAACAAGAAGGAATCCATAAGTGTTCTAAAAAAGATCTAGCAAAGAGAAGTGGTAAATTCCCGAGCACTTAGTTAAATCACATTTATTTTCTTTTTTAAAAGAACCTTAATTAATTAATTAGTGTTGTTTGATCATCTTTAAAATAATTAATTAATCAATTCCATATAGTATCTTTCGTTAAATAAAGACTAGAATTGAAAAAAATAATTGTTGGTTGATCACTTAAGCCAAGGCGAATATTGTTTATATTCTTGTTATTTTCACGAATTTGATTAAATAAGAATAACGACCTTACGATGTAATTCCTACGTGAATTGATGTGTGTAAATAAGGAAAAATGGAAATAACTAATCCCACCTTTGCTCGAACTGAAAATAACAAACTCACCTTTTGATATTTACGAGGCAAACCCACCTTTGTATGCCATCTTCTTTTAATGAACCTTGACCTGTTGGTGACCTAGTGTAGTAGGTTGTATGTTACTTGTCATATTTTAATTGGTGCATTTCATTATTTATTAAAAAAAAAGAAAAAAAAACAAAACAAAATAAAAAACAAAATCCCAGCCACCAACCCCCAGTCCCCCACCAACCCCAACTACCACCTTAAACCCCTAACCACCAGCCACCACCAGAAACCGACAAGCCGCCCTCAACCTCCGAAAACGGCTAGCTAACACCCATCAACAGGTGATGTGTTGTGAGGGTGTTAAGGGGGGTTTTCAAGGGGGTAAGATTTTCGGCCATTTTTGAAGGTTAAAGGGGTTAATCGGGGCTTGGATGGAAGTTTTTTCGGCCATTTTGCAAAGGCTAGCGGGGTTAATCGGGGCTGGGATGGAGGTTTTCGGCCATTTTTGCGAAGGTTAGAGGGGTTAATTGGGGCTGTGGTGGAGGTTTTTGGCCATTTTGCGAAGGTTAGAGGGGTTGGGATGGAGGTTTTAGGCCATTTTGCGAAGGTTAGAGGGGTTAATCGGGGCTGAGGTGGAGGTTTTTGGCCGTTTTACGAAGGTTAGAGGGGTTAGTTCGGGTCGGGGTGGAGATTTTTGGTGATTTGCGAATATTAGAGGGGTTTTTGGGGTTGGCTGGTGTTTTTAATGGTGGTGGTTATGGTCGTTTCAGGGGGTAGGATTTGGGTCAAGGGGTGATTTCGAAGTTAGACTAGATCGGTGAGGTGGTTGTTTGTATTGGGGGGTTTCAGCCGGTCGATTTCAGGGGTTTAGGGTGGCGGTCTGCCGGTTTAGGTAGGCCTAGGTTAGGGTTTGCGGTGGCTTGGGGGTGGCTAGTGGGTGGTGGTTTTTTTTTTACTTATTTTTTTTGTCTTTAACTTTTTTTATTTGGACCAATTATGGAGCGACACGTGGCTTTTAAAAATTAAAAAAATAACATTTTAACTTGTATAATACGTTGTAGGTAAAAAAGTTCATTAAAAGAAGATGACAGACAAAGGTGGGTTTGCCTTGTAAATATCAAAAGGTGGGTTTGTTATTTTCAGTTCGAGCAAAGGTGGGATTATTTATTTCCATTTTTCCTAAAATCAATTAACATAGTTTTAGATATCACGTTGCATATATTGTTTGGCGATGAAATTATGCAAAGGAAGAGTTAGACGAGGTCACACTAGGGCTAGGATCGCGATTCCCCTCTAAAGGGAACGTTATCTTGGTACCCTCACTCTCGAACTCATTTCTGGTTTATGTAGACCAATTTGGGCATGGGTAAACTTATGATTCATGCTAAATATCCCTTGAACTCTTCATGGGAGAAAGGCATGAACGAGGTTTATGGGTTTTCCTAAAACTCATTGGCAACTCCTACTTGTTCCTTACAAAAAAGCATATATGATGGAATCATTTCTAATTCAAGGTCCCCCAAAAAGTCACGAATTCAAATCCTAATACACCCTAACAAGTGTAAAGTCCTAGGATTATGAAGGGCATGGGCATTTAAGGAGAGTACCCCTTACGATGGGATCACCCTCCTTACAATACTAACATGATATTAGGAAAGAAAATAAGAGGCATCATAGAAATCATATTTGATAATAGAAACTCAACTATTAAACCTAAACATGATACTAGGAAGGAATAAAGCATCCAAACATGATATTAGGAATCAAAATAATAATATAAACATGATTTCTATATCATAATATCAATTAAACAATTAAAGTACTTTCTTGGATGCCTCGTACCTCTTTCTAATAACAAAATACACACGTTACTAACTTTAAGGAAAATAAGCTAATGTATGAGGAATTGTGTTTGTATGAGGAATTGTGTAAAAGGCTAGGCTAGAAAGACGGAGAGACAGAATAAGCTTTAGCTTAGAGAGAGTGAAGAATTAGAGAATTCTGGTTAAGAGTTGTTGATTAAAAACGGAGGTCTAGGGACCCTATTTATAAGAAAATAGTCCAGAATCGATAAAAACGAATCAGAGTTCGTAAAGGAATAAAACCCGCTTCTGTCGCCAGCGACAGAGCTTGTCGCTAGGCGACGAAACTGTCATTTGGCGATGAGAAGGTTTTCCACGCGTTTACAATGGGGAATCTATTTTTTGATAAAATCAAGTCGTAAAATTCGTACGAAGGGTAAAATCGTAATTTCATTTAAACCCTTCTTTTATTCCAAATATAACTCAAAAAACATAATTATCAATCCTAATCCTATTAGGATTTAAAAGAACCTTGTAGAAGAATATAATCAATCCTAATTGCATTAGGAATGATAATTCATAATGGGCCCTCCTCTAAATCATCGGACCGTATATAAGAAACAAACCGGCCCTAATTTAGTATTTTGGCCATAAATTCCTCATTATTTATTAGAATTGGGCTTATAATATATCGTTGGAAAGATCTTGTCAAGCCCAATCCAACTACACCATTATTGGACCCTTATCATGGACCAAACTAAACTGGACTGGCTATTTTCATAAAATAGAGCAGGTTTTCGAAAATAGAAAGAAAGAGTTTTTATAAACCTAACCGCAACATTAGACTTTCCACACTCTCACTTCATTCGATTATGATTCGACGCGAAAGGTATTCATCACCAGTTTCTATTTTTGGGAGACACATTTGGGTGTCTACACTATCATAAAAAAAAACAAAGGAAAGAAACAAAATAAGACCTAGGGTTCTACATCTTGAATTGTTGACAACTTCATGAGATTGTGTCATCGAGCTTTGTTCGTTTTCGTCGTAGGTGAAATCCTCAAAAAATCAAGTCCATCTATATGATTCATGGTTTCATTTATCAAGTCCCTTTCAATTTATGTTCCCACAGTATAGACTTTTTGAAATGTGTCTAAACTAAGGTATTGTAAATGACACTTGTATGGTGGAGACATATTGTCTATGAACTTTGGGACAAGTTCATGATCCGGAGGTCTTTAAGGAATAAGAGTAACCTTTGATCGCCACCTGGGAATGAAGTCAATGAAGCCTTCTTCTTCCCCTTACTTAAGCAATTCGAGATCACGCAAGGTAGTTGTGAACTCGATGTTATCTCCATATTGGGTTAAAAAACACTTTTACAACGTCACTCCAAGTGGAAGTTTGTTTTGCATAGAAGTTATTAAACCATGATCTAGCAGTTGGGTCCAATGAAAGAGGAAAATTACATGCATATAGGCTTGGCTCAACCCCTTTCAATGTCATAATTGCAATAAAGCTCATTAAGTGAGTCCTTGAATTGTCTGTAACCTTAAAGGTTGGAAAATCCGTAACCAAGAACTTTTCTGGGAGATTCTTGCCACTAGGTTGTGGTGCAAGCTCATAATTGAAGTACTTATTCCCAGAGTTAGCTCGAAGGACAAGTTTCTCCAAGGCCTCTACTCTTTCGGCTCTTGCTTTTTCTTGCAGAATGTTTTCTTTTTCTGCTTTTATTTTAGCCTCTTCTTCTTTTTTATGAGCCGTAATTTGGGCTTTTTCTTCTCGTAGGGCCTTTAAGTTTTCGAGTCCTCTCTAAGTTTCTCCAATAATGCTGCTTTGTCACCCATGATTGGACTAGTATGCGAATGTGGAAGATGATCTAGTAATGTGTATCACAACAAATTGAGCGCGTTCACTTAAACCTTTTATGCAAGTCATTCAAAAAATGAACCAAAGTCAAAATGATTGTTTTATTTCTTTGTTTTAATCCTTGTAATACAAATTCACTTTAAGAAAGTTTGTTGATGAAAATTGTCAAAAATTTCACAAACAATCATTAATGAAATGTCATGATTTGTGTTGACTTCAACAAGGTAATCATCTAACGATTTTACTTTAAATGAATTGTTTTTGAAAAAGGTAAAAGAGAAAGATAAGAAAGTTGGATTGAAAATGCTCATCAGACTTTGCGTTGACTTTTCTCTCTTCTCCTTCCTCCCATGGCGATTTGATTTTGCTAGTTTTGCTTCAGCTTGGTTGAGTTTTAATGACGAAAAAGAAGAAGCAATCTACTCCTAAGCCTCCAAATACCTTGAATCACCCTTGCAAAACTTCTTTAACTTTGTTGAATGATGATGTTAATCGATTGAATGTTCCTAGGTTTTTTGGTTCAACTTCGATTCCAGAAGTTGATGAGGATCTTGATGAACTTGTCACTCCTCCTTCTCATTTGAGTCGATTTTTGACTGAGAAGATTACTAGAGAAGAGCTGAAAGCTCTTAAGGATTTCCATGCTCGATTGATCAAAGCCAATAAAACAGTACCTGAATCTACTGTTCCATTGGATATCAGAGCTACTCCTTCCGGTTTCAATGCAGGCAGTGCTTCAAAGAGTGATTCTATGATGCCTGAAGGTAATTCTATCCTCAATTTTGGTTCAATCCCTCGAATTCCATGAGTAGTACTTTATCGGATTTTGTTGAGAAATCACATGAGTAGTGCGTGGTAACATATAATTCGTAATTTTTTGGTTTCCCACACTAATGCTAGGCTTGTATTATCCAGGGTGCTATATTTTGTTTCATATTGGATGAATTTTTTACTTATATAATATATTGCACGCTCGACTTTTCTACCTCTTGTGCTAACATGGCGCCTGTGGTTGTGTCTGTAACTGTAATGTATAGCCTCAGAGGTAGTTTGGGTACTGGTGGTGCTAAAATTGGTGGACTTCTGAGATAATCTTTGATTTTCTCAAAGGCCTTTTGGCATTGATCGTCCCATTCATTTTTCTCCTCTTTTTTGAAATTTTTAAATATTGGATCACAAGTCATAGTCAATTTGTTGATAAATCGACTAATGTATTGTAGTTTGCCAAGGAATCCTCTAATTTCTTTTTTTGTTTGAGGGGGAGGCATGTCAACAATTGCCTTTATTTTAGAGGGATCAATCTCGATGCCACGTGTGCTTACTACGTATCCGAGTAACTTACCAGAAGTTACTCCGAAGGCACATTTTTGTGGATTCAATCTCATTTTGTATTCTTTTATGCGAGTGAAAAATTTGCGTAAAGCTTTTATATTTCCCATTCTATCTTTGGACTTCACGATCATATTATCCACATACACTTCTATTTCTGTATGCATCATATAATGCAAGAGAGTCGTAGCCGTTTTTTGATACGTAGCTCCAACATTTTTTAAACCGAATGGCATGACTGTGTAGCAATACGTACCCCAAGGGGTAATAAAGTATGTCTTTTCTTCGTCTTCTTTCGCCATTAAAATTTGGTTGTAACCTGCGTATATATCCATAAAGGATAACATCGCATGTTCAGCCGTGTTATCTACCAATATATCAATATGTGGTAGAGGAAAATCGTCTTTAGGGGCTAGCTTTATTAAGGTCTATAAAGTCGACACACATGCCAACTAGTCCATCCTTTTTAGGGACTAAGACGATGCGCTATCGATTTTGGGTAATTACATACACGAATAAAACCTGCATCTAACTGTTTTTGTACTTCTTCTTTTATTTTTAATGTGACATCAGGTTTCATTTGTCGAAGTTTTTGTCTTCCAGAATTAGAGTTAAGCCAATTTTGACTTCTCTTTTATTTTCGTTAGTTCCTATATTAACTATTTTAGTTTCCTCAACGATAGGGTTCTTTTGTTCTCGTTCATTCATTAGTTCCATTAATTTATTAATGTTATCATCTTCATTAGATTGATTGTTATAGCATTTAAAAGATTCAAAAGAAGGCATATACTCGGAAATAGAGCTCATATTATTAAAATCAAAAGAGAGTACATTAAGAGAAGAATCCATTTCGGGATCTTCGTCCTTAGAACTAGAAAAAAAAGACTTAGTAATGGCCATAAGGCCTAGATTTTCAGTTTCCCTAGAGTCTACAATAGATTCATCATCCGATTCTTCAAACATCTTCCCTTCGCCTGTGACAATTTTCAGCTTATCGCCTTTGTGATTGGTCCATTTGAAAGATTTCCTCCATCCATGCTCAAAAGTTTCGTTTGAAAGGGTGATCAACGAGGTTGGGTCAAAAGCTTCTTCTTGAATGGCGTTTTGATTGGTCATTGTAGCGACATGATTTTTCTCTAGTCCAAATAGCAATTTAAATGCTCGCCCATCATAGCACCCTGGAATTGGGTGTTTTGATTTACCGATACTAAGTTCATTATCCAAGAAGTAGCAATCCTGAAATATTTCAAATCCAGACTTCTTTATTCCTTTAAGAACTAGGGGTTCTAGAAAGTCGTAGCATGGGTAATCTTCTCCCTCCCTAATGAATTGCCCATTAAAGGTTTGTTGATAGGATGGGAGTAAAGTGATTATCCCTTTCTTATTATTGTCTCTACGTGCTTGTTTTTTGCATCGTGAGAGTCCAATTCTTGTTTGGTTGGTTTATATCCCAATCCAAAGGAGAATATTTTCTTTGGGATAGGAAGTAAGAGAGGTTTCTTCATTCTTATTCCCAAAGGCGTCCCAGGAAAGTAACTACTCTTGAGTAAGATGTTGTTTACTATCCGAGTGGAATATGAATCAAGCTTGAATGGTTCTTCAAAGTCTTCTTCCATTTCAATTTTGAAGATTGGCTCCACGGCGAATCCCCACATGTCCTCTTCATCATTATCATGGTTTATTTCTAAGAGTGATTGATCATTTATTGCTATTTTGAGTGGAGAAGCATGTATAGTCATAGGAAGCCCTTGATAGTTTAACCTAATCATTTGATGAAGTGAGGATGGTATTGCACCAAGCTCATGTATCCAAGGACATACAAGTAAAAGGTTGAATGTAGGTTTTATGTCCATAACATGGAATTCAATCATCTTTTGAATTGGGCCTGTGGTAATTGGTAGCTTAACAGTTTCACACACCGATCTTCTCGAATTGTCATAGGCCCTAATGCTTTGTTTTGTTGATTGGAAATCTTAATCTAGATTTAGGCCTAAGTATTTTGCCGTTCGTAATGGGCATACGTTTACAGCTGACCCATCGTCTACCAAAGTTAGAGGGATATTGTATCCCTTGTATCCCACAGTTAAGTATAATGCATTGTTGTGGGTAGTGTCTTTCGAAGGCAAATCATCATTAGTGAAAATGATTGATTAATCGGATTTCTCGCTAGTAAGCAAGCTAACGAGATCATGAGGGGTTGTGTATGTGTTTACAGACAAAGTCGTTAGAGCGTTCATGAGAGAATTCCTATGTTCTTTAGAAGTACTTAGGAATTCCCAAATGCTAACATTCGCCTTAGGTTGGCGAAGTTGTTTGACCAATGGATCTTCCACCTCAAGTGGAGTTGGTATTGGATTTTGTACTTGACCTTGAGTTTTATTTTGTGTGGTCGAAGATCCATTTGGTGGGGCTTGGTAGACTCGCCCAGAACGAGTTAAATGATCTATCTCGTTTAGGTTAGTTATAGGACCCACAAACCAACTTTCTTCTAGAGGCTTTGGATGTGCCTCCATTTCAAGATGTTCCATGAGTCGTGCTTGATGTCATTGTTCATCCAAGGAGAGATTCGATAAATCTTGCGATTTCCCCAAGAAATGATCCCAATCAAGCGCTCCATTTGTTTCACTTTGTAAACAAGATGGAGGTGGGACGGCGGCATACTTAGAGACATATAAGTCTTGAAATTCGTCGTACCATAGTCCACATACTTCATTAATTGCCCCTATGAGTATTGTGGGTAGAGGTTCTCTTATAGGTGTGATATAGTCCAAAGGATTAAACATATCACTTCCCATATGGTCAACATTGATGTGAAACACCCCTAAGGGGGATGCATTATTGTAAGGTTTAGGCGTGGGAATTCTCCCATCGTCTTCTAAATCTTGTATTTTGTGCTTTAAGACATAGCAACGTTCAGTATCATGTCCAACACCTCTATGATAAGCACAATAAGCTTTACCATTCCATTTAGGGAATCTTCTTTCTGGTGGAGTGGGTGGTGTTGGCCCTGTTTGCGCAAGTAAGCCTTTTTCATTTAATTTTTCTAACAATTCTTTATAGCTTGCAGGAAATGGAGTAAATTGTCTTTATTTTGTCCATCTTTTTCTAGGATCATCATATAGATTTGTGTTATTGTATTGTGTGGAGGTCGCAAATACGTCAATAAAGGATGATGCATTATCATTCCCCTTCTTGTTGTTATTCTTAGGTTGATGATGATGATGATGTTTGTTTTCTTTTTCTTTAGCAAGATCATCTTCAATCATAGTAGCCACATAATGGACCTTTTGAAAATTTTCTAGACCAAGGTAACTGTAGGGAATATTTCAAGCATTACTCCTAGCTTGAACCCCACTATGATCATACACTAAAGTACGGTGGCGTCCAAACCGAAAGAAGATAGAGCAAAAGAGTCACCAATAAGTTTTAGGAACTTGTAAATCGTTCACAGGGTGAAGGTTACACCCCTTAACGATCCAAGAGATCGTTAACTCCAATAGGTCTAGAACCAAGACTAGTAGTTCGGGGATGAAGGTACAAATCCAACCTAAAAGAGATTGAACCTGCCCTAATAATAGGCCTCTACTTTATTCTGATCGTACTCATGTGCGCTTTCTGACTAACATTCAATCAATAGGATTACCTTAAACCTATTTATCTATGTTGGTTGAATATTAATGCACAAACAAAACTATTATTGGCGATCACTTGAATTATAATCAAATTAACCCTAAACAAGATTATTAATTATCTTATTAAGCGTGATTACAAGTACAAATTCCCTTTAAATATGAATAAAAGGAGTGATCAAGCAATAAAAATAAATATCAAGCAACAAAATAATAATAATAAATTATAATCAAAATTATCATAATAATAATCAAAACAATAATCTTCATAATAATAATTATAATAATTATAGTCATAATAATCATGTTAAAGCATAATAATAGCAAGACCCTAGGCATGATAATAACAAGATTAATAACAAACCCTAGCATGTCACTAAACATTAAAAAATCAAAGCTTTAATCCTAACATGATACTAACATGCTATTAGGAAAGAAAATAGGAAGCATCGCAGGAAACACAATTGTCATGTTTGATAATAGAAATTATAATTGTTACCCTAAACATGATACTAGGAAGATCAAAACACCCTAACATAACACTAGGAATCATAATAACAGCCTAAGCATGATTTCTATATCATAATAACAATAAATCAATTAAAGCACTTACTTGGATGCCTCGTACCTCTGTCTAATAACAAAATACACACGTCAGTAACTTCAAGGAAAATAATAATTAAAACAATAAATTAAATAATTGAAATAAATATTTGGGACCAAACCCTCAGAAATTAAAACCTTTCACGTCTAGGGCGAAGGCAACTTCGAATTATGCTAGGTGTGTCTAGTGCTAATGTATGAGGAATTGTGTTTGTAAAAGGCTGGGCTAGAAAGAGAGACGGAATCATGAATTTCTTGATGAGAGTTGGTGATATTTGAGAATATTTGATGATTAAAAAAAGGGAGATATGACCTCTATTTATAGAGAAAAAATACAGTCGAAGAATAAGAAGAGAATCCGAATTCGAATCGAAATAGAACTCGATTGACAGCAGTTTTTGCGGATTTTGTTTTTATCATATCTTTTGATCCACAAGTCCAAATAAGGAATATGATATGTTGTTGGAAATCTCTTGAAGTCTAATTTCCAACCCAATTGAAAGAAGATTAAAATCTTTTGTAAATAAAAAGATATGGCTGAAATAGTGGGGCGGTGTCAGTTTTGGATAGAGTTTTGTATCTCATTCATATCTTTTTTCGTTATAGCTCGGACTTATTATTATAATATATCATTGGAAAGATAATTTCAAGATCTATCCAACCATATAAAATTTGGATAAAAATTATAAGGCATAAAAATAAAATCTGACTGTCTTTGAACATCATTGAATTCAAATAGAATTAGAATTTAAGAAAAAGGAAAGTTTTTATTTAAATCAAATTCTTTAATCTTATCTTTTCAAAAAGGATAATTAAGATCTTTAAGAAACTTATAGAAGCTTCTAATAAATCCTAATTATTTAGGAATAGGATTAGACCTTTGGACCCTCAACATGATCATTGGGTCGTAGGTAAAATCCGATTTGGGCCCAATTTAGTATTTTTGCCATAACTTCCTCATTATTCATCGGAATTGGGCTTATAATATATCGTTGGAAAGGTCTTTTAAAGCCCCATCCATCTACACCATTATTGGACGCATATCATGGACCAAATTAAACTAGAATGCACGTTTTTCAAAAATAAGGTAAGAAAATAAATATTTTTAAAAACAGGAAGAAGAAATATTTTAATAAAAACATCCTCATCACTAGACTTTTCACACTTTCGCTTTGTTCGATAATCAAATGACATGAAAGGTATTCATCACTGGGTTTGGATTTGGGGAGACACATTTGGGTGTCTACAGAAGCCCCCACTTTGACTGAGTTTGGAGAAACGCAAGTTTCGAAAACAAAAGTTAAAGTATCGATAGGGACGGAGAATGATTCAGAACGTTCTGCAATCCTAAATCATTCTTGTAACGCCGATACCTGCAAAACTAGCGTTAGTTAAACAGATAAAAGAGCTAAGAAACGCGTATCTTGCACCGTCGAGCACACATCTCTGGAAGTAACCGATTTGTTGCTACATTTGTTGTTGTTGTGACAACCTTCCACAAGCTAGGGAATGTCATCCTGCTGTTTGTTTTGACGATCTTCTACAAGCTAGAGAATACAGCCTGAAGACTGCTATGCCTGTAACTGCCTCTAATATCCGCTGTGATAGTCTTCGAAAAGATCACTGCTTGATGATCCTTAATGCTGCTATGCCAGTACGTCGGCGCTTTGCTGCTTGTGAACCAGTATGTCGGTGCTTTTGCTGTGATGACAATCCTCTTTTCTTTGGGAATAGTTTCCAACAAACCTCTTGTATGATGTATGACAATCTGATTTAGGGAAAGTTGTCAATGCTTAGTAACAATCCATCCTTGGAAATGTTGCCACGATGAAGCAACAATCCGTATCTCGGAAAATTTGCCAAAATCCAATTTTTGGGAAAAGTTACCAATGCTTCGTAACAATCTTTCATAAGAACTTTGCTAAAATCGACAATCCACATATTGGAATATAACTCTTGAAAGAAATCCACCTTTGAAATTTTCCAATGCTATGTGACAACCCTTTTAGGAAAATATTGCCACAATTGACAATCTGCGTCTTGGAACATTTGCAAAAAGAGTCAACCGACAATCCACTTCGGGAAAATTTGCCAATTACTAAAATGAATGACAATCCACGTTGAGGAACCTTTGCCGAAATTTATGATGAATAGAGACCTACAACAATCCTTTGGGAAATTTTGCCATAGGGAACTGGGTGTATGGAAATCCTATCTCGGAAAACTTGCCAGCGATGACAATCCAAACTTAGAAAAACTTGCTAAACAGGGAAGGAGCACGAGAATCCATGCTTGGAAACTTTGCCAGAGATGACAATCCAATCTTGGAAAAATTGTCGTTGAAGAAGATGCACGACAATCCATTTTTGGAAATATTGTCGTTTAAGAAGAATGTGCGACAATCCATATTTGGAAATATTGTCGTTTAAGAAGAATGCGCGACAATTCGTATTTGGAAATCTTGTCGTTTAAGAAGAATGCGCAACAATCCATATTTAGAAATATTGTTGTTTAAGTGCTTGCTTTTAAACCGATATGCTGGTGCTTGTAATGAGCCAGTGTTTTAGGCGCTTAAGCTAAGTGAGACGGTTTTTTGTCAGGTCAATCACTTACTACGATTGTAATCGAGCCAACTACTAATCATGTCAATTTGCTTATAGAGGCTAACTGGCGTACCAAGGAACCCGAAATTGTTGTATGAGTTCGAAATAGCCATTCTGAGAGGCTTCGAGCTCTGTCGCTGCTGAAATATCTCTGTCGTCAAGAATTGACTCTATCGCCAGACGTTGGGATCTAGAGCCAGGCGCTAAACTCCATTGCCAGACACTAGATGTTGTTGCCAGACGACAGCCTTGTAGTCTGGTGCTGGAGTCGGGTCTTCCCTACTCTGCTCTTGCTGCCGCTATTGCTTGGTTTCGCTCCGAACTTTGATCTTGGTCGTTTCATTTCAACCAAATCCGCTCAAATCTTTTATAAATTAAAGCTCTTCATCTCTAATATAGTGATCTATGTAACTCCTCTTATCTTGAAGGAATCTCCTGTGTCATATTCGGTTTTTTTCGAAAAAAAAAATCGAGAATGTCGTCCTCGCTTGCTGGGATGCACCTGCATTTATATCTTTGACTATAGGACTTTGCTTATCTTTCTTTATGGTTGACCTAAGACTTAGTGTTGCTTGAATCATTGACTTGACATGACTCAAGGTATAAACTTAACTCACTATGATTGACTGACTCGAGGTTGACTCGACTCGATGTGACTCATGTGTGCGTAGTGTAGACTCATGAAACTTGATATGTACATGACTCGAAATTCAGAAAAACAAAAATTTCCGTCATTTTTGTGGAGGGTACCGACTTTCTCCCAAAAAAGAAAGACGCAAAAAAAGAATCGAAGTTTTTGAAGGTGCATGTTAAATAAGCTTAGTCAAATGTCATTTTATACTATCTCTCAAGGATTGTAACATCTTAGACTATCCTAATTGACTCAATAATGAAAGTATTTAGGTAACTTAGGCACGGAGGCTAAGCACTTCATACTTTGTGATGCAATGATGATTGATGAGCGATTTTGACATGACAAGGCATGCTTCAGCGTTGTGTTAAGATTTCATGACAAAGGGTTCCTTAGGGAAAGACTATTTGGTCATGTATCTGTGCGGTGTGTGAAAGTGATACTAAAGTTAGGCCGCAAGCTAAGGGCTAAGTGTGTGGGAAAAATATATTGACAAGAGTCAAATGGTGGTGACTCTTAGGCTAGGTAAGCTAATGATGTAGGGATCAAGCCCCCAAGTCTAGCTCTAAGTAAACAGGGATAAGCATAGGGGATCTCTTGATATGCATGATCAATTATGAATGTAAATATGAATGCATGTTTATTACGACCGCACCCCTTTGTGAGGTTGCCTACGTATCCGTTAGGAATCAGGCCGAACGTAGCTGACAGGGTAAAGTCGTATCCCCTAATCAAAAATAATTACCTAAATCACTAACTAAGGTAGATAGGGAAGTAGGGTCGAACTCCACAGGGAAACGGGTCTTTTTAATTATAATTGATTAATATAATCTAAATTATCTAAGTAACCAATATCTTAAATGTGAATTCTATACTACGAAGAATGAGTTTAGGGATAAAAGAATCAATAATAAGGAAACCTAGGGTCACAGGTTCACCAATAATTAATATTCCGGGATAGAACGAAGTAATTAATAATTAACAATGCATAGATAACATGATTAACAGGCTCTCGCAATTTATTAATCAACAAAGATCTAACAGGCTCGATTTATCTGCTCGATATTAAATCAACATCTGCTCGATTCATCAATTCAATATTGCTAAACATTCACAATCAAATTACATCTGCTCGATTCATAATCTAATTGCAAAGAATTAAAATAATTCAATAGGAAATTATCATGTAATATCAACAATCAATAATAACAAACTATCCCTTCATATTAATTATGGATCCCCATAAACCCTAGAATTAAACTACTCACTAATCATCATAAATAAACCAATCAAATGAATAAATAAGAACATAATCAAGAAAACAATTAAAATAGCTGAAATTAAAAAGGGAAGAAATTGTACCAAAACAAATCTGGAATTAAGGAAGGAATTAAGAACAAGAGTTTAGAGAGAATTTAAGAGAGAGAAAAATACTAAGTAGAGAGAGAAAGTCTAAGAGAAATAAGGTCATAAATTATCCGTACAAAACGTATAAATACTTCTCCTAAAACAAGAATTAACTAAACTTAATCAGACTCTAGGAAAAACACGCGCCCGATCGGGCGAAGGGGCGCCCGATCGGGCCCGCCTTTTTTACCACGCCCAGTCTAATATGCCGCGCCCGATCGAGCCTACACTCACCCGATCGGGCGCGCCTTTCCTTGATAGCATCCATGCGCGCAGCCGCCGGATCGGGCGTATACTTGCCCGATCGGGCCCGGTCTTCATCTTCAAGGCTTGAACTTCGATTGGGCTAGATTTCTCGGCCCAATCCATATTTCCTCTCGGGTCTCGAATACATGGTCCAATTGCCTTGTGATCCAAATAACCGAGCCCTTAATCACCGACTCGATGGCTCTAGTCGGCCTTGGCCTCCAAAAGTGGTCGTGTTCCTCCAATGCTCGTAGTCGCTTCATAAAAATCCCGAGAAAATGCTCCAAAGGTGCAATTCCCTGCAAAACTTAACCAAAACTACGAAAACACTAGAAACACATATTAGTAATAAAAGTGGCCCGAAAGAGCCAAAAACACTACTAATAATGACCACGGGACGGGGGTAAAACACTATATAAAATAGACATATCAGTAGCTCTAGCCGAACCTCGCACAAGTGTGTGTATACCTCAAAAAGGTCTTTTTAAGGGTTATAACGTGGTTAGGCTAAAGGTTATAGAAGAAAGGGATAAAGGCTCAAGACCCTAGATAAGTCCCCAAGGTGTGCAACCTTGCTTTTGAATCTTTGTATTTTTATGCTTGAGGCTTTATACTCTTTTTTAGCTCTTTCTTTTTCTTTAGCATTTATTTCATTTTTATAAGTGTGGGCAATCCCGATCATGCGGTCTATCACTCACTTGGCATTCATGTTTCTCAGGCACGGTACCGAGCACTCGATAAGAGACGTAATCTGAGACGTGTTCATATCGAAGACATTTTCATATCGAAGACATTGGAACACTTGCCCTTTTGTACACTTTTATTTATTTATTTTTCTATTTTTGCTATTTTAATCTTTTGAAGTCACTCAAGCTTCTTATGATATTGAAAACTTCATAAGTTTCACATTATCCCATCCCAAAGTTAGGTAGATGTAGGTTGAAAAATAAAAGGTCTATTGTTAGACGAGGCTCAAAGTTGTGTATCAAGAAAGGATCGCATATTTGAAGGGTGAAAGGTAATATGATGTAGCTACAAGGGGTGCCTCAAATCATTGGTATACCTTGTGCTTAGTTTGACATGGATTTTTTTTTTTTTAAAATGCAATGTAATGAAATGATCATATGCAAGAAAATAAATGCTCATTTTATTAAAGGAAAAAGAAATAATCTACAAAATTAATCTAAGGGGAATAAAAAGGTGCCTATGCTAGACTTATTAGGGAAAGGGTAAATAAAAAAGAAAAAGAAGAGGTCATGAAATCTTGTCGTTGAAGCTCGCCTCTTGTCTTGTGTTGTTTGCTTCATCATCACCCAGTCTTCTCGCTAGCTAGAGGCAATGGGATCTTTTTTGCTTTTATGAGATCTTGAATGAGATTTTGAAACCTGTAGCATTCATCAGCGGTATGACTGTTTCCTCGATGGTACTTGCAATAGGAGTTGGGATTCCATCTCAAAGATCGATTTTCTGGCGTTCGATCCTCGGTAGGGCCAATTGGTTTGATTAATCCTCGATCGTAGAGACGGTCGAAAGCAGCATCGTAGGTCATTCCAATGGGTGTGAATTCTCTCCTTGGTTTCTTTTTATATCCTTGATTGTCCATGGCTAAGACACCATTATGGTCAAAGGTACTAACATTATTACTAGAGTGGGCGTTTTCGAAAGAAGAAGGATTGTCGTTCTTCTTTCCTTTCCAGCCACCTTGGTTACTATTGTTAGTAGTTTTTTGCTTTGCGAGGTCATCTTCGATTTCAATTCCGATGTCATAAACGGCCTTGAAAGTATTCAAATTGTGTTGATATTTTAAATACTTTGAATACTTCTCTTGGAGATTCTTGATAAATATCGTCACAGATTCTTTTTCGGAGGGCACCTCAATAATCTTAGCAGAAGTTTCCCTCCATTTATTAAAGAAAGAAGTAAAGCCTTCATTCTCTTTTTTCTTAGCATCTCAAGTTATCTATAATCGGTTTCAACTTGAATATTGCACTTGTACCTATCAATGAAAGCGTTTACTATCGATTCCCAAGTAGAGGTTTTCTCTTTGTCAAGGGAGAAGAACCATTGTTGACAAACGGTTGCAAGAGATAAGGAAAACAAGGAATGAAAGACTTTCTTATCAATCCCCTTAATGTTCATCATAGTTTCAAAGGCTCTTAAGTGAAGATAAGGATTATCTGTTGCCTTGAATTTTGGGATGTCGTTGGCATTGAGCTTATGCGGAAGAAGTTCTTTGTCCACCAAGACCCCTTGTGAACTATCACTCTTACTTACAATTGGTGAAATATCACTCTCTAAAAATAAAATAAAATAAAATAAAAATAAAGTAAGAAAAATTAAGGAAAAGGAAAACTAGCCTAGAAAGCATGAAATACGGGTTGCCTCCCGCAAAGCGCTGGTTTATCTAGGTCCCGCACGACCTTCTCACCACCGTGAAGCTCATGTTGGAAGTGGAGTTAGGAGAGTCTTCTCCACATCTCTAATGGTAGCACCTTCATGATACACTTTCAACCTTTGGCCATTCACCTTGAATTCTTCACCTTTGTCATTCACCAACTCTACCGAACCAAATTTGTTTACCTTTGTGACAGTGAAGGGACCGGACCATCTATACTTCAACTTTCCTGGGAAAATCTTCAATCTAGAATTAAAGAGAAGAACCTTGTCGCCCGGTGCAAACTCTCTTGGTAGGATCCTCTTGTCATGCCACTTCTTGGTCTTCTCCTTGTAGATCCGCGCACTATCATATGCCGACAATCTAAACTCATCCAACTCATTGAGTTGAAGGAGTCTCTTCTTACCTGCGGCCTTAGAATCCATATTAAGCTCTTTGATCGCCCAAAAAGCTTTGTACTCCAATTCTACGGGAAGATGACATGCCTTACCATAGACCAATCTATAAGGTGAAGTACCGATCGGTGTCTTAAATGATGTTCGGTGTGCCCAAAGTGTGTCATCAAGCTTCATGCTCCAATCTTTCCTTGACTTGGCTACTACCTTTTCTAGGATCGCATTGATTTCTCTATTAGAGACCTCAACTTGACCACTAGTTTGAGGGTGGTAACTAAGCCCTGTTCTGTGATATACGCCATACTTCTTGAGGAGGTTATCCAATTGTCTTTCATGGAAGTGGGTACCCCCATCACTGATAATAGCTCGTGGAACACCAAACCTGGGAAATATGATCTTCTTGAAGAGCTTAATGACTACCTTGGAATCATTTGTTGGTGAAGCTATGGCTTCTACCCACTTGGACACATAATCGACGGCTACAAGTATGTAACAATTCCCATTGGAAGATGGGAACGGCCCCATATAATCGATACCCCAAACATCGAATATTTCAACTTCGAGAATCCCAGTTTGGGGCATCTCATGCCTCCGCGAAATGTTGCCAGTCCTCTGGCAAGAGTCACAAGCCTGCACAAAAGTGTTAGCATCTTTAAACATAGTAGGCCAAAAGAAGCCTGACTCATTAATCTTAGCCACCGTTTTAGTGGGGCCATGATGTCCACCATAGAGTGAAGTATGACAACTGGTAAGGACTCCGTGAACCTCCCATTCGGGAACACACCTGCGAAATAATTCATCTGCACACTCACGAAACAAAAAAGGGTCATCCCAAAAATAATGTTCAACATCATAAAGGAATTTCTTTTTCTGTTGGTAGGACAAGTCAGGAGGTAGAGTATCACCCACTATATAATTATCAAAATCAGCGTACCAAGGGTGATGCTCTACAACTGCATGCAGGTTGTCATCAGGGATAGAATCATCTATACGTAAAGAATCCTTACCCTCATCATACCTGATACGTGACAAGTGGTCTGCCACTACGTTCTCTGCTCCCTTTTTATCTTTTATTTCAATATTGAAATCTTGGAGCAAGAGAACCCAACGGAGTAGCCTTGGCTTTGATTCCGCCTTAGCTATCAAGTATTTCAATGCTGCATGATCAGTAAAAACAATAACTTTAGAACCAACTAGATATGATCTAAATTTTTCTAAAGCATAAATAACAGCAAGAAACTCCTTTTCTGTGGTGGCATAGTTGACTTGGACTTCATCTAAGGTTTTGCTAGCATAATAAATAGCATGCAAAACCTTATCCTTCCTTTGTCCGAGCATGGCTCCTAGTGCAAAGTCACTTGCGTCACACATGATCTCGAAAGGGAGGTTCCAATCGGGAGCACATATGATGGGTGCCGATATCAAAGCTTGCTTTATCCTGTTAAAAGCCTCAAGACACTCATCAATAAAAATAAATGGGGCATCCTTGAGCAAAAGTTGTGTCAGTGGTTTAGCAATTTTAGAGAAATCTTTGATAAAGCGGCGATAAAACCCCGCATGACCCAAGAAGCTTCTAACTCCCTTAACATTGACTGGGGTTGGTAATTGCTCAATCACTGATATTTTAGCTTTGTCTACTTGTATGCCCTTATCAGATATAATATGGCCAAGGACTACTCCCTCTGTCACCATAAAGTGACATTTCTCCCAATTAAGTACTAAGTTGCATTCTTCACATCTTTTCAAAATTTTAGCGAGATTAATTAAGCATGAATCAAATGAAGAACCATATACGCTAAAATCATCCATAAAGACCTCCATAATAGACTCTATGAAATCAGAAAAAATGCTCATCATACAACGTTGAAAGGTAGCAGGTGCATTACATAAACCAAAGGGCATTCTACGATATGCAAAAGTGCCATAAGGGCATGTAAAGGTGGTCTTTTCCTGATCTTCAGGGTGGATCGGAATTAAGAAAAATCCCGAATACCCGTCCAAATAGCAAAAGAATTTGTGATTAGCTAACCTCTCAAGCATTTGATCAATAAAGGGGAGAGGGAAGTGATCCTTTTTAGTGGCGATATTTAATCTACGATAGTCTATGCACATACGCCACCCTGTTACAGTTCTAGTGGGAATTAATTCATTTTTATCATTAGTTATCACAGTCATCCCACCCTTCTTCGGTACTACCTGCACAGGACTTACCCACTTGGAGTCAGAAATAGGATAGATGATACCTGCATCAAGTAATTTCATCACCTCTTTCTTGACTACTTCCTGCATGTTTGGATTTAATCTTCGTTGGGGTTGAATGCAGGGCTTGTAATTTTCCTCTAGATGAATCCTGTGCATGCAAAAATCAGGGCTAATACCCTTGAGATCATCAATACTGTACCCTATAGCCTTCTTATGGGTTTTGAGGACCCCTAGAAGTTGGGAAGATTGTAGGTCGATGAGTGCAGTACTGATGATCACGGGGTGTAGTTCCTGCTCATCTAGAAAAACATATTTTAAATGAGAAGGGATAGGTTTTAGCTCAGGTTTCTTGACCTCTGCAGGTTTTGAATCCTAAACTAAATTTACTACCTTCATTGTCTCCTTGGGGCTTAACTCTTCTAAGGAAAGAGCTTTTTCAATACTTTGTACCTCATTACCCCAAATGCTTGCATTGTCGCTAGATAAATTCCCGCAGAGAACTTCCTCCAAGGGATCCTTCGCAAGAACCTGTGACAAGCTATCAACACAAATATCGTCCATTATATCAATTGTATCAATATAACAACAATTTTCCTCTAACATAGGCCCTTTCAAAACCTTCCCTAAATTAAAGGTAACATTATCGTCACCTACAGAAAGGGTTAGTTTACCATTTTTCACATCAATAATAGCTCCTGCAGTGTGGAGGAAAGGCCTACCTAATATAATGGGTATTTGTGTGTCCTCTGCCATATCTAAAACAACAAAATCAACAGGAATAAAAAATTTACCAACTCTGACAGGTACGTCCTCCAAAATACCTAAGGGATATTTTATCGAACGATCTGCCATTTGCAAAGTTATATTAGTAATTTTTAATTCCCCCATATTTAATTTAGCACATATAGATGATGGCATGACACTGACACTAGCACCCAGATCACATAAAGCTTTATCAATAAAAACATTCCCAATGTGACAAGGGATAGAAAAACTACCGGGATCCTTTAATTTAGGAGGTGATTTATTTTGCAAATAAGCACTACACTCCTCTGTGAAAGCTACAGTTTCTACTTCATTAAAGGCCCTTTTCCTAGTTAGAATGTCTTTCATGAATTAAGCATAAGCAGGTACTTGAGTGATTAAATCAGTGAAAGGAACTGTTACCTGCAGGTTTTTCACAACCTCTAAAAACTTACCGAATTGTTTATCAAGCTTACTCTTCAGTTGTCTATTAGGGAATGGAAGCTTGATAACTGGGCTCTGCACATCTCCTCCCTTATCCTGCAATTTACCCTGCACAGAAACATTAGTAGGGTTAGTATCTTTTTGTAGCCCTGCAGGGCTAGCAGGATTACTGTTTAGTGTAGAGGAATCTAGATCAGGAACTAGTCCATATTCCTTTGGCATAGGAGGTCCATCATAATGTGAACCACTCCTTAGAGTGATTGCATTAGCATGATCTGTAGGATGGATAGGTTGTGATGGTAGAGCTCCCTGCTGACGAGATTGTAGGGTAGATGAAAGTTGTGCAATTTGATTGTCCATGATTTTATTATGGGCTAGAATAGAATCAATTTGCGCATCCCTACTCTCCATATGCTTTTGCATATTAGCTAGCATCGCTCTAATTTCTGTCATGGCAGGGTCGGAAGATGATGAGGGTGATGCTTGGCTTTTCTGGCCGGCATTAGGATGGTAATATTTTTGCTGTGGTGGGGGCTGCTGTTGTGGTTGTTGTGGAGGTGGAGGGTTTTGTACATTGGTACTCCGGTATGAAAGATAAGGATGGTTTTTATAACCGGCATTGTAGGAATTGGAATAGGGGTTATTTTGCCTATAGGTTTGAAAGTCATTAACTTGTTCCATAGAGCTCCTACAATCTTGCTCCCAATGACCTACAATTCCACAATTTTCACAAAAAGCCTCATGGTTAGAAACAGCAGAAACATTAGCTACAGAGTTAGGAGCAGCAGTAAGATTATCTAATTTTTGACAAATAGATGTTAATTGAGCTTGCAAAAAGGATACAGAATCGACATTATGTTTTCCCTTATTTGCAAACCCCCTCGGATTCCCATATTGAGAATTGTGTATTGCCATGTCTTCGATAACCTGTCCTGCATCATCCACATTTAAATTCATAAACCTCCCACTAGCTGCCGAATCTAATACTGATCTGGAAGAATTTCCAAGTCCATTATAGAATGCTTGGATCAATTGCCATTGTGCTAGATTGTGGTGGGGGCACTCTCTTTGTATATCCTTGAACCTCTCCCAAGCCTCATATAATGTTTCGTCGACCTCTTGAGCGAAGTTCTGAATAGCACTTCTTAGTACCGCTGTTCTCTCTGCAGGATAATATTTATTATAAAAATTCAAAGCAACAGTTTCCCAGTCAGTAATACCAAGTGCAGTTCTATTCAAACCATTAAACCATAATTTTGCTTTTCCACATAAAGAAAAGGGAAAAAGAATCTCCCTGTTTTGGTCCTGCGTAACCCCGACTTGTCTAATGGTGTTACAATATTGGCAAAAATCTGCGATGTGAAGATTAGGATCTTCACCCTTAGCTCCGCTGAACTGCTTCCTCTCTATCATAGTGATAAATTGGGGCTTGATCTCAAATTGAACTCCGTCTAGAGCCGGAGTAGGAGTAAGGTGCGGGAAATCTGTGAGCTTCGGTTGCGAATAATCGCTGAGTTTCTTCTGGGCCGTCATCTCTGATTCTGAATCTGAAGGAATATCTGTATCACTAGAATCAGGGGGAGGATCTCTTCGATCGTTGTCCTCCTCAGAACCCGCCAGAATTTGTCTATAGAGTCTCCTTTGCCTATGAAAAGAACGCACGATCTCAGGATCAAAAGGGATGTCACCTGATCTAGAACACCTGGGCATAAACAAAGAACTAAAGACAAATATGAGATTTGCCTCAAAGAACTAATGTTCTCTGAGGCAAAAAGGGGGGATAATCTAGACTACAAAAATATAATCAGAAAATAAAAATAAAACCGTTTCCTCGGCAACGGCGCCAAATTTGACAGGGTAAAGTCGTATCCCCTAATCAAAAATAATTACCTAAATCACTAACTAAGGTAGAGAGGGAAGTAGGGTCGAACTCCACAGGGAAACAGGTCTTTTTCATTCTAATTGATTAATATAATCTAAATTATCTAAGTAACCAATATCTTAAATGGGAATTCTATACTACGAAGAATGAGTTTAGGGAGAAAAGAATCAATAATAAGGAAACCTAGGGTCACAGGTTCACCAATAATTAATATTCCGGGATAGAACGAAGTAATTAATAATTAACAATGCATAGATAACATGATTAACAGGCTCTCGCAATTTATTAATCAACAAAGATCTAACAGGCTCTCGCAATTTATTAGACCTAAGTTCCTATTAAAAATAGCCTTTAATATTAAATCAACATCTGCTCGATTCATCAATTCAATATTGCTAAACATTCACAATCAAATTACATCTGCTCGATTCATAATCTAATTTCAAAGAATTAAAACAATTCAATAGGAAATTATCATGTAATATCAACAATCAATAATAACAAACTATCCCTTCATATTAATTATGGATCCCCATAAACCCTAGAATTAAACTACTCACTAATCATCATAACTAAACCAATCAAATGAATAAATAAGAACATAATCAAGAAAACAATTAAAATAGCTGAAATTAAAAAGGGAAGAAATTGTACCAAAACAAATCTGGAATTAAGGAAGGAATTAAGAACAAGAGTTTAGAGAGAATTTAAGAGAGAGAAAAATACTAAGTAGAGAGAGAAAGTCTAAGAGAAAGAAGGTCATTAATTATCCGTACAAAACGTATAAATACTTCTCCTAAAACAAGAATTAACTAAACTTAATCAGACTCTAGGAAAAACACGCGCCCGATCATGCGAAGGGGCGCCCGATCGGGCAAAGGGGCGCCCGATCGGGCCCGCCTTTTTTACCACGCCCAGTCTAATATGCCGCGCTCGATCGAGCCTACACTCACCCGATCGGGCGCGCCTTTCCTTGATAGTATCCATGCGCGCAGCCGCCCGATCGGACGTATACTTTCCCGATCGGGCCCGGTCTTCATCTTCAAGGCTTCGACTTCGATTGGGCTAGATTTCTCGGCGCAATCCATATTTCCTCTCGGGTCTCAAATACATGGTCCAATTGCCTCGTGATCCAAATAACCGAGCCCTTAATCACCGACTCGATGGCTCTAGCCGGCCTTGGCCTCCAAAAGTGGTCGTGTTCCTCCAATGCTCGTAGTCGCTTCATAAAAATCCCGGGAAAATGCTCCAAAGGTGCAATTCCCTGCAAAACTTAACCAAAACTACGAAAACACTAGAAACACATATTAGTAATAAAAGTGGCCCGAAAGAGCCAAAAACACTACTAATAATGACCACGGGACGGGGGTAAAACACTATATAAAATAGACATATCAGTAGCTCTAGCCGAACCTCACACAAGTGTGTGTATACCTCAAAAAGGTCTTTTTAAGGGTTATAACGTGGTTAAGCTAAAGGTTATAGAAGAAAGGGATAAAGGCTCAAGACCCTAGATAAGTCCCCAAGGTGTGCAACCTTGCTTTTGAATCTTTGTATTTTTATGTTTGAGGCTTTCTACCCTTTTTAGCTCTTTCTTTTTCTTTAGCATTTATTTCATTTTTATAAGTGTAGGAAATCCCGATCATGCGGTCTATCACTCACTTGGCATTCATGTTTCTCAGGCACGGTACCGAGCACTCGATAAGAGACGTAATCTGAGACGTGTTCATATCGAAGACATTTTCATATCGTAGACATTGGAACACTTGCCCTTTTGTACACTTTTATTTATTTATTTTTCTATTTTTGCTATTTTAATCTTTTGAAGTCACTCAAGCTTCTTATGATATTGAAAACTTCATAAGTTGCACACTATCCCATCCCAAAGTTAGGTAGATGTAGGTTGAAAAAGAAAGGTCTATTGTTAGACGAGGCTCAAAGTTGTGTATCAAGAAAGGATCGCATATTTGAAGGGTGAAAGGTAATATGATGTAGCTACAAGGGGTGCCTCAAATCATTGGTATACCTTGTGCTTAGTTTGACATGGATTTTTTTTTTTTTTTAAATGCAATGTAATGAAATGATCATATGCAAGAAAATAAATGCTCATTTTATTAAAGGAAAAAGAAAGAATCTACAAAATTAATCTAAGGGGAATAAAAAGGTGCCTATGCTAGACTTATTAGGGAAAGGGTAAATAAAAAAGGAAAAGAAAAGGTCATGAAATCTTGTCGTTGAAGCTCGCCTCTTGTCTTGTGTTGTTTGCTTCATCATCACCCAGTCTTCTCGCTAGCTAGAGGCAATGGGATCTTTTTTGCTTTTATGAGATCTTGAATGAGATTTTGAAACCTGTAGCATTCATCAATGGTATGACTGTTTCCTCGATGGTACTTGCAATAGGACTTGGGATTCCATCTCAAAGATCGATTTTCTGGCGTTCGATCCTCGGTAGGGCCAATTGGTTTGATTAATCCTCGATCGTAGAGACGGTCGAAAGTAGCATCGTAGGTCATTCCAATGGGTGTGAATTCTCTCCTTGGTTTCTTTTTATATCCTTGATTGTCCATGGCTAAGACACCATTATGGTCAAACGTACTAACATTATTACTAGAGTGGGCGTTTTCGGAAGAAGAAGGATTGTCGTTCTTCTTTCCTTTCCAGCCACCTTGGTTACTATTGTTAGTAGTTTTTTGCTTTGCGAGGTCATCTTCGATTTCAATTCCGATGTCATAAACGGCCTTGAAAGTATTCAAATTGTGTTGATATTTTAAATACTTTGAATACTTCTCTTGGAGATTCTTGATAAATATCGTCACAGATTCTTTTTCGGAGGGCACCTCAATAATCTTAGCAGAAGTTTCCCTCCATTTATTAAAGAAAGAAGTAAAGCCTTCATTCTCTTTTTTCTTAGCATCTCAAGTTATCTATAATCGGTTTCAACTTGAATATTGCACTTGTACCTATCAATTAAAGCGTTTACTATCGATTCCCATGTAGAGGTTTTCTCTTTGTCAAGGGAGAAGAACCATTGTTGACAAACGGTTGCAAGAGATAAGGAAAACAAGGAATGAAAGACTTTCTTATCAATCCCCTTAATGTTCATCATAGTTTCAAAGGCTCTTAAGTGAAGATAAGGATTATCTGTTGCCTTGAATTTTGGGATGTAGTTGGCATTGAGCTTATGCGGAAGAAGTTCTTTGTCCACCAAGACCCCTTGTGAACTAATGCCTTGAAACTTGTAGTCACTAGACAACTTGCTCAAACTTTCTTGCATGAGGTCCATCTGTTGTTGCTTTATAGGGTCATTTTGAGGGTTAAAACCTTCAATGCCTCAGTCACGGAAGTTAATTGATTATTGAGTTCGTTGAATTGTTCTTGAGTTGCCATTATCTTTTTAGCTTTCCTCTTTTGACGAATCGGCTTTTCAAAAATAAAGACTTGAATAAAGAGGTTGTCTTTGATTAATCGCCCTTCTCTCCTCGACCAAGTACTGTGGAAAGGGAAATTAGGGATATTCATTGTTAATTTTCTGACTCAACTCTATTCAACATGCATAGATGAAAGAAGGTAGGAAGAATGAAGGTTGTGATGTGAAGAAAAATGATGTAGATGGAGAGATATGAAGAAATTAGGAATCGAATGTGCCCCCAACTCGAACGACGGAAAAAACCGACTCATGCATGAACCTAAGACATGGTCATGGTGATACATACTCAAAGTGTGTGCTAAGACTAATGAGTTCAATGAGTGTAGGTGACATATTAAGACTCTTGCGTAAGACCATGTAGTAAGACTATGTGACTATACTCAAGCAAAGACTAAGTTAAGACCTCACGTATATGTATTAAACTGGACAGGTTGTGGTATTTTAGTCATAACTTCTTATATGTGACTCTGATTGGGATGAAGCCAACGCCAAATTTAAGAAAAAACTCGGGGCTACAGATCCATAGCTTGTACGACTCGTAGTTCTTCCTAGAACTCCGGCTATGACTAAAACAAGTTGACGTTTGTGCGGTATATGGGAATAAAAAACCGGGTTGACTTAAAGGGACTATAACTCGATTTTAAACATATTTATTTGCTCAAATTAATTAATTAAATAGTTTATTTAGGCTTAATCACAAGTCAAACAAACGGTTAGGAAAAATCACATAGAGTATGCACAACAAATAATGCACAATTAGTCAAGTAGGCACAATAAGATGCAATGAGTTTGCAACCTAAACATGGCTCTAGTTCTCTAAAGTTTGGGATATGGGTTAGTCAAAGAGGGTCCATGGTTAATTGTCCAGATGCACCGCGCGGAAGCCTTACCGTGAAGGGTTGGCGCGAGTGGATGGGACACCGCGAGTTTAGAAAAACTCGCTTCCATGGTTTGGTGAATTCAACATTCTCGGATGTACCCTTTGTTGCACATAGCGTTCAATCAAGTAGATGGAGCAAGAATTCCCAGAGGGTTATGTCCATATGTAGAACACATATGGGTTTCATAAAAGTGAGAAAAACTCAATCAGGAAGTAGGATCAAGCAAACAGTGCTAAAAACTAGTCGAAATTAGAATGCATATTTCTGGCTCGGTATTGGAAGAACTTGGCGCCAGCAAACAGAGGCTAGCGCCACTTTTTGGCTATAGCGCCTGGCGACAGAGGCTGTCGTCTGGCGCTAAAGTCAAAACATTGGCGCTAATCTTTGTTCGCTGACGCTATTTCCTACATGCCTCAGCAACTTTCTGTGCTCGATAAAATTTTCCGGTTTCACGCAACATTATTTCGATCCTAGTTGTGAAAGATATTCCTCAAATTTCCGACGTGTAAAAATCCTATGTTTTAACTCATTACGGATGGTCTTTCCAATGAGAACCTTTTTATGCATATGACAATAATGTTAATCAAAATTACGCACATGAAATACTTAGAACTTTTCGAGTCTAATCCACTCATTCATAATCATTGCCGAATAAATTTCAGGAATTAAAATAGAAATCCTCCCCAGTGGAGTCGCCAAAAACTGTAGGGAATATTTCAAGCATTACCCCTAGCTTGAACCCCACTGTGATCATACACTAAAGTACGGTGGCGTCCAAAGGGAAAGAAGATAGAGCAAAAGAGCCGCCAACAAGTTTTAGGAACTTGTAAACCGTTCATAGGGTGAAGGTTACACCCCTTAACGATCCAAGAGATCGTTAACTCCAATAGGTCTAGAACCAAGACTGGTAGTTCGGGGATGAAGGTACAAATCCAACCTAAAAGAAATTGAACCTACCCTAATAATAGGCCTCTACTTTATTCTGATCGTACTCATGTGCGCTATCTGACTAACATTCTATCAATAGGATTACCTTAGACCTGTTTATCTATGTTGGTTGAATACTAATGCACAAACAAAACTATAATTGGCGATCACTTGAATTATAATCAAATTAACCCTAAACAAGATTATTAATTATCTTTTTAAGCGTGATTACAAGTACAAATTCCCTTTAAACATGCATAAAAGGCGTGATCAAGCAATAAAAATAAATATCAAGCAACAAAATAATAATAATAAATTATAATCATAAAAATCATAATAATAATCAAAACAATAATCATCATAATAATAATTATAATAATCATAATCATAATAATCATGTTAAAGCATAATAATAGCAAGACCCTAGGCATGATAATAACAAGATTAATAACAAATCTTAGCATGTCACTAAACATTAAAAAATCAAAGCTTTAACCCTAACATGATACTAACATACTATTAGGAAAGAAAATAGGAAGCATCGCAGGAAACACAATTGTCATTTTTGGTAATAGAAATTATAATTGTTACCCTAAACATGATACTAGGAAGATCAAAACACCCTAACATAACACTAGGAATCATAATAACAGCCTAAGCATGATTTCTATATCATAATAACAATAAATCAATTAAAGCACTTACTTGGATGCCTCGTACCTCTGTCTAATAACAAAATACACACGTCAGTAACTTCAAGGAAAATAATAATTAAAACAATTAAATTAAATTAAATAATTGAAATAAATATTTGGGACCAAACCCTCAGAAATTAAAATCTTTCACGTCTAGGGAGAAGGCAACTTCGAATTATGCTAGGTGTGTCTAGTACTAATGTATGAAGAATTGTGTTTGTAAAAGGCTAGGCTAGAAAGAGAGACAGAATCAAGAATTTCTTGATGAGAGTTGGTGATATTTGAGAATATTTTATGATTAAAAAAAGGGAGATATGACCCCTATTTATAGAGAAAAAAGATAGTCGAAGAATAAGAAGAGAATCCGAATTCGAATCGAAATAGAACTCGATGGACAGCAGTTTTTGCGGATTTTGTTTTTATCATATCTTTTTATTTACAAGTCCAAATAAGGCATATGATATGTCGTTGGAAAGCTCTTGAAGTCTACTTTTTAACCTAATCAAAAATCAGATTAAAATCCTTTGTAAATAACAATATATGACCGAAATAGTGGGGCGGTGTCATTCATATCTTTTTCGTTATAGCTCGGAATTAATATTATAATATATCATTGGAAAGATAATTTCAAGATCTCTATCCAACCATATGAAATTTGGATACAGATTATGAGGCATAGAAATAAAATCTGACTGTCTTTGAACATCTTTGAATTCAAATAGAATTAAAATTTAAGAAAAAGGAAAGTTTTTTAAAAAAGGAAAGTTTTTATTTAACTCAAATTCTTTAATCTTATCTTTTCAAAAAGGATAATTAAGATATTTTAGAAGCTTCTAATAAATCCTAATTAATTTAGGAATAGGATTAGACCTTTGGACCCTCCACATGATCATTGGGTCGTAGGTAAAATCCGGTTTGGGCCCAATTTAGTATTTTGGCCATAAATTCCTCATTATTCATCGGAATTGGGCTTATAATATATTGTTGGAAAGGTCTTTTTAATTTTCAAGTCCCATCCAACTACACCATTATTGGACCCATATCATGGACCAAACTAAAATGGAATGCACGTTTTTCAAAAATAAGGTAAGAAAAGAAATATTTTCAAAATCAGGAAGAAGAGATATTTTAATAAAAACATCCTTATCACTAGACTTTTCACACTTTCGCTTTGTTTGATAATCAAATGACATGAAAGGTATTCATCACTGGGTTTGGTTTTGGGGAGACACATTTGGGTGTCTACAGTAACGTAGATGTTTGTTGTACTTTTCATGACAGTTGTCAATGAAGTTTTGTACTAACTCGAGTTCAAGAGGCCTTTGGGCAAGGTGAGCCTCCTTTTCTCGCCATCTACCATAGAAAGGAAGGAAACCTTCGTCGTCGCCTTGCTTAAGCATCTTGAGTTCATGTAAAGTTGACTTAAACTTTACGTTACTCTCATATTGGGTAGTGAAAGCCGAAACTACATCTTCCCCTGTTGCCTTGAATTTTGGATCTAGCCCATAGTACCACTCTCTCGTGGTTGGGTCTAGGGATAAAGGGAAAGTCAAAGCATAAAGCTTAGGATCAACTCCCTTTAGTGCCATAGTGCCAGTAAAACACATTAAATGATTTTGTGGATTATTGGTCACCTTAATATTGGCAAGTCTGTAGCTACGAACTTTTCCGGTAAAGCAAAACCTGGGGGAGGAGCAAACTTTTTTGCGTCAAAGTACTTGTTCCCCATTGTAGAACGAAGAACTAGCTTCTCCAACGAATTTTCTTTGATGGATAATTGTTCCATCTTTTCTTGAAAAGGCTAAGGTTTCAACAGTTTTCATTTAAGCCTTTTTTATTTTTTTAATTCTTCTCTCCTCGACCCCTTGAGCCTTTTCCTCTCTCAAACGAAGAATCTCTTGTTGAAGTTCTTCGATGTTTGGCCTTGTTGTTGGACTAGGATTAGTTGTCGAAGAAAAGTGGTTTTGAAAGGGGTTGATCTTTGGGTGGTAAACGTAGAATGCGAGTGCCCGGGGGTCCTCTTTCCCAAGCTTGGAAACCGGCCAAAAAGGAGTACGAAAGGATAAGTAAATCGATACACTTGTTTAAAAAGGAAAATAAAAAAGAAAAGACGGAAATATATTCAAATGGATAACATCACCCTTAACAATTCTTCAATGAAGATATTGTTTGGACAAGTCAATTTGTTTTTTTAAGAAATCAAAATTGACTCGTCCAGTGGGCGCGCGCAAGTGACTTAGTTGCGTGCGGCTGTCGCGCGCTACGGAATCACCTGCGCCGGGAGGGGTCGCGCAACTCAGTGAGTTGCGCGCGCCACCTGCTCGTAGAATATTTTTTTTTTAATTCGAGCGTTTTTTTTATCATCGTTTTTTTTATTCGATTTTTTTATGCTATCCTTTGAATATGACGCTAAATCACGAAGAGACAACTTCGTAATTGGGAACCTAGACCAAACTAAAAAGAGAAAAAGAAGACTATCCTAAAACGTTGCACATAGTCACAAACTCACATAAGCATGCCATAAGTCAAGATTCACGCAATGTCGTTCTAAGGTCAAAAAGACTTGGGTGTCCAAAGGTACCATATCTTAAGAAACGACGCACAAATCAATCACTCAACGTGTTGACTCATGACATCGCCCTCCCAACATTTTGTTGGCGATATGGGTGGGATGATTGTTATTGATTTCGAGATAGAAGCCTAGTGTTGGCGATCCCTAGCCAATGAGTCAATCCCCAATGGTTTAAGTGTGCTATGCTTATGCATGATGCAATGTTGCTTGTTTGGTTTTTACTCATGTGCAAAAGGAAGATATTATGCGTTCAAGTCTCGCTCTCTAACTAGAGATTATCCAAGTTAATTCTCGTTACAACCCATAAGCAACCTAGTGTTGGAAACCTTTGACCATAACTATGAATTAATCATGTAACCTCTAAGTCCCTAGCGGAGTCGCCACTATAAGGAGGGTGATCCCATCTTAAAGGGTACTCTACTTAAATGCCCATGGCCACTTAAAAGACTAGGAATTTACACTTGTTAGGGTGTAGTAGGATTTGAATTCCTGACTGTTCGGGGGACCTTGAATTAGAATTGATTCTATCATTACGCTTTTTTGTAAGAAACAATTAGGGAGTCGCCAATGAGTTTTAGGAAAAACTCATAAAGCTCGATCATGCCTTTCTTCCATGTGGAGTTCATGGAATAATCAGCACGAATCATAAGTTTACCCATGCCCAAATTGGTCTATAAACCAGAAATGAGTTCGGGAGCGAGGGTACTAAAATAATGTTCCTTTTAGAGGGAAATCGTTATCCTAGCCCTAGTGCGGCCTCTACCAGCTCTTCCTATTTTACAATTTCATCACCAAACAATATACGAAACACGATATCTAAAACTATGTTAGTTTATTTAAAAGCATTAATTCACGTAGGAATTACATCATAATGTTGTCGTTATTCTTATTTAATCAAATTTGTGAAAAGGACAAGAAAATAAACAATATTCTCCTTGGCTTAAGTGATCAACCAACAATTATTTAATTCAATTCTAATCTTTATTTAATGCAAGATAATATGTGGAATTGATTAATTAATTTTTTGAAGGAAATTTTTACTTTTACCACCAAAAAAATCAAAAAAATGTTTTTACCAGCAAAACTTCTAAAACTTTTATTTTACCACCAAAAAAAATTCTAAAAATTGTTTTTTACCACCTAACGTCAAAAAAACCGTTAAATCTTACGGTTAAAAAAAAATTCTTTAAATTTTGTGCGCAAAACGTGCTCTTCATAAGTTTAGGGGGCCATTTTGGTTCTACGGAATCAATTTGAGGTCAGAATTGACAAAAAATGATCAGAAATGCCTCGTTTTGCGTATCACGCTAATCGAGGTATTTTTATGCAAAACGAGGCATTTTCGATCATTTTTTGTCAATTCTGACATCAAATTTGTCCCGTAGACCTAAAATGCCCCCCAAAACCTTTAAAAAGCATGTGCTTGACACGAAATTCGAAGTATTTTAAAAATTCCGTTAGGTTTTTGACAACAGGTGGTAAAAAATAATTTTTAATTTTTTATTTGGTGGTAAAATAAAAGTTTTTGAAGTTTTGGTGGTAAAAAACATTTTTTTGAATTTTTTTGGTGGTAAAAGTCAAAATTTCCTTATTTTAAAGGTGATCAAACAACACTAATTAATTAATTAAGGTTTTTTTAGACAAGAAAATAAATTTGATTTAACTAAGTGCTCGGGAATTTACCACTTCTCTTTTCTAGATCTCCGTTTAGAACACTTATGGACTTCTTCTTGTCGGGGAACCTCCACCGTAGTAACAAAATATCAAAAAGGTGAGTGTTTAGGACAAGAGGGGCTAGGTTGCACAAGTTCACAAGTAATTCGTCAGAGTTTTTGGTTATTTTCTATCTGTTTAAGCCTCGGTTTAAGCTTTTAATTATAGGGAATGATTAGGTTTAGGGTTTCGAGTATTCTGCCGCAGCAGGTGTCGCGCGCAACTGAATGAGTTGCGCGCGGCATCACAGCGCAAGTGATTGGGTTGCGCTGCTATGGGAAGTGTTTGGGGTAAAAACACCCCCTATATGTGGACCAAGGCCACCTCGACACGTGTCCGCAAGCTCAGCGCTCAATGAGCCAATTAGAGCATGACACGTGTCACTCAATGATAGAAGGGTGAAAATGGGCTCTAAGCCCACAACCCTAGAAACCGTAAAAAAGTGGGAAGCCAATCTACTTAGGTTAAATAACCTAAGAGGCACATATCCAAATGTTCTATAAATACTGATCATTACATCAGTTTCAGGGGATCCAATTCTCTCAAAAAGGGCAATGCCCCCCACATTTACTCTCCCTTCTCTCTACTTTCTCTCTCTAAAATACATTATTTCGGTCACTGACTTGATCGTCGGAGGCGGACCTCCGGCCCCCCCGGGGTCCGTTTTTTTGCAGGTGATCGAGCCGTTCGAGTGTTGCATTGCAGATCTGTCTCCCGAGGGACGTACACACCCTCCATTCGGGTACGTACAAAAAACCCCAAAATAGGAAGCGCAACTAATTGTCTTGCGCGCGGCTTTATGGTAAGATTCGATTTTATATTTTCCGTATAATTCTTAATCTTCCGCAGCGCAACTCTGGAGGTTGCGGTGGGTGTCGCGTGCAACTGAATTAGTTGCGCGTGGCAGCCCAGCGCGACTATTTGAGATGCGCGCGATTTTTTCTGCGGTAGTACTGAGATTTAACCTAGGCGCTCCTAAATCCGTCATTATTAGGTTTTAAGCACGGGCTTAAAGCCTTATTATAACCAGGTTTAGTTAATTGGACCTTTGTTTTAGCTTTTATTTTTAATTTGTCTAGTCTTTTGCGTTTTGTGGCTTAACCAGTTATCCATAAGTATTCTTCACTTTGACCCAACACAAAGATGGCACAACGGTTGTGGATCACCGGCTCAAGAGGGGAGCCTCCTTTGGGAGGCAGCAGGTGTCATGAGGCCGGATGTCAAATACAGCAGGCGTCGTGAGGCTGAGTGTCGAGAGTCAGGCGGCCAAAAAGGCCTGTCAGACTAAGTCATGTACTTTTGAAGGTTAAAAGGCAGAGCTGTTTAATCTAAGTTTTATTAGGGGAGAGACGGCTAAATTGGCCAACTCCTCCATTTTAAACCGACTCATTTAATGAGTCGGCCACGTGCTATTCATGATTAATAGTTTGATACTATCAAAATCATATATATTAACAAATATATATATATATGTATATTACCAATTGTATTATACAATTGATTTTCAAGAGTAAGCTTACTCTTGTAATTAGTGGGTTACATGCGGCATTTACATGCGGCAAGTGAAATTCATTTCCACACTCCAAAGCTTTTGACAGCTAGCAAGTTTAATATATTAAACTACATATTCTACTCTTGAGTTATTACTCGTGAGAATAATATAGGCAGCAAGCGGTTTACTAAATTTATTTAATAATTTAGCTGCTTGTTGCTAATGAAATGACGTGAGCCAACAATTATATTGGAATGTCATCTAAATTATTAATTAAATGCTTTGCATAACTGATAGTATCAAGCGACATCATCTTGATGTCAGATCATCATCATCACAAAATCATTCATATATATATATATAGTTATATGAAAAGCCGCATGGATGTAGAATTTGTGGGTGAGGTCGAGAGCCACTCATTCATGCAAAGTGGAGCTTCATCTCCATAGCCGGCCTGCTAGGAAATATTGTCAAGATGCTAACGAGAAAGCAAGCGGCATGGCTAAATTTCTTGCAACAAAGTCAGCCAGCATCAAAGTTTATTAATCGCTTGACATCTTGAAAGCTCATCAAAGTTTATAGCCGACTCAAGCGGTATTCATTACCGGCACTTAGACCGATTGATCAAGAGGCCAATTCAAGCATTTGCTTGTGTTAGCATACACAAGCGGTTCTTGTGGCATACACAAACGGATTTTGTGCCGGCTAAGCATCATCATTTAATCATAAGTGCATATAACAGGCTGCTAGCATCTTTTACATTAGTGTACTTAGGCGGCTTAGGGAAGCTTTGCTCTAATGGGATCAGCCGGTGATTTCTAGCAACGGTGGCAGCCGGTCAGAGCTATGAACGGTGCCTCAATTAAGTGGCTGCCATGGCTCAATTGCTCATCAACTTATCCCGGCTGCAAGGGCAGCTTTTCTCATCAATTAAGCTCGCTTGCAGTGCTGCTTTGTGCCTCTATTAAGCCCGGCTGTGGGCTGCTTGGTTCATTTTCAAGCACAGCTGTAGGCGCTGCTTTGTTATTCACCAAATCCGAAGGTATCCTTGGCTCATTGAGCTTGATGAAGGGCTGCTTTGTTCATTGATACCTGCGGCTGAATCCATTTAAACCCGGCTGTAGCGGTTGCTTTGAACAACCTCAAAGCCGGCTGTGATGTGAGCTACCAAGAGCTCGATTGAAAGCCTGATCAATCGGCAGCCGACCTAAGCAAGGGTCAGACGTCATAGAAAGCCGCATGTGCTTTGTTCTTTATTAAAACCGGCTAAGTCATTGGCTTATTATAGCCCGGATGATGACCTACTTCTTGTCTCAACCAAGCTCGATTGTGTGATTTCTTTGTTCCTCAATCAAGCCTAGCTGTGGGGCTGCTTTGTTCATCCTCAAAAGTCGGCTGAAGAGCTGTATATGGTCATATTTTTATCCAAAAATTTGAAGGAGGGCAAGATAGTGAGTCGTTCCTCAAATACCGGTTGTATTATCTTCAATAATGTGAGCTGCTTTAGCCTTGAGCCTCACTACCTTGCAAATTTGGAAATCATTATTATGATTCACAAAAAAAAAAAAAAAAAAAAAAAAAAAAAAAAAAAAAAGGAAAAGCTGTCTAACTGATGTTCTACCATTTTGTATAAACATACAACTTTGGTGGAAAAAAGGGAGAGCCGCTCCATTATTAATTCTTGCCTTAACAAGTCAGACTCAACAATGAATATTTCTGCACTCCTTATCGCCTGGGTTGTAGCCAATTAAATCCGGCTGCCATGGTTGCTTTGAATAACCTCAAAGACGGCTGTGATGTGAGCTAGCAAGAGAGCTCGATTGTAAGCTTGCTCAAGCGGCAGCCAACCTAAGCAAGGGTCAGACGGTATAGTAAGCCGCCTATGTAATCAGAGCAAACCCATTTCTCGAGCTCTAAATTTTTGACATCTCATGCCCGCTTGTCACAACTTGAAGAGCTCATTCTCATGAATCAAGCAAGGGGCAGCTTCCCTCGCCAATTTACCCCAGCTGTAGTGGCAGCTTTGCTCGTCACAAAAGCCGGCTGTGTGGGCATCCACGCTTATCAATTTATCCCGGTTGTATGGGCACCCAGGCTCATCAACTAATTTCGACTGTAGGGGTTGTTTCCTGCCTCAACAAAGCCGGCTATGTGGCTTCTTTATGCCTCAACCAAGCCCAGCTGTGGGGCTGCTTTGTTTATCCTCAAAAGCCGGCTGAAGGGGTTGTCTATGGTCATATTTTCACCCAAAGATCTAAGGGTGAGCAAGGTAGTGAGTCGTTCCTCAATACCGGTTGTATTATCATTGAAGAACTTCAATAATGTTAGCTGCTTTAGGCGGTATCCAATACCGTATCAGCCTTGAGCCTCACTACCTTGCAAAAATTGGAAATCATTATTATGATTTTATTTTTTGTATTAAAAAAAAAAAAAAAAAAAAAAAAAAAAAAAAAAAAAAGGTGAATTACCCGCCTAACTGCTCTATCATTTGTATGTACATACATATTTAATTTGGTGGAAAAAGCATGCAACACTTAGTATATAATATACATAAGTAGCATACTAAAAGATTATTAGCCACATTCGGCACTTTGACAGCAAGACAAAGCTCCTTTTGATAGCATTAGGTGGCAATCCACTATTAAACCTCTCATTTATTATTCTCATGTACGAGAATAATATACAATTCACTCAAAAAGCATGCTTAGCTAGAAGTTCTCTTGAGACGGGCAGCTGCTTCAAGGGGATTATTTTGAGGCTGTTCATCAAAGATATTTCCTTATATAAATTGCCGCATGTATAGCTAGCCTGATGGAGAACATGGAAAAAAAATGTCGGGTCCTTTCCTAACCGACTAGCATACGGCAAAGCTTCATTTGAGGGCACGCAAACGGCTCGAAAGCTTAATAAATCAATCAAGCCGGTTGAACGGGCTGCTCTGTTCAAGCGGCTGACATTGCAAATTACTCGATGTATGCGGCTGTGGCTATATGTATGTCGTCTAATTAGTGAGCAAGAAATCTCTAATTATTTACTTGAGTTCGAGAGCTTGGCTTTCAAGATTGTTCTAGCAGCAAACTTCAATTCCATATCTCACTGGTTGAGCTCACTCACTCGGTAATCATGGAGCTGCTCGACCTCAAATATAGCAAGAAGCTCACCTTGAGAGAGCAGCCACACCTACCGACTGTAGGGGCTACTTTGCTCATCTATCCATCCCGGCTGTAGTGGCTGCTTTGTGCATCCTCAAAACCGGCTGTAGTGGCTGTTTTGTTCACCAATTAAAGCCGGCTGCAGGGGCAGCTTTGTTCCTCAATCGAGCCCGATTTCCCTCAAACAGCTCTAAAGCCAAATTGAATGCGATCGCCTGTGTGGGCAGGGGCTGCTTTGTTCATCACTATTAAGCAAAATAACCGACTGTGTAATCAGTGATCAAAGTCATTCTTCAAGCTTAGTTGCTTGACATCCCAAAGCCGGCGGCCAACCTCCAAGAACTTGTGTTCAAGAGTGTATAAGCTAGCACAGGCGGCAAGTTAAGTTCAAGGCAAGCGACATGAAATGAAAAATGACGCCTGACACTACAATAAGGAGCTTGCAATATCTCCGGTTCCAATACTTAAGCTTTCAAAGCAATTCAAAGCTGCACCAAGCATTTGAATATTGGAGGTAACCATATAATATGATTTTATTCCCTCCAATAATATTAATGCATTAAGATAGTAATAATAGTCTTCATTATTATTATTATAATTGTTATTATTGATTCATTGATTGAATTTCAATAGAATCTGACGAACCGTCCAAACTCTAATATTAAACTAAGTTTGAAACTTAGTAGAAAATTCAACGTCCGAGTGACATACGGCCAATGGCCAGATAACTAAACTAGGCACAAAACCTCTTAGTGGCTATACAACCGGTCTCAACCTAGACCAGAGGCCAATGGCCAGATGGTTGCTTTTTTCATAAAATTGTCTGTCCCAACATGGACAATGGCGTCCGGCGACACCCCTCCGGGTGCGATCGTCGCTGAGAGCAGCCTACCTGCTTGCTCTACGTACCTATGCAGACGGCAAAGATTGAACGACCAAATTGGTCAACTCATAGTTGTCTGACCAGAACAGTCTAAAGAACGACTAAGTTTTCGGAACACTGGATGTCCTAAGACATCAGTCGGTGACCGACCGAAGTTCTTACTTAGGCTTTTCATTCCAAAATTGCACAGACTCTCCCATTGGGGCAAAAAGAGTTGTGCAATGGCTATACAACCGTCTTGAAAAAGACATGAGGCTAATGGCCGGATGGTTATAGAGTTTTGTAAATTCGTCTGCTCCGATGTGAAATATGGCGTCCGGCGACACCCCTTCGGGTGCAATCGTTGCAGAAAGTACTCTTATCGTTTGCTTTACGCACGCATGCAGGCGGAAAAAATTGAACGACCCCATTGGTCAACTCATAGCCGCCTGACCTGGATAATCTAAAGAACGGCCAAGTCTTCGGGAACCGGATGTCCGAAAGACATCAGCCGGTGACCGACCGAAGTTCTAACCTAGATTCACTCCGAAATTATACAAGTCCTCCCAATGGGGTAGAAGGACATTGAAAGTATAATTAGATTACAAACACCCCAGGCGGCCATTTGCCTCCTGCCCTATCAGGCGACCATTCGCCTCCTACCTTAAAGGATGTCAAACGTCTCAAAAATATTCTAAGTCACCCAAAGGTTATATGACCACCATAGTGGGGCTAAAAGAAATAAAAGTCGTCATCTGTCTAGTTCAGGCGGCAATCATTATTATGATTGATTAACTTAGAAAATATCATACCCTTTAAGGTATCAAATTTTCCAAGTTAATCAAATCTCTCTTTTATTGAACTAGACATATGCCGCACATAAAGCCTTTGAACAAGCGGAAAATAAAGCCTTGATTTCCAAAGGAGTAATTCCTCTTGAAAGAGAAATTACCCCTTCCGAGGGGCTAATGTCTGGGGTAAAAATACCCCCTATATGTGGACCAATGCCACCTCAACACGTGTCCGCAAGCTCGGCGCTCAATGAGCTAATTAGAGCATGACACGTGTCACTCAATGATAGAAGGGTGAAAATGGGCTCTAAGCCCACAACCCTAGAAACCGTAAAAAGGTGGGAAGCCAATCTACTTAGGTTAAATAGCCTAAGAGGCACATATCCCAATGTTCTATAAATACTGATCATTACATCAGTTTCAGGGGATTCAATTCTCTCAAAAAGGGCAATGCCCCCCACATTTACTCTCCCTTCTCTCTACTTTCTCTCTCTAAAATACATTATTTCGGTCAATGACTTGATCGTCGGAGGCGGACCTCCGGCCCCCCCGGGGTCCGTTGTTTTGCAGGTGATCGAGCTGTTCGAGTGTTGCATTGCAGATCTGTCTCCCGAGGGACGTACACACCCTCCATTCGGGTACGTACAAAAAACCCCAAAACAGGAAGCGCAACTAATTGTCTTGCGCGCGGCTTTATGGTAAGATTCGTTTTTATATTTTCCATATAATTCTTAATCTTCCGCAACGCAACTCTGGAGGTTGCGGTGGATGTCGCGCGCAACTGAATTAGTTGCGCGTGGCAGCCCAGCGCGACTGTTTGAGATGCGCGCGATTTTTTCTGCGGTAGCACTGAGATTTAACTTAGGCACTCCTAAATCCGTCATTATTAGGTTTTAAGCACGGGCTTAAAGCCTTATTATGACCAGGTTTAGTTAATTGGACCTTTGTTTTAGCTTTTATTTTTTATTTGGGCTAGTCTTTTGCGTTTTGTCGCTTAACTAGTTATCCATAAGTATTCTTCACTTTGATCCAACACGAAGATGGTTTTATTTGTCGTCATTGCACTTCCTGTCTGGACAGGAGGCCAAAAGTAGATGTCTACACAATCTAGCATAATTCTCAAGGCCTAATTGAATTACACACATGCAAATCTTCATTAATCACTTTAATCTCAACAATCAATCAACACAATTCCCAAATTAATGACAATTAATCAATCATACAAGTTTCATCCAATTCCTAGTCAACAACAACTCAAATATCATCATCTATCAACAATCAACTAAAGAAATCAAGAATCAACAATATATCAAGAACAATGACACTAATCAAGCATTAAACATCAAAATCAATTCAAACTAACATGAAATTGAATAAAGCAATAAAGAGGAGAGAGAGTGAGAAATCTTCAGTGATTGACAATGGAGGTCTTCAATACAATTGTCATCATGAATCTTCATCCTCTCAAATAACCATTGAAATTTCTCACTTTCTTTCTCTAAAATCTAATCCTAAAACTAACCCTAGATCTAGAGAGAGAAGCTCTCAAAAGCTAAGAAATATGTGGTCTAATTCTAATTATAATTGTCTAGTTTTGTCTCTCTCTAACTCTAAAAATGGGTATTTATAATTACAAGGTTAAAAGAGAAATGAAAATAAAAGAAAAGGAAAATAAAAGAAAAGGAAAAGAAAAGAAAAAGAAATAAAAATAAAATAAGAAAACAAAATGAAAGTAAAAAGTAAAATAGACAAACGAAAAGAAAATAAAAAGAAGAAATAAAAGGAATCCCAAAATCGAAAGTCAGTGGACTTCGATTGCTTTTGGTTGCTCATGGGAAATAATCTCCTGCATCTCACTCCACCAAATCATGCGCATCACAACCTCTTTGATCATCAAATTAAGCAAGAAATTCGGAAGTGCAAAAGGTGGTGATTTTGTCGGGGTAAAAGGTGCTGGCTGGTGCGGTTATTGCGGTGAATAAAGGTGGCTATGTATTATTGCGGGGGCTGAAGGTGGGTTGTTGATATGGCTGGTGATGCGCATTATTTGGTGAGTGTGGTGGCTGGCTGGAGGTGCGAAGGTGATGATTATTGCGGTTGGTTGCAGCTGTAAATTGGGGATCTATTACGTGATGTGAAAAGAACAGGGCAGCTGCGTGAAACAGGGCACGAAGGGGCCGCGCCCGCGATGCTAGATCCGCGTCCGCCGTGTTGGAGCCGCGCCATCGGTGAGCCCGCGGCCAGACCGCAGTGAGTTCCTGGTCGATTTTGCTATTTTGGTGCGATTGAGCCCGCGCCCGCAGCTTGAAGACCCGCGCCCGTGGCTATCATGGTTGCTTGGTTTGTGATGAGACTTGGTTTGTTATGTTGCAACACTAAATTGATTTTGACTGATTTTTGATTTTCTGGTTTGTTTTAATCGATTTTTAAAACTTATTTTAGGTCGATTTTTTTTTATTTTCTGGGTTTTTAACTTATTTTAATCATTTTTTTAATTGTTTTTTTTTATTTTAATCGATTTAAATTCGATATTTTTTATTTTCTGGGTTTTTAACTGATTTTCGATTTTTTTTTTATTTACTGGGTTTTTAACTGATTTTTTTTTTTAATTTCTAGGTTATTTTATAGTTTTTTCGCAGCTAATTTATTTTAATTGATTTTTTTTTTTTAAATTGATGCAGGTATATTGATGCAAGAATCAAGATGTATGAATATTGATTTAGATGTTGTATGGGTTTTTTTTTTTATTGTGATGTTGTAAATTTTTTTTTACTTATATTGTAATGTTTTTTTTTGGATTAATATGTTGTAATTGATCTATTTTATTGATCTATATTGTAAATTTTTTTTTATTATATTTTGTAAATTTTCTATTATATTTATTGATATCCGATTTATATTTTGATGTTCTTATTTATTTTAGTTTATTTAATTTTTAATTGATAAAGGACAAAAAAAAATTTTTGACTTTTTTGGCACTCTTGTCACCTGTTAACCGGTGCCAAAAATATTGAATTAATTTTTGTAGGCTTTTTTGGCACCGATTAACCGGTGCCAATTCCGAGTTTTGCCACTAGTTCAAACCGGTGCCTTTTTTATGCACTTATTGGCACCTCCCTAATTAGCAGCGGTTCAAAACCGGTGGCATTTAGGGGTTTTGAACCGATGCAATTTTTGTTTTTTGACCTGGTGTTTAGATTAATTTGGTCAGACGGCTATAAGTTGACCAATTAGGCTGTTGAATCGTTGTCGTCCGTACGAGTTGGTAAAGCACTTTGTCACCTGCATGGGAGGTACTCTGTAACACCCCAATAATTCTCTCTTAAAAACCTGTGAGAAACCTGTATATAACCTGAACAATTTCAAGAGAATTACTGGCGTGCTACCGCCACGTGTTCAAACGTTAAGGCTTTATCAGAAAATAGCAGCGGAAAAACTAAATCAGTTATAAATAAGTTTCAAAACCAACGAATGAAACCAAATTAAGTTATACAACTTGGAACCATTAAGGCCCTTATTCAAAACCCAATAAAAGTAGTAAGTGATTAAATTCAGTGTTCAAATAAATTCAAACCCAAAAGAAATAGTGTCGAATAAAATCGAATTAAAATAAATTCACTTGCAAAAGAAATAAAATGCAAACAACCAACTCTCTACTCAAGATCCCACAACCCTGATGAATGCTGCATGTGTAAGAACCTGTGCTAATTCTGCTCCCCAATATTACAAGTGTAAAAATTGGATCGTCACAGGGTCATTGAAAGGCGAAGGCCATGACCAAAGAAAGACACACAAAGCACGCAATCAGCAAAGCTGAGTACATACAAGCTGCAAAATAAATTAAGAAATCCATAACATGCTGCTAATAATCAATCATCATGCACCATTAAATTATAGACTCAACACACGACTCAACTATTTATATTACTAAGACTCCATTAATTAATAATAGGTAAATCATTATTTTTATTCATTGGATTACGCAATAGACAAGGTTGTCCAACCCATGCTCCATTTGGAACATCAATAAAAGAAAAACCCCATGCCTCCTTTCGGAAACATCAATAAACATCCAACGACCACGGGCGCGACTCCGTGACCGTAGTTAGTATGAGATCTCACCTAACTCCTAGTTTTAAAAAATATTTGAAATAAGAGACTCGTAGATCAGACGGCCTCGAGAAAAGTACATGGCTAATACCCCATGTACCCCAACCCCTGATTGTCATTACTCCAGAAGTGCACCAATCCAGAGTTTTATTGCTCATCCATCTTGCACTTTACGTGATTTACAGGTTTAGACTTGGTGATGACTCATATACATAACAATACAAACATTCTAAACACAATTTAATCAAACAAGACAAGTTTCCAATTTGAATTCTTGATTTATTAGTGACAAACAACACTTATTATTTAATCCTTTACTACCTCGGTGTATAAACACCTTGAGTTCATAAGGCACCCCAAAACCTTAACCTCGTCTTATAAGACTTAAATCCTTCCTTTACTTATCCTGTTTGCATAATCATGAATGAGTAATAAATTAATCTTTTTACCAATCACATACCTTTGCCTCTAAACGCACCTTGCATAATTAGAGCACAAATAATAATTGCATTATAAAATAGTGCACATCATTTGAAATTCACAATGTATAACCAAACAATTTAACCCAGTCAATCCTATACATGATACTAAGTTCTCGATTCGTCCTTAAACATGCACCTAAAAGAAAGGTTTCGTAACTCGTACGTACCTTGAGCAAACGAATTGGTATGCCACTTTACTAACTAGAAATCACCTTCAATAAACTCCTCTCCTAAGCCAAATAATAACATCTCAATCAATTCCCAATCAATCAAATTTACAGCAATACTAACTTACTTTAAAACCTTCAAAATCCAAATCAAACAACACTTTAAAACCTTCCCTTTAGTTAAAATTAAAGGCTTATATATAGTACTTTAAATTTTCTTCATAAAAACCTTAAAATACACTCTTATACATGAAATTACAGCAAGTTCAAAGTCTAATAAAAATCTGAAAATTATATAAAAACCCTTAAAAATCTCCCTTTTTAATGGGTGATTAAACCCTCTTTATAAAACATCAAAAGTAGTACTTAGAAACTATTTCCAACACTTAAAACTTCAATAAAAAACATATATTTATGCTTAATTAACTTTAAACATAATTAATTTTATTAATCAAACTCAAGGATAATATTTTAAGTATAAAAAAAACTTCGTTAAAATCAAAAACTGCCCGAAAATCATATTTAGAGGCTGAATTTGGCCACGAGAGGGTGGTGCTCACTACCTAAAGTAGTGAGTCTTTCTTAAAAAGTTGTTTCCACATGAAAAATACTACTTTTTTGTTAAAATCGAATGATTTCAGAACCTGATCGGGATTAAAACAGGACTAATATTAACGAACGGAAATCTGAAAATTAAAACACGAATTTACATGTTCAAAATAATCTGGAATTAAGTTAAAATAATCAGTAGTTATAATCACCAAAATTTCAAAACATCATTACTATAAAAGCCCTAAATCAATTGTTCATAAAAACCCTAAAATCATGATTTTCAATAAATTAAAACCCTAGGTTTATAATTCATAAAATATGAAATTTATAACATAAATATAATCTGAAATTTATAATCTTTATACCATTAAAATATAATTTGATACTAAAAATATAATCTTTATACTAAAATCAAAACCCAAAACAATTAAATTAACATTAAGCAAAATAATGAAACAAAGGAGAATGAAAATAAGACTAACCTTTTTGCATGGGAAATTTTTAGAGATTCATGGGGTATTTATAGGAGAGAATTATTTTAGGGTAAAAAGAAAGATTGGGCCTCATAAAAATAATGGATCGATTAAGTAAACAAATGGGTGAGGCTTGTGTGATTGGACATAAATTGTAGAATAAAGGTGCATAAAATAATTTGTTCAAATAATTTTCGAGCCAGATTAATAATTTGAAACTTTTGAAATTAAATTATGAAAAATAACAATTAAATATTATAAATAAAATAAATTTTCATTTATAAAATATTTAAAAATACGAGGGATTACATACTCCCTTCTATGATTCCACCGTGATGGGCGTCGTCGGGCGCCATACTCATGTTGGAGCAGAAGAATTTATAAAATAAGTCTCATTTGGCCATTTGCCTCATGTTTTTTTAACATTAATTTATCTACTAAAGTTTTAACTTAGTTTAATTTTAGAACTGTGATAATGGACCGTCAATGCATTGCTCAGGCGGTGCTTTTAACATTGCACATGTATTATATAGCAAAGTTGAAAACAAAAAGAAAATTTTCATTGGTAGGATTTTTATTTGCAAAAGTTTACAAGTCTCAGAAGTAGTGTTTTTTCAAGTTGTCTACATTCCAAGTTCTAGGCAGCCGCCTGTCGTTTGAATTTTCCAGGCGTTAGGCGTCGTCTCTCACTTCTTTATATATCCGGTAGGGGTCTTTAAAATTAGGAGTTAGCTTTCTAGGCTCATTAGGCCTACCGGTTGCCTCCATTTTCCGTAACACAAAGTCCCCAACTTTGAAGGGTCGTTTGTGTACTCTTTTGTTACGTTATAGGCACGGGTCATTCTCAGATGGTAAATCTCATGAGCAAGGCAGCATTGCCCCTGCGTTTTGGGAGTGAGTCCAATGCTAGATGCATGGCCTCCCAGTTTTCCTCTTCATTGTATAGCAAGACTTGTAGAGTCGGCTCATAATGCTTGATGGGTAAGATGGCTTCAGCACCATAAACCATGAGAAATGGGGTTTTACCTTTTGCCCCTTTTTTAGTTGTCTGGATGGCCCATAGGACATGAATTAATTCTTCAGTCCATAAGCCACCGACTCTTTCATTTTCTTTTTAATGCCGTCTGATATGAGTTTGTTGAAGAATTAAACTTGGCCGTTCACTTAGGGTCGACCGACGGATGCAAAACAATGTGACTTCCCTTGATCTCCTAATCAAGTCTTGAGCTAAGGCGTTTCGAACTGAGGGCCATTATCAAACACTATAGACATAGGCACCCGAAACCGGGTGATAATGTTCATCCACATGAAAGAGATGACATCCTTTGTTTTAATGCTCTTAACCGCCGCTACCTCCACCCACGTTATGAAGTAATTTACAGCCACCAAAATATATCGTTTTCTGCCTGGTGCAGGCGTGTGAGGACCTATAACGTACATGCCCCATTTAGCAAACGAGACTAGTTTGTGAATTGCTGTGAGGTTAGTTGCCGGCTGATGGATGAGCTTGCCAATTCTTTAGCACTTATCACATTTTTTTACCATCTCCAAGGCATCTGACTCAAGAGTGGGCCAGAAGTAGCTTTGCCGCATGGTCCTGACATCCAGAGATATGCTGCCTGTGTTAGAGGCGCAGTATCCCGCGTGCAACACCTCAAGAACTTCTTTCCCCTTTTCCGAGGTAACACCCTTAAACAGAGGTTTTAGGAAACCCGCCTTGAAGAGCTCTTCGTTACTCATCTCAAAGTTGGCTGCTCGTTTCTTTAGGACAATCGCTTCCTGTGGTGAGTTGGGCAGCGTTCCAACTTTAAGATACGACCGAATGCCATCCATCCAGGTAGAGTATCGGTTAAGTACTCCAATGGGCTCTTCTTTAGTAATACTTTGCTTCTCCATAACTGCCCAGAAGACTGAACGAGGCGTATCACAGGAGGCAGAAGATGGCAATTTTGACAGTGCATCTGCCTGATTGTTTTCAGACTTGGGCATTTGACTCAGATGGAGTTCTTCAAGTGTCCCAGCTTCAACTTTGACTCAGAAGATGCCAATTTCTTTTTCTCAACTTTTCAAGTTTTCAATTTATTCAATTTCCTCGCCTCTTTTAACTATGGACGGCTTTTATAACTTTCCATATGAATGTCCTTGCCTTTTTTTAACTTTGAACGGATTTTTCATTTATTCATTTGCGATTATTCACAAGATATACAAAACACAAGCTTGCTTACAAATAAGAACCAATATCCAAACTCATATACCATAATCTCTAAGAACAAGATCATTTGCTTTTTAAAAACCAAAAATGGAACAAAAACAAACAAAAGGCTCAAAGTTCTAAAGATGTGGCTTGAAAAGAAGGGGAAAGGCTCAAATGGTTAGCAAGTAGGCAAATGGAAACTCAAGAACTAAAAAGAAAGAAGATAAACCTTGAAAAGAAAAATTACAACCTCAAAAAGATGCCTTTGTCCTTCCTAGATGATTCGATCTCGTGTTTGAGAATTATGAGTCAAAATTAAAGATTAGGTCCGCAATAGTCAAGGATCCATGCCGCTCGTGCAAGTAAGTGTAGAAGGCTAGAAAATCATGAAACCTCACAAGGTTGTGGCAAAAACTCACTTTTAGCTTCAAATTCACCAAAACGGAGCAATTGCAAATTTTCAAATAAAAAAGAATCCGGCTTCTAGGTCCTAATAGTTTTAGACACCTACTTCAGCATGTCCTATCCTAGAGTTAACCAAAGATACTCTCAAACTGTGCACACCGTTACCATTGAAGAAGAAAAGCATTCAACTATACAAGTCCAAATGTTACTATGTCCAAAGCAAGAACAAAACAAAACACAATGCAAATTTGCCTTGATAGAAACAAAATCTTTTTTTTATTTTTTGAGTTTTTCAAAATAATGGAACATGGAAAAGCATATACAAATATGCATAGCATATATGAGTCAATAACCCACCAAACATGATAGAATACCCTCCCCCAAGCTTGAATGAGACATTACACTCAAACATAAATCAAATAATCCTTGGAAGGGGGAAACAAGGAGATCTATCCAATCAAACCAACATACGTGCAACAAGTCATCATCAACTTAAGAAAGAGCATGGTAGAATATTATCTGATATTAGGTGGGTGTAAATACCCGCAAATGACCCAATCAAACATTTCAAAGCTAATTTCCTCAAGAATTGAACCTTGCCTTCCATATGCTAGGAAAAATAGGAGTCAAACTTTCTTGATTCTTGATCCAAGCACCAAAGTATATCAAGTCATGTACCTAGAAAAAGGCACAAAAAAATTTCCATGAGAGAAAATCTATTCTAAAACGAAAAGAAAATGAAAGAAATAAAACACGGGTTACTTCTCGAGAAAGGCTTGCTTAAGGTCCAAGATTGACCGCTCTAGTAAAATAGTATTGCAACGCTTACAAGAGCTTGTCAAATGCACTACTACACATTTCATATGATAACAAGTAGGCAAATGATATAAGAAGGGCATGCAACAAGATTAGTGCACACAAATATAAAATGAAGAGGGAGTTGCCAAGAAGAAGAAGAATCAAAAGAAAATTCAAGAAAACAAGAAGAAGAATAGATTGGCAAACTCTCTTCACAAAAATTGTCGAAGGAAAATCAACCTTTTCCTCAATAAAAACAAATGAGGGACATGAAAATCTTCATAGAAGAGGGGGTCTTCAATAGGCTCATTAACGAAGGAAGGGAGGGATATAAGAGTGTAGGGAATATGGTTGAAGCTCCTTTAAAAAAGGGACATGAAAGGAAGGAATAGGGGCTATGGTCTCGCAAATGAACTCTTCCTCACCACCATGCCTCAAATCACCAATAAGAGCATGGAAATCAATCATAGAATCCTCAAAAGAAGAACACTCATGATCACCATCTCCCTCAACTTTCAAGAGGAACCACATAATCCCCTCCATCACAACCACAAACAATAACTCCCTCAACTTCCTTAAAGCCCAATGTCTCAAAACCATGCATGAATGGATGGAAATTCATTTCAAAATCATCTCTCTCCCATGAAGCATTTTTAATGAACTCACTCAAAAGGCTATGGGTTTTCATTTGACACTCAAAGAACATTTTGGACATATCCTCAAGTGAATCCAAATACTCATGGGCAGAAGAATCACAATCATGCACTTGAGACTCACCAAGATGGGAAAGAGGGTTAAAATTTTCAAAATCAAAACTCTCTTCATTCTAAACTCCTTCACCATCACTCAAATGCTCACCAATGGGATCCTCACACTCTCTTGGTTGCTCATAATCATCATCATCATCATCATCATCCTCAACACACTCATTAAATTGGGATTTTTTTACAAACAAGCATCAAGGATGACAATTGGCTTTCTAACTCTTCTTTTCGTCTTCTTCTCTCCTCAAGACGCTCCTCATTCTTTTTCATTATCTCTAATTGACATCTCATAGAATTAAGAATCATCTCCTTACTAGGCCCAAGCTCATTATCAAGCTCAATGCACCTAATTTGAGATTTAAAAGTAGCAATAAGAGATTCAAAAGGTGTAGAAGGTTGAGGCTCAACAAGAGAAGAAGAAGTACAACCAAGATTGGAAGAATCAACATTAAGATCATGAGCATATACATCACATTGGGGAGTGGGGGCACAATCAAACACATGAGATTCATCATTAAAGGAACGAAGAACATCACAAGAAGGCATGGTAAGTAATGAAGAATATTTAAATACACCATTAGCATCAACTTGAGCATGCACCTCATTATCATGAACAAAAGGGGAAATACAGTTGAAATCATGTGTTATAGGTTCACCAATAGGATCATGTGACAAATCATGGGAATTCATGCTAATATTAGAAGAATCAGCCCATTGCATATCAATATTAGAATCATGATTGCCCCTATCATAAACATCCCTAGCAAATCAAACATAAAAATCCCAAACATCATCAACTGATAAATGCTCTAAATTCACCGTTATGCATACATTCAACTTCATCCCTAGTTTGCTCAATCAAACAAAAATAACAAATCTCACAAGCCTCCCAAATACTACAACAATTAAAGTCCAAAAATCCCTCAAGTCTATTGAAATATTCACAAAAAGGCTTATTGTCAAATTGAGGAAACGAGAGATATGCCATTTTTATACAAAACAAACAAAAATCAATTAAAATAAAAGTATAAAAAAAGACCAAGACTCAAGCAATCAAAAACACTCAAACATAGACACCGTTCCCCGGCAACGGCGCCGTTCTGACGAGGGGAAAACCAGGTCATTTTCTAATCCTCCCTAAGTCAAACTAAATTTATAAACACTTAACAAACCTAAATACAAGTATAGAGGAAAGTCAAGGGTCGAACCCAAAGGAACGGTAATGTTCAAGCACTCTAAATTATGTGCCTAAGCTAGGTTAAAATCAAAGGTAAGATGTAACAATAACAACTAACAAAACAAGCAACCAAACAAATAAAACACTAGGAATGGAGATCAACAAGTAATCATGTCAATTGCAACAACTTGGGAAGATCATGCCAATCAAGGGTTGTGAAGACTAATAATAAGAGCAATCAATTGGAATCAAATAGCAATCTCTTAATTGTTAGGCTAGGGTTCACTATGAATAACAAACTAAGAGAATCACAATCCAAACCAATCAATAATTGCAATTCCTAAATCAATTGGTCATGTCATTTAGCAATTACAATGCAATCTAGCATAATTCTCAAGGCCTAGTTGAATTACACGCATGCAAACATTCATTAATCACTTTAATCTCAACAATCAATCAACACAATTCCCAAATTAATCACAATAAATTAATCATACAAGTTTCACCAAATTCCTAGCCAAACAACTATTCAAGAATCATCATCTATCAACTAACAACTAAGGAAATCAAGAATTAACAATATATCAAGAACAACTACACTAATCAAGCATCAAACATCAAAATCAAATCAAACAAACATGAAATTAAACAAAGCAATAAGGTGAGATAGAGTAAGATATGCTCATTGATTGATTAAGAAGATTATTAATACAATTGTAACCATTGAATCTTCAACCTCTCAAACCACCGTTGAAATCCCTCACTTTCTCTCTCTGAAACTACTCCTAAAACTAAACCTAGATCTAGAGAGAGAAGCTCTCAACAAAGCTAAGAAATATGTTGTCTAAATATTGGATCTAAAATTGTTCTCCTAAATTTACCCCAAAAAAAGGGTATTTATATTTACAAAGGTAAAAGAAAATAAAAGGGAAAAGAGAAGAAAAGGCAAGTAAAAGGAAAATAAAATAAAAGGAAAATAAAAAGAGAATTAAAAGAAAAGAAACCAAAATAAGAAGTCAGAGGCTTCGAATATAGCGGCTCTTTTAATGGGAATTAATCCCCTGCTTCTCACTCCACAAATCATGCGCATCACAACCTTTAAATCATCAAATTTATAGATCACGACCAACATTTTAACCCAGATTTATTCAAGATCAACGCATGCACTAGAGGTCAATAGGCTGCTAGTTGCGGTTGTTGCAGGTGGCAAGAACAGGGGATGTGGGAGAGAAGGTATTAGGGGGCGGGTTGGCTTGAAAAGGGCACGACATCCGCGCCCGCGGGTTAGAAGCCGCACCCGCGGGCAGACCATGGTGGCTTACTTCCTGATTTGGTGCAACCAATCCCGCGCCCGCGACTTGCAAACCCGCGTCCGTGGCTTGCAAGGCTGCTTTTCTGTTGCGGTGCGCTGCCTGCTCAAGGCTGCTTGATGGTGAAGAGGTGCAGCAGGCCGTGGCTGGTGGTGATGCAGTGCTGGTAGGTGATGGTGGTGCGGCTGCTCTGTTTTTTTGCTGCTAGGTGGTGCGGCTGTTGTGTTGGCTGGGATAGGGGAAGTTGGTTGTTTGGGACCCAAAGCTTCAAACGTTACTTCAAATATAAACACATACCTTGATCCAAACCACACCTACATACACGCAAACCCAAGAGGGTAAATGTAGACAAAATAAAATAAAATAAAAATAAATAAAGTAAAATAGAAAATAAGAGAAATAAAGCTAAAACTATGAATTAAGGACTAAAATCATGGAAAACTAATAAAAACTAATCAAAACCCAAAATGAGTTATTAAAATAGAAAAACAAGGAAAACTAAGAAAAGTATATGAAAATAAAAAAAAAGAAAATATAGAAACATGACCTAAATCTTAATCTTTTGAGTGCCATAAATAGCTTGCATCACATGCCTTCTTCTTTTCTGATGTTAACCATATCATTGTCACTCAAACAAAAAAATTCTTTGAAAAATAGGTTTGGATCTGACAAGCTAGGGGTATATGTCACAGGGAGAGTATTTGCATGGAAACCTCATAGGGCCTCAAACTCCCTAGGTAATGGGATAATTTCATCCCCTTTGAAAAGAAAGAGGTGGTGGTTCGAGTCCCAATGATTAACAGCGGCATGAAGACAATAAAAGTTTATAAATAGTTGCATATAACTCAATAGAGGGTCAAGGTGGTATATTTTGAAGGCTAGTTTATCCTTAGTTAAAAGTGAAGTGATCCATTACTTCAACCGTTGTTTAAAAGTTTTTGCCATTGATCAATGTGTAAAGAAAAAGAGAGAGGGAAAGAATTAAGAGAGTTTAATTCTTTTAAATTCTTCATAGCACTAATTATTGAATGAATGCGAGATGAGCAAAAGCTTACACAAAATAATCATGGACCCTCTATTGACTAAACCATATCCCAAACTTTAGAGAACTAGAGCCATGGTTAGGTTGCAAACTCATTGCATCATATTGTGCCTACTTGACTAACTGTGCATTATTTGTTGTGCATATACTATGATTTCTTAACCGTTTGTTTGACTTGTGTTGAGATTTAATAAATTAATGACTTAAAGAACTTTGCCTAATTAATTAATTAATTAATTAATTTGAGTAAATAAAGTTTAATATTTTAATCAGAATTGACCTAGTACGACTTTAGGCATACCCCTGTTGATTAATAACACCGAAAACAGTCTCAGATTGAAGCTCCAGTAATGGCGCCAAAGTCTGGACTGTAGCGCCACTCTGTAGAGTGTGGCGCCTGGCGACAACTCTATCGTCTGGCGCTACACTACACAGTGCGACGCTAGTCCTGTCGTTTTGCTGACAGTTCAGGTTACTGATTGAGTCATCACCTGGTGTCTAGTTAACCAGTTTACTAATTAATTCGGTTAAATTTCGTTGTCAATAACACTTTGTTAAGTCATTAACTGAGTCTAGTCACATAGTTTAGCCACATGGTCATAACACGAGTGTTAACATATCACCTACACTCACTAGTCTTAGCACACTTTGATTATATGTCACCATGACCATGTCTTAGGTTCATGCATGAGTCGGTTTTTTCCGTCATTTAAGTTGGGGGTACATTCTATTCCTAATTTTCCATATCCCTCCATCTACATCATTTTTCTTCACACTCTATTCCAATCTTTCTTCACTTCCTCCATCCATTGCATGTTGAATAGAGTTAGAGTCAAATAATTAACAATAAATATCCCCAAATTCCTTTTCCACAGTACTTAGTTGAGGAGAGAAGGGCGATTAATCAAGGACAACACCTTAGTTCAAGTTTCACTTTTTGATAAACTAATTCGTCAAAAGAGGAAGGCTAAAAAGATAATGGCAAGTCAAGAAGAAGTCAATAAACTTAGGAGTCAATTGAATGACGTGACTGAGGTGTTAAAGGCTTTAACCCTCAAAATTGATGACCCTGTGAAGCAACAACAAATGAACCTCATGCAAGAAAGTTTGAGCAAGCTATCTAGTGACTATAAATTTCAGGGCATGAGTTCACAAGGGGTCTCGCTGGACAAGGAACTTCTTCCACATAAGTTCAACGCCACTAACATCCCTAAATTCAAAGCAACAGATAACCCTTACTTTCATCTAAGAGCCTTTGAAACTATAATGAACATTAAGGGTATCGATAAGAAGGTTTTCCCCTCACTGTTCTCACTATCTCTTGAGACCGTTTGCTAGCAATGGTTCTTTTCTCTAGAGGAAGAGAAAACCTCTTCTTGGGAATCGATAACAAACGCTTTCATATATAGATATAAGTGCAACATCCAAGACGAAACAGACCACAGACAACTTGAGATGTTAAAACAAAAAGAAAACGAAGGGTTCACATCTTTCTTCAACAAATGGAGGGAAACTTCTGCTAATATGGTCAAAACTCCCACTGAAAAGGAATCTGTGAGGATGTTTATCAAGAATCTCCAAGGAAAGTATTCAAAGCACTTAAAATACCAACACAATTTGAATACTTTCAAGGCTGTCTATAATGTAGGCATTGACATTGAAGATGACCTTCTGAAAGATAATAGTGCGAGATCAAAGAAGAACGACCATCCTTCTTCTTCCTCTCCCATTAATGAAGTACATGCTACAAACACCTCTAAATCGCGAATCCAAAGTTCAAAAAGAGTGTTCACTCCACTTGGTATGAGTTATGAAACAGCTTTCGAGAAGATACATCACAAAGGACTAGTCATGCCCATAGGGCCCATCAAAGATCCAGTTCTTGAAGCCAGGCCACCCAAGTGGGATCCTAACAAGCACTGCAAATATCACCAAGGAAAGGGTCACGACACCGAGGAGTGTTGGAAACTCAAAGAAGCTATTCAAGATCTGATCGATAACAATGAAACTTTCGAAATTCTAGCCATCGAAGAAGATCAGACATCCTTCGATCCATCACTCTTTATCACACCTGTAGGAGAACCCATGATCGAGACAGCTTATATAACCTCTCTCGATGAAGTGGCCATGATTGAGGAGAATGAAAGTCTTTTCTTAGATAATACCAGGGAAGACTCGTCAAGCCTAAAAGAGGACGTTCGAAAACTGCAAGATGTCGTCGCCATGATCTTGAATGTGGTAGAAGGATTAGCAAATCGAGTGATGGCCATCGAACAAAATCCTCGCCAAGGGTTTAATGAAGAACTCAATGCTCCTAAGCCACGGGCAAAACGGACTATTAAAGAATACACACCAATAGGAATGACTCACAACAAAGCTTTTGACTGTCTTCATGATCAAGGTCATATTCACTCCATTGGTCCCAGTCAATACCTTACACATGAAAAACGTTTTCCCAATTGGGATCCAAATTCCTATTGTTGGTACCATAAAGGTCGCGGTCACACTACTAAAAAGTGTCTCACCCTCAAGGATCGTATTCAAGACTTCATTGATTCAAATCTCCTTCATGTTCCTCCGCGCGACAAGAAGGCCAAGATTAATAACAATAGTAATAGTGGCTGTAAAGGGAAGAAGAACGACTATCCTTCTCCTTCTGAAAACACCTACTCTAGCAACAGTGTTGGTACTTTAGACCTTAATGAGATCTTAGGATTTAGAAAGCAACAAAAAAAGGATTTTACCCCTATTGGAATTAGCTACGATGATGCTTTCGATCGACTCCATGCCAAGGGACTCATCACTCCTATTGGACCTCTTCAAGATCCCCCACTTGAAAAGAGAGTGCCTAGTTGGAATCCAAATGTGTGCTGCAAGTACCATCAAGGTAGGGTTCATGCTACTGAGAACTGTTGGAAGCTAAAGGAGGCTATCCAACATTTGATTGATAATAACAAGCTTCCCATACCTCCAGTTAACAAGAAGAGCGAGTGATGGGAAAGCAAACAACACAAGACAAGAGGCGAGCTTCAACGACGAGATCTCATGACATATTTTTTCCTTTTTATTTATTTACCCTTTCCCCAATAAGTCTAGCATAGGCACCTTTTCTTTTCCCTTAGATTAATTTTGTAGATTCTTTATTTTCCCTTTTTTTTTTTTAATAAAGTGAGCATTTATTCTCTTACATATGATCATCACATTGCATTGCAAAAAAAATAAATAAATAAAAATCCACGTCGAACTAAGCACAAGGTATACCAATGATTTGAGGCACCTCTTGTAGCCACATCATATCTCCTTTCACCTTTCAAATATGCAATCCTTTTTGGTAAACCACTTTGAGTCTCGTCTAACGATAGACCCTTCATTTTTTCAAACCATATCTACCTAACCTTGGGATGGGACAGTGTGCAACTTATGCAATTCTAAAAAAGGCTTGAGTGAATTCAAAAGATTAAAATAGCAAAAAAAAAATTAAGCAAAAAAAATATAATAAAAGTGTACAAAAGGGCAAGTGTTCCAATGTCTTTGACATGAAAATGTCTTTGATATGAACACGTCTTAAATTGCGTCTCTTATCGAGTGCTCGGTACCGTGCCTGAGAAACATGAATGCCAAGTGAGTGATAGACCGCATGATCGGGATTGTCCACACTTATAAAAATGAAATAAATGCTAAAGCAAAAGAAAGAGCTAAAAAAGAATAGAAACTCAAGTATAAAAACAAATATTCAAAAGCAAGGTTGCACACCTTGGCGGCTTATCGAGGGTCTTGAGCCTTTATCCCCTTCTTCTTCAAACCTTTAGCCTAACCACGTTACAACCCTTAAAAAGACCTTCTGAGGTATACACATACTTGTGCGAGGTTCGGCTAGAGCTACGTTCGGCCTGATTCCTAACGGATACGTAGGCAACCTCACATCTAGGTACGGCCGTAAAAAAAATGCATTCATATTCACATTCACACACCATGATCATATCAAGGGATCTCCTACGCTCATCCCTATTCATGTAGAGCTGGACTTGGGGGCTTGATCCCTACATCATTAGCTTACCTAGCGTAAGAGTCACCATCATTCGACTCTTCTAAAAACAATATTTTCCCACACACTTAGCTCTTGCGACCTAACTTTAGAATCACTATCACACACCGCACAGATACATGACCAAATATACTTTCCCTTAAGAACCCTTTGTCGTGAAATCTTAACATAACGTTGAAGCATGTATTGTCATGTCAAAATCGCTTATCAATCATAATTGACATTGCATCACGAAGTATGAAGTGCTTAGCCTCCGTGCCTAAGTTACCCAAAATGCTTTCATCATTGAGTCAACAATTGAGATAGCCTAGGATGGATTAATCCTTGCACCTTGAGAGATAGTATCAAACAATATTTGACTAAGCTCATTCAACATGCACCTTCAAAACTTCGATTCTTTTTCGCGTCTTTCTTTTTCGGGAGAAAGTCGGTACCCTCCACAAAAATGACGAAATTTTTTTGCTTTTTTGCGTTTTTGAGTCACATTGAATCAACACTATGCACACACGGGTAATGAGTCACACGTGTCATTTCACCTCAAGTCAGTCAATCACGAGTCAAGTTTATACCTTGAGTCGTGTCAAGTCAATGAGTCAAGCGACATTAAACCTTAGGTCAACCCTAAGATAATTAAAGAGATTAGCAAAGTTCTATAGTAAAAAATAAATACAGGTGTAGCAGAATAAGGAAGATCCTACTCCAGCGCCAGACGAAAACATCTAGCGTCTGGCAATAGTTTTTAGCGCCTGGCGACAGAGTCAATTCTTGGCGCCAGAGATATTTCAGCAGCGACAGAGCTTGAAGCCTCTCAGAAAGGTGATTTCGATCTCATACAGCAATTTCAGTTTCCTTGGTATGCCAGTTAGCTCCTATAAGAAATTTGACATGATAGTCGGTTTGATTACAATCACAATAAGTGATCGACCTGATGAAATATCGTCTCACTTAGCTTAAAGCGCCTAAGAATTGGCTCATCACGGAGACACCGACGTACTGGCATAGCGAAAGCAATGTTCAAGCGAGCTTTAGAGATCGACAGGCGTTGGTCTTCGGAAATTTTTCTTCGGAATATTATCGCAATAAACATTCAAAGCTCTTTTGTTCAGAGACGCGTGGACATATCATTCAAAGCTCTTTTGTTCAGAGACGCGTGGACATATCATTCAAAGCTCTTTTGTTCAGAGACGCGTGGACATATCATTCAAAGATCCTTTATTTAGAGACGCGTGGACATATTAATCAAGCTCTTTTGTTTAGAGATGCGTGGACGTATTATTAAAAAGCTCTATTGTTCAGAGACGCGTGGACATTTTCTTTCAAGCTCTTTTGTTCAGAGACGCGTGAACATTTCCATCAAAGCTCTTTTGTTCAGAGACGCGTGGACATTTCCTTCAAGCTCTATTGCTCAGAGACGCGTGAGCATCCTATCATCAAAAGCTCTTTTGTTCAGAGACGCATGGACACATCATTCAGAAGTTCATGTTAAAAAATAAAGAAGCTCTTCGTTCAGAGGCGCGTGAACATATCCTAAGAAAAGAAACTCTTTGTTCAGAGACGATTGAACATTGAAACAAGCAAGATGGCGTTCCATAGATTGTGGAAAGTTGTCAAAAAGCAACTGAAGGTGATTTCAGGTGAAGTTGTCTTCGATCGTGTTCCCTCAGACGTGGAAGATGGTCATAAAGCGGAAGGGGGTGATTTCAAGCGAAGTTATCTTCGATAGTATTCCCTTGGACGTGGAATATTATCAAAGCGGAAGAGGATTGTTTCAAGTGAAGCAATATTCGATAGTATTCTCTTGGACGTGGAATATTATAAAAGCGGAAGAGGATGATTTCAAGTGAAGCAATCTTCGATGGTATTCCCTTGGACGTGGAATATTATCAAAGCGGGGGAGAATCGTTTCAAGCGAAGCAATCTTCTATATTGGAAGCAGTTACAAGCGTAGCGGTTTTCAAGCGGGATGGCATTATCTTGGCAGGACGTCATCAAAACAGTAAAGCAACGACAAATCGGTTACCTCTAGTGACGTGTGCTCAACGGTGCAAGATACGCATTTATTAACTCTTTTATCTGTTTAACTAATGCTAGTTTTGCAGGTATCGGTGTTATAAGAATGATTTAGGATCGCAGAACGTTCTGAATCATTCTCCGTCCCTATCGATACTTTGACTTTTGTTTTCAAAACTTGCGTTTCTCCAAACTCAGTCAAAGTGGGGGCTTCTGTAGACACCCATTTGTGTCTCCCCAAAACCAAACCCAGTGATGAGTACCTTTTGCGTCGAATCATAATCGAATGAAGTGAAAGTGTGGAAAGTCTAGTGTTGCGGATAGTTTTAATTTCTTTTCTCTTCTCTCTGTTTTTGAAAACTTATTTTAAGAAAAACAGCCAGTCCAGTATGGTTGGTCCATGATATGGGCTCAATAGTAGTGTAGTTGGATAGGGCTTGACAAGAGCTTTCCAACGATATATTATAAGCCCAATTCCGATGAATATTGAGGAAGTTATGGCCAATTTACTAAACTAGGTCCGGTTTGAGCCTTATATGCGGCCCAATGATCTAGGGGAGGGCCTAATATAGATTTATCATTCCTAATACAATTAGGAATGGTTTTAGTCTTCTAGATTCTTCTAGAAGGTTCTTTTCATTCCTAATTTAATTAGCATTGATAAATTGACTGTTGTTGACTTTTCAGAGTTTTAATTAAAATCAAAGAGCATTTTTAAGGGAAATACGATTTTATCCTTCTGTACGCCAATTTTTATCAGATTTTTAGAAAACGCGTGATTTTCTGAATTAGCGCCAAACGCCAGCTGTAACGCCTGACGCTAGCATTGGCGCTTGGCGCTAATGTTGGCGTCTGGCGCCAATAGCCAGCGTTGGCGCCAACATTGTTTTTTGTGCGCCAGAACTCTATTTTGATATTTTATCTTTTTGGCTGATTTTCTCTATAAATAACGTGCTAAAAAATCCGTTTTCATTCACCAACTGTCATCAAGAAATTCTTAATTACTCTCTCTCTCTCTCTTTTCTAAACTAGCTTTTCTCAAATACAAAATTCCGCATTCGCAAGACTTAGATACACCTAGCCACATTCGAAGTTGCCTTCGCCCTAGACGTGAAAGGTTTTAATTTATGAGGGTTTAATCCCAAATCTCTATTTCCATTATTTAATTTAATTGTTGTTTATTATTTTCGTTGAAGTTACTAACGTGTGTATTTTGTTATTAGAAAGAGGTACGAGGCATCAAAGTAAGTGCTTTAATGGTTTTTTTTTTTTTTGATGTTATGATGTAGAGTTCATGCTTAGGTTGTTATTATAAATTCCTAGTATCATGTCTAGGGTAATTTTAATATCAAGTATGATTAAAAGTATGATGCCTTTTATTTTCTTCCTAATATTTATGATCGTTAGTATCATGTTAGGGTTAAAGATTTGATTTTTATTGTTTAGTGACATGCTAGGGTTTGTTATTAATCTTGTTAGTATCATGCCTAGGATCTTGCTATTATTATGCTTTAACATGATTTATGATTATTGGTTATGATTATTTTTATGATTCGTGATTATTGTTATTATTATTATGATTATTTATTATGTTGCTTGATATTTATTGTTATTGCTTGATCACGCCTTTTATGCATGTTTAAAGGGAATTGTACTTGTAATAACGCTTAATAAAATGATTAATAATCTTGTTTAGGGTTAATTTGATTATAATTCAAGTGATCGCCAATATTAGTTTTATTTGTGCATTAAATTCAACCAACATAGATAAACAGGTTTAGGCTAATCCTATTGATTGCATGTTAGTCAAAAAGCGCACATGAATACGATCGGAATAAAGTTGAGGCCTATTATTAGGGCAGGTTCAATCTCTTTTAGGTTGGATTTGTACCTTCATCTCCGAACCCTATTTGGTTCAAGACCTTATGGAGTTGACGATCTCTTGGATCGTTAAGGGGTGTAACCTTCACCTCGTGAAAGGTTTACAAGTTCCTAAAAAAACTTGTTGGCGACTCTTTTGCTTTATCTTCTTTACCTTTGGACGCAACCGTACTTTAGTTTATGATCATAGTGGGGTTCAAGCTAGGGGGTTGACGCTTGAAATATTCCCTACAGGAAGAAAGGTCGAACCACAGGGAAACAAGTCAATTTACTCCTAGTTAATTAAATGCAATCTAAATTATCAAGTAACAATTTGTTGTAAAAAGGTAATTAAATACTAAAAGTAAGAGTAGGAAAGGAATAAAAAGGGTATAAATCAATGAAGGGAAACCTAGGGCATAGGTTCACTAATAAACAATATTCCAGGGAAAATCATAATAAGCAATCATCAAGCATCAATTAATCAGATTATAAAGGGCTTTTGCTACGTATTATAATCACAGAGTTAATTTAACGGTATTAAATCTCATCCGTCGAATCTCGACTTAACCATTTATAAAATTTCTGCCTATTGAAACTAAGCCTAAACATCAATTCTCATCTGTCGAATCTCAAATTAATATTGCTAAACTCATACAATTAAATCTGGCCAAATCTAATTGCTTAGCATTAAATTAATCAATAGGAAATTAATCAAGCATTGATAACTAACAATCACAAATTTATTGTATTAATTTGATTAACCACCTTCAACTATGGATGTAAATGAGGCAAATGAAGTACAAGATTTTATCCATCCTTAGATTGGTGTATTATGACATTCAAGTTGGTTAAACATTTCAGGTCAAACGCTTCAGATCATATTTAGATTGGTTAAAGACTACGAGTCAAACTCTTTGTGTCCAATTTGATTGTTCAACTTCGGGTTGGGTCATTTCGAGTGTGTGGTTAGGATTAGGTTAACTCAATTTTTGGGTCAAGTATGGGTTGGGTTAATTTTGGGTTTTGGGTCTTTTTTTCGGTCAATGATTTTGGGTCAAATTTGAGTTATTCGATTTGTGTCAATTATTTTGATTTGAATACTTTTTCTCATTTCTCCCTTTATTTAATTATAATCATTTTCTATTAAATTAACAGTATTTTTTTGTACTTTAAAATTTTTTAAAAGTTTTTTCCTTTTGCTTTAAACAATGTATTATTTACTTTAATAGTATTTTCATTTACTTATAACATGTTTTTGACTTTAATACTTTTTCCAATCTCCACTTCTACTTTTGATTCATTTTTTATTACTTTAAAAGTATTTATCTTTACTTTAAAATCGAACACCATATTTGAAAGCTTTTTTTTAAAAAAAATTTCTTTTACTTTTAACATATTGTTATTTACTTTAGCATTATGTACTTTTACTTTTATTTGTATTATCATTTTGGAGAAAGAAAAATCCTAGTAATTTAATTAAGATATATAATATGTATTCTTTTTTTAACACAAAGTGCAAATATTATATTAAGTAGCTAAAGCCATAGTTTTAATTACAAATAGCATCATATATTTTTTACATATATAATTGATGCTAACCAAAATAAGGCCCAATATATATACCAGATTGCAATACAACAGTCCTTGAAATTCATTTCCCTAAACCTGCACTAACCCAAAAGCTATTTCATCCATCACAAAAAAAAGACCTAAAACTACAGAGACATAGTAGTAGCTACTGTAGCATTTCTTCAAATTCTTTCTTTTCTTCCCAATCCTCAACATTTGTTAGCAGTTTCTGTTTCATTTGATTTTTTTCACTGAGAAGTAGGTCAAGCACTGTTCTTACATGATGATGATTCATTCTTGCAAATTCCTGTAAAAAATATAAATTATAATTAATTATACACTAAGTATAGATTAGTTCTAAAGTATAACGACTTCAAAAATAAGTTTGTTAATTACCTCTGTTATTGTTCCTAATCCTATACCATTTGCACCATCATAAATCTTCATATGCAGCAGTATATAGCTTGCTGAGAAGTTTTCCTCTCTTTCTTTTTGGAATGGAAGTTCAATTATTCTCAGCTTGTAGGTCAGTATATCATTTGCCTGTGGATGCTTCCATTTTTTAAACAACTTTTGCACTTGTATCACCTGCAATGCAATGAATATTAGTATAATAAATCATATTGAAAAATGAATTTAAAAATAATTTTTTAATCTACTGATTCTTTACCGTTTCTAAGATAAAACTCTGTATAGGCTCATATTCTTTATTTGTCTCATACAAAGTGCTGTCTAGATGATCAATTGTTTCATCTTTGAAGTTTATCACAGCAAGAAAATAATGCTCTTCTAACCTCAAAGGCAAATATACTTGCATATAGATTTGTTTTACATATAGTTACTTTAAACCTGTTTTTAATTACTTTAAACATATATTGTTCTACTTTAATATTAATTCTGTCTTACACATTGAGTTGCATCCATGTCCAATGATTGTGAACTGTTCCAATCAATCCATAGCTTTTGCAGACTTGTTACTCCCTTTTTTCATGAGCATTCAAACACATTGTTAAAGCATCCTTTCAAAAAAAAAAAATCCAATTATTATTTCTAATATTTATTTAATGTAGAATTTTAAATTATAAAAGTTAATTTGAAAAACTTACCATGAAGTCAAATCCAAAAAAGTATCTGACCAAGTCATTTTCAGACCTGTCTCTTTCCATTTCAATGTTATTCAGGTGGTTTGACCAAGCAGTGATCACATTACTTGAAACTTTCCATTCATTGAGCAAAGCATTACAATCTTGCCTTAATATTTCAATTGAATTTATAAACCAACCTACTACTTCGCTGTAATGTAGAATTAAAGTTAAAGTTAAACTTATGCCAAACAATTTTATATATAATGCAATATGATTATTTGTTTTTCAGGAAGTATAAAATATACCTCTTGCTTGGAAAGTTTTCACCGTCATTGATTGCTAAGTAGTCAATCACTTGGTGACATTGCAAACTAATGTTATGCATTACTTCCTTGTGTTTCTTCAAGAAATCATAAACACAAATCATATCTTCCACTCCTTTCTCCTTCTCTAGTTTTCTAACTACCCTGAACCTTGAAATTTTTTTCTCAAGTTGTTTTCTTTTTGTGTTTATGTCTGCCAAAGCAAGAGCAGCACATAATTCTGCACGATACACCTTTCTCTTATTTGCTAAATCAAGGTCAGAATCAAAACTCTCTCCGGAGAAACACAGCATATGGATCATTGCAAAAACACCACAATCAAGAGTATATCTTGGTGTCTTCCACTTGAAGTTAACTTCATCAAACTCATATTCAAGAATTTCATCAGCTTTTTCATGATTAATTCTCTTCAGAAAGTTTGACATTTCCTCCACCTTTAACATTTGTAAAGCAATATATGAGTAAAACAAATTTATAGTATAATTACTTTAATAAACATATTATTTACTTTAATTAAAACATCTGTTACTTTATATTTTATATTATATATTTATAGGAAATACAATGTGTACTTTTAATAGCTATTCTTTAACTTTAATAACAATATTATCTACTTTAATCAGAACATCCTTTACTTTATATATTATCTTATGTTTTAACTGTCATTATAATCTATACTTTTAATACATATTCATTTACTTTTATAGTATTCTTATTTACTTTAATAATTTACTTTTTATAAACCAAAAAAAAATCTTACCACAATAGATCCAAGAATTCTGTAGAAAGACTTGTGCATGTCATCATACTCCCTGTTATCCAAGTATTGAATGGTCAGATTCATAAAATTAACCACTATCAAACTATAGTGGTTACTCATACAGATTGGAATAAAAATCTGTCATTAAAATTACAGTTATTAGTCTAAAAATTCAAAATCATAATTCCATACAATGTAGTTTAATAAACATGTATAATAAAACATACCAACTGAGCTGTTATAATTTTCTCCTTTGCATCACATAGGCACATCCAATCGTACCATGTCTGATTCAATTCTTGTGAGTGTACTGAAGGAGACTTCACCTCTGTTTTATCTGTTGGCTGGGAAGCATCTTCTAACCTGAGAGACAGCTCTAGAGGTCTCTGTGTATTAATGAGAACATAAAACACATTACTTTATGAGATCATACATATTTAATTATGATTAAACTTAACAGTATTTTAAAAACCTTATACTGTGATCAATGCCAAAGAAAAAGCATGAAGGATCTTCTATCAATCGAGAATCATTCATTAGAAATAACCAACATTGAACAATATTAGATTTTATCATTTGAGCAAGGGCTGTAGGAGCTAAGGATGTTGTGTCATCTCTTGTTATCATGAGAGGACCTTCAAATTTCACAATCTCTTTACTGTGCAAAATTATACATTTATAGTAATTAAAATATTATTTAAAGTAAACTACATATAATTTAAAGTAGATAAAATATGTTTAGAATTAAATAATTTATAACTTACTACTTGAATGGGCTATACTTCACAAAGCAGTAATCAGCCACTACTTGATAAAGCTCTGGCATTTCATTCATTCTTGATTTGTTTGCTTTCATTGTCTTACAAACAAAATCAATGTCAACATCTTTCTCTCCATAATCTAATCTGATTTTAACTTTTGAAACTATCTCCTTGTGAATGTCCTTATACTCAATTGTAGTTATTTCTTCCTGAAGTTGTTTTTTAGCAACAACTGTAATAAAATAGCACATATAGTTACAAAATTATGATACACTATTGACTATGTATTGATTAAATATTTACTAAAGTTAACAACTTACCTTCAATTGGTTTTTGTGTTGCTTCCTTTGTATGTGTTGCCTGATTTAGTATACTCTCAGTGACTGAGTGTACAACATTAGAAATATCAGGATCAACACCTTGATTATCAGCATCATCTTTTTTATTTTCAGAATCTTTCTCTCCTTTCTCTTCATTATCAGAATATTTCTCTCCTTTTTTCTAATCCTCCTGTAGTTCTTTGTCTTGCTTATTTTCTTCCTCCTTTTCTTTTTTGTCCTCATCTTCTTTTTGTTCTTCTTCGTTGTCATCTTTCTTTTCTTCCTTTTTCTGTTTTTCTTCCTTCTCCTCCTCATCATCTTCCTCATTATCCTGTTCTTCCTCCTCCTTTTTGTTTTCATCATCTTTCATTTTATTCTTTTCTTCCTCTTCCTTATTTTTCTGTTTTTCTTCTTCCTCCTCCTCATCATCTTCCTCCTCATCCTGTTCTTCCTCCTCCTTTTTGTTTTCATCATCTTCTTTTTTGTCATCCTTCACTTTTTTTCCATCATCCAGATCCTCTATAACAAAATCTTCATCATCAACATCCAAATGGACAGTTTTAGGCTCAACTGCATCTTCTTCAATAGGATCTGTTTCTGTTTTATGTTGCTCCTCCCATGTTGACAGAATCACACTAGATACATCTCTTATATCATCATAAAGCCTGACTATTTCATCCATAGCCCTTTGTACTCTAGGATCTTCCATCAGCCTTTGGGTTTCAGAAACTTGTTGAGAATTAGATGCATTCACATTCTTTTTTTGCTTTTTCATCTTTTCTCCTATTGCAGCTATACGCTCAGCATGTATCATTGCAAAGAGTTGTGAATCTCTTGTCAACAAATGCAGTTCTTCTTCAATTTCCTTGAAAATAAGTAACCACAATTTATTAGTACTTTATTTTTTAACACAAATAATATTTACTTTTAAAGTTAATTTGTTTACTTTTAAGTCAACATTATTTACTTTATGTTTATCATTAACTATATATTATTACTATTAGAAACAGAGCAATTCAATACAATAAAAGTAAACAAATATGAGATAAAAGTAACTACATTTCATTTTAAAGTAAATCATTGTAACTAAAAAAAAAAAAAATTACTCACATCTTTTGCAGCTTCATGTATTTCACTATCTGTCATCACACCTTCTGGTAGGTTGAATGACACCAATCTTTTCTCTCTATCAGAAAAATTTCTATAAGCATTCTCAATTACATCTCCTAAGAATGCTTCCTTTCCCTTTTTTCTACAAACTGGATAGTCATCTTTTTTAAGTTCTCCTTGTCCAAAAGATCTCTTTGCCTCTTTTGCAATTCTTTCTTTGACTTTTTCATCTGTCCAATGTTGGATCAATGGCAGTGTTGTAGGTTCAGGCTGACCTCTGAATGCTAGGTGATGAAAGTAGACAAGTTGAAGAATCAGGACACATCCACTGATTCCTGATCTTGAATCTTTGTTTTTGTTATTCTTGAAGCTCCTCACTGATTTGCACAGATTATTCATCACATAACCACACCAATCTAGGTTATGTATTTCTTTCACATTGTCTGCATAATTGATTATCTTGTAATCAATCACTCTGTTTGCGACAGGGGCTAAGAATGTACTGCAAACATACATCACAACAAATCTTTTAAAATCCTCCCCTCCTTCCTTTAGTGTCTTTAATTTGGTCTCCAAATTATTCACAATTATCTCATCATCTTCTGGAATTCCTAGCTTCTTCTTCCATTCTTTTTGAATCAGCAAGTTAGATAGAGGTTGCTTCCTTAACTGAAAACTCACCTTGTTCTCAGTTACATGTGGAAGCAAGAATATATCTTCAACATCAAAAGAACTAACTGGAAATTCCTTCAGCATGTCAATCTTGAACATGCAGCTACTTTCATTGAAAGGGTGACAAAGCCATGGAAGAATTTTTGTAGAAATTCTTGTTAATTTTAGCTGAAGCAGCCCTCCAAAACCAATACTTATGACATCTTTTTTTTTGCTGCTCACTAAAATCCTTGATCAAATCAACAACTGCATTGGGTCTGCAGTGTGTTTTCTTGATTTCTAGATTACCATCATTATCATCATTAATATCAATAACTTCATATACATCAGGTTCAGAATTGTCAAGCTTCAATTTCTTCTTTAAATGACCTTTTCCCTTTTTTCTGTCTTCTTCTGATGAACCATCAGAGTTCTCATTCTGATCTTCTTCTGGTTCATAATTGCTATCTTTCAATTCAAATTTTACCCTTTCTTTGTTCCTATAATTTGTTAAAACATGTTAACCAACTTTGATAACATTTATATTTACTTTATTAAAGATATCAATAAACATCATAGACATATAACAATAAATAGCTCACTATATAACAATTTATTTTATAAAAGTTTCTATTTACTTTAGAAGAGTTTCTAATTACTTTATAACAGTTTGTACTTACTTTATAACAGTATCTATATATTTACTTTATAATAGTCTCTATTTACTTCAATATTTACTTTATAACAGTTTCTAATTATTTTATAACAGTTTCTATTTACTTTATAACAGTATCTATATATTTACTTTATAACAGTCTCTATTTACTTCAATATTTACTTTATAACAGTTTCTAATTACTTTATAACAGTTTCTATTTACTTTATAAAAGTCTCTATTTACTTTATAATAGATTAATACATTGCTGTAATACATAACATATGAATTTAATTTTATAAACTTTTATGAACCTTTTGATGCTTCTAGTTCCTTAATTCTTCTCTTTATCAATATTTGCCTTTTTGAAATCCTTTGAAGCTTAGCACCTATTACATTTAGTTTACACAATCAGTTTATAAGTATAGACATATTAAAAAACTTTTAAAACATATTCATTTACTTTATAAGCTTCAATTTCTTCTTTAAATGACCTTTTCCCTTTTTTTTTTTTGTCTTCTTCTGATGAACCATCTCAATTCTCATTCTAATCTACTTCTGGGTCATAATTGCTATTTTTCAATTCAGATTTTACCCTTTTCTTTGTTCCTATAATTTGTTAAAACATGTTAACCAACTTTGATAACATTTATATTTACTTTATTAAAGTTATCAATAAACATCATAGACATATAACAGTAAATAGCTCACTATATAACAATTTATTTTATAAAAGTTTCTATTTACTTTAGAAGAGTTTCTAATTACTTTATAAAAGTTTCTATTTACTTTATAACAGTATCTATATATTTACTTTATAACAGTCTCTATTTACTTCAATATTTACTTTACAACAGTTTCTAATTACTTTATAAAAGTTTCTATTTACTTTATAACAGTTTCTATTTACTTTATAATAGATTAATACATTGTTGTAATACTTAACATATGAATTTAATTTTATAAACTTTTATGAACCTTTTGATGCTTCTAGTTCCTTAATTCTTCTCTTTATCAATATTTTCTTTTTTGAAATCCTTTGAAGCTTAGCACCTATTACATTTAGTTTACACAATCAGTTTATAAGTATAGACATATTAATAAACTTTTAAAACATATTCATTTACTTTATAAGCTTTTTTATTTACTTTACTACACTAACCATTGACTTTTTATATTAAAAAATGTAATAGTATGCAATATTTGTAACACAGATTTATACAGATAAATGATTTACTTTATAACTGTTTCTATTCACTTTATAACAGTCTCCATTTACTTTATATTATATACCTTTAATTGGAGATTGCTTTGTATTTGCAGGAACTTTCTTGGCTGTAGGACTCTTTTTGGCTGCAGGAGATTTCTTGGGTGCAGGAGTTTTCTTGGCTGCAGTAACTTTTTTATTTGCAGCAGCCTTCTTTGGTGAAGCAATATCCTTTGGTAGATCTGTTTTTTTCTTTGTTCTTTTGGCCATTTTAATATGTGAGCAATTCAAAACAAATATAATATGATCAAGAATTATGTATATGTTAATGCAATGAGCAAAGATTAACATCATTTTTTATATACACATTTACTCAATTTCTGTATACTTTTAACACATTTCTATCTACTTTTTACAAATTTCTAACTACTTTTAAAAAATTATACACTCAAAACTATATAAACTCAAACAACTACTTATAATTTACTTTTAGTTAATTTTTACTTACTTTTAATAATTTTTTATTTACTCTTAGCAAATTTCTGACACTCAAGTAGAACAGAAGTATTATAGCAACAATAATGCAGTAAAAAATTGCTCATAAATTAAACAAAATTATTATAAATTAGTATGAGCTTAAATAAAATTAATCATAATTTGAACAATAATGAACAAATTTGCGATAATATCTAATTATGAAGAAATCGAAAAGAAAACACTAAAATTAAACTTCAAATACTCCGATTCAAGTTCAGCGATAATATCTAATTTGAACAATAATGAACAAATTTGCATGTCTATTTTAACCTAAATTACAACAAATTTTGCACATAAACGATAAGTATATTAATCATAATTTGAATAAAAATGAACTAATTTGCGATAATACATGATTATGAAGAAATCGAACTGAAAACACCAAAATTGAACTTCGAATTTCTCCGATTCAAGTTCTGCTACTTCAATTTCAACATAATCAAGCAAAAAACACAAATATAAGTAAAAAAATTGCAACAAAAATAAACAAAGTAGTATGAACTTCGAAGTTGTGATAAAATACCTTATTTTCGTCAATTTTCGAAAATTTTTGTTCCAAAATTGAAAAATGAAGACAGTTGAACATGAAAGTGTTACTTTATAGCAAAATTGAGCAGTTGATTTTTACGGTTATGACGGTTTTCGAAGGTTTTTGCAGAGTGAGAAAATGGTGGAAATCGAGAGAAAAATGCGGAAAGAAAGAGAGAGAGAGAGAGAGAGAGAGAGAGAGAAGGCGTTGAAATGAATTTTGCATTTAATTTGTCTGAACGAATATGAGCCGTCAGATCGCGCGCCTCTTTTCCTAGATCTGACGGTCCTCATTGGTTCCTAGTTCCTATTTTACAATTGGTTCTCATTATAACCCGGTCCTATATATATATCTGTGTGTGTGTGTGTGTGTGTGTGTGGTGCATTCACCTATACACATACGTATCACGCGCTTCACGGTTCTTCCTTATAGTTTGCTGATGCTATTTGGTGCTGCATGGTTCTTCCTTATAGTTTGCTGATGCTATTTGGTGCATAAATTGGTGTAATGGTTTGCCTTATAGTTGTATTATCTTAGTATTAATTAAATTTAATTCAATCATGACTATTTACAAGACTTGTACTAATATTAAGGCTTGAACAAATATTATTTAATAGAATTATATATATATTAGACGCTATAATTAATGTATTTTCATTCGAATTTTTAGTTCAAATCCAAATAATCAAATTTTAATTCGGATTAAATCAGATTGAATTGGGAGAATAATTCGGATCGAATCAGATTACAAAATTGAAAACCGAATTATAATTCGGATCAGATTGGATTTTGCCTAAATCCAATCCGAAAACCAAATAGATACCCCTACTATTGTTATTACTAAAGGTTGGCCTGTTAATAACCTGCTTTACTTTATTATGATTTTGAAGTGAAATAGAAAAGGTCTGTTAATGACCCGCTTTACTTTGTACCCAACCCTGACCAGCATAATATTTCTACTGGCACGCTACCAACCCATTTTCCACACCAACCAGCCCCGACTTGCCCAATAATCAGGCCTGTTAACAATACACATGCGCAAGCAAAAGAAATATTAAGCGCAGTTTGGGAATAAGATTTCACTAGTATCAAGCGATTACATAACCACTGAAGTACTGAACACCTGAATGATTTAAATTTGATGGCTGTCAAACAGTAAAAAGTATGCATAGATTAGACAATTAACATGACGAAAACATAATCACACAACTACAAATCAACAGGAATCATAAACAGCTTTTCTGAACTTATACAACAATCTTAACAGTCTGCCGCTATTATTCAGCTGTTGCGACATTCTTTCCATCCTCGGTTTCTTCTTCTTCAGCTTTTGTGGAAGTTTCCTGTCCTGCCACGGCCATGACCTCTCCTGGAGGCGGGTGGTCAAACTTGCAATTAGCCCCATAGCTACATGTGCCAGTTTTCATATAAAAGGGGCAATGTTCAACACCCTGTAAACAATGGATCCAAATTTGTGGACTTAGCAACGAAAGCAGATACAAAGTGTTTATATCAAGTCATACTACAAGAAGATGGCAAGATTAATCAACATTCGACCACAAGCAGTCTTTATATGTCCATGTCTAGCTTCTGTACATTAGACAATATTTTTTCTGTGTCAATTTTGCTACTAAAGATGGTGCAGTATAGACATAATGATTGTAAGCTAGTTTCCCCCCTAAAGTGCTCAACCATTACATTCAAAGTCTCTAGAGACTCAATCAACAAAAAAATAAAAATAATTTAGTAGTAGTAATGATGGTAATAAGAATAAAAACATATATATATTTTCCACTTCTACTATTTGTTTTTAACATACATTAAATTATGTATATTTCATGCGTTAGCATAGATACACTCTAGTTAAATAAAATTCTTAAGATTACTATCTAGGGGACTAAGGGAGTATTGCCAAGCTTGAACAAGTTTGAAGCTCCTTTAATGAACACAAATGAGGTACACTTGTTCATATGAGTTCATTACCAACTTATTTAATTATGTTATGAACAAGCTCTACAGAAATGAAGACAGCTAAAGAAAACTACAACATACTTTAGCAGCTAGCAAACATTTGAACCAATAATTCAGTTCGGAAGATAATCAACAAACATTTTCCGAAAGAGAGATTTGTTTCTTTTTTGTTTTTTAAAAGAAGCTTTAGATCTGCATATGGAGCACAAATGAAAACATAACTAGGTGCAGTAGATGATATCATTCAGGACTACTTTCCAGGCATACGCCAACCATACATACCGCTTTCTCGTTCAGGAGTTTCTAAAAATGAAGGTTCAAAAGCAGCAATAGATATGATTGAATCAGACAGAAGGTTCACCCCTCTCCCTTCAAAGGGGGGGATTGGGGTTCCAAACCTTGCTCTTAAGCCTGCTGTAAGGCACTAAGGCCAATAAGCGAATGAAGGAGATTGGATTCAAAGACTAAAGACGTAACGAGTCCAGAAATCGTTTCAAATAATACTTCAATCCAACAAAATATTTGATGCCAGAAGCCAAAACAACAAAAGAAATTGACAAGTTATTATATTCAATGCCTCTGAAAATAAAAATGTGCAAAACAGAAACTTGGCAACATATTGTACACCAACAATTTAACCCTAGAACATGGCACAGTGAAGATGTTTCCCTTTCAACAATAATTAGATACACAGGCATACCTCTCTCCTCGGAAGACCCGCGAGGGTAAATTTAACATTTTGTTCCAGGGTCTGGTTTCTTGTGGGTGCAGATCTGTCTATAGGATGATGGAACCTGCACTTTTCTCCAAATTTACATTCTCCAGTTTTCATATAGAACTGCATAGAAGAGGGGAAAAAAATAGGGAACATAATCAGAAGCTGCTGCAAACCACAAATCATTAGACCCTAAACCAAACCAAATATAAACCTTCAGTAAAAATTACCAAAGAAACATGATAAATAAAAGTAAAAGTATTTTGATTTTCATTACAATAAAAGTTTCTAGATATTATAATGTTACTTGGTTTTAAATAGGGGAAATTTTATAGGAAAAATGGAAATAAATAATCCCAACTTTCACTGGTCTTCCTAAAACAATCCCACCTATTGATTTTCCCAAAACAATCCTTACCTTTGCCCTCAATCTTCTTCTAATGATCCATTTGACTGGTTACCATTTTTTTTCTCTATATATCACTCTCCTCTCACCTTGCTGCCACGGTGCAACCCCAAAACCCCTTGCACCTGAACTGCCACCGCACCCCCAGAGATAATACCCTTGAACACCCTAACAACCCACATCCCCACCCCATCCCAGAAACCCCACTAGCCACCCCCAAATCACCACAAACATCCCTGAAAATCCCCTAGCCACCCTGAATGATGGTTCAAGCATGGTTCGAAAATGTGGTTTCGGTCGCGATCACGGAAAGGTCGCGGTAATTCGGTAACGGAATTGATGCGTTGATCGCGGAACGCGTCGCGGTTGTCACCCTAATTTATTTTATGTTAGTTTTTATAAGTTTTATAATAAAGTTTCTCATAATTTTTGAAAATCTTATTTTTCAATATATATCCCCTTTTTATCTTGTACAGTACTACAATAGTGCGGTGTACAAGTATACAATATACGTAGTAAACTTACTACTTCATATAAATGTAATACAGTAGTAATCAGAAAAGGAAGTCACGTGGGTGAGAAGGAAAAAATAAAAGAGGGAAGAGGAAGAGGAAGAGTGATGGCCGGTGGGGTCAGGTGAGAAGTCAAAAAAATATAAAGAGGTAACATATAGCTGTCACTATTCATTCCACTACCCAATTTTTATTTAAAAGACAAAAAAGATGTGATAGTTTTCATCGACTTTCATGGAAAAACAGATCCCTCGCCGGAAAACTTATACTTTGGGTTCTTTTTCCTTGGATTCTCCATCGGGAACGCTTGATGCGGCCAATTTTCAATTCATAACGGCCGTAACGGCCAAAATTGCGGAGCTTCGAAATGCAACGTGCTGAATCGGAAAAATTCGGTTCGATAAAATTCAAATCCGTTCCAAAACGGCCGATACGTAACGATGTGGCCGCATTTTAAAACCCAGGGTTCAAGCAAACCGAAAACCCCACCCACCCAGATCCCCAATCATCCACCCTCGAAAACACAACAAACACCCCCGATAATCTCCTAGCCATCCCAAAAATTAGTTCAAGCAAGCTGAAAATCCCACCTACCCTGAAAATACCAACCACCACCCTAAAAAATTGCCCTAGCCACCTCGGAAACTATGGTTGGGTGTTTTGGGAGTGGTTTGTGGCGATTTGGGGGGGGGGGGGGGTCTATTGGGGTTTTGGTGTGGCTGCTAGGGTTTTGGGGGTTGGGTTGGGGATGGGGAGGGGAAGGTGGTGGGTTGTTTAGATCCGGCCGGCGGAGCAAGGGTGGTCGTCTAGGCCATAAACAGGCGGGGCTAGGGGCTTTAAATATTTTTTTTTCGTTTAATTATTTTTGTTTTTTAATTATAAAAAAAATAATAGACCTATTAAACGCTAACACGTGGAAAAAACCTAAGAAAATTGGTCACCAACACCTAATGGTTTGTTAAATGAAGATTGGGAGCAAAGGTGGGATTTTTTGAAAAATCAATAGGTGGGATTATTTATTTATTTATTTTTTTCCAATTATATAACTAGTTCATCCTTTTTAAAAGTTAAATTGCACCCACTCAATGTAATAGCCATGAGCAAAACATCTTTTGTTTTGTTTTTTTTTTTTTTTTTTTTTTTTTTTTTTTTTTTTTTTTTTTTTTTTGTGTGTGTTTAGTATTACATCCACTTATGTAATAGACAAGAGAAAGAGAGATTTTATTTTTTTGAGGGAAAGAGAAAGAGAGATTTTGTTGTAAGGAACTAGTAATATTAATTCTCTATTAAAATTTGAGTAAAATAATAATATGAACAAAACATAATTTTATTTACTTAGAAAATAATTAAAAGCATGTGAAGTTTTTTAAATAGAGAATAATTCTTGGTTAAGAAAATTAAAAAAAAAAAAACTTCGGTTTTTTTTTTTTTTTTTTTTTTTTTTACTGCACCATTTGTGATTTCACACTTGTCAATATATTGGTATTGCTTTTACGATCAATATCTTTAATTACACTTTAATAATAAAAAAAAATATATAAAAAGTTGATATCTTACATGACTATTTTTTTCTTTACGGATAAATCACAAAATATGGTCAAACAATGTAGTGTGAACAATTTGAAAATCCAAATGGTTTAATAATAGAAATAAAATATATTTTTTGAGAAATTTATCTTCATCGATAGGCTACAAGAGGTAGCCCCCTTTTCTATAGAATATAACTAACGGGGTTATTCAAATGTTAAAACTTCAACAATAATACAAGTTATAAGGCACCAGAGTTGAAAAAGAACCAAAAAACAAAAAAATTAAAAAATTAATTTTTTTTTTTTTTTTTTTTTAATGTTTTTCTTAATTTGATTAATATTTTTTTCCTTTGTAATTAAATAAGACTAAAGAAATTTATTGGTTACTAAAGTGAGCATTAATGAATATTTCAGGGTATCAAAGTGAATAAAAAATAAACCCCAGGGCATCAAATTAGAAATTTAAAATTATCAAACCAAAACCATAGTGAGACATCGTTTACAAGCTTGGGGCACCAAAGTGGAGTTATTTATCCATAGGGCACCAAAGTGAAATTATTATAACCAGAGTGGAAATTTACATTAAACATAGTACGTATAGTAAGATGAAAATTGAAAAGGGTGGAGGGCAGATTAGCACCGCCATTAGCAAAAAGAAAAAGCTCTAGTGATGACCACAAAAGGAATTTAACAAGTTTCAATGCAGTCTAAACAAAATTGATGTAAAGGATCCTTCTATAGATTGTGTTGTAGCAAGTGCAAGAAAGATTAACGACGAACATATAAGAACACATGGATATACAAGGTTCACTAAATAATGAGCTAGCTACAACGTTCAGGTACAAGCGAGAGGATGTTTATTGATCTCAAGGAAGAAATCAAATTACATAATAGGCTCGGTTAAAACCTAGGGAGCTTATATATAGTAGTCCTTAAAAAGAAACAGAACAACCCCAAAATAGGCCCAAACAGAATATTGTACACCAAAATAACAGATAGCATCAGGAATAACAGATTTAAGAAATAATTTAGCAAATTGACAACCCTAGGGTAGAAGAAAAAATCAAGTGATGAAGGCTCTGAGATAGATTTTATCACTCCTCACAGATAGGCCAAAAGGCAAATGTAACAAGAGATATATGAGTTTGTTTAATACTTACATCACATTCAATCTGGCCAGGCCGCTGAGGGTACATCATTGGAACCGGTCCATACTGAATTATAAGAAAATAAAATAAAATAATAAGACAGGATATGACACATTGGCAACTGAATAATGGAATGAAACACCACAAGAAAAGAAAGTGAAATAGGTAACCATTATCACAATATAAACTGCACACATCACATGGCATAAATATATGCATAACTTTGAGCAGGAAAGATGCATTTAGCAACATTAAAACATTGCATTCACGAAACAATCATCACAAGTTGACTCTTTCCCATTTATAAGGCAATTACTTCTACTCTAGAGTGTAGAATAATTTACGAAATGTCTAATATGGGATTTTAGATTACAAAATAATGGCTATGACCTTTTAATTCAAAACATAAGAGATGTAGATTTTCAGGTTCTTCTACCATCTGCATGAGCATCCACATTTTTGCACTCAGGAGTTGAAATTTTGCAAAGTTGAACTTTTCACAGTTGATTAACAATTTCAACAATTAACTTCAAATAGCTACATCTCACTCATGTAAAGTTGGATATGGGCTTATGATTTTATGACGGAAAGCTCTTGGACCCAAATTTCATCTTCAAGCCTTGAATGCAGATATGGCTGTCTAAAGTTGATCCGTCAACAGAAATACCAAGCACTTGCATTCTTTGTCAATTCTCATCCTTGCTTCCATATATACTCACATAGCCTTCAAAGCAATCATTACATCATAGACTTCCAATGTATAAAGCCATGATATACTGGCCAAGCTTTTTATAGCTAAAATAAAATGGAACAGTTTTATATTGAGGATGGAGAGTGTAACAGTTACACGATGATAAATTCTAATGAATTCCAGGTTGAGTGGTTAATTGAAAGAGGACCCCCAAGTTTTGCTTAGATATAATTTAGGGACTATATTCTTTAACCAAAACACATTCTACCACTACATATCAAATTGTGAAGATATAATTTATTTATCTTTTGCAGTGTGTGTGTGTTGTGGCGGGGTGGGGTTGAAGAAAGTGATGTATATGTATTAAACAGTTGCTCTGAGCTTTACTAAGCCATCGGTAGTTATAAATAGGAAATTATACTATTGCTGCCATTCTTAAAAAAAACAGCCAACGAAACAGCGAACTTTCAGTTTTAAGAGCCATGTACCCTTTTCTTTCTGTATGTTTCCCATAATTTTTGCTGCTTTTGTTTTAGTCAATAAGCCTGATCCAAGAAGCGTTAAATTTTGACTTAAGTTGCATGCCTCTGTACCCCCAGGTCAGGTCTGCAACTTGGGTTCCTTAGCATCTCAAATGGCTCCTCGCTATGCCCTGAACCTAGGTATATATCTAAGAATCCCCTTACGGGGCATTTGGTATGTGGGATTATGGGTTGGGAATGGGATTATTAATACCAAGTCTTTATAAACCTTTTTTTTTTTGGGTGGAAATTAGATTAGAGAGTGGGGAAGGGCATGGGATCATTTGGCCTCTATTCCCTAGAATTTATGCAGCCCGTAGTGCATTTCACATATGCTCGGAGAAGGCCCAAACAGAAGGCAGATATGGAAATAGGAGCTGGACAGTGAGCTGGAAGTTAGTTACAGGGAGGGGTAATTTGGTAATCTAGGAAATAAGTTTGTTAGTCCTTGTTTTGTGTGCTGAGATTGTTATCACAGCTGGTAGTTAGTTTTGGGTATTTAAGGAGAGAATTGTAATGGGGGGGAAATCATCTAGAAAATTATTGTAAAAAATATTCCTTGGAGAGCATCCTTTCCTCTCGAAATAAGGGAGTTTTATTATGGTTACTCTGACTTGCAATACAATCTATCTTTGGTTTGGCTAATTTTCTATTGCTCTGCTTGAATTACTCTGTTTTTCTAAACTAATCTCTAGCAAATTGATATCAGAGCAATGACGTGAGACAGAAGATGGCCCGCCTGAATCATGGTCAGTGTCTGGATTTGCCGGAGCAAGAGATCGCTGGACTGCCGTCGCGCGTTGCTCGGTATCGCCGGATTTGCTGGCTCAGGAGATCACCACGGCAATGGCAGCGTCCAAGACAGACTTTAAATCCCAAATCGCTGCTTGTCACCGTTCTGAACTTCCCTCTTCTCTGGTTAACGAACCACAACCTCAGTGAGATAATTCGTTCGCCTCGTAACATCAATTAGATTACAGTGATAGTGGTTTTCAAGGTGGTTAGTCGAATTGGAAGCTTCGCAAGCTTGACTTGCTGCTCTTCGATGGAACCAACCTTGATAGGTGGATCCTCATGCGGAGTGTTTTTTCCAATTTTATCGGCTTACTGATGAGGACAAGCTCGAGGCAGAGTAATGGCACTTGAGGGTGATGCTTCGTTATGGTATCAATGGGAGCACAGGCGGCACCCTTGCAAACCTGGGAAGCGATGAAGAACCTCCTTCGCCGTTTCAGGACCACCGCGACGAGCACTTTGCATGAGCAGCCACCAGGGTCGGTGGCGGAGTATCAAAGCTGATTCATCGAGCTCTTAGCTCCAATTGAAGATGCTCCCGAGGAAATCACGAAAGGACAGCTTAATAAGGGGCTACAAGAAGAAATTTGGGTCGAGGTTCGGAATCTGGACCCGGTTACTCTGGATCGGGCCATGGAGCTGGCAATGCGTGAGGAGAAGTTGAGGCTTAGCCCACGGCCCAAACCCATTGGAAGCTTACCTAGTTGGCGAATTCCATCTCCAAACCTCCGACCTCACTCACATTCCACACCTCAGACCCTTACGACCCTAAACACAAAACCAACCCACCACACCCGCACCAACCATCTCTACTCAAATCATACCACCCCCTTCAACCACAAATCCACCGGCGAAATAAGGCGGTTATCGGAGAAAGAGCTTTAGCAAAAACGGGAACAAGGCCCTTGTTTCCGATGTGACGAAAAGTGGAACCTCGAACAACGCTGTCAACGTCTTTCTGATGGTGGATGACGAAGAGTGGGATAGTTCCGGTGAGTTATCGACGGTCGAAACCCTCCGCGAACCAACACCACCTGCAATCACTCTTGAGCCTACACCCGATGTTTTCCTAAGTTCTGTTGTGGGTTTGACCAGCCCTAAGACAATGAGATTGCTGGGTTCGATCGAGGGCAAGGACATGGTAATTATGATTGATCCGGGAGCAACGCACAATTTCTTTTCAACAATAGCCGCGCAACCGCTCCAAATTCCGGTGACGGAGGCGATGAGCTTTGGGGTAACATTGGGCACGGGAGGAGGCGGTGCAAGGAAGTGGCGTTTGTAGAGGAGTCGTGCTGGATGTTTAGTGCGTTACCATAGTCGAGGATTTCTTGGTTCTTCCACTGGGAAATTCTGACTTGATTTTGCGAATACAGTGGCTTGAGAAATTGGGCACGACCACTTCCAATTGTAAAACCCAGACCCTCTCCTCGGGTGGGAGGAGAATCGATGACTCTGAAGGGCGGTCCTCATTTAGGCAGAAAGTTTCAACTGGCATCTCACTAAAGGCCATGTTTAAGTCATTAAAGAAAGAAGGCCAAGGATTCTAACTTGAATTCAATCAGAGGAGGAAAAAATCAGGAAGTTCCCAAAGCATTTCGGGCCTTAATTCAGGAGTTTTAACAAGTTTTTAACATGCTTGATGGTTTACCTCCGAGGAGGCAGATTGAACTCTCCATTGTTTTGAAAAATGGTGCAGATCCCATCAATGTGCGACCCTATCGCTACCCCGGAAAGATGAGATCGAGAAGCTGGTAACTGATATGTTGCAGCAGGTATCATACTACCCTCTACTAGTGCATATTCTAGTCTTGTTCTACTAGTTAAAAAGAAAGATGGTAGTTGGCGTTTTTGTGTAGATTATAGGGCATTAAATAAAGACACCGTCCTGATAAATTCCCTATGCCTATGATTGATGAGTTGTTGGATGAATTATGTGGGTCTACAATTTTTACAAAACTGGATTTAAAAGTGCAGAAGACAGCTTTCTGCACCCACAAGGCGCATTACGAGTTCTTGGTAATGCCCTTCGGCCTCACGAATGCCTAGGTTGCACGGAAACGGATACGGGTACAAATACAGGTACGGAGACAGGATACGGCAAAATCAAAATTCCAAAAAACGGATACGGCAAAAAAAAATCACCAAAATATAAAACCATAAAATGTTTTTTTTTTAAATTATTCCATACACTACAAATTAAAAGAAATATAGGTAAAAAAAAAAAAAAAAAAAAAAAAAAAAAAAAAAAAAAAAAAAAAAAAACCACCTACTGACTACAAGCTAAAGGCTATAGCTACAGTAAAAAAAATAAATTAAAAAAAAAAAAAAAAAAAAAAAAACCCTTATTAATACAGTAATACAAAGTACTTTATAGTTTATACTATAAAAAAAATTATAAAAAAAAAAAGAAAAAAACAAAACTTATAAATATCTAAACCTCAATCAATTTAATTGAAGAAAAGAGGAAGAGAGAGAGGCAAGAACTCGTTAAGGTTTGCTGCTGGTCTCCAGTCGCCGATTTCCAGCTATGGGTGTCCGTCGTAGGCAGAGAAGCCTCCAAGGAATCGTGGGTCGCACATTGTAGGTGGCTTCTCCAATTTTTAGGGTTCTTGAGAAATTGAAATCAGAAAGTAGATTAGGGGTTTTTTAGTTTTAAATGGCTGGGGGCGTCAAAAAAGAAGCAAATCCGTCCCCGAAACGTACAAAATATCTCCACGTACCACTTTTCAAGGGTACGCCATGGGGACGTATTCGGGACGTACCCGTCCCCGATACGTCCCCGGTACGGGAGACGGCTGAAGATTGGCGTATCCGTGCATCATTGACGAATGCTCCTACAACTTTTCAGTCATTAATGAATGAAGTTTTCCGGCCCTTCTTGCGCAAGTTCGTATTAGTTTTCTTTGACGACATTCCGGTGTATAGTCGTTGTGAAAAGTCTCACCAAGGCCATCACAAACAAGTGCTGGAAACACTGGTAGCTCATTAGTAGCTCATCAACTTTATGCCAATTTTAAAAAGTGAGGTGGGCAAGTCAAGGGTGGCTTATTTGGGGCATGTCATCTCAAAAGCGGGTGTTGAAGTTGATGCTTCGAAGGTGCAAGCTATGGTGGAGTGGCCCCTACCGACCACCATCAAAGAGCTACACAGGCTACTACCGTAAATTTATTCAAGGTTATGCTATGGTTGCACAACCCTTGACTCTCAATTGCACAAAGATTGTTTTGGGTGGTCTGATGAGGCTATTTCTGCGTTTGAAGCACTCAATCTTGGCAACTCCCGACTTCACACTACCTTTTATAGTGGAAACCGATGCTTCGGGGCATGGTTTAGGGGCTGTCCTGCTGCAAAAGAACCACCCAGTGGTGTATTTTAGCAAGGTCTTAGGCTTTAGAGCTTGGTCTAAGCCAATATATGAAAAAGAACTTATGGCTATTGTCTTCGCCATCGAGAAATGGAGGCAGTACCTGCTACGTAGACAGTTCATTGTAAGGACTGATCAACGCAACCTCATAGAGCAGAAGGAAGTGGGTCAGACATACCAAAAATAGGTAAGCAAGCTATTGGGGTATACATTTGACATACACTACAAACCTGGCCCTACTAATAGGGTGGCGGATGTTGTGTCCAAGCACCATGGGACAGCAATTGAGTTGCTACTCTGGTCACTTGTTGCGGAGTTCAATGGAAATTCATACTCTCTTTTATAGAAAAGGACACCACCATTTAGAAGCTCATTTATGGAAATCAGTCCCGAAAGGGTTCACACCAATGTATAAAAAAGCTCAAGGCGCGCTAAGGCGATAAGGGATATTGCGCACCATTGAAGTGAGGCGCACTATATAAATTCTTGAAAAAAATTGGCAGAATTTTGCTTCATGTGCGCCTCGGGCGCCTTAGGTGTGGCTCGGGCACCTCAAGTGCGCCTAATCAAAATCGCCTCGCCAAGGCCAAAAAATGCGCTTACCCCCTATCGCCTTGCGCCTCATCGCCTAGGCGCGCCTTAGGCGCGCTTTTTCAAACACTGGTTCACACTTGACAACGGGGTGCTAAAGTATAAAGATAGGGTAGTCATCCCCAAGCAAGACGACCTCACAACAAAGTTATACCATGACTCTCCCGTTGGGGCATGCGGGGGACTTCAAAACATACCAGAGGCTTGCAAGTGAGTGGTACTAGCAAGCATACACAAGGACATGACGAAATATGTTCAGAATTGTCATTTATGCCACCATAACAAGGCGTCAACCTTGTCTCCTCTAGGGTTCCTCCAGCCCCTTCCTATCCCAAAAGAGTTTGGGAAGACATCTACATGGATTTTGTGGAAGGTCTTCCAAAGTCACTTAAATGGGACACCATACTTGTAGTCGTGGATAGGTTAACTAAGTATGGTCATTTCATTCTTCTACGGCACCCCTACACAGCTCAAATTGCTCAGACCTTGTGAAGGAAGTGGTGAGGCTACTTCCTCAATTGTGTCAGATCGAGACAAAGTCTTTCTTAGCATTTTCTAGAAAGAATTGTTCAGTTTGCAGGGTACTCAACTTCAACGAAGCACGGCATACCACCCTCAAACGGATGGTCAGACCGAGGTGGTAAACAAGGGAGTGGAATCATACTTGCGTTGTTTTGTGAATGGAAAGCCTTCTAGTTGGGCAAACTGGTTGCATTGGCAGAGTATCCGTACAACACAGCCTTCCATACCGCCACTTATTGCACACCTTTTAAAGATCTTCCTTGGAGGATTAGTTGCAAGAACGAGATGCTATCTAGGATGATTTAAAATACAACCTGGTGCAGGCCAAGGTCTATATGCAGCAATATGAGAATAAGTCTCGCAGGAACGGGTTCTTTGAAGTTGGGGATTTGGTCTATCTCAGGTGCACAATCTGTTGCTAAGAGGCGTTCTGAGAAGCTGTCACCTCGTTTCCATGGACCTTACCCTGTCCTTGAACGTCTTGGGAAGGTGGCTTATAAGCTGCAGCTCCCCCCCCCCCCCCCACAATACATCCTATCTTCCACATTTCTCAGTTGAAAAAAGTTGTGGGGCCAGAGCAATTGCCTACCCAACTGCCACAGCTAACCTGGTCATGGAGGTGGAGCCGGAGTCAGTCCTTGGTGTGCGAAATTAACAGGCAGCCACTAAGGTTTTGATTAAATGGACTGGGCTACAGGATTTTGAAGCCACTAGGGAGAACTATGATGAGATTGCAGCTCGGTTTCCTCACTTCCACCTTGAGGACAAGATGCTTTTTTGGGTGGGAGGTATTGCAAGAGATCAGCCCAGCCAGTAGTGCATTTCACATATTCTCGGAGAAGGCCCAAACAGAAGCCATATATGGAAATAGGAGCTGGAGAGAGTTGGAAGTAAGTTACAGGGAGGGGTAATTTGGTATTCTAGGAAATAAGTTTGTTAGACCTTGTATTGTGTGCTGAGTTTGGTAATTAGTTTTGGGTATTTAAGGAGGGAATTGTAATGGGGGAAACCATCTAGAAAATTACTGTGGAAAATATTCCTTGGGGAGCGTCCTTTCCTCTCAAAAGAAGGGAGTTGTATTGTAGTTACTCTGACTTGAAATACAATCTATCTTTGGTTTGGCTAATTTTCTCTTGCTCTGCTTGAATTACTCTGTTTTCTAAACTAATCTCTAGCAATTTTTTACCTTGGGGAGAGGGGGAGAGGCAGGTAATAAGATGTTAGTACTCTCTATTTTAGTAAAATAGACAATATTACCCTGATCTAATGACACATATTTTGCCTAACACTTGTAATACACAATAATAAAAGGTTCAGATCATAAATTTAGACTTTAAGCCCTATCTTTTCTTCACATAAGATGGTGCACCTGAAGTAGAAGAAGGATGAAAGATTTAAAAAATCGCTAATGAGAGCGCTGTGGAATGGAAGCAAATAAGTAGAAAGGTATAGTAGCACAGGGCAAATATATACTGATGAAAAGCATGCAATGTTGTAATATCATGCTTGTTCAATATGCAACAGAGATTATGTTGCAAGAAGCACAATGAAATTACCATTGTTTGAGCCAGCCCAGGTTGAAGACTTTGGAAAATGGAGGCAGCTGGATTGACAAGCCCCACATTAAAGTTTGCTAATGAAGGAAAAACTGTATGGCCAACCATTGCAGCAGTGGGATTGATAACTGAGTAGGGAGACAACAATTCTGTGAAGCAATTCCACAATATTAAGCACTTGCTATGTAATCTTCAAGCATAGATGAAATTAAAGAAAAAAGAAAAGCAAACACAACTATTACCATTCCTATCAGGATGATTGTATCGGCAAGTGATCCCATATTTACAGCTGAGAGAGATTAGAAATATATAGTAAGTAATATAACCAAAACTTTGAAGCCAAAAGACCTAGATCAGCACTGTCATGTTCACCTGCCAGTTTTCATGTAGAATGGGCAATCAACTTCATCCTGTCACAAGTAGGCTATAAAGCATCAGTTCTGACTAAAATATTATGAGAAGACCAGGGCCAAATACATTGTCAACAGGCACAAAGCCAAGTATAGAATTTCTACCTTTCACTTTTTTTTAGGAAGAAAACATGGGACATACATGAACTACTGATAAATCACTCGTCACCTAACAATCACTTCATCTAATTCCTGATCCAGCTCATGAAGAAAATGAGAATACTTGTTGAATTTAACAGCATGTAGGTGTTCTACAATTATAACTAAATTCATATACCCCATCATATAGCATTTATTGACAAAGACTAGTCAGCTTATTGTTACTCAGGAGGGCTGTGAACTATGGTTTAATAAATAAACTGAATGAATTATTCCAGCTAAATCAAAAGGTTATTCAGATGGTTAACGTAAGAATTTGTGCATGGAACTACAGAAGTGCAGACAAATTATTTTATTTATGGACGATTAAAAACTCTTTCTACAAATACAATAAGGGACTAAGGTTATTTATCTCTCCAAATACAATAAGGGACTAAGTTTATTTATCTCTACAACCCCAATTTGATTAAAGGCAGATGGTAAGAATAGACTAATAAAATACTTCTGGAATGTGTTATGAACTGGGTCAACGGGGTCAACACCGTAAGTCAACCACCACTTTTGGTGTATACGAGGCGCGCAAAGAAGGGGCAGCAAGGGCCAACAGAACCAAGGACAAAGCCAATTAAAGAGGAAATAGGGGAAGAAAACAGCTTCCTTTAATCATACTTTTGTGGGTTTCCATTTTAGTTAATTAAAATGTCATATGTATTAGCTAAGCTCTGAGTATAAGTATTGTAGTCTAACGTTAGGAAGAAATCATCCAGAAATTTGAGTGAAGTTCCTTGTGAGAGTTGTGGCCTAAAGTCACTAAGAGACTCATAGCCTAAAGTTATGCCTATCTTTTGTAATCTGTAATTCAGCCTGTTGATCAATCAAAATACTCAAGCTTTCCCCTTTTATTGCCTTTAATTACCGTTAATTGCATTGTGAGAATTTGGTACATAACATCTTGGTATCAGAGCGGTGGTCCTGCGGCCGTCGGTACCACCACCCTATTAAAAAAAATAAATAAAAAAAAAAATGGAAGACAATACCTCGCAGAGGATGGACGCCATGGAAGGAACACTAGCTGATCTGAAAACTCAGATAGCTACAATCGTGGAAAAATTGCAAACCCCAGATGACAACCTTTCACGAGCTGTGACGGCAGCCGTAAGGGCGGCCATGGAGGAGGAATGGCAGAAAATCGCCGAAGAAAGGAAGAAAACAGAGGAGATCGTGGCAGCCGCCATTGACAAGATGGAGGATCAGTTGGATCGCTTCAGAGTTACCGTAGATACCCAAGTCGCAATTGATCGTGGGAAGATCACCAAGTTGCAGGAAGAGATGGAGAAAACGAGACAAACCCCACAGCAAATTCCGCAAGCCATTCCTTTGACGGGAGAGAGCAGCCCACGGCATGAGATGGAAAACATCCGTACACCGGTCAAAGAACGGTCGTACGAAGAGCAAGACTAGCAGCCACCTCCAGAGTGGTTGGCGTTGGCGTGGCGGCGGAGACGGCGGTGGAGGTAGCGGCGGTGGTCATTGGAAGCGTAGGAAGTTGGAGATGCAAATATTCGACGGGACCGACCCGGATAGCTGGACCGCTCGAGCCGAAATGTATTTCGATTTCTATCGCCTGACCGAGAGAGAGAAGATGGAGGCATTCGTGGTTGCCATGGACGGAGCAGCACTTAAGTGGTTCCAGTGGGAACAGAAGCGGCGGCCGTTTTACGGTTGGCTGGATTTCAAACAACGGGTCTTGAACGAATTTCGGTCGTCTCACGTGGGGACCTTACACGAGCAGTGGCGGCGGCTTCACAGGGCGGCGGTTCGGTGGCGGAGTTCCGCCGGCGGTTCATAGAATTGGCGGCTCCATTGGAGGACGTTCCGGAGATTTTGATGCTTGGTCAATTCATAAATGGCCTGAGGAAGGGGATTAAGGCGGAACTGAGGTTGCTTAATCCACCAAATTTAGAGAGGGCCATGGAAATAGCCAATAGAATTGAAGAGCGGAATAGAGTGCAACAAAGTAAGGGTCCTGTCATGAATTGGAGGGGAGGAACTAGTGGTGGGCCCCCAATTACAAGTTCAGCCCACGGTGGGTCTACACTGAATAAGGGGTTGGTTCAAAATTACGGGCTACCCAGTAACAATGGGCCACCCAAAGCTTGGCCAAGGCTCCTGAATCTCAAGGCTCCATGAATGTGGGCCGAACCAGCCTAGCCCAGCTCAAAGCTCTAGTGGAGGAACCCGACGGCTCACGGAGTCCGAGTTGGCGAAGAGGCGGTCAAAGGGACTGTGTTTCAAATGTGATGAACGGTGGGGTGTGGGCCATCGGTGCAAACGGAAGGAGCTTAGTGTGTTAATTGTGAGCGAAGGGGCGAAGGAGGAAGAAGTCAAGGAGGAGGACGAGCTAGTGGTGTACGATCCACCACCGATGGAGGTGTCACTTTGCTCGGTCGTGGGATTAACGAATCCTAAAACCATGAAATTGAGAGGCGTAGTGAAGGGAAGAGAGGTAGTTGTCATGGTGGACCCGGGGGCCACTCATAATTTTATTTCCCGGAAGGTGGTGGAGGACGCGGCAATCGAGGTGGAGAAGGGTGGAGAGTTCTCGGTAGCTTTGGGAAATGGGGATAAGGTGCATGGTGTTGGAGTTTGTAAGGGTGTGAAGGTGGAACTAAAAGGGGGAGTCACGGTGGTGGAGGATTTCCTACCTCTAGCACTAGGTAATGCGGAGGTAATCCTAGGGGTGCAATGGTTGGAGAAGCTAGGGTCGGTGGTCACAAATTGGCGGACGCACGTGATGAAATTCAGGGTGGGGGGTACTCCGGTGACAATCACCAGCGATCCATCCTTGGAAAAATCCCAAGTATCCTTGAAAGCCATGCTACGGGTTCTATCCAAGGAGAAGCAAGGGATTTTGGTGGAAGTGAACAAGTTGGAAGAAGAAGGGCTAGGCCCAACTAAATCAGGCCCACCGAAATTCTTGGAAGGTTTGTTGGATCAGTACAAGCAAGTGTTTGAATTTCCTAGTGGGCTTCCACCACAAAGGGGCCATGAACACTCCATTCTTTTGAAGGATGGGTGTGACCCAATTTCAGTAAGGCCCTATAGATACCCTCAAGCTTGAGGCCGGGATCATCACCCCGTCAAGTAGTCCGTTCTCTAGCCCGGTGCTCTTAGTCAAGAAAAAAGACGGGTCATGGAGATTTTGCGTGGATTATCAGAACAAGGAGACTGTCCCCGATAAATATCCTATTCCCGTGATTGAGGAGTTATTAGATGAGTTGCACGGGTCAAAAATATTCTCGAAGTTAGACTTGAAATTGGGGTACCATCAAATACGAGTGAGGCCGGAAGATACACACAAAACCGCATTTCGGACCCACGAGGGGCACTATGAGTTTTTAGTAATGCCTTTTGGGCTTACTAATGCTCCGGCGACATTCCAATCGTTAATGAACGATGTATTTCGGCCGTTTTTGAGGAAATTCGTCTTGGTTTTCTTCGACGATATTCTTATTGTTAGTAAGGGGTGTGAGGAGCACCGAGAGTATCTAAAATTAGTGTTGCAAAAGTTAGCGGAGCATAGCCTCTACGCTAATTGGAATAAAAATGTGAGTTCGGTGAGAGGGAGGTGGCCTATTTAGGTCATGTAATATCCGAGCACGGGGTTGCTATGGATCAAGAGAAGGTTAAGGCGGTTCTTGACTGGGAGGTGCCGAAGAATCTCAAGGAACTCCGGGGATTCTTGGGACTTACGGGGTATTACCGCAAGTTTGTGCATCACTACGCTCAAATTGCGGAACCCTTGACTTCACAATTAAAGAAGGACTCGTATGGTTGGACGGAGGCAGCCACACATGCCTTCAATAGACTCAAGGCAGCCATGACTACCGCGCCGATATTGGCGATGCCCGACTTTCGGGAGCAATTTATTGTGGAAACCGATGCCTCGGGCTTTGGCTTCGGAGCGGTAATGATGCAAAAGGGGCGCCCAATAGCTTATTATATCAAGGTTTTGGGAGTCCGAGCTCAAGGGAGGTCCATCTACGAGAAGGAGCTCATGGCCATAGCTCTTGCGGTGACTAAGTGGTGACATTACTTGTTGGGTAGGAAGTTCGTGATTCGAACGGACCAACAAAGTTTGAAGTTCTTGATACAACAGCGTGAGGTGGGGAGCGAATATCAAAGATGGCTTCGCAAATTAGTGGGATTCGACTTCGAAATCCACTACAAACCCGGAGCTGCGAACAGAGTTGCTGATGCTCTGTCGCGAAAAGGGAAGCAGGGGAGTGAAGGAGATGGTGAGTTCTGAAGGGCTAAGTTACAAATTATGGTTCATTCACAATTTATGGACTGGGTCGAATTGGAAAAAGTGCTGGCATAAGATAAATGGTTGGGCAATATCCTAGTGGGCTTGAAAGAAGGAAAGGGTGGGCCTAAGGGTTTCCACCTTGAAGGGAATCGAGCTTTCTACAAGAACAGGGTTGTCTTGCCCAGTAACTCTAAATTCATCCCTCTACTCTTACATGAGTACCACAATACACCAGTGGGAGGCCACGATGGAGAGATCAAAACATATCTCCGACTCTCCGCCGATTGGTTCTGGGATGCGGAAGGCTGTCGGAAGGCATGTCAGAGAATGCGAAGTTTGCCAACGGAATAAATCCACCACCAAGAATCCACTCGGGTTGCTTCAACCACTTCCGATTCCCGAGGCGATTTGGGAAGACATCTCCATGGACTTTGTGGAGGGATTACCGCTATAACGAGGGGTTGACACCGTGACGATGGTTGTCGATCGGTTGTCAAAGTACGGCCACTTTATTGGGCTAAAACACCCCTTTAACGCGCTCAAAGTGACCGATTGTTTCGTGAGGGAGGTTGTTCGACTCCATGGTTTTCCTTTGTCCATTGTCTCCGACTGAGACCGTGTGTTCAAAAGTACCTTCTGGAAGGAAACTCTTGCGGCTACAAGGCACGCACCTCAAAAGAAGCACGGCCTACCACCCTCAGACCGACGGCCAGACGTCAACAAATGTTTAGAATCATATCTCAGGTACTTCATTGCTGAATGGTTGCCGTGAGCGGAATATTCTTATAATACGTCCCCTCACACATCTACCAAAATGGCCCCATTTAAAGTTGTTTATGGGAGAGATCCTCCAAAGTTATGGCGTTTAGGGGCGAACGAGACAGTCAGCAGCCTAGAGGAAGGGCTGAGGAAAGGGATGCAATCTTAGATGAGCTTCGAATGAATCTCAACCGAGCACAACAGATCATGAAGGGGAACGCTGATAAGAGTAGAAGAGAGGAGCAATTTGAAGAAGGGGAATTGGTGTTTCTGAAATTACGGTCATACCGTCAGAAATCTCCCGCAAAGAGGCCATTTGAGAAGCTTGCGGCGAGGTTCCATGGTCCATTTGAAGTCTTGGAAAAAATTGGACGAGTGGCATATAAACTCCGACTACCCAACAATTGCAAAATTCATCCTGTATTTCATATTTCACAACTGAAACGCGCATTTGGGAGCCTCACCAGCCAACCCCTCATCCCGCAACAATTGTCTCCGGACTTGGAGATGATCGTCGAGCCGGAGGAGCTCTTGTCGGTACGATAGAAGAAGCAGGGCACGACCCCGGAACTTGAGGTTTTAATTAAATGGAAGGAGTTACCCGAATTTGAAGCAACTTGGGAGGAGTATGGCGCCATTCAGCAGCGGTTCCCGGCATTCCACCTTGAGGACAAGGTGAAACTCAAAGGGGGGAGTGATGTTATGAACTGGGGCAACGGGGTCAACACCGTAAGTCAACCACCACTTTTGGTGTATACGAGGCGCACAAGGAAGGGGCAGCAAGGGCCAACAGAACCAAGGAACAAGGAGCAACAGGACAAAGCTAATTAAAGAGGAAATAGGGGAAGAAAACAGCTTCCTTTAATCATACTTTTGTGGGTTTCCATTTTAGTTAATTAAAATGTCACGTGTATTAACTAAGCTCTGAGTATAAGTATTGTAGTCTAACGTTAGGAAGAAATCATCCAGAAATTTGAGTGAAGTTCCTTGTGAGAGTAGTGGCCTAAAGTCACTAAGAGACTCATAGCCTAAAGTTATGCCTATTTTTTGTAATTTGTAATTCAGCCTGTTGATCAATCAAAATACTCAAGCTTTCCCCTTTTATTGCCTTTAATTACCGTTAATTGCATTGTGAGAATTTGGTACATAACAGAATGTAAACAAATGAACATATAAATAGTCTAATCTTTAAATGAGATCAAAGTTTTTCATTTTGGACTAACCGGGCGCATAGGCAGTCCTTTCGAGTTATATGATAATGCAGCATTTGAGGTGGGTTTGATTATATTTCCATCACCAGCAGTACCATCACTACCATTCTGATCAATTGAATGAGTCTGCACTCCATCACCAGCTTCTTGTTTATTTGATGGGACTTTAATATCTTTAGGATGATGAAATTTGCATGATGTACCAAATTTACATTTTCCCATTTTCATGTAGAACTGTTCACATAAGCACATATGTAAAATCACCATATTATGTAGAAGATATAAAAAATTGAGAATAAAAGAGACAAAAACTAGAAGAGAGTCATGGCCAGAAAATGGTTGAGCAACACACCGAACAAACAGGCTCAGATGGTCTATCAGGTAAATCTGGATCATCGGTTTTACAGCTAGATGAATCCTGGGGGAAAAAAATCTAACTATTAGTCACCAACAGTAATAGTCTGACAAAATTAAACAATGTAAGCCTATTTTCCTACCAGTTTATCCTTCGGATGATTAAATTTGCACATCTGACCAAACTTGCATTTTTGAGTCTTTAGGAAGTACTGAAAATATAGCAAGAGTAAGGAAGCACATAAATTAACTCACAAAGGCATTTTAAAGAGAAAATATACAATTATACATACCGGACAGTCTGGTTCTCCAGGTCTTTCAGGAAGGGAATCAGAAGAAGGAACTGAGGCAGGCTGCATCAAGCAATTGACATAGATCACAAAAGTTTAATTTCAGAATCCAATCACCCAAATTTCATACAGTAAGAAAAAATTTTGTTTATAAATCAGGAATTCAAAAAGTAAGGGTCATGAATAGGTAAGAAAGAAGATTGTGCATGTCACATTAGATTCTCCCCCTCCCTCCCTCCCTCGCACATACAACCGGCACTTAACCAAGAGCACCCATAATGAAGAAATAGATTTTAGCGATTAAAAAAAAAAAGAAAAAAAATAGATGGGCAGGAATTAATTGACAGTTAGGTTTACTGTCAAAGGTTCAAAGTTTCAAACTGCCATTTACAGATGTTTTCTAAGAAAAATACTGCATATTAGAAATGGGACTACTGATATGATACTCAGTATATTAAAAGGTAATTTCATACTAAATGTAGCTTAGAAAAAACAACAAAAACATTTTCGGAGATCTAGATGTGCATAGATCATTGATGCACTCCCAATCAATTGGAATTAGCAAGACATGTTTTTCAGAAAATAAAACCATAGGTTAAGCTCTTCTGAACAATAATAGTGGAGAATATCGAACAAGTAAAACACTCAGCAGGAAACAGCTGCAACCTAGGGTAACATGAAGCAAAAGCACAAGTGCAGAGTGTGGAGAGTCTAAACTCAAGAACTACAGAATTTTTTGCCAACATAAAGGATACGGTCCAAAAGAAGGACTTCCACCGATACCTCAAAACGACTTTTAAGGTTCATATTTGTCATATGTGTCACACAATTATAAATGAACAATGAGCAAAATTCTCGATGTTGAAACACAATGTGTAACCTAAATATGTGTAGGAGCCAAAACCCTAACCGTGCTTAACTTATCATTGCTTAGTAACCTACGACATATTATAAAGATTGCTCAATGAAGGTGACGCATGGAGTTATTCAATGACCCCCTTTGTATAACTTCGACAACAATCAACCACAAAGGTAATAAATAATCCTTTTAGACCTCATCCTTATCATGATGTCTTCTCTGATCATACTTCAACTATCCCAAAATAGCTAACCTACATAAATATTAGTGAAGGTCATAAGCCCACCTCCTCTTTATATTCATCGTATTTTTATATTTATCGCATTTTTAGTCATGTCCATCCTTTATACTTATCGCATTTTTAGTCATGTCCATCCTTTATATTTATCGCATTTTTAGTCATGTCCATCCTTGAATCCGAAGCTGATAGGCCAATTGCACCATCATACTGAAAAGCCAATACTACTTATACTATCATTAATGAAGGCCATAATCCCACCTCCTCTTTTTTATTACAGTGGTTCTCTGGTGCCACGAGAAATCAGAATATGATTGCATCAATTCACCGAAAATCTGCAACAGTAATGTATAGCAATATCTATGATGTTATCATCTAATACAGCAATGACTTGAAAACTCAATCCAATGTATCCATGTTGTCTGTGTCATAATCATGATTTCAAGATATATTCATTGTTATAGTACTTAAATTTGCATGCGCCATGATGCACATTAGAAAACCAATCATATGCAGCAAACAAATACAGACAAAGAGGTCACGCTGTCCAGAAACTTAGAAACCCTAAACTGCCTAACAATGCATAACCCTTAGTCCCTCGGTCCCTCCCCCCACCCCCTCCAAATAAGATGGCAACCTCTGAAGCAATGTGATGCACCCTGTTTAGGTGCACTAATAACTTGAAGAAATAGGCATATTAAGATGTAACTGTGGTAAAATGTGTGCATGTGTGTGTGTGTGTGTGTGTGTGTGTGTGTGTGTGTGTGAGAGAGAGAGAGAGAGGGAGAGAGCAAGGATTTTGTCAAACATATTAGACAGTGTCAAATACATTTTTTTTTTTACTCATTGTAAATGGATAGCATTGTCATTGCATCAACAGTGTGAGGTTAAAACTCCATCTTCAAAGCAATTAGATACGTAAAGGTAAGATAGGAAGCAAATTCGATAGGTACATGCCATGTGATCCAGCAACCTAAGCATAGAAACATAGCTTGGCACGAATTGGAAAATTTGTCAAAAATTAGCCAAACTTTAGTCAACCTTTTGATTAACTAAAAATAAATCGACCTTTACATAGTATCTTCTTAAAATGAGTCATGACCTACTTAATTTTGGGATCACCGGTTATTGCGGTGAATTGTGCCACATGTCATTATGTGGTCGGTCCTTCTTCACACAAAAAAAATTAATTAGGATTTATTTTTTATTAATTTTTTTTAAAAACAAATCAATCAACAATTATATCATATAAACAAAAAAAAAAAACTTGTTAAAAAAGTCCCGACACTCTCAAAGTACCTATCCACTGCAGCACCTAAAGGTGGGCACGGGCCGTGCCGGCACGACCACCGGCACGGCACGGCACGGCGGCCCACCTGTGGGTCGTGGGCCGTGCCGTGAACAAAAAAAATAGTTTTGGCACGGGCACGGCACGCGGCACGGTGGCCGGCACGTGGGCCGGCACGCCGGCACGGCACGAGCCCGCCATATAATAAAATAATTAAATTATTTTGTATTATTAAATTATCGTACCGGCTACCGTCATATAATAAAATAAGTTATTCTTCAATTTTTTGTGTTTTCGGATTATCGCACTCGTATTTTTTTTTTATTATATGCATTGTTGTTTTTTGCTAAATTAATAAAATTGTTTTTATTTGTTTATATAAACTTAAACATAATTATTAATTAGATAAATAATTTATATAACCTAAATTAAAATAAAGTTGTTCAAAAAATGTAAACAAATTATATTAACATTAACATAAACATAAATTAATCACATATATTAAGTTGTACTAAAAAATATATATATATCGTTTAATTCTTTTTTTTTTCATTTATTAAAAAAAAAATAAAATAAAAATAAATAAATAAAAAGGGTGGCACGATTTGGCCCGCGGCCCGGCACGGCACGGCCCGCAAGGCACGTGGGCCGTGCCGTGCCGTGGGGTGGGGTGTGCCAATTTCAGGCACGGCCCGCCGCGGAGCCGGCACGGCATGGCACGGCCCGTTGCCCATGTTTAGCAGCACCCCTCCCTACCTGCTCCCTTGCCAAATGTCCTACAGCCGGCGACCACCCTTTTCTTGGCAGCGGAGACCCCACTCCCCTCCTTTTCTCCGATCTACAACATCCAAACTCTCCTTTTCCCCTTACTCGCTTCCCCAAATCTCCAACTTGACACCCAACCCTCTTCCCTCTTTCTAGGGGTGAGCAAGACCGGGAACCCGGTCAAATTGAAGGGAATTGGAACCGAACCCGGTTAGTGCCGGGTCAAAAATTTTGGACCCGATATTGGAACTGGTCCTAACCAGGTCTAATAAACTCGGAACTGGTCCCTGAACTAGTTCCAAAACTGGGTACCCAGCTTATCATCATCTAATTGGATCACGACACTATGGCTTCAACCAAAAAATAATCTCTGACTTCAAAATCAAATCTCATGTAATCATCTCTCTTAAATCAACCTCAAAAATTAGTTAATCATTAATAATAGTGGATTTATTAATATATATAAAAATAAAAAAAATAAAAAAATCAAAGAAACAACTCAAAAGCAGAGTTATTTTATACACATTTGCTTTCATCTAATTGTAAGCATTTACTAATTTAGTTACATTTGTAGAGATAATTGAAAAGAGAGAGGAAAAAAAAAAAGAATTATACTGAGACTAGCTAGGAGATGCAAGAGCAAGAATGGAAGACTACGTGAGAAAAAGAGAGTGAATGTGAGGTATGACGGCGGTAAAGATTGTTTAACTTTTAGGGTTTGGTAGATAGGATTCATTACATATATGGGTAAGAAAACGGTATATTATTGGATTATTGGGCTTACAAAAAACATGTGTTGCAAGCTCCAATTAACTCTCATGGTCTAAAAAAACTGACATAGAACGAACTAGTTAATCGGGTACCCACTGAGTACCGGTTCCAAAAACTTAGGACATGGAATTGGAATTGGTTGCAATCGGGTCCTTGTTTTTGGAACCGGACCCAAACGCAGTTGAACCAGTTCCGGGTCTGGACCCACCGGGTCTCAACCAGTTCCGGTTTCGGAATCGGGTACCCGTATTTTATGCTCACCCCTACCTCTTTCTCTTTCGCTCTAGTTCGCCGGAAATTCATCGCACAAATTACGGGAATGAAGTCGTTTTTTTGAAGTTTCACAAGAATCACACTTGCCTATCAAGAACCTTCCTCACGAGATAAACTAGGTTGGTTTAAGGGTTTGATTTTTGAGGGAGGGGGTGGTGTGAGGGTGCGGGAAGCGAGAAAGGAGTCGGGAAGGGGGTGTCGTGAGTGGGGAAATGGATGAGGGTTGGGTCGGCGCCGCCAGAGAGGAGGTGGCAGTGATGGACCGGTGGGGAAGGGGAGTGACTGGGATTTTTTTTTTTTTGAAGATTTTTTTTAAATTGTTTGTTTAATTTAATTATAATTAACTTTTAATTAAAAAAAAATTTAAAAATTGCTTTGACTTGTTTAGTAGGTTGTAGATCATTGGACCTATTGAAAGAAAATACCCTTTAAAAGTTTACTTATTTTGAGTTAATTAAAAACTTGACTTATTTTGAGTTAATTAAAAACCTGACTTATTTTGAGCTAATCACGCAAAGGTTGGCATATTCTAGACAAATTTTCCAAATGAATTTATGCCCTCCAACTCAAAACTTCTAGATTAAGCAACATAAGAATTTCCTATCTAGTCAGACAAAAGGTTTTACGGAAAAAAATGGATTAGCAACTATTATGATATAATTCGAAATTATAGCATCACAAATAGGTTTGCATATAGCTTTTTCATATGCTTTTTTTAAAAAAAAAAAAAATTTCCTTTGTTTTCTATTAGAGTACCTAATTGATTAGTTGTATTTCAATTTTTCAAGGAAAGAAAGTAATAGTGTTCTTAAATATGCCCCTCCACTAATTGATACTCGTAGTTTAGAGAATGAAAGGAGGAATAATTGTGAAATGTAAGAGAATCATATTGCTAGAACACTGAATTTTTATCAATGCTCCAAGTAGTGTTGGGTAACAAATGTAACATTTTGCAACCAGCAAAGCACAGCTTGAATCGAGAAGGATAAGCTCACTAGAGAAAAAAAAAAAAAAAAAAAAAAAAAAAAAAAAAAAAAAAAAAAAAAAGAAGAAGAAGAAAAAGAAGAAAGTATAGGACTGTGTTATAGTTACAAAATATATAATTTAGCAAATATAATGTAACATATCCAGTCTTTGACTGGCTGACACAATTCTAAATGTTGGGAGTAAAGGAGATTGCTACACAAATTATAGTTGAATAGTTCTGAATAATAAGCATAAAGTTACCACCCTCTTATTTTATTTTCTAAAATTATTTAGCCAGGCTGATACTACAATGCTAATACCCATTATATAAATATAAATATAATAAGCGTATTAAATTATAATAAACAGTAGAAATAATATACTTGATAAGTATCAAAGATTCACCTCTTTCCAATCAGGAATTCCACCTGCAGGAACCCAGATAGGGTGATCAAACTTGCAATTATCTCCAAACTTACAGATTCTAGTAAGCATATAGTGCGAGCAGTCCTTTTCTCCAGGTCTTTGTGGATAAATTGGTAAATTGCTTGCACTCTCCAATCTAGGGCGCTTGGCCAAAAAATCAGAAGCAAACCAAGCCTCATTTTGCCCAATCATATGGGCACCCAGAACAGGATGATCGTAGAGAGCTTTAGTAGATAATATGAGTATAAACAAAAAAACCACAATATGTGTGTTACTATATAACTTCAAATAGCTTTAAAGTAAGAACTAATCAGATAGAAAAAAAAGATAGAATTGTATTATAAGAAAAGTTTAAATATATACAAGAAAAAGGCATATATTACAGAATATAGGAGAGATGGAGAAAGAGAGATTGTCCGCTATGTCAGAGTAAGAATATTTTATTTATTATTATATTATATACCACCTATTCTCTAATAATTGTCCTACATAGCATTTTTTTGGTCTTCAAACATTTAGCATCTTACCTTAAATGGAAGATCCATCTCACTTAATTCATGCAACCCATGATAAGGGCCCCAACACTATCTCACTCTCTTCCTTTATACCTCACGCAATGTGGAACCATCCATCTTAATATGCATGCCCAATGCTAAGAGGACAATAACTTGAGGACAAAGGGAATATAAAGAAATGGCAAGGAACCAATATACATGCCAAAGGAGCAGAATCCTCACAAATAGAATAACCATTGACACCACCCAATAGACATTCAGCATCTCTATAATCCAAGAGACCCCATGAAAGACGTTTAGTGCATATACCATAGAAAAGCTAGTTTGGCACCATTTCAAAATTCAAACTATAAATTATAAGGGTAGAATGATTTTTAAAATCCTGCTATTTATATCCAAATGAATGAGATGTATTTCCTCCAACCTACAACTCGCACATTACGAAGTATAGGTTTGAGATAAATCGAACATGCCTTTGTGTCTTACACAACGATGACAAAATGAATGTAAAAAGAGTGGTTTTTAATGATCTCCTCGTGAAACATAATCTATATCATAAAGGATTATTCCTTACAGTTCTCCCTACAACCCTTATTATAGCTAAGTGGGGAGAAATTTAACCATAAAAAAGCTCTAACTCTAGCTAGAAATTATCTGCAAAAGCTCTAATCTAAGGTGGAAATCATCCTTTGAAAATTTTCAACACACTTCATCTGTAGCACTACATATTGTAAGGGACATCAACAGATAACATAACAAGAAACTCCAGATGCAATCTTAAGAGACAGCTCAAGATAATTTCTAGCTAGAGTTAGAGACTGCAAGATCAAGCTAAAACATTCATCAGTGGACAAATTTACAATAACTCAAACATGTGACATTACCATTTGCAATAGTATTAAACCAACTTCATTAAAGATTATCTTTGTTTTCATGTCACACCTCCCATCAAAACAAATATATTTTAGCATTACAGTTTAAAGACCTAACCTATGTTACATGGACTCAGTTAGGAGAGTCGGGTATGGGTACGGATCCGAGTGTCTGGTAAGGCATTTTCTATAAATAAGACACGGGAACTCTGTCCTGATTTCGAACACAGTTACGAGTACGAGATATATAAATATAAAATAAAAAAAATTTAGATACTTCGTTAAAAAATAATAGTAATAAACTAATAATTATCATTTAATATGAGTTAACAAAATAAAATGGAGTAAAAGAGGACTAAAGTTGTTGACTAGATTTAAGTCCACTCACATAATGAATCAAAAACCTAGCCACCACTAGCATAAATAAATAAATAATATAATAAAAATAAAAAACTTTTAAAGTGACTTACGAGTGGCTATGTGAACGAGAGAGGGGAGAGATAAAAAACTAAGATACTTTTATCACATGCACATGAGAAAAAAAGAGAGAAAAACTTAGAAATGTCGGGAAGAAGCCATTGAAAGTTGCAAAGCTTTGAACTTAATTCTCTCTTTTTTCTTCAATGTCATGTCCGAGTGTAAAAAGTTGGTTCGGACCCTGATTTCATACCCGTGCAGGGTAAGGTCGACAGAGATATGGAGGGGGGAAATGTCGATTCCATGTAACAGAGGACCTAACCACCATCCGCCAAAAGCCTAGAAACTTTTGCAAACTCACTAAGTAATTTTTAGATTTCTTCCCAACTCATATCTAAGAGAGGCATTAATATGGTCAATCTGCCAAATAATAGCTTGAGGAAAAACTTATAAGCAATGTCACACCCACATCAAACTTTCTGCCATTTTTGTGGCAATACAGCACAACACCTACAATGACATGGAATAAGCACCTGGTTCACCAATGTCATCAGATTACACCATATTTAATCCGAGCAATGATACAACAGGGAGACAATATCTGCATTTTCATTAATTCCCACCAAGCATCTTCAACATTACGATCATTTAGCCCCTTTTTCCCCTCCTTTAAATCCCTTCAAGCATCTTCAACGTGAGATCTGCTAACACATCTACCAAAGATTAGGGGTGAGCAAAAATTCCGGGTACCCGGAATTGGAACCGGAACCGGTTAGGAACTGGCGGGTCTGGAACCGGAATTGGACCCGGTGGTTCCAATTCTGGGTAATAAATTAAGGACCCGGTTATAACCAATTCCAATTCCAATTCTCAACTTTTTGAACCCGGAACCGGTTGGGTACCCGGTTACCCAATATATACTAAACTAAATTAAATTTAAATAATAAAAATACATTGAATGTATCTAATTTGTAAAATAAAAAAGTATTATTAATACCTAACATAATTACAAATAGCTTAATGCACATATAAATATAAGTGTTAAATGCTAAAAATGAACCTAACTAAAATAAAATTATAATTTGTATTATATTTTTAAAATTACATACATAAGTGGGTACCCGGAACCGGAACCGGTACCTGGTGGTTCCAATTCCAATTCCTAAATTTTAGGACCCGGTTGAACCAATTCCAATTCCGGTTCCGAATTTTAGGACCCGGTTCCAACCAATTCCAAGTTCGGGTCCTAAAATTTTGACCGGGTACCCGGTTTGCTCACCCCTACCAAAGATTCTATCTCTGGTGGTTGCCGACAAAGATCATCTTCTTCCATTCAATTCTATGAATTCCATAAGTGCTTTCATACTTACTCCACCTATCCACATCTTAAACCTTACACTGAATATCTACATTAAGATTTCTATCCCATACATCCATCTCTGACATATGTATGTGCTTCACTCAACAATCAACCCATGGTCCCATGCTAGACTAATAGTCATCCAAAAGATTTTTCCTACAATCATAAAGCTGAGCTACAGTCACACCATATTCCACTTGCAACTCTTGATTTGAGCCACCCACACTTATCGTGATTGATATATTGGTAAATATCTCTATTCTTGTGTAGAACCGAATCAAGTACTTATAGAGCTAACTGATGGGAATTCCTTACAGTTGCACTGTATACATCTTCATTTGACTCACTCTAGACATTAAATTGGCACTCCATGTAATTAGTTTCACATTAAATAAGTATAAAGCCTCAAGATTCTAACGTATACCCCTATCTCTCTAATTTATCACTAAGCCTAAAAGTCTAAAAACACAATATTACCTGCAAGCAACAAACACTGTAATATCTCACCTTGAATATAACCATCTATGAATGTTACATAGAGAAAATGACAATTGGCAGAAACATAGCCATGGCTCAATCCTCTTTATATAATTTTTCATAGCAAATTTTGTTCTCCAATTCTAACTATATAATTAAATTATCATTTCATGAAGTTATCCCCCAAGGCCCCAAAATAGACATTGTTACGGCATTCTTCACATTGGGTTTTGACCAAAGTGTGTACCTGTATAATGAATAGGTACCTTAGCCCATTTAACATAACCTAACACCTAGTGTTATTCAGCCATAAATCTGATGTGAGCCAAAGAGGAGACAGCAACTTTCCACTCATCCAATCTATTACAGCCCCATATATAACTCATAGATGGAAGGTTTTATAACACCACAAGACAACCACGGATGTAAAAATACAAACTTAGCATAAAATACCAACCACGGGAAATAAGACGCCCATTCTTATTCTTGTGCAACAAACATTCTAAGCGATTACTTGTTTAATCAGTTTATTACGGAACTTGGTTTTGGGTCCATTTGATTTAGGGATCAGGCAACCATTTTTTTCTTTTTCCACTTGAAATATGGTTCATATCTTAGCATTAAAGTTCAGATTTCAAACATATAAAGTAAATCTTCCCAATCTAGATGAAGGGAAACCTTGACGAACCTATATTTAAGTAGAGAATAATTGTAGTCATTGTACACACTTAACAATCACAAAAAAGAAACTGCAATCCTTTAAATAACATATCATTCCACACCTAAAAGGTTCATAGAAAGAACTAGTGACCACACTAACCAGCAAGAAAAACACAACTCCCAAAGAGAATGTCTATACTAAATTACTTACTCCATATGATCTAAGTTATTTCAGCATTTATTTTCAAATTATGACAATTTTTACTTTATAATGTTACATAAAACAAAATAATTCATGGTCAATGTATTCAGGAGACTGTGTAAAGTCAGCTGGAGCAAGTAACTTGAGACAGGGGCTAACACAAGTGAACCATTTACTAATAAATACATTATACCAATTGTACCAAAGAGATAAAAGCAGCGAAAACCTAAACTAAACCTTCTACCCAACAACGTTCCCAACATAGTTAAATCACCATCAAAGCTCCAATAAGCAATAAGATTGACAAACCTATGAATTACTGCATACATAAAATGTTCAACATCAATCCAGTAATTACATATACACATACACATTAAAAAAAAGGGGCATTCCAGCTACTTCCAGCTACTTCAAGACTAAAATTATGATGAATTATCAAGGTATTCAAAAAAGCGCATTCATCGTTTCAAGTTTTCAACCTAAGCAATAGCTTCACAAACACAAAAACATTAATACAAGTAAATTTCAAAGCTAATTATTGTCGAAGTTCAATTTCCGCAATTGTAATTGCAGTTGCCATTGCCATTGAATGTGGTACAACTTCAAAGCCCTAAACAATGCTCAAAATTGAAGACAAGATCTAAAGAAGATATGATTGCTAACCTTTAGAAGGGCGCTTACTGAGAGTAGAAGAAGCGTCGAAAGAAGGCCACAAAGAGGTGGAAGTAGCAGTAGGAACGTACATTCTGGAAGCAGCAGAGGTGAGTCCAAGGTTGTCAATGGAGGAGAGAGAGTGGCGGTCAGAGGAGGAGTAGCGAAGAGGATGAGAATCGGAAGGAGTAGTTCGATAGAAAGAGGAAGGAGGGTCACAGGAGAGAGAGTGAGGGTCGAAGAGGTAGCGAGAAGAGGTTCGAAGGGAAGATGGTTGTTGTTGTTGTTCTGGATGGTATGCATCAATGGCGGATCTTGAAGAGGAATTGTAGATGCTGGAGGATTGTTTTTGGTGGCCGTAGAGTTGATTCGCCATTGTTGAATGCTTGATTTTCAGGGACTCACTACTCAAATTGAAATTAGAATCGGAAATTGAAATTTAGGTGGCTACTGGCCTACTGCTACATATACATTACACTCTCTGAGATGGGTGAAAACTTAACTGCCCAAATACCGGACTAATTATATACTACGTCCGTTAATAGTTATTTTCAACTTTTGCCCTTTTTGTCCGCTCGGGGTTATGTGCAACTTTCCATTTTGTTTCTATTTTTAGTATAAAAAAAAGAGCAAAATTACAATTTTACCCTTAATTATAATTGTTTTATTTTTTAATCAACACCATTATAATATCCTAATCTAATTTAACCTAAACTAATCAGATTCACCTAATCTAATTGTTCCCTCCTTTTATCTTCCAATTCCCCTCCTCTCTCTTCATTTACACAACTTCCCAACTACCCAATTAATTGCTGATGATTCATGCTCCCTATATGTTCTGGAGAGTTCATAAGATGGTCATTCTCTCTCCTCTGTTCTTCCGATTTTCTCTATTTTTCACTCCAGATCTACTCTGCTCTTCTCCTTTCTTTCTCAATCAGAGTCCCTCCATAAAAATGTTGAACTTAGATCCTCTTAAGGATGCATATATGGCTACGGATGACAAGGGAGAGGAGAATTTGATCCTAAATTTCATGCACTGCTTCGAGGTTGGATCTTCTTTTCCTCGTGAATTTTACGAGTCTAGTGAGACGGGTCCGTACTGTACTCTGTACACTTACAGAGCCCTTGGTCAAGTCCTCAAAAGCCTCGATGAGGAAGAAAAAGCGAAGAAGGAGGAGGGTGTTGGTGAGTCCCGTCGTAAATCGCTTGATTTCTCTAAGATGGTTGTAGATCTGGTTGCTGAGCAAGGTGAGGGCAATGCTGTTGTGCCCACTAAGCCTAGATATAAGAGGGAAAGGCCACCCCCAAGAGTTAAGGCTACCAGGAAGGCCGCGCGTGTTGCTCTGAGAAGGATGCGTGGCCTCCCTGACCATGAGTTGATTGTGCTGTCTTCTGATGAGGAACCTCCAGCCAAGAAACCAGAAGTGCCCTCTTGTTTTGTTCTTGTTGTGACGTGCTATGTGAAGCGGATGAACCCTACGGTTCAACCCTCTAAGTAGCTGCACTCGTAACGCTTCCTAACCCTAACTTGTTTAATTAATTTTTGTTATTGAGTCTCATTTTTAAGTTGATTGTGTATGCTTGTGACATGAATTGTTTAAGGTGGTTAAGTTATGCACATATACTCCGTATTTGATTATGTTGTGGTGGCGTTGTTGTGCTGTGATGTTGTATGTGGTGTTGGTGATTTTGTCCTGTTAATGTTGGATATTTTGATGGACATGGTGTTGCTGATTCTGTCCTGTTAGTGTTGGATATTTTGATGGATATGGTTTTGGTGCTTCTGTCCTGTTACTGTTGGATATTTTGATGGATATGGGTTTGGTGCTTCTGTCCTGTTTATGTTGGATATTACGATGGATATGGGTTTGGTGCTTCTGTCCTGTTTATGTTGGATATGGTTTTGGTGCTTCTGTCCTTTTTATGTTGGATACTATGTTGTACATGGTTTTGGTGCTTCTGTCCTTTGATTGTTGGATATTATGTTGGATTTTGGTGAGGACTGGGATTTCTTTCTGGTTTGGTTGCCTTCTGTGTTGGATACATTGTTTTTGGGTGTTTGATGGTTTGTTGATGCATTTTATGAGTTGGCTAATGATGCATTTTATGAGTTGGATAATGATTGGTTGATGTTGTAATCATGGCATATGGCATATGGGAATTTGGTTGTTAAATGATGATCCTTTTTATGGTTTCTTGATTTGGGTGTTTGGGTTGTTGTGTGAAAAATGTTCTCAATGATCATAGTGTAGAGAACATTTTGTAATGGAGTTCCCTTGACATGCCCCTTTTTGTTATTATTGAACAGTCCCCATTGGCTCTACATTATTTGTGTTGTAATTGAATCCAAATGATGAAGGGACTCCTATGAAATACTATTTGAACAAAGGTATAGCTCCACCAATCACTATATTGTGATTGATGTTGAGGTAACCATGTTTGAAAGGTTGTGTGTACAAATAAAATGATCTCCTGATGGATTCATGTGATTAAGTACTTCCATTAACTTGAAAATATGGCTACAAAAAGCCTGTTACAAATGCACTAGAACTAAACCACCACTGCCTTTCATGTGTGTTTCAATAATCTACCATACAAAATACACCTAACCACCTATTGATTGGTACCCAAAAATAACTAAACAAAAGTGAAATTTAACATATCATTCTTCACTCCTAAGTGGTTATGTGTGGCAGTGTGTGGTTATTTGCTGTGTGTCTTTGTAATTAGTCTGCATCTACCTCCATGTCTTCTGTTTCTGCTTCATGATTTCCCTAGGGTGCTGGCCTGAACATTGTGTTCAGGTATTCCACAGCTTCCACCACTATACTCCTTTCTACTTCAATCTGATTTGGGAGAATGCCTAAATTCTCCAGCTTTTTCTTGTTCATATGTGGGATTTTGTACTTGTTCCCTCCTTCTGCCTTTAGAATCTTGATCATGCATCTTTGTAATGTCACCCAAATGTACTTGTTTTACTTCTGGTTTGAAATTGTTATAAGACTCAATGACCTTTTTAACAAGTTCATCTACATTCTTTGGAAAAGATTGATATTGCAAAGATTGAATAGATCTAAACAGACCTAAGTCTAACACATTCAAATCTGGTGATTGTGCTGGTTGGAACACAAACTCAATGTTAAATCCATTTGCTTGTGTTGCTTTAATGAACTCTTCATCTCTTGGTATTTGATGTGGCCTTGCATTATCCCATTGAATCACCACAATTTTGGGCAAACTTGCTGGCCATTTTGACACTATTGCTGGTATGACTTTGTTAAGTAGCATGTCCCTTATTGCATCTCTGTTGACATTTTGAAGTGCTTTTATGACCAATGTGCCAGCTGGTCTTTTTTGCTTGACTTCTTTTCCCTTTCTTACTGTGTGAATGGGAATATCCCATATTTCCCATCATGTAGGAGTTCCCCATGTGTCCCATAAAGAGGCTTCCCTATAATGGCCATGAACATAGCTTTTAATTTGAACCTCCTTGATTGTTGAGCCATATAGGGATCTTCCTCACTTGGTAGCAGATAAAATCTTCTATTATCTGGGTTTAGATAAAACCATTTCTCATCAATGTGGATGGAATACTTCATGTCATCAAATGTGGGGTTCTCATTCTCTTGGATTGGGTTTATGTGAGACAAAACCCACTTCATTCTTGCCACCTTGTGATCTGATGTTAGTGCTGGCTTGCTGCTTGCTGTGTGTATTCTGATTCTCCCCTTTTTCTTCAAATAATGAAGAGTAACATGTGAAATGTTGAGTGCTGCAGCATATGATCTTTCTGTCTGCCTTAAGTGCAGTGGGACTGACTGTAGGAATTCATCAGAAAATTCCATTGGCTTTGGACCTGTCCTGCCTATCTTTTTGGACCTGACATCAATCAAATTCCCTTCTGCCATCTGCCTTTTTATTTCATTGAAAAGTCTTGTGATTGTTGATTTATGAACCTTGAACTTGATTGATAATTCTACCTTGTAGCCTCTTGGTAGGTTACCATCTTGCATTTTCAATAGCATTGCATCCACAATCTCTCTCTTTTGATGCATGTTAAGCTGTTTTCTATTTGGTTGGTGAGTCCCTTCTTCAAACAATGATGCTTGTGTTTCATCTTGCTGAGTTTGATTGTTGTTGTTAATGGTTGTGTCTTCTCTTTCTGCCTCTTCTTCCATGTTCTCATTGTCTGAGTTGTATGCTTCAAAATCTGCATCTTGCATCTGCTCTTCATAGTCGTAGTACATTTCTGCAATTTCTTCCTCTGAAATTAAGTGTTCAATGTCGAAAAAAGGGTCTTCATTTATTGCTGCCATGTCTTTTGTTTCTTTTGTTCACTTGTAGATTGTTGTAGATGGTGAAGGGGGGGTGGGCGGATGAAGGTTTTTTATGAGATGATGCTGCCCTCAAGCTGATGCCTTGATGATTTGATGACTAACTTCAGTTTAGCACTAATTTTAGATTAGGAGTAATTTTTTGGGTTGTTTATGGGCTAAACGTATGTAATTAGTGCTAACTTTTGGTGAAATTCAGCTAGCTTTTGAACAAACATTGTTATGTAATTATTGAGAAGCATTCAATGCTTTATGAATGATGGAGGCTGCTATTTATAAGCCTCATAAATGCTGTAATGAAATCAGAATACTTGGTTTTTAACTTTCTTTTTTTAAAAAAAAAGTTATAGGGAATTTTAAATTTCCCAAAATCAAAATTTTTGTGAAAATTTGGGGGGGGGGGAACAAACCCCTCCAAAAAAATCAGATTTCCCCTCCATATTTGCAAGTGGGGGGGGGGACCACCTTTATCTCTCCACTCACTTTAATTAACTCTCTTAAATCCCTCTAATCTTTGCCCTCCATCTTTTGCCTTGGTAACCGTAATCATGTGCAAAGTTGCACATAACTATTAACGTAGGGAGTAATTTCTTTCTCCTACTTTTATCATACCCCACCATATATTTTCTCTCTTCTATCTAACCATATAATTTAAAATTATTGTTAAAAAAATAATCAATCTAATATATATATATATAAAGGGGAGTTTTTTCCCGAGTTTTTAGAGAGCCACGTAGGATCTAATTTTCTCAGCGCCATGTAGGATTATAAATCTTAGTAGTAGCCAATTAAATAAGAGATTATTAATTTCTTTTAGAATTAAATAATTTAAATGCCATGTAAACAAAACTGGCGAATGAGATTTTTAAGTTTAAATTAATTAAATATTATATATTATCTTTTAACATTAGGAATTTTATCTAAATATATAACAAATTTTAGGCTCATAAATACAAAAAAAAAACATTATTTAAAAAAAATCAAACAAACCGTGCATCGCACGGGCTTCATCTAGTAACTATATACTAAAATCAATCATCAATAACTATATACTAAAAGACACAACAGCAATGACACGTTTCATCTCCTGATGTGTCTTTAGTTATTTTTTATTTTTTTAAAAAAAATATTTATTGATTAAGGAAATCATATTATTTACAAAAATAACATTATTTTATATACATATTCCATATTAATAAGTAGTAATCATAATATTTACAATAAAAATATTTCACAAATCTTTCTAAAATATAAACCAAAAATCATACTCGCATTAATTTGTGACCTACTTTATAGCAAGAAAATATATAGCTTTGATTTTTTGCCTACTTTTATTTTAGTTGTGTATTAGAAGCTACAATTAAAAAAACGACATATTACATATATACTTTTATTATTTCTTGACTAATTTATAATAAAATACTTATCAATCAATAATCTATAATTATATATAACTGTATATTACCATGCATTGCACGGGAGCTGACCTAGTAATTCCTATAATTGTTACATATAATTAAAATTTAAAATACTTAATTATAAATATAATTATACACTAAGGGGCCGTTTGGTTCGCACGAGGTAATCGGAATGGAATGAACAAAGGGAAAGGAGAAGAATGAAATAAAAATACCCTATTTTGCTTTGTTGTTTGTTTTTAATACAAAGAGAATCAATCACACCACCACACCACCACCACAACCACCACACAACCACACATTTCATTAATTTTTCATCTTTCTCAACCACCAAACCCCTCTTCGCCCCTCCCCGCCCCTCGGCGGCTCTCCCCCTCCCCTCGCTGCCCTTCGCAAGCCCTCCCCCACCACGCGCTGGGCCCAACGCGACTCATCTCTCCCTCAAAAAACCTCCCTTCGGAAGGATTTGGGATAATGAGAGGGTAAAGGGAATGAAAATAAAGTGCTTAACAAACAACAACAAAGGGAATCGGGGCAGTTGATTCCCATTCCCTTTCCTGAATACCCCCAACCAAATGGCCCCTAATTATAATCAATGATGTATTATTGAAGCACAAATGTAAAGTACATGGACACTTAATTTAAAACCTCATTAACTAATAATAATACACGATAGTACGATAACACATGCATGATTAGAACACATTATTTAGCATTAACTAAAACATACACTAAACATAATTACTTAAAGAAACTACTCTTAAAGGCCCAATAATACATCAATTACTGTCTATTATTAGACTCCCCATATCTAAGCCATAGATGTTCCACTAAATCTGACTTCAAGGCTCTATGCGTAACTTCATCACGAACTCGAGCTTTATTAGCCATGTAAGTGTCCAAATTAGCTAGTCAGTTACTACTTTTGCTAAATTGAAACGGTCCTTCAGAATTTGTGATACTTGAAGACGAGGGTTCAGCTTGCTCATATTCATTTGGATCATCATACCTTGGATCATAATATCTTGCGTATGTATCTCGCTTATCCTCAACGATCATGTTATGTAAGATGATGCAAGCTATCATAATTTTTCCAAGCATTGATACATCACGAGCCAGAGCAGGATGTCGAATTATGGCAAAACGAGCTTGTAGTACTCCAAATGCACGTTCGACATCCTTTCGCCAACCTTCTTGCTTTTTGGCGAAAAGACCCTCTTTTTCATTTTGGGGGAGGGATATTGTGGGAATGAATGTCGCCCATGTAGAATATATACCATCAGTGAGATAATATCCCATATTGTATTGGTGGCCATTAACGACATAGTTAACCGAAGGTGCACGACCTTCGAATATATCATTAAATAATGGAGACCTGTCAAGAACATTTATATCATTACACCTACCTGGCGTCCCGAAAAAAGCATGCCAGATCCAAAAGTCTTGTGATGCCACAACTTCTAAAATCAAAGTGGGGCTTATTAGCTCTCCCGAAAAACATGCCCTTTAATCTTAAAGGATAATTCTTCCATCGCTAATGCATATAATCAATGGATCCCATCATCCCTGGAAAGTCTCGACGTTCTCCATCTCGTAGGAGTCTGGCCATATCCTCTTCATTAGGTCTTCTCATATATTCGTCACTAAAATAAGAGACAACTCCTTCAACAAAATGTTGTAAGGAGTCTCTCGCAAGAGATGCACTAATCCGTAAGTAGTCATCAACGGAATCAGCAGCAGTTCCATATGCAAGTGGTCTTAAAGCCGCGGTGCATTTCTACAATGCTGATGCTCCAAATCTACCAGTAGCATATTGCCTTTGTTGAAAGAACTGATGACGTTCTTCTATAGTATGCACAATACGGAGAAAGACGTGCCTTTTCATGCGGAATCTCCGACGGAACAAGTTTGGAGGGAACACTTAAGGATCAACAAAATAGTCATTCCATAAACGGTTGTGTCCGTCTTCACGATCCCTTTCGACCAGCGTCCTTGGTGCCCTTGGAACTTGATTAACCATTTAAAAGAATTCAACTGGATTGTTCATTATGAATTCATCCATCATTAAATCAACAAGACGATTTGCTTGCCTCCGATCTGTCTCTCATAACGTCGGTTGTAGTCATCATTGGAATTTTGATTTGTGTTGGCAGATGAATTGGAAGAGTTAGAAGATGAGTTGGACGAATTAGAACTCTCAGACATTTTCAAAGCTAAGGAAGCTACTTTGATGAGAGAGCTAATATATTATTGATTGGTTGAGTGAAACCAAATTAAAACATATAGCAATATATAGAACTATGTACGAACTTTAATAATAGTGTGTTGTTATAATGCTATCATTCACCATAAAAAATAATGTACTGAAAAGCTTCAATGTGATTTCATATCAATAGGTTGTGTGGTCATTTTTATGTCTTATCAAAATCAATAATTGCTTCACTTTTTTAGAAGGGTAAGTCTTTAGTTTTTCCAGTGAGCAATCACATAAAATTAAATACCTACATTTATCAGAAAAATACAAATACATAAGTTCATGTGAGCAATGCACAATTTTTGTTATTGTTACATCTCATCAATGTCAGTAATTCCATTAATGCAATACTTTTTAAAAATAGTAAGCAATTAATTGATAATAAATAACAACTTAAACAACATGATTACAACTTCAAGTACAAAAGTTGACACTAAACAACATTCTAATCATTCTAGAATCTAACACTACTACATTTTGAAGACAATAAGTTAATTGGATGGGAATAATATCTTCACTAAATTGTATTCCTTCGTTCTTGATCCTCTTCTGATAAGTATGGCTTTGCTTTAAGTATCTTGAACAATTCCAAGTTGATTTTCCTTTGCTTTTGTGCTTCTCTCTCCCTTTCTAGATGAGCATTTTCAGCTTCTGTCTCTCTCGGGAACCTCAACTTCATCATCTCCATCTCAGTTTCAGATTGCCTTGTTATGTTCATGTTTTGAATAGTAAGCAACCATTGTTGAGAATTTTCCGTCGCCATGTTCATAACTTTGTTCTTACCTTTATTTTTGCTATAATCATCAATAGAGGGGAAGCCTAAACACCCAACATCACCACTGGTCGGTGTATCTAGGTTTGTTGAAGACGAGTAATTACTAGCTTCATTAATCCGAGATCTCAATGAAACACCGGATTGGGTTGCTGTCTTCTGCTTACATGTCTCGACTGGATCTTCATTTTCGCTTATGTTTGTTCATTTTTCATAATATCCCAAGCATGCATATCTTGGAAAACTCTACTGGTATTTTTCCTAGTTTTGTCGTCCCTATAAATTCTACACGCAACCTTAATAACATCGTCGTCAGAATGACCACTTCCTCTCCTTGATGCAGCATGTGCATACGCACCTGAAAATTTTGAACAATTAGCACTTAGCCTTTTGCACCGACATCTAAGTGGCTCCAAAGCCCTTAATTACTCTTAGCAAATCATCCTTCTTAATCTCTTCGGTACCTTGTTCAAATTGCCTCTCTCTATATAATCTAAAATTATTAAACATTGCCTAAACTTTTGCCCAGAATTCATTCCCCTTTTGGTTGGTATTAGTTTTTTTTATATTTACTTACCTCAAGCCAAGCTCTCACAAGGACCTCATCTTCAGCATGCGACCAAAAATTCCTTCGATCTGTATTGCCTCTACCTCCGCCTCCTACATACCCTCCTTCATTTTCTTCAGCTTCGTCATCATTATCGTCATCAGAGGCAATAGTTGATCTATATGACTAATTAAAATTTGAATTTGCACCTTCATGTCCTGACATGTTAAAGTGTTGTGACATAGGGAAGGATGTTTCATTTTCAGCAAATTGACGATTTTGAAAAGGTGAGTGTCCTTCAGATGGAAGAACATTTTGAGAATAGGAGAAGTTAAGAACTTGTTGTGGTCGTAAAGGGAATTGTGAGATAGAACTTGGATTTGTGAAATTGATGTTATTCATTCCATAATTTGGAAACTGTGAAAAAATTTGTGAGTTTGGTTCCACTTGAGAGTTGAGATTCATTTGATAATCGGAAAATGAAGGTTGAGTATTTGAATTTTTTTTTCGATTTTGAAGAATTTTTTTCTGATTTGATTTATCCATATTCAATAGTTTTTTGAATTTTGTAGATAAAAAATAAATTACTTTAAAGGAATGAATTGAGCTAAATAAAGAAATTAAGCTAAATGAAGAAATTGAGCTTAATGAGAAGTTGTTCAAAAATACCTCAATATTGGTCTCTTTTTATAGAGAAAAAAAAAAGAGAAAGACGTTGGTGATTTTTTTTTTATTTGTATTTTTCAAATTATTACCGTTGCAAAAATTTGCAACGATTATAATTCTTGCCGTTGAATTGCATGCGTGGTCATCCAACAATATTACCGTTGGCACCTTTCATTTGTTGCTAGTACATGCAAGTTTGCCCTCTTCTTCTTCCAATAATACACTGCCACTTGTCATTTACATCTTTATGACCAAATTTTTAGCTTGGTCATCTTCAAGACCAGGTCATTAACTATTTCATCCAATTTTTTCTTTGTTTCATCTTTTTAATATAAAAACTCCTCTCTCTCTCCTCATGACTACTGACCTGGTCATCCAATGGCCACACTCTAAAAAAAACGTGAGGGTTGAGGTTCACTCATGTCCTTCTCTTTACCGTTAAAAAATTAAAAAAAAATGATGACCTTGGCTCAACCCAACATGTTGTTGTGCTCTATATTCAAGCACAAGTGTAGCATGGTAAGTTCATAAGCGGTTATTTTGGGGCTACTAAATGCAAGGACAATTTTACCTCAATGGAGAATAAGGTAAAATTTTTAAAAAGCTTATATTTCAATTTATCCTTTACTTTAATTTAATCCTTTATACTTCTAACTATATAATCATCCATATCGTTTAATTTACAACCATATTATGGTTTCAAAAAAAAAAATACAACCATATTTTAAAGTAGTCAATGATGAGTGTCATTTATGGCACTTATAGGGTAGTCTTTTAGGGTTATTTCTCTCCCTTTTTAATGCTTTCTTCTCTTATTTTTGGTCCTTTTTCCTTTAGTTTCTCTTTTTCCTCTTTTCTTTATGATTCTCGTGTTTTTATCGTGTTTTCCTTTATTTGGCTCTTTTTCCCTTTTATTTCCTTTCTTTGTTTACTTGTGTAGGTATTGTGAGAATCACCTTGGCAAAGGATTCAATTTGGGACCTTAATGATCAAGCAAGGAAGAAGCATTTGGCTAGAGAGGGCTTAGAGAGGCCTTGGAGAGGCCTCGGAGAGGTTTCCAAGGCAATACCAGCAGGCCGCGGGCGCAGGTCATCTTGCTGCGGGCGCGGGCCTATGTTACTCAAAACTGCCAAAACTTGGCAGGAACTTGCCGCGGTTGCCCCGCGGGCTCTCCGCGGGCGCGGGTAAAATGGAGAGGCCGCTTTATTCAGAGAGACCGCGACCCCCCTGATCAGGCTTTGGGAGCAGGGGATTAGCCGCGGGCGCGGGTTTCACTGCCGCGGGCGAGGGTCTCTGCTGCCGCGGGCGCGGGGTCTGCCCAGATAGCCCGCGGAGGGTTCCGTACCCATTTCTCCGCGGGCGCGGGTCTATCGAGAGAGGGCGCGGGAGCTGCCGATTTCTTCTTTGCTTATAAATAGAATTGTATTTCCTTTTTGAAACCAACTTTTTGATAATTTTCATTAGCTTAGTTTTAGAGAGAGAATCTAGAGAGAAGTTAGAGAGAAGTTCTTGGTTTTGGATTTGTAACTCAACATTTGATCAATCAAGTTTGGATTTCTTCATTTTCAATCATCAATATTAGTGAGAATCTCTTCCTTCTTTCATCTTTTACTTACTTGCTATTTGATTTTTGCTTGTTGCTTGTTCTTCTTTGGATTTGAATTTGATATTGTTGATTATTTTGATTTCTCTTAGATTTTGATATAGAAATGAAGATTAAAGCAATTTCTAGTTATTTGTTCTTGAATTTCACCATGATTAGTGAGTAGATTAGTTGATAGGGAAAGGGGGAAGCATGTTTGATTAATGAAATTGCTAGTTGATGCTCTTTGATTGATTGATTTCTTGCAATTAAATTGGTTGACATAGTTTTGCATGATATTGATTAGACTAGGAGTGATCAACCTATAAGATTAATCTAGATTGCATTGCAACTCTTAATGACATGAACAATATATTGAATTGAAAGTTGCTCTAATTGATTGGGTTTGCTTGTGATCCTTCTTGATTTGCCTTTCATAGTGACACCTAGATTGGCCTATAGGAGATAGCATTTGAACTCTCTTGATTGCTACTATTGTTTGTCCATTGCAATACTTGAATTAATTGATTGAGCTCTAAACTAGCATTATCATTGAACTTGCATGTGAAACCCATATCCCTAGTGTTTAGACCTTTGTTTTGCTTGATTAGACTTGCTTTAGTTTACCATAGTGCCAACCATAATCTCAACTCCATCTTCGAGGTAGCTTGACTTAGACTCTAGTTTTCATCATTGCATTCCCTAGGGATCGACCCTTAACTTGCCCTATATTCATATAAGGTTGGTTAGGTGTTTACAAATTTTGTTTGACTTGGGGGAAGGGTAGATAACGACATACATTTTCCTCTTGTCAAAATGGCGCCGTTTCCGGGGAGTGCTATTGGTGCTTAGCTTTTGTTGTTGAGTCTACTTCATTTTAATTGAAAAAAAAATAAAAATATAAAAAGATTTTGTTTCTTTAGGCTACACTTGTAGCCGTGCTACTAATATTTTCTTTGAAGTTTTGCATGCATAGAGCTCGTGATCGATCCATTGTGCCTTTTGACCCGGAAATTGAAAGGACTCTCTCAAGGAGAAGAATAGCTAATCGATTCTCCTTGGGGTATAGTTCTTCAAGTGAAGAAGAGATTGAAGAAGAGCAAGGCATGGGAGAAAATCCGAGAGTGGCCTTGAAGGAGCTAGGAATACCCGGTGCCTATAGGTTTGAGAGCGGCATAGCTCTGCCTACAACACCGGCAAATGATTTCGAGATTCGGCCGGCCATGATCACCTTAATTGAGAGGAGGCAATATAGTGGGGCTAAGAATGAGAGCCCGTTGAACCATCTTAAAGAATTTGAAAAATATTGCAACACCATCAAAGTCAACGGAGTTTCTCAAGAGTTCATACGCCTCAAGTTGTTCCCCTTCTCTCTCATAGGAAGATCCTTAGAGTGGCTAGATAAAGAAGTGAAGCCCAACTCCTTGAGAACATGGGATGATGTTACAAAAGCCTTTTTGTCCCGCTTCTACCCTCAAAAGAAGACGGCGGAGGCAAGAGCCTTGATTCAAGGGTTCAAGCAAAGGCCAAATGAAAGCCTTTACGAAGCATGGGAGAGATACAAAGAGTATCAAAGGGAGTGCCCTCACCACGGAATCCCAACATACCAAGTGGTCCAAATCTTCTATGGCGGTTTAAGTCCCCAAGGCAAGTCATGCCTTGATGGGGGGGCCGGGGGTCCTATCATGAACAAGACCGAAGAAGAAGTGGTGGACATCATTGAGGACGTGGTGACGTACTATAGATATTGGCAAGATGGGGAGAGAGACTCTTCAAGCAAGCAATCTTCATTGTACTCGGTAGACCATCTAAATGCGATCAACAACCTTTCCTCCCAAATGACAAACTTGGGAAAGGAGATGACCGCAATCAAAGCCAAGTTGGAGAGCACTTCTACTTCATCCCAAGCTTCGAATTTTCCCTCCCAATTTAAGGGGAGAGGTACTCCTTCTAACTCTCAACCCCCTCCCTCTTCACATAATATGCCTATGGGTTGTTTGTTTTGTGATGCATGTGGATCGTATGATCATGACTCTAGTAATTGTCCTAATGAATGTGTTGATGAGTTTGATAACAATGAGAGTGAGCATGTGAATTATGTGTCAAATAATAATGCTCAAAGGTTTGATAATCAAAGAGGTCAATGGAATAGGAATTACCAAAACCAAGGCAATTTTGACAATTATAATCAAGGTGGTGGTTATAGAAACCAAGGGAACTAAGGTTTTCGTGGTAGCTATAATAATCAAGGTTATAGTGGCCAAAATCAAAGCCAAAATTATGGTAATCAAAACCAAGGTTATGGAAATCACAACCAAGGTAGTGGTAACCATAATCAAGGTGGTGGTAACCATAATCAAGGTTATGGACAAAATCAAAATAGGGGTACTTGGAACAACCAAGGGAAGGGCAATTTTCAAAATAATGCTCAAAGAGGTCCCCCACCCGGATTTGTTCCAAGGACTCAAGGAGAAAATTCCTATTCCCAACCTTCTTCACCTAGGACCAATTTGGAAGAAATAATTGAGAATCAAACCAAGTTGTTGAACACATACATGGCCATTAGTGATAAGAAGTTCAATGAAATGATGACCCACAATAAAATGCTTGAAAATCAAATTTCTCAACTTGCTAATGCTTTGAAAGATCATGCAAGCCCTTCTTCTTTACCTTCCCAAGGTCTTGATCCCAAGAAACACGTGAATGCTATTGTTACTAGGAGTGGTAAGGTTCTTGAGGAGAGATTGCCTAGGAAGGGTGAGGATAAGGAGATTCCTAAGGAAGCCTTGGTTGAGAATGAGAGGGATAGGGCATCATTGGATGAGGTTGTGGTTGAGACACCTAGAGAGGTGAGAGTAGAGAAAGAAATTGTGAAACCCAAGCTCCCTTACCCACAAAAATTCACGAGACACAAATTGGATGAGCAATTTGGGAGATTCATTGATATGTTAAAACAACTTCATCTTTCTCTACCTTTTACCGATGTGATCAACCAAATGCCAAATTATGCCAAATTCCTCAAGGACATTTTGAGTGGGAAAAGGACTTGTGAGGTTGTGGAAACTATCAATTTGACCGAAAATTGTAGTGCTATCATCATGAACAAAATGCCACCCAAATTGAAAGACCCCGGAAACTTCTCCATCCCTTGTGCCATTAACAAGATGCAAATTGATAATGCCTTATGTGACTTGGGAGCTAGTGTTAGCATAATGCCATATTCGGTTTATCAAAGGCTTGAACTAGGGGAACTCTTACCTTCTAACATTACCTTGCAATTAGCCGATAGGTCAATCAAGTTTCCAAAAGGTAAGGTAGAAGATGTTCCATTGAGGGTTGGGAAGTTTGTGTTCCCGGTGGATTTTATTGTGCTTGAAATGGATGAAGATGCTACCATTCCAATCATTTTAGGTAGACCCTTTCTTGCTACCTCGGGTGCTATGATTGATGTGAGGAGTGCAAAGATTTCCCTTAAGGTAGGAGATGAGGTCATTGAATTTGATTTGAATGAAAGCATGAAATATCCATCTTCTTCTCTAGAAAATTGCATGATGATTGATTCACTTGATCATGTTGTGTCTTCCATGCATGAGCACTTGCTCACCTCTAACGATGCTCTTGAGAATGTTTTGTTGAACAAGGACAAAGTTGGTACACCATGCAAGGAAGTGGCATTCTATGAAGAGTTGCTTAATGGAAGCATGGAGGAAGTGGATGAGCAAATGTGCTTGAAAATCTCAAGCCAAGAGGCTTTGCAAGCGGCCACATCAAAGGAAGGTAATGGTGTGCCTATGGTAGAGCTCAAACCTCTACCATCACACCTTAGGTATGAGTTCTTGGGCCCTCATTCCACTTATCCCGTGATAGTTAGTGCATCCTTGAGCTTGAGCCAAGCTCAAGCGTTATGTGGTGTTTTGAGAAAGCACCAAGGTGCTTTGGGGTACACAATTGATGATCTTAAAGGTATAAGCCCCGCCTTGTGCCAACACCATGTAACACTTGAGGAAGGCGCCCTTCCTTCTATCGAACGACAAAGAAAACTACATCCCCAAATGGGAGAGGTAGTTAAGAAGGAGATCACCAAGCTATTGAATGTGGGAATCATATTCCCCATCTCTAGCTCAAGGTGGGTCTCCCCCGTGCATGTCGTTCCAAAGAAGGGGGGCATGACCATGGTTGAGAATGAGAAGGGTGAGCTCATTCCAACTAGGACGGTCACGGGTTGGCGGATGTGTATAGACTATAGACGTCTAAACACATCCACCAAGAAGGATCACTTCCCTCTTCCATTTATTGATCAAATGCTTGAAAGACTAACAAGGCACAAGTTCTATTATTTCCTCGATGGATATTCGGGATTCTTTCAAATCCCTATTCACCCCGATGATCAAGAGAAAACTACCTTCACATGTCCTTATGGGACCTTTGCCTATCGAAGAATGCCCTTTGGGTTATGCAATGCACCCGCTACATTCCAAAGGTGCATGATGAGTATTTTTGGGGATATGTTGGAGGAGGAAATGGAGGTCTTCATGGATGACTTTTCGGTGGGGGGTGTCTCATTTGAGGAGTGCCTTGTGAACCTTGAGAAGTGTTTGGAAAGATGTGTTAAGGTCAATCTTATTTTGAATTGGGAGAAATGCCACTTCATGGTGGAAGAAGGTATAGTGCTTGGGCACAAGATTTCAAATAGAGGCATTGAGGTGGATAAGGCAAAAATAGAAGTTATTGAGAAACTTCCACCTCCGGTGAATGTCAAGGGTGTGAGATCGTTCCTTGGTCATGCGGGTTTCTATAGAAGATTCATCAAGGATTTTTCACTTATTGCTAAGCCCCTAAATGACCTTCTTCAAAAGGATGTTGAGTTCATTTTTTATGACAAATGCTTGAAGGCATTTGATAAATTGAAGAAGGCCCTTATCTCCACTCCTATTATTCAAGCCCCAAGGTGGGATCTTCCTTTTGAATTGATGTGTGATGCAAGTGATTGGGCTATTGGAGGTGTTTTGGGACAACGTGTAGAAAAGAAGCTTCATGTGATCTATTATATGTCCAAGACACTCAATGGGGCTCAAAAGAACTACACAACAACGGAAAAGGAATTTTTAGCAATTGTGCACTCTTTTGAGAAATTCCGTTGTTACTTGTTGGGTTCCAAGACCATAGTCTTCACGGATCACGCGGCCCTCAAGTATCTCTTTGCCAAGAAAGAGTCCAAGCCTAGGTTGATTCGATGGGTGCTTGAATTGCAAACTTTTGAGATTGAGATTAGGGATAAGAAGGGTGCGGAGAATTTTGTGGCGGACCATCTTTCTCGCCTTGAGGGTGATCACATTCATGATGATGGTTCACCAATTGAGGATAGAATGCTTGATGACTTCTTATATGCCATAGAGGAGAAGGAACTCCCATGGTATGCCGACTTGGTGAATTTTCTAGCATGTGGGGAGTTTCCACCCTCTTTCTCAAAGAACCAAAGGAAGAAAATCAAAAGGGAGGCAAGACATTACTTGTGGGATGATCCCATCCTATACAAACGAGGGGTTGATGGCTTACTTAGGCGTTGTGTTCCAAATGAAGAGGTGCCTAGTGTTTTAAGGATGTGCCACTCGGACCCTAGTGGTGGGCATATGGGTGTTTCCAAGACCGCTACCAAGGTTCTTCAATGTGGTTTGTGGTGGCCGCATCTCTTCAAGGACTCATGGGGCTTTGTGAAGTCATGTGACCGATGTCAAAGGGTTGGGAATATCTCCAAGAGGAATGAGATGCCTCAACAGCCCATTCTTGAGTTAGAGGTGTTCGATGTTTAGGGGATTGACTTCATGGGACCGTTCCCATCTTCATATGGTAATCAATTCATACTTGTGGCTGTGGACTATGTTTCTAAATGGGTTGAGGCCATTGCCTCCCCTACTAATGACCACAAAGTAGTGTTGAAGTTGTTCAACAAAATCATCTTCCCAAGGTTTGGCGTGCCTAAGGCTGTGATAAGCGATAACGGATCTCATTTTGTTCACAACGCTTTCCAAAAGATGTTGAGGAAACATGGAGTGCATCAACGGTTCGGCCTTCCATATCATCCTCAATCGAGTGGCCAAGTCGAGGTCTCCAATCGTCAAATAAAGCTCATTCTTGAGAAGACGGTTGCAAGGAATAGAAAGGATTGGTCGAACAAGTTAGATGATGCTCTTTGGGCTTATAGAACGGCTTTTAAGACGCCTATTGGTACCACTCCATATCGCCTTGTCTATGGCAAATCGTGCCATCTCCCGGTAGAGCTTGAACATCGTGCCTTATGGGCTATCAAGAAGATAAATTTTGACTTAGCTAGTGCGGGGGAGAAGAGGTGGTTGGATCTTCATATGAGCTAGAGGAACTTCGACTTGATGCTTACGATTGTGCTAGCACCTACAAGGCTCGCTCCAAAGAGGTTCATGACAAGTTGATTGAGAAAAAGGAGTTTTGTGTAGGTGACAAAGTCCTCCTCTACAATTCAAGGATGAAGTTGTTTCCCGGAAAGCTCATGTCAAGATGGAGTGGACCATTCTTGGTGAAAGATGTTTTTGATACTGGTGCCGTGGAGATTTCTCCTTTGAACTCCTCATCTTCATTCAAAGTTAATGGTCATCGGCTCAAGAAGTACTATGAGGGAGTGTTTGTTGGACTTGTTCACAAAATGATTCTTTTTAAGCCACCTTGAGATGGTGGTGCACGTCGAGCTAACGACGTTAACCAAAAGCGCTTACGGGAGGCAACCCAGATTCTCATCTCATTTTTTTTTCCTTTCTTTTCTTTTATTTTTCCTTGATTGGTTTTTGAATTTATTTTTGAGTTAGTTTTGTGTTTGTCTTGTAGGTCGCCCATTATCATCTCTTGTTGGAAAAAAAAGGGGTTTGAAGAAAAGTTAAGAGTGCTGGGGAGAGGGCTCCCCGAGGGCAAGGAGAGACCTCGGGGGCAATTTCTCCTTTTGAGGCAAATTGAAATGTCATTTCCAGGGACTTCCCGCGGTTGCCCCGCGGTCTCTCCGCGGGCACGGGAGGTTCTGAGAGGGCGCCTCCTGTTGGAGAGGGCGCGGGCCTTAATTCGGCAAAATTTGGAACCCCAATCCAGGATGTTCCCGCGGTTGCCCCGCGGTCTCTCCGCGGGCGCGGGAGATTTTCCGCGGTCGCGGAATTTTCGGGAGAGGGCGCGGCCTAAATTCAAGCAAATTTGGAACCCCATTCCAGGGACTTCCCGCGGTTGCCCCGCGGTCTCTCCGCGGGCGCGGGAGGATTTGGAGAGGGCGCGGCCCCCCATCAGGTATTAAAATTCTAAAATTCCAGGAAGTCCCCGCGGTTGCCCCGCGGTCTCTCCGCGGGCGCGGGAGATTTGCCGCGGGCGCGACATTTTCTGGAGAGGGCGCGGCGATCTGGGTTTTAACCCGGGGCACGTCTCTCTTCTCTCTCTCTCCTCTCTTATTTCCTCCTCTTCTCCTTATTTTTCCCCTTTCTCTCTCTACCTCCTCTCAAACCCTAACCCCATAAACATCAATTTCTCACAAATTTCTTCACCTTTTGCCCAAATTTTTCACAATTTCTTCCATATTCCTCCATTTTCAACACTCCTCCTCTTATTTCTCGTGCTTCTTCGGGAAAATTCGGGTCTTTGAAGTGCTTTGAGTTTAATTTGAGTCTCCAATCTTGGTATACTTCTAACCTTTGTAATATTTTTATCAATTTCAATTGATTTCTTTACATTGGTTTGTTTACCTTGAATTTGAGCATGATTTTTGTGTTTTATGGTTGATTTATGGGAAAATTGGTATATTTGGGTGATTGTTACTTTTTCTTGTTGATTCATGATTATATTGTTGAATGATTGTTGATATTGTTGTTTGTTGTTGGATTTTGGTTGTTGTGTTGATTGGAACAGGTACCTTGTAGTTTGTGGTGGTTTGGTTGGATTTGTAAGGAGGTTTGTGAGTAATTTTTGGTGGAAGTTGTTTTGTTTGAGGGAGTTTGTTGTGTTCTTGTGACTTGTGTGAATTTTGTTAAAATGGATTTGATAAGAAGAGTCAAAAGTAGCAAGAAGCGCTCAAACCAATCCCCCGACCAATCTTCTCAAGGCCAATCCTCAAACCCTCAACCCCAACCGCATTCCACAACTCAAGATGATGCTCCTCCTCCTCCTTTACCCCCTCTCAAATTTTGGAACCGGTCTAAATAAACCCCCATCTATAACAAAATGAAAGACCGGAAGTTTAGACCCTCCCGGCATTACTTTCGTGAGGATATGGCCAAGTTAGGAATTGAAAATGACCTTGACATACTCCTAGATAACCTAAGCTTGGGTGAGTTTCTAAAATCGGCCCCTAGAACCTATTTGGAGCCTTCCATTGGATTTTTCTCCACATTTGAGTTCAATAAGGTGGGGGAAACCGATTTTATTATTTCCTTCCAACTCTTCAATGTCAAACACACCATGAACCTAGCCGAGTTCAATGTAGCCCTTGGTTTCAACCCCAATGGTGATATCTTCGAGCCCCTTATCCCCCTAGTCTAATATGAGTACAATGAGGTTTCTTGGTGGAGAACCATAGCCAACAAGAGGGAGTTTGATTCGAAAAAGTCTCTTGCTAGTGAGATTATCCATCCGGCCCTTAGGATCCTTCATAGAATTCTTGGGTATTCGGTTTTTAATAAGCAAGATTTGGGGAAGTTGTCTCGAGAGGAGATTATGGTGTTATGGATGGCTACCAAGCCGGAGTTAGGGTCAAGGATTAATTTTGGCTATATCTTCATGAATTGTTGCAAGGATATAATGCATGGGGTCAAAATGGGGGAAATTCATTGTGGGGGCATGGTGACACGTCTTGTGTCGTATTTTAAGCAAGAGGGGTTCTTGAAGTCTTGCACTCCGGTTGGAAGGAGTGAAGACGTGTGGATTAGTTTGAAGCAAGTTAACACTTTACGTTTCATAACTAGCACTAGGAGACCCGACACCTACTCTTGGCTAGTGAGAAATACCCACCATTGCCTACTCCCTAACCCGGCCGCCACCTCCATCCTTCGTGAGGCTAGGAACATTTGGATGGTCCCTAGGGACAATAGGAGGATTGAAGATGAGATGAAGGAGGATGATGAGATTGATGGGGGTGATGAGAATGATGAAGAAGAGGAGGAAGGAGGAGGAGGAGATGAGTATGATGAAGAGCAACAACAACCGCCACTACAACAACAACATGAGCATTTTCATTATGATGCTCAAAGAAGAAGAAGAGAACGAAGACGACAACAACAACAACAACAACAAGGTTTCCAAGGAGATGCTTATCTCCGAGAGATGGAGGCCATGAGAGACAACATGGAGCGCATGCAATTGAGCATGCAAGGTATGTACTCGGACCACCAAACTTTGTCTTATCAAACTAGCGCATTGTATGACGCTAGTGTGCGTAGGGGGGAGGTCACACCTCCGGTCAACTACCCTTATGTGCCGCCCCAACAAGGGCCGGTACCTTCATGGGGTGGTGACAACCTCCCTACGTACCCGTATTGGCCCGGGGTGGAGGATCCCGATGTGCCAAGGCGCGATTTCCCACCTTATGATTATAGGGTCTCGGGGGGGGGGGGGGAGTGATTATCGGGGTGATCCCGCATATTACTATGTTCACCCCCATCACCCCGAGCCCCTTGTTCAGCCTGAGCCCTATGACCAATTAACCCGATCCCAACTTGACCTATTCCAGGGTCACTATGGTTTTCCTCCCGGTTACACCGGAGGTTGGGATACGGGTGATGATGGTGCCGGCCCTAGTGGCCAATAGTCCCCTTATGCATGTTTGTTTCCCTTTTTGTTCTCCCCTTTCCCTATTTTGCATGTTTATAGGCATCGCGGTCGATGCCTTCATTTTGTGAGGGGGGAGGGTCAAAAAGGATGTTTTATGTTGTTTTGGGGAGGCACCTAGGGCTCGGTGGGAAGTCTTTGATAAGGCTTTTGGTGGATTTTTGCTAATGGTCTCGTTGGTCTGTGCTTGTTGTTGTTTTGTTTCATCTCTTGATGTTTTGGGAGTGTCTTGAGAAGAAAAAAAAAAAAAAAAACAAAAATAAAATTTTTCTTGATGATGATGGTTTCTCTAGGTTTTTGTATATAATTTGTATCTAAGTGTTTAATTGTTTGCTTTTGTTTGAAAGTTACTAACAATTTCATTTTGTATATATATAGCCTTTTTCTTTAACTCACCTTGCTCGTAGCCTATGCTTTGGATTGCGGAACCTTTTGGAGAAACACGTTCCTACTCCTTGGGTACTTTAATTTGGCACGGATGCTTGGTGAGGCCTTTCTTATTTTACCTCTTTATTTTCACTTCTTCATTTTCTTGGTTGCTTAGATTAAGATTAGATTTAGGAGAAGTTGAACGGTTCGAGGATGTATGATTTTAACACCTAGTGTGTTTGGGGTCTTTGGCGATGTGGCCATTAGACCGCTTGTATGTCGATTGGGATAAACGTGTTATGATTGCATCTTTGCCCTTTTCCTCTTTCCCTTTCTTGTCCTTGTCTAAGTTTTCCATTTTCTTCTTTTCTTTTCTTTCCTTTTCTTTTAATCTTGTTTGTGTGCATAACTTTTTGAGGCTTTATTTTCACTCTTTCTCTTTTTGAAAATTGGACTTGTATGCAATGGACTTTTGCTTTTGAATAATAGTCTTCTTAGGTAATAATGGTATGCACGGTTTGAGATTACGTTTGGTTGATTCTAGGATAAAGCATGCTAAGATAGTTGTCTAGAACTAGGGGGATCATGAAGCCGGATTCTACTCGTTTGTGGCATGTTGGTAGTTGCTCCCTATCTTTGATTTGACACCCTTAGTGAGTCTTTGCTACAACCATGTGAGATTTATATTTGTTCAAGCTTTCATCATACTCTTGCATGAGCGGCATGGATCCTTGATTTTCGCAAACCTAATCTAGAATCTTAGCGTATGATTCCTAAGACCGTGACCGAACTTCCTAGGGAGGACAAAGGCAATTTTTTTCGGGGAGGTATTTTTCTCTTTCTAGGATAGTCCCTTTTTGGTTTGGGATGCATTTGCCTTCTTTTTACCCCTTTGAACCCTTTTCCCTCTTTTCAAGCCGCATAATTAGATATCTTGAGCCTTTTGTTTCGTTCTCCTTCTTTGTTTTTGGTTTTTGTGAAGCAAAGGTCAATGTTTGGTGATTGTGGTCTATGAAGTTGGGGTTTGGTTCGAATTGGTACACATAATTGAGTTGTTTATATTTGGTAAATAATGGCAAATGCCTATGTAAAAGCCGTCCTTAGTAAAAAAGGCAAGGACTAATGCTTTTAAGGAGTTCAAGGAAATTCAAACAAATTTATTAATGAGAAAATGCAAAAAAAAAAAAAAAAAAAAAAAAAATTGCAGTGTCTTTCTCCTCTCTATGCATTGAGGACAATGTTCTCCTCTCTATGCATTGAGGACAATGTTTCTTTTAGCTTGGGGGGAAAGCGTTTGCGCTTTTTGTTCTAATGATTGTAGATTGTTGCTTTGAATAACCTTGGGGGTGTTAATACGTTTTTGTTTGGTGATTACTTAAGTTAGGTGTTGAGATTTGGCCGGTCTTTGCTTCACAATTTAGGATAACCACCAAATTTTAAATTTTAAGCCTACCTTAACCCTTCTTGCCTTACGTTACAACCTTGGGGAAGACCTTTGGACGTAGGAGTTGAGTCTTTCATCGGTGGAGGGAATCATAGGTTGTAGACTAAGGAAAGGGGATGCGAAATCAAGATGTCGAGTAGCCCAAAAATTTGATTTTTTTTTTTCCGGTTCCTTCGCGGAATCTATGAGATGCTCACTAAGGGGAGACATGAGATTAATAGGGGGAACGCGGTAAGACCGTTTGGGATGAAAGTGGAATGTGATAACTAGTTCCTATGCTTAGCATATTTATGTTTCAATCAACCTTAGGTATCTTATAACGTGCATACCATAATTCTCTTTAGAAAGGTTGTTATTCATTTGAATTATAGTCTCTTTGTAGAGTCCATTTCGTAAAGATTTTGTTTCCTTTTTCCTCTTTCTTTTCCTTCTCTGTTTTGCCTCTTGGGGGTTTGGGGGAGAGTTATGGGTAAACTCTTAGGATACCCTTACGAGAGCATCACTCGTCCTCTAGAGCGATCTAGGGGTTTAAATGGCTTGTTGTTGCTAAAAACAACCGTGATTCCTACGACAGTGAGTCTTAGTGTAAATTCTCGCCCCTTTTTTTCTTTTTGCTTCGAATAAGCCCTTCTTATTCCTTTTTAGCCTTTGTTTTGCTCGGGACGAGCAAAAGTCTAGCTTGGGGGAATTTGATGAGTGTCATTTATGGCACTCATAGGGTAGTCTTTTAGGGTTATTTCTCTCCCTTTTTAATGCTTTCTTCTCTTATTTTTGGTCCTTTTTCCTTTAGTTTCTCTTTTTCCTCTTTTCTTTATGATTCTCGTGTTTTTATCGTGTTTTCCTTTATTTGGCTCTTTTTCCCTTTTATTTCCTTTCTTTGTTTACTTGTGTAGGTATTGTGAGAATCACCTTGGCAAAGGATTCAATTTGGGACCTTAATGATCAAGCAAGGAAGAAGCATTTGGCTAGAGAGGGCTTAGAGAGGCCTTGGAGAGGCCTCGGAGAGGTTTCCAAGGCAATACCAGCAGGCCGCGGGCGCGGGTCATCTTGCCGCGGGCGCGGGCCTATGTTACTCAAAACTGCCAAAACTTGGAAGGAACTTGCCGCGGTTGCCCCGCGGGCTCTCCGCGGGCGCGGGTAAAATGGAGAGGCCGCTCCATTCAGAGAGACCGCGACCCCCCTGATCAGGCTTTGGGAGTAGGGGATTAGCCGCGGGCGCGGGTTTCACTGCCGCGGGCGAGGGTCTCTGCTGCCGCGGGCGCGGGGTCTGCCCAGATAGCCCGCGGAGGGTTCCGTACCCATTTCTCCGCGGGCGCGGGTCTATCGAGAGAGGGCGCGGGAGCTGCCGATTTCTTCTTTGCTTATAAATAGAATTGTATTTCCTTTTTGAAACCAACTTTTTGATAATTTTCATTAGCTTAGTTTTAGAGAGAGAATCTAGAGAGAAGTTAGAGAGAAGTTCTTGGTTTTGGATTTGTAACTCAACATTTGATCAATCAAGTTTGGATTTCTTCATTTTCAATCATCAATATTAGTGAGAATCTCTTCCTTCTTTCATCTTTTACTTACTTGCTATTTGATTTTTGCTTGTTGCTTGTTCTTCTTTGGATTTGAATTTGATATTGTTGATTATTTTGATTTCTCTTAGATTTTGATATAGAAATGAAGATTAAAGCAATTTCTAGTTATTTGTTCTTGAATTTCACCATGATTAGTGAGTAGATTAGTTGATAGGGAAAGGGGGAAGCATGTTTGATTAATGAAATTGCTAGTTGATGCTCTTTGATTGATTGATTTCTTGCAATTAAATTGGTTGACATAGTTTTGCATGAGATTGATTAGACTAGGAGTGATCAACCTATAAGATTAATCTAGATTGCATTGCAACTCTTAATGACATGAACAATATATTGAATTGAAAGTTGCTCTAATTGATTGGGTTTGCTTGTGATCCTTCTTGATTTGCCTTTCATAGTGACACCTAGATTGGCCTATAGGAGATAGCATTTGAACTCTCTTGATTGCTACTATTGTTTGTCCATTGCAATACTTGAATTAATTGATTGAGCTCTAAACTAGCATTATCATTGAACTTGCATGTGAAACCCATATCCCTAGTGTTTAGACCTTTGTTTTGCTTGATTAGACTTGCTTTAGTTTACCATAGTGCCAACCATAATCTCAACTCCATCTTCGAGGTAGCTTGACTTAGACTCTAGTTTTCATCATTGCATTCCCTAGGGATCGACCCTTAACTTGCCCTATATTCATATAAGGTTGGTTAGGTGTTTACAAATTTTGTTTGACTTGGGGGAAGGGTAGATAACGACATACATTTTCCTCTTGTCAGTCAACCTTTCATCTTATTTAATATCTAATACTATGCAAATTCATGGATAATAATGAAGTGCACTACGACAATTTTTTTGAGGTACAAAAATTATGTGCTTTAATTATTTTTTTTCCGCAAATTCTAATTTATAAATGAATAGTAAAACAAAATAACATTTCAATCTTATTTCGGGGTTTTTTGTGATTCCCGTGGGATACTAGTCATGCACTCGACTGAACGGGTCTGACACCTGCAAAACAATGAATATTCTATTTATTCGCCTCCGTCGATCAAGTTAGTATAAAAAAGCGAAATGTTTAGAGAGAGAAAGTAGAGTGAAGTTGAAGCTCTTAATGCTCTTTTTTATGTTATGTCACATTTATAGGGGTGGGAGGTTGTGCCCCTTTAGGGTTAGTAACCTAGGATGGCGTGCCCTGATAGGCGGCATAATCAGGAGTGGGCACGTGTCCACTTGGGGCGCCGTTTTTTAGGCTTTCTCGGGATTTGGGTCTTCTGATGTAAGGAGGCCCTTTACTCTCTTTTTAGGTGCTCTTTGTTCTTTGACATGCGTCGTCTTCCCATAGGGACACGTGTCGCCCTTTAATTGGGGGGGTATAATTTCCCCGTTTAGATTGGACCACGTATTGGGGGTATTTTTACTCTAAACAAATCGTATATAGAATGTTTTATTCGTGAGCATGTAATATGATTTCCGAGGGAAAACAATACCCCCCAAATATAATTTCTAGGGGTGAACAAATCCCCTACCCCTACCCCCCATATGATTTCCGGGGGTAAACAATACACATAAAAATTATCTTATATAGGAAAAGAAGAGGAATGTGAATTCCGTGGGATTAGCATAAATTTGTGGGATTAGCAAAATATCATGGGATTAGCATAGGTAGAACCGTAAAAATGAAGACTTTTTAAGGTTGAATTTTACATTCAAGCTGAAATGGGATATTGGAATCTAAAAATTTAATAAGGCTATTTTAGTCTTCGGTTATTTCCATAATAATAATAAATTCCTGCATTTAGGTTATTTTGTATTGCATTTAGTACTTATGTTTTTTATTTCAAGGTAAATAAAAGAGCCTACTAATTAGTACTCCGTATTACTAAAGCAACACCTCTAATAAATATAGTTGAGGTACTCTTTGAGTACCATGTAGTCCATACTCCAATCTATCATACTCCCTTTGTGTTGTAATAAGTTTTATAGTTTGACCAAACACGCATGTCGAGACATGATGCTAGTAAAATTATAAGAAAAGTGAAATTATGAAAGTATGCATTATAACGAATCCAACACTGTACATACAATAACATTTGTTTTTATATATATTAGTAAATTAATCAAGTTAAAGCCATTGTATGAGTAGTGAAAAAAATCAAATTGTAACACTTGTAAAAACACAAAGGGAGTAACAAAGTAGCGAAATAATATAGTTTTAAAACAAAATAGGCATATTGTAGACATCTACTTTTGGCCTCCTGTCTCGACCATAAGTGCTATGACGATAAATAAAACTGTCTTTGTGTTGGATCAAAGTGAAAAATGCTTATGGACAAATGATTAAGTCATAAGAATGCAAAACATCTATCCTGGATCGAAACAAAATGAATTAAAGTCCAATTAACTAAGCCCGATCAATAATTAGGCTTAAAACCGAAGTTAAAACCTAATTTTGACGGACTTAGAGGCGCCTAGATTAAAAATTAAAGCTGCAATAGGAAAATCCGTGCGCATCTTAATGAGTCGTGCTGGTTGGGCGCGCACAACTCACAAAGTTGCACGTGGCATCCAGCGTAGCCTCTAGTGATGTGCTCGTGGAAGATTCAGAATTTTATAAAAATATAAAATCAAATCTTACCTTAAACACCGCGCACAAGACATTCAGTTTTGCTGCCTATAGCAATGCATCTAAATTGCTTGCGCTGAGAGGGCACGCGCATCCCATTTAGATGTGTGCGACACTTGCTATGGCAAAACACTCAAACACACAGAAATTAACCCAAAATACTAGTAGAAACTTTGTGAACTTGTATACTATCAACCCTCTTGTCCTAAACACTCACCCCTCTTATTACTTGTTACTACGATGGAGGTTCCCTAACAATAAGGAGTCCATAAGTGTTCTAAACGAAGATCTAGTAAGGAAAAGGGGTAAATTCCCGAGCACTTAAATCAACCATCTTTTCTTTTATTGTTAAACAACCTTTGATCAATTAATTAGTGTTGTTTGATCACCTAAAATAAACTTTTAATTAATTAATTTCAAATAGTATTCTTGCATTAATCAAAGACTATGAATTGAATAATTAATTGTTGTTTGATCACCTAAGTCAAGACAAATCTTGTTTATTTATTGTTCTTTTCACGAATTTGATTAAATAAGAATAACGATTTTGCAATGTAATTCCTACGTGATCAATGCTTGTAAATAAAATCAACTAACTTAGTTTTAGGTATCACGTTGCGTATATTGTTTGGTGATGAAATGGTGAAAAAGAAATAGCTGGTAGAGGATGCACTAGGGCTAGAATAGTGATTCCCCCTAAAGGGAACATTATTTTAGTACCCTCGCTCCCGAACTCATTTCTGGTACAAGTAGACCAATTTAGGCATGGGTAAACTTATGATTCATGCTAAATATCCCTTGAACTCTACTTAGGAGAAAGGCATGAACGAGGTTTATCAATATTCATAAAACTCATTGGCGACTCCTTAATAGTTTCTTAAAAAAAAAAGCATAATGATAGGATCAACTCTAATTCAAGGTCCCCCAAACAGTCAGGAATTCAAATCCTAATACACCCTAACAAGTGTAAAGTTCTAAGCTTTTAAAGGGCCATTAGCATAAAGGAGAAGGATCCCCTACGATGGGCACACCCTCCTTACAGTGGAGGCTCCACTGGGGACTTAGAAGTTACAATATTAGTTTTTAGTTATGGTCCAAGGTTTCCAACACTAGGTTGCCTATAGGTTGTAACATGAATTAACTTGGATAATCTCTAGTTTGAGAGCAAGACTTGAATGCATAAGATCTTCCTTTATTGCAAAAGTAAAAATCAAACAAGCAACATTGCATCATGCATAATCATAGCACACTATAACTCATGGGGATTGGCTCATTGACTAGGGGTTGCCAACAACAATCATCCCACCCATATCGCCAACAAAATGTTGGGAGGACTATGTCACGAGTTAACACGTTGAGTGATTGATTTGTGCATCGTTTCTTAAGATATGGTACCTTTGGACACCCAAGCTTCAACCTTGGAAAGGCATTATGTGGATCTTGGCTTATGGTATACTTACGTGATTACATGACTATTTGCGACATGTTTTAGGATAGCTTTTTCAGTTTTGATTTAGGTTCCCAATTACAAAGTTATCCCTTTGTAATTTTGTGTCACATTTGAAGGGTATCATTAAAAAAAAATCAAAAGTTGTTAAAAAAAAGACACATAAAAAAAATTGTTCAAAAAAAATTGCACGAGCAGGTGGCGTGCGCAACTTATTATGTTGTGCAACCACACCCAGTGCAAGAGCCAGGGCTACGCGAGCCATCCACGCGCAACCTATTTTCTTGTGTGCGCCTTCTGTTACGAGGTCATTTTGATTCTTCAAGAACAATTGGCTCGTACAAATAATAGCATTACTAATGAATTGTTTAAAGGTGATGTTATCCATTCGAATGTATCTTGCGTTTTTCTTTCTTTTTTCTCCTCTTTTTCGTTTTGAAAAAAAAAGCGTATCGATTTTCATAATTCTTTGTACTTCTTTTGGATTATATCACTCCCATAGGGAAGCCTCTAACCACAACACTCATAGGGGAAACTAATGAAGTGTGTTGGTTATGGGACGACGACTTTGCAGACTTACATGTCTCTAAGTATGCCGTTGTCCCACCTCCACCTTGTCTCTAGAACGAAACAAGTGGAATGCTTGATTGGGATCATTTCTTGGGGAAAATCACAAGATTTATCAAATCTCTCCTTAGATGAACAATGGCATTAAGAACCACTCATTGAACATCTTGAAATGGAGGCACAATCAAAGCCTCTAGAAGAAAGTTGGCTCATAAGTCCCATAACTAAACCAAACAAGATAGATCATTTAACTCCTACTAGGTGAGTTTATCAAACACAACTAAATGGATCTTCAACTAATCAAAATCAAGTTCAAAATCCAGTACCACCTCCACTTGAGGTAGAAGATCCATTGGTCAAACAACTTCGTCAACCTAAGGTGAATGTTAGCATTTTGGAACTCTTGTGAGTACTTCTAAAGAACATAGGAATTCTCTTATGAATGCTCTAACTGCTTTGTCCGCAAGTATGTACACAACTCCACATGATCTTGTTAGCTATCTTACTAGCGAAAAATTCGATAAATCAATCATCTTTATTAGTGATGATTTGCCTTCAAAAGAAACTACCCACAACAATATTATATCTAACTATGGAGTGCAAGGGATACAACATCCCTCTTACTTTAGTTGACAATGGGTTTGCCGTGAATGTATGCCCATTACGAACTGCGAAATATTTAGGACTTAATCTAGAAAAAGATATTCATTCAACAACACAAAGCATTAGGGCCTACGACAATTCAAGGAGATCGGTGTGTGGAACTATTAAGCTACCAATTACCACATGCCCAATATAAAAGATGGTTGAATTCCGTGTCATGGACATTAAATCTACATTCAACCTTCTATTTGGACGTCCTTGGATACATGAGTTAGGATCAATACCATCTTCGCTCCACCAAATGATTAGATTGAACTATCAAGGTCTTCCTATGATTATAAATGCTTCTCCTCTTAAAATTGCAATAAACGATCAATCCCTTTTAAAAATAAACCATGATAATGACAAAGAGGACATGTGGGGGTTCAGTGCGGAGACAATTTGCACACAAGAAATGGAGGAAAGCCTTGAGGAACCATTCAAGCTTGATCCATATTCCACCCCAATAGTAAACAAATCTTATTCAAGAGTAGTTACTTTCTTGGGATGCCTTTGGGAATAGTGATGAGTGCCATTTATGGCACTCTTAGGGGTCCTTTTAGTATTGTTTTCTAGTTATTTTCAGATTAATTTCTCGCTTTTTATCCTTAATTTTTATTATTTTCTTATTCTCGTCTTTTGTCTCTTAATTCAATTTTTTTCGTAGTTTTTAAATGTTTTTAGTTAATAATTCCTAGCTTCTCTCATTTTCGTTTTTAATTTAGTTTAGCATTTAATTTTACTTTGTTTTATTTTATTTTATTCTTTGTTCTCCGTCCCCTCAGTTTTGTTTTTGTTGTAGGTGTGTGCAGGTCGATAATCAAGATTCAAGTTTGGATCAAGTTCAAAATTTGAGTTTGAGTCAAATGTGAAGCATCACAAAGCTGCTACCACCTTTGTTGCCCAAAATTAACCTTCAACCCGTAATTCCTAATCCTACACCACACCATTGCTCACCAATCATCCCTTGCATCTTCATCCACACACGAAGTCCCCTGCTCCATCTCCTTAACCCACAAAACCACCACCATTTCAACCACCATCACGTACCCCAACCACAAATTCCCACACCAAGACCACCTCCAATCACCTCCGCAAAAATTGCAGTGCCGAACACCGTGCACGCCACCTTTGCCCCCAGCCAACTCCCATGCAAGCTAAAACCTAACCACCAACATCACCAGATATACCACCATTCCCACTGCAATAACAACCTCATCTTGCAACAACAAACGCCCAATTGCACCTCCGCAAGCTACGCAACCCAAATCCACAACTACAACAACCCAGACCACCGTGGATCTGCCATCGCGGGCGCGGACAGGGCATTTTGGAGCTCAGCATTTGAAATTGGAGATGCCGAGAAGATCCCCGGGAGAAGGAGCGGCTCAGGCCATCGCGGGCGCAATTTAATTATGCTTGATGATGATAATGTTGATGATTGCGATGAACGGTGATGACGCGTAGTGATGATGAAATCAGAGCAGCCAAATGAATGAAGAAGAAGGTGGAATTTGTGGGTTTGGATTTTTCTTTGGGGGATTATTTTTGTTTACTTTCTTTTCCTTTTATTTTTCTATTTTTCTTTCTTTCTTAAACTCTTTTATTTTCTACTCTTTTTTTATTCTCTTTTTAAGTTGTAATATAAATACCCTTTGGGGTTAATACTCTCTAATCAACTTTTATTCACCCAAAAAAAAAGATTAGTTTTAGCTTCTATTTTCTCTCTGTTAGGTTTTAGCTTAGTTTTAGGAGTAGTTTTAGAGAGAGAAAGTGAGGGATATCAATGGTTATTTAACAGATTGAAGATTTAAGGTGACAATTGTATTGAAAATCTCCATTATCAATCAATAAGCATTTCTCACACTCTCTCTCTCCTCTTTATTGTTTTGTTTGATTTTATATTTGTTTGAATTGGTTTGATGATAATTAGTGTAGTTGTTCTTGAATATTTTTGTTGATTCTTGATTTCTTTAGTTGGTTGCTGATTAGATGATGATCCTTGAGTAGTTGTTTGGCTAGGAATTGGGTTAAACTTGTATGATTATTTTATTCTGATTAATTTGGGAATTGTGTTGATTGATTGTTGAGATTAACGTGATTAATGTAAGTTTGCATGTGTGTAATTTGATTAGACCTTGAGAATTATGTTAGATTGCATTGTGATCCCTATTAATACGACCCATTGATTTAGGAATTGCAATTATCGATTGGTTTGGATTGTGATTCTCCTAGTTTGTTATTTGTAGAGACCACTAGCTTAACGATTAGGAGATAACTCTTATCATTAGCCTTCACAACCATTGTTTGGCATGTTCTTCCTAAGTTGTTGCAATTGTCATGATAACTTGTTGATCCCCATTCCCTAGTGCTTTATTTGTTTAATTCTTTGTTTTGTTAGTTGACTAGTCTTGGTTACTATGTTCTTCACCCTTAGCTTTGACCTTGCTTAAGAGCCCAATTGAAAGCACTTGAACATAACTGTTCCTTTGGGTTTGACCCTTGACTTACCTCTATACCTGTATTAGGTTTGTTAAGTGATTATAAATTTTGTTTGGCTTAGGGAGGATTAGATAACGACCTAGTTTTCCCCACGTCAAAATGGCGTCGTTGCCGGGGAACGGTATCTATGTTTGAGAGTTTTTGATTGCTTGAATCTAGGTCTTTGTATATAACTTTCTTTTATTTTATTTTTTCTTGTTTTGTAAAAAATGGTATGTCTCTCATTTCCTCAATATGACAATGAGCCTTTTTGTGAATATTACAATAGACTTGAGGGATTTCTTGACTATAATTGTTGTAGTCTTTGAAAGGCTTGTGAGATTTGTTATTTTGGTATGAATGAACATACGAGGGATGAAGTTAAATGCTTTGAATAATGGTGAATTTAGAGCATTGTCAATTAATGATGCTTGAGATTTCTATGTTTGGTTTTCTTGGGATGTTTATAATAGGTGTAATCATGATTCTAAAGTTCATGTGCAATGTATTGATTCTTCTATTATTAGCATAAATTCCCATGATTTGTCACATGATCCCATAAGTGAACCTAGAACAAATGATTTTAACTCTATTTCCCCTTTTTCTCATGATGATGAGGTACATGCTCAAATTGATGCTAATGTTGTGTTTCAGTTTTCTTCGTTTTTACCATACCCTCTTTTGATGTGCTTCGTTCCCTTAATAATGAATCTTATGAGTTTGATTGTGCCCCCACTCCCCAATTTGATGTTTATGCTTATGATCTTAATTTTGAATCTTCCAATCTGATGAGTGTCATTTATGGCACTAATCTAGCTTCTTTTAGAATGATTTTTCATTGCTTTTACATCTATTTAATCTCTTTTTCTTAGTTGTTTTATTATTTTATTGCATTTCTTAGTTTATTTTGCCTTTTCTCCTTTACTTATTTGTTTTTCTTAGATTTTAGGAAAATGGTGATGTTCAAGAAGCTCATTGGCGTTCTCTCGGGGCATACAAAGCTTAGGATGCATCCCGATTCTTCCTCTTGAAGATCAAAAGTGAAGGAGTGCATAAGCCAAGTCTTCAAAGCCGCGCTCTCATGCTGCATGGACATCAAAGTCGATGTTGAACCCACCGTGAAGGCCTCTAGTGACTGCCTCCCCAACATGTATCATGTGGAAAGCACGGGAGAATCATCGAGCGCACAGAAGACCTCCCCCCTACTCCCAAGCGCGGCCTCGCATGAGGGAGGAGAGGCTACGCAGCTGGCTGGCGCGGCCGAGCAGGTACCGAGAATGGTCGCGCAAGCCTCTTCCCCTTGTTCTATACCCATTTTGTTGCGGCCGTGCAATGGGATGAGAGGCCGCGCCATTTGAGGTTCTTTTTGGACGTCTAACTAACTTTTCCTTATTTAGTTATACTATATATATAATTCCTTCATTTCTAGAGAGAGAATTAAGCTAGAATCATTTAGAGTTAGTTTTTGATGAGATTTTGATCCAAAATTTAGAGAGAGAAGCTAAAGATTTGGAGATTTTGTTCTTAGATTTTAGAGAGAGAAACTTGGTATTTGTTGATTGTCACATTTTGATCTTCACTTGTCTTTGATATTGATTAAAGTTTTGTAAGAATTCTTTCCTTTTCAATGCAATTTTATGTATGATTTTTGATGATTGTTGAATTTCATTAGTTTTGTTTGATTTGATTGTTGATATTTGGATTACAATGTTGATGATGAAATTGATAATTACTTTTGTTATGCTTTACAAATTTACCATGAGTAGTGAGTAGTTCCTTTGCTAGGGATGTGGTGAAGCATATATTAGTGATAATCAATAGCTATTTTGGGGTTTTTGATTGATTTGATGATGTGATTAAATTGGTTGATGAAATTTGTGCATGTGTTTGATTTGAAGAGGAGTAGCTAACCTTGATTATCATGCTAGATTGCATAATAGTTTTCAGTGACACGAAAAATTGATTTGTATGCTATTATTATCGATTGATCTTGATTTGCGATTTTCCTTTGAAGTCATTTGTAGAGACATCTAGCTTGACCCTAGGAAATAGCTCTTGGAGTGATTTTGACTGCAAATATCGTTTTCCCTCGCATTGCTTGATTTATCAAATTCCCGTCAAATTAGCAAGTTTATCACGAGTGCATGTGGATCCTAAATTCCCTAGTGTTTTGATAATTGAATTCTATTTGTTAGTTATGATTGAGTTGATTCGATAGTATAGCTTAGACCAACACATTGTTTTAAGACTTCGGAATAGCTTAGCTTGAGACCTTAGCAAATACTGCTTTCCCTTGGGTTCGACCCAGACTTACCCCTATACTTAGGGTTGGGTTTGGTTTTATGAATTTTGTTTTGATAGGGGAATCTTAGTAACCAACGACCTAGGTTTCACCCGCGTAAAAAATGGCACTGTTGCTGGGGAGGGCATGGTGATTTCCTGTTGTTGATTGAGTCTTTTCCATTTATTTGAAAAACACAAAAAGATTTTCTTTCTTTTAGGCTACATTTGTAGCTGTGATATTGATATTTTGCTTTGAGATTTGTATGCGTAGGGCACAAGATTGAAATTTAGTGCCATTTGATTTGGAAATTAAGAGGACCATAATAAAGGGTTTCTAATCGTTCCTCAAGCTTAAGTCCCCCAAGAGAGGAAATCCGTCAAGAAGAAGAAGAAGAACGATAGAAAATGGGTGCTAATCCGAGAGTAGCATTGAAGAAGTTGGGAACTCCGGGAGCTTATGGGTTTGAAAGCGGAATTGCTCCTCCTACGACACTGGCAAATGACTTTGAGATAAGATCGGAGATTATCACTTCGATAGAGAGGCGTCAATATAGTGGAGCCAAGCATGAGAGTCCCCTCAATCATCTTAAGGAATTTGAGAAGTATTGTAATACCATCTAGGTGAATGGGGTTTATCAAGAGTTCATTTGACTTAAACTTTTCCCTTTCTCTCTTATTGGACGTGATTTAGAGTGGTTGGACAAAGAGGTGAAGCCAAACTCTTTGAGGACATGGGATGAAGTGACTAAGGAGTTTCTATCTCGGTTTCATCCACAAAAGAAGACGGCCGAAGCAAGAGCTCTCATTAAAAGATTCAAGCAAAATCCAAATGAAAGTCCTTATAAGGCATGGGAAAGGTATAAGGAATACCAAACTGTAGGAAATATTTCAAGCATCCCACACTTAAGCCCCACTGTGATCATACACTTAAGCATGGTGGCGTCCAAAGAGAAGGAAGCTAGAGTAAAAGAGTCGCCAACAAGTTTTAGGAACTTGTAAACCGTTCACATGGTGTAGGTTACACCCCTTCACGATTCATGAGATTTCTAACTTCATAGTGGTCTAGAACCATGACTGGATATTCGGGGATGAAGGTACAAATTCAACCTAAAAGAGATTGAACATGCCCTAAAAATAGGCCTCTACTTTATTCTTCTCATACTCATGTGCGCTTTCTGACTAATAACATACAATCAATAGATTAATCATTAACCTATTTAATCTATGTTGGTTGAATATTAATGCACAAACAAATCTATAATTGGCGATCACTTGAATTATAATCATATTAGCCTAAACAAGATTATTAATTATTTTATTAAGCGTGATTACAAGTACAAATTTCCTTTAAACATGCATAAAATGCGTGATCAAGCAATAATAATAATAATTATAATAAAGCAACATAATACGAAAAATCATCATCATCATCATAATAATATGGTTTATTTATAAATTACCACCAAAAAATGTAACCATTTTCGAACTAACCCCCCATTTAATTTTTTTATTTTAAATTAACACCCCTTAAATTAAATAAATGCTCAAATTACAATCCATTTCGAAAATCCGGTGGATTTTCCGTCTGTAGGCCTCACCTAACACTTATTTTGACCCTTTTAACTGTTTTTTTTCCCGATTTTTCTCTTTAAAAATGCTCTCTAAACTTTAATTCACATTTTCTTCACCAAATTCTACCAAATTTCAAAGAGAAAATGTGAATTGAAGTTATGAGAGCGTTTTAAAAGAGAAAAATAGGGGAAAATTAGTCAAAAGGGTCAAAATAAGCGTTAGGTGGGGCCCACAGATGGAAAATAAACCGGATTTTTAAAATGGGTGGTAATCTGAGCATTTATTTAATTTAAGGGATGGTAATTTAAGATAAATAATAATTAAATGGGTGGTTAGTTCGAAAATGATTACATTTTTGGGCAGTAATTTAAAAATTTTCCTAACAATATTCTCACCAAAGCATAATAATAGCAAGATCCTAGGCATGATACTAACAAGATTAATAACAAATCCTAGCATGTCACTAAACATTAAAAATCAATTCTTTATCCCTAACATGATATTAGAAAGAATAGGAAGCAACCTAAGCATGACACCAGAAAGCAATAAATAACATCCTAACATGATACTAGGAATTAATATAATATAAACATGCCTTCTATATCAAAAGAATAACAAAGTAATTAAATTACTTACTTGGATGTCTTGTAACTCTTTCTTTCACATCTAGGGCGAAGGAAACTTCGAATTTGGCTAGGTGTGTCTAGAACTTGCGAATGCGGAATTTTGTAATAGGGTGTAGAAGGTTTAGAAAGAGGGATAAAGAATAATCTTCTAGCTTTTAGAGAGAGAGAATAGAATTAGATGGTTGTTGATGATTGAAAACGGGGAAATACGACCTTTATTTATAAGAAAATAGTCCGAAATCAATAGAAACAAATCAGAATTTGAATCGGAATAAAACTGATCCCTGTCGCGAGCGACGGAGTCTGTCGCCATGCGATAGGCATCATGAATGGCGACCAGCTCTGTCGTTTGGCGACAGGCTTGTCGTTTTGCGACAATCAAAAGATAAAACATGCTTTTACTACGAAATCCATTTCTTAATAATTAAGCAATTAAAACTCTGTTTAATCAATTTTAAATCATATTTTGTCAAAATAAAACACTTGTTTTATTTCAAACCAAATTCATTATTTTTCTAAAATATTAATTATCAATCCTAATGCTATAAGAACACAAAATAACCTTCTAGACTATTCTAGAAGACTATAATCAATTCTAATAATTTTAGGAATAATAATTAATGGGCCCTCCACTAGATCATTGGGTCTGAAACAATTTCAGACCCAATTTAGTATTTGAACCATAACTTCCGCATTAGTCGTCTGAATTAGGCTTATAATATATCATTGGAAAGCTCTTTACGAGCCTGACCCAACTACACTATTAATGGACCCTTATCATAGATCAAATTAAATTGGACCGGCTAATTTCATAAATAGAGAAGATTTTCAAAAATAGAAAGAAAGATTTTTATTAAAATAAACACATCACAAGACTTTTCACACTTTCACCTCATTCGATAATCAAGTGACGTGAAAAGTATTCATCAATGGGTTTGGTATTTGGGGAGACACATTTGGGTGTCTACAGAAGCCCCCACTTTGACTGAGTTTTGGGAAACGCAAGTTTCGAAAACAAAATTCAAAGTATCGCGATAGGGACAAAGAATGATTCAGAACGTTCTGCGATCCTAAATCACTCTTATAACGCTGAAACCTGCAAATTAGCATTAGTTAAACGGATAAAAGAGTTAAAAAACACGTATCTTGCACCGTCGAGCACACGTCTCTGGAGTAACCGATTTTGTTGCCGTTTTTTTATTGTGACAACCTCCATAGTGCCTCGTGAATGCCATTGTCTAAGATCGCTGCTTGTAGTTATCCTCGATTGTTTTTTGACAATCCTCCATAGTACCTCGGGAACATCGTCGAAGGTGACTTCTTATAACCATCTTCAGGGTTCTGGAGGTAACTCGCCACGGTTGTACCTCACCGCTACATACAATATCCTCTACCTTGGGACATCGTCGAAGACTGTTGCTTGTAGCTATCTTCAAGGATGTGGCAGTACTTCGCCACGGCAGTGCCTCGCTGCTATAGACAATATCCTCTCTACCTTGGGACATCGACGAAGACCACTGCTTGTAGTTATGTTCAGTTTTATAATGATAAACTTCCTTGGAAAGTTATCAAAGACTACCGCTTGTTGATCCTTAGTGCTTTACTTGATTTTGCTATTGGTTGTTACTTCATTATGATTCCTTGATGTGCCAGTACCTCGTCGCATTTTGTAGTGAGCCGGTACTTTGGCGCTTGTGCTTGCTCCGTGAACCATTACCTTGGTGCTTATACTTGCTTTGTGAACCATTACCTTGGTGCTTGTGATGAGAAAACACTTAGGCGCTTTAAGCTAAGTGAGACGATCGTTGTCAAGTCGATCACTTATTGTGATTGTAATCGAGCCGACTACTTAAATCATGTCAATTTGCTTATAGGGGCTAACTGGCGTACCAAGGAACCTGAAATCGCTGCATGAGGTCCGCAAAAAAATATGGGGGCACTCGTTGTGTCGCTGAGCCAGCGCGCGCTGATTCGTGTTATCGCCGCAATTTAGCCCTGTTGTCATACGATAAGAATCACGCTGTGCGTGATGTTTATTATTTGACGTTGGAATCGGATTTGTAATACCCTAAATTTTCGACTTTAAGTTTCGAGGACGAAACTTGTTTTAAATAGGGTAGATTGTAATACCCGTATATTTTACGATTTGATAAAATGTAAAATTAGAGCTTTTATGTATACAAATATATTATTTTGATAGAATTTTAATAATATATTTTATTAAGTATTTTTTTAATCTATTTTATGAGAGGATATATATACCCCTTCACCCTAATAATCTTCCCTAAGAGGTGTTCAGCCGTAAGTTTGGATTTAACCCATAAATCTTTTGACCAAACTTTGTTTAACCTTTTTTTTTTTTTTTCTCATGGTGATGTCATGCATGCGTAATTCGCCTACATGTATAATCATAATTTTGGTTTGCTCCATCGTTAATCGCAACTATCGTTAGCATAGTTCGTTGTTTCATGGATCTTTGATCGTGTTTAATGTTTAAGTATCGATCATAAAGTAATCACACTATCAACCCTTAGATCGTTTGTTTATAATTTGATTGTATTATTTATTTTATGTAATCACACTATCGATCTTTTGGAGTTGCTTGATTATAATGTGATTGTATTAAATTATTAGATTTGTTTGGTTATAATTTGTTTATTGATTTACTCTGTATTATTATTATGTGTAAATTTTATAATCGTAATTCGTGTGATCAAGTTTGTATATGTATATGATTGATTAGTGTTATTATATGATTTGATTGGATATGAGTATTGTATTACTTTTATTGTTTATGATTGATTATGTTTTATTCTAGGGTTCTAATGTTGTTTCCATAGGGAGTATTGTTTTATCGAGGTTTAGGATTATTAATGCAGAGTATTATTTTTGGGTTAAGATTTGATTAATTTTGGGTACTAGTATTAGTTCTATAAGAGTTGAGATATTTGATGAGCTGAATATGTTGTCATATATGAATTGGGAACCTGTGCCAATATTGAGATATTATTTATTATCATGTGAATGATTATTTGATCGATGTATGAGATCAAAAGGTTGAGAACTATTATTTTGTTATTGGTTTGAGACTCAGCGTTATAGACCTTAGTCCTTGGCATGTTGGTAATGAGATAATGATCATGAGTTAAGAATGAGGTACAATCTTTATCATTTATTTTTTTCTATGCCCCCCTACAGTGGGAATTGACCCATATGTGGTCTGGTTCAAGGTGTTTTCTAGTTATTGGGAGTATTCAAGTTTTTATACTTGTTGGTTTGTTATTCGAATTACCCATGTCCAAGGCTAGGTATAAAACGAAGAGCATGGCACATTTATGGGACAAATGAGTTGAGTAAAGGTTTGTATTGTTATTCGAGGTTGAGTTGTTAAAGGTTATTTTCAGAGTACAATGTGTAATGTAGTTTCAAACTACATTGTTTAATTGATCTAGTAATATTAATTATTATATTATACTCTATATTCTGATATGTGGTGATTACTCAGCTTTTTGCTGACGTGTGTGTTGTTTTGTTGTGCTACTTGTGGTTGCGACCATGTCTTTTCTTATGGTGGCCCTGCGACGATCTATTATGGAATTTGTCCTTAATGGTGAGCAGTAAAGTTTGTATAATTAAGTAGGTTTGATCAAGTGATCGTAGCTAAAGGGAGCTCAAGTGATCGATTAGTATGCTATAACGATTTTGTAAAGATGTAAATAGCTCACCTAGATTATTGAGTTGTATTTATTGGGATTTTTGTAAGCCTTAACGCTTGACAGGTTGTTGAGTGTGGCGGTAATACCTCCGATTTAGGTGTATGCTTCCGCAATTTTATTTAAAGGTTGTTTATTTTTCCCTTAATTCTTATTTATTTTCAGTTAGTATATCGGAGGTGTTACAGGATTTTTGAAATAAAAGCCCTTTCTCTTTCCTTGGCTTGGTAGCTTATTTTCTACTAAATCCACTCAAGTCTTTTGCAAATTAAAGTTCTTCATCTCTAGTTTGCCGATATATGTAAGTTTTGCTCTTTGGAAGTGATAGCTTCCTCGGCCTTGAAATCTTATCCTTCAAGATCTTACCGAATCCAAGTTAATTTCTATAGAGATCTTTTATCTTGGGAAATTCGCGTTCATGACCAATTACTACTCCAAATGAGGTGGTTGATTAAAACCCGGATGTGCTAAATCAATCAACATGATTATCATCAGACCAATCGTTAATCCAACTGGAATTAGGCCGACTTTAGTTGATTTGTTAAGCTGTTTGCGTCTTTTTGCTTCAAATCCTTTGTAAAGGTTTATCGTTTGTTGGGAACTTAGTGTACCTACATTTATATTTTGGACTATAGGACTTTTCTCATGTAATTAGGGTTCACCTAAGGCTTAGTGTTGCTTGACTCATTGTATGAAACTTAATGTGTTTTTAACACATATGACTTGTTGTAAGGAGGGTGATCCCATCGTAAGGGGTACTCTCCTTAAATTCCTATGGCCACTTAAAAGCCTAGGATTTTACACTTGTTAGGGTTTAGTAGGATTTGAATTCATGACTGTTTGGGGGACCTTGAATTAGAATCGATTCTATCACAACGCTTTTTTGTAAGAAACAAGTAGGAGTCGCCAATGAGTTTTAGGAAAAACTCATAAACCTCATTCATGCCTTTCTTCCATGTGGAGTTCATGGAATAATTAGCACGAATCATAAGTTTACCCATGCCCAAATTGGTCTATAAACCAGAAATGAGTTCGGGAGCGAGGGTACTAAAATAACGTTCCTTTTAGAGGGGAATCGTTATCTTAGCCCTAGTACAACCTTTACTAGCTCTTCCTTTTTTACAATTTCATCACCAAACAATATATGCAACGCGATACCTAAAAATATGTTAGTTGATTTTATTTACAAGCATTAATTCACGTATGAAATACATCGTAAAGTCGTTATTCTTATTTAATTAAATTCGTGAAAAGAACAAGAAAATAAACAATATTCGCCTTGGCTTAAATGATCAACCAACAATTATTTAATTCAATTCTAATCTTTATTTAACGCAAGATACTATGTGGAATTGATTAATTAATTATTTTAAAGGTGATCAAACAACACTAATTAATTAATTAAAGTCCTTTAAAACAAGAAAATAAATGTGATTTAACTAAGTGCTTGGGAATTTACCACTTCTCTTTGCTAGATCTTCGTTTAGAACACTTATGGACTCCTTCTTGTTGGGGAACCTCCACCGTAGTAACAAAATATCAAAAGGGTGAGTGTTTAGGACAAGAGGGGCTAGGTTGCACAAGTTCACAAGTATTTCGCCAGAGTTTTAGGTTATTTTCTCTCTGATTAAGCCTCGGTCTAAGCTCGTATTTATAGGGAATGATTAGTTTTAGGGTTTCGAGCATTTTGCCGCAGCAGGTGTCGCGCGCAACAAGATGAGTTGCGCGAGGCATCCCAGCTTAATTGATTGAGTTGCGCTGCTATGTGCAGCACAACTATTTGTCTTGCGCGCGGCTTTATGGTAAGATTCGATTTTATATTTTCGGTATAATTCTGAATCTTCCGCAGCGCAACTCTGGGGGTTGCGCTGGGTGCCGCGCGCAACCCCCACTTTGATCGAGTCTAGAATAGATAATGATCAAAGTAGTCAAGGAAATAAATCCGAGACTCATTCTGCTAAGTTCTCTAAGGATAGAGAATCTTTCAGTAATGTTTAAGGATGTCGAAACAATCCTTGGTTTGCTAAGTGTTAAAACAAGTAGCTATTAAGGTTAGAAAAAGTTTTTTCCTAGTCTTAACGCGCTAAAGAATCTAGATTGATCCTTTACAATTGTAAAACGCTTTTTCAAGTAAAGGTTTTCTGGGTGATGTCAAGTCATGAGAAGAGATCGGTTTTAAAAGGATAAAAGGGGAAGATTTCCTCTCAATCGTGTCATCGTTGGTCTAAAGTCCCTCGATATGTCATTGAAACTTTAGCCTGACTTTAACAAAGTAAAAGATGAAAAAAGGTTTTCGGTTTTCGAGCCGAAATGGTCCGGTATTCGAGCCGGAAGTCCACAAGATAGAAATACATGTCTCAGGACTGGAGGCATATATCCAAATTCAGTGAGAGGGAAGAAAGTCAACAACTCTCTCATCAGTTTTGTCCACAAGATGAGTACATGTGTCTCAGGACTGGGGGCACGTGACTACATAGGCGCGACATCGTCTCGTTGCTTCTTTATACAGGGGATGATTTGGACACCCTAACAGTCCGGTAAGTTAGTAAGCGCACTAACTACCGTATTTGCTTCCATGCAAGGAGTGCCTGTTCCTGATGGTTCGGCACGCCTGTCGACTCGTGAGCTAACGCCTACAGTAATTCTCTACCTTTTAGTCCCGAGAGGTAGATCTCACAAAGCTTGGGCTGAGTGAAATTTTATGCAATACCTACACTGTACAATTTTGCGCCGTACGATACGCCATTTGCATTTTTACGCTGCATGAAAACGCCTTCCTTTTTGCTTCGGACGTGAAAAAAGAAGAAAACCCGGACATTTGTAACATCATTACAGTAAAATGACAAACCTGTCTATGGGTGATTTTACGTAAAGCACCACCACGGAACGTCTTAAGGCACTCTCACGAAAAACGTTCAAAACGTATGCTTGGGGAAGGCACAAAGCACCGTGCGCATGCAAGAATGATCCAAAAAACTAACAAAAAAGAAAACAAACTACAATATTCAAAGCAATTAAAAAGATTTTGATAATTTGCACGACAATACGTCTAATAACGAGCAAAAACCGTTAAAAAAATGATCAAACGGATCAAAATCAAAATCCCGGTCTTTTAGTGACCAGTATCCGCGCGCAACTCGGCGTGCCGCGCTTGCCAGGCGCGCGCATCGTTATGAGTTGCGCTGGTATGTCACGCGCAACTGTTTCAGTTGCGCGCGACATTTATGTCAGTAAAGTGAAAATCGTAAACGCGATTTTTCACTTCACTCTTTCTTTCTCCTTCCTTTGCCATTTTTGACTCTTTCTCTCTCTAGGAAGCTCCGTTTTTTGTGATTTTCAAAGAAAAAGGAAACAAATTTCGTCCTTAATTCATATTTGCCATAATCCAATGTAAGTTTTTTTGCTAGAATTTGTTCTTTTTCGGCTGAATTCGAACGTTTTTCGAATCGTTAAACCCCAAATTTCGAATTTGGGGGTTTTTGATTCAGTCCATTATTCCTGAAATTGTTTGTTCTATGTTGTCATGCTATGTTTAAGGAGTGTTTTGCAACAAATATCATGAAAAATGGTTAAGTATTGAACCTTGTATGAGCATTTCTTTGTTCAAGTTCGTTCTTGCTTTTTTTTTTTTTTTTCGAATTTTGCTTGATTTTATTTCTTTTTCCTGCTCTTTTTGGTTATAATTGCTGATTATGAAGTATATTATAGTTATGGAACTAATATTACTTTCATAATTCATTTTTGTGAATTTTGAATTGTTTAAAAATGGCGCGAAACATACTCTTAGCTTATTTTTGCCATAAATGTTAAACAAGTCGCTTCCCCTGCAACGACGCCAAAATTTGATCAAAGGTTAGATAGGTCGTTAAGCTACTACCCTAATCCAATTAATCATTTATAATGCCTAAACCTACACTAAACTAGTTAGTGGCAAGTAAAGGGTCGAACCACTAGGGAAGCACACTAATTCAACATCAATAATCACTAATGCAAGAGTAAAAAGGGGATTGTTTTCGTTGGTTTTGTTGAGTAAGAACACTAAAACTACAAATAAGCAAGAAAATGATGATTAAAATCAAGGGAAAATGACGCTAGGGATACGGGGGTGTCAAATATGATCAGAAGGAGGGGAATAATGATGATTATCATGGAACACATGTCAAAGAACACAAGATTCTACCTAAACAATTCATTCTCATGCAATAGTCTAGGCAAATCAATGAAAGAGGTCTACACTAATAAGGATCATTCTTATGCATCCTATTAGTTATAATCAAATAAGGAGAATAAAGAAGCACAATCCAAAAACTCCACTTTAATAACTCATTCTCATGCAATCATTAAAATAGAGATGATCTTAATCTAGTTCAAATTACTTTCATGCATTTAAACTAGAAATCATCAAATAGAGTGCAACAATAATCTCAAGCTATTAAAAATCATGTCTTTCATCAATTTATGGCATAAGTTCAATCCAACCATCATCATTCATCCAATATCAACTCATATTTTCCACCCCTTCCTCTAGCTAAAAGACTAGCCTAGAGAAGGGAGTTTAAACAAAATATCAAAACTAGAAACAAACTCAAGAAACTCAAAATAAAACATGATTAAAAACAATGAAATCAATAACAACTACATGAAATAATAAGATTAACAAAAATAAGCAACAATAAATGCAAATAAATAAAGCTAAAGGAAAGGATTAGAGATTACTAAAGAAAAGATTAATGAAAGATGAAAACTTGAATTCTTGCTTGATTGAAAATTAAACTTGAACAAAGTTGAATACTTTGAAGAAAATTGAGCAATAATCTAGTTTCTCTCTCTAAAAATTATCTAATCTAACCCTAAGAGAGAGAAGCTCTCCTAAATTAACTAAGAAAATAGCATCCTCAAATTCCCCTTTAATTACCCCAAAAATGGGTATTTATACTAAGCTAAATAAAAGAAAAAGAAAAGAGAAAACAAAAGAAAAGAAAATAGAATAAAGAAAACTAACTAAAATAAATAAATAACAAAACTAAAATAAAAAAAAGAAAATAAAACCCAAAAACCCCCCAAAATCCCATCAGACCCACAAAAATCCCACAAAACCCCCTCATTTTGTGGCTGCTCTAATCTTTGATCTTCTTCACCATCACCGCATCATCAACCATCATCTTCACCGTTCAATCATCATTAATTATAACGAGCATCAAATCGTGGCCATTCGATTTTCATTAAAATCACGTGGAAAGCTCGTGATTGAACCCACATTTGCGCGCTCGCGAAGACGTCGCGCAAATGCTACTGTATCATTCTTTTTTTGGATAGGGCTGTGCGCCCGCGAAGCTCCAATCAAATTGGTTGCTGCAATTGTGGGCAATTGGTGGTTGCGAATTGGCTTGCGATGCGGCTTGGGTAAGGGTGGTTAGAGTTGTTGTTGCGGGTGTTACGGTGAAGTTGGGTGGTTGCAGCTGCGGTGAGGTAGTAGGGGCTGCTGGTGGTTGTTTCCGTTGCTAGAGCTGGTTGTTGGCGGTTTTGGCGGTGGCCTGAGGGGGCAGCTCGTGGTGATTGGAGGTGGTTGCTCTTGGGGATTTGTGAGCAGCGTTGCTGCTGTTATTGTTGTTGTGGAAAGTAGGGGAGTGGGAGATGAGGTTGAGTTGCGGTGTTTCTGTTGGGTGGTTGTTGATGGTGGTTCAGGGCGGTTGTGACTCGAATTGGGAGTTGGCTGGTGGTTTGCGTGAGCAGGCAGTTGCGTGGGCTGCAGCTGTTATTGTGGAGTGCGTGAAGGGCAGGGAAGGTGTAGCTTCTGTTTTGGTGAATTGAGGGAGCAGGGGTGTTGTGAGTTGTGGAGCAGGGGAAGTGTTTTGTGCTTTGGTGTGGTGAAGGATAAGGAAATGGCTGGTGATGGTTAAGGTGATAGCAGCTAGGAGGATGAAAAAGGTTTGGGAATTTGGCTTGGACCTCGAACTCGAACCTACACACAAAAAAACCCGAGGATGAAACCAAGATAAATAATAGAAAATAAATAATAAAAAGAAATTAAACTAGATAAACTAAAATAAAATTACGACAAATGAATAAATTTAAAGACTAAAAAAATAAATAAAGATAAACAATAAAATCAAATAAAATAAAAATAAGAAAATAAACTAAAACTAATCAAATAAAGATACTAAACACAAAAACACTAAAAGTTACCAAAACACTCAAATAAAAGACAAAAGACGAGAATAAGAAAATAATAGAAATAAAGGATAAAAAGAGTTAAATTATTGGAAAATAAGCGGGAAAACTATTCAATAAACATCCCTAAAAGTGACATAAAAGTCACTTATCAAACTCCCCCAAGCTAACCTTTTGCTCGTCCTCGAGCAAATTAACATGAAACATGGGAGAAGGAGAGTGATTTATTCAAGAAAATCTAAGGCACTAAAGGAGACAAGAATGTACACTAACTCACTTTCGTAGGAATCACGGTCAATTTTAGCAACTAAAGACAAGCCCTTTAAACCCCTAGATCGCCCTAGAGGACGAGTGTGCTCTCGTGAGGGTGTCTCAAGAGTTTAACCCCACAACTCTAAATAAAACCAAGGCAAAACAAAAAGAAGAAGAAAATCAAACACAAAAAGCAAACACATCCACGACCAACATAACATGACAAGGCTTAAGAAAACCAAACAAGCTTTTAGATAGAAAATGCTCCATTTGGACTCAAACGTAGCGACATGCACCAAAGAATGCTTACCTTTCTCAATTCAATGAGGGAAAACACGTTATAAGATGCTAATGGTTGAAAGAGACAAACCTAAGCTAAGCATAGAGAACTAATGATTTCACTCTCCGCCCTAGCCCCATCAAAGATAGTCCACGTTCTGTCCACTAGCTTCAAATCATCCCTTAGTTAGCTCCTCATGATTCCTCAAGGGAACCGGAAAAATAAATTTTTATGTGGAATCATAAGGTCATCCCGACATCTCAACTATGCATACTCTCTCCATAGGGTTGAAATCTATCTCCCTCCACCGGTCTTTGACCTCACCACTCTAAAGTCAAAAGGTCTTTACTAGGGTTGTAACGTAAGTCTAAGGGTCAAGGCGGGGCAAAAATTTGTAAATTTTAGTGATATTTTCTAAGTGAAGCAAAAGAAGGGCCCTCTCTCAAAAACAAACTTAAGAAGTCACCAAACATCAAACAAAAATGCCAATAATGCCATCACCCCCAAGCTTACTCAACACCAACACTCAATATAAACAAAAACGAAGTAACGCTCCCCCCTAAGCTTGAACGAAGCATTGTTTTCAATGCTTAAACTAGGGAAGAAAACGAAACCAAACATTTTTTTTTGTGTCCTTTCCTTTTTTAACTTTGGACGGCTTTTTCTTAAATGCGTTTGCTTTATTACACACATATATAAAATTTACTTTCTTGCTTGGTCCAAAGAGCATAATACTTTCTCATTTTCATTGCAACACAAAACAAACTCTCAAACCGAAATGCTTCACAAACTAAGGGTTAGGGAAACGAAAGGTCATAAGACTTGTAATGTGGCTCATAATCAAGAAAGGGAATAGGATTAAAGGGTTAGCAAGAGGATCAAATGCAAAATAAAAACAAAATAAGTAACAAAACAAAAAAAAAGATAATGAAAAATGAGAAAAGGGTGCCCTTTTCCTCCCCTAGAGTTGCTTGGTCACGATCTTGGGAGCTAGAGGACAACACAAGGATTAAGTTATGCATAGTCAAGGATCCTAAATTTCAACTAACAAGAATGATGAAGGCTAGAACAAATAACGCTCACACGGGATAAGAAATAAGCAAATACCAACCAAAGGGAATCCTATCCACCATAGAGAGCAACACCATCTTACCACTTTCCCGTGAACTAGGGGTTCAAATGTCCTCAAAAGTTCTAAAACGGGCTACCTTAGCTTCCAATGTGTCTAATTCAACCCTAAGCATTCTCAAACCGTGTAAACCCTCGTTAACTAGGAAGATAAGCATTCAAAGACACGACATCATGAAAGGCATAAACATCTAAACGAATGAGAAAATTCCAAATCAAAATCATTTCAACTTGTCATAGTCATGTTTGTCACACAAAAGGGAAAAATAACACAAAAGAAAGAAGAAGAAATTAGAAAGGTTCACAAACGAGGCATATAATCCAAGTAAATCCCAATCTTCAAACAAGTGATCGTTGATAACAACATCAACGAGCCCAAGTCCCTTAGAACCAAATTCAAGCAACCTCGAACCATTCAAATTCTTCCTAAGATAAACCTAAACTAAACACCCAAAGAGAAAGTAAAAGAGTGAAAACAAGAAAGGTCTCATCGAGAGGTTGGCTTAAAAGAATAAAGGAGCATATAATCGAGTTCACCAAATGTCACTCCGCTCCAAGCTTCCAAAAAGCAACCTATAAGGCAAGACAAGACAGGAAAGAAAACATTAAAAGAGAACAAAGAAATAAAACAAAAAGAAATAGAAAAAAGGGTGAGAAAAAGGGTTAGAAATCCTCCGGATTGCCTCCCGGGAAGCGCTTGTTTATGGTCTCTAGCTTGACCCTTCACCTCATTCAAGGTGGATTAAAGAAAATCACCCTCATCAACTTGAGGATTGAATCATAGATGCCCTGAAGCTTGAGAACTAGCACTCCTTGAGGTCTCACATCACCACAAGGAAAAGGGGGGAATGAATCAAGAGCCAATGGTGGCTCATCTTTTCTCTTTCTCTTCTTCTTGTTGATTCTTCCTCTTTTTTTACTCTTCTATCTTTTCCTTCTAAAAGGGGGATCGAACTTGGAATCCTCAATATTAGGAAGGGAAACCTCACCTTCCTTAAGAGAGCATTCAAACCAAGCGGGAACTTCAAGGAAGTCATCATACCTCATTGTCACCTTATCATCACGTGGAGGTAAGCTCTCATTAGCCATCACATCATTCGACCACATCAACTCTACATACACTCATCGCCATAGGGATCTTCAAAACGACATTCTCAACTAGCCTACAAGGAAAGGGAACCGGGCCTTCAAACTTGTTTGGTTCACTAAAATCAAATGGCACCTCATTTTGTTCTTGAACCTTCTTCTCAACCACATCATCTACACCCTTGTCCTCCTCGCAAGTTTTGGGTTTATAAGTATGTGAAGGGTTAGTAGATGATTGTAAGGGGAGTTTTGTGCTTAAATGGAGAGAAGAAGTTTTGGCTAGTTGGGAATCAACAACTTCATTGTAAGATTTGACTTCTTGGAATTGTTGAGTGATAATTTGGCGTTGTTGAAGAATTTGGGTTTGTGTGTGGTTGGGTGGGGATTTTTCTTCATACGCTTGAGGACATAGGTCATGATTTTGATCTTGAGAGTTCTCTACTTGGTTGGAAGGGTAGGAAAAGTTTTGGGTTGGTGTAGGCGTCACTCGAAGTGCGCCTACGTAAAAGCATGTGGTGAATATGCTTGGCACTCATAGGAAGTGGGAATCAACATTACGATTAGGGACAACGATTAGGGACAAAGAAAAGTAGGGAGCCGCCAACAAGTTTTTAAGGAACTTGTAAACCGTTCACGGATCATAAAAAGGCAACCACGATAAGGGACAACGATAGGCAACAACGATTGACCCGTGAAGGTTACACCCCATTCATAATCCATGAGATTACTAACTCCATATGGTTCGGAACCACGAAAGGAGGATCGGGGATGATGGTACGAAGTGAGTCATGGAGTCACATTCGCCCGTATTGGCCTTTACTCGATTCTTACATTGAAAAGCATTCCTGTGATCTCAAAGGCATACAAAAAAAAATTCAATTCGCTCCAAACTATTATTTAACTAAATTGGTTTAATATTAATACACACATAATTCTAAAATATTGGTGATCACTTCAATTAATAATAAGATTAAAAAGGATCCTAAACCGGTTGTCCAAATTATCTTATTAGGCGTGATTTTCAATTACATATTCCCTTTAAACAAGCAATATGGTGATCAATAAAAAAATATAATAGAACAACATTAATATCAGAACCAATTTAATCACAATTCCAACAACATAAAAAATCGTTAGAAAAATAATAGAAATAAAAGGAACGTGATCCTTACTTTGATTCTGTTTGTTTGCAACTACAAAATAATAAACGAGTTAGTAACTTCAAGAAAATAATAAAGCAATAATCAAATTAAATTAAATAAAGTAAAGTTGATTTTGGGGCCAAACCCTCAAACAAGTCTACCTTTCACGCCTTGGCTTAAGGATAGAACCACGAGTAAAGTATGGGCTCCTTTGAGTACTTGAAGAAGGAATTTTGAAGTAGAAAAGGGGTAGGATAGTGTTTAGTCTAAAGCATAGAAGAGAGAAAAATAAATCAGAGAATTACTCGGTGCCCCGTACATCAGAAATGAGGGGGTATTTATAGGGAAAATGTGCTGAGGGAGCACACGGAACCCTAAAATGATAAAAACCCTAAAAAAAGTATCCTGTGACACGGAAAACTGTACCGTGACACGGGAAATTTTCAGAAAACGGGAAAGAAAACGCGTTAAGGGTTTACGCGGAAAAGACACGGAATGTCCCGTGTCACGGCAGACTTCCCGTGTCACGGGAAATCCCACCTTCAGACGGGAAGGATTCCCGTGACACGGTGGGTATCTGCCGTGGCGCGGGAATTTCCAGCCTGTTTTTCCGTCTAAATAGATTTTTAACCCTAATTTCATTCGGCATTTTAAGTGCCGATTGATAATTTCGGGCCTTTTCTGACTTATTATTATTTGGGCTAAAATAAGAAAATAATTAAATAAAAATAAAAAGGTTTGGGTCAAAAATAAATAATAAAACAATAAAATAAAAAAGGTTTGGGCTAAAATTAAATAATAAGTTTGGGCTGAAATTAAAACTATGCTTTTACCAAACATCAAGACTAATCCATGGACTGTTCAAAAATATAAATTCAATCAAATACAATTTTTTAAGCACTCTCGGGATTAAATACTGAACCCGACCAATAGTGGCGGTGAAAGGTTGTTCATCATCGGGTTTGGTTTTGGGGAGACATTTTTAGGTGTCTACAGAAGCCCCCACTTTGACTGAGTTTGTAGAAACGTCAGTTTCGAAAACGATAGTCAAAGTAGCCGATAGGGACGGAGAATGATTTAAGACGTTCTGCGATCCTAAATCACTCTGTATACGCCGATACCTGCAGAAAAATGTTAATTCCACAGATAAAAGAGTAAAGGGATAGAATACGTATCTGGCACCAGTGTATTGGTGACAAACGAATTTGGCAGCTTCCTAAGCTTGAAGGAATCCACCGAGTGACATTTGTTGAAACGCTTTCCATGCTTGAGGAAAGCCGACTGAAGAGCTTGGTAGCTTTCTAAGCATGAAGAAAGCTACCGGATAATACTTTCCATGCCTGAGGAAAGTCGATGAACGAATTTGGTGTCATTCTATGCTTGAAGAAGTCCACCGATAATGCTTTCCATGCTTGAGGAAAGCCTGACAAAGGAATTTGGCGGTTTTCTATATTTGAAGAAAAATCCACCGATAACGCTTTCCATGCCTGAGGAAAGCCGACTTGGCGGTTTTCTATACTTGAAGAAAAATCCACCGATAACGCTTTCCATGCCTGAGGAAAGCCGACTTGGCGGTTTTCTATACTTGAAGAAAAATCCACCGATAACGCTTTCCAAGCCTGAGGAAAGCCGACGATTGCTGAAATTTGTAAGTGTATGATGGTTCGATTATCCCCGAACGTGGGCCGCAGATGATTCACACCTTTAAGTCGATTATCCGACCATATTAGGTGCTTAAAAATGTCGAAAAATAGACTCTGATGCTTGCTAGGGGTAAAATGGTAATTTTAGTCCCCTTTAAGTATCAGTTAGAATTTTCCGCGTAATTCCAGCGAAAAATAACCGCCCAATAACCTCGAAAAATCATTCAAACTGGTCAACAACGCCAGGAATATTCGTTGACAATGCGTAGAGCTGCCGTGCCAAGTAGCTTTTTTGCCGTGACACGGTAACATTTCCCGTCAGATGGGATGAAACCCCGTGTCACGGGGGTATTTTACATATTTTTTTTTATTTTTTGCTGTTTGAATTGGTCAACGCGTGAATCATTATGCTTTTTACCGACGAATTCCAGCGCGCCATGTCATTAGTGTACCGTTACACGCTAACGGTAACCGTGGCACGGTGAACGGGGTGCGTAACGGTTACTTTTTTGGCTTTAAATTCACATTTCTGCTTCACTTTTTTCACCATTTTGCCATTTCCCTATTCATCTCCTCTCTCTATCTTCTCCATTTTCATCTTCTTGCTCACACAAATCGCTGCGCCACGGTTAAAACAACCGACGGTTGTCCGGCCTCACCGGCGTTATCTGACCGTGTCGCGGTGGTCTGCTGGTTGCCGGAGTTTTTTCGAGCTTTTGTTGCTCGATTTTCCGCCGAATTTACTCCAAATTTTTGGCCATACTCCTCATATTCAAACCTCTACAAGGATCTATGTAAGTTCTTCTTAATTTGTGCCTCAAATTTGCTTCAAATAAGTAATTTCATGAAAAACACTTAAAAATCAATTTGGGGATTTTTGATTTTGAGGTTTTATGTTGAAATTCTTGCCATGATTTTACTTGTATATGTATGTATGTGTGTTTGTGAGAAATTTGAGACAAAAATTGCATGATTTGATGGAGAATTGAGCAAATCACCATTTTTGGGTACTACTTTTGTGAAATGATGTTCATGTTACTTCTTTGTACTTGAAATGGTGAAAAAATGGTGGTAGACCTTGTGAAATATTTCATGATGTGTTGATTCATTGTTTTTGTGCAACTTCGAAACATATTTTGCGTATGTAGTACTATATTGTCATGGAGAACATAGTATCATGCGGCTAGGAGAACTGTAGTATTAGTTTGTCATGGAGAAACTAAATACTATAAATATTTCCATAATTTTGCCAATTTTTAGCCTTGAGGTAAAAATTTAGCGTATAATTCGATAAATAACTAAATAACTTAGGAAATGATGCTAAGTATTTAGATCTTTATTTTTATAAAAATGCCACTTGAATTAAATGTCTTAGGAAATGATGCTAAGCATTTAGATTTTTATAATAGCATGCCTAGGCGACGGGATTGCGATCTTTCTACCCAAGGCTGGCGTCGGGCTTTTCGGGAGGACACTCCCACTATTCCTGAGGGTATGGACGACGATGCTTTAGAGTCTGAGCCTCGGGCTTCTACGAGTAGAGGTAGGTGGGTTCCACATCCGTGGACTCCAGACCAGTTGGTTTTCTGCCGTGAAAACCATGTTCCTCATTGCCCACTCTCCGGCATAGTCGACGACACGCTTCGCCACCACGGTTCTGGAGCCGGCGATTTGATCCCTCGACTTCACCAGATCATTACGAGGGATCCTGCTACGAACGCTCTATGGGAATCGGCTGGTTTAGTAGATTCTATACGGCGGTTGTAGGGTTTCGCAGCCCCCGGGGTTGCGGTGCGACGGTCGTTCGCGCATTGTTGGAGTATTTCTGGGATACTACCAACACTTTTCATTTTGCTTGGGGGGAGATGACAGTGACCCCTCTGGACTTCAGTATGAGTAGCGGGCTGCGCTTCACCGACTGGGCTGTAGCTCAGATGTCTGATCTGTCTTGGGGATCGACTGAGGCAGCTGATTTGCTAGGTCCGATCGTTCAGCATATCAGGACCCGACCAGTGTCTCGAGGTGGTCCTAGGAGCCGGCGATTGGAGATGGCTTCAGTTTTAGCTCGTGGCTTCGACATGGAGGATACGTCGGCTGAGCAGCGAGTGCGGATTTTCATCCTGATCCTGATCTCCATGACCCTTTCTCTGATAGGAGTTCAAGCGTACTCCTTTGCTACCTCCCCTCTTTGGTCAGGATCCATGAGATAGGATCCTATAGCTTGGCCAGCCTCGGATACGCCGACCTTCTCCTATCGCTACGTCATGGCTGTCGGCAGCTGAACGACGAGTCTCCGATCACTGTCTATGGTCTGTGGAGAGTCGTAGAGGTGATGATCTTTTCCTCTTTTGTTTCACTTTAACTTGTTCGACTCATGTGCTAAAGATTACTTTTCATTGCAGCTATGGTTCTATAAGTATTCCTAGGCTTGACTCCTCGCCGGCGTCGTGGAGCGGTCCATGATTTCCCTGTCGGGGCCAGCTGGCGTGATCGAGGAGAGTCGCGGGTGGAGTCCGTTCCTGCACTGCGTGGACTACTACGCCGAGGCACCTCTTCTGTTGGCGTAAGGATTAGTTTTGTTGCCTGTTATTTTCCCTCTGACGTTGTTTATGTTGTTTCACGCTAACTTTTTATGGTTTTTAGGTTGCGATTGATGTCCAGTATCGTCCTTGGGTCGGGATGACTGATCTACCTGAGGCCTTGCGTCTTTCAGCGCACCGCACCATTTTGGTTGGTACCGGACGCTTTGTCTGGTATTTGGGGGAGCGAGTCGTTCGTCAACATAGCGGCGATCGCTTTATGGTGCCCTCATCTCCACCAGAGTCGATGCTGGACTCACGCTTGATCAGAGAGTTGATAAATAGGGGAGAGCGCTATACTTTTCCATGGCAGGAGCTTGTACACATGGAGAGTGACTATGCGCGGGACTTGCTTCCCTCTCTGGCTCCTCCACCCCGTCTTCCTGAGGTATGATTTCTTTTGAGGATCTTCGTTACTAGTCTCTGTTTTAAATAGTCGAATAACTTGATTATTCGATCATATTTTCAGACGACTATTCGCCCTGTGTGGAGGATCGAGATTCCTCCTCAGTCTGTCCGCTATCCAGGGCCGATTGGTATCACCAAGGACCATATTGCTGATGCGCCAGAGGGTTACAGACAGGAGCAGGAGTCTCTGCCCGAGGTCTTCGAGCCGGTGAGTTGTTTTTGATGCATTATTCATCCTTTTAACACTGCTTGTTACTGACTTTTCTTTGTTTTATCCTCAGCCTAACCGCCCGGAGATGATGGGATTCATGAAGCTGGTTGACGCTCTGAAGTACTGCATCATCAAGCTTCGGCGTGGTGCGAGTTATCGGAGCTCTAGCGACGTTCTTGAGGCATCATTCATTTTTTTTTCGCTTCTACCATTTGTTTTATTTTGCATTGTTGACACCTTTTGATTTTGTATCTTTCAGGAGCAATAGAGGTCCCGCTCGCGCTCGAGGCATAGAGGCTCGGACGATGAGGAGCTTGGTCGTGGTAGACGATCTCCTGAGATTCACCGGCGTTGTCATTCTCAGCGAGAGCCTCAGGTTACTCAGCCGTTTCAGGAGGCTCAGTGGCAGCAGCCTCAGTCTTCCCAGCGCCTTTCGGGCCAGAGTCAAGGGCAGCGACAGTCATTTTCACAGCCTCCACAGCTTGAGCTTGGGTCTGTTTTGACTCCCTTGGATCCTGGTTCATTTTCAGCTCTAATGTCCGGGATTCCTCCACCGGTGTCGGGCTTGTTCTCAGTTCCGATTTATGGGACGATGCCTTCACCGACGATTCCCGTGTATTTGAGCCAGTCTACACCGTTTTCCGGCTGGACGGGTCCTGCCTTGAGTTTGACTACTGCTGGGGTCACAGGGACTAGTAGGGACACTACTCCCCGTACTCGGATGATGGAGGGACTCTTTGGCTCACCGTTCCCATATTCGCAGGGTGGAGATGATACTAATTCTGGCTCTAGAGACTTTTGACCGAGGGTTTTTATTTGTACATACTATGATGACACTTGACATGTTTATTTATTATGACTCTTTTGTACATTATTCATAGTTTATGTATTTATTATTGTGTGTTAGTGTGTGCTTGAGACTCATTGTGTGTGATCGTGTATTTATTAATGGCGCGACAAAAAACATAAGTGGAGTAATGGAGGGTACCGACCTTCCCCAAAAGAAAAAGAAATAAAAAGACAAGCAAAAATAAATAAAATGATAAGGAAATAAAATATTAAAGTGAGGAATAAATAAAATTACCTTCCCCAAAAAAGAAATAAAAAGACAAGCGAAAATAAAAAGATAAAGAAATAAAAAATTAAAGTGATGAATAAATAAATAAATAAATAAAATTACCTTCTCCAAAAGAAAAAGAAATAAAAAGACAAGCAAAAATAAATAAAATGATAAAGAAATAAAATATTAAAGTGATGAATAAATAAATAAATAAAATAAAGATAATAATAATAAAAAATAATAATAATAAAGATAAAAAAGTTGAGAATTTTAATAGAAATAAAACTCCCAGAAAACTGAAAAATAAACGGTGCTGATAAAAATCTATAAAAAATTCGGATAGATACGGGAAAAGATGAAAAAAGAAAATGCGTGGGGTGCCGTGACACGGCACTGTTCATCATGTCACGGCAGAACTTGCCGTGTCGCGGCAAAAGTTCCCGTGTCACGGCAGAACTTGCCGTGTCGCGGCAAAAGTTCCCGTGACACGGTAGAACTTGCCGTGTCACGGTACGCGTATTACTCAGCGGTGTGTTTTACGCGTATGAAAAGATAAATTATGGGCAGTTTCGAGCGCTTTTGCTATAAAATAAGACCAGTTTATTCATGATATACATAATTACGAAACACTAAATAATTTAGAATCTCATATTTCAATAATCATGTCTCAGAATTTTAATAATACATTGCGCAACTGGTCTTATTCTTTGACCAATGCTGAAAAAAGAGAGTTAGAATTATTTCATGTCAGGGGTTTGCTAGCCCTGCGACATGTAGCTATTGAACATGATTTTCTTAGGGTAGCATTAGATTATTGGAGTCTAGAAACACACTGTTTTAAATTTGATTATGATGAAATCTGTCCCCTGCCGGAGGAATTCGGTGCAATCTTTGGATTTCCTGCTAGAAACCTTATTGCCATGCCTACCCTACGTGAATATTATTACCAAGATTTTGAACGCCATCTGAATCTAACAGATCCAGATTTAAATAGAATTGTGTGTGGTAATGAGGTAGACTTAGAAAAACTTGCAAATTTATATTTTAATCGCCCTATCTCTGAGTCTTATCATGTATATCGTAGAAGGGCATATATTTTTTGCATGTTTATCAAGCTTTTATTTGCAAACGGTAGGGTAGGACATGCTTGTCTAGCGTCTGTGCTTGAACATGTCGAATCTGGAAGATCTCCTATGCCGACGTGCCTTGGAGAAACATTTCGTGGCCTTGACGAAGCAAAAGCTCACCGGAAAGCCATCAGGAAGGGCTCTCTGGTACTGTTGCAGGTAAAAATATGCTCGGAGTAGCCCCCGTGACACAAAACAGGCACTGTGTCACGGGAATCTGCATTTTTTTTTACGACTGATTTTTTCTTTTTTTTTTTTTTTTGCAGATTTGGTTGATGGAGCTTTTAGAATTATTTGAAGCCCCCGATGATGTTGAAAAATATGGCCCTAACGACCTAGTCCGCAGGAAAAAGAATTACTCTACGAACATGTCGTATGAAGATTGGAAAAATTTCTTTGCAAAGAGGGAATTTTCCATTCGTTGGGTGGTGCCTTGGTGGAGGCTTACTAGGATGGTTGGCACGAATGATACTCCATATTGCCGTGTTCCTAGTATCTCAAAACTGACCTTTTATTGCCCTTCTCGACTGATGCGGCAGTATGGACTTGAACAAGTAGTTACACGCTATAACGATAGTCCTCGTGAAGTATCGTTGCATGAAAGTAACGTTCATAAGTACGAGACTTATTGGGTTGGAAGACCTCTGTGGACCATTTTTGCAAGTGACCAAGCTCCTCCTCTTTTATCTAGTGCATACAAGGCATGGTTGAACCCTAGAAGTAGGAGGGAACGATTCGGATCACGCAAGTCTGATGTGAAGAGTCGTCTTGGAAATAAGAAAGCCCCTCCTAAAGATCGTCTAGGTCCGAGAACACAAGGGATTGAGTTTAAGACTCCTATAATGCCTAGAAAGAAGAATTATGTGAAAGGGAAGGGTAAAGAAAAGATGGTCTATAGGGAGAAACGACCGAAAAAATTCAAGAAAGGTGAAAGGGGTGAAAGTTCGACTAGGGGTGTGACGGTTCGGGCTACGAAAGACACATTAATGGTGAAGGCCAACCTAATTGACCAGGAGAAGGATGTTCCTAAAGTTAAGAGAGATTAGATCAATAGTGCTTTGCTTTTTATGATTTATAATTTCTATTTAAAATAAGGCATATGATGCCAATAATTGTAGTCGCATTTATTTTAATAATAATAGCACATTTATTTCAGCCTTAAAAATAAAAAAATTACAATGACTTTTATTTATTATTTATTTATCCGAGTCAAGGAGTCGGACGCAATGGAAGAACGAAAATTAAAAAAACCTCGAACAAACAATGAATTCGCAACGAATGCGTCACTAAAAAAAACGGAAAACCTGGAATTCCACCGTGTCACGGTGAAAAATCCCGTGACACGTTACAAATTCCCGCGTCACGGCAATTTCCTTTTTTTTTTTTTCGCTCAGGGCCACCGTGCCACGGTGAAATGTACCGTGACACGGTGGAATGTCCCGTGTCGCGGCAAAACCCTTTTTTTTTTTTTTTGTCGTGACGCAATGCTGATCTGACGCGCATATTTGATCAACAGAGGGAGGATTTTTATTTTTTAAAGTGGCCGGGCCCCCTTGAGGGGTTGCCTACGTATCCTAAAAAGGAATCAGGCCAAACGTAGCTCTATTGGGTCATGAACCCATGCGACTAGGCATAGAATTTCTTGAGTTGATCCAAGTTGGTTAAATTGTGGAAGCCGTTACCGTCCATGTCTACTAATTGTGCCACTCCGCCAGACAGGATGGCTTTAACAATGTACGGGCCTGACCAATTCGGTCTTAATTTTCCTCTTGGATCTAACACATTTTTACGAAGTGCCTTAAGCACTAGGTCACCCTCTTTGATATTCCTGGTCTTGACTTTTTTATTAAAATGTCGCGCCATACGCTGTTGGTAGGTTTGGACATGATGCAAAGCTGCCAAGCGTTTTTCATCAAGTAAGACCAGTTCGTCGTATCTTGCTCTAATCCAGTCGACTTCATCTAGTTGGCTTTCCAATGCGATTCGAAGAGAAGGGATTTCGAGCTCGATTGGTTGTACAGCCTCAACTCCATAGACCAACGAGAAAGGGGTAGCCCCCGTTGATGTACGAACAAAGGTTCGATAACCCCAGAGGGCGAAATGTAGCTTACTTGGCCAATCCTTGTAATTTTCTGTCATCTTTTCGATGATAGTTTTCACATTTTTGTTGGCCGATTCGGCTGCACCATTTGTTTGTGGTCTGTAAGGTGATGATCTGTGATGCTTGATATGATATTTCTGTAATAATTCCGCGCATTCGGCTTGGAAATGTGTTCCATTATCACTGATCATCTCATGTGGTACCCCATAGTGGCATATGATATTTTTCTCAATGAATTGAGCTACATGTTTCGCCGTCAGCTTAGCATATGAGGCAGCTTCGACCCATTTGGTGAAATAGTCGATTGCTACGAGAATGAATTCATGCCCCCCTTGTCCTGGTTGTGTTATTTTTCCAATGATGTCAATGCCCCAAGAGGAGAAAGCCTATGGATAAGTATATGTGTAGAGAAGCGAAGGTGGAACATGCTGTAAATTTGCGTAGACTTGACATTTCTTGACGTATTCGTGACAATCTCTCTCCATAGTAGTCCAATAGTAACCTTGTCGTTGAATCTTGTGGACTAACATTTTTGCAATCATGTGTGTTCCACATATGCCGGCATAAAGGTTTTCCATGGTTTTATGTGATTCTCTCTTGGCTATGCATAAGAGATTTCTTCCCATTGCAGTTCTCTTGTGGAGTTCTCCCCTGATGAGCACATACTGTGAGGCCAGGAGCCTCAAAGCACGGCGTGCCCTTTTATCAGTATTAGGAGGGTATTCTCCTCTTGTCACATAATTAAGGATGTCTGTATACCATGGCTCTTCATCTTCTTCTTGTGGTTCTTGTTCATCGTCTAGTGCGTGAACATAAGCCGGCTCATATCTTCTTTCTATGGTCAGTGGCATTCTGATTGTATCAGTTGGAATTCGCACCATTGATGCTAATTTAGCTAGTGCGTCAGCGAATTGGTTTTCTTCTCTTGGCAAATACGTATATTCCACTTCATCTAGTTGCTCCGTGAGAGTTTCTAAATGAGCTTGATACGTAGCGAGACTTTCACTTCTCACTTTCCATCTCTTGGAGATTTGGTTAATGATTAGTGAAGAATCACCATAGATTCTGAGTTTCTTAATTCCCAAGGCGATAACTGTTTCTAACCCCAAAATGCATGCTTCATATTCTGCAGCATTGTTGGTGAGATCAAAGTCGAGCTTCATGGAAATTGGGATGTGCTCTTCATTGGGTGATACAAGCAAGACTCCTACACCACATCCTTTTTGGTTTGAAGCTCCATCGAAATAGAGTGTCCAGCTATCATCTTCAGTCATGAGTAAATCTTCGTCAGGGAAATTGTACTCATCTTCTTCTTTTTCAACTTCTTCTAGCGGAAAGTCCGCTAAGAAGTCAGAAACCGCAGAACCTTTGATGGCCTTTTGTGGCACAAATCTCAAGTCAAACTGAGCAAGATTGACTATCCACCTTGATAATCTGCCATTAAGTGTTGCTTTTTTCGAACAAGTATTTGAGAGGATCCATCTTGGACACGACATGCACTGTATGAGTGAGCATGTAATGTCTTAGTTTCTGTGCGGCCCATACAAGTGCGAGACACAATTTCTCAAGTAGTGTGTATCGCGTCTCATATCCTTGAAGTTTCTTGCTCAAGTAATAGATTGCATTCTCCTTGCTTTCGATCTCTTGCGCTAACATTGCCCCCATCGTTTCTCTCGTGACCGTAAGGTAGAGTCGAAGAGGAAAGTCAGGTATTGCTGGCGCTAGCACGGGTGGGTTTGCTAAATACTCTTTGATTTTGTCGAAAGCCTTTTGGCAATCGTCATCCCATGTGACTAGGACATTTTTCTTGAGCTTCTTGAATATAGTTTCACATATCGTTGTGAGCTTTGATATGAACCTACTTATATACTGCAACCTTCCAATGAAACCTCGAATCTCCTTCTCATTTTTGGGTGGTGGCATGGCCATGATCGCCTTTACTTTTGTAGGATCTATTTCAATCCCTCGAGAACTGATCACGTATCCAAGTAATTTGCCTGATGTGACTTCGAATGCACATTTTGCTGGATTTAATCTCATGTTGTACTTGCGGAGTCTTTCAAAGAACTTGCGAAGTGAAATAATATGGCTTGGGCAATCTTTAGACTTAACGATCATATCATCGACATAGACCTCCACCTCTTTGTGCATCATGTCATGTAACAATGCTGTAGCTGCTCTTTGGTAGGTGGCACCCGCGTTTTTCAACCCGAATGGCATTAACGTATAGCAATATGTACCCCATTGCGTGATGAATGTGGTTTTCTCCATGTCTTCTTTGACCATCAATACCTGATTATATCCGGCGTAACCATCCATGAATGACAGGAGTGCATGGTTTGCTGTATTATCGACTAGAATGTCAATGTGAAGTAGAGGGAACCCATCTTTTGGGCTTGCCTTATTGAGATCCCTGTAATCAACACACATTCTTACCCTTCCATCTTTCTTTGGAACTGGAACCACATTTGCTATCCATTCTGGATATTTGGACACTCTGATGAAACCTACGGCCAACTGCTTCCTGATTTCTTCCTTAATTTTGAGAGCCACATCGGGTTTCATACGGCGCAGCTTTTGTTTGATAGGCTTCATACCTGGAATGAGTGGTATTGTATGCTGAGCTATATCCCTGTCAATTCCTGGCATGTCTTTGTATGACCAAGCAAATACATCAACAAATTCACTAAGCAAGTTAATTAGCTCTTTGCGTTCATCTTGACTTAGTGTTAATCCAATTTTTACTTCTTTAACAGTCGTATTATTGGAAATGTTAACTGTTTCTGTATCTTCGATAACTGCTGTTTTATTTTCGTGTTCTTCCATTGCTTTTATTATTTCTTTGTCATTTTTATCATTAGCAAAGCAATAATGATCAGGGCTAGGGGAATGACACGCATCGTAAGCAAAGGTACTCATTTTATTGAATTCATTGGCTAATACATCAAGAGAGGCAAGGTTGGCTGCGACCTCACCGGAATTATTTGGACTAGAAAGAGAGGACTCAACAAGAGACTCAGGATTGAACTCTATAGCAGAAAGAGGGTCGACCTTAGACTCTAAGGACTCGTCTACAGACTTAGACTCAGACTCGGACTCGGACCCAGACGACTCAGAATCATCAAACATAGGACCCTTGCCAGCGGTTATTTCCAACTTCTCTCCACTTGGCGTAGTGATCCTCAATGTCTTGCGCCATCCCCTTGAAATATTGTCAGCTTGGACGATTAACTCGGAGGGGTCAAAATACTTGTTTGCTATGACAGCTTGAACGAGTTCGGAGTTATCATGGCGGACCGTCTTAGACTCATTCTTCTCCATTCCAAAAAGCAGGTTGATTCCTAGATCATCAGAGTTCCGGCTAGCTGGCTTCTCAGTTGTGAAGAGCTCTTCGTCTTCATCAACAAAGTCACAATCGAGGAACATCTCGAATCCTGGTTCACGGATCCCATCGTGGACGAATGGCTTAGGGAATTCATAGCATGGGAAGTCTTCCCCTTCTTTGATGTACTGGCCATTGAGGGTGAACGGATATGGATCCATGGCCATTTCCGTCTTCGTGATTCGAGCATTATTGCGAGCCTTCATCTTCAATAAAGCTTATTTCACATCTTCTTTTGTTGGCTTGAATCCCAAGCCAAAAGTATCTTTCTTGATTGCACCAGGATGACCCCAAGATTCAGCCATTTTCTTCTTGAGTCCAAGGGTCATTCCAGGGAAATGACCTTGCTTCTTCAAGATGGCATTGATATTGGTGTTTGAATAGGGATCGAAGTCGAGATGGCACTTTTCCTCCTCTTCAATCACGAGAACATCATCAAGTGAAAACCCCCAAAGATCTTCATCTTCTTCGTCATGTTCAACATGGACGATAGGAGTATCAATAACTTGAATGCGCATAGGAGAAACATCAATAGTAATCGGAACCCCTCCAACTATGGCTTTCACTTTCTGGTGCAGCGATGATGGAATCGCCTTTAGCTCATGAAGCCAAAGGCGTCCTAACAACAGATTGAAAGAGGCCTTAATGTCCACCACCTGAAATTTGGTGCGACGTTCAATGGCCCCAGTAGTTATATTCAGTATGATAGTACCCACGGCTTGACGGCGAGTATTATCATAAGCGCGAATCCCTTGAGTGGAGGGAGTCAGTTCTTCATTCTTTATGCCCAACTTCTTTTGCAGTACGGAGTGGGCACACATTGATTGCAGAGCCATTATCAACCAGGCTCATAGGAACATTCATTTGCCTACACACCATAGTGAGGTGTAAGGCCTTAATATGTTGGTCCCCTTCCGGGGGCAGATCCTTATCAGAAAACGAAATCAGATTGCTAGTACTTGGCAATTCAGTAGTGAGAAAGTTGACCAGTCCTTGAGGAGTCATGTCATCATCAACTCCTATCATCACCAGAGCATTCATCACAGCCTTTAGATGCTCGTGGGAAGCGGCCAAAAGCTTCCATACATTCATCTCCACCTTGGTCTTTTGCAGTTGTTTGACCACATCGCTGTTCACAGGGTCGATGGGATCAACTATCAGATTTGATTGTGGTGGAGGTGGAGGTGGATTAGGTTGTTGCAACCGTCAACTTCTGGTGAGAACCTTGACCTCAAAGTCCCCCCCAAACATCTTCACTTGTGCCAAGATATGAACAGGCTATATCCTTGAGATAGACGTCTTCATCATCACTATCCCAAATCCCATTCACTTCTTCAGTACTTGAGATAAGTACAACTTCCGGCAGAGGTTCATTCACAGGTTGAATGAGTATCGACGGATCAAAGGAGACTTCATCTCCCATGATAGCCAAAGCATCAGAAAGAGGACCTGTTTGAATGTTAGGCTTCTTGCCCCCTGGAGGGACAGGAAGTTGATTAGCATCGATCAGGTCTTGGATTGCATCCTTCAGCCTCCAACACTTCTCAGTGTTATGACCCTTGCCTTGATGAAACTTGCAATAAGCATTGGGGTCATAGCTAGCGGTCCTATTCTCAGGTCGAGGTTCTGGAAATGGTCCGATTGGCATAATCAGTCCTTGACCATGCAAACGGTCATAAGCAGCATTATAAGTCATTCCCAAAGGCGTGTAAACCCTCCTTTGCCTTTGGAATCTTTGAGGAGGAGCATTAAGGGCCATCACATCATTGATATTGATATTGTGGGTAGCATTATTGGGCTTAGAAGACGAAGAAGAAGGATTGTCGTTCTTCTTGTTTTTCCAAGTGCTGTTATTATTGTTGCTACCAACAGACTTCATTAGTTCGTCCTCGATATTGATTCCAATATCGTATACAGCTTCAAAGGTACTCAGAGGCAGAAACTTCAAGTGTTGCTTGTACTTATGAGTCAGATTGGCAATGAACAAGCGAACCATTTCTTTCTCCTTGGGGGGATCCACCAGGAGCGCAGCTGTTTCCCTCCACCTGCTTAAGTAAGTGGTGAAGCCTTCATTCTCTTTCTGTTTGAGAATGGAGAGTTCACGTTCAGAAGTCTTGGCCTGGATGTTACACTTGTAACGACTCATAAAGCTTTCAGCAACATCCTCCCAGGTTGCGACATGTTTGGATTCCAAAGAATAGAACCATTGTTGACAGGCATGCTCTAAGGAAAGAGGGAATATTGTAAGGAAGAGTGTCACATCTACTCCCTTAAGAGCCATAGTTGCAGAAAAAGCCTTCAAATGGAAAAGCGGATTATCAGTAGGCTTGAATTTGGGAATGTCAGCAGTGGAAAACTTCTCAGGAAGCTTGTCTCTTATGGACGAAGAGGTGACAGGCTGTTCCACATAAGTGAACTCTTCAAAAATCTTGCTCATCTGTTCCTTAATCTTGTCCATTGCAGCAGTAGTGACATTGTTTTGATTGTCTTGTTCTACAGTGCTGACTCTAGTGGTGAGTGTCTGCATAATGTCAGACAATCTTTCAATTGTCCTGTTGAGGTTCTCGATGTCTTCCTTAGTTGCCATTGGTTGAAAGTAGACTGGAGATGGATCTTGTGGAGATGATTAAGGTGGTTTCCTTGTACGCCTATTTGGTATAAGAAGTTGTTGAGGTATGGACTCGAACCGTAACAATCTACCCCTGCTTCTTGACCAAGCGCTGTGACACCGAAACAAACACACCTTTAATGACCAAAATTAACCTTGACCCATCCGGATTAAAAAGAAAAAAGGAAAAGGAATTTTTTTTTTATTAAAAATCTATAATTTTGAAATTCTACTTGTTTATTTTATTTTTTTTTAAAAAAACATATGGGAGGATACCATCCGACTTACTCCGAAAAAAAAGACACAAAAACAAGACTTCCCTAAAATACGGTCAAAAAAGTGGTGCACGACCTAAAGAAAAAAGTGTGTGAACACAATATGTGAGTGATTAAGTGAGGTTATAGACGCGTGTTTTGACCGTATAGCTAGACACGACACAAAACTGGATACAACATTCGCACAAAAATCGAAAAAAAGACTGACATGACACTTTCCTGGGCACCGTGTCATGGTGCAGACTGTTGTGACACGATGCAGTCTACTGTCAGATGGTAGATAGCCCCGTGTCACGGCACTGTTCACCGTGGCACGACAGAACATGCCGTGACACGGTGCGCAGTTCCAGGTCAGTTTTGTGATTTTTCAAGATTTTAACCGATTTTAGGTCCGTACTAATTACTATGTGAGAATAAAAACCCTCGGTCATGGGTTAAACAAAAGAGAAAACACATGAAGGTTAGCACCAAACAACCACATAGCATTTAGGCACGATGATGTAAAAAAAAAGTTCGCAACCTAGAGTCAAGATCTATGTTCAACTATTGGTCAAGCTTTGGGTGTCAAAAGGGTACCATGGTTAAGAGTTTGGACGCGTTAGCAAGGCAGCCTCCCTTGAGGGTGTATGCCAACGGGCGGCTCCGCGAGTTCGTGATGAAATCGAACTTGACTCCATGGTTTGGGTGGATTTAATAACTCAGATGAACCCTTATTGCCATGAGCGTTTTTGGGTCGATAGAGCTTAAATCCCCCGGGGCTAAGACGCATGTAGAACACATACGTTTTTTCAGAAAAATCGAAGGAAGTCGACTGTGAGGAAAGAAAATAAGCCACCGGACTGATTTTAGGACTGCCGTGACACGGCGAAAATTCCCGTGTCAGACGGGGCACTGTACCGTGACACGACAGATTCTGCCGTGGAACGGTAGTCAGAAGATCTGACTGGTGCCCTGTTTTCCTTCGCGCGCAACCAAGTTATCCAATTTTTCCTAAGGGACAGAACTGAATGCGACGTTAAAACGTCTATGCAGATGCAAAAATGCCAAATTAATCACAGGAATATTTTTTTCAAGAATCTTTCAAGTCTCATCCACTCATCTTAATTAAATACCGATCACTCAAATCGATAAATAATTAAGAATCCTCCCCAGTGGAGTCGCCAAATTGTAGGCGTCGCTCGAAGTGCGCCTACGTAAAAGCATGTGGTGAATATGCTTGGCACTCATAGGAAGTGGGAATCAACATTACGATTAGGGACAACGATTAGGGACAAAGCAAAGTAGGGAGTCGCCAACAAGTTTTTAAGGAACTTGTAAACCGTTCACGGATCATAAAAAGGCAACCACGATAAGGGACAACGATAGGCAACAACAATTGACCCGTGAAGGTTACACCCCATTCATAATCCATGAGATTACTAACTCCATATGGTTCGGAACCACGAAAGGAGGATCGGGGATGATGGTACGAAGTGAGTCATGGAGTCACATTCGCCCGTATTGGCCTCTACTCGATTCTTACATTGAAAAACATTCCTGTGATCTCAAAGGCATACAAACAAAAATTCAATTCGCTCCAAACTATTATTTAACTAAATTGGTTTAATATTAATGCACACATAATTCTAAAATATTGGTGATCACTTCAATTAATAATAAGATTAAAAAGGATCCTAAACCGGTTGTCCAAATTATCTTATTAGGCGTGATTTTCAATTACATATTCCCTTTAAACATGCAATATGGTGATCAATAAAAAAAATATAATAGAACAACATTAATATCAGAACCAATTTAATCACAATTCCAACAACATAAAAAATCGTTAGAAAAATAATAGAAATAAAAGGAACGTGATCCTTACTTTGATTCTGTTTGTTTGCAACTACAAAATAATAAACGAGTTAGTAACTTCAAGAAAATAATAAAGCAATAATCAAATTAAATTAAATAAAGTAAAGTTGATTTTGGGGCCAAACCCTCAAACAATTCTACCTTTCACGCCTTGGCTTAAGGATAGAACCACGAGTAAAGTATGGACTCCTTTGAGTACTTGAAGAAGGAATTTTGAAGTAGAAAAGGGGTAGGATAGTGTTTAGGCTAAAGCATAGAAGAGAGAAAAATAAATCAGAGAATTACTCGGTGCCCCGTACATCAGAAATGAGGGGGTATTTATAGGGAAAATGTGCTGAGGGAGCACACGGAACCCTAAAATGATAAAAACCCTAAAAAAGTATCCCGTGACACGGAAAACTGTACTGTGACACGGGAAGTACCACCGTCAGATGTCATACTTTCCCGTGTCACGGTACATTTTTGGTGTGACGCGGGAAATTTTCAGAAAACGGGAAAGAAAACGCGTTAAGGGTTTACGCGGAAAAGACACGGAATGTCCCGTGTCACGGCAGACTTCCCGTGTCACGGGAAATCCCACCGTCAGACGGGAAGGATTCCCGTGACACGGTGGGTATCTGCCGTGGCGCGGGAATTTCCAGCCTGTTTTTCCGTCTAAATACATTTTTAACCCTAATTTCATTCGGCATTTTAAGTGTCGATTGTTAATTTCGGACCTTTTCTGACTTATTATTATTTGGGCTAAAATAAGAAAATAATTAAATAAAAATAAATAAAAGGTTTGGGCAAAAAATAAATAACAAAACAATAAAATAAAAAAGGTTTGGGCTAAAATTAAATAATAAGTTTGGGCTGAAATTAAAACTATGCTTTTACCAAACATCAAGACTAATCCATGGACTGTTCAAAAATATAAATTCAATCAAATACAATTTTTTAAGCACTCTCGGGATTAAATACTGAACCTGACCAATAGTGGCGGTGAAAGGTTGTTCATCATCGGGTTTGGTTTTGGGGAGACATTTTTAGGTGTCTGCAGTTGGTGGATTGAAGAGAGGTCCATCTTGGAAGTAGGAGTTTTCTTGCCTTGGAGGTTGTTGAAGTTGTTGGGATTGAGCTTGGGTTACAAACTCTTTTTCCCTCAAAGTCAAAACTTCACCATGCTTGAGATTGAACTCTCTACAATAGGATGCATCATGATCCATCCCACCATAATGAGCACATGAGAAATCAATGATTTGTAAATGTTTTAAACACAAGCCAACACTTGAGTTCAACTTGGAAAGACCTTCATTCAAGAGCTCAACTATGTGCTTAAGTTGGCCGACTTTCTCCAACAGATAAAGATCTCCTTGATTCCCTTGGGACCTTCCTTGGCCTCCCCAAGAATAGCTAGTAGCCACTTCTTCAATTGTAGCTTTAACTTAGCTTTGAGGGATCTTAATCAATTAGCCACCGGCACCTGCATCAAGATTGGTCCTTGACATTGGCTCCAAGCCATCATAGAAGAATCTCATGAGCAAATTATGGTTAAATTCATGATGAGGACATGCTCTAATCAAATCCTTAAACCTTTCCCATGCTTCCCCAAGAGTTTCATCTGGTTCTTGCTCAAAGGAAGCTATGTTCCTCCTCATTTTTGCGGTTTGCTCATCGGAAATGAACCTCTTGAGAAAGGCCTTCGCAACTTCCTTCCATGTGGTGAGAGAGTTGGGCTTCAAAAGCTTGAGCCATTTCTTTGCTCTTCCAGTGAGATATTGCCGAAAGAGATGCATATGAATGTAATCTTGGCTCACTTAATTTGTTTGCATCATTGCACACAACTCAAGGAATCGGTCCAAATGCTCAATGGGGTCTTCACTTACGCCTCCAGAAAATTGCTCAATTTGCACCATCCTAGCATATTGTGGATGGATTGTGAAATTAGTCTTGGCGGTCGGGAGAAGTATACCACTCGTGAGCTCATAGATTTCCGGATTTCCAAACTCCCTAAAACGAAGGTCAACCTCTTGTCTTGCCATATCTCTCTTTGAATACAACAAAGCTAAGCACACGATTAGCAATGACTAGTAGGATTAAACAAGCAAAATAAAAGAAAGGAAAGAAAATAAAAAGACTCTAACAATAGCAAAAATAAATGTTAAACAAGTCGGTTCCCCGGCAACGGCGCCAAAATTTGATCAAGGGTTAGATAGGTCGTTAAGCTACTACCCTAATCAAATTAATCATTTATAATGCCTAAACCCACACTAAACTAGTTAGTGGCAAGTAAAGGGTCGAACCGCTAGGGAAGCACACTAATTCAACATCAATAATCACTAATGCAAGAGTAAAAAGGGGATTGTTTTTGCTGGTTTTGTTGAGTAAGAACACTAAAACTACAAATAAGCAAGAAAATGATGATTAAAATCAAGGGAAAATGACGCTAGGGATACGGGGGTGTCAAATAGATTAGAAGGAGGGGAATAATGATGATTATCATGAAACACATGTCAAAGAACACAAGATTCTACCTAAAAAATTCATTCTCATGCAATAGTCTAGGCAAATCAATGAAAGAGGTCTACACTAATAAGGATCATTCTCATGCATCCTATTAGTTATAATCAAATCAGGAGAATAAAGAAGCACAATCCATAAAAACTCCACTTTAATAACTCATTCTCATGCAATCATTAAAATAGAGATGATCTTAATCTAGTTCAAATCACTTTCATGCATTTAAACTAGAAAACATCAAATAAAGTGCAACAATAATCTCAAGCTATTAAAAATCATGTCTTTCATCAATTTATGGCATAAGTTCAATCCAACCATCATCATTCATCCAATATCAACTCATATTTTCCACCCCTTCCCCTAGCTAAAAGACTAGCCTAGAGAAGGAAGTTTAAACATAATATCAAAACTAGAAACAAACTCAAAAAACTCAAAACAAAACATGATTAAAAAAAATGAAATCAATAACAACTAGATGAACTAATAAGATTAACAAAAATAAGCAACAATAAATGCAAATAAATAAAGCTAAAGGAAAGTATTAGAGATTACTAAAGAAAGGATTAATGAAAGATGAAAACTTGAATTCTTGCTTGATTGAAAATTAAACTTGAACAAAGTTGAATACTTGGAAGAAAATTGAGCAATAATCTACTTTCTCTCTCTAAAAATTATCTAATCTAACCCTAAGAGAGAGAAGCTCTCCTAAACTAATTAAGAAAATAGCATCCTCGAATTCTCCTTTAATTACCCAAAAAATGGGTATTTATACTAAGCTAAATATAAGAAAAAGAAAAGAGAAAACAAAAGAAAAGAAAATAAAATAATGTAAACTAACTAAAATAAAAAATAACAAAACTAAAATAAAAAAAAAATAAAAAGGAAAACAAAACTTAAAAAACCCCCAAAATCCCATCAGACCCATGAAAATCCCACAAAACTCCCTCATTTCGTGGCTTCTCTGATCTTTGATCTTCTTCACCATCACCGCATCATCAACCATCTTCTTCACCATTCAATCATCATCAACTATAATCGAGCATCAAATCGTGGCCATCCGATTTGCATTAAAATCACGTGAAAAGCTCGTGATTGAACCCACATTTGCGCTCCCGCGAATACGTCGCGCAGAGGTCGCGCAAATGCTACTGTATCATTCTGTTTTTTGGACAGGGCTGTGCACCCGCGAAGCTTCAATCAAATTGGTTGTTGCAATTGGGGGCAATTGGTGGTTGCGAATTAGCTTGCGATGCGGCTTGGGTAAGGGTGGTTACTGTTGTTGTTGCGGGTGTTACGTTGAAGTTGGGTGGTTGCAACTGCGGTGAGGTAGTAGGGGCTGCTGGTGGTTGTTTCCGTGGCTAGAGGTGGTTGTTGGCGGTTTTGGCGGTGGCCTGAGGGGGCAGCTCGTGGTGATTGGAGGTGGTTGCTCTTGGGGATTTGTGAGCAGCGTTGCTGCTGTTATTGTTGTTGTTGAAAGCAGGGGAGTGGGAGATGAGGTTGAGTTGTGGTGTTGCTGTGGGGTGGTTGTTGATGGTGGTTCAGGGCGGTTGTGACTCGAATTGGGAGCTGGCTGGTGGTTTGCGTGAGCAGGCAGTTGCGTGGGCTGCAGTCGTTATTGTGGAGTGCGTGAAGGGTTGGGGAGGTGTAGCTTCTGTTTTGGTGAATTGAGGGAGCAGGGGTGTTGTGAGTTGTGGAGCAGGGGAAGTGTTTTGTGCTTTGGTGTGGTGAAGGATAAGGAAATGGCTGGTGATGGTTAAGGTGATAGCAGCTAGGAGGATGAAAAAGGCTTGGGAATTTGGTTTGGACCTCGAACTGGAACCTACACACAAACAAACCCGAGGATGAAACCGAGACAAATAAAAGAAAATAAATAATAAAAAGAAACTAGATAAACTAAAATAAAATTACGACAAATGAATAAAACTGAAGACTAAAAAAATAAATAAAGATAAACAATAAAATAAAATAAAATAAAAATAAGAAAATAAACTAAAACTAATCAAATAAAGATACTAAACACTTAAAATTACCAAAACACTCAAATAAAAGGCAAAAGATGAGAATAAGAAAATAATAGAAATAAAGGATAAAAAGAGTTAAATTATTGGAAAATAAGCTGGAAAACTATTCAATAAACACCCCTAGTAGTGACATAAAAGTCACTTATCATCTATAAATTGAAACTTTGCCCCTCTCATTTTCGCTCATTTATAAAAAAAAGGTCTTGAGAGAATCTGAGAGAATCTTTGACTTTTCTTTGAGAACAACCTTTCCGTCTGCCGCTTGCTGTTTACCGCCTGACCCAGTAGGCTTTTTCAACTTTAATGCTACCTCTTTCAGGTAACCGCCTGCTCTTTTTTCAATTTCTTTTCAGTTCGCCTGTGTTTGTTTCTCTTCTTTTTGAAAATGGTATCACAAACACATACGACACGACTTAGGTTAGCTGTTAGCCGGTCACCTGGGACGGCTGAATCTAGAACTAGGGGTGCAATCTGTCCTGAACTGCTCCAGCCAACGAATCCGTATATGTCTATGTAGGACACTATGGCTAGAACAAAAAGGACAGCCCGGCCGACAAGTGATGAAGAGGACGAGGGCCCTATCAGGGTGCCCAGAAGCGAGGTTTCCTATTACCCATCCGGCGTCCCAATGATGCCTACTGACTCGATTATGAGTGATTCAGAAAATGCTTCAAGCGAAGAGGCATCCGGCTCTGTAGAGGATTTGTCCCAATCGGATGCTGACTCAGGCGGCCTCAGAAGTGAGGGAGAGCCGCCTGTGAATGCTAAAGAAACCTTTGAGAAAGAGTCCAACTCTATAGAGCGAGGCCAGGAAGAAACCTCTTCCTCTCTTTAAGAAAAATTTACTCCTTACTTCACCCATATATCCGCGTCTACCCAGAGACTCATGCATAAAAACTTGGATGACTTTTGCGACACCTATGTCATGGGTGCCGGCTATAGGATTAACGTTCTGGTTCTTGACGATTCAGTCGTCTGGCTGCTTGACCATACCTATGGGGATAGGTGCTTTGGGTGCTATGCGGCCACCATAAAGGCGGGCCTTAGGTTTCCGCTCAATCCGGCAATTGAACGGATCCTTGATGGGTATCGCCTGGGTATATGGTAGTTAGCACCCAATTCTTGGGTTAACATCCTAGGATTCATAGCCGCCTGCAGGATGCAAAATGTTGAGCCTAGCTTTGAGGCCTTCGCCCATATGCATTACCTTAGCAAAGCTCCTGTATCAGCTGGCCCCGGATGGTTCACCTTGTCATGTAACAAGGGTTACATGATGACTTTGGGGAAAGAAAACAAGTGGAAGGATTGGAGAAACAAGTTTTACATTATCTCCAATCCTTGTTCAAAGAAAGTATAACTCCTGGAACCAAAATCCCTATCTCCTTGGTCAAAAAGCTATTCTCCAGCTTGTGTCTGATGAAGGTTGGGACCAGATTTTGACGCCTGGTCTTTTTAAAGTTGATGTGAAAACGATTAAGAGCGGAACTAAGAAAGAGATTACCCCTAAAAGCTATATTCCAGAATTTAGTTGGCTAGCTGATACTTTCTTTTTAGCCGCCTGTGGCCTTAACACTAAGAAAGCAAGAGGTAGACAACCGCCTGAGTCTTTGCATGGAAAACGTTTCATTATTCACCGTTTTTTTAATATTTCATTCGGCCTTTTGTAAAAGAAGCCATGTCTCAGCTTGATCCAAGAAAGAAACCAGGAGGCGGCGCCTCTGCTTACCGCCAAATAATGAAGCACAAAAACCAAGTTTTCAAGAGAGAACAGATTGAGCATGTAAGCTTTTCTACATCCGTCCTCTTATCGTTAGTCTTTTTTCAAACTTATTTCGAAGTTAATTCTTTCAGGAAGGATCGGTGAAGCCGCCTGTGCTTCCAACACTTGGGACTAGGCCCCCGAAGAAGACTCCGGATGAGGGCCCGACTCCTACTAAAAGGAGAAAGACGGTTGCTCACAAGCCGTCGACCAGCCAATTTGAGTCCCACCCCTCTACAGGCGGCAAGTCGCCGGTTGTAATGGCTGCCTTGAAATAGATGGAGGAGTCCAAGGCAAAGGCCGAAACTCCAACTGGGGCCACCGACTCTCCAGGCGGTCATTCAAGCAGGCAGAGGGACAAGAATGCTGAGGATTTGGTCATCATCCCACGTACCTCCGCCTTTGATCCTTTACCCTACCCTTGTAGAGTTAAGACTTACAGTCATTCGTCTATCCAGTCTGAGACCAGTCGGTCTTTTGGCCGGATCTATGCCATCCTCTCACCAAGTATTGATGCTGCAAATGCTTCTCAGGCGCCGGATGTTAAGCGGATTGCTAAGGACATGTTCGCCGCCGTCTCTGCTGAACAGCGCGACTCTATTAAAGGAGTCGGCTCCCTTAACTTTGATGCTATCCTTGCAAATTTGGCAGAGGTAGTTTTTAAATAATTTCTAACTCTTGCCTTTTCCGACTGTATGCTAAACATTTTTCTTTCTGCCTGATGCAGGCCATGCTGCGAGTTAATGGTCTTAAAAAACCATTCGCCGACAAGCAGAAAGAGGTAAGAGCCGCCAACTTAAGGGCCGCTTTCAATCTGGACAAAGCCATGTTTGATGTAAATAAGACTGAGTTGTCCACTCAAGATATCCTATACTCACAGGCGACTGCCAATTTGCAAGTGAAGAAAGATTTGGAGGCGGCTTAGAAGAAGGTCACTGAGCTTAAAGCCGAGCTGAAAGAGGCTAAAGAGAAGGTTGAAGAGCTTCAAGATGCTGGAAAAGAGGCGGATAGTCTCAAACGCCAGAATGAAAAACTTCAAAACAAGCTCGCCAACCAAGAAAAGTATCTCGCCTCCAAATAGTCCGCTAGGGCTGAAGAAGAGAAAAGGCAGCCCATTGAGGAGAATGAGGCCGAATGCGTCACTCGAATGAATATGGCGTGAAAGGCTCTGTTTCCCAATGACGACTACTCCATCTGGGAGTATTGTTATGAGCAAGCCACAGAGGATCTGGATGCTGAGGCGGATTAAGGAGCTGATGGCAGCGAGGGGGGGCCAGCATGAGGACGAGGTTAAGGAGGTTGATGGAGATCATCCGGCCAATGAAGAAGTGGCGGATGAAAATGAAGTCGAGTCCTCTCCTGAAGGTGTTTAATTTAAGTGTTGTTTCTGCGGCTGGATGGCCATTTCAAATACATTTCCGGCCTGCGTGCCGAGTATTTCTTGTTTCTTTACCGACGGAGGAGTCGGGTTAACCAACAATTTCTCTTTCTTTTCACCAGCTGTATAGCTGGTTAACAATTAAAAAATTTTAATTTTGCTGGCCAAGGGGTCAGCTTTTTATGATGAATCTTCCGGCCAATAGGTCGGTTTTTAACGTTTGTGTTTGGTTTCTAACACTTGTGTTTTAGTTTTTGAAGTTTGAATTTGAATTGAATTCGCATGGTATACCGGATGGTTTTGCTCCTGGCCGGCTGTGCGCTTGGGTTTATAATTTTGGTTGATTGGCTTGAAAATGTGTGATGCCGGATGGGGGTATGATTGATTTTTTAGTCAATCAATCACTAAGGTGATTGCCCCAAGCCAAGCGTGCAGTCGGCCACTCGAGCATTCGGATTTCATTACAGGCAGTCACTAGACCTTTCTTCCATGGTCGAATGGCTGTTCATACAACAAGTATTACAAGTTGAGTGAACTTAAATATTGAGTTAGTAGCGGTCCGCCTGGGAGTCTTCCTTTACAAGCGTCTTTAATTTTCTAGGCGGCCCTTTCTCTTACCCATTCTCAACGGATCCAGATGGGTGATCATGCTACCAATATTGTAAGTTGCATGAGGTAGTAAGTTTGCGATTGCCCGCCTGCTAATTTTCTATCAAATAAGCAGGCGGTTCTATAAGTCTTATGCGCTCACCCCATCTCGAGTGAGTTTCACGCTACTTAGGCTAATTTTAAAACTAGCCGACTATGTAGGTGGCCATAATCTAATTATACTCGATGTCCGCACGTCCCTGCTGGGAGGACTTGTATAATTTTGCGAGGTAATCTAATCTAGAATTTCAGTCGGCAATCGATTAATGTATCTAACATCCGGCCACCGCATACTTGTTCATTCTTTAGATTGCCATGGTCAGGTAGCTATGAGTTGACCAAGTAGGCCGTTCAATTGTCGCCGCCTGTATGCTGTAGAGCAAACGATAGAATGCCCTCTGCGATGATAACACCCGGAGGGGCGTCGGCGGACGCCATATTTCATATTGGAGCAGGCGAATTTATAAAATGGGTAACCATCCGGCCATTGGCCTCGTGTCTAATTTTTTTTAAAGACGGTTGTATAGCCATTAAACCTTTAAATGTTTAGCTTATTATCCGGCCATTGGCCTCACATTTGATAACTCCAAATAAAAATTTTTGTTAGTTAAAGAAAGGGGTCCGTTTGTAATAAAAACAGGCGGCACAAACAATAAGCCGTATGTGTGCATAGGAACAGATAAAATAATTTGGACACAAAAAGCAGCTTTTCATTGATAGGCTTTCCATTTTCAAATATTTACAACACTTAGAAGTAGTACTTTTTAAGATTGTCTACATTCCAAGTTCTGGGAAGCCGCCTACCGTCTGGGGTCTCTAGGCGGTAGGTGCCATTTCTTACTTTTTCATAGATCCGGTAGGAGCCTTCCCAGTTAGGAGTCAGCTTTCCCAGCTCATTCGCCCTACCTACTGCCTCCATTTTGCGTAACACAAAGTCCCGAATTTTCAAAGGGCGCTTGTGCACTTTCTTGTTGTAGGCATGAGTCATTCTCAGATGGTAAATCTCATGAAGCAGGGCGGCATTTCCCTTGCGTTCTGGGAGTGAGTCCAATGCTAGGCGCATAGCCTCCCAGTTTGCCTTTTCATCATAAAGCATACTCGAAGAGTCGGCTCATAATGCTTGATGGGCAAGACGGCTTCAGCACCGTATACCATGAGAAATGGGGTTTCGCCTGTTGCCCCCTTGGCAGTGGTCTGGATGGCCCATAGGACATGAATCAATTCTTCAGTCCATAAGCCTCTGGCTCTTTCAATTTTCTTTTTAATGCCGTCTTAGATGAGTTTATTGAAGGCTTTATCATGGCCGTTTGCTTGGGGTCGGCCGACAGATGCAAAATAATTTGAGATCCCTTGATCTCCCAACCAAGTCTTGAGTGGAGGCGTCTCAAATTGAGGTCCATTATCAAATACCATAGACATGAATACCCCAAACTGGGTGATAATGTTCTTCCAGATGAAGGAGATGGCATCTTTTGTTTTGATGCCTTTGACCGCCTCTACTTCCACCCACTTGGTGAAATAATCCACAGCCACCAAGATATAGCGTTTTCCGCCTAGTGCAGGCGTATACGGACCTAGAATGTCCATGATCCACTTAGCAAACGAGACTGGGCTGTAGATTGCCGTCAGATCAGTGGCCGAACGATGGATTAGCTTGCCAAATTTCTGACACTTGTCATATTTTTTGACCATTTCCATTGCGTCCGACTCAAAGGTAGGCCAAAAATAATGCCGTCTGGCTCTAACAGCTAGGGATCTACCTCCTGAATGGGAGGCGCAGTATTCCGCATGCAGATCTTCGAGAACCTCCTTCCCATTTTCTGGGGTAATACACTTCAATAAGGGCTTAAAAAATCCCGTCTTGAAGAGTTCTTCTTCTCTGATCTCGAAGTTTGCTGCACGCTTTTTCAGCACGACCGCCTCTTGAGGTGAATCAGGGAGTAAGCTTTATGTTAGATACGCTCAGATGGGATCCATCCAAGTAGAGCTTCGGTCCAGAATTCCAATGGACTCGTCATCAGTTATGCTTCATTTTTTCATAATTTCCCAGAAAACGGACCGAGGCGCATCACAGGAGGTGGAAGATTCCAACTTTGACAGCGCATTTGCCTGGTTATTTTAGGGCCGGGGCACTTGAGTTAAATGGAATTTCTCAAGTGTCCCCGCTTCAGCCTTGACAGCCTCCAGATACTTTATCATAGCCGGATGGGTGGCTTTAAACTCACCATGGTATTGGCAAACGTCCAACTGAGAGTCTGTGCAGGCATCAATTTTTGTTGCCCCTGCCGCCTTACACATGCGGATACCGGCGAGCAGGGCTTCGTATTCTGCCTCATTGTTTGAGGCCTGGAACTTGAACTGTAGTGCATACTCATATTTGGCCCCTTCCGGGGATTCAATGATTATGCCTGCACCATAGCCGTTCATAGTAGAGCTCCCGTCTACATGGAGCCTCCAAACCTGATCAAGGTTATCCGGGGCAGCCGGCCTTGTCATTTCGACAATGAAGTCGGCGAACGCCTGACCATTCACTGCCTTTCTCGGTTCGTAGAAGATTTCAAGACTTTGTATTTCAATATCCCATTTAAGCATTCTACCGGATGAGTCCAGAGTTGTCATTGGCCGCTTGAGAGGTTGGTCAGTATAGACCACCACCGGATGAGCCAAGAAGTATGGTTTCAACTTCTTGACAACCATGTAAAGGGCAAGGCCAAAATTTTCAACCATGGGGTACCGGAGTTCAGCATTTCATAGCACATGGCTTATGAAATAGATCGGGAGCTGGATGCTATCTCTTTCAGCAAGGAGGACGGCTAAATACATGAAGAGCGTCTCCTTGGGCAAAGGACTAACAAGCCTTGGCAAGGAGTGTAGATGTTTTTTTAATTTCTGAAAGGCCGCCTCAGCATCACTCCCCCATTAAAACCGAGTCTTTTTCCTGATTGCTTGGAAGAAGTATAAGCACCTGACCGACTAAGAAATTTTCCCAATGTCGCCAGACAACCAGTGAGCTTCTGAACTTCCTTGATAGTGCGGGGTGACTTCATGTCAATGACAGCCTGTATCTTTTCGGGGTTAGCCTCTATCCCCCTTTGATCAATCAGGAATCCGAGAAACTTCCTAGAATCAACACCAAAACCACATTTTTTGGGAGTTAACATCACTTTGTGTCGCCTGAGTATGGTGAATGTTTATCGGAGATCAGCAAGATGATCCGCCTGGAGTTTGGATTTGACTTTCATATCATCAATGTACGCCTCTACGTTCCTTCCAATCTGATTAATAAAAACTGTATTAATCATTTGCTGGATAGTAGTAGGCGCATTTTTCAACCCAAACGGCATCACAATATAGTAGAATAACCCCTGGTCAGTGACGAAGACCGTCTTCTCTTGATCTTTATTGCACAGGGGTATCTGATGGAAACCAGAGTAGGCATCCATAAAGCTCATCAGGAAATGACCGACTTAGAGTCGACAAGACTGTCGATCTTCGGAAGCGGATAACTGTCCTTCGGACATGCCTTGTTGAGATCTGTGTAGTCAACACACATACGCCAGGTTCCATTCGACTTCTTTACAAGCACAACATTCGCCACCCACTTAGGGAAGTTACATGGCCGAATGAACCCGCGTCAAGCAGCTTTTTAACTTCGGCAGCTGTCGCCTAACTTCTTTCCTCGTCGTGATTTCTTTTCTTTTGTCGTACCGGCTTCTTTTTTGGATCAACGGCGAGTTTGTGGACAACGATATTTGGGCTGATGCCTGGCATCTCTTCAACTTCAAAGGCAAAAATATCTTTGAATTCTTTCAGCAGGTGGTGCAAGCTTGCACCTATCCTTTCAAGAGCAGCCGTCCCCACCTTAATAGTTCGCTCTGGACGACTGCCATATAGAGGAAGATCATCTGACCGTTCCCCGGTCAGTGATCGCTATTTCTTCTCCTTCTTCACCTCCACCAGCTTTTCTATTTTTCTTTTCTTTGCAGCTGCTGGAGGGGGTGAATCAGGGTCCTTTACGTCATCAAGGTCTATTGACTCCTTCAGCAGAACGGCTGCAGAAGCAGTCGGCTTGACATCCGAGAGATAGCACTCCCTGGCTGTCTTTTGGTCCCCATTGAGGGAGCCAATAGTGCCATCATCCCTTTCGTACTTGAGAAGCATGAGGTATAGGATGATGACGACCTTGCACTCATTGAGAGTGGGTCAGCCAAGAATGATGTTGTAGGCGGTTAACTCTTGAACCACCAAAAAACGGACGAGTATATGTCTCCCTTGCCCCTTTTCTCCCAGCCGAATGGGTATATCAATCTGTCCGACTTGGTGCACGAATCCCCCTCCAAAGCCAATTAATGGATGGGAGACGTTGCGCAAACCATCCCGCTTGTAATTAAGCCGGGATAGACACTTGTAGCTTATAAGATCAGAGGAGCTACCAGTGTCAATGAGGATCCAGCCAACTAGCTGGTTGGCGACCTTGCATTCAATGACGACTAGGTCATCATGCGGTCGGCAAACTTTGCCCCTATCCTTTTCAGTGATGAGGACGTCTGGGAATGCTCCACTGGAGGACGCCTGTCCTTCATCAACCGAGTGGATCATCCTTTTCAGATGATCCTTGGTGCCTCGAATAGTCGCGCCACCACTTACGAATCCACCTGCTATGGTGTAGACCAGATCCTTGTCAGTATCCGAGCTACTAGTAGGTTGGATAGTTTTTGACTACTGTCCAGGATTCGTCTTAGAAGTCACTTTGGACTTCAGGACATAGGACTTCAACAAGCCCTTGTCCGCTAGACGGTCCAACGTCCGCTTAAGACTATAGCAGTCGTTGGTGTCATGGCCCACCTCCTGATGGAAGTGACAAAATTTATTTTTGTTCCGCGACTGAACGAAACTCTTCATAGGATTCGGCTTCTCAATGGTTAGCCGATCCTTCACCTCTGAAAAGATGGTGTAGCAGTCTTTATTGAATTTATACCGTGAAACATACGGTTTGAATTCTTTCTTTTTCTTTTTGGGCGGCTGATTAGGTTCCTCAACCGCCCAAACTTGTTTTCTCTTTTTGCCCTCTTCAGCTTTCGGAGCCGGCTTAGCAGACCGACTCTCTTTTTGTTTGTCGAACTTCTTAGAGTCCGACTGATGGTTGGACGAGCAGAGGTCGGTAGCTTGAATGAAGCTTTCCGCCTCTATCAAAGCCTCTTGAAGGGTAAAAATCCTCTTTCGGACATTGTCGAACATAAAGGTCGACCCGTCCTTCAGACCCTTAAAGAAGTCTGTATATGCTACCTCATCAGACAACCCATGGATTTGAATTCTTACCAGGTTGAACCACCTGACATAGGAGCGAAGCCCCTCCTTGTCTCCCTGCCAGATGGTGCTCAGATCGAGACTGGTTTTCTTGGCAGGGATGTTCAGGGAGAAGTTGGAAGCAAACAGGAAGGCCAGCTTCCTAAAACTGTCGATGCAGCCGGCTGGCACCGACACCACATAACATCCTCCAACCCCTGCATGTGCATGAGGTTTGAGTAGGCCATGAGGTGATCCTTGGGGTTGGTGGTGCCATCATAAGCACCTACCAACACATTTTTAACCTTGGCCGGCTATGCGGCTTCGGTTATTTCCTTGGTTTGAGCAGTTGGAGCTGCCAGTCCAAAGGCTAGACGTTAAATGCCGCCTGACCCCCAAAGAGGGCTGGCTGCATAAAGTGAGGGGAGTACGGACCGTAGACCACAAGGGGTACATACGGCGTGTTTCAATCATCTGAGGGCCAGAGCAGACGGTATTACCGCCTGTATGGCTCTCATGCAGAGATTGAATATTCCCTACAGATGTATTCTTGATGCTGTCTGATGTGAATTATTGATCCGAAAATCAACAAAACACAAGGGATATGTTTAAGTCTAATTCTATACAGGAAATCCACCAAGAATTAAACAAAAACTAAGATTAATCAATTAAGAATCCACCTAATTAATCAATCTAAACGAATGTTTTAACTAAAACAAGCAAAACAGCAATTGATCGCAATCAACCAAAACTCAAGTATGCAACTTAAGAAATAAATCTGAATATTAATCTATGTATCTTTATTTGTGTGTTTACAGCCCTATTTATAAGACTTAGTTTACCTAGGAAGATTAGGACAAGTCCCTAATTCAATCCTAATTAAACTAGAATTCTAACTTGCTTGAAGAGCAAGCACCTTGGCGCACAAGCATACACCAAACTGATTTATTTTGCTAACTAACTGATTTTTAAAGCAACTAAATAAATAAATAAAAATTAAAGAATTAAATAAAGATTAAAGATCCTAATGCTTGAACCAAGAAAAACCCTTTCAAGTGAAAGGTAAAAACTTGTAAGCAAAATCTAAGTAAAGAAAATTCAAGAAAGTTCAAGAAAGTGAACTAGACTCCAAGAAAAGCCACTAAGCAAACCGTGGCTTTGCTTTGATATCCAAGAAAGTGTCCATGCAATGCTTGGCTTGAATCAATGTTTAGGGACAAGTTATCTTGATGCATGATAAGCAAATCTTCGAAGTTCTCCATGCTTAGACTTGCATCATCCTCCTCTTCTTCGAAAGAATTTGTCCTCAAATCTCGAAGTTCTTCATCAGGAATATACTTAGCCAAATCGCCAACATTGAATGTAGCACTAACTCCATATTCTCCCGGAAGTTCTAACTTATAAGCATTGTCATTGATCTTCTCAATAATCTTGAAAGGACCTTCACTTCTAGGCATCAACTTATTCTTGCGTTTTCCTGGAAATCTTTCCTTTCTCAAATGTAACCATACCAAGTCTCCAACATTGTAACCTTGTTGCTTTCTATGCTTCTTTGCTCTAGCTTTGTACATGTCATTTACTTTCTCTATTCTTGTTCGAACTTGAGCATGTAATTTCAGCATACTCTTCAACTTAGACTCGGCATCTTTGTGAATTAACTCACCCTTAGGCAATGGAACAAGATCAATTGGAAGTTTCGGATTGACTCCATAAACTACCTCAAAGGGACTATGTTTGGTAGCATATGTAGGTGATCTATTATAAGCAAACTCCGCATGAGCTAACTTGATGTCCCAATCCTTTTGTGTCTTACTCACTAACCCACGCAAAAGCGCACCAAGAGTACGATTAGTAACCTCGGTTTGTCCATCAGTTTGTGGATGGTAAGATGTACTAAAGAGCAATTTAGTTCCCACAAGCTTCCATAGAGACTTCCAGAAGAAACTCATGAACTTTGTATCTCGATCACTCACAATAGTTTTTGGAATTCCATGCAATCTAACAATCTCTTTGAAGTATAATTCCGCCACTTTCATAGCATCATCCACTTTGTGACAAGGAACAAAATGAGCCATCTTAGAGAACCTATCCACAACAACCATAATAGAGTCTTTCCCCCGTTGTGTTCTCGGCAATCCCACAATAAAATCCATAGAAATATCTTCCCAAGGTGAATCTGGAACAGGTAAAGGAGTATACAAGCCTTGATGAAAAGTAGCCTTCGCTTTTTGACAAGTTGCACACCTAGAAATAACTAGTTGCACATCCGTGAGCATCTTAGGCCAATAGAAGTGTTCTTGTAACATACTCAAGGTCTTTGTAATGCCAAAGTGACCAGCAATTCCTCCCCCATGAGCTTCTCTAACAACTAGCTCTCTAATAGAACACTTAGGAAGACAAAGTCGATTTCCTTTGAAAAGAAAACCATCTTGCAGCAAATAAGAACCCACGGCTCCTTTAGAACACTCTTCAATCAATGTAGCAAAATCATCATCACCTTTGTAGTATTCTTTGATCAATTCAAAACCAAGTAGCTTGCTATTTAGAATTCCAATCAAAGTGTATCTTCTAGATAATGCATCAGCCACAACATTCGATTTCCCTTCTTTGTACCTTGAAGAAAAATTAAATGATTGTAAAAATTCAACCCACGTAGCATGTCTAGGATTGAGCTTTTGTTGTCCATGTATGTACTTCAATGCTTCATGATCAGAATGCAACACAAAGTGATTAGGTCGGAGATAATGACTCCAATGATCTAAAGCTCTAACAATGGCATAGAACTCTTTATCATAAGTAGAATAGTTCAATCGAGCTCCTCCCAATTTCTCACTGAAATATGCAATAGGCCTCTTCTTTTGGAGTAAAACTGCTCCAATTCCAACTCCACTAGCATCGGTTTCAACTTCAAAAGGACTTGAGAAATCTGGTAACGCAAGTATAGGTGCTTCACATAGCTTCTTTTTTACCAACTCAAACGCACTTTGAGCTTCTTTAGTCCATTCGAATTTACCCTTGTCCTTCTTCAAACATTCGGTCATAGGCGCCACAATACTTGAGAAATTCTTGACAAATCTTCTATAGAACGAAGCTAGACCATGAAAAGACCTTACTTCACTCATATTAGTAGGAATAGGCCAAGTTTTAATAGCCTCTACTTTCGAATGATCAACTGAAACTCCATCTTTTGATACAACATAACCAAGAAAAGTAACACTAGGCACTAAGAAGTAGCATTTTTCAAGCTTAGCATAGAGTTTCTTCTCTCTTAACACCTCAAACACACTTGTTAGATGATTTAGATGATCATGCAAATTTTTAGAGTATATCAGAATATCATCTAAATAAACAACAACAAACTTGCCAAGGAAAGGTTTAAGTACCTCATGCATCAACCTCATGAAAGTGCTAGGTGCATTAGTGAGTCCAAACGGCATCACCAACCATTCATACAACCCTAACTTAGTCTTGAATGCTGTCTTCCACTCATCTCCTTCTCTCATTCGAATTTGATGATAACCACTCATAAGATCAATCTTAGAAAACAACTTTGAACCATGTAGTTCATCAAGTAGATCATCTAATCTTGGAATAGGAAATCGGTATTTGATAGTGATGTTATTCACACTCCTACTATCAATACACATGCGCCAACTCCCATCTTTCTTTGGGACAAGTAAAGTAGGCACGGCACAAGGGCTCATACTTTCCCTCACGTATCCTCTAGTCATAAGCTCTTCAATTTGCCTTTGCATCTCCTTTGTTTCTTCCGGATTACTTCTATAGGCTGCCTTATTAGGTAAGGGTGCTCCCGGAATCAAGTCAATTTGATGCTCTATCCCACGAATAGGAGGTAGTCCCGGAGGTAATTCCTTAGGAAAGACATCCTTGAATTCTTCTAAAACAGATTCCAATTCATACGGCCTCTTTGCTTGTTTATCTTGATCAATTCGAATCTCATTAGAAACAAGTATATATACCACATTGTTGCTGCAAATCTCTTTTTCTAATTCCCTCTCACTAATCAAATAAGAATTCTTCGAATTAGAGGTAACATTAGAAGACTTGTTGCATATTAAAGGTTTTAAAGCAACCGGTCTCTCTTTTTCTCCTTTTCTCACAACATACACATTAGTCCTTCCATCAAACTTCACAAATCTATCATATTGCCAAGGACGGCCTAATAGTATATGACAAGCATCCATAGGACAAACATCACACAAAACTTTATCATGAAATTTACCAATTGAAAAGGAGATTAAGGCTTGTTTAGTTACCTTAACATCACTCGAATTATTAAGCCAATGAAGCTTATAAGGGCTTGGATGTTCAGTAGTTGGCCACTTCAATTTGTCTACCAAAGTAGTAGATACCACATTAGTGCAACTCCCCGTGTCTATGATCATGTCACACAACCTATCTTCTACCTTGCACCTTGTAAGAAAGATTTTCTCCCTTTGATTGTTTTCCATAGGTACGGTTTTAGAGTGTAGCGCCCTTCTTAGAACCAAACTTTGACCATGAGTCTCGGGATCAATTTCGTCAACATGCCCCTCCTCTTCTTCAAAGTTTTCCTCTTCGTTCTTTTCTTCATAGTCACTACCCTGCTCACACTTAGCTTGTTCTTGTTCCCACTCTTGAGCAGTCATTACTCTTTTTGATGGACAATTAGTTGCAATGTGACCAACACTACCACACTTGAAGCACTTCCTATCTTCAACAAGCTTTTTAGGAGCTTCAAATTTTGATTTAGTCTCCTTGTAGTTCGAACTAGAACCACTTTTCTCCAAGCTGTTCTTCTCAAAAGGTTTAGTGAAACCCTTTACAAAGGACTTAGTGTACGTCCCTTTCTTCCCCTTTATCTGTTTTTCAACTTTCAAAGCTACCTTGCAAACATCCTCAAAGGACCAATATTGTTGCAATTCAACTTTTTCAGCAATATTATCATTCAACCCCGAAATAAATCTAGCAATCTTATGCTCAACAATCTCTTCTAAGCCACATAGCATGCATAACTTTTCAAATTCACCAATATAATTCTCAACAGTCATAGAATTTTGTTTAAAAAGTTGCATCTTAAGATAAACATCTTGAATATAATCACTAGGTACGAACCTTTTTTTCATGTGCTTCTTGAGTTGTTCCCAAGTTGAGATTCTTGCACGCCCCTCCTTATGCCTCTTCTTCTTTAGATTATCATACCAAAGACTAGCATAACCGGTCAGTTTCAATTCAGCCAATTTGCATCTTTTCCTTTCATCATACTCCTTGTAATCAAATAGTGTCTCGGCCCTTCTAATCCACTCAAGGTATTTTTCAGGTTCATTCATACTCCCATTGAATTCGGGAAGATCTAATCTAAGGTTCCTATCATCATCCTTTGGTCGATCTCTCCTCCTAGGCCTTGGTGATTCATCACTTGAGGAATAATTATTTCGTGGCCTCCTTGGGTTCCTCCTTGGTTGTTCTTCCTCACTTGAACCAGAATTAGGGTTAGAATTCCCTTTCCTTGAAGAATCTCCAGCAAGAGTATCAAGCCTTTTTAATATCTCATCCATCCTTGCTGCCAACTTGTCAATTCGCCTATCTCTTCTAAGATTTTGAGCCTGTTCTAAGGTTAATCCCCTTGGAACTTGTGGAACCTCCTCGTCACTCATGATTCCTACACAAACCAAGTCAGTTTATGCAAAAATCTTGATTAAAAGATCGAATCTTGAAGGAAAACTAGGCAACACAAAAACCGGACTCCCATTCGCAAATCAGTGCACAAACACCAAAAGTTTGAGGCTGTGTAGAACGCGTTACTCAACTAAAAGTTATGAAATTTTATATGGTGATAGCTGGACGTTTTTAGAGTTCAATGCAAAAAGAATCACGTAAAAATTCCCAGCCAATTGTTCCCAGTTTAATTTTTTCCGAAGTTGCGCAAACCTGCTCTGATACCAAAGATGATGTGAATTATTGATCCGAAAATCAACAAAACAAAAGGGATATGTTTAAGTCTAATTCTATACAGGAAATCCACCAAGAATTAAACAAAAACTAAGATTAATCAATTAAGAATCCACCTAATTAATCAATCTAAACGAATGTTTTAACTAAAACAAGCAAAACAGCAATTGATCGCAATCAACCAAAACTCAAGTATGCAACTTAAGAAATAAATCTGAATATTAATCTATGTATCTTTATTTGTGTGTTTACAGCCCTATTTATAAGACTTAGTTTACCTAGGAAGATTAGGACAAGTCCCTAATTCAATCCTAATTAAACTAGAATTCTAACTTGCTTGAAGAGCAAGCACCTTGGCGCACAAGCATACACCAAACTGATTTATTTTGCTAACTAACTGATTTTTAAAGCAACTAAATAAATAAATAAAAATTAAAGAATTAAATAAAGATTAAAGATTCTAATGCTTGAACCAAGAAAAACCCTTTCAAGTGAAAGGTAAAAACTTGTAAGCAAAATCTAAGTAAAGAAAATTCAAGAAAGTTCAAGAAAGTGAACTAGACTCCAAGAAAAGCCACTAAGCAAACCGTGGCTTTGCTTTGATATCCAAGAAAGTGTCCATGCAATGCTTGGCTTGAATCAATGTTTAGGGACAAGTTATCTTGATGCATGATAAGCAAATCTTCGAAGTTCTCCATGCTTAGACTTGCATCACTGTCTGGAAAGCTCGATGTAGAGGCTGACTTAGACAGCTGCTGACTCCTCCTACGGGTAATTGTTTCCCGAGCGTCAAGAGTTAATTTTTTTGTTTCCCTCCGCCTGTTAACTCTGGCGAGTATTGGTGGTATTCCTCTTAGGTTGAAGAATCTTTGACCAGTCAAGGTAACTGGTTGTCTTCTCCTTTGGATGCGGAGTTGGCTGCCTCCGTGATTGACTTCCTATTTTCTAGAGGGATCTTTCTTGCCGACTGTCCCTTACTTGGGCCAGCCTTACTTTTAGTGATAAGATCCTTGATTTCACCCTTGAAACTTATTATGAATTTCATGAGTTCGTCCCGGGTGACTGGGTCGGATCCACCTGTTGTGTGGGTTTCCTCTTCTGGCTGACCATGGGGTTGGTTTGTACCCGCCTGGCTTTCGCCCTGCTCCAGAGTGTCTCTAGGACGGATGCGTTTAGTGATTAGAGAGCCATCTCTGGCAATATAGGTTTCGACTAGAGGATCATCATCCTCTTGATCAATAAAGACCTCCGGCTCATCTACCGGACGTTCGGGAGGTGGTACAGACTCTTGAACCATCCTTGAGGTACTCTCCCCACAGACGACGCCAAATGTTTTGGGTGTTTTTGTCCCTCGGGAGAGCTACGACTCAAAGACTGGTTGGTGAGTGCCTATACCTGCAAAATAATGGAGACTCTAGGTGGTTAGAGCTCCGCCTCCGACGATCAAGTTAGAACGTGTAGGAGTGAATAAAAAGTGCGGAAATAAAGGTGAGATCTTTCTCGGATTTCGAGAAAGGAGATTTCTCTAACGTAAGAGAATGTTAGTAATTCTGTATTAAAATCAAATTTGTCCCACAAATGGGGAAATCTCTCTATTTATAGGGTCATTCTAGATAAAGGTGCCCTTGTCTAGGTCATTTGAACTAGATTTGGTGGGCTACCTATCCTTTTGACGGCTTTTTTTGGAATTGGGCCTATAAAAACCGTTATTCCTCTTGATGACAGTGGATTCCACGTGTCACTTCGTAAGTGGCCCGATTTAGGCCAATATAAGATGGACACGTGTCCCATTCCTATTGGGCCACGTGGCGAGGTAATTTTAACCAAAATAAGGCTTATCCTTTCTCAGTTTCAGGCTTTGGGATACTCGTACTTGCCTTTCTTAGCCCCCAGGGTGCTTGGGGCTGCTCGTTTTCCTATCGACCATCGATTGGTCGCGATTAAGAAGAGACGAGCCACTTCTGCCGGCGACTTTCGCCAGAGGATCCTTTTGGCGAGTCGTGCATCGAAGAATATTCCAACTACATGTGCATTCTTTGATTTTATTTATTTTCTGACGATTTTTTCATGTGGTTGCGTTTTATAGATCGATCTCCGTCCTTGGAGTTTGATCGTCGGAGTCCCTGAGGCTATCCGGTCTTGCATGGTTCGTTGCCGTTTCTAGGCCCTCTATACGGGACTTTCGGTGTTCTAAGAACGGACGCTTGGTTTTTAGGCGAGCGTGTTCTCTGGCAGCTTTCGTCCGAGGAGCCTTTGGTTCTTGCGGATCCCCCGATCCGGATGCTGCGTCCGGACTTGTTGTCTATCGAGGATCGAGCTCAGGCGATCCTTGGTTATCCAGTGGAGCAGCTGGTGCTGCCGGAGGTTTCTTATCCGACTTTTATAGCATCCAGGCTGACTCCTTTTTCGGCTTTTATTCCGGTTAGTACTCTAACTCTCTTTTTTCCGTGTTTCTATTTATTTTTCGGAACTTTGACCACTTTTATCGTTTTTTTCATATATAATTTAGCGTGTTGAGCTAGGTGGTTGGGTGCGTCCTACAACAGAGATCACGTATACCGATGCTGTTGGATCGGTAATTCGTGACACCCTTCCATCAGCAGAGGATGATGAGGGGATACCGTTTGTACATGAGACGGTTGAGTCGGTATGTCTTTTATGTATATGTACTTAAATATTTCTATTTATTTTTTGTTTCATATACATTTGTTTACTAACTGTCCTTGTATTCTTGGAACAGGTTCTGCGGGAAACCGTGAACGGCATGGTGAGGACTTTACGTGCTTTCCGAGCTACTTATCGGAGAGCCCTCGTGACTTTATCATGCCGTGATCATCGGATGATCGCGGTAAGTTTTATTTCTTTTCTTTTCAACAAAGTTATTACATTTCATGTATTAATCTTCGTTTTTAGATTTTGTAGGATGTGCAGCAACCGTCTAGTAGTCGCCAAGCACCCTGATTCCTCTTGTAGACATTTTATTATTTTTTAGGAAACTGATATATATATATATATATATATATATATATATATATTTGTTTTTTTTGCATTTTTTGTATATATGACACATATGTATATGTTATTATATTTTTTTTTGTTTCCATGTGTACTTTATTATTATTAGCAAAAAATTTTTGAGGTAGGGATAGGGTTCCCGACTTAAGCCCCTAGAAAAAAAAACAAAAACTCAAAAAATGAAGGCGAAAAGAAAACCTAAAGAGAAAAAAAAAAAAAGAAAATAAGAAAATAATAAAGAAAAGAAAATAAGGAAGTAGGAAAAATAATAAAAAAGAAAATAAAAAGAAAAAGAAAGTAGGAAACTAAAAATAAAAAAAAAGAAAATAAGAAAGTAGGCACGAAAAGGGACACAAAGTGTTAGAAGACAAGCATATGATTCGTCTTAAGATTCCATGAAGATTATGTCATTATATGAGCCAAAATACGGATATAAACCCAACTCACATGCCGCGTCGGGGGAGACGCGTGCAACTGTGTGAGTTGCGCGCGGCTGTCGCGCGCATGTAAATTAGTTGCGCGTGGATGTTGCGCGCAACTCATGAGCTGCGCGCGCCACCTGTTAGTGAACTTTCCTTTAAGCCGATTTGCCGAAAATTTTCCCCTCTTGGGTCTATTTAAACGTGGTTTCGTGTAGGCTTTTGATCATCTCGCATTCATTCGCTTAGTAATACAAGAAACTAAAAAGAATTAATCTCTCTAAATTCTCGTTCTCTCTTTTTTGAACTATGGTGAAGACCTTTGAACAACGCTTGAAGCAATGGGTCACTTCCCCTTCAACCGAGGACAAACTAGCTTTCAAAATTTAACACTTAGACCCTCTATTGAATTATACGCAACTAGTGGTTAACTTTTACTTTCATCATGCCGCAGTCAACCATTGGGACTCTAACCACCAACTTTTCTTGGTCAAAGGGGATGAAATTGTCCCCCTTCCCGGTGAGTTTGAGGCCTTGCTAGGTTTCCCTACAAATACTCTCCCTGTGACTTATTCGCCTACCTTGTCGGATCCCAAACCTATATTCCAAAGAGTTTTTGGCTTGTCCGACAATGATATGACCAACATTGGAACTGAAGAAGGCGTGAACTTGATTCAATTTATTGAACATTTTGTCGCCCCTCGTGACAACATGACTAAACAATGCTTTAAAATTAGTGCTTTATGTTATTGTATTGTTGTTAATTGTTTACTTAGGACAGGCAAAGAATACGGAGATTATTCCATGGTATCCATAGTAGAGCAAATAGAGGGATGTCATTCACCCGCTCCTTTGGTTTTAGCGGAAACCGTTCTGTGGTTGAATTGCCTTAGAGGAGATCCCAATGAAAACGGTTTCACGGGAAGTCCACTCCTATTACACGTACGTTTATTTTTCGGCGTTTATCAGCGCAAGTCACGAAGTTGCACTGGCATGACCAGCGCAATCTTCTTCGCTGCGCGCAACTGGTTTGGTTGCGTGCGCCACCTGTTTGTGTAAAAAAATCACAAAGTGATTTTATTTTATTTTTTATTTTTTATTTTTTTTTCCAGATTTGGCTCATGGAGCGCTTGCGAATTGTTGATCAGCCACAAAACTTGAGGCTAATGGAGTAAAGACATTCCTTGGACGTCAAATCCTTTATAAGCATAAGAATGAAGAGGAATGGACGTCGTTTTTCTGTCATAGGGTTCCTAACATACGTTTTGTGGTTCCTTGGTGGAACATAAATAGTATGATTAGGAATAGTCTCAATTGCCCTTACATTAGGCTTTTAGGCCTATCTAGTACTACTTATATTTTTCCTTGTAGGGTAATGAGATGATAAAGGAATAATCGCGTCGTTAGACAACTATACCTAAATCAAATACAACTTATAACACTCGACTTATCCTAATACAAGTATATGGCAAGAAGAGGGGTCAAAACACAGGGAGAAGCACATAGACACCGCATTCATCACTAGACTTTAAGCTATCTCGGGACAAAGGATAGAAATGATTAAGAGATTAAACTAAAGATAAAACGAGTAAAAATCAATATAACTAAACACCAAGGGAGATGGGTAGATGTAGATGCCGCTTGATCATGCAATAACATAAAAGCAAATCAACGGTGAACTAAACATGCATGAATATCGAAATAAGGTTCAATCTAACTGCCTTCCGGGGTTAATCGGTTTCTCCTAACATAGCCTCTATGTTTCCACACTAGAACCATATATTGGGAGGTGCAATCAAAGAACAATCGATAGTAATGAACCTTAACTAAGTCAACTTCCGTTCCTTGTTAGCAAAGATTCATCTTTAATCAACCAACAATGTGCACTTGCAAGAAGATAAAAGAATATCAAGCATGAAAGATTTTAATCACAATTAACTTAATCCCAATATTATAAGCATGGACAATTAGCAACTACACCATCCCCACACCCTTGGCTAAGGGACTACGCACAAATCATGTTGAAAACAATATCAATCACCAAATTAATAAGCAAAGAAGGAAAATCAAAGTAAACAAGAAAAATTAAATGCAAAAGTAAAGAGAAAGAGTAAGAGATTTCTCATTAATTGAAGTTGAAGATCTACAAAAGATTAAACAAGATTCTTCTTCAAAATCCAAGTTCAGCAATGAAGAAATCCACACTTTCTCTCTACCAAATGAAGACTAATAGTGTTTCTCTCTCTAGATTAAGCTAAAAGTGTCGAAAATTAAAACTAAGTTAATCCAATTACATCAAAACGTTCTAAAATGGGACTTATATAGTCCGCACAGAGCCAGTTGAAATAGAGGAGTGGTCTGACCGAATACTAGGAAGGTTCGGCCGGACTATAGGGTAGGTTCGGCTGAACCATGGGTAGGTTCGGTCTAACCTCACAAATCCTGGTCTGGTCCAACTTCTAAGGTTCGACCACTCCTGCAAAATTGCCAAAATGCTTCTTGACTCTGCCTCGACGTTCGGCCGGACCACTGAGCAGGTTCAGCCACACCTTCAAGAGGTTCGGCCGAACCTCTCTTGAATCTTGCTTCCTTCAGCTTTCCTTGAGCTTAGCTTCCTCCTCTTCAAAACCCCGATGGTTCCTACAAAGCATAAGCATGGAAATCAAAGTAAAGAGTAGGAAAAGGGGCAAAATCTAAGAAAGAAGATGCATAAAGGGAAAGGGAACTAAGAGCAAAGAAAAGGATGCAAACAAGCCGCAAATGTGGGAAAATGACCATCAAAATGAACCTTAATCGTGGCATAAATGCCACTCATCAAATTCCCCCACACTTGCCTCTTGGTAGTCCTCGAGCAAGGAATGCCAAAACAAAGAGAAAGTCACAACAAACATAACATGACAAGGGTTAAGGAAAACCAATTAAGCACTTATGTAGAAACTGCTCCATTTGAACTCGAACGAAAAGACATGCACTAAAGAATACTCACCTTTATCAATTCAATGAGGGAAAACACGTTATAAGATGCTCGGGGTTGAAAGAGACAAACCTAAGCTAAGCATAGAGAACTAATGACTTCACTCTCCGCCCTAGCCCCAACCAAGACGGTCCACGTTCTCTCCACTAGTTTCAAGTCATCCCCTAGCTAGCTCCTCATGATTCCTCGAGGGAACCGGAAAAAGATATTTTTGTGTGAAATCATAAGGTCATCCCGGAATCTCTACTATGCATACTCTCTCCATAGGGTTGAAATCTATCTCCCTCCACCGGTCTTTGACCACGCTCCTCCAAGTCCAAGTGTCTTAAAGTTGTAATGTCATGGCTAGGGGTTAATGTTGGGAAGCAATTTGAAAATTTTGGTGGCAAATCCTAAGTGAAGCAAAAGAGTGGCCATCTCTCAAGAACAACCTAAGAATTGAACCTAACATAAAATTACAACCTTCAATACAAACCTCACAACATTACTTCATCTCTTTTCATTTCTTTCATCTTTTTTTTCCATCATTTTTTTTCCCATCATTTTTTTTTTCATTTCATTTTTTCATCAATTTTTTTTCTCTTTTTTTTTCTTTTTTCAACTTCACTTGGTTTTCATGTGTTGCAACCTTCTTCACAAATTTTTTGCATATTCTTTTCATAACCAAATTTCATAACCTTACTTGAACCGATTACACAACTTTCATGCTCAAAACCAACACTCTCAAACTCGAACCTCACAAGCCAATGCTTCACTAACTACAAGGGTCGGTAGAACATAGGCCGATAGGTTTTAATATGGCTAAGTTAAGAAAGGGAAATAAGGCTCAAATTGGTTAGCAAGTAGGTGAATGCAAAAATAAAAACCTAATTTGTAACAAAACACAAAGAAAACAAAGGAAAATGAGAAGAAATGCCATCTTCCTCCTCTAGAGTTGTTTGGTCACGATCTCGGGAGCTAGATACCAACACAAAGATTAAGACATGCATAGTTAAGGATCCAAAATGCCGCTCACAAGAATGATGAAGGCTAGAACAAATGACGCTCACATGGGATAAGAAATAAGCAAATACTAACTAGAGGGAATCCTATCCACTATAGAGAGAAACTCTATCTTACCACTTTCCCATGAACTAGGGGTTCAAATGTCCTCAAAAGTTCTAAACCGGGCTACCTTAGCTTACAATGTGTCTAACTCAACCCTGATCATTCTCAAACCGTGCAAACCCTCATCAATTAGGAAGATAAGCATTCAAAGATGCAACAGCATAAAAGGCATACACAACCAAATGAATGAGCACATTCCACATCAAAAATCATTTCAACTTATCATAGTCATGTTTGTAACACAAAAAAAAAAAAAAAAAAAAAGAAAAACAAAACAAAAGAAAGAGGAAGAAATAAAAAAGGTTCACACACGAGGCATATAATCCAATTAAATCCCAATCGTCATACAAGTGATCGTTCGATAACAACATCAAAGATCCTAGGTTCCATAGAACCAAAAGTAAACATCCTCGAACCATTCAACTTCTTCCTAAGCTAAAACTAGACTAAACACTCAAAGAAAGAGAAAATAAAAGAGAGTAAAGGTCTCACCAAATGCCGCTTGAAATGGAAGACAAGATAATTCATACAATCTCACCAAGGGAGCTTGTATTGCTCCTTAACTTCCTTCGTCTCCGCTTTCAAGCTTCAAGAAAAGTGAGCCAAAACAAAAGAAACTATGACAAAACAAGAAAAAGTTAAAATCAAAGAAAAAGACTAAAGTAAGTTATAAATAAAAAGAAAAATAAATAAAAAGTTATCCACAAAGTTTGGATTAAGGGAATTTAGATTGTCGGGAATTTTGGATTTTTCCTTGGGAGCATCTTCGCCTACACAAAGCTCAAGTATCATAAAAAATCATCAAAAATCAGCAAAAATCATCATAAAACATCATAAAAACATCACCATCATCACCATCACATCATCATCATCATCATCATCATCACATCACCATCATCATCATCATCATCATCACAACATCATCAACTACAACAAGGCCACTATCCTTAGTAGTCCTCCTCATGTACGAGCCACTACCCTACCACACTACCCTCCTATGTACACTTCAACCAAACAAAAAGGAACATCCTCCCCCACACTAGTCTTTTGCACGTCTCGAGCAAAAGTTAAAAGTTAGAAGTTCCGGGGGGAGGAAGGGAACCCTCATCATGGGTTCCTATCTCCTTGCCCTCTAGGTTGAGGGGGGTTTTCAAAATCAAACCCAGGAGTATCCATAAATGGGTGGAAGGGTTGGTTGAAATTCTCATAGGTCCACCTATGCTCACCCCAACCACCATCGAAAGGATTTGGGGTTGATGTGCGAGCCGGATCATAAGCCGGATCACACCCACCCGGGCGATAAGGATCGTAAGGTGGGGTGCCAATACATTGAGAAGGGTCGATGGGACCTTCTCAATAGGGGTAGACATTGGGGGTAGGGTTGTTGGGGTCATAGGGGTCCCAATGAGGAACCGGACCCTCTTGATGTAACACCCCGACCCCAAACAAATTAGGGAGGGGCCTATTGTCACGAAATGCGCATCGAGGGCCAACAACTGTCCCCACAGACCAACACGAGTCCTTCCGGCGCATTTTGTCCTTACTCAAGCGCACCCCAGGAAAACTTCCCAGGAGGTCACCCATCCCAAGACTACTCCCAACCAAGCACACTTAACTATGGAGTATCTTAACAAATGAGCTCCCTAAAAGGAAGATGCACCTTATTGATATGAGTAGTATATCAAATCCTTTTTAAAGCAATCATGAGGGGTATTACATACACCCCCACTTGAGAACGGCAACGCCCTCGTTGCGCCTGGAAAGCTAGGGACTCCAGTATTACGCCTGATGGAAACTGGGTAGCCAAAGTGTTACATCCAGTCTGGCTATGGCCGTATGGCCCCAGAATTCTCCCCCGCGAGATGACTGACATAGGATTAATTATCCACGGTCAGCACGCGGTCGCAGAGTTGCTCTGATACCATTTGTAACACCCCGACCCCAAACAAATTAGGGAGGGGTCTATTGTCACGAAATGCGCATCGAGGGCCAACAACTGTCCCCACAGACCAACACGAGTCCTTCCGGCGCATTTCGTCCTCACTCATGCGCACCCCGGGAAAACTTCCCAGGAGGTCACCCATCCCAAGACTACTCCCAACCAAGCACACTTAACTATGGAGTATCTTAGCAAATGAGCTCCCTAAAAAGAAGATGCACCTTGTTGATATGAGTAGTATATCAAATCATTTTTAAATCAATCATGAGGGGTATTACACTTGAGGAGGGTGGTAGGGGTAGTTAACATAGGGCGCTTGGATGCCCGCTTGTACAAGATTATCATAATTCATCCTCCCGTAGTACCCCCATTGTTCAATGGAAGCTTGGTTATCCCGGCGGATATCCTTGAGGGTACTACGGAGGGCATTCATATCAAAAGGAGGAAAGAAGGAAGAGGAAGATACCTCACCTCCCCCGCTAAGGGGGGGAACGGTTTGCTCCTGGCGGTGTACCGGTGGAGGATGTGGAACTGCACCCCGGGCTCGGGTTCTTCTCAATTCATCGGGGATGTGCTACCGCGGGATCTTCCATTTGAGAGGAGAGGAGTGGTCCACCGTAGTGAGAGCGGGGTCCGGAAGGACACACCATTCAACCTCTTTATCCACTAAGAGGATGAATTTGCGCTTGCTTGTGGTGTAGTTGATGAAGTGGTTGTGACGGAGAGCACTAAGGGAGAGAGAATAGGGAGGAAACTCGTCGGTGACTTCCTCTCGGGTTTGGTGCACAAAGGGGATCATTTCTATCTGTTCCTTGTAAGCTCCATTCTTCAAAGAAAGGGCATTGATAGTGATCATGCCCCCCCATAAAAATTTCGTCACCAAGACGGTTATGCCGAGTATCCAAAAGCCTTTGGATGAAGGTGGAGGAGCATTGGAACTTGAGGTGCTGAGGGTTGTCGGCCAAAAATAGACAAGCTACCTCATCCTTAACCATTGAGCCGAGTTTTGCTTTGAAGAACACGACATATTGGAGAAGCCGAGCAAAGTATCTCATGGCTATGTGGATGATGTTGTTGACCTTAGAGGTGTTAGTTCGGAAACTATCCCTGGTGGATATGCTCCTCCACCATTCTTGCTCGTTGTAGGGGATGCGGTGAGTGGAAGTCATCTCGCAAGGATGATCTAGCCCAGTCGCATGCCAATGGAAGATCTCGTTTAGATCACTCTCGGTGAGGGAGTGATCCTCATTGAACATGTGAAAATGTATCATAAGCTGAGGCAAGGAATTCCAAAGTCACTCGCTCATTGGTGTGAGCGTGGAGGTGGATGAAGTCACCCCATAAAAAATTTTGTGCCAACCGGACTACCTCATCTAAGATACCGAGCTTTTGCAACGTTGCAGGACAAAAGAACCTTGTTGAACGGATGGGACGATTGATGAGGGCTTTGTAGACGTCCCAAAAGTGCTCATTCGAAGCAATTATGCTATGATCCTTTATGCCGGGAGGAGGCAGGAAACTCGTTGATGAAGATTCACCCATTCTCTTCCTCTTTGACTTGCTCTTGCCGAATACCATGATTCTACAAAATTACCAAGAGCTAATATTAGGACAATTTGATAAGAGATGACATAAGAAGCTAGCCTCGGTAAAAGTGTATGCATGAAAGTAGTTTCCTTGAGTTGTGAAATAGATGTAGAGGATGACAACAATACAATTCAAGGCATAAATGGACACATTTAAACCAAGGCATGGGCAAGAAACCCTATGACATTCATATATAAGTCCTAACAAAGTCTAGGTAAATTTTGGCATGATGTCTCCTAATTACGTGATAATCATTCACCAAACCATCAAAATCAAACCAAAAAAACCAAGAATCAATCTCCAATAACATCCGATTCATGAATTTCTCAATCATCAAATAGTAGCATGAACACCCTAGCATGAAATCAACATTTTTAAGCAAAGGCATTAGATCAAATAAAACCAAGGTATACATGTATAATCATGATAACAACATGTTCTACTATCAATTATCAATCAATAGTAAATCCAAAGAACCACAAGAATCAAACAAGTTATTACTAACAATTTCAAGAATACCACAATTCATATTTAAACATGTAAAACATGGTAAAACTATGAGAAATTGAAGAAATGAACTTGCAAAAGGTAGGAAAACTATACCACAACTGATTGTAAGTAAGTAGAAACCCAAAAACACCAAAGCACTCAAACCCTATAAATTGGGGAAAAATGAAAAGATGGGATTTTTGTGTGGAATTTTTGGTGGAGATTGTAGAAAATGAGTAGAGGATGGAAAATAAGTGAGAAAAAGAGAAAATTGAAGTGATTTTGATGGAGGTTTGAGGTTGTAGGAGGGGATTGCAATGGGGTTTAGAGTTAGAAGGAGGAGAATAGAGAGAGAGAGGGTCGAATGAAATGAAGGTCGAAAAGAAGAGCAGCCCCCCTTTTTTTTAAAAAAAAATTCGACAAAGGTTCGGTCGAACCTTGGGTAAGTTTGGTGGAACTCTTGAAATAGTTCGGCCGAACTTGCTCAAGGTTCGGTCGAACCTTCTCTTTAACTCCAAATTCACAAGATGGGTAGAAACTTTCCAGCTTTTGATTACAGAAGAGGTGCGACCAAACTCAGTGCTGTTTGGGCTAACCAAGGTTCGGTCGAACCCCCTAAGGTTCGGTCGAACCCCCTAAGGTTCGGTCGAACCTACTCTAAATTCTTAATTTCTGTAATTCTGGCAGAAAGTTTTCAAATTTAGGCTCCAGAGGAGGTGCGAACGAACTCAAGAAGGTTTGGGCAAACCTTTCAAAAGGTTCGACCGAACCTTCAGGAAGTTCGGTCGAACCACATAGCTTTTACAAAAAAATGCTCATTTTACAACACAATATACACAAACACCCCTCTTCAAAACACACTAAACGCCATACCATCATGCTAAGGCAAATCATACCAAAAATTTCAACACAATCAAAACTCAAAAATCCAACAATCTAACATTGTAGATAGGAAAATAACAAAGCATCAAGAAAAGAAGAAAGAGAAAAGGGTTAGAGACTCGGGTTGCCTCCCGGAAGAGCTTTTGGTTTATGTCGTTAGCTCAACGTTCCTTGAATCAATCAAGGAGGGTAAAATTGACGATGCATATCAAGAAGAGTCACAGAAATTGGTTCATCACTTGGGAATCCTTCGTAGTAGGGCTTGAGCCGGTGACCGTTCACTTTGAATGGAGTATGCCCGTCATGGGAAATCTCATAAGCGCCATATGGGAAAACCTCCGTGATAATGTATGGCCCAATCCACCTTGACCGAAGCTTGCCCGGGAAAAGCTTCAAGCGGGAGTTGAATAGGAGGACTTTTGGCCTTTGACAAATTCCTTCTTGATAATTTGAGCATCGTGCCAAGCCATCCGCGCCTTTTACATGCTTGCGCTATTGTAAGCATTCATCCTCAACTCCTCTAACTCATGTAGCTCGAGAAGCCTTTGTTCACCCGCACTATGGAGGTCAAAGTTGATTTTCTTGATCGCCCAATGGGTTCGATGCTCCATCTCTACGGGCAAGTGACAATTTTTCCCATAAACAAGCTTATAGGGAATGGTCCCTATTGGAGTTTTGAAGGCGGTCCTATATGCCCATAGAGAGTCGATGAGTTTAGAAGACCAATCCTTTGTTGTTCTAGTAACCGTCTTCTCCAAGATCACCTTGAGCTCCCTATTGGTGATCTCCGCTTGACCACTCGTTTGAGGGTGGTAAGCAAGCCCCCGCTTTTGAGACACTCCATATTTATCAAGAAGTCAAACGAAGGTGTGGTGCTTGAAATGTGACCCTTCATCACTAATTATGGCTCTTGGAACACCAAATCTCGGGAAAATCACTTTCTTGAAAAGATTAAACACAACCTTAGAATCATTCGTAGGGGAAGCCACGGCCTCCGCCTACTTAGAGACATAGTCAACGACAACTAAAATATACTTGTTCCCATGTGAAGAAATAAAAGGGCCCATGAAATCTATAGCCCACACATAAAAAACTTCAAGCTCAAGGATGGGGTTTTGCGGCATTTCATCCCTCCTAGAAATATTCCCCATCCGTTGACATCTATTACAAGTCTTAACAAAAATCCAAGCATCCTTGAATAGAGAAGGCCAAAAGAGCATAGATTGTAGAACCTTTAAGGCGGTCTTTTGAGCACTCATATGGCCACCACAAGGAGAAGAGTGGCACATATGGAACACTTTGAACCTCGTCGTTGGGGACGCATCTCCTCAACAAACCATCGACCCCTCTCTTCAAAAAAATTGGATCATCCCAAATGTATCTCTTTGCCTCATGCTTGAGTCTTCGACGTTGTTGTGAAGTGAAATCCGGAGGTACGACACTACAAGCCAAATAATTCACAATATCCGCATACCATGGCTCTGACTTCACCTTAAGGAAATATAGCACATCATCCCTTAGAGCATCCTCTATTGGCAAACCATCATCTTCAAACCTTGCATCGCCCAACCTTGAAAGGTAATCCACCACCACATTGTCGGCTCTCTTCTTGTCTCTTATCTCATAATCGAAGTCTTGGAGGACTAAAACCCATCTGAACAACCTCGGTTTAGCTTTATTCTTTCCTATCAAATATTTCAGAGCCGAGTGGTCGGTATACACAATTGTCCTAGAATCAATGAGGTAGGTTCTAAACTTCTCAAATGAGTGAATAACCGCCAGGAACTCCTTCTCGGTAGTTGTGTAGTTTCGTTGGGCATCATTGAGAGTTTTAGAAAAATAATGTATGACATGAAGTTTCCCATCCTTTTGTTTCCCAAGAACCGATCAAATGGCCTCGTCGCTTGCATCGCACATGAGCTCAAATGGAAGAGACCAATCCGGACCTTGGACAATAGGAGCGGTGCAAAGGGCTTCTTTAAACCTACAAAAAGACTCTTGACAAGCATCATCAAACACAAACTTCTTATACTGTTGCAATAGGGATGTGAGAGGCTTAGCAATCAATGAAAAATCTTTTATAAAGCGCAGATAGAACCCGGCATGGCCAAGAAAGGATCTCACTTCCCTCACGTTGGTGGGGGGAGGAAGTTTTTCAATGACCTCTACCTTGGCTCTATCTACCTCAATGCCGACATGGGAAATTTTGTTCCCAAGAACAATCCCACTTTCCACCATAAAGTGGCACTTTTCCCAATTCAACATGAGGTTGGCCCTCTCACATCTTTCTAAGCAACGAGATAAATTGGATAGGCAATTTTCATAGGTGGCTCCTCCAACGAAGAAGTCATTCATGAAGACTTCTATCTCATCCTCAATCATATCACTAAAAATTGACATCATGCAACGTTGGAATGTTGCAGGGGCATTACAAAGCCCGAAAGGCATCATACGATGCGCATAAGTACCGTAGGGGCATGTGAAAGTCGTCTTCTCTTGATCCTTGGGGTCAATCGGGATTTGGAAAATCCCGAGTAACCATCGAGGAAACAATAGAAGGAATGCTTTGTAATCGTTTCCAACATTTGATCAATGAATGGTAGTGGAAAATGATCTTTGCATGTAGTTGTGTTAAGTTCGCGATAGTCAATACACATGCGCCAACCGGTAACAAGCCTAGTAGGCACTAGTTGATTATGATCATTTTTCACTACCGTCATGCCCCCTTTCTTAGGCAAAACTTGCACGGGCGATACCCAATCACTATGAGCAATTAGGTAAATAATTCCCACATCAAGAAGCTTAGCCACTTCCTTCCGCACAACCTCTTGCATGGAAGGGTTAAGCTTTCTTTACCTTTGTCTAACGGGTTTGGCATCTCCCTCTAGATCAATTTTGTGCATGCATAAAGATGGACTTATACCTTTGATATCATCAGTGGTATAACTCAAAGCTTTCTTGTGTTTTCTAAAAACATTTATCAAGAGGGAGGTTTGCTCCTCCGTTAGGTTAGAATTGACAATCACGGGGAAAGACTCATCGAAACCAAGAAATGCATACCTCAAGCCCAAAGGTAGAGGTTTCAAGTCTACCTTTGGTGCTCCCTTACCATTGGGGCTCTCTTCTCTTTCTTCAACTTGAAAGAGATCATGAATGTAGGGAGCCTCTTCTTCCATGCTTGCATCCTTGCACTCCCTCTTGCTTTCCTCAAGCAAATCCTCATAGAATTGTATGTCTTCTTTGTGAGTACCTATCTTTGATTCATTCAACAACACACTTTTGAGAGGATCATTAGTAGCATGCAAGTGGGAGCGAGAAAATTCATTAAGCACGGTATCAAGAACATCAACTCTAAAGCATTCACCACTTGAGGAGGGTTGTTGCATGACACTATTCAAATCAAATTCAATGGAATTATTGTAAATTTTCAAGGATATCTTACCCTCCTTCACATCGATGATAGCTCTAGAAGTAGCTGGAAACGGTCTACCCAAAATTATAGGAATCCTCTCATCCTCATCCATCTCTAGCACATATAAATCCACGGGGAATGTGAACTTTCCTACCCTAAGGGGAATGTCCTCAACCTTGCCCATGGGGAACTTAATGGAACGGTCCACTAGTTGGAGAGTTATGTTAGTGGGGGAGAGGGTTCCTACTCTAAGCTTTTGGTAGACGGAATAGGGCATGAGACTCACACTTGCTCCTAAATCACACAAGGCTTTATCAAACTCAATGCCAGTAATAGAACAAGGGATGGAGAAGTTACCCGAATATTTTAATTTGGTAGGAAGTTTGTTGGAAAGAATTTCACTACAATTGGCGGTCAAACTCACCGTCTCACACTCTCTTCTCCCACTCAAAAGATCTTTCAAGAATTTAGAATAATGGGGCATCAACAAAAGGGACGGAAATATGCAAATTCTTAATGACTTCCAAAAACTTCCCAAATTAGGCATTAAGTTTAGCTCTCACGAATCGTTGTGGAAAGGGTAGCTTATCCTCTCTAGGTTGGCGATTTAGGGGCAAGGGGGTGGCTTCTTTTTCCTTTGGTACCTCAACATCTTTTTCCTTTTCAACACTCAATGGCTCATTGGTTCTCTCACCCTCATTCTCTAACTCCACCTCCTCTTGGGGTTCTTCCTCAACTAAAGTGTCACTCTCTACTACCGTTCCACTCCTAGTTGTCAAGACATACAGTGGTTTTTGGTTGACTCCTTGACTCGGAATGTGAGAAGAAGAAGAAGAAGAAGAAGAAGAAGAAGAAGAAGAAGAAGAAGAAGAAGAAGAAGAAGGGGATGAATTAGATGCAAGTTAAGCAATTTGGGTCTCAAGAATTTTCATATGAGCATTGGTTCGCTTTTTATCCTCCTCATATATCCTTTGTTCCTCCTCATGCCTCTTTTAATCCTCCTCGCGTATTTTCAATAGAGCATCTAACTTAGCCATCATGGGATCATTTGGAGGGGCTTCAAGTTGAAGAGGTTGTTGAGGTGGAGGAAGTTGGGGTTGATGGAAACCCGGAGGCCTATTAGTTTGGACATAATTAGAAACATATTGACCCCTATTGCCTCCGGTGCCTTGGTTAGGAACATTGCTTTGTTGATTGTTTCCCATGTTACCTTGATCACCAAAATTTTAATTTTGATGGTCTTGGTATCGGTAATTAGGTTGTTGGTTTTGATTACCATACCCCCTTTGGTTAGAGTAGCCTCTTCCATTGAAATTGGAAGGGCCTCCCCCACCATGGTATTGGTTATCTTAACCACCACCACTTTGGTTCCAACCAGGGTTTCCACCTTGATTCCAATTCCCCATTTGATTGGAGTTTGGCCTCAAGTTCCCTACATTTCCCATTGTAGGAGCAAAATTCATAGCATTGACATTTTCCATATTATCATCATGTTCATGGGGGAGGGGTTGAACTTCACAAGCATATACACAATGAGAGGTATCATGTTCATAGGTTTCACAATTAGAAAAAAATATGCATCCTTGGGGAATTGTATTGTAAGAAGAGGGGGAAGAAGTGGTCATACCATTGCCTCCCTTGGTTGAAGGGGAGGTATTACCATGAGGATTGGAACTTTCTTTCATCAATTTGTCCATTTGCTTGGTCATTTTGGAGATTTGGGTAGAGAGTTTGTTGATTGCGTTGGCTTGCTCCAATGCATAAACACCCTTACTAGAAGTAGCATCCCTTTCTCCTTCATACTAATCATCCTAGTGCTTTTCGGCCTCCTCTATGATGCACTCCACTTCGTCCTCTCCTTTGTTCATGATCGGACCGCCGGCCGCGACGTCTAAGCTTGTTATCCCTTGAGGTGTGAGACCTCCATAGAAAGTGTGAATGAGTTGATACTTGGGTATCCCATGGTGTGGGCATTAACGCTGAAGCTCTTTGTATCGGTCCTATGCCGCACTTAGAGACTCACCACTCTTTTGGCGAAAACCTTGGATCAAAGACCGAGCCTCGGCGGTCTTCCTACGGTTATAAAACCTCCTCAAGAAAGCCATAGTCACTTGGTCCCATGTTGTGAGAGAATTAGGGGGCACCTCCTTCTCTAGCCATTCTAGACCTTTCCCAATTAGAGAAAATGGAAACATCTTGAGGCGAATATATTCTTGAGTCACTCCATTGACCTTTACCGTGTCACAATATTTCTCAAACTCTTTTAAGTGCTCATGAGGACTCTCAAACTTTCCACCCGAGAATTGTTTCCTCTCAATCAAAGCAATCAAATTAGGCTTGATCTCGAAATTGTTGGCTTGAGTAGTAGGAGTTAGGATCCCACTTTGTGCTCTAAAGGCTTCGGGAGCCCCAAGACGATTCAAAGGCGTATTCTCTCCCATTTTAGGACCTCTTTCACTCTCGAACTTATAGGTTGAGAAAGGGTTAATTTTCGGACTCGATAATGGGTTAGGGCTATCTAATTCTTCACTTTAGGGTGAAGAGGGTGGAGTATCTTCTAATTCTCTTACTCCTCTCGTCAAGGTGTGAGAATTTCTACTCCTTGCTCTTGCTTCTCTTCGAAGTAGGGACAAAAACCTCTCTAGCTCTAGATCGATGGGAATCAAAGATCTTGAGCGGAATCGTCCTCTGTTCATACAACAAAGCTAAGAAGTACTTAAGCACTGACAAACAATAAAAGTAGCAAACACTAACAAATAAAAGGTGAGATAGTCTCAAACAAGCAATGAAATAGCAATGGAAGCTGTCCCCCCCGCAACGGCGCCAATTTGATAAAGGAATAATCGCGTCGTTAGACAACTACACCTAAATCAAATACAACTTATAACACTCGACTTATTCTAATTCAAGTATATGGCAAGAAGAGGGGTCGAACCACAGGGAGAAGCACATAAACACCGCATTCATCACTAGACTTTAAGCTATCTTGGGACAAAGGATAGGAATGATTAAGGGATTAAACTAAAGATAAAACGAGTTAAAATCAATATAACTAAACACCAAGGGAGATGGGTAGATGTAGATGCTGCTTGATCATGCAATAATATAAAAGCAAATCAATGGTAAACTAAACATGCATGAATATCGAAATAAGGTTCAATCTAACCGCCTTCTGGGGTTAATCGATTTCTCCTAACATAGCCTCTATGTTTCCACACTAGAACCATATATTGGGAGGTGTAATCAAAGAACAATTGATAGTAATGAACCTTAACTAAGTCAACTTTCGTTCCTTGTTAGCAAAGATTCATCTTTAATCAACCAACAATGTGCACTTGCAAGAAGATCAAAGAATATCAAGCATGCAAAGATTTTAATCACAATTAACTTAATCCCAATATTATAAGCATGAACAATTAGAAACTACACCATCCCCACACCCTTGGCTAAGTGACTACTCACAAATCATGTTGAAAACAATATCAATCACCAAATCAATAAGCATCAACATGATTAATAAGCAAAGAAGGAAAATCAAAGTAAACAAGAAAAATTAAATGCAAAAGTAATGAGAAAGAGTAAGAGATTGCTCATTAATTGAAGTTGAAGATCTACAAAAGATTAAACAGGCTTCTTCTTCAAAATCCGAGTTCATCAATGAAGAAATCCACAATTTCTCTCTACCAAATGAAGAATAATAGTGTTTCTCTCTCTAGATTAAGCTAAAAGTGCCGAAAATTAAAACTAAGTTAATCTAATTACATCAAAACGTTCTAAAATGGGACTTATATAATCCGTACAGAGCCAGCTGAAATAGAGGAGTGGTCCGACCGAACACTGGGAAGGTTCGGCCGGACTACAGGGTAGGTTCGGTCGAACCTCCCTGATCCTGGTCTGGTCGAACTTCTTAGGTTCGACCACTCCTGCAAAATTGCAAAAATTCTTCTTGACTCTGCCTCGACGTCCGGCCGGACCACTGAGCAGGTTCAGCCACACCCTGGTTCGGCCACACCTTCAGGAGGTTCGGCTGAACCTCTCCGGAATCTTGCTTCCTTCAGCTTTCCTTGAGCTTAGCTTCCTCCTCTTGAAAACCTCGATAGTTCCTACAAAGCATAAGCATGGAAATCAAAGTAAAGAGTAGGAAAAGGGGAAAAATCTAGGAAAGAAGATGCATAAAGGGAAATAAGTGCAAAGAAAAAGATGCAAACAAGCTGCAAATGTGGGAAAATGACCATCAAAATGAACCTTAATCGTGGCATAAATGCCACTCATCATGAGATAATACGGGATGAGACAATTTATTCCCCCGCAAGATTGTGATGCCCATAAAGACGTGGTCTTTATACCCGAAATGATTCCTTGTTGGATGGAATATTGGTTAAGTCTTCCTAGGTGGGTAATACAAAATCCTACCGCGAGCATTACATTAACTTCCTTTTACAAGGCTTGGATGAATGCGGCGGATAATGGTTAATTAAACAAGGCTCGATCTCAGCTTCAAGCCGCCACCGCTCGCAATCCACCTAAGCCTTTGATGCATTCAACCACTACTACTCCTCCTAGTGGCCAAAACAAAGGAGTGAGAAGAAAATTAGACTTCTCATCCCCTAAGGCTCGTTCGAAGGAAAAAAAAAGGAAAGCTCCCTCCAAACCCGCGCAACAAGGTGTGAAAATCAAAGAACCTTCACCAAATACTCGCAAGAAAGCTCCATTAGTCAAAGGGAAAGGAAAACAAGTTTCAAAGGCCCCAATCCCTAAATTGAAAAACAATGTTTGGGTGAAGAAGAAGAGTGTAGGGGAGAGCTCCAAGGTTTCTAAAAATACTGCGATGAAAACTACTCCTCTATCATCTGTGACAATCGAGGACATAGTAAAACCTTAGAGTCTTACACAATTTTATCATTAGTTTTTTTTTTTCGAATAAAGTGTAATCACTACTATTTTTTTTTTTTTAGTATCTAGTTCAACAATGTCTCTCTTTTGAAATTTGGATGAAATAAAAATGAGCTTTATATTTTTATATTTTGATATGACCGAATCACGAAGATTGCCTACGTATTCGCATTACGAAATCAGGTCTTTGCGTAGTTCTAATGTTTTATTTTTATTAATATGTATTTTTATTTTTCTTTAATCTCTTAGATAGAAATTAAATGAAAAATTAATCAAACCTTGTTTAAAAGAATTAAATCAAATTTTAATTTTATTTTCCGAGTATATGTTATATTTGAGAAACACCCTCTTTTTTCCGCAAGTAGAAATCGCAACTTCATTCAAACGTAAAAATTCGGGTTCACAGTTTGTCATCAGGTGGCGCGCGCAACGTCTGTAGTTGCGCGAGCCTGTCGCGCGCAACGAAATCTGTTGTGCGTGACATTTACGAGAAACTATTCAAGTTACGTACAACACTTGTGCTACGAATGTCTCGATTTTTTTTTAAAATTCTGTATTATTACCCCCCCAAGTGTAAAAATTTTTTCGTGATGTTCGAAAAAATTTGAACACTTAGAACGGTTTATTATTTCTAAATTACCCCCCAAGTGTTATGTATTTTACCGTGTTATTCGGTAAAATGCATAACACTTATAATCTTTCAATTGAATGCTAATGAAATTGGTTGTATGAGTGAACGAGTTTATCCGGATTTCATATGTAATATTTCTTAAGGCGATCAATGTTTATTAATTTGACTCTTTTATTGAAATGACGCGCAATGCGCCTTTGGTATACTTGTACATGATGCAAAGCTCTTAACCGTCGTTCATCGAGGAATAAAAGCTCTTCATACCTCGCTCTTACCCATTCAGCTTCCGGTAGCTTACTTTCAAGTACGATGCGTAGGGATGGTATTTCCAGTTCGACTGGTTGAACTGCATCCATTCCGAAAACTAAGGAGTATGGAGTTACTCCTATTGATGTTCGTATAGACGTTTTATAACCCCATAATGCGAAGTGTAGTTTATTCGACCAGTCTTTATAATTTTCTGCCATTTTCTTAATGATGACTGTTATATTTTTATTTGCCGACTCTACAGCTCCATTAATTTGATGTTTGTATGGGGATGAATGATGATGTTTTACTTTATAACGAGTTAAGAGGGTCTCGACTTCAGCTTTGAATTGAGATCCCTGATCACTAAGTAGTTCATGTGGAACTCCATATCTAAAAAATATGTTTCGTTCGAGAAACTTTACGACATGTTTAGAAGTGATATTCACATAAGAAGCTGCCTCAATCCACTTAGTGAAGTAATCGATGGCTACTAATACGTACTCGTGCCCTGCTATTCCTGTCGGAGAGACTTTTTCAATTATGTCAATTCCCCAAGTCGAAAAAGGCCAAGGAGAAGTGAGACTGTATAGTTCGGATGGTGGAAGGTGTTGTAAATTAGCGAACATTTGACACTCTGGACATTTTTTAACATATTATATGTAATCATGTTCCATAGTGGACCAATAGTACGCTTGTCGTGAAATTATTTTTAAAAGCATTTTACCATTCATGTAAGGTCCACAACACCTTTGTGAGTACTTTCCATAAGGCGTGTGGCTTCCGGTTGGCCTATACATAATAAACATTGACCATCAGGTCCTTTTTTGCATAATTGACCATTTACTAGACCATATTGGGCCGCAAGTCTTTGTAAGGCTCGTTGGTCTTTCGATGAAGTATTTTAGGGATATGTGCCATGAGTAATATATTGAAGGATATGATCATACCAAGGACTGTCTCCTTTGATGTCATTTATTTCCCCTATTGCGTTGCAATACGCTAGTTCTTCTTTTCTATCAACGCGTAATGGCATCATATTTAAGTGATCTGGAATGTTGATCATTGAGGCTAATTATGCTAGCGCATCGGCAAATTGATTGTCATCCCTTGGGAGATATTTAAAATCAATATGTTCAAAATGCTCGATGATTTGCTCTAGGTGTGCTTGGTATAATATCATTGTGGAGTTCTTTATTTTCCATTTTTTTAGTGTATGATTTATAATCAAACTTGAGTCTCCATATACCTCTAATTTTTGCACACCTATGCTAGCTGCTGCTTCTAATCCAATAATGCACGCCTCACATTCTGCGGCATTATTAGTAACCTTAAATTCTAGTTTAACAGCGATTGGAGTATGTGCTCCCTCTGGACTTATGAGTAATATTCCTACGCTACATGCTTTTTGATTGGACGCACCGTCGAAGTACATTACCCATTTGTCATCTTGTGTTATGAGAATCTCTTCATCCGGAAGATAAGTAGTTTCTGCACGACTTGTTTGAATTGGATGTTGTGCTAGAAAGTTGGAAATTACTTTTCCTTTCATTTATTTTTCAGGAATATATTTTAGCTCAAATTTGGCCAACATTTCCAACCACTTAGATATCCTTCCTTGTACAGGTGGTTGTTCAAACAAATACTTTATCGGATTTTATTGAGAAATCACATGAGTAGTGTGTGGTAACATATAATGTCGTAATTTTTTGGTTGCCCACACTAATGCTAGGCTTGTCTTTTCCAAGGTGCTATATTTTGTTTCATATTGGATGAATTTTTTACTTATGTAATATATTGCACGCTTGACTTTTTGTACCTCTTGTGCTAACATGGTGCCTGTGGTTGTGTCTGTAACTGTAATGTATAGCCTAAGAGGTAGTTTGGGTACTAGTGGTGCTAAAATTGGTGGACTTTTGAGATAATATTTGATTTTCTCAAAGGCCTTTTGGCATTGATCGTCCCATTCATATTTCTCCTCTTTTTTCAATTTTTTAAATATTGGCTCACAAGTCATAATCAATTTGTTGATAAATCGACTAATGTATTGTAGTTTGCTAAGGAATCCCCTAATTTCTTTTTCTGTTTGAGGGGGAGGCATGTCAACAATTGCCTTTATTTTAGAGGGATTAATCTCGATGCCATGTGTGCTTACTACGTATCCGAATAACTTACCAGAAGTTACTCCGAAGGCGCATTTTTGTGGATTTAATCGCATTTTGTAATCTTTTATGTGAGTGAAACATTTGCGTAAAGCTTTATATTTCCCATTCTATCTTTGGACTTCACGATCATATCATCCACATACACTTCTATTTCTTTATGCTTCATATCATGCAAGAGAGTCGTAGCCGTTCTTTGATACATAGCTCTTGCATTTTTTAAACCGAATGGCATGATTGTGTAGAAATACGTACCCCAAGGGGTAATAAAGCATGTCTTTTCTTCGTCTTCCTTTGCCATTGAAATTTTGTTGTAACCTGTGTATCCATCCATAAAGGATAACATCGCATGTTCAGCCGTGTTATCTACCAATATATCAATATGTGGTAGAGGAAAAACGTCTTTAGGACTAGCTTTATTAAGGTCCCTAAAGTCGACACAAATGCGAACTCGTCCATCCTTTTTAGGCACTGGGATGATGTTCGCTACCCATTCTGGGTAATTACATACGCGAATAAAACCGGCGTCCAATTGTTTTTGTACTGCTTCTTTTATTTTTAATGCAACATCAGGTTTCATTCGTCGAAATTTTTTGTTTTACTGGTTTAGAGGTAGGGTTTAAGGGAATGGTATGTTCCGCAATTTCCCTATCTATTCCAGGCATGTCCTTGTATGACCAACCAAACACGTCTTCGAATTCTTTTAGCGTCGATATAAGGGTCGATCGCTCTTCCGGATTTAGAGTTAAGCCAATTTTGACTTCTTTTTTATTTTCGTTAGTTCCTATATTAACTATTTCAGTTTCTTCAATGATAGGGTTCTTTTGCTCTCGTTCATTCATTTGTTCAACCAATTTATTAATGTTATCATCTTCATTATATTGATTGTTATAGCATTTAAAATATTCAAGAGAAGACATATACTCGGAAATAGAGCTCATGTTATTAAAATCAAAAGAGAGTACATCAAGAGAAGAATAATTTTTGGGATCTTCATCCTTAGAACTAGAAAATAAAGATTCAGTAATGGCCACAAGGCCTAGTTTTACAGCTTCCCTAGAGTCTATAATAGATTCATTGTCCGATTCTTCAAACATCTTCCCTTCGCATGTGACGACTTTCAGCTTATCGCCTTTGTGATTGGTCCATTTGAAATATTTCCTCCATCCATGCTTAAAAGTTTCATTTGAAAGGGTGATCAACGAGGTTGGGTCAAAAGCTTCATCTTGAATGGCGTTTGTATTGGTCAATGTAGCGACATGATTTTGCTCTAAACTAAATAGCAAGTTAAATGCTTGCCCATCATAGCACCCTGTAATTGGGTGTTTTGATTAAACGATACTAAGATCGTCATCCAAGAAGTAGCAATCATGAAATATTTCAAATCCAGACTTCTTGATTCCTTCCAAAATTAAGGGTTCTAGAAAGGCGTAGCATAGGTAATCTTCTCCTTCCCTAATGACTTGCCCATTAAGGGTCTGTTGATAGGATGGATATAAAGTAATTATCTCTTTCTTATTATTGTCTTTACGTGTTTTGTTTTTTGCATCGTGAGACTCCAATTCTTCTTTAGTTGGTTGATATCCCAATCCAAAGGAGAAGCTTTTCTTCGAGATAGGAAGTAAGAGGGATTTCTTCATTCCTATTCCCATAGGCATCCCTGGAAAGTAACTACTCTTGAGTAAGATGTTGTTTACTACCCGAGTGGAATATGGATCAAGCTTGAATGGTTCTTCAAAGTCTTCTTCCATTTCAATTGTGAAGATTATCTCCACGGCGAATCTCCACATGTCCTCTTCATCATTATCATGGTTTATTTCTAAGAGTGATTGATCATTTATTGCTATATTGAGTGGAGAAGCATGTATAGTCATAGGAAGCCCTTGATAGTTCAACCTAATCATTTGATGAAGTGAGGAAGGTATTGCACCAAGCTCATGTATCCAAGGACGTCCAAGTAAAAGGTTGAATGTAGGTTTTATGTCCATAACATGGAATTCAACCATCTTTTGAATTGGGCTTGTGGTGATTGGTAGCTTAACAGTTCCACACATCGATCTTCTTGAATTGTCATAGGCCCTAATGCTTTGTGTTGTTGATTAGAAATCCTTTTCTTGATTTAAGCCTAAGTACTTTTCCGTTCGTAATGGGCATACGTTCACAGCCGACCCATTGTCTACCAAAGTTAGAGGGATATTGTATCCCTTGCATCCCACAGTTAAGTATAATGCATTGTTGTGGGTAGTGTCTTTTGAAGGCAAATCATCATTAGTGAAAATGATAGATTTGTCGGATTTCTCGCTAGTAAGCAAGCTAATGAGATCCTAAGGGGTTGTGTCTGTGCTTACAGATAAAGTCGTTAGAGCGTTCATGAGAGAATTCCTATGTTCTTTAGAAGTACTTAGGAGTTCCCAAATGCTAACATTCGCCTTGGATTGGCGAAGTTGTTTGACTAATGGATCTTCCACCTCAAGTGGAGGTGGTATTGGATTTTGTACTTGACCTTGATTTTGATTTTGTGTAGTCGAAGATCCATTGGGTGGTGGTGCTTGGTAGACTCGCCCAGAACGAGTTAAACGATCTATCTCGTTTGGGTTAGTTGTAGGACTCAAATACCAACTTTCTTCTAGAGGCTTTGGATGTGCCTCCATTTCAAGATGTTCCATGAGTTGTGCTTTATGCCATTGTTCATCCAAGGAGAGATTCGATAAATCTTGCGACTTCCCCAAGAAATGATCCGAATCAAGCGCTTCATTTGTTTCATTTTGTAAACAAGATGGAGGTGGGACGGCGGCATACTTAGAGACATATAAGTCTTGAAAGTTGTCGTCCTACAGTCCACATACTTCATTAGTTGCCTCTATGAGTATTGTGGATAGAGGTTCTCCTATAGGTGTGATATAGTCCAAAGGATTGAACATATCACTTCCCATATGGTCCTCATTGATGTGAAACACCCCAAAGGGGGATACATTATTGTTAGGTTTAGGCGTGGAAATTCTCCCATCGTCTACTAAATCTTGTATTTTGTGCTTTAAAACATAGCAACGTTCAATATCATGTCCAACGCCTCTATGATAAGCACAATAAGCACTACCATTCCATTGAGGAAATCTTCTTTCTGGTGGAGTGGGTGGTGTTGGCCCTGTTGGCGCAAGTAAGCCTTTTTCATTTAATTTTTCTAACAGTTCTTTATAGCTTACAAGAAATGGAGTAAATTTTCTTTCTTTTATCCATCTTTTTCTAGGATCATCATATCGATTTGTATTATTATATTGCGTGGAAGTCGCAAATACGTCAATAAAGGATGATGCATTATCATTCCCTTTCTTGTAGTTATTCTTAGGTTGATGATGATGATGAGGTTTGTTTGCTTTTTCTTTAGCAAGATCATCTTGAATCCTAGTAGTCACAGAATATACCTTTTTAAAAGTGTCTAGACCAAGGCAATGTAGATGTTTGTTGTACTTTTCATGACAGTTGTCAATGATTTTTTGCACTAAATCGAGTTCAGGAGGCCTTTGGGCAAGGTGGGCTGCCTTTTCTCACCATCTATCATAGAAAGCAAGGAAACCTTCATCGTCGCCTTGCTTAAGCATCTCGAGTGCACGTAAAGTTGACTTGAACTTTACGTTACTCTCATATTGGGTAATGAAAGCCGAAAATACATCTTCCCATGTTGCTTTGAATTTTGGATCTAGCCCATAATACCACTCTCTCGCGGTTGGGTCTAGGGATAAAGGGAAAGTCAAAGCATAAAGCTTAGGATCAGCTCCCTTTAGTGTCATAGTGCCACTAAAACACATTAAATGATTTTGTGGATTATTGGTCACCTTAAATATTGGCAAGTCCGTAGCTACGAACTTTTCCGGTAAAGCAAATCCTGGAGGAGGAGCAAACTTTTCTGCGTCAAAGGACTTGTTCCCCATTGTATAACAAAGAACTAGCTTCTGTAACAACTTTTCTTTGATGGGTAATTGTTCCATCTTTTCTTGCAAGGCTAAAGCTTCAACACTTTTCTTTTCAATCTTTTCCATTTTCTTAATTCTTCTCTCCTCGGCCTCTTGAGCCTTTTCTTCTCTCAAACAAAGAATCTCTTGTTGAAGTTCTTCGATGGTTGGCATTGTTGTTGGACTAGGATTAGTTGTCGAAGAAAAGTGGTTTGAAAGGGGTTGATTTTTGGGTGGTAAACGTAGAATGCAAGTGCCCGGGGGTCCTCTTTCCCAAGCTTGAAAACCGGCCCTAAAGGAGTACGAAAGGATAAGTAAATCGATACGCTTGTTTAAAAAGGAAAAAAAAAAGCAAAAGACGTAAAATATATTCAAACGGATAACATCGCCCTTAAAAATTCTTCAATGAAGATATTGTTCGGACGAGTCAATTTGTTTTTTGAGAAATCAAAACTGATTCGTCCAGTGGGCGCGCGCAAGTGACTCAGTTGCGAGCGGCTGTCGCGCGCAACGAAATCACTTGTGCTGGGAGGGGTCGCGCAACTCATTGAGTTGCACGCGCCACCTGGTCGTAGATTTTTTTTTAAAAAAATTCGAGCGTTTTTTTGTCATCGTTTTTTTTTAATTCGTTTTTTTTAACTTTTTTTTTCATGCTATCCTTTGAATATGACGCTAAATCACGAAGAGGAAACTTCGTAATTGGGAACCTAAACCAAACTAAAAAGAGAAAAAAGAATACTATCCTAACACGTTGCATATAGTCACATAATCACATAAGCATGTTATAAATCAAGATTCACGCAATGTCGTTCTAAGGTCAAAAAGGCTTGGGTGTCCAAAGGTACCATATCTTAAGAAACGACGCACAAGCCCTCCCAACATTTTGTTGGCGATATGGGTGGGATGATTTTTATTGATTTCAGGATAGAAGCCTAGTGTTGGCAACCCCTAGTCAATGAGCCAATCCCCAATGGTTTAAGTGTGCTATGCTTATGCATGATGCAATGTTGCTTGTTTGGTTTTTACTCTTGTGCAAAAGGAAGATATTATGCGTTCAAGTCTCGCTCTCTAACTAGAGATTATCCAAGTTAATTCTCGTTATAACCCATAGGCAACCTAGTGATGGAAACCTTGGACCATAACTACGTATTAATCATGTAACCTCTAAGTCCCCAATTGAGTCGCCACTGTAAGAAGGGTGATCCCATCGTAAGGGGTACTCTCCTTAAATGCCCATTGCCACTTAAAAGCCTAGGACTTTACACTTGTTAGGGTGTAGTAGGATTTGAATTCCTGACTATTTTGGGGACCTTGAATTAGAATTGATTCTATCACTACGCTTTTTTGTAAGAAACAAGAAGGAGTCGCTTATGAGTTTTAGAAAAAACTCATAAACCTCGTTCATGCCTTTCTTCCATGTGGAGTTCATGGAATAATTAGCACGAATCATAAGTTTACCAATGCCCAAATTGGTCTATAAACCAGAAATGAGTTCGGGAGCGAGGGTACTAAAATAACGTTCCTTTTAGAAATGAATCGTTATTTTAGCCCTAGTACGGCCTCTACTAGCTCTTCCTTTTTTTACAATTTCATCACCAAACAATATATGCAACGCGATACCTAAAACTATGTTAGTTGATTGTATTTACAAGCATTAATTCACGTAGGAATTACATAGTAAAGTCGTTATTCTTATTTAATTAAATTCGTGAAAAGAACAAGAAAATAAACAATATTTTCCTTGGCTTAAGTGATCAACCAACAATTATTTAATTCAATTCTAATATTTATTTAATGCAAGATACTATGTGGAATTGATTAATTAATTATTTTAAAGGTGATCAAACAACACTAATTAATTAATTAAAGTCCTTTTAAATAAGAAAATAAATGTGATTTAACTAAGTGCTCGGGAATTTACCACTTCTCTTTGCTAGATCTCCGTTTAGAACACTTATGGACTCCTTTTTGTTGGGGAACCTCCACTGTAGTAACAAAATATCAAAAGATTGAGTGTTTAGGACAAGAGGGGCCAGGTTACACAAGTTCACAAGTATTTCGCCAGAGTTTTAGGTTATTTTCTGTCTGTTTAAGCCTCGGTCTAAGATCATATGTATAGGGAATGATTAAGTTTAGGGTTTCGAGCATTCTGCCGCAGCATGTGTCGCGTGCAATAGGATGAGTTGCGTGCGGCATCCCAGCGCAAGTGATTGAGTTGCGCTACTATGTGTAGCGCAACTAATTGTCTTACGCGCGACTTTTTGGTAAGATTCAATTTTATTTTTTCGTATAATTTTCATCTTAGTCGCATGTCCAATGAGCTTAAACAAATGTATGTGTCGGTGTCGTATCTAAGGGTGTGTAAAATCCTAGGCTATTTCGACAGTTGATTCTAGATGTAAATATTTAGGTAACTTAGGCAAGGAGGCTAAGTACTTCATACTTCATGATGCCATGATGATAAGATATGCTTCCACGTTATGTTAAGTTTTCATGACAAAAAGTTCCTAAGGGAAGTATCATTTGGTCATGTATCTGTGATGTGCGTGAAAGTGATACTAAAGTTAGGCTGCAAAGGCTAACGGTATGGAAAAATATTATTTTAAGAAGAGTCAAATGATGGTGACTCTTAGGCTAGGTAAGCTAATGATGTAGGGATCAAGCCCCCAAGTCTAGCTCTAAATGGAAAGGGATGAGCATTGGATATTCCTTGATATGATCATGGTGTGGGTGTGTGAATGTGAGTATGAATGCACTTTTATTATGGCCGCACCCCAATGAGGTTGTCAACGTATCGGTTAGAAAAAAGGTCGAACGTAGCTCTAGCCGAACCTCGCATACATGTGTGTATACCTTAAAGAGGTCGTTTTAAGGGTTGTAACGTGGTCAGGCTAAATGTTTGAAGAAGAAAGGGATAAAGGCTCAAGACCCTAGATAAGCCCCCAAGATGTGTAACCTTGCTTTTGAATCTATGTATTATTATGTTTGAGGTTTCTCACTCTTGAACTCTCTTTCTTTTATTTTTTATTTTTTTGCATTTATTATATTTGAATATTTTCAATAAGTGTGGGCAATCCCGATCATGCGGTCTATCACTCACTAGGCATTCATGTTTCTCAGGCACGGTACCGAGCACTCTATAAGTGATGCAATATGAGACGTGTTCATATCAAAGACATTGAAACACTTTCCCTTTTTAACACTTTTATTATTTTTATTTGCTCTTTTTCCTCTTTTAATTTTTTTGAAATCGCTCAAGCTTTTGAAATTGCATAAATTGCACATAATCCCATCCCAAGGTTAGGTAGATGTGGGTTGAAAGAAGAAAGGTCTATTGTTAGACAAGGCTCAAAATGGCTTGTCAAGAAAGGGTTATATATTTGAAGGGTGAAAGTGATATGGCATGGTTATAAGAGGTGCCTCAAATCATTGGTATAACTTCTGCTTAGTTCGGCATGGATTTTTTTTTAATGCAATGCATGATCATATACGAGAAAAAATAAATGCTCATTTTATTAAAAGAAAAAAGGAAAAATCCTACAAAATAAAGTCTATTAGAAGGAAAAAATAAAATCTAAGGAAATTAAAAGATACCTATGCTAGACTTAATAAGGAAAGGAAGAATAAAAGAAAATAGAAAAAGAGGTCACAAAATCTTGTCGTTGAAGCTCGCCTCGTGCCTTTTGTTTTATCATCACCCAGTCTTCTTGCCATTTAGAGGTATGGGAAGCTTGTTATTATCAATTAGATAGTGGATGACCTCCTTTAGCTTCCAACAACTCTCAGTAGTATGACCCCTACCTTGATGGTACTTGCGGTGTACATTTGGGTCCCAACTAGGAAACCTCTTCTCAGGTGGGGGATCTTGAATAGGTCCAATGGAGGTAATGAGTCCCTTGGCATGGAGTCGATTGAAAGCAGTATCATAGATAATCCCAATAGGAGTAAATTCCTTTTTAGTTGCTTTCTAGGTCCTTGATTATCCATGGCTAAGACTTCATTAAGGTCAAAGACACCAACATTGTTACTAGAGTAGGTGTTTTTGGAAGAAGAAGGGTGGTCGTTCCTCTTTCCTTTCCATCCACTATTGTTATTTCTACTAATTTTGGCCTTCTTGTTGCTTAGAGAAACATGAAGGAGATTTGAATCAATGAGGTCTTAAACACGATCCTCGAGGGTGAAACATTCTTCGGTGGTGTTACCATGGCCTCTATGATATTGTCAATAGGATTTTGGATCCCAATTGGAAGACCATTTCTCAGGTACTGGATCTAAAATTGGACCAACAGGATGAATGAGACCTTGGCCCTAGAGGTAGTTGAAAGTTTCGCTATAAGTCATTCCTATTGGTGTGTATATCAGTGGTCCGTTTTGCCCGCGGCTTAGGAGCATTGAGGTTTTTTATTAAATCCTCACTACAACAAATTAACCTTTGTGCCACGGGAAAAATCGTGGCACAAGTTTGAAATTACCGTGGCTATGAAGTGTAGCCACGGGAATTCCAAAATTTACTCCCGAGGCACAAGAGGCCGTGGCAAGAAATTTGCCACAGGAAAAAGGATGTCGAGGCAAATTTTGAATTTTATGCCATGGGTATTCACGTGGCAAAGAAATTCTTTTGCCACGAATACTAACGAGGCTAACAACTACTTTGCTACAAATTATACTGTGGCTAATATACTTAGTAGCCACAAATATTACCGTTGCTAATATGGTTGTTTGCCACAAATACTACCGTGGCACATAATATCCAATACCACAAATACTATCGTGGCTAAAGTTGTTTGTCACGAATTTTTACCGTGTCTACCAAATTTACTATCAATGATCTTTGTCGTTGGTTCGTGACTTGAAAATTTAAAATGACATTTTTTCATTCAAATAAAGCACATTTGGTTTTTTTAGACCAATATATAAATTTTGTAACAAATAATTAATTAGGAGAAATAGAGTTTCAAATTGATCTTAATATCCATACAAACTAAAATATTTGAAATTAGTATGATTCATCACTATTCACATACACGCACGAAAATAGGATAAAAAGAGTAATGCGGCCTTCTAATCCTTATACCATAGAAAAATAAAAATATTACATCATATGTAATTTGATAAATGTAGTATATCTTGTGATTCGCAGTCTTCTTTTTACCTACAAGAATGAAAAACAAAAATAATTAGCTATAATTTTTTTTTATTTTTTTTTAACAAGGAAAGGAAACTATACCAGTACTAGATGATTATAGCATCTGGGAAAATCAATGTTTGTGATCAAATAGGGCCTCCATAATTGCTGAAAAATTGAAAATTGCAAAACATGGAAGCTGCTACTACCGCAAGCAATAAAAATAAAACAGCAACAGTAATTTAAACTAAAAGCATAAGGCATAAAGGTAGATAGTAGTAGGGGAGCCCAACCATGGCTCAAGAGAAGCTGAGGACATCAGATTTTGCACCATTAATCATGGCGAGAGAGTGAGCAAGTTCCTTGGTGTAGGCTGCAGTCAAGGTAGGAGGAAAGAAGAAGTGGAAAACCAAATTGTCCTGTTGTGAGCTTCTATCTATGTCAGCCAATCCATGGGAAATTTCGTTTGCCGTCCTCTTTAAATGAAGCACTGTAACCTGCCAATTTCTTTGAAGCAGTTCAGCAACATCTCTGATGATGTTGGCAAGAAGGTGATCAGTTTACAGCTCCAAAAACCTGATTCCCCTCTCCCAGGTAGTATTCAATCCTTCTAGTGGCTGGCCCTAGGGAGCTATAAAAATTATTTAAAAGCCTAATAAACTATAAATTATATATAGTAAAGCCAACACATACTTGGCAGACTACCTAAATAGTGAGGAATTTTCCACTGAACTGACTCATAGACAGATTCAGAGTCTAAATATTAGTGTAGGAATTAGCAAACATGGCTTCGGAAAAAAAAGAATAATATATTATAGAAGGCTACCAAGTATAAAAACAATACATTCATTTTGGAATGGACAAATAAGGCATGTGATATTACAAGATTAATACAACATGAGTAAATTGACAGGAAGAGCTCCTTGCAGGCCAGACAACGACAACAGGAGTTGCTCGATATGGAATTATTTTCTCCACATGCTAGAGTAAATTATTTTGTTTACCTAACTCTTTTATCTCTAGAAAACTAAGTTGTTCTTTTGGTCAATCAAGGATATATAATCAGTCCTAGGAGATTTTTGCTAGTGTTTAGCACATGAAGAAGGGTATCATATGAAGTTACTAAAAAGTCAGATCATAAGGAATAAATTGATCAAGGCTACACAACAGATTATTGTCTAAGTAAACTAAAGCAACAAAACTCTCAAATAAATGTAAAACAAAAAGCTATAGTTGACCGAATATGAATTCAGAGAGAGAAACGGTAATTCAGAAAGATCGAGATGTACTTACTTCACTTTTGATGCACCTTCACTTCCTGAATCATCATTATTTAAAGAACCTCCTGCTTCAAGAAAATCCAAAAGTTGACTAAATTTTTTCTCCCAAACTTCATTGTTCTCTGCAATTTTTTTGTCTACATCATTCCTAACAGCTTCCGCTTCTTTTTTGGCTTGTTCAGCTTCTATTTTCGCTTGTTCAGCTTCTATTCTAGCATTTTCAGCATCTTTTTTTGCTTCTTCAATTGCTTGATTTGCTTTCTTTTTAACTTCATTCACCTCTTTAGAAAGATCTAATCGAGAAGGCTTTACTTTGAAATGTTGTGTAATACTTCTACTAGGTCCATAAGCTTTCAAGTACCCGTGTGTATCTTTTCCAAGCACATCTTGAATGATTTGCTCATCCGTTTTCTCATTAAGACCTTGATCCCTTTGCTCCTTTAGTTTGTTTATCTCATCCTATTATTACACAAAATTGCTAAGTTAGAATCTAAGATAGAGAATGTTATATGAAAATAGTAATTAACAATCATAACTTACTACTGCACGGGTGTTATTTTCTAAAGTTACTGCATTCACAGCCTTCTCAGACTTTCTCGTACGAGATGCAAGTAGTAGATCAACACGAGAACACTTCCCACCATTCTTCTTCCTCTACATCACAGAGATTTTAAAGTCAGATTATACTCATTATTACTAGTAATCTATCATGTATTAATTACAAGTAATGCATTTAATTACGTACAATTTCTTGTCTAGTGCGACCGAAGCTTTTAGTACCATTGTAGTGAAGCAATTTGTTTTACGCCCAACTACTCCAATCTTTGTTTGTTGGCTGCAATTGTTAGAAGCCTCTTTCTTTCATTTTGAAATGTTAGAAGAATATCCATCAGGAACCTTCAAAGTCTCTAAAAACTTACACACCTTTTCTTTTTGTGCCTTAGACAAGGTGTAAAGTGCTGGAGGAATATGCCACTTTCCATTATTTAATATTGGAGCAAGATGCTTCATAACCTTCAAATGCTTTAGATTTTGTCTAGCCTTTAAATTATCTTTTGATTTCCCATCAATATCCAGCAAAGTACCGAGAATATTATCAAGTACATTTTTTTCAATATGCATGACATCAAGATTGTGTCGAAGCAAAAGGGTACTCCAATAAGGCAATTAAAAAAAATACTTTTCTTCTTCCAATTATCATCTCTCTTTGGAAATTTCATTGTTTTTCCTAATTTCATGTCTTCAAGATCTCTAAGTTGCTCTAAAATCTCATTCGAAGATAAATGTTTAGGAGGACCTCTTGTTTCTACTTTTCCATTAAAAGATTTGTTATCTCTCCATTTATGATCAGTAGGAAGAAACCGGCGATTATCCATGTAACAACATTTTCCCTGATTTGGTTGTCGAGTAGAGCTAGTTTCTTTCATACAATATGGACATGCTTTATAGCCTTTGGTAGACCACCCAGATAAGTTAACGTACGCTGGAAAATTATTTATGGTCCATAATAATGCAGCACGCATTTGAAAGTACGCATCCTTTGAAGCATCATAAGTCTTGGCTCCAGTTTCCCACAATTCTTTTAACTCCTCAATTAATGGTTGCAAGTATATATCAATGTTATTTCCAGGTCCACTTTTCCCTGGAATTAACAAAGATAGTATTGTGTAAGGTTGTTTCATACACATCCATGGAGGAAGATTGTACACAACAAGCACTACTGGCCATATACTATAGTCACTTCTAAGCCCGCCAAATGGATTGAATCCATCACTTGCTAAACCCAGCCTTACATTACGTATCTCTGCAGAAAAAGAAGGATGTTCTTTATCAAAATGCTTCCAAGCTTGACAATCTACCGGGTGTTTAAGGACTCCATCATCTTCGCGTTTATCAGAATGCCATCTCATCTCACTTGATGTTTTAGATGACATAAACAACCTTTGCAACCTTGGAATTAGTGGGAAATAGCGTAGTACTTTTGGTGAAGCTCTATTGCGCTTAGTATCACATATGGAACACTTTTCAAGGTTAGCATTTTCTTTCCAAAATAACATACAATCATTTTCACATGCTTCTATTTTTTTATAGTCGAAACCAAGATCAATAATCATCTTACGTGCTTCATAATAATTAGAAGGCAAATCAACACCTTCAGGCAAAGCATTCTTGAACAGTTGAAGCATATTAGTAAAAGCTTTGTTAGTCAGCCATCCATACATTTGATTTGGAATAGCTTTAGAATGAATGACAATTTGGAGAATTTGTCACAACCAGAGTACAAAGTTTGTTGAGAATCTCTCATCAAATTTTCAAACATGTTTGCCTCATTTGTATGCTTAGTAAATCTAGGATAATCAAACTCGGAACCCTGTTGCTCTTCATCCCACATGTCATCTATCTCATCATTTGAGACTCCAAGACTAAACCTATCATGGATCATCCTAAATATATCATCATTAGCACTTTCTCCCAATTCATTTCTACTTTTTTTTTGTGGCGGCTTGTATTCTCTATGATAAATCCAACGAACATACCCTTGCACAATTCCATTCACCAACAAGTCACTGTATATTTCGGCCCTTGTTTTATGTTGAACATTATTGCAACGATTACAAGGGCAAGGTACCTTCTTATCATCCTCTCCTATATAACTATTTGATGCTAAGTCACGAAAAGCAAACTCAAGAAATGAATTAACCCCTTTTATGTATAAGTTGTCTGTCCTATTAGCACACCTCATCCACTCTAACCTCTCTTGAACATCCAACGTATCCATGTGTAAAGAAGGGCTATGAATACATAAAAAGTTAAAAAAAAAAAAAAAAAAAAAACAAATGAATGAATTAAGTTGCTCCTAACTTGAAAGAACAACATAGAAAAATTTTCATCTTCATGAACTTTAAGCAAATACTCAACATTACTTCTTTGATTGTAATAATCAACATGTTACTTTTGTAAAGTACCATTAGACATTTATACATAAACTGAATTTTCACAACTAACTTCCAATTCAGCACATTATCACATATACAAACAGTTGACCCCTCCTTGAGTGCACACCTTCCCTCCCCCTGGCTACAAACCTGCCCCCTCCCTTAACTTGTTACACCTGCTTACACAACTCTCCCTTGCTTGCACATTGAACTCATCCCCTATTTGTACACTAAACTCATCCCGTCTCTGCCTGCCCCCTTACCTGCACACACTAATCCCATCTATTCTCGTTCCCCTCCCCTTGTTGCACACCTTCCTTCCCCCTGCGTACACAACTCTGCCTTTCTTGTACACTAAAATCATCCCTTACCTGCCTGCCCCCTTCCCTACACACTGAACTCACCCCGCCCCCTTCTCGCACACACTAATCCCCTCTCTTTATGCCCCATTCCCTAGCTGCACATTTACCTTATCCCAGCCTACACACCCCAACATTAATTTTCATTGTAGTTTCATGGTCAATTTTGTTAATTAGCTTTGTAATTATTCTTATTTGTTTCAAAAATTGGTATTAGTGAGCTTCTGTCAGTTCATGTTGCAATAAATTTGTAGTTAGAAGCTTAGAGCTAGTATTATCTAGTAGTAGTTTTGGATTAAGCTTATGTTCTAATTTTATAGGGATTTTTTTGATAAATAGCTTTACTTATCTAAGTGGACATGACATTATTTAAATCATCATTTACTTTTGTTTTTTTGGACTATTAGTGTTAAATGAAAACAGATACAAAGTTAGGCTTATACAACACATATTAGCATTTTTAACCAATGTGGTTTAACTGTTTAAGCCTTTAAAGACAAGTTGATTCTAAAATATTGGGTATATAGGCAATGTTAACACCAAACATGAATGAAAAATCGACACAAGGTCAATGCAATAGGCAATGTTTGGTCATGCAGATTTATTGAGATTCATGCTAGATGTTAATACATATAATCAGATTAAGCCCATGACCCACCTACTTGGATTGGTTAAGCCTAGTAGCCAAGGGGCTCAGATTAAGTATCCTATAAATGAACATCAAACATATAAAAGAGCAGAACAATCGGCTGCAAGTATCTTCCTACAACTGAACAACAGGGACCTTAAAGACCATGAAGCTAATCAAGATAAGTAGATAACCAACAACAATCACAGCATATCATCAAAGAAATTACTTTTTAAAAATAAATCAAATTAATTAAATGAAAACAAGAAACCTGCCAGAAGAAATTATTAGAATTAAACAACAAAAATCAGTTGAGCCACACCAAATTGAAGCAAAAATTGGAAAAAAAAAACATCAAAATTTGAGAACAATTCGATTCAAGCATAGCAACTAGATTCCATTGTAATTCAATTGCTACCACATAAGTATTGGAAACAATAAATTAAAATCAACATTGATTCACACATAAATAAACTACATATAAGAAAAACGAACAATAAATAGATCTAACCTTGAAATTTTGACCAAGAATTAATCTTGCGCGTTAGTCGAATCTTCGATCTAGGTATCGTTTAAACGGTTTGGTTCTCCAACGAAAAAGATTTCTGGTTTTTTTTTTATAAGGGAAGGTTTCTGAGTTTTAAGGCATATTTTGGGGTTTTGCTAAAATTTTTAATAAGTTGGCGGCTAATGAAAGGGAATTAAGCGCCTAATCAATTTTGGGATTTGTGATGATGTTTTTGTTTTTGTTAATTAACTTCCTAATCAGCAAATCAGTAGTTTTTTTTTTAAATTTTATTTTATTTTATTTTATTTCTGGAAGGAAAGATCATCTTATACAACTAATTGTTAGCTTATAATGTAACATGTATAAATTATCATACAAACTAAGGCATGTGATACTTTATAAAACGTATCAATATAGTATAATGAGCATATGTCCTTTATAATCTATATTTTATAAATATAATTTATGATAACTCTAATGTTAATAATTTTTATTTCATAATACATATCTCATGATTAAAACTAATTAGTCATGAACATAATAATTATATCATAATATATTGACATTAGTTTAAGTTTTTTTTTTCTTTTCCTTCAATGAATGTTCCAGGAATTTGGGTTAATTTATGTACGTCCTAAAAATATACTACCTCTGTTTCACATTTTTTGAAATTTTGAAGGGTGTACGGATTCACAGGCAAAATTTGTTTGTGAGTGTAAGATAGAGAGAGTGAAATAGGAATGCATGTGATGAAGAGAGAGATAGAGAGAAATGACAACCTAAAAAGGGGAAAAAAATATTAGTTGCAAATAATGTGTAGCATCCATTATTGGAAAAAGTTGCACAAAATATGAAACGGAGGTAGTCTTTTGATGTGGTAAAAGTGTTAATTTGTTGTAGTGTCACCTGAGACAAGGAGATCTGGTATGATGTTAATAAGGTCTAATATGATATGATCTAAATTTTTATTATCTGGTCGTCTGATTTGATTTAATAATTTGAGTAAATTTTGACCACATTTTAGTACTAAGCTATAATTAAACAAAAATATATATTATCAAAATATATTTTGTTAGATTCGTCTTATTATGAACTTTTCAAAATTGGATTTTTAAATACATGAAAAACTGTAAAAAAATTTGATAAACTAAAACACATCAAACACAGCAGAATTAGAAAATAAACCTATTCAAAGTAACCTGACACTGGTTAGCTATATGCATGATGAGAGAGATTGACTTCCGCTCTTTCAACATTGAATATGATGCAATGCTGAAAAGTGCTTCTGATTTTAACAATCTCCTTCCAAATTCAAAAAAAAGGTGAATATCCAAGGGTCCCTTGCTTTTAAGCGAAGTGACAAGTGAGACAGAGTCAGTTAAGATCTTAATTAATTGACCTATAACCATTTTCACGGGCCTATCTTAATGCATAAAGACAAGCTCATGTAAGGGTTTTCAATTCAAACCGAACCATCTCGAATTAAAACTAGCTAAAATTAGAATATTTAATGAGGTTGTTACATCAGTATATCCTTTTACCTATTTACCCAAGGCTTAAGTTACGTGTTACTTTAAGAAAGAGTTAGAGGTTAACTAAATAAAAAAAATTGAGTTCTTTAATCCAAATACCATCTTAATAAGCCAATATAAAGCTGACAAACAACATTATTAGAGTAATATTAGCTTATTGTTAAAACATTATTAGAGTAATTTTAGCTCATCGTTAACCCGATTCTAATTATTTTTATAAAGCCAAACTCATATAAGGGTATTCAATTCGAGCTGAACTATCTCAAATTAAAACTTGATACTATTAAAGTAAACCTAGTCATGCTATATGTAATAATTTAGTCTTTGGTCTAGCTAGCTTACTTTATATGTAGTTTTTCAATAATACTTAATTACATCATTTATATTTTATAAGGATACACAACTAGTAATAAATTTATATAACTTTAATGAAATTTTTCATCATATGCTTGTCTTATCAATGTAATGCAAATGTGCAACTATGCTCATATCTACTACTCACTTATACCATATTAAATTTATATGTATATTTATAAATTAATGAATTTAGAATTATTCTTGCATAGTGACGGAGTTCTATGTAATATGTAATTGTTTCACACTATCAAAAAAAAAAAAAAAAAAAAAAAAAGAGAGAGAAAATCAAATACGGATTTTTTTTTTTTTTTTTTTTGTGTTAACGAGGAAGTGATACGAAATTACAATTTTATATATAAAGTGTTTTTTTTAATGAAGTTATATAAAGTGGTTAAAAAATATCTATATTTCAATTTTGCTAATATACAAATGAATTTTAGGCGGAAAAATTACCTCCATAATCAATAAAACATTTGACCTGGTTAAAATTTTGATGGAAATTCTTCCCTCTAAAAGCATTATTTGGCGGAAAAACTTCCTCCGAAATACATGTAATTTATGAGTTAAAAAAATAAAGAAAAGAAAAATGAAGTAAAGCATAGCTACTTCTCCAACGTTCTTCGGTTCTTCCCATCATTCTCTATTCTCTAACGACCATCTCCTAAAGTGATAGGTAGTTTCCTTCTCTCCGAAATCTGAAATTTAATATTTCTCTAAAATTAGTTTCGTCAAATCAATTTGGGGCTTCTTTTTGTGTTTTTTTTTTTTTTTTGATATTATTGATATCAATTTGGGGTTTCCTTAATTCCATGGGTTGTGAAATTTTTATAATCTATCACCATCTCCCATAGATCAAGTCAAAGACGAATCCATGAAAGAATTGCAAAACTTGAACTCCAACTCTCTTCCTTTACTTCTTCCGATCGCCGTCACTGACGCCACCTAATAGCGTCTTTCCGGTGATCTGAGAGGTGCAAAAATGGCGATATGTTTGGTGGCTTCAATTGCAAAGTGGTAAGTGGTTTTCTAATTAGTTAATTCGATTTATATCCTAATCCTATTGATAGGTTTTTTTTTTTTTTTTTTTTTTTTTTGCAATGGGTGATTTAGTTGTATTTTTATTTCGGTTGAATTCAATTAAATTTAATTGTGCTATTATGTACGAGTAATTGATGCCTAATTGAAGTTTAAAATGGAAATTAAAATTGAAATGGAGGCTGAACTAAAATGTATATAGAGTGGTTTGGTATTGGAGTCTAATGTGAGTATTGTGTTATTGGGGGGTTCGTTTTGTCAAGCTTTTATGATGATTTGTTGTTAATGATCAAAGCGATACTCTCAGCAAATTTCTTGTCTTTGGTAATTTATCTTCTGTTAGCATTCTCTTACTTGCCTGAATCAGCAAGGTGGCTTGTCAGCAAGGGCCAAGGGAAGGAGGATATCTGAAGCTAAGAAGGAATTAATGAGGTTACGAGGAAATAACGATGTCACATGTGAATCTCTTCCTTAAATTTTTGTTTTATAGTATGTGGCTTACTGTAGTTTTGTGACTTTTGTCCTTGTTTTTGGATTCAAGTAGTGTCTAAAGAATCTAGTTGTAACATTCAAGAAGACCAGCAAGTTACTTATATTATTTGTCAAATGTGGGCATTTTTATGAATCCAACAGTCAGATATGCATGCATACTAAGTGCTGATTAAGTGGTATTAATGTATTATGCTTTCCCAAAGTCTTAGCTCAAAGTTTGAATATGATTTTGGAGTTGAAACTGTAACATGATGTTTGCTTAGTATTAAATGTGAAGACTTAAGTTGATGAATGTGCGTTACTTGTAGACTCAAATAATATTTCAATTCATCCATAGTGATTTAGCTTGAATTGACTCTTTGTAACCAATCAATTCGAGCACGAAAACAAGCAATAAATTGTACTTTATTAAAGTACTTTTACTTGTAGTATATATAAAGAAGGAATTTTGACTTGAAATATTTGCTGCAGATGTCGAGGTAGTCTGGTGCCAGGAAGAGGCAATGAACATGGGCGCTTACAGCTATATTGCACCTCGTCTATGTCCAGCAATGAAATAATTAGACAGGAAGTGCTGATGACATTGAGTATGTTGGGTACCTTCCATCTGCTGTAACTGCTACTAGTTTTATCTTAGTTCATAGAAAAAGACACACCGAGCTTTTGCAGTTAGCATTGCAGCCAGAGCCAGTCCCATTCCCATGAGCCAGTGGGCTGGTGCACGCTTAACACTAATGGAGCAGCAAAGGGCCCTCTTGGGCTAGCTGAGGGAAGGGAAATTATCAGATATGAGACAAGTTAATTTCGAGGTGTTCTGCTACTGTTGTTTGCCGCCACTGCTGGCGGCTCCTGCTGTTTCCCGCCACTACTGGCTGCTACTGTTGGCTGCCACTATTGTCTGCTACTACTGACTGCTGTTTGCTGCTACATGCTGCTGTCTGCTACTCTGCTAGTAGTTGCTGTTAGTGCTGCTGTCTGTTAGTAGTTGCTGACTTGCTGTTAGTGCTGCTTGATAGCTGCTGTTATTATTGTTGTTTACTGATTCCGTGGTGATTTTTTTTAGAATTGAGGTTTTTCTTGTTTCCTCACTTTTTACAAGCTAGAGACCTACGGAGTAAGTTTTTTCTTTTTGTTTTGACTATTATATTGGTTGGCCAAACATAAAAATTGGTGTATGGATGTTTTTTTTTTTGTATGAGTTATGAAATTATTTCAATTCAATTTATTGTTTAGTATCATATACGTGTAATTCCTCATTCATGGTTGTACATATTTTTATTTTTTTTATTTTTTATTTTTTGAAACAAGCAAGAGGGAATTTATTAACTTAAATCAAGTTCCGCCAAAGTGATTAAACATTGGGGAAAGTTCAACATACATATGCTCCAATGAGATCGAAGCATCCCATCTAGCTAAACAATGTGTAACTACATTCCCACCCCGCTTCAAATGAACACAGTTAAATGACATAAAAGAAGGTTTACTATGAATAATTTCATCATATAAGAGATAGGCAGGAGAAGCCCCCTTCAATTCATTGTTGATAGCCGATACAACATTGCTAGCATGCATCACATTCGAGTATATATGACATCCTCAAAACCAAACCTGCTCGTCAATTGCACACCATGCATATGCTGCAGCCCCTGCTTCAGCAAGCTCAACAGACCACCGCACCCCTTAATTATTAAGGATTATCGGCTTAGTGCAATTTTACATTAGTTCATATTAGAATAGTATCTTTTATGTATATGTTATACTATCTGCATTATAATTGATAACATTAATGATTAAAAAATTGTAAAAAAAAAAAACCTTGTATTTGTGGGCTATTTTACACTAAGGTCTTTTTTATTTTGGAAATTATTAATAATTATGAGAGATAATAATTTTAAAATGAAATTATTGAATTTTATTTGCGTAAATGTCATACGATTATAGATTTATAATGGTGCATAATCAAGTTTCATCAATTTTACATGTAAGAGTTTGTAAATAAATCTTTTTACACAGTCGTGAATATCTCATGGTTAAAACTAATTAAATAATTGATAACATTAGTCTTAGTTTATTTTCCTTACAAATATATAATTCGTTTGTATTAACATATTGCCACGGAAATAAATTTTAATGTGGCACAAGTGTTAGAATGATTGTCACAGTTAAAATAAATAAATACCCGTGACACAAGTGTTTGTTTGCAACGAGAAAATTATTTGTTGCGGAAACAATGTCCAATTGCCACGGGAATATAATTATGTGTGGAAAAAGTGTTTATTTGCCACGGGGAAAAAAATTTAGTCGTGGCACTAGTTTCAATTAGCCACGAACTCATTTTTCCCATGGCATAAAATTTGCTGTCATATCAAGTTTATAATTGAACTTATTTTTCCTGTGGCAAGCTCAAATTTTGCCACAAATTTTGTATTCCCGTGGCATAATTCGTGGTACAAGAGTCAATTTTTTGTAGTGCCTTGATGGGAGGAAGAGGAAAACTGTGATCCTCCTTTTTGTCCTTTCGGTCATGACTATGAGAACTTTTTTAGATAACCATTATCCGGTTTGCTAGTCCTTCTATTGCACCCATAAGCATGACAACAGTATTTTGTAGTTCATAAACGTCCTCTTCCAGACTTGACGAGTTTTCCCCGGTATTACTTAAGAAAATTTCTTCTTTACTGACTATTATTAGGACCCTTTTTCTTTTATCAAAGAGTGCTATCTTAATAAAAGTGTTTTCTTGGTTAAACACTCTTCTCTCCTCGATCAAGTGCTGTAGAAAGGGAAGTTTGGGGTAAATTTTTTATTTTTGACTCAAGCTCTATTCAACATGCAATAAATGAGAAGAGATCATGGAGGAAAAAGGAGAATTATATGAGTGGAAAAATGATGTTGATAGAGAAATATGGGAGAATTAGGAATAGAATATGCCCTTAACTCAAATGACAGAAAAATGACTAATGCATGAACCTAAGACATGATCATGGTGACATATATACAAAGTGTGCGCTAAGACTAGTGAGTATAGGTGACATGCTTGGCTCGTGTCATGACCATGTGACTATGTGCTTAGACTTAACTAAGGACTAACCATAGCTTCTGTCGTTAATAAACTTATTAATTAGACTCGGTGTGAAGACTCGAGTAGAAGACTAGACTGTCGCCGAAACAACAGAACTGACGCCACACAACAAAATCAGCGCAAAACGACAGAGCTGTCGCATCGCGCCAAACACTAGTGTGTTGCGCCACAGTCCAAACCTTTGAGTTATTGCTGAAGCATCAGTCTAGGTCTATTTCCAGTATTTTACTCTAAAAGGACAAGCCTATAGTCATACTAAGTCTAGTTTGATCAATTTATTTAGACTCATATTAATTAATTAATTAATCAAAGTCCTTTAGTTATTAATTAATTTATATAGACTTATTCCCAAGTCAAACAAACGGTTAATGTAAGCATTCATAGGCTATGCACAAGTAAGAATGCACAAGTAGTCAAAAACAATATGATGTAATAAGTTTGCAACCTAACCATGGCTCTAGTTCTCTAAAGTTCAGGATATGGGTTAGTCAAAGAGGGTCCATGGCTATGAGTCTGAATAAACCGCGCGAAAGCCTTACCTTTGGAAGGGTTGGCGCGAGTGGATGGGACCCTGTGAGTTAAAATCGCTTCCACGGTTTGGTGAATTCAACAAACTCGGATGTACCCTTCGTTTCCATGAGCGTTCGATTGGGTAGATGAAGTGTGAATTTCCAGAGGGTTATGGACATATGTAGAACACATATGGGTTCAGAAAAGTGAGAAAAACTCAATCAGGAAGTAGAATCGAGCGAACATTACTAGAATCGGTCGAAACAAAGAAGGTAGATTTATGGCCCGGTATTGTAAGAACATGGCGTGAGACAACAGAGCTTGTCGCCAAAAGATAGCTCTGTCGCCAAACGACATTGGTGTCGCGCAACGACAGAGCCATCGCATTTTATTGACTCTGTTTTCTCAGCGCCGGTTCCTACATGCCTCAACAACTTTCTGTTCTTTGAATTTTCCGATTTTTCGTAGCTTTTTTTCGATCCTAGTTGTGAAAGATATTTTTCAAATTTCCTACATGTAAAAGTCCTATGTTTTTGACGCATTATGGATGGTCTATCCAATGCGGACCTTTTTTATGCATATGTCAATAATGTTAATCAAAATTATGCACATGAATACTGAAAACTTTTCGTGTCTCATCCACTCATTCTTAATTATTGCCAAAATTTTTAGGAATTAAAATAGAAATCCTCCCCAGTGGAGTCGCCAAAAAACTGTAGGGAATATTTCAAGCATCCCACACTTGAGCCCCACTATGATCATACACTTAAGCATGGTGGCGTCCAAAGGGAAGGAAGCTAGAGTAAAAGAGTCGCCAACAAATTTTGGGAACTTGTAAACTGTTCACAGGGTGAAGATTACACCCCTTCCGATCCATGAGATCGTTTACTCCATAGTGGTCTAGAACCATAACTGTATATTCGGGGATGAAGGTACAAATCCAACCTAAAAGAGATTGAACCTGCCCTAAAAATAGGCCTCTACTTTATTCTTCTCATATTCATGTGCGCTTTCTGACTAACGTACAATCGATAGGTTAATCCTCAAACTGTTTAATCTATGTTGGTTGAATATTAATGCACAAACAAATCTATTATTGGCGATCACTTGAATTATAATCATATTAGCGTAAACAAGATTATTAATTATCTTATTAAGCGTGATTACAAGTACAAATTCCCTTTAAACATGCATAAAAGGTGTGATCAAGCAATAATAATAATAATGATAAAGCAACATAATACGACAAATCATCATCATCATAATAATATTCTCATCAAAGCATAATAATAGCAAGATCCTAGGCATGATACTAACAAGATTTTTATTCCTAACATGATACTAACATGGTATTAGAAAGAATAGGAAGCAACCTATGCATGACACTAGAAAGCAATAAATAACATCCTAACATGATACTAGGAATTAATATAATATTAACATGCTTTCTATATCAAAAGAATAACAAAGTAATTAAATTACTTACTTGGATGCCTCGTGTCTCTTTCTTTCACGTCTAGGGCGAAGGCAACTTCGAATTTGGCTAGGTGTATCTAGAACTTGTGAACGCGGAATTTTGTAAAAGGGTGTAGAAGGTTTAGAAAGAGGGAGAAAGAATAAGCTTCTAGCTCTTAGAGAGAGAGAATAGAATTAGATGGTTGTTGACGATTGAAAACGGGGAAATACGACCACTAATTGTGACAAAATAGTCCGGAATCGATAGAAACTAATCAGAATTTGAATTGGAATAAAACAATCCCAGTCGCGAGCGACAAAGTTTGTCACTATGCGACAACAATCAAGCATGGCGACAAGCTTGTTGTAATACCTCGTATTTTTATACGTATTTTAATTGAGAAGTATTTAATTAAACTGAATTGTTTTATTTGAAGCATTTTAATTATTTATTTTAAATAAGTTTAGGAATATTTATAAAAGGAAAGTTTATTAAATTAATTAATTTAATTAAGTTGGGGTTTAATTTAAGGAAAGTTTTATTTTAGTAAAGTTTTATTAGGGATGGGATTAGGAAAATTAAAAGAGGAAAGTTAGGGAAAAAGGGTTTCTAGAGAAGGGGTATAAATTTTCAACACAAGAGGCAAATCAATGTATGCCTTGTGTGGAGAAAACCGAAGGTAAACTTCTTTCTCCTTTCTCCTTATTTTTCTTTCTTTTTCTTTCTCTTTTTCCCCTTCCCCTTTTTCTTCCTTTCGGCTCCCCCTTCACCACCACTGGTCGACCACCAGCAGCGGTTTCCGCCAGCCACTGGCAGCAGGCACCCACTGGCCCCGGCATCAGCCTAGTGGCTGTCGACTGCCATGGTTTTTGAATAAAAAAAAATTTTGAAACTTTGTTTTAAAAATCAATTTAGTCCCTAGATCTAAATATTAATTATGAGTTTTGGGATTTGATTTTTGATGTTTAATTATGAGCTGTATGTTAATTAATTTTAAGATTATGTTTTTAATTAAAAAGCCCCAATTTTTGAAACCCTAGGTTCTTTATTTGTAAATTATTGAAGGGTTATGATGTATAATGGTTTAGAGTTTTTATTAAAGTATTTAAAGGTTTAATTACAACAAGTTTTAATTAAAATATAGTGCTGGATTTTTTGGTAGAGCATTTAAAATCAAGTTTCCTTAAGGAATTTTAATTACCCATTAATTAGGATTTATGTATGATGTTTTAATTATAATTTCAGCTTATTTTAATTAAATAATGAGGGGTTTTATAATAGTATATGTTGTTGGAAATTTGTGTAGAGTGGATTTTAATACTCTTCTATGATTTTAAATTGTAGGAGATTTTGACGTGAGCGATTTTTATTAGTCGTGGCAATTTTAAGATCGTATACAAGGTACGTTCGCGTACTTAGCATAATTATGGTGAGGTAGTAGCATGCTAAATGTGTTTGATTAATTTCAAGTAGTATCATGCTAGGTTTGGAATGGAAATTATGATTTGGATGTTATTGGTGATTGGATTATGAAGCATGATTTATTTGTGATGGATTAATGAATGGAAAATAATAGTTTAGAATATTATTTATGAACCACATATTTATTTATGGCATGTTAAAGAGCATGTTTAATTAAACTAAATGTTGAATTTGGTTTGGAATATTGAAAAGGAATTTTATTCTGGTTCATATAATTTTTATTGTTGCTATGAGCATGAGGAAAGAGCTATATAAATGTCTATGCACTCGAGGAATAAATTGTATGTTAATGACTTCGTGCACTTAAGGTGTTTTTAACACCGAGGGATAGGACTTGTGGTGATTTATGCGTTTAAGGTGTCATTGGCATCGAGGTAGAATTAAAAAGGATTCAACATTAAATATTATGTGGTCACTTATTATTCAAGAATTTAAATTAGTATATTTGATTGTTTGAATAATTATTGTTGATTTAATGATTATGGTTTGAGAGTCATCACCAAGTTTAATAATTTGTAAATAAAGTAAAATGAAAGAGATTATGCACCAAAACTCTTGGAACGTATATACCTTGAGTATGAACCCATGGGGGGAGTTATAGGGTTTTATATTTAACCATAACTTCTACTGGAGTACAGGACGCTGTACATTCCTTTTATTATTATTATGCGCAGGAATTCCTCCACCTATGTGTGGTTATTGATGCTGGAACGGTTAGCTCCCGTGTCAATAACCTCAATTTACTTGGGGGAGGTTAGAGGGGAAACCCGTTCGATGCGTAGTCAATATTATATAAATTATGTAGTGGTCTAGTGAGAAGTTTTATTGAATGTTGTATGCTTGAAGAACAGGTGCAACGAGGTAAGTTGTGTGTTAATAGGAAATTGTATGCTAGTGTGTTAATTACGCTTATGTACTCAGCTTTGCTGATTTTGTGTTTTGTGTGTTTGTTTTCCTTGTCTTTATCTTGGCCCTATGATGATCCATTTTCACTATTTTCAATGGAGTGTAGTGGAAACAAGTAGAGATAAGCTTTTTAGTTAATGAAGCATATTCATGAATGGGCATGAGTGAAGAGCGAATCATGCTAGTTTCTATAAGTATATGAATGTGTTATTGCTTTATTTATTTATGACTTTACTATTATGCATGACTTACGAAAGGTTTTGAATTTGGTTTTGTTTTTAATAAGGGCCTACAATGGTTCCAAGTTGTAGGTTGATTTTATTATACTTTGTTTGACTTTGGTTTGACTGTACTTCTGTTTACTGACTTTTCAAGTTGACTTGTTTTGAATTGTTTTGAAATTAGTCTTCCGCTATTTGTTTTTGATAGTTTCCTTAGCCGTTTTCAAGGTGGCGGTAATATAAATGTCTTAGATATTCCTATTTAAAGTTTTAAACTGGGCAAAACATGTATTTTAAAAGGAAGGAATTTCTAGGGTGTTACAAAGTGTTATCTGGGAGCTTAGGTTGAGATTTTAATGCCACTAAAGCTAAAAACGTGTTTTAAAGTGTTTTAATTTTTAACTTGGCCAAGTACTTATTTATTGGTAAAGCTTCTAGAGAATTAATTTTTATTTTACTTTATTTTATTCTAATTATTTTATTTTGGGAAGATTAAATATTTACTGATTAACTTTAAAACCGAAATTTTCTTCTTTTATTATTTTAATAAGGTTTGATTTTTTTTTTGGGGCCGAATTTTTTTTTTATTTTTATTTAAATGGTCCAAATTTTTTTTAAGAGGGAAGGTCCAGAATTTTTTTTTTTAGGGAGGTCCAAATTTTTGCCTTCTTTCTTATTTAATTTTGAAAATTTAATTAAAAAGGAGTAAAAAATATTTTTAGTTTTTTCAATTTGCAAGAAAGCATGGATTAAGGTAAGTATTATGTGTTAATAGCTTTTGAAAAGCATGTTGGTGAGATTGGGTAGGAATGAAATTGGGCATATAAGTTAGAAATAATCATGTTTTTGTATGCATTAATATTTAGGTTGTGATGTTTAATCATGTTTATGGATTACTTGTGAGCATGTAATTAGGTGATTAGGAATGATTAAAACTGTTTGATTGAACATTGAACCTAATTCATGCGAGAAATGTATTATTTATTTTTTTTTCTTTTTTTTTGGAAAAGGAATTCTAATCTAAGTCTTTTCCTTTACAGGATGTCAATCTTACCTAGCAAATTCACCCACTTGGGCACACTCGTTAAGAAACATAATGAACACCCCTATGATTACGTAGAAAGGATCCGATATTTTTGTTTCTATATGAGTAATGTCTTACGAGACAGGATTTATGACACCCATATATAACTGCATTTCAACAATGATTGTTCATTGTCTCACAGAAGAGCCTCCTTATCTTGCTGTCAAAGAAAGATGTTCTGACTTTTATCTTCCAGGAGACATCCCAAACTACCACAAATCCAAAGATTAGTATGGTCAATGGTATCCATAATATGCATTCCTAACTAATTACCTCGTTAGGGTTGAAAAAGCACATTGTCAACATTTGCACCTTCCATACCCTGATTATTATTATAACAATCCAGTAGAGAATAATCCTCCGCCTAGTCATCAGTCCCAGAGTTCTTCTTCTTCAGGGGGAAATCAACTAGAAAATGGGGAATAACAATAGGAAGATAGTTCACTTATGGATATATCAAATCCAAATCCAACTCCAACTCCGATTGTTATAGATATTTCATTTGATGAGGAAGAAGAGGGAGAGTTTGTACAAGTAGAACCCGAACCTGAAACACCTGAACCTATGAAAGAGACAGATGATTTTAAATTCGATCCTGAAAGCTACAAACAATCCACTGACAAGAGAGATAACGTCTAAAAGGATTAGATTTTATAGTTTTCTCGTTTTAGATAATCAAATTTAGTTATAGTTTATTTCTATTATTTAAGTTTTGAATTAATAAGTGGCATGACCATAGTGAGTCAGTGAGCTTATGTAGTACACAAGTTTCTAGAACTTAATATTATTTTGGTAATTCTAGTTTATTTTAATTAATAAAAATCCTACTTATTTCTTTGTTAAATTATTTATATCGATAAATAATTAATTTAATTCTTCAAATAAAATCTTCCATTTCACATCACCTTCTCATTAGCCAAAAATTCCAAGCAAGCTAATTCCAATAAATTATATGTAAGCTATGGGGATCTATGGGAATTACTTTTTTATTGTTGATGTGATGCTTTATTAAATGCATGGTTGATTAGCAATCAATAACTGATTGACAAAGCTACAAATTCAAGGATTTTTTTAGCTTTTTCTATCCCAATTTGTTAGCTTCAAATTTTATTGTGAATGTTTCAAGGGTTTTAAGTAATAGACGAGTGTATGCCTTGAGAGCTAACCAAAGCCATTTCTAATATAAACCCTTGATCTTGATTCAAGAGAAGCAAAATGGCAGGGGGGAATAATTCTGGTAATGATGGAAACGATTTGAATGAATTAGTGAGACAATTGGCTAGGAATTCAACCAACAATGTGGATGCTCAGGGTGAGCTTTTCAAGAAGGTGGCCCAAAGCAAACCAGAAACCTATCAAGGAGATCCTGACCATACTATATTAGAAAACCGGTTAAGGGAGATTGAGAAACTGTTCGGGGTAGTTGGATGCCTAGAAAATTCTAAGGTGGGTTGTGCTACTTATTACTTGAGAGGTGAAGTTGATCTTTGGTGGTAGCAAAATGAGAGAACTATTAGAGTGTTACTTGGATTCAATTGGACTAAGTTCCAAGAGAAGGTGAGAGACAAGTTTTACCCTAGATTCTCATAAAAGCAGAAGGCTGAGGAGTTCTTAAACCTCATAATGGAGGAAATTTCAATGACTGAGTACTATACCAAGTTTATTGAGCTGTTTTGTTTTGCTGAAGAGTCCGTCTCTTTGGAGAAGGCAAAGTCTAGGAAGTTTGAGAGTGGTTTGACTACTGATTTACAGCTAAAGTTGTGTGGACAAGAGTTTAAAATCTTGGATGAAGTGTATGGTAGAGCAGCACACTTGTATGATTTGGAGGTGAAGAAAATGAAGGAACTGGCTGATGTGGAAGTGAAAGAAAAGAGGAAATAGGTGGGACAGAACTATGGGAACCAATAGGGTAACCAGAACAATTTCAAGAAGCAGAAATACCACCATAACAACAACTTCCACAACAACAACAACAATTCCCAAGGTAATAATCGTCAAGGAGGACGTAACTTCAATGGAGGGGCTAGAAACAATAACCAAGGGAATAACATAAATGAGAGGCGTTATTTTTGTAAGAGGTGCAAGAATAACCACCCTAGAAGGGACTGTGATGGAAATCTGGTTGTTTATCGTGCTTGCAACAAGTTGAGGCATAGAGAATACGAGTGTTTCTCTAAAGGTTCTAATGGGAATAAACAAAACAACAATTCAAGAGGGACCCAAAGGAACTTTCAGGGAAACAAAAATAACTTCAATGGGAATAAGGGAGCACAGCAGAATGGAGCAAAGAACAACAATAACAACAACAATGGGAATAATCAGCAGAAAAGTGGAGCTGTAGGAAAATTGAATGTGTTGAGTAGGCATGAGGCTGATTCCACGAAAGATGTCATCACTGGTACTTTTTCTATTCACTCTACTCCTTTTAAAGTTTTATTTGATTTTGGTGCAACTTTTTCTTTCATTTCGAAAAGAATTGTTTCGAAACTTGAAGACTCTTTGAAAACAATATAAGTGGTAGATTTACCAATAACCATTCCAACGGGTGGGGTAGTGAATTGTACCAAAACCTTTAGGAATGTACCTTTAGAGATCGAAGGGAAAGTGTTTCAGTCTGCCTGATCGAGTTTGGGTTAAAGGATTTTGATGTCATCCTAGGAATGGATTGGTTGAGCAAGTACAATGTAGAAATAAGTTATCGGTCGCAAAAAAGTGAAAATGACCACAAGTGAGAGTGAGGCAGTGACTTATTGGATGCATGGCGAAGACAAATGCCCTAGGTTCATATCTGTGTTGAAGTTGGTAAAGTACATGAAAAAAGGACATCAAGTGTAATTTTGTAGTGTGAGAAACATGGATCATGAGGAGGAAACTAAGCCAGAAGATATAGAGGTGGTGAATGAATTTCTGGATGTATTTCCGAACGAGATCCCTGGAATGCCACCCAAGAGAGCAATTGATTTCACCATAAACTTAGTTTTAAGGACAACACCAATAACCAAGGCACCATACCGGATGGCACCTATAGAGATGAGTGAGTTAAAGGAGCAATTGCAGGATTTGTTGGAGAAAGGGTACGTCCGATCGAGTGCATCTCCTTGGGGAGCACCAATTCTGTTTGTTAAAAATAAGGATGGAAGTTAAAGGAGCAAAACAGTGTCTGATGTTCGGAGTTTCCTAGGTCAAGCAGGATATTATAGGAATTTTGTGAAAGGTTTCTTAAAGATTGCTAAACCTATGACTAATTAAATGAAGAAGGACAAGAAGTTTGAGTGGGAAGATAAGTGTGAAGAAGCATTCCAACTCTTGAAACAGAAGCTAGTTACAGCCCAAGTGCTTACACTGCCAGACGATAGTGGTATTTATGATGTGTATAGTGATGCGTCAAAGAATGGTTTGGGGTGTGTACTTATGAAAAATGGAAAGGTAATTGCATATGCATCAAGGAAATTAAAGACCCATGAAGTAAATTACCCAACCCATGAAGTAAATTACCCAACCCATAATTTGGAACTTGCTACAATTATCTTTGCACTAAAGATCTGGCGTCATTACTCGTATGGAGTGAAATGTAGAATTTACATAGACCATAAGACTTGAAGTACATTTACACTCAAAAGGATTTGAACTCTCGTTAATAGAGATGGTTAGAGTATACGACGGATTATGACTTAGACATATAATATCATGAAGGGAAAGCAAATGTAGTTGCAAGTGCTCTAAGTCGTAAGACCATTCATGGATTAAATACCCTTATAGTGGTTGATGAGTTATGTAGGGAAATGAGCAAAATGAATTTAGAAGTTGTAGAATGGGGAGTACCAGCTAGCATTCTTGCGAATTTGACTATCCAACCATCCATATTCGATGAGATGAGGGTAAACCAAGCAGGAGAAGTGAAATTGGATAGGATTCGTGAGAAAATAAAGCAAGGCAAAGCTACAAATTTTAAAATTTATGAAGATGGAAGTTTGAGGTTTTAGACACCTAAAAATGTCTCCCCAAAACCAAACCCGATGATGAACAACCTTTCACCGCCATTATTGGTCGGGTTGAGTATTTAATCTTTGGAGTGCTTAAATCTATATTCAATACAAATACATTTCATAAACAACAAAATTCCTAGCCCATTTCCCCAAACCATAACTTATTTTCCTCTTTTTGTGTCTTTAAACCCAAAATAATTCATTTCATGTCCTTTTTATAAAAATGTTTATTCCAGTTTATTTTGGTCCATAATCCGAGTCCAATTATGAAATAGTTGGATGGATATTGAAAAGAGCTTTCCAACGATATATTATACGCCTAAATCCGAGTTATAACGAATAAGTTATGGTCAAAATATTAAACTGAGCCCAAATCGAACCTAAGCCCACCTTACCTACGACCCAATTATCAGTGGAGGGTCCAAAGGATTTAATCCCATTCCTAAAACAATTAGGATTAATTGAATGCTTCTATAAGTTTTTAAAAGATCTTAATTATCCTTTTTGAAAAGAGAAGATTAAAGAGTTTGAAATTGAATAAAACCTTTCTTTTTGAAAGTCTTAGTTCTATTCGAATTGAAAGACGTTCAAAGATAGTCAGATATTATTTTTGTGCCGCATAGTTTTTTATCCAAATATTAGATGGTTTGATATCAATTGAAATTATCTTTCAAATAATATATTATAATATCAATTCCAAGCTATAACGGAAAAGATATGAATGAAATACCAAACTCTATCCAAAACTAACACCGTCCCACTATTTCAGTCATATCTTTTATTCTAAAAAATATTTTATTCTGATTCTAATTGGGTTGGAAAGTAGACTTCTATAGATTTCCAATTACATATTATTTATCTTATTCCAGTTTTTGGATAAAAAGATATGATATAAACAAAAACCACAAAACTACTGTTTATCGCAAGAGTTTTATTCCGATTCGAATTCTTATCTTTTCTTAATTCTTCAACCCTTCTTTTTCCTTATAAATAGTGGTCATATCACCCCTTTTTCAATGATCAACAATATTGATCACAAAATGATTCTCTTCTCCGTCTTTAGCCTAAACACTAGCCTCCCCATTCTTTCACTATTCTTTCCTATAAGCACTCGAAGGAGTCCATACAATACCCAAAGTTCTATATTTTAACCAAGGCGTGATAGGTAGAATTGACTAAGGGTTTGGATTAATTCAAATCTACTTTAATTTAATTTAATATCCATGTGATTTATATTTTTTTTTATTGAAGTTACTAACAATTTATTCATGATGTAGCAATTCAAGGAAACACGGAAAGTGAGTAATTAATCACTTAATTACTCTTATTTTTATTCTTGTTGCTAGTATGATGATTAGGTTTATTTATATTTGATTTGACTAACAATTTATTGTTAAATTGATTCCAATATTAATGTTTATTCTATTATTATTTATTGATCACCATATTGCATGTTTAAAGGGAATATGTAATTGAAAATCACGCTTAATAAGATAATTTGGACAACCGATTTAGGTTTCTTTAATCTTGTTATTAAATCAAGTGATCACAAATATTTTAGAATTATGTGTTGCATTAATATTCAACTAATTTAGCCTAATAATAGTTTGGAGTAAATTGAATATTTCATTTGCATGCCTTTGAGATCGTAGGAATACTTTTGACTACAAGAATCGAGTAGAAGCCAATACGGGCGAATGAGACTCCATGACTCACTTCGTACCATCATCCCCGATCCTCCTTTTGTGGTTTCGAACCATATGGAGTTAGTAATCTCATGGATTATGAATGGGGTGTAACCTTCACGGTTCAGTCATTGTTGCCTTTTGTTGTCCCTTAATCGTGGTTGTCTTTTATGATCCGTGAACGGTTTAAAAGTTCCTTAAAAACTTGTTGGCGGATCCCTACTTTCCTTGTCTCTAATCGTTGTCCTTAATCGTATATGTTAATTCCTTCTTCCTAAGAGTGCCAAGTATATTCACAACATGCTTTAACGTAGGCGCGCTTCAAACGACGCCTACAAAGGTACAAAGGTCGACGGTGTGTACCTCAAAAGTGCGAGGAAGTGAAGAGAAAGATAATGGAAGAGGGACACAATACACCCTATTCAGTACACCCAGGAGGAGATAAATTATATAAGGACTTGAAAAAGGTGTATTGGTGGCCTAAAATGAAGAATGAAGTTGTGGAATTTGTAGCAAAGTGTCTGACTTGCTAAAAGGTGAAAATAGAACACAAGAGGCCACAAGGAACTGTGCAATCATTGGAAATTCTTGGATGGAAGTGGGATTGCATTCCAATGAATTTCGTGACTTTCCTTCAAAAATTAAAGAGTGGAAATGACACCATTTGGGTAGTGGTGGACAGACTTACAAAATATGCGGTGTTTATACCAATGAAGGAGACTTGGAAGATGGAGCAACTTGTAAGAGCTTACATTAAGAATTTTGTGAGGTTACATGGAGTTCCAAAGGATATTGTGTCTGACAGAGATTCCAGGTTTCTTTCAAAATTTTGGAAAAGCGTACAGGAAAACTTTGGTATGACGCTTAAGATGAGTACAACGTTTCACCCTACCACAGATGGGAAAACTAAGAGAACCATTAAAACCTTGGAGGACATGTTGAGAGCTTGCGTGATAGACTTCCAAGGAGGATAAGAGGATAGCTTAGATTTAATTGAATTTTTCTACAATAATAGTTATAATGCAAGCATTAAAATGGCTCCATTTGAGGCATTATAAGGGAGAATTGAAAGTTTTGTAGTCCAATTTGTTGGAACGATATAAGTGAAACAACGATTCTAGGGCCTGAAATGACTAAGGATACAGTGAGAAAAGTAAGGGAAATTCAAGCTAAGATTCAAGCAGCTCAAGATCGCCAAAAGAGCTACGCAGATTTGAAGTGCAGAGAGGAGGATTTTAATGATGGTGACAAGGTATTATTAAAGGTATCACCAATGAAAGGAGTAATGAGATTTGGAAAGAAAGGAAAACTGAGCCCAAAGTACATTGGTCCATATGATATACTGCAAAGAATAGGCAAAGTAGCTTGAATACTGCAAAGAATATGCAAAGTAGCTTATAGGTTGGCCTTACCTATGGAGCTAAGCAAAGTGCATGATGTATTTCATGTGTCTCAATTAAGAAGGTGCATAACTGATAAATCCCATGTGATACAACCTAAAACCATTGAGCTAGACCAAAGTTTAACCTATGAAGAGAGACCTGTCAAAATTCTTGACAGTAAAGTGCGTGGTACACGCAATAAGAATGTTAAGATTGTGAAAGTGCTATGGTCTAACAAAGAGTATGAGGAAGCCACTTGGAAGGCAGAAGATGAAATGAAAAAGAAATACTCAGAGTTGTTTAAAGTAAGTTGAGTTACGGGCACGTAACTCGTTTTCTTTTAGGGAGATAGAATGCGGTAGAATTTCGCGCTTTTTCCCTTTATTTTCAGTTGTTTTTGTGATTTTTGCACAATTTTAATGAGTAATTGTGTTCTTAATGAGACACAAAAAGGTAAAGGTATGAAAAAAGTACATCAATATTATACTAAGTGGGGAAAAACTTTGAATTTCATTCATTAAGTTTCGCGACAAAACTTCTTTTAAGGAGGGTAGACTGTAATACCTCGTATTTTAATATGTATTTTAATTAAAATAAGTATTTTGAGAAGTATTTAATTAATTGAATTGTTTTATTTAAAGTATTTTAATTATTTATTTTTAATAAGTTTTGAAATATTTATAAAAGGAAAGTTTATATAATTAATTAATTTAATTAAGTTGAGGTTAAATTAAGGAAAGTTTTATTTTAGTAAAGTTTTATTAGGGATGGGATTAGAAAATTAAAAGAGAAAAGTTAGAGAAAAAGGGTTTCTAGAGAAGAGGTATAAATATTCAACACATGAGGCAAATCAAACTTTGCCCTGAGTGGAGAAAACCCAAGGTAAACTTCTTTCTCCTTATTTTTCTTTCTTTTTCTTTCACTTTTTCCCCTTCCCCTTTTTCTTCCTTTCAGCTCCCCCTTCACCACCACCGACCGACCACAGCAGCGGTGGCCGCCAGCAGCAGGCACCCACCGACGTCGTGAGCAGGCTGGTAGCTGTCGGCTGCCATGGTTTTCGAATAAAAAAATTGAAACTTTGTTTTAAAAATCAATTCAATCCTAGATCTAAATATTAATTATGAGTTTTTGGATTTGAATTTTGAGGTTTGATTTTGGGTAGTATGATATTTAATTTTCAAATTATGTTTTTAATTAAAAAGCCCCAATTTTGTAAACCCTAGGTTCTTGTTTTGTAAATTATTGAAGGGTTATGATGTATAATGGTTTAGACTTTGATTAAAGTGTTTTAAGGCTTAATTACAAATTTTTTTATTAAAATATGGTGCTGGAATTTTTGGTAGAGCATTTAAAATCAAGTTTCTTTAAGGAATTTTAATTACCCATAAATTGGGATTAAAGTATGATGTTTTAATTATAATTTTAGCTTATTTTAATTAAATTATGAGGGGTTTTATAATAATGTATATTGCTAGAAATTTGTGTAGAGTTGATTTTAATACCCTTCTAGGAGACTTTAAAGTGAGAGATTTTTATTAGTCGTGGCGATTTCAACATCGTTTACAAGGTACTTCGCGTACTTAGCATAATTATGTTGATGTAGTAGCATGCTAAATGTGTTTGATTGATTTCAAGTGGTATCATGCTAGGTATGGAATGGAAATTAAGATTTGCATGTTATTGGTGATTGGATTATGAAACATAATTTATTTGTGATGGATTATTGAATGGAGAATTATAGTTTGGAACATTATTTATGAACCACATATTTATTTATGGCATATTAGAGAGCAGAGTTAATTAAACTAATGTTTAATTTGGTTTGGAATATTGGAAAGGAATTTTATAATGGTTCATATAATTTTTATTGGTGCTATAAGCATGAGGAAAGAGCTGTATAAGTGTCTATGTACACAAGGAATAAATTTTATGTTGGTGCCTTAGTGCACTTAAGGTGTTTTTAACACTGAGGGATTGGATTTGTGGTGCGTTATGCGTTTAAGGTGTCATTGGCATCGAGGTAGAATTAAAAAGGATTCAAGATTAAATATTATGTGGTCACTAATTATTCAAGAATTTAAATTGGTATATTTAATTGGTTTGAATAATTATTGTTGATTCAATGATTATGGTCTGAGAGTCATCACCAAGTTTAATAATATTTAAATAACGTAAAGTGAAAGAGATTACGCACCAAAACTCTTGGAACCCATATACCTTAAGTATGAACATATGGGGGGAGGAGTTATGGAGTTTTATATTTAACCATAACTTCTATTGGAGTACAGGACGCTGTACATTCCTCTTATTATTATTATGCGCAGGAATTCTGCCACCTATGTGTGGTTATTGATGCTGGCACATTTAGCTCCCGTGTCAGTAACCTCAATTTATTTGTGGGAGGTTAGTGGGGAAACCAGTTCCATGCGTAGTCAACATTAAATAAATTATGTAGTGATCTAGTGAAAAGTTTTATTGAATGTTGTATGCTTGAAGAACAGGTGCAACGAGGTAAGTTGTGTGTTGATAGGAAATTGTATCCTAGTGTGTTAATTACGCTTATGTACTGAGCTTTGCTGATTGTGTGTTTTGTGTGTTTGTTGGTCTTGTCTTTATCTTTCCTTATATGGAGAGTAGTGGAAACAAGTAGATATAAACTTTTCAGGTGATGAAACATATTTATGAATGAGCATGAGTGAAGAGTGAATCATGCTAGTTTCTATAAGTATATGAATGTGTTATTGCTTTATTTATTTTTGACTATATTATTATGCGTGACTAACAAAAGGTTTTGAATTCGATTTTGTTTTTAATAAGCGCCTACAATGGTTCCAAGTTGTAGGTTGATTTTATTTTACTTCGTTTGGTTTTGGTTTATTTTACTTCCGTTGACTGACTTTTCAAGTTGACTTGTTTTGAAATTAATCTTCTGCTGTTTTTCTTTGATAGTTGCCTAAGCCATTTTCACGGTGGCAGTAATGTCTTAGATATTCCTATTTAAAGTTTTAAACAAGGAAAAACAGGTATTTTAATAGGAAGAAATTTCTAGGGTGCTACACTTGTCGTTTTGCGACAGTTAAAAGATAAAACGCGCTTATAGTACGAAATCCTTTTCTTTATAATTAAGAAATTTAAACTCCGTTAATTAATTTTAAATCATATTTTATCAAAATAAAACACTTGTTTTATTTCAAACCAAATTCATTATTTTCTAAAATATTAATTATCAATCCTAATGCTATTAGATTTCATAATATCCTTCTAGACTATTCTAGAAGACTATAATCAATCCCAATAATTTTAGGAATAATAATTAATGGGACCTCCACTAGATCATTGGGCTATAAAACAAATTTAGATCAAATTTAGCATTTGAACCATAACTTCCTCATTATTCATCGGAATTGGGATTATAATATATCATTGGAAAACTCTTTAAGAGTTTGATCCAACTACACTATTAATGGACCCTTATCATGGACCAAACTAAATTTGACTGGCTATTTTCATAAATAGAGTAGATTTTCAAAAATAGAAAGAAATATTTTTATTAAAACAAACACATCACAAGACTTTTCACACTTTCACTTCATTCAATAATCAAGCGACGTGAAAAATTCATCATTGGGTTTGGTTTTTGGGGAGTCACATTTGGGTGTGTTTTGGGCGTCTACAGATTCCCACCTATCAAATCATACAAATATTCTATGGAGTTTTAAGCCCATAAAAAAAGTCTTGCTTAGATGTTGGTGCCGGAGGCCCTATCATGAAAAAAACAGGAGCATGAAGTGGTGGACTTAATTGAAGATGTAGTAAGGTATCACATGGATTGGCAAGAAGGTAAGGGAGAGTCGACAAGAAAAACCGGTTCAACGGTATATTCAATCGACCATCTCTATGCCATCACTAATTTGTCAACACAAATCTCAAACTTAGGAAAGGTGATGACCTCAATTAAGGCAAAGCTTGAGAGTGCTTCTTCACAAGCACCTATTCTTCCCTCAAATAATAAGGGGAGAGGTACATCTTCTAACTCTACTCCTCCTTAAACTTCGAATAATATGCCAAATTGATGTGTGTTTTGTGATGTAGGTGGGTCATATGACCATGATGCTTCTAATTGTCGACATGCATTTGAAAATTGTGATGATGTTAAAAACAATGATTAAGAGCAAGTTAAGTTTGTTTAAAATAACAACAATGGAAAAAGATTTGATAGACCAAGGAACTTTGGGAATAGAAATGCTCACCGCAAGGGAACTTTGATAATTATAACAATGGTGGTTATAGAAACCAAGGAAATCAGAATTTCCGAGGGAACTATTATAATCAAGGCTATAATAATCAAATTAAAGGTCAAGGGTATGGAAACCAAAGCCAAGGTCAAGGCTATGGTAACCACTACCAAAACAATGGCCCAAATCAAAACCGAGGTAATTAGAGCAACTAAACTGGGGAAATTTTCAAAACAACAATAAAAGGGGACCCCCTCCCGGATTTTCTCCAAGAACTCAAGGTAATGGTGAGAATTCCTATGCTCAACATTCATCTTCTAGAACTACCTTATAAGAAATCATCGAGAACTAAGCTAAATTTTTAAACACTTACATGTCGATAAGTAACAAAAAGTTCAATGAGATGATGATACACAATAAGATGTTTGAAACACAAATCCCTCAACTAACGAATACCTTGAAAGATATTGTGAATTCTAGACCTTATTCCTTACCCTCACAAGGAGGTGAACCTATGAAACCCGTGTATTCTATCACCACAAGCAGTGGAAAAGTGCTTGAAAAGAGAGTTTCTAGGAAGAGTGAGGAAGGTGAGTGATTCAAGTGAGGAAAAAGAGATTGATGTGTCAAAGAAGGTGAGAAAAGAGGCCCAAGAGGAAGAGAAGAGTGATGAAAAAGTGTAAGTAGGAGGTGATCAAGCCCAAACTTCCATATCCCCAAAAGTTTTTTAGAAACAAAATTGATGAACAATTGGGGATATTTCTTGACATGCTTAGGGAAGTTCATCTTTCAATCCTTTTCACTGAAGCCATGACCCAAATGCCAAGATATTCTATGTTCCTTAAGGAAATCTTGAGTGGCAAGAGAGAGTGCAATGAGATTGATTTGATAAAGGTTGGGGAATATTGTAGCGCTTTGAATCACAATGATTTACCTAAGAAAATGAAATATCTGGGTAATTTCAGTATCCCTTACAAAATCAGTGGAACATTGTTCCAAAATGCTCTTTGTGATCTTGGTGCTAGTGTGAGAATTATGCCTTATTCGGTCTTTAGGAAGCTTAAGCTAGGTGAGCTTCTTCCAACCAACATGACTTTGCAATTGGCGGATCGATCTATTAAAGGGAATAGTTGAGGATGTCCCCCTCAAGATAGGAGAGTTCACAATTTCGGTTGATTTTATTGTGCTTGAGATAGTAGAAGATGACAACATACTTATCACTTATTGAGACCTTACTTTGAGGGTTGGTAACAATAAGACTAGTTTTAAGCTAAAAACCGATGCATGAATCTTTGTCTCTTGTGAATGGAATTAAGTGCATCAATTCACCTTATTTTAATGATAATGTATGCATGATTGTTTCTTCGACTAACAATGTTCTTGAGGTTTGTGTTGATGTGCCTTTGAGTGTTGAAATCAGGAAGGTTAGTGAAGACAACAAGGAGCCTTTAAAGCTTGTGGATGAGGAGGTGATTGATATTCCTCCATGGTTTGAGCTCTACCCTCTAGAGGATGAGGTTGACTGCAAAAGTGTTAATGGTGAGAAGCCATCCACTAAAAGGAGCAAGAAGACAAAGAAGAAAAAAGGAGCTTTTATGAAGAAGAAAGCAAAGTTGAAGCAAAGTGAGCTTGTTTCAGAATTTTCAACAAATGAGAGTACATCCGACAATGGTGTGAAGTTGCCAAGGAATAAAAAAAAGTTTGTTTCCTTTACCACTATGAACAAGGTGGTGTTCTTTTACCTTCCATGATTTGGAGGAAAGGTCGAGCTAAGGACCTTAAGCAAGCGCTTCCCAGGAGGCAACCCGACTTTCTAAGTTTTTCTTTTGATTATATCTTTCTTATTTTTATTTCAATTGTTTTTCTTTCTTTCACTTGTTTTGTGTTTGGATTAATAGGATGAATTCATGGGCATTAGACTCCCCCCACTCGAACGAGCATAAGCACAATAAGAAGGTGTTTCATGGTAATTGGTGAGAGTATGCTTAATATTACTAAATTTCGAGTTAACAGGGTAAGGTAATTAAGGAGGTAAGTTTGGAAAAGTTATGCTTAAATGTAAAGCAAATTTGTGCTTAGTGGGTTCATTATGGTTCTCTCATTAATTAAGATGTTGAATCCACTATAAAGGGGTTTAAAAACTGATGTGTTTAGTGGGTTCAATAATCCTGGGATGATAAAGATCATTAAGCCCATAAATGAACGCACCAAGAACAAGAAGCATGCAAGGAAGAAGAGCAGCAAGGGCGCGGATGCATGGGCCTCGTGTGCGGGCGTGCATGCCACGTGCGCAGACGCCCACCCCTGCTACGCGGCCGCATAGGAGCCCAGACCGCACTTCTTCTTCTTCTTTATCCTTTATTTTCCTCATTTCATTCCACATACCCACCATCGTCCGCACTCCTCTCTCTCCAAAAACTGAAACCCTAACCCTCAATCTACAAAAATCATCCCTCAAATCCTTCAAACAACTCACAAAATCAACAATTTCTTACTCAAATTTAATCATTTTCATACAAAATCGTACTACCTTCCTCCATTTCTTGTTCTCTAATATCTTTCCTCCATTCAAGAGCAAATTGGGAATTTTTTGTGTGGTGGATTTTGGTGCTTAAATCTTGATCAATCTTGCTTCTTGTATGGTATAATCTTCTTCTTTCCCTCTAATTTACATTATTATATCAATTTGTGGAAAGAATTTGATTCATTTGATGATTGTGAATAGAAGTAGTATCATTTTAATTGACTATATTGATTGATTGAGTAATTTGGTTGATTATATGTGTTATTGTTGATTAATTTGCCTTACCTTATGTTGTTGTTGATTTTGTAGCTTAATTGTGAAATTTGGTTGCAATTTGTGGAGGTTGAATTTTGGTAGTGTTGGTAGTAAGTGGTGATTGGAGTATTGGTTGGTTGAAGTATTGTGGTAGTGTTGTGGTTGTATTGCAATTGTGGATTTGTGATTGTGTTTTGGTTGTAAATTTAGTGAAGCAAAATGTCTAATATCATGAAAGCCCTTACTTCCAAAAAGAGTAAGACAAATAAAACCATTGAAGAACCTTCTCAATCAAACACACCTTCTTCCTAAACACAAAATAAAGACCCTCTTCCACTACCCAAAACACAATTCGCCAATCCAAACCATACTGCTTTGGAATAAATTCAAGAAAAGAACCATAAAGCCTCACGGCACTATCATCAATCAAGCATGATTAAATTGGGAATTGATGAGGACTTATGGGTCTTATTCGACAAACTTATGTTGGGTAGCTTCGCCAATAAGCGCTACCAAACCTACCTTGATCCAACTAGGGAGTTCTTGGTTTCTTTGACTACTACTCCGGTTGGTACCAAGGACTTCCAAATAACCTTCCAGCTCTTCAATGTGGAGCATGTTATGTCTTTGGACGAATTAAATACGACCCTTGATTTTAATCCGAGGGCGGCTATCCTTTTCTTCGAGCATGATTATTTGGATGGGTACTCTCAAAATGCATGGTGGCATGATATCTCGGGGTTGAATGAGTTCATCGCCCGCTATTCTCTTGCAAGCGTCATTTTCCAACCATGTCTTCGGGTGCTTCATCGGTTGTTGGGTTACTCGATGTTCCCTTAGCAATATTTGGGAAAGATGTCGCAAGCCGAGTTACGTGTTCTTTGGATGAAAACAAGGGAAGATTTGCATAGGAGGTTTAACTTTGGGAACATATTCATAGATAAGAGGGGCAAGAAGTCGGGAGACATCCCTTGTGTTAGCTTTGTGACTAGGTTGGCTACCAACCTTCATTATGGTAAATATCTCCTATCTTGTACTCCGGTGGGGGACGCCGACACCCTTTACCTCGACACTGCTTAACTCAAGAAAGTGCCATTCATAGCAAAGAGCAATGATGATGAGGTGTTTGATTGGCTAGTGAAGAATGTTCATCGGTGTTATCTTCCGAATCCCTCCTTGACCTCTCTCCACCAGCATGCATTGAATGTGTGGTTTGTTCCCATTAGCAATCACATCCCCGGTGAACATGAAGAAATGCAAGATGTTCTTAATGGAGAGCAACAAATTCAACAAAATCAACAACAACGTCAACAACAACAATAACAACAAGAGCAAGAAGTGCCTCAACCTCAACATCAACAACATCTATTCTCTAACCCTGACATGGAGGCTTTGAGTGCCCAAATTGCGGGCATGCATGTTCGATTGGAGGGGATGTATGATCAAGATTTTGAGGAAATCTACAACCAAATGAGAGGCATCTCCAAAATGCGAGTGTTAAATGTGGGGAGATCACTCCTTCAGTTTACTACCCCTACATCCCATCCTCAACTCGGTCCCGTACCATCTAGTGGAGGTGATGGTAGGCCTTCCTACCCATATTGGCAAGGACCTCAAGGGTCCAACACCGACACTTGGTTTTTTTTAAAATGAGCATGATAACTATGATTATCGTGTGCCCTGTGGGAGCGACTATAGGGGTGATCCTGACTACTCCTATGTCGACCCCACTCATCTGTTGCCACTTGAGTTGCTTGAGCAATTCACTCCCTTGGCCCCTTGGCAATAAGATAACTTTAGGGGTCATTATGATTGGCCACCCACCTACATCGGGGGATGGGATCCTTATGGTCCCCTATCCGGCTTCTCATATGATAGGGAGGATGATGATGATGGTGTCGAGCCCAAAGGTAATTAGTTCCCCCGCTTTGTGCCTTTACCTCCATCCCTTTTATTATATGATATTTGTTTTGTATTGATGGGATGATGAGATGTATTTTTGTCTAGTTTTGGGGAACACTAGTCTTATGAAGAGTCTTGGTGGCCAATTTTGTTGTTGTTGAATGTCCTTGATTTTTCATGCCTTGATGGTTTATGATTGTTTGTCTTGATCTATACTTGATGTTGTTGTGTGTTTTTGTTTTCCACGATCATATCAGGTTTTTCTTATTGAAAATCTTTTGATGTTGATTTTGATGATGATTGCTCTTTCATGATGAGTTGGTGAATTTTTCTCCCTTGAATCCAAATCCCTAAATCCAAAACCTTTGAATCCAAATCCCTTTGATCCAAATGATTGTAGTTTAGGTGTATATTTGATTTTGTTATTTTGAGTGTATAGTTGATTTTGATATTTTGATTGGTTTGTTTTGATTTGATTTTGTAGATTAGTTTGATTTTGTTTTTTTGTCTTTTCATTTTTGATTTTGCTTTCTTATTATTTTGTTTTGAAGTTACTAACCAATTTCTTTGTATATAGTTCTATTTTCTCATTTTTATTCTCATGTAGTTCTGACAATTCTATCTATGCTTGATTGGAGCTTCATGGAGGTGGTATTTTTGCTTTTCTTATCTTAGCTTGGATTCCTGGTGTGATATTTTATATTTACCTCTTTTCTTTCTTTTTTTTCTTTGTTTCATAGAATAGGACTAGTTTAGGAAGAATTGAACGGTTCGAGAATGTTTTCTTCGTAACACCAAGGGTGTTTGGGGTCATCGGCGATGTTGTCAAAGATCACTTGTTTGACGATTGAGATTTATATGACATGCATGCATCTTTGCACTTTTCTTTATCTTTTCCTTTCTTTTCCTTTTTTTCTATTTTCTAATTTTCTTTTTCATTTCATTCTTTTGAAATTGCAAAAATCCAAAAATATGATTTTAAGGCTTTCTTTTTGTTTTCTTTTCTTGTTATGCTTTTGTTATGGACATAATATCATCCAAACTTTTGCTTTTGAATGAATGGTTTCCTATGTGGTAACGGTGTGCACGGTTTGAGAGTATCTTTGGTTGATTCTTGGATAGAGTATGCTAAGTTAGCGTCTTTAGAAATTTTGGGACCTTAAAGACGGATTCTAATTGTTTGTGGACTGTTGTTGAATTTGAAACTAATAGTGAGTTATTGCTACAACCATGTGAGGTTTCTTTCTTTTCAAGCCTTGTACATATTTTGCATGAGCGGCACATGGATACTTGACTATTGTATGCTTTATCTAGAACTAAACTCCTGTCTCTCGAGATCACAACCGCGCAATTTAGTAAGGACAAAGACATCTTTTCGGGGTGGTAATTTTTTTTTCTAGGATAGTTTTCTATTTCTTTGTTTTGGGTTTTCATTTGCCTACTTGCTAACCATTTGAGCCATAAACCCTCATTTCAAGCCATATCTTAAGATTTTGAGATTTTTTTTTCATTTTAGTTTCCATTATTGGTTTTTGTGAAGCAATTGTTCATAACTGAGATTATGGTGGATTGGTTGAATATTGGTTTATTTAATTTATCCAAGTTTGTGTTGTAAATATCTTGTGAATAAAAGGAAAATGCCAAGTTAAAAAAGTCGTCCATAGTTAAAAGAGGCGGACAATGAAATAATGTGAAAAATTGAAAAAATTGAAATAATGAGAAAAGGCAAATCAAATTCAAACTACTTTGGCAAAATTGAAAAAATGTGAAAAATGAATAAATAATATTTTGATGTAAATTTTTCTACCTAATTTAAGCATCGAAGACAATGCTTCATTATATCTTGGGGGGAAGCGTTTTTACGCTTTTTGTATATATATTTGTGGTTTTGGCTTTGAATAAGCTTGGGGGTGTTGGTGTTTCTGTTTGGTGATTACTTGATTATGGTGTTGAGGATTGATTACCCTTTCCTTCACAATTTAGGTATACCACCAAATTTAAAATTGTAGCCTACCTTCACCCTTTTAGCCCTTACATTACAACCATACTCAAGACCTTTTGACCTTTGTGGTTGAGTCACAAGTTGGTGGAGGGAGATGTGGGTCAAGCTTATAGAGTGCTGTGCATTAGTCAAGATGTCGAGTAGCCTTAAATCTCTTTCTTTTTCTTATCCCTTCGAGGAATCATTAAGATGGTCACTAGAGGTGGATTTGAAACTAATTGGCAGAATGTGGTAAAAATGTTTGAGATGAAGGTGAATTGTGTTTCATTAGTTCTCTATGCTTTGCATATCCTATGTTTCAATCAACATTACATATCTTGGAAAGTGCATACCCTTATTGTATAGAAAGTTTTTTATTCACTTGCATTTGGTCATTAGTAAAAGTCCATTTCATTAGCTACTTGTTTGAATTTTTTTATTTTACTTTCTTTTGTTGATTTGTCTTATTTTTACCTTAAAGATTTATGGGTAAAACTCTTTGGATACCCTTACGAGACCTCACTCATCCTCATTGGCTACTTTGGTGTTTAAAAGGCTTGTTGTAGACCGTGATTACTACGAAAGTGAGTCTTAGTGTACATTCCTATCTCTTTCTTTCCTTTTTCTTGTTTGAATAAGTCTTTCATCCTATTTCTTCTTCCTTTTGTTTTGTTCGAGAACAAGCAAAAGTCTAGTTTAGGGGAGTTTGATGAGTGTCATTTATGTCACTCATTTAGCTTCTTTTAGGATGATTTTTCATTGCTTTTACATCTCTTTTATCACTTTTCTTTAGTTTTACTTGCATTTTCTCTATTTTTGATGCGTGCCCTTTATGGCACTCTTAGGCTAGGTTTTCTTCTTATTTTTATGCTCGTTTGTAGTCTTTTATGTCGTGTTTTTAGGTAACAATGCTTGAATTGCGTGTTTGTGTGTAAGTTTAGAGAAATGTATGCTTTCAATGTTTTTCTTATTATTTAAATCATTTCTCGGCTATTTCTCTCGCTTCTCTGTTTATTTGACTTGTTTTGTAGGTGTGTCGAGTTCCTCGGGATTTAATCATCAAGGAGGGAGCTCAAGCGCATTAAAGGAAGTTAATGGAGCTAAATTCGGGAAACCAAGCATGCAAGTCAAGCCAACCAAGCAAGCGTAGCCAAGCACCGCAAGTACGAGCATCAAGGCTTCGGCCCCAAGCACCAAGGCCGCTGCCTCGCAGCAGCAGTGCTCCGCACTAAAGCAGCAGCCACCAAGGCCGCACCACCCAGCAGCCCAGCAAGCAGCCGGGGGCTGGTTGGCCACGGGCGAGGGTGGCTGCACCTCAAATAAGCCAAATTCGACCAGTAACTTGCCACGGGCTGGCCGCGGGCGCGGGCTTAAGGGTGTTCTCCTCTATGGGTGCGGTCGAGTTCTTTACAGGCGCGGCTTTTTTGGGTTTTATTCACGTTTTAGTTTCTTTTCTCCGTTTGTTTATATATTGTACGGTTTTCTTTAGTTTTCGTACATGTAATTCTTTAGTTTTAGAATAGTTTCTCTCTCCTCTGAGTAGGATTATGGTAGTTTAGGAGTCTCTCTCTCTAGATTAGGAGTATTTTTAGAGCGAGAAAGTGATAGATTTCAATGGTGATTGAGAGATTGAAGATAAAAGGGTGACAATTGTGTTGAAGATCTTCTCTATTATCAATGAGAATTCTTAACTCTATCTGACCTTATTGCTTTGTTTAATTTCATGTTTATTTGGTTTAATTTTGATGTTTGATTCTTGATATTGTAATTGTTCTTAATATATTGTTGTTTCTGGATTTCCATAGTTGTTAGTTGATAGATGATGATTCTTGAATAGCTGTTTGGCTAGGAATTGGGTGAAACTTGTATGATTGATTTATTGTGATTAATTTGGGAATTGTGTTGATTGATTGTTAAGATTAAAGTGATTAATGAAGGTTTGCATGTGTGTAATTCGATTAGGCCTTGAGAATTATGCTAGATTGCATTGTAATTGCTAATGACACGACCAATTGATTTAGGAATTGCAATTACTGATTGGTTTGGATTGTGATCCTCTTAGTTTGTTATTCATAGTGAACCCTAGCTTAACAATTAGGAGATAGCTCTTTGATTCCAATCGATTGCTCTTTTCATTAATCTTCACAACCTTTGATTGGCATGATCTTCCCAAGTCGTTGCAACTGACATGATTACTTGTTGATACCCATTCCTAGTTGTTTAATTTTTTGGTCGCTTGTTTTGTTAGTTGTTAGTTGTTAGTGTTACATCTTACCTTCGATTTCGACCTAGCTTAGGCGCATAATTGAGAGTGCTTGAACATTACCGTTCCTTTGGGTTCGACCCTTGACTTGCCTCTATACTCGTATTTAGGTTTGTTAAGTGTTTATAAATTTATTTTGACCGAGGGTAGATTAGATAACCACCTAGTTTTCCTCTCGTTAAAATGGCGCCGTTATCAGGGTAAGGTGTCTATGTTTGAGTGTTTTTTATTTCTTGAGCCTAGGTCTTTTTATATACATTTCTTTTATTTGATTTTTGTTTGTTTTGTGAAAAAAAAAAATGGCATGTCTATCATTTCCTCAATTTGACAATGAGCCTTTTTGTGAATATTTTAGTAGACTTGAGGGATATTTAGACTATAATTGTTGTAGTCTTTGGGAGGCTTATGAGTTTTGTTATCTTGGTTTGAATGAGCAAACTAGGGATGAAGTTGAATGCATGCATAATGGTGAATTTAGAGCATTGTCAATTGATGATGCTTGGAATTTTTATGCTTGGTTTTCTTGGGATGTTTATAATAGGCGTAATCAGGATTCCAATATTGATGCGCAATGTGTTGATTCTTCTAATATTAGCATGAATTCCCATGATTTGTTACATGATCCCTTAAGTGAACCTAGAACACATGATTTCAACTCTATTTCCCCTTTTGTTCATGATAATGAGTTGCATGGTCAAGTTGATGCTAATGGTGTGTTTCAGAATTCTTCATTATTTACCATGTCTTCTTGTGATGTGCTTCGTTCCCTTAATGATGAATCTTATGAGTTTTATTGTGCCCCCACTCCCCAATGTGATGTATATGCTCATGATTTTAATGTTGATTCTTCCAATCCTGGTTGTACTTCTTCTTCTCTTGTTGAGCCTCAACCTTCTTCACCTTTTGAATCTCTTATAGCTACTTTTGAATCTCAAATTAGGCGCATTGAGCTTGATAATGATCTTGGGCCTAAAAAGGAGATGATTCTTTTTTCGATGAGAAGTCAATTAGAGATAATGAAAAAGAATGAGGAGCGTCTTGAGGAGGGAAGGAGAAGAAAAGAAGAGTTAGAAAGCCAATTGTCATCCTTGATGCTTGTTTGTGAAAAATCCCAATTAAATGAGTGTGTTAAGGATGATGATGATGATTTTGAGCAACCAAGAGAGTGTAAGGATCCTATTGGTGAGCATTTGATTGATGGTGAAGGAGTTGAGAATGAAGAGAGTGTTGATTTTGATGACCTCAACCCTACTTCCCATCTTAATGAGTATGTTATGCATAATTGTGATTCTTCTATCCATGAGTATTTGGACTCGATTGAGGTTATGACCAATGTGTTCTTTGAGTGTCAAATGAAAACTCATAGCCTTTTGAGTGACTTCTTTAAGAATTCATCATGGGAGAGAGATGATTTTGAAATGAATTTACATCCAATCATGCATAGCTTTGCGACTTTAGGATTTAAGGAAGTTGAGGGAGTTCTTGTTCATGATTGTAGTGAAGGGGATTATGTAGTTTCTCTTAGAAGTTGGATGTTTGAGGGAGAGTGATGAGTGACATTTATGTCACTCTAAGGGAGTATTTTTAGAGTCATTTTCGTATTTATTTTATCTTATTTTCCCTTTATTTCTCTTGTTTTCTCTTTAATAACATTTCTTGTTTATTTGGTAATTTTGTCGTGTTTTAGTTCTTTTCATAGTTTTTATTAGAATTAGTTTATTTTCATATTTTATTTGCTTTCGATTTATTTTATTTCGTTCCTTTCCTTTGTTACTTTCATAGTTTTAATTAGTTTTAAGTTTATTTTATTTACTTGTATAGTTTTATGTCTTTATTAGTTTTAGTTTTATTTCTCTTATTTCTATTTTACTTTTATTTATTTTAATTAGTTTGGAGTGTTTTTCATATTTTATTTGTTTGTGTTTTATTTAATTTTTATTAGTTTAGTGTTATTTCTTTTATTTTCTATTTTATTTATTTTATTTTATTCTTTGTCCCAATTCCTTTCCTCGGTTTTGTGTGTAGTTTTTCGGGTTTTAAGTCAAGTGAGTTTGGTTACCAAATTCATGTCAAAAGTCAAACTCCAGCTACAACGAAACACCATTGTTGCCCCCTTCACCATCCAAAACAGCCACCATCAGCCACTCAATTTCAGCAACCCCTGCTCACTCACCCTCACAACAACCCCGACACCATCGTCCACAAACCCACAATCAACCACCAATTACAGCAGCTCCACCTCTCATATTCCCTGCAACAGCAACAACAACTGCACCACAGCAGCCCCTCACAAACACCCCATAACAGCCACCATCACAATCCCCTGCTCCTTCACCACCACAATCAACCACAGCAGCCGCAACAACAACCCAGCCACACCACTGCTCCCTCACATAACCACTTCCACTCACACACACCTGACCACCGGCTCACAACCTCCGCATCTACCAACCACCACCCTCACCTCGCAACAGCCCCTGTACCTTCCTCATCAACATGAGCTGCAACCCAAACCAAACCATAGCAACCTCACGCACCCAGCCACACCGCTGCTCCCTCACGCACCCAGCCACGCACCTAAACCACCATCAACCACCTGGGAACAACCACCACCACCTCCAATCTACCACCAAACATAACCATTTCACAACAGAAGCCGCACTACCAATTTATAGCAACAAATCAGCCACCAATTGCAACCCCAAATCTCCCAAGCAACATCCCTAATTTAGAGTAAATCACAAATTGATCGGGTTCGGGCAAACCGTTGAGAGTTTGGTCGAAGTACGAGTCAAAGACTTTCAAGTTCTGTTAATTAAAGAGGTGTGGTCGAACACACCCATGGTTCGACCGAACCAACCCCGTAGTTCGGCCGCACCAACCCATGGTTCGACCGAACCACTTCACGAGCCTCGCACATGATATTTAATGAGATCAAACATTTGAAGCTTGGTGATTGCCGTTGATCTTCGATTTGTGATGACGATGTGCGGTGATGATGGTGTGCAGTGGTGATAAAGTTCAAGCAGCCAAGAAATGTCGAAGAAGAAGATGGGGGTCTGTTGGTTTTGTGGGAATTAGATTTTGGGGTTTTATTTTCTCTTTCTTTTATTTTTATTTCTTTCTTTTCTTTTCCCTTTTTCTTATTTCTTTCTTTTATTTTTATTTTAGTTTTCTTATTTTACTTTTCCTTTTTAATTTATTTTATTTTCTTTTCTTTTCTTTTTCTATTTTTCCTAGCCTAGTATATATACCCATTTTTGGGGTAATTAGGGAATTAATTCAATTACCATCTATTCAACTCTCTAGTTAGTTTTAGGAGAGCTTCTCTCTCTAGGTTTAGGTTAGGATTAGGATAGTTTAGAGAGAGAAAGTAAGGGTTTCACCATTGTTGAGCTTGGATATTGAAGAGGAAGATTGATCATCTTGATTGTAGATTTTCACATTCAATCAATGAGAATCTCTAACTCTCTCTCCTCTATTTTTATTTGCTTTATTTTTATTATTATTTTAGTTGTTGGTATTGCTTGTTAATCATGTTTATTATTGATTATTTGTTAATTAATCTTGTTATTACCATGATTAGTGAGTAATTTCCCCATTAAGGGGATGGTTGTGGTGTAGTTGGATCTTGAGCATGTTCTAGGTTTTAGAATTAATTTATTTGTGATTAAAGTCTTTATATTCTTGATATTCTTTAATCTTCTTGCAAGTGCACATTGTTGGTTGATTAAAGGTGAATCTTTGCTAACAAGGAACGGAAGTTGACTTAGTTAAGGTTCATTACTATTGATTGTTATTTAATAGTACCTCCTAGTATATGGTTCTAATGTGGAAACATAGAGGCTATGTTAGGAGAAGCCAATTGACCCCGTAAGGCGGCTAGATTGGATCCTTTACTTCGATATTCGAGCATGTTTAGTTCATAATTAATTCAATTTCTATGCCTTTTTTTATGTTCAAGTGAATGCTATACCTAAACCATTTCCCTTAATGTTTTATTTCCTGTTTTAGCATTTTTAGACTTTAGTTTATTTATCTCCTATTCCAAACTAGCTTAATTGTCGATAACATTTGGTAGTGTTTATCCGTTCTCTGTGGTTCGACCCCTATGCTTGCCTTATACTCGTATTAGGTTTGTTTAGGTTGTATAAATTGTATTTGATCTAGGGATAGACAATTGACGACGAGTTTATTCCCTTGTCAGAGAGGATGATCATGAGTGTTCTTCTTTTGAGGATTCTATGATTGATTTTCATGCTCTTATTGGTGATTTGAGGCATGGTGGTGAAGAAGATTTTATTTGTGAGACCATAGCCCCTATTCCCTTTTCTCATGTCTCTTTTTCAAAGAGGTTTGACCATATCCCTTACACTCCTATATCTCTCCCTTCCTTGTTGATAAGCCTATTAGGGAGCCCTTTTCTATGGAAGATTCTCATGTCCCTCATTTCATCATTTTTGAGGAAGAGAAGAAATATGCCAACCAAAAAATTTTTGAGAGGATTTTCCTTTTTCCTTTTCTTTCCCTTCTTATTTTCCCTCTTATTCTTCTTCTTCTTCTTCTTCTTCTTCTTCTTCTTCTTCTTCTTTTCTTCTTCTTCTTCTTTTCTTCTTTTTCCTTTTGATCCCTCTTCTTCTTTCTTTTGGCATCTCCCTTCTCACTTGCGTGCAACAATCTTGTTGCACGTTCTTATCCCGTCATTAGCCTACCGTTTATCTTACGAAATGTGTAGTAGTGCATTTGACAAGCTCTTGCGTGCGTTGAATTATTATTTTCCAGAGCGGTCAAGCTTGGACCTTAAGCAAGCCTTTCTCGGGAAGTAACCCGTGCTTTATTGCTTTCATTTTCTTTTCTTTTTAGAATAGATTTTCTCTCATGGAAATGTTTGTGTGCCTTTTACTAGGTACATGACTTGATGATATACTTTGGTGCATCGGTTTGAATTAAGAATCAAGGAAAATTGGCACCACAATTGCTAGAGCATGGAAAACATGTTTCAATTCCTGAGGAAATTATCTTTTAAAGGTTGAATTGGAACATTTGCAGGTATTTACACCCACCTAATATCCGGTAATATCTTTCTTTGCTCCTTCTCTAATAGTTGATGCCTTGCTGGACATGTGTTGGTATTGTTGGATTGATCTCTTTGTTTTCCTCTCCCATGGATTATTTGATTTGTGTTTGAGCATGTTGTCTTATTCAAGCTTAGGGGAGGGTTTTCTATCATTTTTGGTGGGATTTTGATTCATATATGCCATGCACATTTGTATATGCATTTCCATGTTCTTTATTTTGAAAAATCCCAAAAATATTTTTGTTTCTTTCAAGGCAAATTTGCAATGCGTCTTTGTTTTGTTCTTGCTTTGGACATAATAACATTTGGACTTGTATAATTGAATGCTTTTCTTCCTAAGTGGTAACGGTGTGCACGGTTTGAGAGTACGCTTGGTTGATTTTAGGATAAAGCATGCTAAGGTAGTTGGTTAGAACTAGTGGGACCATGAAACCGGATTCTACTTATTTGTGGCATGTTGGTAGTTGCTTCCTATAGTCGAATTGACACCAATAGTGATTTTTTGCTACATGCATGTGAGGTTCATTATTTTTCAAGCCTTCAACATATATTTGCATGAGCGGCATGAATCCTTGACTATTGCGGACCTAATCTAGAATCTTGACTCATAATTCTCAAACTCGAGACCGAACCATATAGGGAGGACAAAGGCATCTTTTCGGGGTGGCAATTTTTCTTTTCTAGGATAGTTTTCTTATTTTTGGTTTTTGGGTTTACATTTGCCTACTTGCTAACCATTTGAGCCTTTTCCCTTCTTTTCAAGCCACATCTTTAGAATTTTGAGCCTTTGTTTCATTTTTGTTCCATTTTTTTATTTATGAAGCAAATGATCATTTTATCGGAGTATGTAGTATATAAGTTTGGATATTGGTTCATATTTGTATGCAAGCTTGTGTTTTGTATATTTGTGTTAATAAAGGAAAATGAATAAATGAAAAAGGCGTCCAAACTTTAAAAATAAGGCAAGGACAAAGAAAGTGCAAAGTTGTAAAAGCCGTCCAAAGTTAAAAGAGGCGAGGACAAAGCACTAATAAAGAAAAAAAAAAGGAAAGAAAAAAAAAGTGAAAAATGAAAAAAAAAATGCAAAAATATTTTGATGTGTGTATCCTTCTCCCTATTTAGAGCATTGAGGACAATGCTCCATTTAAGATTGGGGGGAAGCGTTCGCATGTTTTTTGTGTATATGTTTGTGTTGTTAGCTTTGAATAAGCTTGGGGGTGTTGGTGCTGTTGTTTAGTGCTTACTTGATTATGGTGGTGAGGATTGATCACCCTTTACCCTTTTTGCCTTAAGTTACAACCTTTGAAAGTCCTTTTGACCTAGAGGTTGAGTCATATACCGAGGGAGGGCATTATGAGTTAAAGCGTAAGGAGAGGGGATGCAAAGCCAAGACGTCGAGTATCTTAAAATTATCTCTTTTTCCGGTTCCTTCATGAAACTTTTGAGATGATCATTAGGGGAAGATATGAGACTAGTAGGGAGAACGCGGTAAGGCCGTTTGAGATGAAAGTGGATTGCGAAAACTAGTTCCTATGCTTAGAATATTTATGTTTCAATCAACCTCGGGTATCTTGAAACGTGCACTCCCTTACTTGTTCAGAAAGATTTACATTCATTTGTGCTTGTGCATTAGGAAAAGTCCTTTGATGAACATGTGTTTCCTTTTCTTTTCTTTTGATTTCCTTCTAATTCTTTGCCTTGTTTGTATTATTATGAGAGTTATAGGTTAATCTCTTAGGAAACCTTTACAAGAGCATCACTCGTCCTCTAGGGTGATCTAGGGGTTTAAATGGCTTGTCTTTAGTTGCTAAAATTGATCGTGATTCCTACGAAAGTGAGTTAGTGTATATTCCCATCCTCTCTAGTTTTCTTGTTTCTTTCTTTACGTGAATAATTTCATCATTTTTCCCTTGGGTTGGATTTTATTTTGCTCGAGGACGAGCAAAACTTTAGCTTAGGGGAATTTGATGCGTGCATTTACAGCACTCTTAGGCTAGGTTTTCTTCTTATTTTTATGCTCGTTTTAAGTCTTTTAGGTCGTATTTTTTGGTAATAATGATTGAATTGCGTGTTTGTGTGTAAGTTTAGAGAAATGCGTAATTTCAATTGTTTTCTTATTATATAATTCATTTCTCGGCTGTTTCTCTCGCTTCTCCATTTATTTGACTTGTTTTGTAGGTGTGTCGAGTTCCCAGGGATTTAAGCATCAAGGAGGGAGCTCAAGCGCATTCAAGGAAGTTAGTGGAGCCGAGTTTGGGAAGCCAAGCATGCAAGTCAAGCCCACCAAGAAAGCGTAGCCAAGCATCGCAAGTACGAGCATCAAGGCATCGGCCCCGAGCACCAAGGCCGCTGCCCCGCAGCAGCCATGCCCCGCACCAAAGCAGCAACAACCTAGATCGCACCACCCAGCAGCCCAGCAAGTAGCCGCGGGTGTGGGCTGGCTGGCTGTGGGCACGGGTGGCTGCGCCTCAAATAAGCAAAATTCGACCAGTAACTTGCCGCAGGCACGGGCCTGGGGGTGTTCTCCTCTGCGGGCGCGACCGAGTTCTCCGTGGGTGCGGCTTTCTGGGTTTTATTTTACGTTTTAGATTCTTTTCTCCGTTTGTTTATATATTGTACGGTTTTCTTTAGTCTTCATACATGTAATTCTTTAGTTTTAGAATAGTTTCTCTCTCCTCTAAGTAGGATTAGGGTAGTTTAGGAGTCTCTCTCTCTAGATTTGAAGTAGTTTTAGAGAGAGAAAGTGAGGGATTTCAATGGTGATTGAGAGATTGAAGATACAACGATGACAATTGTGTTGAAGATCTCTATTATCAATGAGCATTCTGATCTCTATTATCAATGAGCATTCTTAACTCTATTTCACCTTATTGTTCTTTTTAATTTCATGTTTGTTTGGTTTAATTTAGATGTTTGATTCTTGATAGTGTAATTGTTCTTGATAAATTGTTGATTCTTTATTTCCATAGTTTTTAGTTTATAAATAATGGTTCTTGAATAGTACGTTGTTTTGCTAGGAATTGGATGAAACTTGTATGATTGATTGATTGTGATTAATTTGGGAATTGTGTCGATTGATTGTTGAGATTTAAGTGATTAATAAAGGTTTGCATGTGTGTAATTCGATTAGGCCTTGAGAATTGTGCTAGATTGCATTGTAATTGCTAATGACACGACCAATTGATTTAGGAATTGCAATTATTGATTGGTTTGGATTGTGATTCTCTTAGTTTGTTATTCATAGTGAGCCCTAGCTTAAGAATTAGGAGATAGCTCTTTGATTCCACTCAATTGCTCTTTTCATTAGTCTTCACAACCTTTGATTGGCCTTATCTTCCCAAGTTGTTGCAACTGACATGATTACTTGTTGATCCCCATTCCTAGTGTTTTAATTGTTTGGTTTCTTGTTTTGTTAGTTGTTAGTGTTACATCTTACCTTCAATTTCAACCTAGCTTAGGCGCATAATTGAGAGTGCTTGAACATTACCGTTCCTTTGGGTTCGACCCTTGACTTGCCTCTATACTCGTATTTAGGTTTTTGAAGTGTTTATAAATTTTGTTTGGCCGAGGGAAGATTAGATAACGACCTAGTTTTCCTCTCGTCAATTTTGCATTTTCCTTAGTTGTTTTCTTAGTTCTTGCATTTCTTAGTTTATTTTTCCTTTTCTCCGTGACTTGGTTGGGGTTCTTTGATATTAGGAGAATACTGATGTTTGAGACGCTCATTGGCGTTCTCTCAGGGTAGACAAAGATTAGAATGCATCCCGGTTCATCATCTTGAAACTGTTAAGTGAAGGAGTGCATAAGAAAAGTCTTCAAGGCTGCGCTCTCATGCTGTGTGGACATCAAAGTCGGTGTTGAACCCACTGTGAAGGCCTCTAGTGACTGCCTCCCCAACATATATCATGTGGAAAGCACAGGAGCATCATCGAGCACATAGAAGACCTCTCCTCTGTGTAGACTTGGCAAATAGGTGATTCAGGTCGGGTTTGGGTCGGGTCAATTCAGGTCGGGTTAAGTTCGGGTCAGCAAATGTTCGGGTCGAGTCGGGTTGATTCGGGTTTTGGGTCAAAATCGGGTCAGCATTTCGGGTCAAGTTCGGTTCAGGTCAAGTTCGGGTCGTGTCAATTCGGGTCGTGTCTGTTCGGGTCGGGTCAATTTTTAAGATCAATTTTCAGGTCAATTTCGTGTCAGGTTAAATTCGGGTCGAGTTTATTCTGGTCAAGTTTGTATTGGGTCACCAAAATAAATTCACTTAAAAAAATAGTGGAAAAATAAAGTAAAATCGTTTAAAAAAAATCATGAGTACGTACCTATTACGTAGGAAATAAAGAAGCCATAAACTAAGTAAGTCACTATTTCACCTTATTCACTTAGGATTCGGGTCAATTCGGGTCGGGTCACTATGTGTCGGGTCGATTCAGGTCAATCAATTTGGATTAAAATCAGGTCGGGTCACTTTGGGTCGGGTCAAGTTTGGGCTTCGGGTCAATTTTGGGTCAGGTCATTTGAGTCAGGTCACTTCGGGTCATGTTCGGATCAAATCTATTTCGGGTCGGGTTAGTTCGGGTTCTCGGGTCAATGATTTTGGGTCAACTTTTGGGTTACGGGTCGGGTCAATAAGGTCGGGTTTGGATTGTTAGGTCTACCCCTGTGTAAGGTGGGTGTTCCCATCGTAGGGTTCCTTCTCCTTAAAGGCCCATGGCCCTTTAAAATCCTATGACTTTACACTTGTTACGGTGTATTACGATTTGAATTCTTGACTGTTTGGGGGACCTTGAATTAGAATAAATCCAATCATCACGCTTTTTTGTAAGAAGCAAGTAGGAGTCGGCAATGAGTTTTAGGGAAACTCATAAACCTTGTTATATATGCCTTTCTCCCAAGTTGAGTTCAAGGGATATTTAGCACGAATCGTAAGTTTACCCATGCCAAAATTGGTCTACATGTACCAGATATGAGTTCGGGAGCGAGGGTACTAAAATAACGTTCTATTTAGGGGGGAATGACTATTCTAGCCCTAGTACGACCTCTACTAGCTCTTCCTTTGTCACAATTTCATTACCAAACAATATATGCAAAGTGGTACCTAAAACTAAGTTAGTTGATTTTATGTACATGCGTTAATCACGTAGGAATTACATTGTAAAAGTCGTTATTGTTATTTAATCAATATTCGTGAATAGAACAAAATAAACAAGATTCGCCTTGGCTTAAGTGATCAATAAACAATTAATTATTTAATTCTATTCTTATGTAACGCAAGATACTAAGTGAAATTAATTAATTAAAAGTTCGTTTAAAGTGATCAAACAACACTAATTAATTAGTTAAAGTTATTTTAATCAAGAAAAATAAGGTGATTGATCTAAGTTCTCAGGAATTTACCACTTCTCTTTGCTTGATCTTTGTTTAGAACACTTATAGACTCCTTCTTGTTCGGGAACCTCCACCGTAGAAACAAGTATTAAAGGTGATTGATATAAGTTCACAAAGTTTCTGCCAAAGTTTTAGGTTATATTTTGTCTGTTTGAGCCTTGTACTAAGCCTCTATTTATAGGGAATGGGTACGTTTAGGGTATTAAACATTCTACCGCAGAAGGTGTCACGCGCATATGATTGGGTTGCGCGCGACTGCCTAGCACAAGCAAATTGGTTGCGATGCTATAGGCAGCGCAACAGATTGTCTTGCATACAAAATTATGGTAAGATTCAATTTTATATTTTTATGAAATTCTGAATCTTCTGCAAGCGCATCACTAGCAGTTACGCTGGGTGTTGTGCGCAACTTTGTGAGTTGCGCGCCCAAGACCAATGCGACTCATTGAGATGCGTGCGGATTTCTCTGCAGCAACCTACGCGCCTCTAAATATGTCATTTTTAGGTTTTAAGCTCGAGCTTAAGCCTAATTATGATCGGGCTTAGTTAATGGACCTTAATGCATTTGTTTTTGGGTTAGGCTAGTAATTTTTATGTTCTTGTGATTCAATCAGTTATCCATCAGTGTTCTTTACGTTAATCCAACACGAAGATGGTTTTATTTATCGTCATTGCACTTCCTCTCTGGACAAGAGGCCAAAATTAGATGTTTGTAGTTAGCCCCCACTTTGATCGAGTCTAGAATAGACGAGAATCAAAGTAGTCAAGGAAAAAAATCCGAGACTTATTCTGAGAAGTTCTCAAAGAACAGAGAATCTTTAAGAAATTTTTAAGGATGTCGAAACGATCCTTAATTCGCTAAGTGTTAGAGACAAATAGCTATTAAAGTTAGAAACAACTATTTTCTAGTGTTAACGCGTTAAAGAATCTAGATTGATCCTTTGCAATTGCAGAACTGTTTTACAAGTAAAGGTGTTCTGGGTGATGTCAAGTCATGAAAATAAATCGGTTTAAAAAAGAGTAAAGGGGATTATTTCCTCCTAGTCATGTCATCGTTGGTCTAAAGTCCCTCGATATGTCATTCAAACTTTAGCCTAATTTTACAAGTTGTAAAGATAATAAAAAGGGGTGTTTTGACATTCGTAGCTTGTGAATAAAGTTCTTGACACTCGCTTGTCAAAACGCAGTACTCGGTGTCCACAAGATAGAAATACATGTCTCAGGACTGGAGGCATATATCCAAATCCAGTGAGAGAGAAGAAAATCGGCAACTCTCTCAGGAGTTTTGTCCACAAGATGAAAACACGTGTCTCTAGGGCACGTGCCTAAATGGATGCGACATCGTACACCGCCCTTTATACAGGGGGTAGACGACACCCTAATTGTCCGGTAAGTCAGTAAGTGCACTAACTACCGTATTTTCTTTCTTTCTATAGGGGGTGGGCGACACCCTAACTGTCCGGTAAGCCAGTAAGCTCACTAACTACCGTATTGGCTTCCAATCGAGAAGTGTATGTTCTTGAATGGGTCGGCGCACATGTCGACTCGTTAGCTAACGCCTAAAGTAAAGTAATGAAATTATACCTTTTAGTTACGAGGGGTAGATCACGTTAAGCTAGGAAGAGATGAAATTTTACGCAACACTTACGCTATACAATTTTACGTTTTATGTTACGCCTTTCTTTTTGTTGTGGACGCCAAAAAGAAAGAAAAGAACCGTACATATATAAAGTCAGTACAGTAAAATGACAAACCTGTCTATTGGAGCTTTTACGTAAAGTACCACTACGGAACGTCTTAAGACACGCTTACGAAAAACGTCCAAAACGTATGCTTGGGTCAGGCACAAAGCACGGTGTGCGTGCGGGATGATACCAAAAAATTATCAATGAAGAAAATAAACTACAAAATGCAAAGCAATTAAGAAGGATTTTGATAATTTGCGTGCCATTACATCTAAAAACGAGCAAAAGCCGTAAACGAATTAATCAAACGGATTAAAATTTGAATATTGTTCTTTTAAGTGACCAGTATCCACACGCAACTCAGCTCTGTCACCCGTAACTTATTCTGTTACGCGCGACATTTAGATCAGCAAAAAAAAAATCGCTGAGCACGATTTTCCTTTCTCTTCTCTTTCTTCTTCCTTCGCCATTTTTGCTCCTTTCTGTAGACACCCATATGTGTCTCCCCAGATAAGAGAGTTCAGATGGCGTTCCCTAGGTTGTGGAAGGTTGTCACAACAACAAATGCATTAACAAATCGGTTACATCAGAGGCGTGTGCTCGACGGTGAAAGATACGTGTTTCTTAACTCTCTTATATGTTTTAACTAACGCTAGTTTGCAGGTATATCAGCGTTACAAGAATGATTTAGGATCGTAGAACAATCTGAATCATTCTCCGTCCTTATCGCTACTTTGGCTTTTGTTTTCGAAACTTGCGTTTCTCTAAACTCAGTAAAAGTAAGGGCTTCTGTAAACACCCAAATGTGTCTCCCCAAAATCAAACCAAGTCATAAATACCTTTCACAGCATTTGATTACCTAACGAGGTGAAAGTGTGAAAAGTCAAGTGATGAGGATGTTTTTATTAAAATATCTCTTCTTTCTGTTTTTGAAAATATTTATTTTCTTACCCTATTTATGAAAAACGTGTATTCCAGTTTAGTTTGGTCCATGATAAGGATCCAATAATAGTGTATTTAAATAGGGCTCAAAAAGAGCTTTCAAGCGATATATTATAAGCCCATTTCGATGAATAATGAGAAAGTTATGCCCAAAATACTAAACTGGGCTCGGTTTTGGTTCTTACATACGACCCAATGATCTAGAGGAGGGCCTATTATTAATTATCATTCCTAAAGCTATTAGGATCGATTATAGTATTCTAGAATACTCTAGAAGTTTCTCTTAAATCCTAATGGAGTTAGGATTGATAATTATGTTCCAAAGAGTTTGAAATGAAATAAAACTACTCCGTTTGAGAATTCTTATTTTGTACGAAATGGAATATATTAAGATATTATTTTCGTGTCTCAAAATATTTATCCAAATCTTATATGGTTTGATAGATCTTGAAATTATATTTCCAATGATATATTATAATATTAATTCCGAGCTATAACGAATAAGATATGAATGAAATACGAAACTCTATCCAAAACTAACACCCTTCCCCTATTTCGGTCATATCTTTTTATCTACAAAAGATTTTAATATGATTCTAATTTGGTTGGAAATTAGACTTCAAGAGCTTTTCAAAGATATATTATAGACTTATTTGGATTTTTGGATCAATATATATGATAAAAACAAAATCCGCAAAAACTGTCCTACATCGCCAAACGACAGGTTTGTCGCTTGGCGACAAGCCCTCTCGTTGGAAACAGAAGCGTTCTTTATTCCTTTTCGAACTCTGATTTGTTACTATCAATTCCGGACTATTTTTTTTATAAATAGGGTCCCTGAACCTCCGTTTTCAATCATCAACTCTTAACTAGAATTCTCTAATTCTCTAATTCTCTTATCTCTTTAAGCTAAAGCTTATTATCTATCTCTCTCTCTCTCTCTCTCTCTCTCTCTCTCTCTCTAGCCTAGACTATTACAAACACAATTCATCATACATTAGCACTAGACAATCCTAGCCAAGTTTGAAGTTGTCTTTTCCCTAGACGTGAAAGGTTTGATATTTCTTAGGGTTTTGTCCCAAATCTCTATTTCAATAATTTAATTTAATTGTTTTGATTTTTTATTTTCCTTGAATTTACTAACATGTGTAATTTGTTATTAAAAAGAGATACGTGGCATCCAAGTAAGTACTTTAATTACTTTATTGATATTACGATATAGAAATCATGTTTAGATTATTATTTTGATTCCTAGTATCATGTTAGGATGATTTTATTAGTATCATGTTTAGGGATGAATAAGTTTCTAATATTAATTATGATTTCTACGATGCTTCCTATTTTCTTTCTTAATAGCATGTTATTATCATGTTAGGGCTAAAACTTTGATTTTTATATGTTTAGTGACATGCTAGGATTTGTTATTAATCTTGTTAGTAACATGCCTAGGATCTTACAATTATTATTATTATGTTTTAACATGATTATTTTAATTATTATGATTGTTATTTTGATTATTATGATTATTAATAAGATTATTATGTTGCTTTATAGTTATTATTGTTATTGCTTGATCACGCCTTTTATACATGTTTAAAGGGAGTTGGTACTTGTAATCGCACTTAATAAGATAATTAATAATCTTGTTTATGGATAATATGATTATAATTCAAGTAATCGCCAATGATAGATTTATTTCTGCATTAATATTCAACCAACATAGATTATACAGGTTTAGGGTTAACCTATTGATTGCATGTTAGTCAGAAAGCGCACATGAATACGAGAAAAATGAAGTAGAGGCCTATTATTAGGGTAGGTTCTTTCTCTTTTAGATTTGATTTGTACCTTCATCCCCGAACTTCTAGTCTTGGTTCCAGACGTATTGGAGTTAACGATCTCCTAGATCGTTAAGGGGTGTAACCTTCACCCTGTGAACGGTTTACAAGTTCCTAAAACTTGTTAGCGACTCTTCTGCTCTAGCTTCCTTCCCTTTGGACGCCACCATGTTTAAGTGTATGATCACAGTGGGGTTCATGTTTGGGGTAATGCTTGAAGTATTCCCTAAAGTTTTTGGCGACTCAACTGGGGAGGATTTCTATTTTAATTCCTAAAATATATTTTGGCAATGATTTAAAATGAGTGGATAAGACTCAAAAAGTTCTAAGTATTTCATGTGCGTAATTTTATTTACATTATTGTCATATGCATAAAAAAGGTTCTCATTGGAAAGACCATCGGTAATGAGTCTAAAACATAGGATTTTTACACGTAGGAAATTTTAGAAATATCTTTCACGACTAGAATCGAAATAATACTGTGAAAACTGGAAAATTCTAAGATCACAGAAAGCTGTTGAGGCATGTAGGAACTAGTGTCTAGAAAACAGCAATCGCCGCCTAAAAAATGGCCTTGTCGCCTGGCGACAGAGCCATTTTCTGGAGACGGACTCTGTTTTTTGGTGCCGTGTTCTTGCAATACCGAGCCTGAAATCTACCTTCTTGTTTTGACTAGTTCTAGCACTGTTGGCTCGATTCTACTTCCTGATTGAGTATTTCTCTATTTTATGAAACCCATATGTGCTCTACATATGTACATAACCCTCTGAGAATTCATGCTCCATCTACCCGATTGAACGCTCTCGGCAACAAAGGGTACATCCGAGAATGTTGAATTCACCAAACCATGGAATCGATTTTAACTCGCGGGGCCCCATCCACACGTGCAAAACCTTCCAAAGGTAAGGCTTTCGTGCGGTGCATCTGGACTCATAACCATGGACCCCCTTTGGCTAACCCATATCCTGAACTTTAGGGAACTAGAGTCATGGTTAGGTTGCAAACTCATTGCATCATGTTGTGACTACTTGACTACTTGTGCGTCTCTTACTTGTGCATACTTATTATGTGACTAAACTAACCGTTTGGTTTGACTTGTGTTTGTAAATAAGTCTTAACAAATTACCAATGACTAAACGGCTTTGCTAAATTAATTGATTAATTAATTTGAGCACAAGATCTACCTTAAATCGAGTCATAGTTCCTTTAAGTCAACCCGGATTTTTATTCCTGTAGACACCCAAATGTGTCTCCCCAAAACCAAACCCAGTGATGAATACCTTTCACGTCATTTTATTATCGAACGAAGCGAAAGTGTGAAATGTCTAGTGATGAGGATGTTTTTATTAAAATATCTCTTCTTTCTGTTTTTGAAAATATTTCTTTTCTTACCTTATTTATGAAAAATGTGCATTCCAGTTTAGTTTGGTCCATGATATGGGTCCAATATTGGTGTAATTTTATGGGGTTTGAAAAGACCTTTCCAACGATATATTATAAGCCCAATTCCGATGAATAATGAGGAAGTTATGGCCAAAATACTTAATTGGGCTCGAACCGGATCTTACCTACGGCCCAATGATCATGTGGAGGGTCCAAAGGTTTAATCCTATTCCTAAACTAATTAGGATTAATTAGAAGCTTCTAAAAGTTTCTAAAAGATCTTAATTATCCTTTTTGAAAAGATAAGATTAAAGAATTTGAGTTAAATAAAAACTATCCTTTTTTAAAACTTTCCTTTTTCTTAAATCCTAATTCTATTCGAATTTAAAGATGCTCAAAGACAGTCAGATTTTTATTTTTGTTCCTCATAATCTTATCCAAATTTTATAAGCTTGGATAGATCTTGAAATTATCTTTCCAATAATATATTATAATATTAAATCTGAGCTATAACGAAAAAAATATGAATGAGATATGAAACTCTATCCAAAACTGACACTGTCCTATTATTTCGGACATATCTTTTTAATTGGGTTGGAAAGTAGACTTCAAGATCTTTCCAACGACATATTATATGCCTTATTTGGACTTCAAGATCAAAAGGTATGATAAAAACAGAATCCTCAAAAACTGTTGTCCATCGAGTTCGATCTCTTTCGATTCGAATTCGGATTCTCTTCTTATTCTTCGACCCTCTTTTTTCTCTATAAATAGAGTTCATATCTCCCTTTTTTAATTTACCAACTCTCACCAAGAAATTCTTGATTACTCTATCTCTCTTTTCTAAACTAGCCTTTTCTCAAAATAAAAAATTCCGCATTCGCATGACCTAGATACACCTAGCCATATTCGAAGTTGCCTTCGCCCTAGACGTGAAAGGTTTAATTTCTGAGGGTTTGGTCCCAAATCTCTCTTTCAATTATTTAATTTAATTTAATTGTTGTTTATTATTTTCCTTGAAGTTACTAACGCGTGTATTTTGTTATTAGAAAGAGATACGAGGCATCTAAGTAAGTGCTTTAATTGTTTGCATTGTTATTATGATATAGAAATTATGTCTAGGTTGTTATTATGATTCCTAGTATCATGTTAGGATGCTTGATGTTTTGAATGACAACAATAAATTCCTAGTATCCTGTTTAGGGTAAAGAATATAATGTCAATTATGATTCCTATGATGTCTTTTATTGTCTTTCCTAATAGTATCGTGTTAGGGTTAAAGCTTTGATTTTTATTATTTAGTGATATGCTAGGGTTTGTTATTAATCTTGTTAGTATCATGCGTAGGATCTTGCTATTACTATGCTTTAACATGATTATTTTAATTATAATTATTTTTATGATTACAATTATTATAATATTGCTTGATATTTATTGTTATTGCTTGATCATGCCTTTTATGCATGCTTAAAGAGAATTTGTACTTGTAATCACGCTTAATAAGATAATTAATAATCTTGTTTAGGTTTAATTTGATTATCATTCAAGTGATCGCCAATAATAGTTTTATTTGTGCATTAATATCTAACCAACATAGATTAACATGTTTAGGGTTAATCCTATTGATTGCATGTTATTCAAAAAGCGCACATGGATACGATCAGAATAAAGTAGAGGCCTATTATTAGGGCAGGTTCAATCTCTTTTAGGTTGGATTTGTACCTTCATCCCCGAACTACCAGTCATGGTTCAAGACCTATTGGAGTTCAAAGTTTCCTAGGAGTTCAAAGCCTAGCCTTTTACAAACACAATTCCTTATACAATAGCACTAGACACACCTAGCCAAGCTCAAAGTTTCCTAGGGTTAACCTATTGATTGCATGTTATTCAAAAAGCGCACATGAATACGAAAAGAATAAAGTAGAGGCCTATTATTAGGCTAGGTTCTTTCTCTTTTAGATTGGATTTGAACCTTCATCCCCGAACTTCTAGTGTTGGTTCCAGACCTATTGGAGTTAACGATCTCCTGGATCATTAAGGGGTGTAACCTTTACCCTGTGAACAGTTTACAAGTTCCTAAAACTTGTTGGCGACTCTTTTGCTCTAGCTTCCTTCCCTTTGGACGCCACCATGCTTAAGTGTATGATCACAGCGGGGTTTAAGTTTGGGGTGATGCTTGAAGTATTCCCTAAACTTTTTCTCTCTAAAGAGCTCGATTTTTCTTGTTTTTTAAAGCTAAAGGTAGTAAATATCGTCCTCTATTTATATTTTCCATAATCCAATGTAAGTTTTTTGCTAAAATTTGTTTGTTTATGGCTGAATTCGGACAATTTTCGAACCTTAAAACCCCAAATTTCGAATTTGAGGGGTTTTTTATTCGGTCCATTATTCTTCAAATTGTTTGTTATATGTTGTTATGCTATGGTTAAGGAGTGTTTTGCAACAAATTTCATGAAAAATGATTAAGTAGTATTTTACCTTGTATGAGCATTCTTTGTTTAAGTATGTTCTTGCAGTTTTCCTTCAAATTTAGTTTGATTTTATAGCTTTGCTTGCTCATTTTTGTTATACTTGTTGATTATGAAGCAAATTATAGTATTGGAACTAATTTTACCTTCATAAGTCATGATTTTAAAATTTTGAATCCGAAAAATTGGCGCGAGGTATACTCTTAACTTCAAAATTGTTTGGTAGACGATAACTATGTTTATGCTATCACTATTCGTCTAAATGTAGTTGATTCTTTGAGATGTAGGAATATAATCTCTTGAATGTATTAGTTGAAACTCGTATAGGATTGTTTTTGTGGGTGTTAAAAGCCCCTATTTACTTAGTTTAACTGCAGGTATCAAAGCCCCAAAGTATGGGTGGCATTTGATTTTTGCGTTTTTCCCTTTCGGAAGCCGTTATGCTGCCAAAATGGTTCTAGAACGCGTATATTAGCTTAGTTTTAGCCTTAGGAAGAAAAATAAACTAATAGGGAACTTTGTCCATTTCTAGTATGGATACCCCTCCGTTCATCGATGTCGAGGATGATCTAGGAGGTCCCGTACCTAACGATGTAGTTCGCCACAAAAGAGGGTGACACGTTCTTGTGAGGAGGTTCGGGAACGACACGTCGGAGCTGATTGACGTCGCCAAGAGGATGTGTTTTGGGAGGCGCCTCCCAACTGGGACCCACAGGACCTTAAGTGGGACCTAAACCATAACGTTTCGATCAGGAGTTAGTGCGGCATAGTGAGTTCTTTTGCGTCTCCGTTTTTTGTTTCTCTCTACTTTTCTTTAAACAACCTATAACCGTATTATTTTTCGTATGTTTTTTTATAGTGAGCCTAGCATGCGTTTGTACGACTCAGGTGACTTGAGAGGCCGTTTTGAGAGTTTACCCGACGTGGTAAAGGGTATAGTGGAGCTTTCGGGGATCAGGCCCTAGTTGGCGGCTCTTCGGGATTTATCGTGTCAGTCTGCGTCGTCAGCTTTCCTTCGTAGGTTGCTGGAGTTTTTGTGGGATTCCACCAACACTTTCCGCTTCCAACGGGGAGAGATGACAATTACATTTACGATTTCTCTATGATATGGGCTTTCCTTTTGGAGGTGAGCCTGTCGCTATATAGGTCGTTAAGGGGTTAGACAAGAGACTGTGTGACCTTGTGGGGGACCGTCTTACAGCAGCCCTCCATTTGTATGCGCAGTCTTTTCTATACTATGTTCTTGGCAACGAGTTGTCGGCCGATGAAGCTAATCGGCAGTGTACACCTAAGCAGGTGGCTCGAATATACATTGCCACGTTCTTTTCGTCACCGTCTTATGTGATCGGGGGGAGCATTTCGCCATTGGGTTACTTATTTGCCTCAGTGATTTGGGGCAAGTGGGTAACCTGAGTTTGGCAGAGGGGTCGTATGCCTGTATGTTCATAGCTACGGGCAAGGCAACCCGGATGATGGATTCCGCGGCAGTTACTGAGGTACATCGAATCTCTATTTCATGGCATGGTCGTATCATCGAGGTGCATATTCATTTTTAACTTTGTTATCTTTTTTAATCACCATTTTTGCCTTTCGATCTCATTATTTTTCTTTCTTTTAGGCTTGGAGGTACTCGTACCCGCCTTTCTTAGCCCCCAGGGTGCCTAGGGCGGCTCGCTTTCCTATCGGCCATCGTCTGGTCACGATTAAGAAGTAGCGAGCAACTTCAGCCGGTGACTTTCGCTAGAGGATTCTTTTGGCGACTCGTGCGTTGGTGAGTATTTTAACAATGGACATGTTCGAATATAAAGATATATTTTTTGAAAAATTTTCACTGTTTGGGTTTTGTCGATCGATCTCTGTCCGTGGAGCATGATTGTTGGGTCCCTAAGGCTATCTGGTTAGGCATGGTTTGCTTTCGTTTCCAGGCTTACCAGGGACTCCTCTTATCCGGATGCTTCATTCGGACCTGCTATCTACCGAGGATCGAGCTAAAGTGATCCTTAGTTATCCAGCAGAGTAGCTGGTGCTACCGAATGCATCTTGCCCGACATTTGTTGCATCCAAGCTAACTCATTTTCCAGCGTTTGTTCCGGCTAGTGTTCTCTATTTTTATTATAATTTTTTTTAATTTTTTTTTTGAAACTTTGACTCTTTAATTTATTGTATTTTAAACGAGTCGAGTTGGGTGGTTGGGTGCCACATGCAGCGGAGATCACGTATAGGTCGGTAATTCGTGAGATTCTTCTAATGACGTAGGATGAGGACATACTGTTTGTACCTGAGAAGCTAAGGTTAAGTCGGTATGTTTACTTTGTATATGTATTATTATTATTTATCATTTTTAATATCATATACATTTATTTGATAATTGTCCTTAATTTTTTGGAATAGGTTCCACGAGATACCAAGAACAACATGGTAAGGACTTTGCGTGCTTTCCGATCTCCTTATCGGAGAGCCCTCGTGGCTTTGTCATGCAATGATCATCGGATGTTCGCGGTAAGTTTGTTTCTTATTTCTTTTTTTTGTCAAAGTTATTACACATTTGTGTATTAATCTTTGTTTTGGATTTTGCAGGATATACGACAGCCTTTTGGGATTCGCCAAGCATCCTGACTTCTTTTACATTTTTTTTTAATCTGATGGAAAACAAATGTACATATATTATTTTTTTGTTGTACATATGACATTCCTCTATTTTTTTATATATATATCATATTTTTCCACAAGTTATTTTTTGTTTGTGTTGTTATTTTTTTTAGCAATAAAAAAATCCGAGGGAAGGAAAAGGGTTATCAACTTACCCCCTTGAAAAAAATTTAAAAAAAAATAAAGGAAAAAAGAAAGAGGAAAGGAAAAAGAAAGGTGGAATGAGAAAACGAAATAAAGAAAAATAAAAATAAAATGAAAGAAAATAAAAAGAAATTAGAAAGAAAATAAATAGACATAAAGAAATTAAAAAGGGAAAAGAAAAGGAAACAAGTGTTAACAAAGTCAAGCGTATGATTAGTCATAAGATTTCATTAATATTCCGTTATTTTGTAGTTCAAAATACGGAAATAAACCTAACAACATGTCGCGACAGTCAAAGCGCGCGCAACTGGATGGGTAGCGCGCGGCTGGCGCACATAGCTCATGAGATACGCGCACCGCCTGCGGGTGAACTTTCCTTCAGGCGAAAATTGCCAAAAAATTGCCCCTCTTGGGTCTATTTAAACGTAATTTCGTGTAGGATTTTGATCATCTTGCATTCATTCGTTAGTAGTACTATAAAGAAGATACATTAATCTCTCTATTCTCTCTCTCTCTTTTTTTTAAACAATGGTGAAAGCCTTTGAGAAACGTTTGAAACAATGGGTCACTTCTCTTTTGATTGAGGACAAATTAGGTTTCAAAATATACCACCTTGACCCTCTATTGAACTATATGCAATTAGTAATAAATTTTGACTTTCTTCATGCTGTTGTTAATCATTGGGATTCGAATCACCATCTTTTCCTCTTCAAAGGGGATGAAAGTGTCCCATTACCTAGCGAGTTTGAGGCTCTATTAGGTTTTCATGCAATACTCTCCCTGTTACATATGCCCCTAACTTGTCGGATTCCAAACCTACATTTCAAAGATTCTTTGGTTTGAATGACAATGATATGGGAAATATTGGAACTGAAGAAGGCGTGAATTTAGTTCAATTTATTGAACACTTTGTCGCCCCTCGTGACAACTAGACTAAACAACTTTTTAAAATTTTGTGCTTTATGATTTTGTCTTGTTGTCAACTGTTCGCTTAGGTTAGGTAAAGAATATGGAGATTATTCCATGGTGTCCATAGTGGAGCATATAGAGGGGTGTCACTTATCGACCCCTTTAGCATTGGTGGAAACTGTTCTTTGATTGAATCGCCTTAGACGAGACCCTAACGAGAACAGTTTCACGGGAAGTCCACTCCTATTACATGTATGTTTTTTTGTCGTACTTCAACGCAAGTAGTAAAGTTTCGTTAGTCATACCAGCGTAATCTTCTGGAATGCACGCGGGTGGTGCGCACAATTAGATGTGATGCGCGCGCCACCTGTATATGTAACATCTCAATAATTAAATTTTTTTCTCTTTTTTTTCATATTTGGCTCATGGAGCGTTTGCGATTCGTTAATCAGCCGCAGAATCTTGAGGCTAATAGAGTGAGAACATTCCCCGGACGTCGAATTCTCTACACGCATAAGAGTGAAGAAGAATTGATGTCGTTTTTCTTTCATGGGGTTCCTAACATATGCTTTGTGATTCCTTGGTGGGAATAGTTTTAATTATCCCTACATTAGTCTTTTGGGCCTTTCTAGTATTAGTTACAATTTTCCTTGCAGGGTGATGAGATAATATGGGATGAAACAAGTCACCCCCCCCCACATGATTGTGGCGCCCCTAAGGATGTAAAGTTTAAACCTAAACGAATTCCCTGTTGGATTGAATATTGGTCAAGTCTTCCTAGGTGAGTAGTGAAAAATCTCACATCGAGCATTGTACTATCTTCGTTTTACAAAGATTGGATGAATGTAGCAGACAAAGAGCTAAATAAGGCTCGATCACCGAATCAAGCTTCTTCGTCTCACAATAAACCTAAGCCTTTGATGCATTCGTCCACCACTACTCTTTCTAATGGCCAAAACAAAGGAGTGAGAAGAAAGTTAGACTTCTCCTCATCACCTAAGGCTCGTTCAAGGGAACCAAAAAGGAAGGCTCCTCCTAAACCCGCGCAAAAGGGTGTGAAGATTAAGGAACCTTCACTAAATCCTCGCAAAAAGGATCCAACATATGATAAAGGGAAAGGCAAAAGAGTTGAAAAGGCTCATATTCCGAAGTTGAAGAAGAATGTTTGGGTCAAGAAGAAGAGCGAAGGGGAAATCTCTAAGGTTGCTGAAAGCACTGCGATTGGAACTACTCCTCGGTCTATTATGACAATTAAGGATATAATAAAACTTTAGAGTGTTACACAATTATTTGTAGTTTAATTCGTATAAAGCGTAATCACTAATATGTTTTATTTTTATTAATTACTATCTAGTTTAATGATGTTTTCTTGAATTTTGAATGAAACCTAAATGAGCTCTTTTTTTATACGACCGAATCATAAAGATTGCCTATGTATTCGTATCACAAAATCAGGTCTTGGTGTAGTTCTTGCAAGATTATTTATTTATTATTTCCTCCATTTTCTTTTAGATGCAACACTCTCTTTAGCGTGGTAATTAAGAAAGCCGGGGTTTACATGATATAATAAACTTTAAAATAGGATGAGTGGTTGTTAGGTGTATAATTTAGTGGGTCATGTCCTTTAAATAAGGGGAATAGTATAGTTTTTTCCTAAATAACTTTCCTTTTATAGTGTGTTGCAAGTATTGTGACATTTCCTTTTTAGGGAAGTGTTGCAAGTAAAAGAAAACGGAGGAAGTATTACTTATATATTTTTTTAAATTTTTCTTTAATTCCCTTTGTAAAAACTAAATGAAAAAATTAATCAAACTTTGTTTGACAACATAAATCAAAGTTTAATTTTTGTTTTCTGAGTATATGATGTTTAAGAAACGCCCCATTCTTTCATCGCTAGTAAGTATCAAAATTTTATTCGAGCGTAAAATTCTAGGTGCGTAGTTTGTCATCAGGTGTCACGCGCAACATCCAAGGTTGCGCGTGCCTGTCACACGCAACCGATTTAGTTGTGCGTGACGTCCGCGCGCTACTTATTTTGTTGCGCGCAACACCTGAGCTACGACTATTTAAAAAAATATATTTTAATCATATTATAAACCCCCCCCCCCAAGTGGGAAGATGTTTTTTCGTGATGTTCGAAAAAAAATCTGAACACTTTGAATGGTATGTGGTTTCTTTTTTATTATCCCCCCAAGTGTTTTGAACTTTACCGTGCTATTCGGTAAAGTGCATAATGTAGGAGTTTATGGGCACTATAAAGCGGAAAATTATGAATCATATTCAATCAAGTACATAATCCCAAGATCGCATGCATAACACACAAGACATATTATTATACCTTTGAAGCGTGAATTCCACGTAGCGATTCGATAGGCAAATCTGGAAGAAAATTGATACCCAAGCGTTGTTCCTCAACTTACACTACTACAAAATTGGCCAAAGAGACCCGATATAAGAGACTGGTTAAGTGCATAACAGGTCTCTCCCCTAAGAGAGACCGGCTATTGTGTACGACAGGTCTCTCGACAGATCAAAGAGACCCGTAATTTAAGAAAATAGGTCTCTTAGAATTTTAGAAAATCGAAGAATATAGAGAGACCATTCATCTTAAATGACAGGTCTCAAGTAATATTCAAGAAACCTGTGATTTAAAATAACCGGTCTCTTGAATTTGATTTTTTGAATTGAGAAATTAGAGAGACCCGTCAGTCTTTATACCAGGTCTCTCGATTTTATATCCCATGTAGGCAGCTAAAAAGCCCATAACCCTAGAATAATCTCTTCATTTTCTCTCTCCTGTCCACCGCCACTTCTCATCTCTTTTTTTCTTTCTCTCTCTTCTCCTCCTCTCAACTCATTATCCTCAATTTTTTTTTGGATTCTAAAGAGAATCTCACACAACAAGAGATACGAATTTCATCCTTTATTTCTTTCGATCTCAATTGCAGGAAGTTATTTTCACTCCATCATGTCAAAATTTCAAGATCTATCGTCAAGGTGAGTTTTGTATTATTTTTCACTATTAATTTTTTATCTTAATTTTTTCGTATCTTTAATGAAAAATATGAATTTCTTATAATAATTACTTTTTAACTTCATTTTTCGGGTTAAAATATTATTGATTTTTCGTTTAGTCATCATAAAAGATTGTTTCTTTATTTTGCATGTTAATGAATTCCTTTTAAAAACTTTTTTCGCCATTTTTTTTTTATGAAATCCGAGTCTGTTATGTGGTTCCAATTTCGTTTGGAGGTGGTTTTTCATTTCCTTTTATTTGGTTCTTTAATTTTTTTTTTTTTTTGCTTTCTTCTTTCATATCAGATCTAGTATTTTTCCTTATTATCGCTCACTTTGATATGGAGTCAGATCTTATATTTTTCATTTTTATTAAGTTCCTATTTTATTTTCTATTTTCATTTTCATTTTCAATTTCATTTTTTTTAGATTTAAGCTTTGGTTTATTTAATTTTTGTTTTTTAAAAATCTTTTTGAGAATTGCCTGACAAATTGTTCTTTAGCTTGTTTTTGGAATTAGTTTTTTTTCTTATTTTGATTTTGTGTTCAATCATCATATTAAATGAATTTTATTTTACATCTGGTATTTCATTAATACAATTGAACAATTTCTCTATCATTTTTTTTTATTGTAAACGAATTTTATTTTACATCTCTTCTGAATTTTTCTTTTTTTAATTCTGTTATAATTGTTTAGATTTGTTTTCTAGATAATAATATCTGCTTTTTAATTAATTATTTACATGTCTTTATCTGTGGTTGTATGTAATGATCTCTCAAGTTTCAAGTTTGAACAGAAGAAACTTATAATTTTTTTGAAGCAGAAGAAACTTGTAATTGAAGATCTTTAAAGTTTCAATTTGTCATTTACAGAATTTTTATTTTGATTTATTGAATTAGTAATTTAGTTTTGATATATGTACTATGTAATGTCTATGTACATAATTTTTTATGTTTATGAAATACAAGAATTTTTTTGTAACTCCGTATTTGAAAATAAATCAAATTAAATAGGTTAATATTAATAAATGATTATTATAAAAATAAAATAAGAAAATTTTTTTTATTTAAAATGAGACCATATAGACCTGTTAGCTTAAAAAGCGGTCTCAATTTTATCAAAAAGACTAAGATATGCGTCCCTAATTTTACGAAAAGAGAGACCGCTTTTCTTATAAAGGCAGTCTCAAATTTTTCAAAATTGAGACCGCTTATCTTTAAGAGGCAGTCTCAGCTTTCTCATTCGAGAGACCGCTTTTGAAAAGCAGTCTCTTTGCCAAAGAAACCGCTGCGCTAGAGACCGCCTCTAAGGTAGTCTCTTTGACTAATTTGGACGGGTCCCTTTGGCAAATTTTGTAGCAGTGTTAGTCCACGAGCTTCGAACGAGCCCTTCACCAATACTAGATTGGTCGAGTGATTAAGGAAACCGCGATCACCACCTTTAATGGACTAACCGACCACCATGAACTAACCACCTTGAGAGGCACCGAGGGAGGAGAGAGTGCTGTGAGAGAGAGGGAAGTTTGAGGGGCTTGGTCTCGTGTTTTCTAATTCAGTTTTAATCAAACTGATCAATTAAATTCTTTTGTCATGCAAACCCTAGGCACCTAGTCAATATATAATCACATTGTAATTACACTAGGTTAGGAAGCCCCAAAAACTCCAACCTTCTCCATATGATCGACCACTATAGGGGATGAGGCCCATCATGTGCCTTGTCCTCTCGTGCTTGATGAGTGGCATTTATGCCACTCTTTTATCCTTTTTCTCTAAGGATTCTCCCCTCATTTGCACTTGTTTGCCCCTTTTTCTAAGCATTTTTACTTAGTTTTGCTTTCTCTTTTCTTTCTCCTTTATCCTCCCTTTTTCTTAGTCTTCCCGCTTTGTTCTTATTGTGATTTTCATGCTTATGCTTTGTAGGAACCGTCGGGATTTACAAGAGGAGGAAGCTAAGCTCAAAGGAAGCTAGAGGAAGCATGATTCAGAAGAGGTTCGGCCGAACCACCTGATGGTGTGGCCGAACCAAGGTGTGGCCGAACCTACTCAGTGGTTCGGCCGAACTTTGAGGCAGGGGCAAGATGAAAATTGGCAGTTTTGCAGGAGTGGCCGAACCACAGGAGTTCGACCAGACCAGGATCAGGGAGGTTCGACCGAACCCACCCATGGTTCGGCCGAACCTACCCTGTAGTCCGGCCGAACCTTCCCATTTGTTCGGTCGGACCTCTCCTTTTGTCAGCTGACTCTGTACGGACTATATAAGTCCCTTTTTTAGAACGTTTTGGGGGAGATTAACTTAGTTTTAATTTTCTACATTTTTTTAGCTTAATCTAGAGAGAGAAACTTCATTAGTAGAGAGAGAAAGTGTGGATTTCCATTGATGAACTTGGATGTTGAAGAAGGAGCTTGATTGAATCTTTGTAAATCTTCATCTTCAATTAATGAGCAATCTCTTACTCTCTTTCTTTACTTTTGTATCTAGTTTTGTTTGCTTATTTTGATTTTCCTTCTTTGCTTATTGATCATGTTGATGCTTATTGATTTGATGATTGATATTGTCTTCAATATGATTTGTGAGTAGTCACCTAGCCAAGGGTGTGGGGATGGTGTAGTTGTTAATTAATTCATGCTTATGATGTTGGGGTTATGTTAATGATGATTAAAGTCTTTGTATGCTTGATATTCTTTGGTCTTTCTTGCAAGTGCACATTGTTAGTTGATCAAAGATGAATCTTTACTAACAAGTAACGGAAGTTGACTTAGTTGAGATTCATTACTATCGATAATTCTTTGTTTTCACCTTCTAATATATGGTTCTAATGCGGAAACATAGAGGCTATGTTAGGAGAAATCGATTAACCCCGGAAGGCGGTTAGATCGAGCTTTATTTCGATATTCTTGCATGCTTAGTTTACCATTGCTTTGCTTCTGTGTTATTGCATGATCAAGTGGCGTCTACATATACCCACTTCCCTTGGTGTTTAGTTATATTGATCTTTAATCATTCTTAATCCTTAGTTTAATCTCTTAGTTATTCACACTTCTTGTCCCGAGATAGCTTAAAGTTTTAAGTAGTGAATGCGGTGTTTATGCATGTCTCCTTGTGGTTCGACCCCTCTATTTACCCTATACACGTATTAGGTTAGTAGAGCGTTATAAATTAATTTGACTTAGATGTAGTCGCTCAACGACACGATTATTACTTTGTCAGTGCTCGATCAAGGCCCTTTATGTGACCTTATAGGATCTGTCCTAGTGGGCTTTGGCCTATTTTACTAGCCTAAAGATCGTTAGTACCTCTAGCTACGATATAACGACGACCGAAATGTACGAACTTAATTATCTCCATAATTTGATCCATTTATATATCTAGTAATTGCACATGACGAAGACATAATTCCATCAATCTCCCACTTGTTTGTGACAAGTGTACAATATTCAAATTCCTTAAGTCAATATGTCTTCATTTGATAATATGATTGCATCACATGTTGAGATCATATTAATCTACAAATCGTTTCTTGAAATCTGAGTTAGAATTACAAAACCAAATGATTACTGAGTAATGCCTTTGAACGCGGCCACGTATTTTCTATATTCTCCCTCTACAAGTGGCCATGACACATTCCCTAATTTAATATGTAAACTCAATCTAATCTTGTGGAAATTAGGCTCCCACTCAACTTTTGAAAATAATAAGAAAACATCCTTTATAATATCCAGTTACGGGTAGACGTTTGAATGTACCATAGTCAAAACATCCATTGAATGAAATCAATGTTCCACTCATGTCAAAGGAATCCACTAATATCCGGAAGCTCTATAATTTAACTTCAAAGTAGGTCAATAGTTAGATCATGCATCATTCATGCATATACAAGTGATTGACCGAGCATCACTATGCCCCTATAGCCCATGAAACTGCGCTATCTAATCAATCTTACATGCTAGTCCATTTATTGAAATAATTTATGTCCACTTTTATGATTTCAAACTAGGTCATTAACCCGATGAGCCCATCAATTCATTATTATTTTGGATATTTTATTTAACTTCCAAAACCATAATTAAATAAGAGAAATAATAAATTCTGTTTAAGTATAATTCTGCAAATATACGCATTCCTTATGTTATATGTTTTCTCAAAACAAACACAACTTGAATCAATATAATTTGCTACAATCCAAGACTTTATTATGACTCTCATATTATAGACACCTACTTTTAGCCTCTTGTCTGACGAGGGGTGAAACTAGGTCGTTGTAACTAATCCTCCCTCGATCAAACTAAATTTATTAACACGTAAAAAACCTATATACACGTATAGAGCCAAGTCAAGGGTCGAACCCAAAGGAACGGTAATGTTCAAGCGCTCTCAATTATGCGCCTAAGCTAGGTCAAAGTCTAAGGATAAAAGGTAAACACTAACTAACTAACAAAACGAAGAACCAAACAAATAAAACACTAGGAACGGGGATCAACAAGTAATCATGACAGTTGTAGCAATTCTGGAATAAGATGCAAATCAATGGTTGCGAAGACTAATGGTAAGAGCAATCAAAAGAGCTTGACAAGCTATCTCCTAGAGGTCTAACTAGCGCTAACTACGAGAGACACTAACTAGGAACGTCACAAATCAAACTCAATGGACAATTGTGATTCTGAAATCAATGGTCCGTATCATTAGCAATTACAGTGCAATCTAGCATAATTCTCAAGGCCTATCGAATTACAAACATGCACAATTTCCATTAATCAGTTTCATCTCAACAGTTAATCAACATAATCCCCAAATTAAGCATAACCAATCAATCATCAAAGTTTTACCCAATCCCTTGCCAAATAACTACTCTAACATCATCATCTAATCAACTAATAACTAAAGAAATCAAGAATCAACAATATATGAAGAACAACTACACTAATCAAGCACGAAACATCAAAATCAATTGAAGCAAACAAGAATATTAAACAAAGTACTAAAATGAGATAGAGTTAGAAATGATCATTGATAATAGAGAAGATCTTCAACACAATTGTCACCTTTGAATCTTCAATCTCTCAATCACCATTGAAATTCCTCACTTTCTCTCTCTAAATCTACTCCAACTAACCCTAAAACTAGAGAGAAAAGCTTTCAACTGGGATAAAAATCTGATCTAAATTCAATATCAATCTTCTACAAAATTCGGGTTACAAATAGGTATTTATAGGAGGCACAAAACGAATACGAGCGAAACAGGGATCCGAAGGGGCGCGCCCGCGCTCCTCTAGGTTTAATTTCTTCGGTTCTTCTCAAGGCTTCGTGCGTTCGCTAAGGGCTTCGAATGAGCGCATTGAATGATGATGATGGACACCAAGGGTGTATGTTTCAAGAAGCACTTGACAATGGTTTCACTACCCTATCTTCATGAGAGCGGCTTGAGAGCGCAAGAGCTAGAACTTGGAGAATCCACTTCCTTGCATCTTGAGCTTTCCTATTGCAATGAGCTTGCGCCAAAAGCATCTTCCACCTTAGTAATCCATCCATATCAAGAATTGAACCTCGTACAATACCTACAACCACGAAAAGAGAACAAATAAAGGAGATAAAACTAGAAAAACCTCAAAATGCATAAAACCACAAAATAAGAGAGAAAAGGTAAAACAAATAGCAAAAGCATAAAACTAAGTATTTATTAAGAAGGAAAGCTATGAAAAGAAGGTAAAAACAACCTAAATGCTCATCAAATGGGTTCCATTTATGACACCCATCATTGTCCCAAAAGGAAGTGCGATAATGTTACAAAAACCCGTTCTTCATGCTAGATCAAAGTTAAAGTGTTTATGGACTACAAAATGCATTATGAAGTAAGTAAAAACTCATATTTAAGACCAAGTTATCTTTAAGCCTTTTCTAATTACTAATTAGGCCTCAACATGCTCATATATGTTTTAACTTGATTAATAACGGACTTAAATGCGTCAAATCCAATGATTGGATCCAACGGATATTACATTGTTGAAACCAAGCTAAAACGATATATAAACCATCATATTTCCATGCATGGCCATATACAATTCGATAGAACTTTAAAAGATCTTTCCAACGGTATATTATAAGCCCAATTCTGAGCTAAAACGAAGAAGTAATGATAAAAGCACTAAACCGGGCCCTAAAACCGACACCTTTGCACTCTGACAACCATATCTTTTGATTCATAACAGATTTTACCCTAAATTTAATGGCATTGGAAAGAAGAAATTCATATATTTCTAATGATATCTCACATGTCTTTGTCCAAATTTGTACTCAAAAGTTATGGAAGTTTTAAAAACGTGTTTATGTATAAGGCAAACCGCACCCAGCGCAACTCATTGAGTGCTCGCGCATGGCGCACGCGACTCATTGAGATGCGAGCAGCGCACAGAGTGACTCAGATATTTGCGCAAGACACCTGACGTAACGACTCTAAAACCCTAAACCTAGATCCCTATGCCTATAAATAGGGTCTTCGTTCAACCCGAAAGAGGACCGAAAAATCAGAATTCTAACCCTAGCATTATCAAAACCCTAAGCTCTCAACTTCTCTTACTATCATACTACCTTTTTCTTCTCTCTTCCCAAATACTTTCCAACCCTAATTGAATCCACTGAAGTCCTTGGAGGCACGAAGAAGAAATAAAGTCCATAAACACATTAAACGGAGATTTAACATAAAAGAAGCACGGTTAGTTTCTTGAGCACTTAGATCAATCACATTTCTTTTATTGTCTAAATAACTTTAATTAAATAAATAGTGTTGTTTGATCACTTTAACAAACTATGAATTTATTTCATTCATATAGTATTCTTGTGTTAATCAGGACTAGAATTTGAATAATTAATTGATTGTTTTATCACCGAAGTCAAGGCAAACATGGTTTATTTCTTGTTCTTTTCACGAATTTGATTAAACAAAGAATAACGACTTTTGCAAAGTAATTCCTATGTGATTGACGCGTGTAAATAAAATCAACTAACTTAGTTATAGGTACCACGTTGCATATATTGTTTGGTGATGAAATTGTGAAAAAGGAAGACCTAGTAAAGGTCGTAACTAGGGCTAGAATAGCGATTCCTCCCTAAAAGGAACGTTATTTTAGTACCCTCGCTCTCGAACTCATTTCTGGTACATGTAGACCAATTTGAGCATGGGTAAACTTACAATTCGTGCTAATTATCCCTTGAAATCTACTTGGGAGAAAGGCATGATAGAGGTTTATGGGTTTTCCTAAAACTCATTGGCGACTCCTACTTGTTTCTTACAAAAAAGCGTGATGATAGGGTCATTTCTAATTCAAGGTCCCCCAAACAGTTAGGAATTCAAATCCTTATGCACCCTAACAAGTGTAAAGTCCTAGACTTTTAAAGGGTCATGGGCATCTAAGGAGAATGATCCCCAACGATGGGAACACCCTCCTTACAATGGCGACTTCACTGGGGACTTAGAGGTTACAAGATTAGTTCTTAGTTATGGTTCAAGGTCTCCAACACTAGGTTACCTATGGGTTGTAACGAAAACTAACTTGGATAATCTCTAGTTTGAGAGCGAGACTTGAATGCATAATATCTTCCTTTTTCACAAAAGTAAAAGCCAAACAAGCAACATTGCATCATGCATAATCATAGCACAATTTAACCATTGGGGATTTGCTCATTGACTAGGGGTTGCCAAATAACAATCATCCCACCCATATCGCTAACAAAATGTTCGGAAGGCTATGTCATGGGTCATCATGTTGAGTGATTAATTCGTGCATTGTCCCTTAATATATGGTACTTTTGGACACCCAAGCCTTGACTTAGAATGGCATTGTATGCTTTGACGGTTCCTTTTATGTGCTTATGTGTCTACATGAATATGTGTTTTGTGTCTAATCTAACTAATCCAACTTGTTACCTAGAGATATAAAAAAAAAATTAGAAAAAATAATGGTTCGATCAGAAAAATAAAATAAAATTGTGTACACTTCGATTAAAAAAAATAAAAAAATAAAAAAATTGTCGAACCTACCGGGTGGGACGCGCACTTGTCAAAGTTGCGCGCGCCCTCCAAGCGCAAGTTCAAAAGTTGCATGCAACACCTTTACAAAACTCTGTGTCTTGCACGCGCCCACTGATCAACGTTGAAATTGACTCGTTACGAGTAATATTATACGGAGAAAACGATATTACAGTTTCAAGGTTAATCGTTAAGTAGCTGCTAAAAATATCTCTTTGGCTAACAACGTTGTCTAACTTAGTTACCTTTACTTTGATCGTCTTTTTTTGTTTTTTCTTTTTTTAAAAAAATCAAAAAAAAATTTTATTGTTCATTTTGCGTTTTCACAAAAAAAAAAAGAAAAAAAAAACCGCATGTGGTAGATGCTACTCTTGAAGTTGCACTTTCCACCATAGTGCAAGATGGAAATTACACGCGATACTATTTTTTATTGTAATTATTCGTTTATGTACTTTATAATCGAAATAATGACATTACTTCTTATGAGGTTCGTCATTAGATGTTTGCATCCCTTAATAGGACTTTATCAATATGTTTATTCTTACACATGCCTATTTTCGTGTTCATCATGTTGTAGTTGTAATTATCAACCTTAATTTAATAGTGTAATTTTTTTACCTCTTCTATGGTTTAAAAAGAAAATCCCGAGAACCTTACTTGGGATGTTTGTATCACACACACAAAAAAGAGAGAAATAGAACGAAAGAAAAAGAAAAGAAAAAAAATCGTTCTTAAAAAAAAAGGATGATACAAAAAAAATTATTATTCAAAAAAAAAAAGAGAAGATAATAAATGATAAAACCATGAAAATGATATAATTATTTCTTGGATTTTACATTCGGAGGCCATCATTCTTTTTAAGCAAATAGTAATATATTATCCTTTAAAGATGAGCAATATGAAAATCATAATTGAAAAAAAATGATATAGATCTCTATTGCAATTTAAATGATCAACAAATACCATAGTATTTTTTTATCATTTTAAAGATTATGTTCGGGTTGATTAATATTCCTAAAAATTTGATGAGCATTCTTTATCCAACTATTTTTTTCTCTTCTACTTTTTTCAAAAACAATTCATTTAAAGTATAATCCTTAGATGATTACCTTGTTGAAGTCAACACAAATCATGACATTCCATTAATGATTGTCCGTGAATTTTTTGACATTCTTCATCAACAAACTTGCTTAAAGTGAATTTGTATTACAAGGATTAAAAAAAAAAGAAATAAAACAATCATTCTGACTTTGATTCATTGTTTGGATGCTTGGCTGGAAAGGCTTAAGTGAACGCGCTCAATTTTTTCGTGATACACATTACTAGATCATCTTCCACAATCGAGTACTAGTCCAATCATGGGTGACAAAGCAGCATTGGAGAAACTTAGAGAGGAACTCCAAAACTTAAAGGCCCTATGTGAAGCTAGAATAAGCCCAAATGAAGGCTCTTGAAATAGCAAAAAAGGCTAAAATAAAATCAGAGAAAGAAAAAGAAAACATTCTGCAAGAAAAAAAGCAAGAGCTGGCAGGCTAGAGGACTTGGAGAAACTTGTCTTTCGAGCTAGCTCATGGACTAAGTACTTCAATTATGAGCTTGCACCACAACTTAGTGGAAAGACTGCTAGAAAAGTTCTTGACCACAGATTTACCAACCTTTAAGGTTACGGATAATCCTAGGACTCACTTAATGAGCTTTATTGGAATCATGGCATTGAAAGGGGCTGAGCAAAGTCTATATGCATGTACTTTTCCTCTTTCATTGGACCCAACTGCTAGATCATGGTTTTATATCGTCGATGCAAAACAAACTTCCACTTGGAGTGACGTTGCAAAAGTGTTTTTAACCAAATATGGAGATAACATCGAGCTGACAACTACCTTGTGCGATCTTGAATTGCTTAAGCAAGGGGAAGAAGAAGGCTTCATTGACTTCTTTTCCAAGTGGCGATTTAAAGGTTACTCTTATTTCACAAAGACTTCCGGGTTATGAACTTGTCCCAAAGTTCATAGACAATACAAGTTCCATTTACAATACCTTGGTTTAGACACATTTCAAAAGATCTATATTGTGGGAACAATAATTGAAAGGGAATTGATAAATGAAACCATAAATCATATAGATGGACTAGATTTTTAGAGAGGATTTCACCTATGTCGGAAACGGACAAAGCTCGAAGACACAATCTCAAGAGGTTGTCAACAATTCAAGATGTAGCACCCTAGGTCTTGTTTTGTTTATTTCCTTTGTTTTTTTTATGACAGACTAAGAGATTCATGTTGTCGAATCTAATTATTTTGTACTCTCATTGATTAATAAATAAAAAATATATTTTCAAGTTTATCTATCTTGTTGTCTTTAAAATCTCTTTATTGTTATTGGCTCGAAATAAATAAAGCGTATACATACAAAAAGGCAATATCAAAAAGGCATACATACTCAACACTTTAAGAATCTTGATGAGCTTTTTCTTACTAGATTTATCAAATGAAAAGTTGCCCATGTTTGGCCCACAAAGAAAGGATTTGATGATTTCACCAACACAAGATGCAACTTGAAACTCCACATTGATAATCCCATGTTCTTAACCTTAGAGAAAATCCATCATTTACACAGCCCTTTTGAGCCTCGTATGTTGTGCCTTAGTTATTCAACCTACATTATTCCATGCCTTGGGATAGAAATGGTGCAAAGAGATACAAATAGGAAATTGGGGGAACGAAATATAAGAGGGGGACACAAAGTTAGTCTAAACCCAAAGACCTAATGCAAAATAAAGAAAAAATTCGTTCTAAACCCAAAACAAAATTGTCAAAAATGAGAGAAAGAAAAAAAAAAGTGTGAGAGAGAGAGGACAAGGAAAAGGCACGTAATGTAGGAAGTTGCCACACAAAGCATAAAGGTTTTAGGTTGATAAGCACCAAAAGTAAGAGATTTTGGGAGTATACTTGATCTTGTCCATTTTTCATAACCCCAAGCCTAGCCACGTTACAACCTTGGAAAGGCACTCCTTGAGGTAGACCATAACCATATACAAAAAACATCATTCCATGAAAATATGGCCAATCTTAGGCCTTTGCACATATGGACCTACTATTGAGTGGTCATGCCCATAAATAAAATGCATGATGTTGAGTTATGGTTACAAATTCATAAAAAAAAATCAAATGATTTGGATGATTTGATAGCCATCGGCTTGTTGACACCATTTTATTAAAGCAATCAAATCAAACTAAATTCGATGTTTTCCATATTTTTTTTCCAAGAAAAATAAGATGACTAATAACTTTTAAAAAAACACTCATCTTATTTTCTTTTAATAAAAGGGCTATTTATTACCGAGGTAATTCAAGTTCTATATACACTTACTAGAAAGAAAAAGAGTTAATACAATAAATTGATTTGATATATCGACAGCCCCGACGTCAACTTTAGACGTCTTTTACAACTCTTGAGCATTGGTCTTCTCACTTATCATGAGCAACTAATATGTCCGCCGGCGTGGGATATCTCCATCTTCTCCAAGTGAGGAAAATTGATTGAACATGATCGCTACATGAAAAAATGATTGTTTTCGCTATCATACGTATACCTCACTGCCAAGTCATCACGAGGATTCAAATATTAAGTCAATGATCCTTACTTTTCGAAAACTTGTCTAATTCTCTTTCTTTATTCTTCTATGGGAAAGTTGGATTCCCCTTCCTTTGTATACAAATCCGTATTTTTTGTTCATTTCTTTTTTAGGGGGTAAGTCAGGATGATCCCTCCCATTTGGCAGCTAAATAATTGAAATATAGTATAATTTTTTCGCTCTTTTCCTCAAACTGGGAGCTAAATAGCCTGGACATCCCCACTTCTCTCTATTTACAGATTTGAACACGCTATTTATGTTGCGAAATCTATGTTATGCAAAGCTTATTACGAACCATCTTTATTTTTTTAAATGACAAAGGGAAGAATACCACTTCCTATTATATATTTGACCAAGATAATTAATTATGTTACTTGATCTAATCATATAATTCATGATAAACATATGCAATATTCCACAAATTAAAAATACAAATCTTGGGGCTTCAAATAAACATGAGAAATATCCCCTAGCATGTGTATACATGAATTTCCAAAGCCACCCAAGGTTACACTTGGGGGCTACAAAAATAAAGGTCTCGCCTCAACTTTCGTTTTGAAATAAGACCATATTTTGGAAAGTGATTAGAATGATTTTATAAATTATTCTAACTCTCCACCAAACTTAGGTTTGATAAACAGTCATTTTCAAACTACGGTGCTTATTTAATTGAAAGAACTTCAATTTCAATTAGCAAAATATGACAATGATGACAAACACTAAAAACAAAAACATAAACAAAATTAGATATACGAAAGTTTGCTCACATTTTCGTATCTTTGTTGCAAATTGAAACTTACCTTCATCAATCTTAGACAAAAAAAGTCACACTCAATTATGAGCTAGACTTTTCTTTCCATTTTGGGTCCAGTTTTGAAAATAACAATATGATTATGTATTTTGCCTACGTACTTGAAAAAGTTGCTTTTCAAAACAAATTTTCGTTTAAATTATTGGTCCCTTTTAAAATTTTAAATTCTAGTTCGAAATAATATGTTTCTAACAAAAAATAGTATTCAAAATTTCCTTTGTGGATTTTTGTTTCATTTTCTCAAATAAATAATTATTTAGATTCCTAATAACCGTTTGGATAATACATGTATATACATAACTATTTCCAAAAGGAATTAACTAAGATTTAAATTCTTCTTGACTCGAACTTGTTCTCATTGGCTTAGGGATGGTAAACAAACCACCTGAAAGACCAAAATCAAAGATTGATAAGAACAAAGAAAATATTTGATGTTCTAAATCAACTTTGAGAATAAAATCACCGCAATGATCTTTACAAACGTGTAGACATTAGATAAGATTGCCAAACCTTAAACACAATTGTTTTTTGGTATGTAGACGTAGACAATCAAAGAACTAACTTGCTTTCTTGAATATGACTTTAACTAAAATGTGAAAGCCATGTAATTGTCCTAAATATCTCAAAACAAAAATAGAATATAAACATAGGTCCATCTCAATATCGTGATTATATTAATGGCCTACACAATAGCAAGTCATTAGAACCACCCCAAATTTAGGGATCCAAGACTTGTGAAATAGCAAGAATGTGCATAGCCCAATATATGGGGGCTCTAATATCCACGAAAAAACAAAATGAGATATTCATGCCATTAGAGCTACTTTCGAGAATCGCCTAAACTACGAATGGATTACATAGACCTCGAGCCTTACAATTTTCAAATGTATCACAATGATTTAATAATCATGTTGTTCTTTTGCAAACTAAGTTTGCAACTGAATTTGGCCATTAAACAAGTTAAATACTCGAGCTATTTTCAAGTTCAACTTCAAAAACTAATCTTAGTGCATAATTGTTGTTTCAATACTTCAAATTTACTCTAGATATTAGAGAGTATGAATAGTATAAAGCAAAAGAAACAAAATCATGATGAATGAAACTTACTTGCTCATACAAAAGTTTAGTACTCATCATTCCTCATGAAAATTGTATCAAGACACTTTATTAACATAAGACAAATAATTTCTTGATAAAGAATGTAAACAAAAGACTCCTAAATTTTAAATTAAGCCATCTTCGTTTTAAATTAATCCTCCATCGTTCTGAAGTAGGATAACATCTACTTTCTTGAGCTTCAAAATAGTAATAAAATTTGAGCTCAAAAGAATGAATTTGAAAGTAGCAAGAATAAAGGAAAATTTTGAACAACATTTCATTTTCCCTCTTACTTGTTCGAATGAATGACCAATACTACTACAAAGCATTTTGTGTGAGACTAGACTTATGTGAGACCGGGCTTTTAATCAAAAGGGCGCAGGCCTGAGATACCCGACCAAACCCCATGCGCCATTTTATAAAATGTGTGAATTTTTTTATCATTTATCATTTTCCTCAAATTTCGAGCGCCGTCATTTTCTCTCAAAATTGCAAACGCATTCATTTCGCAAAACTAAGAACTCCTTCATTTACTCAAATTTAAGAGCATTCAAATCTTCAAATTTTAGAAAATTCAAATCACAACAATGGAGAAATCAAAATATAGAATGATAATTGAAGAAGAATCTGATTCACCTATAGAATCAATTTCGAGCTCAATTACTACTGAAAAAGGTATAATTTATTTCAATTTAATTTCATATCGTATTTAATTTCAGATTGTTTTTAATTTCAAATTATACTTAATTTCAGATCATATTTAATTCATAATCAATTTCAAGTTTATAAAATTTCGCAAAGAATTAATTCAATTTTTGATGCAATTTAAGTTTGCATACAATCAATTTTGACTTATAATTTGCATGCAATGTTAATTTCATTTTAGATCGTATTTAATTTTGACTTATAATTTGCAACCAAGGCTAATGTATTTTAATATCGTTATTAATTTTGACTTATAATTTGCAAGAAATATTAATTTAATTTTATATCGTAGTTAATTTCATTTCTATTTATAAGTTGCTTGCAAGGCTAATTTGATTTCAGATCGTAGTTAATTACGACTCATAAATGTAGGAGTTTATAGGTACTACGCAGCAGAAATAATATGAATCATATTCAAATAAATACCAATCCCAAGATCACAAGCATAACACACAAGACACGTAATCATACCTTTGATGCATGAATTCCAGGAAGCTATACGACAGGTAAATTAGGGAGAGAATAGAGCCCCAAGCGTTGCTCCTCTACTTAGTCCACGAAATTTGAACGAGCCGTCCACCAATACTAGATTGGTCGAGTGATTGAGGAAAAACGCGATCACCACCTTTACGGACAACCGACCACCGCACGAACCACCACCACCACGAGACACCACTGTGCGCCAAGGAGGAGGAGAGAGCCGTGTGAGAGAGAGGACTTTGAGAGGGGTTGGGTTTCGTGTTTGCTAATTCAGGTTTGATCACACCCATCAGTTAATTCCTTGCTCGCAAACCTAGGCACCTAGTCTATTTATAATCTCATTATAATTAGACTAGGGAACGAGCCCAAAACTCCTTTTAATCCTCTACATGGTCGGCCACCTACAGTGATGAGGCCCATGATGGGCCTCGTCCTCTAATGCTCAATCTAGCCCTTTTGTGTGGCCTTATAGGATCCGTCCAATTGGGCTTTGGGCTATTTTACTAGTCCAAAGATCGTTAGTACCTCTAGCTATGGCAAAACGACAACCCAAATGTACAAACTTAATTATCTCCATAATTTGATCCATTTATATATCTAGTAATTGAACACAACGAAGACATAACTCCTTCATGTAATACGTTTTCTCAAAACATATACAACTTAAATTACATAACTTACTTCAATCCTAAGACTTTAATATAACTCTCATACCTTAGTCCATGGAAGGGGTTTAGTGATTTCTCACTCATAATAAAACTTTTCAGAACATGACCTTCCGCTGGTCAATGATCTCATAATTGAGGTGATATCTCATATCCTTTCGTTTGGATTTGTGATGTGACTCTGGCTCCTTTATTCTTAGACAAAGTTGACCTGTTAGTCACATGACATTTTAATCCGAACTTCCTCTCTAAGTATCTGACTATAGTTTAATACACATATTCTAACATTGAGTATGAAACAATACTCTACTTTGAACTCTTCAAGCTCACTTTCCTTCTCCATCAAGACACAAATTTGCATTTAGATCACCATCTAGAACATCTTGCCTCTTTTGAAAAATTTCATTCATGTAACCTTTTGACAACTTGCTTAAACTACCATTTAACACAATAGCTAGAAGAATTCCTCTTAGTTCTTCTCAAGTACTCAAGGATCTGTTCTTGGTAATTCTCCGTATGCTCATTCTGAATTTGCTTGAAACCTGCTGCACATACACAAGTGATGTGCAACATCTTGCTTTGTACATTTCATGGCACATGTAATGGATCCTTTTGCAAAAGCATGAGGTACATTATCCATACAACTCAACTCTATTAGCTTTTGAGGCACTGAGTTTTATTGAGTGTAATACCATGAAACATGGGAAGACATCCTCTCTTAGAAGCTGGCTTCATGAACTTGTCAAGATCCTTATCAACATAAGTCTCTCGATTCATTCCAATCATTCTTCAAGATTCACTTCATGAATCTTAGTTCCCAATATGTACCCAACATCTTTTAAGTCTATCATATTGAAACAATCTTTCTAACCACTGCTTGACTTATTCAAGTATTGATGTATCATTTCATATGAACTTTATGTCAACTACATACTAGACTAAGAGGACCAATTACTCCCACTAAAATTCTTGTCTCTACAAGATTTCCTTTTCGTTCTACTAAGGAAATCAAACTATTTGATTTCCTAATCAAAACGAATGTTCCAACTCCTTGATGCTTACTTCAATCCATAAATGAATTTCTGAAGTTTGCAAAACTTTCTAGGAATTTATGGATTTCAAACTCTTAGGATGTATCATATACATATTCACCACCAAGAAAATTTCATGAAGGTGATTTTGATATCCATAACTAGAATAATCCGAATAGGCTTACCCAACTAATAGGTTTGACCCTATTTGTAAGACTATTATGGACTAACACATCCTTGCAAACATGGAGTCCATACTGGATTTCATGGCTTTAAGTCATGTCTTGAGTTGGCACTTATCCTAAGCTTGCTTGTAGGGCATGGATTCTAACCATTCCAATAGGAAAATTTTAGAATCCACCTTTTCTCATAATTTTAACAAACTGTTTGTTTTGATCCCAAGTAACCTACGATAGGTACGAGCAACAATAGAATTATTTTCTTCAACTCTTTAAAGCCTTTCATTCTAGTAGGACGATAGAAGTCTCGCTAGTTGAATTAGCTTGCTTCGACACATGGTTTATCAAATTAGCTAATCTCATATGCCTTCGTCTCTGATATAGTGTTATCCACATTCATTTGTTGGTCATCTCGAATCTCATCGATATCTAACTTTACTCCCACTTGGCTTTGTAAGAAGACATTCTTTTTATATAGACACTATCGCGAGCAACAAACACTTTGTTTCTACGCGGTTGTAGGAATAATACCTCTTAGTTTCCATGAGAAAACCCATGAAGAACTATTTAGGGTGCATTATGTCAACTTTGTAAACATTTTACATTGATTTAACAACCCTTAATCCTGTTTAGAAAAGATAACTTTTGGAATATTTCCAAATCATAAATCTTATGACATCTTTTCTAGTGCTTTGGTTAAGTTTCCTATTTAGTATATTCGCAATTGTTGTTGTAATGTATATCCTCAAAACGATATTCGTAAATCATTAAATCTTGGATCGAACAATGGCAAGCAAAGTTTGATTCCTTCTTCATAAACATACACTTTAATTGTAATGTTTATGGATTGTGAATTAATTCTATAATTTCTTTAGATGATCATTCCTTTTGAGTTAAATATTTATCACAACAATCATATTGTGGTGTTAAATTATTTATGTCAAACTGATTTTACATTTTATTTTTGGATTTTTGAACATTTCAATGTTTCCAAGCTTTACTTCATTAAGTAATTATCGATATATTTACTTAAATCGTTAGTAAAAGCAATGAAGTAGTTAAATCTCTTTGCTAATTTTAAATTTATTGGTCCATATACATCATATGTATAAGTTTCATAAGGTCATGATCTTCCTTGTGCTTCTTGATCTCTGCCGCAGTTGGATTTACTGGCAAAGGTCCTGGCAATGGGGTGTCAATGACATCCTCTCTACCTTCATATTTTCGAACAAGCCTTAACATTCTTTCCCAGTTTGAATAGTTATCCCCTGTCAACCTATCCTTCTCAAGGAATGGTCGGAGATTGTAAACGTTGTTGTCATTGTGATTACGTCTACCCATCTATGTCAAAATAAGGCAAAGTTTGATAATTATGTTTAATTTAATAATTAAAGTACCATAAACGCATTCATTTGGTAACTTTAAAAAACTTTATTCAATAATTAATTGATCCCAATTGAATTTTAAGTGATTCCAAATCCTTTATTTGTGCAGTAATTGACTGGACTGAGGCCCTACCATCAACAATTACATTTTCAAGGTGAGTAAACTCTTTACTGATTACAACTCTTGTAACTCTTGGTTGAATAATTAATCATCACATGCTTAATTATTACCCTTAGCTTCAAGGTTCTAAATAATTTAGGTAACCTTGTTAAGTATAACCAATTAAAATTGTAGAACGTGATATACCCCAACTCCCCAAAGATATAATATGGCACCCAGCTGAGGCATGACCCATCATAAATAACGAAGGTTTCATCGGGTTTTTAATTGGAAAAGCTACCTCAATATTACTGGGACCTAGATTTATTATGTAGTTATTGTTTAGTGAAATCTAGCGCATAATCAATCAACATAAATAAAATCTAACATGCATAATCTACTAATGCAATAAAATAAAGCATGACATAGTATGGCCCCTTAGTCCTAAGAAAACTAGAAATGAAAATGCTCCCACTTGAATCGTCATGGTTCTCCATCCACCTTGCTCCTTTGGGCCTTCACTTCATGGGCTTCTTTAAACTAACACTATTTGAATAACTATTCTATTTACTTTAAATAAAAGTTACAAAAATAATTAACGGTACGCACACCGTATTTAGATTACAAAAATACATCACGATGCGCAGATCGTATTTAAGAATCTATGGACCATACTAGTCTATGTATAGCAACATAATATCATATATTATAAAAGTGTCATATAATAAATCACTCAACATGCTTGTCTAAACTACAACATCGAATGTTCATAATAAATTCAACGCATTTCCTAAAATATCTCATATTCTAAATAATAATTAGATAATATCATATATTATTCATGACCGTTTATAAAATATCATATATTTGATTTAGTCATGAGATAGAATCAAATCATATTTTAATGAAAGATAAATCATATTTAATCTTCCATGATTATCTAAACAAATTTAGGAGATTCTATCCTAATTACTAGCCAATCAAATAATTTTAAAATCAATTATATCCTAATCTAATTATGGGATAATCACATTATTTAAATCAATCTTATCCAAAATTAACCACTTTCATTATCATTTTGGAATATGCTAAAAATATCCTAATCAATTTTATCTAAAATTAACCACTTTAATTAGGATAATTACCAATTTAACAACTTTAAATATAGATAATATCAAATATAAAAGTTTTGAGTATTTGATTTTATCCTAATATAAAAAAATTTATCCAAATAAAACCGATTTTATATTTTAAAATAAAAGATCATATTTATTAAAAATATTTTATCTTATCGAAAATAAAACTGATTTTATCCCAAAATAATTCAAAATTATCTTGAAATAATTTTTCAAAACATATTTTTTTTTTGAAAAACCACAAGCCACCACCGCCGGCCACCGTGGTTGGCTAGTCAAAGCTAGCCACGGTGGCTGGCTACCAATAGCAACCAGTGCCGCAAGGGCAGCAACGTGGCAGCAGCTCTGGTAGCAGTCGTGCAACGCTTGCACGCTGCTGCCCACAACCACCCTCCGACCTCCGCCCTCCCTTTCCCTTCCCTCTTGGACCAGCAGCGGCAACATCCACCGTGGCTGCCACCTCTAAATTTTTATTTATTTAAATTAAAATAACTTTTATTAAAATTAAATTAAATCAGTCCAAAAATTAAAATTAAATCAATATTCAATCTTAAAATTAGGGTTCTTCATACAATTAATCTCAATTTAGTTCTAACTTTTAAAATTAAATTGATGATCATACATAAAACATTTTTATGCATAAATCAATCCGATTAAAATTATGAATTATAAAATTATGAATTATAAAATAAATCAAATTAAATCAAAATCAAGCACAAAAATCATATTTTAGGGCTAGTATTTTTGAAAAATTCAAAATTAGGGTTAGGGTGTTTGAAAATTTTGAACAATTTAGGGCTAAATTTCAGTCTCTTCATGGCTATTTTGAGCATAATTAAATCACATTTAATTGATTCCAAAAGTTTAATAACATTAAATATAACAATTGAACCATAATTAAATTAATTTCTCCCTCTTAATTGATTATAAAATTAACATGGACATCAAATAATCGTATTATTATGATCTAGCGTGTTCATCCAAGAGGCTAACTGATACCACTGTAGGAGTTTATAGGTACTACGCAGCGGAAATAATATGAATCATATTCAATTAAGTACCAATCCCAAGATCACAAGCATAACACGCAAGACACATAATCATACCTTTGATGCGTGAATTCTTTGAAGCTATTCGACAGGTAAATCAAGGAGAGAATAGAGCCCTAAGCGTTGCTCCTCTACTTAGTCCACGAGATTCGAACGAGTCGTTCACCAATACTAGATTGGTCGAGTGATTAGGGAAAAACGCGATCACCACCTTTACGGACAACCGACCATCGCACGAACGACCACCACCACGAGACACCACTGTGCGTCGAGGAGGAGGAGATAGCCATGTAAGAGAGAGGACTTTGAGAGGGGTAGGGTTTCGTGTTTGCTACTTCGAGTTTGATCACACTGATTAGTTAATTCCTTGCTCGCAAGCCCAGGCACATAGTCTATTTATAATCTCATTATAATTAGACTAGGGCACGAAGCCCAAAACTCCTTCTAAACCTCTACATGGCCGGCCACCTAGAGTGATGAGGCCCATGATGGGCCTCGTCCTCTAATGCTTAATCTAGCCCCTTTGTGTGACCTTATAGGATCCGTCCAATTGGGCTTTGGGCTATATTACTAGACCAAAGATCGTTAGTACCTCTAGCTATGGCAAAATGACGACCCAAATGTACGAACTTAATTATCTCCATAATTTGATCCATTTATATATCTAGTAATTGCACACGATGAAGACATAACTCCTTCAATAAATTGCAAGCAATGCTAATTTAATTTGCATGTAAATCTATTTTAGTTTCGGATTGTATACATAAAGTGTTGCAGATAATCTTTACCATTAAAATTCAAATGTACTAATACTAATAATGAATGCAGCAGATAATGTAATTATAGAAGAGAACACCAATCAAGAAAGAGATTATGAAGAAAGAGATGAAGATGCTGCAAATATAATAGGTATGTTTGTTGGAAAATTATAAATAGTATTCCCCCCATTTCATAATGTTAGTCCCATATGGAATCAATCACATAAAATTAGAAAACAAATATATTTGGAATCTAACATTAAAGTACAACATATTTCATAATTAGTTTACCTTATTTCACTTTTGTGATTTTTCATTAGGAAAGCACAAGTTATAATTGCATAATTTAAGGTAAAAATTTATTTTATTAGATTCATGTCATCAATCCACAGTTAATTAATTTAAAAAAAAAACAAGTTATAAATGAAATATACTCAATATGGGTAGATTTTTTTGAAATTCCAAAAATAGTATGTGAGACTAACATTATGAAATGGAGGGAGCAAAAGATTTATGAAGAGTTAAAATAATCTAAGTCATGCTTAAAGCATACCAATTGATGAGCAATATTATCTTCAACCTTATTAAAAATAATTAGATTCATGAGTAAAATATTGTAATACCTAACATAAATTATCTAATTCCTCATTAAAATATGCAAATTCCTGAGACTTTGAATTTCAAAAAACAGTTTAATTCCTCAGAAAAATGTTTCAAAAATAGAGTAATACCTGACATATATAATGTAATTCCTGACTAAAACATAGTAATTACACATAAAAATTAATTTTTAATTCAATTCCTAACTTTATAAATCCCATTCCTTGATAAATAATCAAATACCTGACTATATAAATCTTATTCCTTATCAAATAAATTTTAAAACAAGTTTAATTTCTTACTAAAAAATTGTAATTCCTGTGTAATAATATATAATTCCTGTGTAATTTTATATAACTCTTGACTTATTATCTTAAAACTGACTAGAAACTATTAAATTTCTGACTAAAATATTGTATTACCTAACATAAATTATCTAATTCCTGAATAAAACATGCTAATTCATTAAATCAATAATTTTGAAAAAAAAGTTTAATCCCTAACTAAAATATATTTAATCCTTACAAAAATAGACTAATACCTGATATATATATCATATAATATCTCACTAAAACATAGTAATTTTGTAATTCAATTCCTGACTAAATGTTGTAATGTCTGACAAAAACTGTTCAATACCTGACATAAAATATCTAATTCCTGATTGAAACATGCTAATTCGTAACACCTACAAATTTCAAAAGAAGTGTAATTACTGACTAAAATATTGTAATTCCTGGCAAAAATAAACCTAAACTTGACATTATTTATCTAACCAAATGAAAGTACATACTTGAAAATTTCATATGTTAATTGTGAATATAATTAATTGAAAATACATACTTGAAAATTTTATCATTTTCATTCACTTCAAATGATTTACAATAACCACATATATATATACTAAGTAATATAGTGCCATGAATTTACAACCATAAAACAATTAAAAGCATTGCTGCTGCTGCAATTTTAATGTCAATACTACTACAAGAAGTTCATCATCATTAATAACACCATATCTAATAACATACCATATGACCCAAAATAAGACATATACCCCACAACATAATCCCACCAACCTAGATTAAACCCTTAACATGGACAATTGACATCCAAACCTAGTAGTAAAACTTTTACCTCATAAACAACACTACAATGAAAAACATGCAACAGAAGATCAAGGTCAACATCAATTTCTTAGCACCGATGTTCTCCTTCATCTCTAAGAGGGATTCAGTTGTTGCAATACCCATCATTCAACCTTCATCAGCCAATTTCTCCTTTTTATCCTTCAACTTTCTCATCTTCTCCTTTAGCTGCTCAATTTTGTCCTCCAACTTAATGATTATTAAGTTCTTATCAAGAATTTGAGCTTGCAGATGGCTTATATCATCTACCTCATCCACCTTTGTACCTAGAAAAAAAATAATCTATTAACCAATCAAACAACATAGTCTTCCAAATTAAAATTCAAGGATATTTTTAATTGATGTATTTTATAGGCTAATAAGAACAACTGTAAAAAACCGCTTTCCTTGGTTGGGTCCATTGTGCTTCACAATCCTTAATGGAGCAACAACATCATGATAATAATAAAGAGGGGGAGGAGGGGAGTCATATTTCTTGGATTTTGAAGATAAGCCATTAGATTGTTGACTTGCCATTGATAAAGATATAGCTTTGAGAAGAAAGATAAAAGTAATTGCAGTTAGGAGGAAGAACTATAGAAATTAATGAAAGTGGTTGGACTTTTAAAGATAAATGAAGAACAATGCGTTTAAGGAAAGAATAAATGACTCTTAATCAACTATATTAAATATTTTACCTACTCAACCAACTGATAATTAAATGCTCTGTAATTATAATGATGTTATTGCTTAAAATAAATTCCTGACAGTATAACTATAATTCCTGATATATAAAATATAATTTCTCACTGTATATCTTTAATTCCTAAGAAACTAATTGAATTGATATATTTCTTGAGTTAAATTTTCTAATTCCTGACTGAAATTTTATAATTTCTTACACCTATAATATTTTAATTCCTGACTTTTGTATAATTTTATATTTACTTTTGCTGCAAATTATTACAAATATAACAAGGATGAAAACATAAGTAGATGCTTAACAGGTTATATGGTATCAGACTATAATGATGGATATTTTTATACAAATCTCATTCAAAATTTATTGGTTTCAGCGTCAGAAAATCAACAAAGAGAAGAGATGATAATGATTTACTGTATGAGTTTTATTTAGATGTTCTAAGGAAGGACAGACAAAGGGTAAAATGAAGATTGCAGGTGAACAAAATTCAGTAGATATACCCATATTGGGTAAAACTGATGAAATAAAGAGAAAAAAAAAGGAAGTAAATGAGGCAAGAACTGAATGGAAAGCTCATATTCGTTTTAAGAAAAATGCTGAAGGTAGATTTGTTGTTCTTACACATGAGTTGGAACATAGTCATGAATTGGTAATAATAGTTCAACGACATCATCTAAGATCATAAAGGCAAATATCAGCTCCAATGGGTGATCTAATTGAGAGCATGATTGAGAGTGGTATTAAACCAATGGATGCATATAATTATATAAGCAATGAAGCTGGAGGAGAAGAATGTGTAGGTTATACAAAGAGAGATCACCTTAACTATGTATCAAGGGTGAAAATGAGTATGGTTGAAGGTGGAGACATGCAGAATGTATTAAACACCCTTCAAGAAAGAGAAGATCAAGATCCTTCATTCTTTTATAGACTGAAATTTGGAGAAGAATATAATGTCGTGAGCTATTTTTGGCGTGACTCTCAAATGCTTGAAGATTTCAAAGCTTATGGTGATATTTTAATCTTCCATAAATCATACAGAACAAACAAATATGGGTTGATATGTGCTCCATTTGTTGGTATAAACAATCATTGGAGAGCAACAATGTTTGGATGTGCATTCATAACTAATGAAAAGACTAAAACATTTGTTTGGCTGCTTTTAATTTTCAAAAAGTCAATGTGTGGAATTGAACCAAAATTAATCCTCACTGATCAAGATCTTGTAATGAGCAACGCCATACCAGAGGTAAGCAGTTTTAGCTTCAAAATATTTGTATTGTACAATTTAATATGTGATATGTATTCTATAATTTAACATAGTCTAAGTAATTTAATGAAGGTTATTTCCTGAAAAAAATAATATAATTCCTGTAAAAAAAATGCAATAACTGACTAAGATATTAGTGACAGATTTAAATTTATTAATTCCTGACTTCAAACTTTTTAATCATGATGAAAGCAATCTTATTCCTGATAATAAAGTTTTATATCCTTACAAAAGTAATCTAATACCCGAATGAAACTATCTTATTCTTAATTAAAAATGTATTTGCTTACAAAAATAATTCTATTTCTAACACATATTCTTTAATTCCTAACAAATATAGATTAACTACTGGCCTGCATAAGCTAATACCTGACTAATGGCTAAGATGAAAGATATTATATCTGCCTAATAATATCTAATTCCTAATTAAGATAATCTTATTTCTGAGTTAAAAATGTTAAATCCAAAACTCTAATTATTCACAACCAATCTAAATAAACTCTAAAACTATTTAATTTCTGACTAAAATATAGTTATGGCTGACAAAAATAGATCAATACATGACAAAAATTATCTAAAATCTGACTATACAATACTAATATATGACTTAAATATTATAATCCCTAACAAAAATACAACAAAAATAATTACTAACAAATATAATTTAACTCCTACCCTAAATAATCTAATACCTGACTAAAACGATAATAATCCTGAAAGAAATTATATTATTCCTGATTAAAAATATATGTTTAGTTACAAAAATAAGTTAATTTATGGTTAAATTAGTGTAATTCATGACTAAAATGTACTTATTTCTAATTATATTAATCTAATTTCTGACTGAAAGAATTTTATTCCTGATTGAGGTAATTTATTTCCTGAGAAAAATAATTCAACATAAACCAATTATTTAGGGTTATTTTTCCATTCACCGATATTATGCACAAAAAGAATAAACAATAAAAACATACAGAATATAAACCAAAACCAAAACAAAAAATTAAGTCCAATTCAGTACTTTAATTTCTTCATTTCATTAATGATTATCAAATAAGTACATTAATACAGTGTCATACTGATGACATTGCCTTACAAAAGCAAAAGAACATTGTCACACTAAACTATGAAAAGATCAAAAAATTCCATGTATTAATAACTTAGAGTTAGTTGCTATACAAAAGACTACCCTCTAGTTAACCAAAAACCAAATCACAAGGCAATTAACCTAGCACTATCTACATCACTACTCTAGCCTAATCTTCTTTTGCTACCAACCAGGTTGAATAGCTTCCTCCCTCTTCCTTTTCTTACTCCATATATCTTCCTTATCCCTAAATAGCCATTGCAAACCATCCAGAAACTCAGCCCATTCTTGAACCATTGAATTATGAAAGCCATACTTACGACGGGTAGAACGAGGTCGTTGAAACTAATCCTCCCTCGATCAAACTAAATTTATAAACACTTAACCAACCTAAATACTGGTATAGAGGCAAGTCAAGGGTCGAACCCAAAGGAACGATAATGTTCAAGCACTCTCAATTATGCGCCTAAGGTAGGTCGAAGAGAAAGATAAATAGAGAACACTAACCAACTACCAAACAAAGAAACCAAACAAATAAAACACTAGGAATGGGGATCAACAAGTAATAATGACAATTGTAACAACTCGGAAATACATGCAAGTCAATGGTTGTGAAGACTAATGGCAAGCTCAATCAAAAGAGTCAAGAAGCTATCTCCTAGAGGTCAAATAGCGCCAACTACGAGAGACTCTAACTAGGAGCATCACTAATTAAGCTAAATCGAAAATTGCAATTCCTAAATCGAATTACAATGCAATCTAGAATAATTCTCAAGGCCTAATCGAATTACACACATGTAAACTTCCATTTATCACTTTAATCTCAACAATAAATCAACACAATCCCCAAATTAAGAACAATAAAAGAATCATACAAGTTTCACCCAATCCCTACCAAACAGATACTCTAACATTATCATATATCAACAATCAACTAAAATAATCAAAAATCAAAAAAATATGGAGAACAATTACAGTCATCAACAATCAAACATCAAAATCAAGCCAAATAAATATGAAAATGAAATCAAACAAAGCTATAAAATGAGATAGAGTTAGAGATGCTCATTGATAATAGAGAAGATTTCCAACACAATTGTCACCTTTGAATCTTCAATCTCTCAATCACCATTGAAATTCCTCACTTTCTCTCTCTAAAATCTACTCCTAAACTAATCCTAAAACTAGAGAGAGAAGCTCTCAACTAAGCTAAATTTATAATCAACTTGTTGCCAAAATTAAGTTCAAAAGGGTATTTATAAGACGCGCGAAACGAAAAAGAGCAAAGTCGGAACCCCAGAAAAGCACCCGTGCAGCAACGGTGCATGCCCGCGCAGCAGGCCTGCGCGCCCGCGCTTTTCTGGGTTTCTACGGATCTTCTCGCGGTTTCGTGCGTTCGCTAATATCTTCGAGTGAACGCGCAATATGATGATGATGAACACTTAGAGTGGCAGTTCAAAAAGCACTTGACAGTGGGTTCAACACCCCATCTTCATGAGAGCACGACTTGAGAGGGCAAGAGCTAGAACTTGGAGAATCCACTTCCTTGCATCTTGAGCTTTCCAATTGCCATGAGCTCGCTCCAAAAGAATCTTCCACCTTAGTAAATTACCAATATCGAGACCCGGACCTAGTACAATACCTACAACCATGAAAATAGAGCAAATAAAAGAGAAAAGAGTAGAAAAACCAACAAAATGCATAAAAACTACTTAATACGATATGAAAGGTAAAGCTAAGATCAAATGCATAAAACTAGGCTTTTTTTTAGCATCAAAGCTATGAAATGATGAAGAAAACAACCTAAATTCTCATCAAATGGGTGCCATTTATGACACCCATCAAATACCCCCAAGCTTATCTTTTGTTCATCCTCGAGCAAAACAAAACCAAGGGAAAAATGATGAGCTTATTTAAACAAACAAAAAGAAGAGAATAGACAGGAATATACACTAACTCACTTTCGTAGGAATCACGGTTAGTTTTAGCAACTAAAGACAAGCCATTTAAACCCCTAGATCGCCCACAGGACAAGTGATGCTCTCGTAAAGGTTTCCTAAGAGATAAACCTATAACTCTCGTAATAATACAGACAAGGAAAAGCATGAAAAAGAAACCAAAATACAAGAAAAGCAAACAAATGTTCAAGAAAGGACTTCTCCAAATGTACAAGCACAAATGAATGCAAATATTTCTAAACAAGTAAGGGAGTGCACATTCTATGATACCTAAGGTTGATAGAAACATAGGATATGTTAAGCATAGAGAACTAATGAAATGCAATTCACTTTCATCTCAAAACATTTTAGCACATTCTCCCAATTAGCATCAAATCTACTTTTAGTGAGCGTCTCTATAGTTCCTCGAAGGAACCGGGAAAACAAATAGCTTTGAGGTTTCTCGACATCTTGACTTTGCATCCCCTTTCCTTAGGCTTTAACTCATAATACCCTCCCTCGAAATGTGACTCAACCTCTAGGTCGAAAGGTCTTTCCAAATGGGTGTAACGTAAAGGCAAAGGTTGAGGGTAAGATAAAATTTAAAAATTTGGTGGTATTCCTAATAGTGAAGCAAAGAAGGCGCCTTTCTCAGAATCACAATCAAGTAGTCACCAAGCAAAAATAAACTAGCACCCCCAAGCTTATTCAAAGCTATACTCACAAACATATATACAAAAAGCGTAAACGCTTCTCCCCCAAGATTAAATGAAGCATTGTCCTCAATGCTTAGAAAGGGAGAATAATTCATATTAAAATATTTTTGAATTTTCTCATTTTTACTTTTTTGTTGTTTTCGTATTTTCAAACCAATTGTCCTCGCCATTTTTAACTATGGACGACTCTTACAACATTGCATTTATTATGTCATTGCCTTTTTTAACTTTGACCGTCTTTTTCCATCATTCATTTGCCATTATTCATAAAATATACACAACACATGCTTGCTTACAAATAAGAACAAAATTCCAAACTCATATACCACAATCTCCAATAGCATGACCATTTGCTTCACAAAAACCAAAAAAGGAACAAAAAGAAACAAAAGGCTCAAAGTTCTAAAGATGTGGCTTAAAAAGAAGGAAAAAGGCCCAAATGGTTAGCAAGAAGGCAAATGTAAACCCCAATGAACAAAAAATAAAGAAGATTATCCTAGAAAAGAAAAATTACCACCCCAAAAAGATGCCTTTGTCCTCCCTAGATGGTTCGGTCTCTTGTTTAAAAATTATGAGTCAAGATTCAAGAATAGGTTCGCAATAGTCAAGGATCCATGCTCGCTCATGAATGATATGGAGAAGGCTAGAAAATCATGAAACCTCACAAGGTTGTAGCAAAAACTCACTATTAGCTTGAAATTCACCAAAAGGGAGCAATTACAAATTTTCAAAAATAAATAGAATCCGGCTTCAAGCTAAGGTCCCAATAGTTCTAAACGACTACCTTAGCATACTCTATCCTAGAATCAACCAAACATACTCTCAAACCGTGCACATCGTTACCATTTAAGAAGAAAAACATTCAACTATACAAGTCCAAAAGTATTATGTCCAAAGCAAGAACAAAACAAAGATACGTTGCAAATTTGCCTTGATAGAAACAAAAATCTTTTTAGAGTTTTTCAAAATATAAAACATGGAAATGCGTATTCAAAGGTGCATAACATATATGAATCAACATCCCACCAAACATGATAGATTACCCTCCCCCAAGCTTAAATGAGACAATACATTCAAACATATATCAAATAATCCATGGGAAGGGAAAATAAGGAGATCAATCCAACAAACCAACATAATTCCTACAAGTCATCATCCACATGAGAAAGAGCAAGGAAATATATTACTGGATATTAGGTGGGTGTAAATACCCGCAAATGACCCAAATAAACCTTTCAAAGCTAATTTTCTTAAGAATTGAACCTTGCCTTCCATATGCTAGCAAAAATAGGAGTCAAACTTCCTTGATTCTTGATCCAAATTTAAGCACCAAAGTATATCAAGTCATGTACCTAGAAAAAGGCACACAAACATTTCCATGAGAGAAAATCTATTCTAAAAAGAAAAGAAAATGAAAGCAATAAAACATGGGTTACTTCCCGAGAAAGGCTTGCTTAAGGTCCAAGCTTGACCTCTTTAGTAAAATGGTATTGCAACCATCGCAAGAGTTTGTCAAATGCACTACTAATCATTTCATAAGATAAACAGTAGGCAAATGAAGGGATAAGAACATGAACAAGATTGTTGCACGCAAGTGAGAAGGGAGATGCCAAAAGAAAGAATAAGAGGGATCAAAAGGAAAAACAAGAAAATAAGAAGAAGAAGGGGGAATAAAAGAATGGAATGAAAAAAGAAAAAGAAAAATCCTCCTTACTAAAATATTTTTGGGTGGCAACATCACCCTTTTCCTAAACAATATACAAATGAGGGAGAATAAGATCGTCCATAGAAATCGGCTCCCCAATAGGCTCTTTGACATAGGAAGGAATAAAAATAGGGGAAGAAGAGATGTGGTCAAACCTTTGAGAAAAAGGGGTATGGGAAATAGGAAAAGGGGTAGTTACTCTTTCGACACAAGGTCTCACATCGCTAATGAGGACATGAAAATCAATCATAAAGTCCTCAAATGAAGAATTCTCACAATCTACACCTCCCTTAAGCTCAAAAACTCCGAGGGAATCAACCTCATCCTCCTTTCCACCATAATAAACAACCTTTCCTTCAACTATCTCAAAACCTAAGTCCTGAAAACCATGCATGAATGGAGGTAGATTCATCGTAAACTCATCTAAATCCCAAAAAGCGTTCTCGATGAACTCATCCAAGAATCTATAAATCTTCATATGACTCTCACAAAACTTATGGGACATTAATTACCTCAAAAGATTCTATGTATTCATAGATTGAAGGCTCACAAACATACACTTGAGGCTCATCAAGATGGGAAAAAGGGTTAGGAGGATTTTCAAATTCAACTCTCTCTTCATTCTCAACTCTTTCACCATCACTCATATGCTCATCAAAGGTATCCTCACACTTTCTTGGTTACTTTAAATTATCATTATCATCCTTAACACACATATTAGATTTGAAATTTTCACACACAAGCATCAAAGATGACAAATGACTTTCTAACTCTTCTCTTCTTTTAAACTCTTCATTCAAAACACCCTCATGCTCTCTAATCATCTCCATTTGGCTCCTTAAAGTTTTAGGTTAGGATTCATCTCTAACTCCCTCAAAGATTTATCAATTTGGCTATAGGGGATAAGAGACTCATCACAAGAGTTTGGAGAATGAAAAGGCAAAGAGGGGTGATCAATAGTAAAAGAAGAGTCACAACCAAAGGTAGGACCATGCACATTAAAATCATGAGCACTTTCATTTAATAGGGGAAAGGGGGCACAATCAATCATATGAGATTCGTTATTAAAGGAATGAACTACATCACAAGAACATATGGAAAATAATGAAGAAAATTGAAACACACCATTAGCATCAACTTGAGCATGCACTTCATCATCATGAGCAAAAGAAGAAATAGAATTAAAATCATTTGTTCTAGGTTTAACTATGGTATCATGTGACAAATCATGGAAAATCATGCTAACATTAGAAGATTCAGCACATTGCACATCAACATTAGAATCATGATTACCCCTATTATGGATATCCCTAGCAAACCAAACATAGAAATCCCAAGCATCATCTATTGACAGTTCTCTAAATTCACCATTATAAATGCTTTCAACTTCATTCCTGGTTTGCTCATTCAAACCAAAATAACAAATGTCACATGCCTCCCAAAGACTACAATAATTATAGTCCAAAAATTCCGTAAGACTATGGAAGTAGATGTTAAAAGACTCACCATCATATTGAGGAAAAGAAAAACATGCCATTTTTTTTTTCCAAAGCAAACAAAACTCAAATAAAAGAAAAGTATATACAAAGACCTAGACTCAAGCAATCATAAACACTCAAACATAGACACCATTCCCCGGCAACGTCGCCATTTTGATGAGGGGTGGAACTAGGTCGTTGAAAGAAATCCTCCCTCGGTTAAATTAAATTTATAAACACGTAACCAACCTAAATACTAGTATAGAGGCAAGTCAAGGGTCGAACCAAAGGAACGGTAATGTTCAAGCGCTCTTAATTATGTGCCTAAACTAGATCGAAGACAAAGATAAAGAGAGAACACTAACCAACTACCAAAAAAAGAAACCAAACAAATGAAGCACTTGGAACGAGGATCAACAAGTAATCATGACAATTGTAGAAACTTGGAAATACATGCAACTCAATGGTTATGAAGACTAATGGCAAGCTCAATCAAAAGAGTCAAGAAGCTATCTCCTAGAGGTCAAATAGCGCCAACTACGAGAGACTCTAACTAGGAGCATCACTAATCAAGCTAAATCAAAAATTGCAATTCCAAAATCAATTGTTCGTATCATTAGAAACTACAATGCAATCTAGCATAATTGTCAAGGCCTAATCGAATTACACACATGCAAACTTGCATTAATCACTTTAATTTCAACAATTAATAAATACAATCCCCAATTAAGCACAATAAAACAATCATACAAGTTTCACCCAATCCCTAGCCAAACAACTACTCTAACATTATCATACATCAACAATCAACTAAAGGAATCAAGAATCAAAAAAATATGGAGAGCAATTACACAAATAACAATCAAACATCAATATCAAACAAAACAAATATGAATATGAAATTAAACAAAGCAATAAAATGAGATAGAGTTAGAAATGCTCATTGATAATAGAGAAGATCTCGAACAAAATTGTCACCATTTAATCTTCAATCTCTCAATCACCATCGAAATTCCTCACTTTCTCTATCTAAAATCTACTCTTAAACTAACCCTAAAACTAGAGAGAAAAGCTCACAACTAAGCTAAAATTATGATCAAAATCTAAAATGAAACTTGTTGCCAAAATTAGGTTCAATAGGGTATTTATAAGAGGCGCGAAACGAAGAAGAGCGAAGCCGGAACCCGCAGAGGAGCGCCTGCGCAGCAACGGTGCACGCCCTCGTAAGGGGGCTGCTTACCCGCGCAGCAGGGCAGCGCGCCCGCCCTCTTATAGGTTTCTTCGGATCTTCTCGTGGCTTCATGCGTTCGCTAAGGTATTTGAGTAAACGCGCAATATGATGATGATGAACACAAAGAGTGGCAGTTCCAAAAAGCACTTGACAGTGGGTTCAATGCCCCATCTTCATTAGAGCACGACTTGAGAGCGCAAGAGCTAGAACTTGGAGAATCCACTTTCTTGCATCTTAAGCTTTCCAATTGCCATGAGCTCGCTCCAAAAGAATCTTCCACCTTAGTAAATCACCAATATCAAGACCCGGACCTCGTACAATACCTACAACCATGAAAATAGAGCAAATAAAGGAGAAATGAGTAGAAAAACCAACAAAATGTACAAAAGCTACAAAATAAGAGAGGAAATGTAAAGCCAAGAGCAAACACATAAAACTAGGCATTTATTGAGAATGAAAGCTATGAAAAGAGGAAGAAAACAACCTAAATGCTCATCAAATGGGTGCCATTTATGACACCCATCACATATTCATTATGCATCATAATATCAGTTGCAATCCATCCACCACCTTTCATTGACCTGTCTAGCTCTAACAACATGAGGAATCCAGGATTTCCAAAGCCACAGATCATTCCAGTGCTTACACATGCAATTACACATCACTTGGGCTCGAGGGGTGCACTGACGAAAGATATACATGCATAAGATTTCAGGAATAGATAAAGCATGTGGGGCATCCTCTAGTGTAACAATGTAGTGAGGGTCATCTACTGGATCCATTTACCCTAACAAAACACCTAATATTCATGGTGTTAACACAACCACAAATTAAAATAATTCAAACAAAAAATACTCTATTTAAAAAAATACTAACAATTAACATCAACCAATTTTAAGCATCAAATTACTTGAGTAACAAAGCCAAAAATTCAATCAGAACTATTAAAATACATAAATTCACATATTATAACACATTATGTACGTCTACCTAATTTAACTGATGATCAACATAGCATTCTAAATCCTACAATCTTTATAATATTTTGAACTTAATTTTAATATTGAACAATAAAAATATCAGAGAAAACAATGTACCTTGCAATTTAGTTGAATTCAAGTAAAAATTGAATAAGAAACTACTAAATCTCCTTTGTTGAAGCTCTGGAAATGGATGGTTTTTTTTAAGGAACAAAAGAGAAATATGAAAGGGTGGATAGATTTTTTTTGAGAAAAATGATTTTTTAAAAATAATTTACTTAAATTAGTTATTATTGCGCGCTTCTAAGTAATTTTATTCTAAATCAATCAATTCATCATTTCCTGGCTTTTAAATTGTCCACGTGTTATACTTATCCCTAATATAAGATATTGTAATATAAGGAATTTAGTGTAATATAATTTCTGACAAAAATAAACCATTACATGAAAAGTTAAATCTAATTCCTGACTAAAATATACTAATTTTGGACCAAAAAGTATTATAGCCTGACTATTATAATTTAATTCCTGAAAAAAAAATACATGACTAAAATAATAAAATTCATAAATCAAACATACCACTTTAAACTTAAAATAATACACTAACAAAACAAAATTAAATTAAAGTGCGATACTAATTAAATACCGAGTAATGTATAGGCTACATATTTCATATATTTTGTAATCAATTCAGCGAAAGAGGAAATATATCATAAAATATAATATATTTGAAAATTTTAATTATTACATATAATTTTTTCATATATTATAATGATATTGATTGAGGTTATAACTTAAGGGAGAGGAAAAAATAAAACCCTAGAATCTTAATCTTCTTCTTGAGATTTTAAACCTGTTTTTTCTTTTGATCTTCTTTTTCTTCTTTTGTTGATCATCTTCTTTCTTTTTTTTTTTTTTTGTTTTGTTCTTCCTGCAATTTTTCTTACGCCCTCTTTCTCTTCCTCAGTTCTTCGATTTCGTTCTTTTCCACTTTTTCATAGAGCTTCATCAACCTATCCTTCACTCTATCTCTTCTCTTGAATAGATCATTTGATCTATTTTCAAAGTTGTGAAAAACATTTTCCTATGGATCGTTTGATGAAGTAGAAGACTGGAAATTGTTTTACATATTCGAGCAATAAATAAAAAAAGTTATTTTAGGAGAGAGAATATACAAGAACACAAACATTCAAAATGTGTGAGCAAATAATGGTTTTATACACAAATAAAAAAAGATTTAAAAAGATACTTTTTAAATATTTTTCTATTTTTTATTCTTACATTTTGTCATCTTTATCCAAAACTCTAGGTAAATATCTTTATTATAAATATCTTTATCCAAAACACTAAGTACTCACACCCACTCTAAGTAAACTCTAAGACTATTAAATTTTTTTATGCTTGATAAACATAGACTAATACCTGATATAAGTTATCTAATATCTGACTAAAACTTGCTAATTTCTGCCTTTTAGATTGTTATGCCTGACTAAAATACACCAATACCTTAGATGAATTATCTAAAATCTGACTAAACCATACTAATTCCTGACAAATAATATTTAATTCATGATTATAATAATCTTATTTCTGACATAAAAATGTAAAATGCAAAACTATTAAGTATTCACATCATGAATTGACTATTAATATTTTTATGCTTAATAAACATAGACCAATACTTGATATAATTTAGCTAATATCTTACTAAAACTATCTAATTTATGACCTTTAGATTGTTATGCCTGATTGAAATACATCAATACTTGAGATAAATTATGTAATATCTGACTAAAGCATGATAATTCCTAACTAATAATATCTATTTCCCGATTATAATGATGTTAAACTTAAAAATGTTAAATGCAAAACTTTAACTCTGGGACTCTTTAATTCCTGACTAAAATATTGTTATGCCTGAGAAAAATAGATTAATACTTCACATGAGTTATCTATCTAACTATAAAATGCTAATATTTGACTTAGATTGTCTAATTCATGACTAAAACTTGCTAATTCCTGATCAATATAATTTAATTCCTGATCATAATAATCATATTTCTGATTTAAAAATGTTAAAAACTGAAGAAAATAATCAATTTGTTTTATCATTGTTGCAAGTGTATCCAAATTCAAGACATAGAATGTGTCTATGGCATTTGCAAAAGAATATTGTATCACACTTTGGAACTCTAAAAACAATCCTGAATTAAAGAATATGTTTCACGAGTGCTTAAGTGGATGTGATTAAGAATTTGTATTTGAAGATTGCTGGAACAAGATGGTTCAAAAGCATGGATTAAGTAAAAAAAAGAATGGTTTGAAAGGTTATTTTGGCTCCGAGAAAAATGGTGCACAACATTGAGCAAGGACATTTTCTCTGCTTAAATTCTTTCATCTCAAAGAGTAGAAGTAACAAACAGAGCAATTTCATTTAAGGCAAAGAGAACCACTAAACTTTTGTAGTTCTTTCACATATTTGAAGCTACTATTAGAAGATGGAGAAGCACTGAAAAGAGTGACAACTTCAGATGTATGTACTATTTAGAAACCAAAAACAACAACAAAAAGATTAAAACATGCTGCTAAAGTTTATGCTCTAAACTTATACAATGATTTTAAGTTGGAATTTGACACAAGTCTAGGAGCATATGCAAGCCAACTTCAATGCAATATGTCAAATTCTTTGTTGTTTCTCTTGATGAAGATTATAAGAACACATATCAAGTCATATATCACTGTCAAAACAATGAGTTTATGTGTTCTTGTATGTGCTTCAAAGAGACCGGATTGCTGTGCTTTCACAAAATCAAGATAATGCAAATGTACAGCATACATGCTATTCCAAAGAGATACGTTCTGAAATGTTGGACAAAGCTTGCTAAATCAATGATATGGGATGACAATGAATCAGGTACGAACATACTTTGTTATTTTAAAATTTATTATTTGTTAATTAAATATAAAATAAATGTATTATTATTCCTAATTATAAGAACTTATTCCTGACAAATATTATATTATTCCTGACAAATATAGTATTTTTCCTGAAAAAAATATTGTTACTTTCTGATAAAACAATTTAATTATGACAAACATAATCTTATAGCTGATAAAAAATATTATTATTTCTGATAAATATAAACTTAATTATTACAAAAATAATCTTAACAAATAAGCTTATATAGTAATACCATTTTCTGCTACAGTAGGAACCCTCTCATTACCATCTGCATTAAAAACTTTAATGTAAAAATTTGAATCATTATCATGATAAATATCCAGTATTTCTCCTTCAACAATATTATTGGATGATACAAAGCTTGTCCATGCATCATCAATAAAATAACCACCACAGGTTCCTGTATTTTTATGGTACACTTAACACTCTATCCACCCAAAATCTGCCATTATTCCGACGATATACTATAACTAAACCTCTAAATTAAAAAAAAAAAACCTTTCCAATTTGTTGGAAGTGGCTGAAATAAAAAAAAACACACAAAAAGAATGAAAACATTAAATACTTACTAAGACAAAAAACAAATGTATAAGTATAAAGATTAATGTATTTACCAAACTAAGCCAATAAATTAATCTGAACTTAATAGAACATTTTGCCAAATTTTAATAGAAATCAGCCATGTCTTCAATATTGTACAAAAGAATAAAAACATAACTTAATGCAAAGTTCATGATATAAGTCAATCTTATATAGAAACAATAAAGTTTGTTAATTTAAGTCTTTTTATTGAAAAAACTTTAATTAAACAGCCTTTAAATAGAAAACAGTTATGTATGAACAGCAATAATTAACATGTAATTTAAAAGAAGAAATTACGACTTTTATCTATTTTTATGACTTTTCATGATGCAATAAATTACTTTGAAATGATATGACTTTTTCAGTTTTTTTAGATTTGTATGACTTTTTGAAGATGCAATTAAATACTTTTTCAGTTTTTTTTTTCAGATTTTATGACTTTTTGAAGTTGCAATTTAATACTTTTTAAGTTTTATATGACTTTTCCATAACATTAGTCAATTTTTTATGACTTTTTCATAATCTAATATTTTAAATTTTTTGATTTTTATAACTTTTCATTATGCAAAAACACTTATGGCCCAAGGAGAAAACAATATTGTTTTTACTGAAAAATTTAAATTTACTTCTGAAAAATGATAGCATTATTACTGACCAAACTTATCTTATTCCTGACATTTATATTCTTATTCCTAACCAAACATATCTTATTCATGACTATACGTATCTTATTCCTGACATTATAATCTTGAAATGAATAGTGTCCTTCGAACAAGTGTATTATTCTGATAGTGGGTTCAGAATTATTAGAAAGCTAATATATTCAATAAGGTCAAGTGATCGGAATGCCTAGGTGGAGGCAGCTTCCGATCAATAATATTAATGAATAATTAATATTACAGCTTAATCTTGACTGAACCCTTTAGGTCACACCCAAGCAATTAACAAACCGACTCACGAATTAATTCGGAAGAAATTAATGAGTCGCCCGAGTATTAAATATTTAGACATTAGAAATTCGAGCTTAGAACGTCGAAACTGTCGGAAGTCGAGTAAATAATAGCAAATGACGAGACGCGCACATAATAATAAATCGACAATATTTCCCAAAATACCCTAGCATCGGAATGCTCCAAGCATCCGAGTGCTAGGGGCATGATGCACAAGCATGGTTGCTAGCATGCGTACCTAGCCGAGCTAAGGGTGGTTGGCTGGTGCGTGCTAGCGCACCATAGCTAGCAGCCGCAGCATCCAAGGGCAGCAAGATGCTAGCAGCTCGCACTTGGTAAGCGCAGCATTCAAGCAGCAGCCCGCACTTGGAGTACGTGGTTTCTAGCCGCAAGCAGCAGCCCGCATCTCCAAGTGCGGGGGCTGGGCCGTGGCTAGGCATGGCGCGGGCTAGCTTGGGCCATGCATATGCGAAGCATGTGAGGGGTGAGGGACATGTGGCACAAGGAGAGAAAGGAGTGGGGAGCAAGTTTGGTCCCCCCTCTCCAAGTGGTCCTCACTTCCCTTTGCATGTATTAATGACACTTGTAGATTTATTATTAGTTTGCTTATTTAATTTATTTTAGCTCTAAAATAAATTGTGGAATTTCATAGTCCCACATTGATGGGATAGAAATTCCCACTTTCACTATTTCCCTATAAATACCTGTAGGGAATAAATTTAAAGCGTTAACCCCTAGCTTGAACCCCACTGTGATCATACACTTAAGTACGGTGGCGTCCAAAGGGAAAAAAAATAGAGCAAAAGAGTCGCCACTAAGTTTTAGGAACTTGTAAACCGTTCACAGGGTGAAGGTTACACCCCTTAACGATCCAAGAGATCGTCAATTCCATAAGGTCTTGAACCAAATAGGGTTCGGGAATGAAGGTACAAATCCAACCTAAAAGAGATTGAACCTGCCCTAACAATAGGCCTCTACTTTATTCTGATCGTATTCATGTGCGCTTTCTGACTAACATGCAATCATTAGGTTTAACCCTAAACCTGTTTATCTATGTTGGTTGAATATAATGCACAAACAAATCTATTATTGGCGATCACTTGAAATTATAATCACATTAACCCTAAATAAGATTATTAATTATCTTATTAAGCGTGATTACAAGAACAAATTCCCTTTAAACATGCATAAAAGGTGTGATCAAGCAATAAAAATAAATAATGTATCAAGCAAATAAATAATCAATAACAATAATCATAATAATAATAATCATATTAATAATAATAATAATAATAATTAAAGAAATAATAAAATTATAATCATAACCAAAACAATTATAAAAATAATCATAAATCATGTTAAAGTATAATAAAAAATAGCAAGATCCTAGGCATGATACTAACAAGATTAATAACAAACCCTAGCATGTCACTAAACAATAAAAATCAAATCTTTAACCCTAACATGATACTAACAATCATAAATATTAGGAAGAACATAGGAAGCATCGTAACAATCATACTTAATATTAAAATTACCCTAGACATGATACTAGGAATATCATAACAATTTAAACATGATTTCTACATCATAACATCATTAAAGCACTTACTTTGATGTCTCGTACCTCTTTCTAATAACAAAATACACACGTTAGTAACTTCAAGGAAAATAATAAACAACACAATTAAATTAAATAATGGAAATAGAGATATTTGAGACCAAACCCTCAGAAATTAAACCTTTCAAGTCTAGGGCGAAGGCAACTTCGAATATGGCTAGGTGTTTCTAGATCTAATGAATGCGGAATTTTGTATGTAAAAAGCTAGTTTAGAAAAAGAGAAAGAGAGAGAGAGATGGTGAATGATTAAAGAGAATCAGAAAATTAATGAATGAAAACTGGTTGTTGGTGCATGAAAACGGAGTTTTTACGATGTTATTTATAGAGAAAATCAGCCAAAAAGATAAAATTATTGAAACAGAGCATTGGCGCACAGAAAAACGAACCAGCGCCAACGCTGGCTGTCAACACTAGCGCCAGGCGCCAAGGCTGGCGCCAGGCACTACAGCTTGCGTTTGGCACTGATTTCAGAATTTCACGCATTTTCTAAAATCAGATAAATATTGCCGTACAGGAGGATAAAATCGTATCTTTTCCTCTCAAATATTCTTTGATTTTAATTAAAACTCTGAAAAGTCAACAAAAGTCAATTTATCAATGCTAATTGAATTAGGAATGAAAAGCACCTTCTAGAAGAATCTAGAAGACTAAAATCATTCCTAATTGCATTAGGAATAATAAATCATATTAGGCCCTCCACTAGATCATTGGGCCGCATATAAGGCTCAAACCGGGCCCAGTTTAATAAATTGGCCATAACTTCCTCAATATTCATCGGAATTGGGCTTATAATATATCGTTGGAAATCTCTTGCCAAGCCCCATCCAACTACACTACTATTGGACCCATATCATGGACCAACCTAATTGGATTGCCTGTTTTCTTAAAATAAGTTTTTAAAAATAGAGAGAAGAGAAAAGAAATTAAAACTATCCGCAACACTAAACTTTCCACACTTTCACTTCATTCGATTATGATTCGACGTGAAAGGTACTCATCACCGGGTTTAGTTTTGGGGAGACACAAATGGGTGTCTACAGAAGCCCTCACTTTGACTGAGTTTGGAGAAACGTGAGTTTCGAAAACTAAAGTCAAAGTATCGATAGGGACGGAGAATGATTCAGAACGTTCTACGATTCTAAGTCACTCATGTAACGCCGATACCTGCAAACTAGCGTTAGTTAAACAGATAAAAGAGTTAAGAAACGCGTATCTTGCACCTTCGAGCACACGTCTCTGAAAGTAACTGATTGTTTTGATGACCTCCTGCAAGCTAGAGAATGCCATCCCGCTTGAAAACCGCTACGCCCGCAACTGCTTCCAAAATAGAAGATTGATTTGCCTGAAATGATCCTCCTCCGCATTGATAATATTCCACGTCCAAGGGAATACTATCGAAGATTGCTTCTCTTGAAACTATCCTCAGTTGTTTGTGACAACTCTCCACAATTTAGGGAACGCCACCTTGCTGTTTCGATGTTCACTCGTCTTTGAACAAAGAGCTTCTTTTTTATATGATCTTCTGAATGATGTGTCCACGCGTCTCTGAACAAAGAGCTTGATAATAGGATGCCCACGCGTCTCTGAGCAAAAGAGCTTGTAAGAAATGTCCACGCGTCACTGAACAAAAGAGCTTGAAAAGGATTGCCCACGCGTCTCTGAACAAAAGAGCTTTGATGATATGCCCACGCGTCTCTGGAGCAAAAGATCTTGATGGAAATGTTCACGCGTCTCTGAACAAAAGAGCTTTGATGATATGCTCACGCGTCTCTAGAGCAAAAGAGCTTGATGGAAATGTTCACGCGTCTCTGAACAATAGAGCTTCGGTACTTGAACGTTTTTTGCGATAATATTCTGAAAAAAAATTTCTGAAGACCATTGTTTATCGATCTCTAAAGCTCGCCTGAACTTTGCTTCCGCTAAAACCAGTATGTCGGTGTTTCCGTGATGAACCAATTCTTAGGCGCTTTAAGCTAAGTGAGACGATCTTTCATCAGGTCGACCACTTATTGTGATTGTAATCAAACTGACTACTCAATCATGTCAAATTGCGTGTAGGGGCTAACTGGCGTACCAAGGAACCCGAAATTGCCGTATGAGGTCGAAATCACCTTTCTGAGAGGCTTCAAGCTCTGTCGTTGCTGAGATATCTCTGGCGCCAGGAATTGGAGTAGGGTCTTCCCTATTCTGCTGCACTTGTATTTATTTTGACTATAGAACTTTGCCAATTTCTTTAACCATCTTAGGGTTGACCTAAGGGTTAATTATCTTAGGGTTAACCTAAGGTTTAATGTTGCTTGACTCAATAACTTGACACAACTCAAGGTATAAACTTGACTCGATGTGATCGACTAGCTAGAGGTTGACTCGACTCGAAGTGAAATGACACGTGTGACTCATGACCTGTAGCTGCATAGTGTTGATTATGCGACTCGAAAATGCAAAAAAGAAAAAAATTTCCGTCATTTTTGTGGAGGGTACCGACTTTCTCCCGAAAAAGAAAGACGCGAAAAAGAATCGAAGTTTTGAAGGTGCATGTTGAACGAGCTTAGTCAAATGTTGTTTGATACTATCACTCAAGGTGCAAGGATTAATCCATCCTAGGCTATCTCAAATGTTGACTCCATGATGAAAGTATTTGGGTAACTTAGGCACGGAGGCTAAGTACTTCATACTTCATGATGTAATGAGTAATTTTGACGAAGCATACATCAGCATTAAGATTTCATGACAAAGGGTTCCTAAGGGAAGTATATTTGGTCATGTATCTGTGCGGTGTGTGATAGTGATTCTAAAGCTAGGCCACAAGAGCTAAGTGTGTGGAAAGATATTATTTATTAAAAGAGTCAAATGGTGGTAACTCTTAGGCTAGGTAAGCTAATGATGTAGGGATCAAGCCCTCAAGTCTAGCTCTAAGTGAATAGGGATGAGCATTGGAGATCCCTTGATATGATCATGGTGCAAGTGTGTGAATGTGAATATGAATGCATGTCTATTACGGCCGCACCTCGATGTGAGGTTGCCTACGTATCCGTAAGGAATCAGGCCAAACGTAGCTCTAGCCGAACCTCGCACAAGTATGTGTATACCTCAAAAAGATCTTTTTAAAGGTTGTAACGGGGTTAGGCAAAAGGTTATAGAATAAGGGGATAAAGGCTCAAGACCCTCGATAAGCCCCCAAGGTGTGCAACCTTGCTTTTGAATCTTTGAATTTTTATGCTTGAGTTTTTCTACTCATTTTAGTTCTCTTTTTTTTTTTTTTTTTTTTTTGCTTTAGCATTTATTTTATTTTTTGCAAGTGTGGGCAATCCCGATCATGCGGTTTATCACTCACTTGGCATTCATGTTTCTCAGGCACGGTACCGAGCACTCGATAAGAGATGCAATCTGAGACGTGTTCATATCAAAGATATTTTCATATCAAAGACATTGGAACACTTGCCCTTTTGTACACTTTTATTTATTTTTTTCTTATTTTTTTCTATTTTAATCTTCTGAATTCACTCAAGCCTTTTGAAATTGCATAAGTTACACATCATCCCATCCAAAGGTTAGATAGTTATGGGTGGAAAAAACAAGGGTCTATCGTTAGACGAGGCTCAAAGTGGTTTATGAAGAAAGGATTGTATAATTGAAGGGTGAAAGGTAATATAATGTGGCTACAAGGGGTGCCTCAAATCATTGGTATACCTTGTGCTTAATTCGACATGGATTTTTTTTTTTCTTAATGCAATATATTGAAATGATCATATATAAAGAAATAAATGCTCATTTTATTAAAGGAAAAAGAAAGAATCTACAAAATTAATCTAAAGGAAAAGAAAGGTGCTATGCTAGACTTATTTGGGAAAGGGTAAATAAAGAAGAAATAGAAAAAAGAGGTCACGAAATCTTGTCGTTGAAGATCACCTCTTGTCTTGTGTTGTTTCCTTCATCATCACTCTCTTCTTGTTAACTGGAGGCATGGGAAGCTTGTTATTATCAATCAAATGTTGGATAGCCTCCTTTAGCTTCCAACAGCTCTCAGTACTATGACCCCTACCTTGATGGTACTTGCAGTGTTCGTCTGGATTCCAACTAGGCAATCTCTTCTCAAGTGAGGGATCTTGAATAGGTCCAATGGGAGTAATGAGTCCTTTGGCATGGAGTTGATCGAAAGCATTATCGTAGCTAATTCCAATAGGGGTGAAATCCTTTCTCAGTTGCTTTTGATTACCCATGGCTAGGATCTCACTAAGGTCGAAAGTACCAACACTATTACTAGAGTAGGTGTTTCCGGAAGAACAAGGATAGTCGTTCTTCTTCCCTTTACAGCCACTGTTACTATTGTTACTAATCTTGGCCTTCTTGTCGCGCGAAGGAACATGAAGGAGATTTGAATCAATGAAGTCTTGAACACGATCCTTGAGGGCGAGACACTTTTCGATAGTGTGACCGCGACCTCTATGGTATCGACAATAGGAATTTGGATCCCAATTGGGAAAATGTTTTTCAGGTGGAGGGTCTTGACCTTGATTGTGAAGACAGTCAAAAGCTTCATTGTAAGTCATTCTTATTGGTGTGTATTCTTCAATGGTCCGTTTTGCCTGTGGCTTAGGAGCATTGAGTTCTTCATTAAACCCTTGGCGAGAAATTTGTTCGATGGCCATTACCCGATTTGCTAATCCTTCTACCACATTCAAGAGCATGGCAACGACATCTTGTAATTTTCGAACGTCCTCTTTTAGACTTGATGAGTCTTCCCTGGTATTATATAGGAAAAGACTTTCATCCTCCTCAATTATGGACACTTCATCGAGAGAGGTCATATAAGTTGTCTCGATCATGGGTTCTCCTACAGGTGTGATAAGAAGTGATGGGTCGAAGGATGCTTGGTCATCTTCGATGGCTAGAATCTCGGAAGTTTCATCGTTATCGATCAGATCCTGAATAGCTTCTTTGAGTTTCCAACACTCCTCAGTGTCGTGACTCTTTCCTTGGTGATATTTTCAGTGCTTATTTGGGTCCCACTTAGGTGGCCTGGCCTCTGGAACTGGATCTTTGATGGGCCCTATGGGCATGACTAGTCCTTTGTGATGTAGCTTCTGGAAAGCTGTTTCATAACTCATACCAAGTGGGGTGAACACCCTTTTTGATCTTTGGATTCGCGGTTTAGAGGCGTTCGTGGAATGTACCTCATTAATGGGAGAGGAAGAAGAAGGATAGTCGCTCTTCTTTCCTCTTGCACTATTATCTTTCAGAAGGTCATCTTCAATGTTAATGCCTATATTATAGACAGCTTTGAAAGTATTTAAATTGTGTTGGTACTTTAAGTGCTTTGAATACTTCCCTTGGAGATTCTTGATAAACATCCTCACAGATTCTTTTTCGGTAGGAGCCTTGACCATATTAGCGGAAGGTTCCCTCCATTTATTGAAGAAAGACGTGAACCCTTCGTTTTCTTTTTGTTTTAACATCTCAAGTTGTCCGTGGTCTGTTTCATCTTGGATGTTCCACTTGTATCTATCAATGAAAGCGTTTGCTATGGACTCCCAGGTGGAGGTCTTTTCTTTCTTGAGAGAAAAGAACCATTGTTGGCAAACGGTCTCGAGAAATAGTGAGAACAGAGAGGGGAAAACCTTCTTATCGATACCCTTAATGTTCATTATAGTTTCGAAAGCTCTTAGATGGAAGTAAGGGTTATCTGTTGCCTTGAATTTTGGGATGTCAATGGCATTGAACTTATGCGAAAGAAGTTCCTTGTCCAGAGATACCCCTTGTGAACTCATGCCCTGAAATTTATAGTCGCTAGATAGCTTGCTTAGACTCTCTTGCATGAGCTCCATCTGTTGTTGCTTCACGGGATCATCAATCTTAAGTGTGAGGAGCTTCAGTGTCTCAGTCACGGTAACCAATTGGTTCTGAAGCTCATTGACTTCTTCTTGACTTGCCATTATCTTTTTATCCTTCCTCTTTTGACGAATCGGTTTATCGAAAAGCGAAACATGAATAAAGAAGTTGTCCTCGATTAATCGCCCTTCTCTCCTCGACCAAGTACTGTGGAAAAGGAAATTGGGGATATTTATTGTTAATTATTTGACTCAAACTTTATTTAACATGCAATGGATGGAGGAAGTGAAGAAAGATTCGAATAGAATGTGAAAGAAGATTTAGATGGAGGGATATGAAGAATTAGGAATAGAGTGTACCCCCAACTCAAATGACGGAAAAGGCCGACTCATGCGTGGACCTAAGACATGGTCATGGTGATGTACTCAAAGTGTGTGCTAAGACTAGTGAGTGTAGGTGATATGTTAAGACTCGTGTTATGACAAGGAGGCTAGACTATGTGACTAGACTCAATTAATGACTCGACGAGGTATGATTGACAGCGAAATTAACCGAATTAAATAGCAAACTGGTTAATCAGACACTAGGTGATGACTCGATCAATAATCCGAACTGTCGGCAAAACGATAGAACTGGCGTCACAGTGTGTAGCTTGGCGCCTGATGACAGAGTTGTCGCCAGGCGCCACACTCCACAGGGTGGCGCTACAGCTCAGATTTTAGCGCCAATGGTGGAGCTTCAATCTGAGACTGTTTTCGGTGTTATTAATCAACTAGGGTATGCCTAAAGTCGTACTAGGTCAATTCTGATTAAAAAAAAAATACTTTATTGACTCAAATTAATTAATTAATTAATTAATTAGGCAAAGTTCTTTAAGTCATTAATTTATTTGATCTCAACACAAGTCAAACAAACGGTTAAGAGAAACATAGAATATGTGTACAACAAATAATGCACAATTAGTCAAGTAGGCACAATATGATGCAATGAGTTTGCAACCTAACCATGGCTCTAGTTCTCTAAAGTTCGGGATATGGTTTAGTCAAAGAGGGTCCATGGTTAATTGTCCGGATGCACCACGCGAAAGCCTCACCGTGAAGGGTTGGCGCAAGTGGATGGGACACCGCGAACTTTAGAAAAAACTCGCTTCCATGGTTTGGTGAATTCAACATTCTCGGATGTACCCTTTGTTGCACGGAGCGTTCAATCAGGTAGATGGAGCATGGATTCCCAGAGGGTTATGTCCATATGTAGAACACATATGGGTTTCAGAAAAGTGAGAAAAAATTTAATCAGGAAGTAGGATCGAGCAAACAATACGAAAAACTGGTCGAAATTAGAACGCATATTTCTGGCTCGGTATTTGGGGAAGTTGGCGCCAGCAAACAGAGACTGGCGCCAGTTTTTAGCTGTAGCGCCTGGTGCCAATGTTGGCGTCTGGCGCTACAGTTAAAAGTTTGGCGCCAATATTCTGGCCCCTGGCGCTAATTCCCACATGCCTCAACAGCTTTCTGTGCTCGATAAAATTTTCCAGTTTCGCGCGGTGTTATTTCGGTCCTAGTTGTGAAAGATATTTCTCAAATTTCCTACGTGTAAAATCCTATGTTTTTAACTCATTACGGATGGTCTTTCCAATGAGATCTTTTTTATGCATATGACAATAATGTTAATCAAAATTACGCACATGAAATACTTAGAACGTTTCGAGTCTCATCCACTCATTCTAAATCATTGCCGAAACAAATTCAGGAATTAAAATAGAAATCCTCCCCAGTGGAGTCGCCAAAAACTGTAGGGAATAAATTTCAAGCGTTAACCCCTAGCTTGAACCCCACTGTGATCATATACTTAAGTACGGTGGCGTCCAAAGGGAAAAAAGATAGAGCAAAAGAGTCGCCACCAAGTTTTAAGAACCTGTAAACCGTTCACAGGGTGAAGGTTACACCCCTTAACGATTCAAGAGATTGTCAATTCCATTAGGTCTTGAACCAAATAGGGTTCGGGGATGAAGGTACAAATCCAACCTAAAAGAGATTGAACCTACCCTAACAATAGGACTCTACTTTATTCTGATAGTATTCATGTGCCCTTTCTGACTAACATGCAATCATTAGGTTTAACCCTTAACCTGTTTATCTATGTTGGTTGAATATAATGCACAAACAAATCTATTATTGGCGATCACTTGAAATTATAATCACATTAACCCTAAATAAGATTATTAATTATCTTATTAAGCGTGATTACAAGTACAAATTCCCTTTAAACATGCATAAAAGATATGATCAAGCAATAAAAATAAATAATGTATCAAGCAAATAAATAATCAATAACAATAATCATAATAATAATAATCATATTAATCATAATAATAATAATTATAGAAATAATAAAATTATAATCATAATCAAAACAATTAGAAAACTAATCATAAATCATGTTAAAGTATAATAAAAAATAGCAAGATCCTAGGCATGATACTAACAAGATTAATAACAAACCCTAGCATGTCACTAAACAATAAAAATCAAATCTTTAACCCTAACATGATACTAACAATCATAAATGTTAGGAAGAACATAGGAAGCATCGTAATAATCATGCTTAATATTAAAATTACCCTAGACATGATACTAGGAATATCATAACAATTAAAACATGATTTCTACATCATAACATCATTAAAGCACTTACTTTGATGCCTCGTACCTCTTTCTAATAACAAAATACACACGTTAGTAACTTCAAGGAAAATAATAAACAACACAATTAAATTAAATAATGGAAATAGAGATATTTGGGACCAAACCCTCAGAAATTAAACCTTTCACGTCTAGGGAGAAGGCAACTTCGTATATGTCTAGGTGTTTCTACATCTAATGAATGCGGAATTTTGTATGTAAAAAGCTAGTTTAGAAAAAGAGAAAGAGAGAGAGAGATGGTGAATGATTAAAGAGAATGAGAAAATTGATGAATGAAAATTGGTTGTAGGTGAATGAAAACGGAGTTTTTACGACGTTATTTATAGAGAAAATAAGCCAAAAAGATAAAATTATTAAAACAGAGCATTGGCGCACAGAAAAACGAACCAGCGCCAACGCTGGCTGCTAGCGCCAGGCGCCAAGCGTAGCGCCAGGCGCTACAACTGGCGTTTGGCGCTGATTTCAGAATTTCACGCGTTTTCTAAAATCAGATAAATATTGCCGTACAGGAGGATAAAATCGTATCTTTTCCTCAAAAATGTTCTTTGATTTTAATTAAAACTCTGAAGAGTCAACAAAAGTCAATTTATCAATGCTAATTGAATTAGGAATGAAAAGCACCTTCTAGAAGAATCTAGAAGACTAAAACCATTTCTAATTGCATTAGGAATGATAAATCATATTAGGCCCTCCACTAGATCATTGGGCCGCATATAAGGCTCAAACTGGGCCCAGTTTAGTAAATTGGCCATAACTTCCTCAATATTCATTGGAATTGGGCTTATAATATATCGTTGGAAAGCTCTTGCCAAGCCCCATCCAACTACACTACTATTGGACCCATATCATGGACCAACCAAACTTGATTGGTTGTTTTCTTAAAATAAGTTTTCAAAAACAGAGAGAAGAGAAAAGAAATTAAAACTATTCGCAACACTAAACTTTCCACACTTTCACTTCATTCGATTATGATTCGACGTGAAAGGTACTCATCACCGGGTTTGGTTTTGGGGAAATACAAATGGGTGTCTGTAATACCCAACTTGGGTTTTTGGGAATGGTGCTTGAGTAGGAGTTTAATAGAGTATTGCATTTACAAAAACTCTTAAACTCATATAATACCCAGGTTTTGGTCGGACCTCGCTAACCTCAAGGTAACGGACCTAAAAGTCGGTAGTTATTTTTGGGGGTGGATCTCCATCGGAGGCTCTCGTGTTTTTGGGGCTAAGCTCAAGTAAGAGCCCAATTGGTCGGGCGAAGCAAACGATAAAGGTGTATATCCTATTTTCCCCTTTTGTGTTTTACTTTGTGCATTAAAGATATTTTTTATTGCGAGCGTGATCCTTGGCTCGGGTTTTTTCCGCGGTGAGTAGGACTCACCAAACCCCAACATCGGTATCGGAGCCCCGCTCATTTATTTTTAATTATCATATTTTTTCAAGGTATTTTTTATGGCTTAATTTTCTGATTATAAGTTGTTAATTAGATTAGTAGCTCATTTTATCAATTTTAACCTCGTATTAGAGCTGACTTCAGCTGCCGAACCCAGATTTTGACCCAAAAATAGGGAATTTTTGATGGAAAAGGCATTCTGGAAATGGTTTTACTCTTTTAGGACTTGGTTTTTAGCCAAAAAACGACCTAAAATGCATTATTTGAGGTGTTTTTCGTTTTTACGAAAATTTTTAAGTCTTTCTAACCTTGAAAATTAATTGCATATTTATGGTGGTTATGTAATTGGTTCAATACATATTTTATATGCAATTTTAAACCTTTTTAGGAATGATTAATTGGTGGTAATTTGTGTTTGAAAGCTTGGTTTTATTTTTCACATAATTGCAAATTAATTGCATTAAGTGTGAAAATTTTGTTTTGAGGCTTCTAAAGTGCTAAAGATTCAATCTTAATTATGTTAAGTGATTAAAACTTTAAAAGCTACTAAATTCCATGAATTTTATGTTGAACTTTGTTGTTTTAATAATTTTTTGTCGATTGGAACATAAAGTTTCAAACTTTGTGATAGAAATTTGTTTATCTTCATATTGGAAGATATAATTTTTTCAAGGATTCACAAGTGTTAGTGGTTGGATTTTTTCATTTGAACATTAAAGTTCATATGTTTCTAACTCCCTCTTAATTTGTCAAAATCTCAAGATTTATTTAAATTGATTAAATTAATGATGAGAAATTGCCTAATTCATATTGTTGCACAAAGTTAAACTAATATAATTAAAGAATGGTTCTTCAGAATTATTTTGGTTTAATGCACTTTGATTAATTTTATTTAAGTTAGACTTGTTTAAAATTTCAATTTTTCCTCATTGAATTAGTTCTAAAATTAATTTAGAATTAATATTTTAACACGCAAAATCGGGATCTAAATCCCAAGGCTATGGCACGCAAAACGAGGCAAAGCCTCCCTTGGCATGCGCTTAATGGGTGAGCCACTTGAGTGCGGTTGGCTTTTTGCTTGCTTGTTTGCCATTTTATTTATATTAATTAATCTTGTTTATTTGAATTAAAATTTTTGAGGCTAGGCCTCGGTTTTAAGCGGCATTGGCAAAATTTATTTTGACGAATATTGGATTCTACCGGCTTAAATAATTGGATTAATTAAGATGGATGCAGAATTTAGTTGGAGCTTCAATTATTAATTACGTTAATTACATAATCGGTTAAACAACTTTGACTAGTTTTAATTAGGCGTGTTAATCGGATTAACCACCTAGATTAGTTACTAGTGCGCGCGCGTGTTTAATGCATTATTACTTGTTTGTTGTAAAATGCATGGGCCATTCACATATAGTGAATGGATGAATGGAATGTATATTCTCTCACAGGTTTTATGAAATGGCAACTATTGGGACTTGATTAGGATAGAAAATACGGACTACGTGCTGTGATGTATTTTTGTAAATCTAAATACGGTCTACACCGTTGAGTATTTTTGTACCTTAATATTTAGATTAATCCTAGTCGTAGATACTAGTAGTTGCATAATATGGTTAAGTCTTGAAGACAGAGGTTCTTTGAAGACAAAGCCATGAAGATGCAAGAGAAGACCTTTTGAAGACTTGAAGATGCAAGGGGTCATGCTAGTTGCCAATATGCATCTTATACTTATGCTTTATATATTTATGCTTGTGCTTATATATGAATGATATGTTAGATGCTTGTGTAGGTTTTCAAAATGTTGTGATGATTAGTTAAGTTCACATAAATCAACCAACATAGAAATCCTAAGTCCCTAATAATATTGAGTTAAAATTTGCCTTTCCCAAATAATACTTGCAAACCGAATGACTTTAATGGTGGGCTATGCCAAAGCGAGGCACCACTACTACTTTGAGGTTGGTGAGGCACACCGAGTGTGCAAGATGGTTTTGGTTGAACTCATTGGTATGAGTGAGGAGTCCTCACATGCCATGGCAAAAGAGATACATCGTCAAGATGCATTGGATGCGACGATTATCTTACAAAGAATGGCTTGGAGCCATTAGCAAGGAAATGCTTACCTTGGGATAACAAGTGTAAGGACAAGCCAAAGCATGCCTAAAATACTTGTTAATCCCTTGGATCTTGGAATCGCCTTATTAAAAAAAAAAATGGGGACAATTTTATGTGTAAATAAGACGTTAAATAAGTATTGAAATATGCATGAATTAAATTCAATCTTATTTAAAGTATGTTGAATGGTTTTTCATTTCAAATTCTTTCAATTGTAGAATCATGTCTTCAAACAACTCAAACAACCAGTTTTCATTACGCTCAATTCTCGATAAGGAGAAGTTGAGTGGGACCAATATCCTTGATTGGCAAAGGAATTTACGCATCGTTCTTATGCAAGAACATAAAGAGTATGTCCTGTGTTTACAAGAAGGTTAGTACGTTTGGTTTTATCAAAAATCTAGAGGAGTCTTGTGTTTACAAGAAGGTTAGTGGGAGTGACATCGCCATCCTAATCATATATGTTGAAATTTTTCTCATTAGAAACAGCATTCCATTATTAGAGTCTGTAAAGGCTTGGCTCGGAAAATGTTTTTCAATGAAAGACTTGGGAAAGGCTCAGCACATATTAGGAATCAAGATCTATAGGGATAGATTAAAGAGGATGATATGATTTGTTTGGGGGTAAAAATACCCCTATATGTGGACCAATGCCACCGCAACACGTGTCCGCAAGCTCAGCGCTCAATGAGCCAATTAGAGCATGACACTTATTCCATAGAAGGGTAAGAATGGGCTTTAAGCCCACAACCCTAGAAACCGTAAAACGGTGGGAAGCCAATCTACTTAGGTTATTTAACCTAAGAGGCACATATTCCAATGCTCTATAAATACTGATCATTACATCAATTTCAAGGGATCCAATTCTCTCTCCAAGGGTAATGCCGCCCTCCACAATTACCCTCCCTTCTCTCTACCTTCTCTCTCTAAAATAAATTATTTCGGTCAATTACTTGATCGTCGGAGGCGGACCTCCGCCCCCCCCCCTCCCGGGGTCCGTTGTTTTGCAGGTGCTCGGGCCGTTCGAGTGTTGCGTTGCAGATCTGTCTCCCTCGGGTACGTACAAAAAACCCCCCAAAACATTTGGCGCCGTCTATGGCGAGACACATCTGTAATGGCACAACGGTTGTGGATCACCGATTTAAGAGGGGAGCCTCCTTTGGGAGGCAGCAGGCGTCATGAGGCCGGATGTCAAGTATAGTAGGTGTCATGAGGTTGAATGTCGAGAGTCAGGCGGCCAAAAAGGCCTGTCAGCCTAAGTCATGCAATTTTGAAGGTTAAAGGGCAATGCCGTTTAATCTAAGTTTTATTAGGGGAGAGACGACTAAATTGGCCAACTCCACTATTTTAATCTGACTCATTTAATGAGTCGGCCGCATGCTCTGGTAACCCAACCGGATCATACAGCCGACAATTATTCTTAGTGAGGTGGCCACATGCTATCTTTGATTGATAGTTTGATACTATCAACATCACACAAATTGTATTATTACATACGTAATATACCCAAGAGGCCAAGAGTAAACTCTTGTAATTAGTGGAAGTACATGCGGCAAGTGACATTCGCTTCCATGCTTCCAAGTTTTGATAGCTAGCCTGTTCATTAATTCACTAAAGCTCACTAGCTCATTAACTAGTGGAAGGAGACATTCCATCATTTTTAATTTTTAAAATTAAGCGGCTGCCTTGGTTGCATTAGTACAGTTGGTTTTGCTTGCATTATGACAGCCAAAATTTCTCCATTTGAGGGAATTTGTGAGCTCCATGATTAGCAATAACTCAAGCGGCACCATCAAGCGGCATGATAAATTTTTGGCAAACAAGTTATCCGTAAGAGCAGCCTGGCTCATAAATTAAGTCCGGCTGCAATGCTGAAATTTTGATTGTTTGATTAGTCAGGCGGCATTTAGAAAGTGGATGCCTGATTGATAAAAATTTAGAAAGTGCATGCTATTCATGTTTGATAGTTTGATACTATCAACATCATATATATTAACAAATATATATATTTACATGAATATTACCAATTGTTTTATTATATACATAATATTATACAATTGATTTTCAAGAGTAAGCTTACTCTTGTAATTAGTGGGCTACATGCGGCATTTACATGCGGCAAGTAAAATTCATTTCCAGACTCCAAGGCTTTTGACAGCTAGAAAGTTTAATTTATTAAACTCCATATTCTACTCTTGAGAATAATATAAGCGGCATGACTAAATTTAGTGCAAACAAGTAAGCCGACATCAATTTATTAATCAAGGGTGGCAGCCGGTTACTATAATCAATAATGTCAGCCAGTCACCACCATCAATTGTGGCAGCCGGTCAGCATAATCAATAAGGTCATCAGACAATTGTGGGGCTACTTTGCGCTCCTACAAAGCACAGCCGTAAGGGCTTTGTTCTTCAATTAAGCTGGCTGCGTGGCTGCAATATTCATTAATTATACATCAATTAAGCGGCTGCCATATATGTTGTGTTCACTCTTCAAAGTCGGTTGCCATGGTTGTCTTGTACAACCTCCAAGTTGGCTGCTTTTTTGTGTGATTAACCCAAGCGGAAATTACGTGCCATCGATATAAGGAATCCCTCATCTCCACAAATACAAGCGGCAAAAGGGTGTGTATAATACATGTTGACATACAAACGACAAATCAACCCAAACAAGAAAGCATTAGTCAGACGACATTATAGCTAGCTCGGGTGGTATTCATTATCAGCCTTTGCACCGATCAATCAAATGGCCCAAGCTAACTCCAATACAAGAGGCAAATATGCCAACTTGTATTATAGCAGCCGGTTACCATTATCAATGATGTTAGTCGGGTGGCTTTTGATAGTAAGAGCTAGTAAGAGCTCGATTGAAAGTTAGTTCAGGCGGCAACCATATGCAGGCGGCATGGGGAAGCTTTGCTCCAATGGTGTCAGCCGGTGATTGTTAGAAACGGTTGCAACCAGTCAGAGCCATAAACGGTGCCTCAATTAAACGGCTACCATGGCTGCATTGCGCTTCAATTTATCCTGGCTGTAAGGGAAGCCTTACTCATCATTCAAGCCCGCCTATAGTGCTGCTTTGTGCCTCTATTAAGCCCGTCTTTGGTCTTCTTGGTTCATTCTCAAGCACAGTCGGAGGGGCTTCTTCAATCTTCATTAAGTCCGAAGGTATCCTTGGCTCATTGAGCTTGATGAAGGGCTGCTTTGTTCATTGATACCTTCGGCTGTTCTATTCAACCTCATCATTATTAATCATAATAATCATTATTATGATTGTGATTGATTCATCCCAAAAAAAAAAAAATTGTGAGTGGGTTAAATTAGCCAACTACACTTATATAATCTTTTAGTAAGCCGGCCATGTGTCAAGTGGCATCAAGTTGGCACCTGATCAATGAGGCAGCCGGCATTTGATGACCTTTTGTTCAAATAACATAAATTGCGTTTGTGTAATCTGAAAAGAGTAAGTTTGTTTCCTTAAGCTTAGTCACTCGGCCTCCTATGATATGGCCGCCTATATGAAATAAAGACTCGAGAATGCTGTCGCATATTCACCCAAATGGTTTAATACCAAGCTCCTCCCAATCGGGAAATGATAATGTTGAAAGCAACAATGGAGACAGATCTTGTGCCGACTGCCATCATTTTATAGTTAAATGCACACAGCCGTAGTCAGCTCAACATAGTTGTAATGCAGACTGTGGAGGGTTGTCACGAACAACTGGAGGTGATTTCAAGCGAAGTTATCTTCGATCATGTTCCCTGGCTTGCAGAAGATGGTCATAAGGCAAATGAAGATTGTTTCAAGGGAAATAATCTTCGATAGTATTGTCTATCTTGTAGAAGATTATCACAGCGGAAATTAGAGGCAGTTATAAGCGTAGCAGTCTTTAGGCAGTATCTCCTAGCTTAAGGAAGATCATCACAACAAATTGGTTACGTTTAGAGACGTGTGCTCGACGATGCAAGATAAGAGTTTCTTAACTCTCTTATCTGTTTTAACTAACGCTAGTTTGCAGGTATCGTCGTTACAAGAATGATTTGGGATCGCAGATTGTTCTGAATTATCCTCCGTCCCTATTGATACTTTGACTTTTGGTTTTTTAAACTTGCGTTTCTCCAAACTCAATAAAAATGGGGACTTCTGTAGACACCCATTGGTGTCTCCCTAAACCGAACCCAGTGATGAATACCTTTCATGTCAAACGAAGCGAAAATGTGAAAAGTCTAGTGATGAGGATGTTTTTATCAAAATATCTCTTCATTTTGTTTTTAAATATATTTCTTTCTTACCTATTTACAAAAAACGTGTATTCTAGTTTAATTTGGTCCAAGATATGGGTCCAATAATAGTTTAGTTGGATTAGGCTCGAAAAGACCTTTCCAACGAAATATTATAAGCCAATTCCGATGAATAATGAGGAAGTTATGGCTAAATTACTAAACTGGGCCCGGTTTGATCTTTAAATGCGACCCAATAATCTAGAGGAGGGCCTATTATGAATTATCATTCCTAAAGCAATTAGGATTGATTATAGTCTTCTAGAATTTTCTAAAAGGTTCTTTTGAATCCTAATAAGATTACGATTGATAATTAAGTTTTATGAGTTTTATTTGGAATAAAAGAAGTGTTTTAATTGAAATTATGATTTTAACCCTTGTACGGACTTTTACAATTTAATTTTATAAAAAAATAGGAAACGTGTGGAAAAATCTCCTGCAGCGCCGAACGTCAGGCTGTCACCTAGCGGCAGACCCTGTCGCCTGGCGACTTGAGATGTTTTTGGCGACAACGGCGTGTTTTATTCCTTTTCGAACTCTGATTCTTTTTATCAAATCCGGACTTTTTCATTATAAATAGCGTCCTTAGATCTCCGTTTTTAATCATCAACTCTAATCAAGAATTTCTTGATTCTCTCCCTCTCTCTCTTTCTAGCCTAACCTTTTCAAACAAAATTCCCCACTCATTAGCACTAAAAATACCTGGCCATGTTCGAAGTTTCCTTCGCCCTAGACGTGAAAGGTTTGATATTTGTGGGGGTTTGGTCCCAAATCACTATTTCAATTATTCAATTTTATTGTTTGTTTTATTATTTTCCTTGAAGTTACTAACGCGTGTATTTTGTTATTAGAAAGAGGTACGAGGCATCCAAGTAAGTGCTTTAATTGTTAATTGATATATTGATATAGAAATCATGCTTAGATTGTTCTTTTGATTCCTAGTATCATGTTAGGATGTTTAATTGCTTCCTAGTATTATGTTTAGGGTAATTTCTAATATCAAGTATGATTAAAAGAATGCTTCCTACTTTCTTTCTAATATCATGTTAGTATCATGTTAGGGTTAAAGCTTTGATTTTTATTGTTTAGTGACATGCTAGGAGTTGTTATTAATCTTGTTAGTATCATGCCTAGGATCTTGCTATTAATATTATGCTTAAACATGATTATTATGATTGTGATTATTATTTTTATAATTGTTAGTATGATTATTATGATGAAGATAATTTACTTTTTATTTTGCTTGATATATATTTATTGTTATTGCTTGATCACACCTTTTATGCATGTTTTAAGGGAATTTGTACTTGTAATCATGCTTAATAAGATAATTAATAATCTTGTTTAGGTTAATATGATTATAATTCAAGTGATCGCCGATAAAAGATTTGTTTGTGCATTAATATTCAACCAACATAAATTAAACAGGTTTAGGATTAGCCTAATGTCTGCATGTTAGTCAGAGAGCGCACATAAATACGAGCAAAATAAAGTAGAGGCCTATTTTATAGGGTGGGTCTTTTCTCTTTTAGATTGGATTTTTACCTTCATCCCCGAACTTCCAGTCTTGGTTCCAGACCTATTGGAGTTAACAATCTCTTGGATCGTTAAGGGGTGTAACATTCACCATGTGAACGGTTTACAAGTTTTCTAAAACTTGTTGGTGACTCTTTTGCTCTAGCTTCCTTCTCTTTGGACGCCACCATGCTTAAGTGTATGATCACAGTGGGGTTCAAGTTTGGGGTAATGCTTGAAATACTCTCTACATCAATGTTAAGAGGCAATGGAAAATTTTGAAAAACGTGCCTCAAATGTCTTAAACATATCAATTATCAATCATCATATCAACTTTTATTCTTCATAATTTTATCTGCTTAAACAAATTAGGGATACCAATTTCAGAAAGAGTTGCAAATGTTGAGCCTAGCTTAGAGTAGAATACTCTATATTTAAAGAAGGTTGGAAAGCTCAAATGGATATAGTACAAATTGAGATAGAAGACGATATTTGGCAATCAGTTAGGGACATGAAGGAAGAAGATCATCATATGAACGTTGATTAATAAACTCAAATAGTCATATGCAATAAGAATCAACCCTTGTAATAATTTATGATTATAATAAAACTATGATTTTATTATATAGCTATAATTTTTTTATTATTATTATTATTATCATTATTATTATTATTATTATTATTATGAAATTTTAAAAAATAACACCACAAAAAAACCCAAATTTTCATTATTACACCACGAAAAAAAGTTTTTATTGTAACACCACAAAATCACCTAAAAAATTGTTTTCACCACCACTTAAAGGATTCTTGGATGGTAAGAATCCGCTAAAAATCCGTTAGTGGGAGTCACAACAAACACGCGCCACTAATCTATTAGTTAAAAAAATTAAAGATATTAAATAAAGAAATTTTTTTTAAAAAAAAAAACAAAACAAAAAACCCCTAAACAGCCTAACCCAGCCAACCCCACAACCAACACCACCTGTCCCCCACCACCGATCAAGCCTCCGGCACTCCTACCCCACAAAAACTGGTGAAATCCTCCCTTCTCCTCCTCAAAAACCACCCCAACCCTGTCTTACCGCTGCAAATCACCACCAACCTCGGCAAAATAACCGTTGCCGAACCGCCAAAACCCTAAACTATTCGAACCCCAGACCCGAACCAATTTAAACCACCGCAAGTACAAACCACAGCCAAAACGAGTTTGAACACCGGCACCTTCGAACCACCACAAAATGTGGGAATGATTGTCTACAGTAGAGCGAGGAGGTGGTTCGAATTTAAACACCGACACCTTCGGATCTTCGAATTTGTGAGGATAGGCGGAGCTAGGATGGTTTTCGGGAGGGGGAATAAAGTAAAGGTTGGTTTCGGTGGTATTGGTTGGGGCAGGGGGTGCCGGCGGCTTGGGTTTGTCTCTCGCCGCGGCTAGGAAGGTAGTGTCGGTGGAGGAGCTGGCAGGGTTTATTGTTTTTCTTTTCTTTTTTTTTTTTTATAATAATTTTTCTTTTTCTTTTTATTAAATTATTATTTTTAAACCAATAAGAACTTGACACGAAAGGTCTTTTAATTATTAAACCTATTTTTATTAAATCTGTTATGAGGTGGTGAAATTAAAATATGAGATATTTAAAATGTATGATATTTTGTTGATGGTCATGAATAACATATGATATTATCTAATTGCTGTATTTAAAATATAGGATATTTATGTGTCGTGTTTCCTTAATTATGAACATTCGATGTTGTATTTTAGGGAAGCATGATGAGTGATTTATTATGTGACAATTTTATAATATATGATACTATGTTGCTATATAATGACTAGGATGGCCCAGTAGATTGCTAAAAACGATCTGCACATCGTAATGTATTTTTGTAATCTAAAGTACGGTCTACGTACTGATAAAGTTTTTTTTTTTTGTAATTTTATTTATTTAATTAAGTAGTAAATAGAATACAGTAGAATTGCAGGTTGTTGTTAATCCAAGAATCCCATGAAGTGAAGGCCCAAAGGAGCGAGGAGGATGAAATCCATGAAGGCTCAAGTAGAAACATTTATTTATTAGCTTTCTTAGGATTAGGGGCCATACTATATCTTGTTTATGCATTCAGTATATTATGCATGTTAGATTTTATTGATATTTGTGATGATGCGCTAAAGTTCACTAAATTAATCATAACAAAATGAATCTAGGTCCTGGTAATATTGAGGTTGCTTTATCAATTAAAAACCCAATAAACCATTGATATTTATGATAAGTCATGCCAAATCTGGGTGTCATTTTATATCTTTGGAGAGTTGGGGTAATTCAAGTTTTACAATTTTAATTGGTTATACTCAACAAGGTTACCTAAAGAGTTTAGAACCTTGAAGCAAAGGGTAAAAATTAAACATGTGATGATTAATTACTCAACCAAGAGTTACAAAAGTTGTAATCAGTAAAGAGTTTACTCACCTTGAAAATGTAATGGTTGATGGTTGGGCTAAAGTCCGGCCAATTATTGCACAACTAAAGGGTCTTGGAATCACTTAAATTCAAATTGGTATTATTTAAGTTGAATAAAGTGTTGAAGTAACCTATAATTTTAATTTATGTACTTCAAAGATAAACATAATTGAATTTTGCGTTTATTAATAAATGATATTTCGTTCTAATTTTATTTAACTATAATCTCATCGATTGAAAATAAAGTTGAGAAATGTTTTGAATAGGTTAAAACATAATCCATAAACCTGTATTCCAATTTTGCTAAAATGGTACTAAAAAGCAAGTTTTAGATACCCATGTCATATGTATAAAGTTGGTTTACTTTAACTCAAAATGTTTAAATAAAATACCAATATCATCTTCATTTTGAAAAGTGTTTCAAAGGTTAGAATGAGATGAAATGCAAATCCTCTAAAAGACAAGTATAGAATTGAAGTCCAATAAAATCTCTTATCTTCAATATGATTGAAAATAAGAAAGTGATCGGAAATCTCTATGATCAAAATTTGATCAAATGACATTATTTTTCATCCATTTCATATAGAGTTAAATAGTTAATTAAACTCAAATATGAATAATGAATGAATAGACGTAGAAAAATCATGAAAAATGCTTAAAAGATAAGCAAAGCATCATTTTTAAACTAAGAGAAATGTTCTAAGTGGCTCTAATGGAAAGGTTTTAAGAATATATGAGGATTGGATTAAGAAGTTAAAGGCCAAGAAATGCAAACAAGTTGCTACTTCTCAAACCTAGAACTACTCACATAATAAATGTTGTTATGAACAACAAATGTTTCCAATTAAATGGACCAATTCTAATTGATTAGAAGCAACCTCATACAGTTGGAAGGTAATAGAATGGAAATGTTCCAATTAAAAAAGTATATTATAGAAATTGATTTAGCACATTATTACTTCATGGATATGTGATATCATGTTTAGTTCTCTCTCTTTGAGAATGTGGTTGAACTAAATGAACAATTATGGCTAAGGAATAATTGAATCTACAAGTTTAGAAGCAAATGATGCTACTTCACAAGTAGAATCTACAAGTCTAGAAGCAAAAGTTGCAACTTTACAAGTAGAAGCTTATTTTCACCTTATTATCTAGCTTTTTGCTAGAATTATATAAATTTATTTATTCTTTACATTATAAAAACACCAATAAAGATAAGTAATGACTAAGCATTGAAGATTCATAAACATGGAGTAAATGTTATTCTATGCTTTATTGAGTCACAATGTGTTTTTAAAAGCTAAATAGGTTTAAAGTTCTATATGATAGAAGTAATTAAACAATTTCTATAAGTATATAAATGTCTCTAAAATGTCAATAAATTCGAATGAAAAATGAACATTGCATGCGAATGATCCAAAGGAATGGACTTTCAATATCATTAGATTATGAATCCATTGATATATGTAAACATCATTCTAATTTGAAATTTTGACGAAGTCACCATTTAGAGAAAATGATGTTATGAACTCAAGGTCGAATACATATCGATGTAAGAAAACCAAAGCTTCAAAGGCTAGATACGGAAAATGAAACTTCATTTGTGATATGATTACTTGTGCTTAGTTGTAGCTAAAGTGTGAAAATTTTGAAAAGTTTAAAAGTTTCGGTATGAAGTTCAGTATCAACTTGACAAGATAATGATTAAATCAAAATATGATTGTAATTGTGAAAGTTTGAGTCAAGAAATTTACTTGGCAATTGATAAGGGGTTTATTTGACCACTTATTGTGTTAATTTAAACCCGGTTTTGCATTCATTTCCCCTCTTTCTAACCCGTTTTTGAATGAAAATGTTTTATCTCGGCCTTGCACACTCTTGGTTTGTGTTTGTCCATGTTTTGCAAGTTTATTGATTCAATTTGGCAAGCATTCGATGCATGGATTTTGTTTAAGGCAAGAAAATTAGAGAAAGGAGAGCCAGCTCCAGCTGGAGCGGGCGTGCACCTCTCAAGAGCGGGTGTGCACCTCTCAGGAGTGGGCGCTCTAGAGTTTCGGTAAAGTTTCTGCTAAGTGCACCCAGTGAGGAGCGGGCATGCACCTTTGTGGAGTGGGAGTTCCTCCTCAACCTTTCAAAACTACCTATATTCTGAAGTCAGCTGGAGAGGGAGCTCCTGGCCGTGGAGTGAGTGCTCCTCGCTGGGAATCCGTTTTCTTGTGATGGATTTCCTTATGTGTTTCGGGGAGTATTAATACTTCCCCTTTAGTTCATTTGTAACCTAGACATAAATAGCCTAGTTTTTAGACACTCATCTTAGTTTGAAACATTAATTTAGCTTAGTTTTCATCAAATTAATCATTTGTAATAGTTGGTTTCAAGATTTATCCTCAAGATTTGGCACTTTGTATTCAACATTTTCAAGCTTTAATGAGTAACTTCCTTCTACCTTTCTCTATTCAATTTCAGATTTTATTTGTTCTTTCATGATATTTAAATCTTCTTAGTTCTTGATAATTTGTTATTGGATGATAGTTATTTCAATTGTTAATCACTTTTCCCCAATTAATGAAGAAGTTAGAACCCTAATACTTGTTTGCATGTTGATAAACACGAGTTGTGAGTAGTCTTCTTGCTAAGGGTTGGGTGAAGCTCAACCTTTTGGGTTAATTATGCAAATGTGGGAGAAGCATTGATGTTTGTATTGCAATTAAATTGATTATATGAGATTGCTTGTTAGTTCTTCATGATAGGATTAGCTACCCTTGACTTAGGAGCTTGATAGCATGATATGCTTAGTTTGACATGGGAATGTAAATTGAGTATGTCATTACTTATTGAAATTTCATTATGTGTCATCTATTGCTAGACTAATGAAAAATCTTAGTTTAGTAGTGTGAGTTGTTTTTTAATTGCATGAGGTCGATTTTACATATAGTCGTTGCTGTACCTTGTCTATTTTACTCCACGTTTGCCTAATTGCCTTGGTTGAGTGGATCCCATTCCCTAGTACCTTTAATCCATTGATTGAGAATTATAGTTTGTTTGTCTACTTGACGAATCCTAATTGACCATAGACTTCGAATTAGCTTAAGTGTTAAGATCTTTAGCAACCATATCCAGTTACTTGTGGACCGAACTCTTACTTATCATTATGCTTGGTTTGTATGGTGTTTTTAATAAATGTGTTTGATTGGGTGTGGAATGTGCGACCGTTATAACGCCCATCAAAATGGCGTCGTTGCCGGGGAACGTGTTGTTGATTCAAAAAGAGTGTGTTTCTTTTTGTCTAAACCTGTAGCCTTGTTACTAATTGCAATTGTTGAGAGTGTATGCGCAGAAATCATAACAGGATTTTGGTGCCTTACGATCCCAAGTTTGAGAAAACCTATAGGAGGAGAAGGAGAGCCGATTCTAGGCCATTAACTACTTCCCCAACTAGGGAGGTCAATTTCGAGGAAAGACAAGAGCAAATGGCGGACGGGGAACAACCGGTCCAAAGATCTTTGAACGACTTGGGAACTCCGGGAGCTTATAGAGCTTCATGTGGCATTGCTCCGCCCGTTACTCAAGCCAATGATTTTGAAATACGCCCCACAATGATACATTTGATCAAAAGTAGGCAATTTTGTGGAGAAAAACATGAGAGCCCTCTTGCACATTTGAACGAATTTGAAAAATATTGCAATACGATCAAGTTAACTGGGGTAACTCAAGAATTTAGGAGACTAAAGCTATTTCCTTTATCCTTGATAGGAAGGGCTCTTGAATGGCTTGAGAAAGAAGTGAGGTTGAACTCCTTGAGAACTTGGGACGAGGTCACCACGGCTTTCTTAGGGAGAATCTACTCTCAAAAGAAAATAGCCGAGGCAAGGGCTGTGATACAAGGTTTCCGTCAACGGGCTTGTGAAACCATTTATGAGTCATGGGAGAGGTATAAAGAATATCAAATGAAGTTTTCCCATTATGGAATTCCGACATACCAAGTGCTTCAAATTTTCTATGGAGGCTTGAGCCCACAAGGAAAGACTAGCTTAGATGCGAGAGCGGGTGGCCCGATTATGAACAAGACGGAGAAGCAAGTCATAGATATAATTGAGGATGTGGGGTGAGGCACCACATGGATTGGCAAGAAGGAGAGAGAGAGTCTTTAAACAAGGGAGGAAATGCAGTTTACTCCGTTGATCACCTTAACGCCATCAACAATTTGACGTCCCAAATCGCTAACCTTGGGCAAGGAGATGATGTCCAACAAGGAAAAAATTGAGACCTCTAGTAAAACACAAGAGCATCCCTCCCAAGCTAAGGGGAGAGGTATGAATTCTAACCTTATTCTCCTTCTACTTCTAATAAAATGCCACATGGGTGTTTGTTTTGTGAAAATTGTGGGTCATATGACCTTGTCAATGCCTTGTCTTATGATAATAAACCTAGGAATGACAATCAAATATACTTACAACCTGTAGACACTCCTTTGTGTCTCCCAAAAACAAAACCCAGTGATGAGTACATTTCACGTCAAATCATAATCGAATGAAGTGAAAGTGTGGAAAGTCTAGTGTTGCGGTTAGCTTTTAATTCTTTTCTTTCTCTCTGTTTTTGAAAACCTATTTTAAGAAAACAGCCAATCCAGTTTGGTTTGGTCCATAGAAAGGGTCCATTAATAGTGTAGTTGGATGGGTCTTGAAAAGAGCTTTCCAACGATATATTATAAGCCCAATTCTGATGAATAATGAGGAAGTTATGGCCAAATTACTAAATTAGGCCCGGTTTGATATTTATATGTCGCCCAATGATCTAGAGGAGGGCCTAATATTGATTTATCATTCCTAATGCAATTAGAATTGATTTTAGTCTTCTATATTCTTCTAGAAGGTTCTTTTCATTCCTAATTTCATTAGCATTGATAAATTGACTTTTGTTGACTTTTTAGAGTTTTAATCAGAATAAAAGAAGTGTTTTTAAGGAGAATACAATTTTGCCCTTCTGTACGGCTAAATTTTATCAAAATTAAGAAAACGCGTGAAACTGGTTTCTAGCGCCTGAACGACAGGATTAGCGCCTGGCGCTAATGCTTGGCGTCTGGCGCTAGCCTTAGCGCCTGGCGCTAATGTCTGGCGTCTGGCGCTAAGTCGTTTTATTCTCTTCGAAACTCTAATTTGTTTTTTTATCCGTCCGGCTGATTTTCTCTATAAATAGCCTCCTATTACCCTCGTTTTCCATCATAAAAAATCATCAATTCTCATCAACAACTATTATTTTCTTATTCTCTTTTTTTTTCAAGATTCTCTTGATATTCTCTCTCTCTAGCTTTTTGCAAACAAAATTCCGCATTTACAAGATCTAGACACACCTAGTCAAGTTCGAAGTTGCCTTCGCGCTAGAAGTGAAAGGTTTTAATTTCTGAGGTTTTGGTCCCAAATCTCTCTTTTAATTAATTAATTTAATTGTTGACTTTATTATTTTCCTTGAAGTTACTAATGTGTGTATTTTGTTATTAGAAAGAGGTACGAGGCATCCAAGTAAGTGCTTTAATTGATTTTATTGATATTATGATATAGAAATCATGTCTAGGTTGTTATTATGATTCCTAGTGTCATGTTAGGGTATTTTGATTTTAATAGTATCATGTTTAGGGTAATAACTATAATTTCTAATATCAAATATATAAAAATTATGATTTTTATGATGCCTCCTATATTCTTTTCCTAATATTTGATCTTTGAAATTTGGTGACATCCTAGGATTTGTTATTAATCTTGTTAGTATCATGCATAGGATCTTATTATGATTATTATGCTTTAACATGATTATTATGATTGTGATTATTATTTTTCTAATTGTTATTATGATTATTATTATTTTGATTATTATTATGTTGCTTGATATTTTATTGTTATTGCTTGATCACGCCTTTTATGCATGTTTAAAGGGAATTGGTACATATAATCACACTTAATAAGATAATTAATAATCTTGTTTAGGGTTAATTTGATTATAATTCAAGTGATCGCCAATAATAGATTGTTTGTGCATTAATATTCAACTAACATAGAAAAACAGGTTTAGGGTAAATCTAATGATTGCATGTTAGTCAGAAAGCGCACATGAACACGATCAGAATAAAGTAGAGGCCTATTATTAGGGAAGGTTCAATCTCTTTTAGGTTGGATTTGTACCTTCATCCCTGAACTATCAATCATGGTTCCAGACCTATTGGAGTTGACGATCTCCTGGATCGTTAAGGGGTTTAACCTTCACCCTGTGAACGGTTTATAAGTTCCTAAAACTTGTTGGCGACTTATTTTCTCTAGCTACTTTTCCTTTGGACGCCACCATAATTTAGTGTATGATCACAGTGGAGTTCAAGCTAGGGATAATGCTTGAAATATTCCCTATAGTTTTTGGCGAATCCACTGGGGAGGATTTCTATTTTAATTCCTTAAATTTATTTCGGCAATGATTTAGAATGAGTGGATGAGACTCGAAAAGTTTTTAGTATTTCATGTACGAAATTTTTATTAACATTATTGTCATATGCATAAAAAACATCTCATTGGAAAAGACCATCCGTAATGAGTTAAAACATAGGATTTTTACACGTAGGAAATTTGAGGAATATCTTTCACAACTAGGATTGAAATAATGCTGTGCGAAATTGGAAAATTTTATCGAGCACAGAAAGCTGCTGAGGTATGTAGGAACTAGCGTCAAAAAATAGAGTCTAGCTCGCGGCGCCGGCCTCTGTTCGGTTGCGCCAAGTTCTTCCAATACCGAGCCAGAAATATGCGTTCTAATTTTGACCAGTTTTTAGCACTGTTTTCTTGATCCCACTTCCTGACTGAGTTTTTCTCACTTTTCTAAAACCCATATGTGTTCTATATATGGACATAACCCTCTGGGAATTCATGCTCTATCTGCCTGATTGAACGCTCTGTGCAACAAAGGGTACATCCGAGAATGTTGAATTCACCAAACCATGGAAGCGAGATTTTTTTAAAAAAAAAAAAAAAAAAAACTCGCGGTGTCCCATTCACTCGCGCCAACACTTCAAGGTTAGGCTTCCGCGCGGTGCATCCGGGCAATTAACCATGGACCCTCTTTGACTAACCCATATCCCGAACTCTAGAGAACTAGAGCCATGGTTAGGTTGCAAACTCATTGCATCATATTGTGCCGACTTGACTAATTGTGCATTATTTGTTGTGCATACTCTATAGGTTTTCCTAACTGTTTGTTTGATTTGTATTAAGACTAAATAAACTGATTAATAACTAAAAGAACTATTCTTAATGAATTAATTAATTAGAGTAAATAAAGTCTAATAATTTAATCAGAGTTGACTTAGTACGACTTTAGGCATACCCTATAGAGTAATAATACCAAAAGCAGTCCCAGATCAACGTTCCAGCAATGGTGCCGAGATTTATACTGTAGCTCCACTCTATGGAGTGCAACGCCTGGCGACAGTTCTGTCGTCAGGCACTACACTGCAAGGAGAGGCGTCAAACCTGTCATTTTGACGACAATTCGATATATTGCTCGAGTCATCACTTTGCGTCTAATTAGACAGTTTTCTAATCAATTCGATTAATTTTTATTAATAATAATACCTCGTTAAATCCTTAATCGAGTCTAGGAACTAACTCCCATGGTCTTACACAAGAGTTAAATCATGTCACTTGCACTCACCTTATAAAGCACACACTAATATGTATGCACACTTTGACCATGTCTAAGAGAGTCTTGTATGCGCGTGTTTTTCCGTCATTTTTTAGGGGGGTAAGTCGGATATTAATCCTCTAATTAAAACACTTGTTTGAACCCTATATTTGATTCCCAAAAATATACTCCCTATTTTTACTTTTTGAGTCAAAGTAAATTTGAGTAAAGTCATTAAAACAAAAAATGGTTTAATTTACAGCGCGTAGTGAAGAAAGGAAGGGTGTTTGATCAAAGACATCCTTTTCATTCAAGTTCAACTTTTTGACAAGCCAATCGCTCAGAAAAGGAAAGCTAAGAAGACGATGGCAACTCAAGAGGATGTTAATGAACTCAGGAACCAATTGATTACTGTGACTGAGGCGTTGAAGGTTTTAACCCTCAAAATCGATGACCCTGTGAAGCAACATTAGATGGACCTCATGCAAGCAAGCTTAAGCAAGTTGTCTAGTGACTACAAGTTTCACGGCATTAGCTCACAAGTGGTCTCGGTGGACAAGGAGTTTCTTCCGCAGAAGTTCAATGCCAACGACATCCCGAAATTCAAAGCAAATGACAAACCTTACTTTCACCTAAGAGCTTTTGAAACAATAATGAGTATTAAGGGTATCGATAAGAAAGTGTTTCCCTCTTTGTTTTATCTATCCCTTGAAACCGTTTGCAAACAATGGTTCTTCTCCCTGGAGAAAGAAAGAACCTCTACTTGGGAGTCAATAGTGAACGCTTTCATTAATAGGTACAAGTGCAACATTCAAGTTGAAACTGATTATAAGGAACTTGAAATACTCAAGCAAAAGGAGAATGAAGGTTTCACTTCTTTCATTAACAAATGGAGAGAAACCTCTGCTAAGATGATTGAAGTACCAAGCGAGAAAGAATATGTAAGGTTATTCATCAAGAACCTTCAAGAGAAGTACTCTAAGCATCTCAAATACCAAAATAATCTCCATACCTTCAAGGCCGTCTATGAAATTGGAATTAATATTGAAGACGACCTGGCTAAGCTGAAAGCTGCTAACAGTAACTCCAATAGTGGCTGGAAAGACAAGAAGAACGACAATCCTTATTCTTCCAAAACCACCCACTCAAACAATGTTAGCACCTTTAATTTGAGTGAAGTCCTTGCTATGAACAACCAAGGACAAAAGAAACCATTTAGGAGGAACTTTACTCCTATAAATATGAGTTATGACACCGCATTTGACCGACCAAATGCAAAGGGTCTTATAACTCCTATTAGACCATTTGGGGACCCACCAGTTGAGAAAAGGATAGCTAACTGGAACCCCAATGCACATTGCAAATATCACCAAGGTAGGGGCCATCTTACTGAAAATTGTTGGAAGCTTAAGGAAGCTATCCAAGATTTAATTGATAACAATAAAATGCCATTGCCTCCTGCCAGTAATAAGCCAAGCATTGACAATTCACCTCTCGCTCATTCCTTGGCCATCTCTGATGAAGAAAATAAGGTTGATCCTTCATCTCTCATCAAACCTATTAAAAAAATTCATGCTATCGAAGAAGAGGAGGAGATCTTTTTCGACGCCATGGATGATTTTCATGAACTAGCAAGCAAAAAAGATGTACGGATGCTTATATGGTCCATGTGGGAGGGATCAAGTTTGCTACGTGAAGCTCTTGAAATCGCAAAGAAACAAGTTGAGGAGCTTCAGAAAAAGTGTGATAAGGTTCCACCCACGAAGAAGAAACCCTTCTCTCTACAGGTAACTGATGGACCCAAGAAGAGTAATAAACTCTATACTCCAATTGGGACTTCATAGTTCATACGCTAAAATGTTCAAAATTTTCTCTGAGAGTGGTAAGGTCAAACCTCTCGAACCGAGACCATTTGAATCGCTAAAAAGGACAGATATATTCTACTTTCAATACCATCAATCAGGGGGATACACTATTGAAAACTATTTTAAATTTAAAGATTTCATTCAAAAAATGATTGAAGATAAAAAGCTATTCAAAATTCCACAAGAAAAAGACATAAGCATCAATGGAGTTTGGGACAGTGATGAAGAAGATGTCTACCTAAAAGACATGGAAGCACCTCCACCTTCAGTGTCATATTCAATAGATGATTTTTGGGTTGAAGAGGATTCATCTATAGACGTCCTCAAAAGATCTGGGAGAACACAACCTCCCATCTCGACAGAACCTATGCCGATTACGCAGCAAGTTCCCATACCTATCATAGAAGACAACGATATTGTCAAGCAAATCAAGAAGACCAAGGTTGAGATGAATGTATGGAAGCTTCTAGCAACATCTCGAGAACATAGGTTGGTAGTAATGAATGCCTCAGATAACATAGGGATAGATTATGAGTTTATGACACTACTCTTGAGCGGTTGGCTAACTTCCTTAAAAGTAATCTCCCTAGTCCTATAAACTTGATCACCTTTTCAGACAAAGATTTACCTCCAGAAGGTGACAAGAATTATAAGGTACTAAACCTCACAGTAGTTTGCAAGAGAATGAACGTCCCAATGACTCTTGTAGACAACGGATGGGCAATTAATGTCTGTCCACTACGAATTGCGAGGATGTTATGCATAAGGGATGAAGACTTAACCCCGTCAACACAAGTAATAAGAGCTTATGACAACACTCGTCGTCAAGCCCTTGGTAAGATTACCATGAATATAACGGCGAGAGCAATAGAACATGCTAATAGATTTCAAGTGGTAGATATCAAAGCTTCATTCAACTTATTGTTGGGACGCCCTTGGCTTCATAACCTAAAGGCCGTCCCTTCGTCTCTCCACCAACAGGTAAAAGCCATAGTTGGAGGAATTTCTATCATAATCAATGCTTCACCCATGAGGATTAAATCTATAGAAAATCCAATCATTAATGTGGAGAACAATGAAGATGATGAAGATTTGTGGGTCTTTAATGAAGAGGTCTCCTTAATCGAGGAGGATGAAAGGACCCCTCTCTGTCACGACCCCTACTCCAATATGACAATAAATGCTATTCAAAAGAAACAAGGAAATTTTCCTTGAATGACTCTAGGAAAGAAGAAAGGAATAGCAAAACCGCTAGAATTACCTGACCTCCCTAAATTAGATACTTTCGGACTTGGTTTCCAACCGAATCAGGAAGATCTCAAGCGAGCCCAGGAAAGGTCTAGGGCGCGTAGGAACGCTCGCATCCAAAACAAAGCAATCCCAATGGATCAGTATCCTTTTACTCTCAATGGACAATTTACAAAAGAAGGAGAAGACTATCCATGCTATAAATTTTCCAAACCTTTTGTTTTAAATGGCATAAGGAAACCGGGACTCGAAATTTTCCTAGATTGCTATTTTCTAGATGAAATCCCAACTCCTACCCACAAGGAGAAAGCACCCCCATGCTTTGACTTTATTGTCACGCGATTACTATTTAGGCGAGAAAAAGATGAGCCGATGTACATAGAGGTGTAGGCGTCGCTCGAAGTGCGCCTACGTTAAAAGCATGTGTCAATATGCTTGCCACTCATAGGAAGTAGGAATTGACATAATACGATTAGGGACAAATAAAGTAGGGAGCCGACAACAAGTTTTTAGTGAACTTGTAAACCGTTCACGGATCATAAAAGGCAACCACGATTAAGGGACAACGATAGGCAACAACGATTGACCCGTGAAGGTTACACCCCATTCATAATCCATGAGATTACTAATTCCATATGGTTCGGAACCATGAAATGAGGATCGGGGATGATGGTATGAAGTGAGTCATGGAGTCACATTCGCCCATATTGGCCTCTACTCGATTCTTATAGTGAAAAGTGATTCCTGCGATCTCAAAGGCATACAAACAAAGATTCAATTCGCTCCAAACTATTATTAAGCTAAATTGGTTTAATATTAATGCAACACATTATTCTAAAATATTGTGATCACTTGATTAAACAACAAGATTATAAAGGAACCAAAACAGGTCGTCCAAATTATCTTATAAGGCGTGATTTTCAATTACATATTCCCTTTAACATGCAATATGGTGATCAATAAATATAAATAGAATAAACATTAATATTAGAAGCAATTTAACAATAATTCCAACAATATAAAATCGTTAAAAAAATAATAGAAATAAAAGGAACATAATTCTTACTTTGATTCTGTTTGCTTGCAACTATAAAATAATAAACGAGTTAGTAATTTTAAGGAAATAATAATAAAACAATAATTAAATTAAATTAAATTAAATAGAGTTGATTTGGGGCTAAACCCTCAAACATTTCTACCTTTCACGCCTTGGCTTAAGGACAGAACCACGAGTAAACTATGGACTCCCTGGAGTGCTTGAAGAAGGAATTTTGAAAGAAGAAGGGTAAGCTAATGTTTAAGCTAGAGCATAGAAGAGAGAAAAATAGAGAATTAATTGATGCCCTGTACATCAGAAATGAGGGGGTATTTATAGAAAAAATGTGTAGAGGGAACACACGGAACCCTAATAAGATAAAAACCCTAAAAAGGTACACCGCGACACAGGAAAGTGCACCATGACACGGGAAATCCCATCGTCAGACAGAGAACAAATTCCCGTGACACGGTGAACTGCTGTGTGACGTGGGAAATATTTAGTGAATGGAAAACAAAACGCGTTAAGGGTTTACGCGAAAAGGACACGAAAACCCCCGTGTCACAGAAGGTGCCCTGTGTCACAGGGAATCCCACCTTCAGACGAGACAGTTTCCCGTGACACGGTGGACAAATGCCGTGACGCGGGAGTCTGTAGTCCGTTTTTTCCGTCTAAATTCATTTTAAACCCTAATTCCGTTCAGCATTTTAAGTGCTAATTGATAATTTCGAGCCATTTCTAATTTATTATTATTAATTGGGCTAAAATAAATAATAAATAAATGGTTTGGGCCAAAATAAATAATAAAACAATAAAATAAAATAAAAAAGGTTTGGGCTGAAATAAAAAAAAACTATGATTTGACTAAACATCAGGACTGATCCATGGACTATTTAAAAATTGAATTTAATTAAATACGATTTTTAAAGCACTCTCAGGATTAAATACTGAACCCGGCCAATAGTGGCGGTGAAAGGTTGTTCATCATCGGGTTTGGTTTTGGGGAGACATTTTTAGGTGTCTACAGAAGCCCCCACTTTGACTGAGTTTGTAGAAACGTTAGTTTCTAAAACGACAGTCATAGTAGCCGATAGGGACGGAGAATGATTTAAGACGTTATGCGATCCTAAATCACTCTGTATACGCCAATACCTGCAGAAAAATGTTTATTCCATAGATAAAAGAGTAAAAGGATAGAATACGTATCTGACACCAGTGTGTCGGTGACAAATGAGTTTGGCAGCTTCCTATGCTTGAAGGAATCCACCGTATGACGTTTGTTGAAATGCTTTCCATGCCTGATGAAAGCAGATTGATGAATTTGGTAGCTTCTAAGCCTGAAGAAATCTACCGGATGATACTTTCTATGCCTGAGGAAAGTTGACATATGATTTTGGTGTCATTCTATGCTTGAAGAAATCCACTGATAATGCTTTCCATGCTTGAGGAAAGCCGACTTGGCGATTTTCTATACTTGAAGAAAAATCCACCGATAACGCTTTCCATGCTTGAGGAAAGCCGACTTGGCGGTTTTCTATACTTGAAGAAAAAATCCATCGATAACGCTATCCATGCTTGTGGAAAACCGACAACTGATATAATCGTTGAAATTTACAAGTGTATGATGGTTCGATTATCCCCGAACGGTGGGCACGGATGATTCACACCTTCAAGTCGACTATCCGACCATATTAGGTGTTTAAAATGTCGACAAATTGACTTTGACGCTTGCTAGGGGTAAAACAGTAATTTTGATACCCTTTAAATGTCAGTTAGAATTTTCTGCGTAATTTTAATGAGAAACTAACTGTCCAATTTGTGCGGAAAATCGTGCAATTTTTGTCAAAATGCCAGGAATATTTGCTGACAACTTCAAGGAGCATGCAGGTCACACGCGAAACCACCATGTCACGAAGAACAACTCCCGTGACATGGCAGCTAGTCCCGTCACACGGTATAAGATCCCGTGACGCGGGATTTTTGTGGTTACAAAACTTGTCAAATGCTCGATTTTAGTGTTTTTGACCAGCTCAAATACACGTGCGCCACGCCAGTTCTGTGACATTACACGGTAACGGTCACCGTGGCACGGGAGACGGGGGTGTATAACGGGATGCTCTTCTCTTTAAATTTGAGCTTCCATTTGCCATTTCATGCTACTCTTTCACCATTTTCATCTCCCTGTTCTTCTTTTCTCCTTAAATTTTTTATTTTTAATTCAAAGAACTACTGTGCCACGTCAGCTTGGTACCGGCGCACGTCTGTTTTCACCGTGTCACGTTTTCAGTCACCGTGACACGGCGATTCTGCTGCTGTGTTTTTTTTTTCTCCGCTACTGCTCGCCGCTGCTGCTATTCCGGTGCTCGTTGTCTCCGTCAAAAAGTCACCGCGACATGGGCAGGTGTACCGTGCCACGGCTAGAAACACCGTGCCGTGGTATTTGGCTGCTGCGTTCCACAATTTTTTCTTGAGAATTTTTTAGCTTTCCGAGCTTGATTCATCACCAAATTCACTCAACTTTCTGCTATCTTACTTATTTTTGAATTCCTACGAAGATCCATGTAAGTTCTCTTGCTTTTCGTCTTGAATTTTGCTTCAATTGAATAGCTTTCAAAAAAAACCCTTGAAAAAAAAATCAATTTGGGGATTTTTGATTTTGAGGTTTTATGTTGAAATTCTTGCTATGAATTAGCTTGTATATGTATGTATGTGTGTTTGTGAGTGATTTGAGACAAAAATTGCATGATTTGGTGAAGAATTGAGCAAATCCCCCTTTTTTTGTACTACTTTTGTGAAATAATGTTCTTGTAATTTTTGTCGTTCCTTTGCATTTGTATTGATGATGCCATGATGTGTTGATCTATTATTTTTGTGCAGTTTTAAAACATGTTTATTTTTGTGTATGTACTACATTGTCATGGAGAACATAGTATCATGCAATTATGAGAACATAGCATTAGTTCGTCATGGAGAAACTAAATACTAGAAATAATTCCATCATTTTGCTAATTTTTAGCCTTGAGGTAAAAATTTAGCATACAATAGAAAATGCAACTTGAAATAACCGTTAAGCTGTTTGGAATAAATAACTAAATAACTTAGGAAATGATGCTAAGTGTTTTGGGTGTTTTTGTCCCTCGAGAGAGTTACAACACGAAGACTGATCCGGCTTGAGCTGTACCTGCAAAACAATCGGAGACACCGGTTGGTTGGTGCTCCGCCTCCGACGAACAAGTTAGTAACTTGAAGGGAGAGAAAAAGGTGCGGAAATTTAGGTGGGTATCTGCTCGGATTCTAAGCTCAGATGTCTCTATCACAGGGACAGTGTGTAATAAATGGTCCAAACGTGCCCTCCAGAAGAGGGAAATCTCCCTATTTATAAGATCCTCGGGATTTGTGCCCCTGATTATGTCATTGATCCCTAATCATTCGTGGGCTGCGCCGCATTGCGGCTTTCTCGGGATTTGGGCCTTAAGGCCGCCATTTTTCCCTTAATTTCTGGAATGACACGTGTCAAGCAGGGATTAGACCACTTTGGGCCATTATGAGGCTGACACGTGTCATGCTCTGATTGGACCACGTGGCGGGGTAAAATTACCCTAAACATTTGCCCCTCATAGATGTGACGTGGCACGCCACGTGGCATCTATGACACATGTCACGCTCCGATTGGCGGTAATTTTACCATTAAAGAGTAACCGTTCACCTTCCGAGTAAATTACGAGAATGCCCCCGTATTTACCCTCTATATATAGCCGTTTACCCTCATAATTTCATACGTTTACAAAAATTTTCTAGAGAAAGAACTTTGAAAGAGCAGATTTCATCCGTTTGAGGCAGGCGCAAGCAAGAGAGCTCGTTCTCCATCAACCCAGCCGGACCCGCCTATCTTCAGATATCACATCCAAAGGTACTGTCTCTGCCTTTCTCAACTCTTTTTCTTTTTTCACCGCTTGTACATATTTCTTGCAATAAATGGAGGCATCACCAACACACACGGCACAGCCTAGGTTAGATTCCAGCCGGTCACCAGGGACGACTGAGTCTAGGACTGGGAGTGCCGTCTTAGGGTGTTGGGACCACCCTTTGCCTTGGATTCCGACCAGTTATGTGTTTGTGCAGGACAATGGCTCGGACTATGCAGACGGCAACCGATCCAAACTATAGAAGCGAAGGCTCAGGCGGCCAAACGCATGAGGGAGAAATGTCTGGTCAGGGAGACCAGACGGCTCTGGAGAGATCCCCTCTGCGTGCCCCTTCAACTCCCGCAGATTCCTTTTTGGAAGAATGCGACCAAGGCGGCGATGAGGCCGTCTCAGCTCCTTTGGCCCAGGATGAGGAGGAGAGGAAGAAGTGGAACGAGAAGGAAGACCCCTTCAACATCCACGTCTCCGCCAAAGACCGGCTCCAAATGGAGGAGAATTTAAAAAACTTTACGCAAATGCACCCGTTAGGAGACGGGTATAGAATAAGAGTGCTTCCTTAGAATGGCACCATCGCCTGGGAGGATGATCAAGAGAACGCCAATAGCTACTTTGGCTGTTATGAGGCGGCGTTCAAAGCTGGTCTTCGCTTTCCCCTTCACCAGGCGGTGAAGGCAATATTGAGAGGCTACGGCCTCGGAGTTTGGGAACTTACCCCCAACTCTTGGACAAATATTTTGGGGTACGTTGCCGCCTGCGAATTTCAGGGGCTCAACCCCGGCTGGGAGGCTTTTGCTAGCATGCACTATCTCAGCCGAAGCCTAGGCGGCTGGAGGGCGTGGTACACTCTAACCACGCATCCCTAGTACATGATGACCTTGGACAAGGTCTCAAAATTTGACGCCTGGAAGCACAGGTTCTACCTGATGTCAGCTCCCAGCAGGTGGGAGAACTATGAATTCCGCCAGTATAACAAGAAGCCGACCTGATGGGTCGGAAATGCGCTCTTCCCCGGATCCCTGAGGAGGATTTTGACAAGATAATTGAGGCAGACTTTTTCGGCCTCACAGACGCGACCTTTACAACTGGGGAAACAATAAAAGTTCCCAAGAACTGGATCCCCAAAAGCGCCTGGTTTAGGGATGAATGTTTTCTAGCCGCCTGCGGGCTAGGGCACATGTTTACCAAACGTATGCGCCTGAGTTTATATCCGCCTGTAGTGCTTTTGTACCAGAATTGATTTATGATACTAATCAATTTCTTTTCTTTTTTGCAGAAGAGGCTTTAGATATGTTGCCAACGGAGAAGACTCCCCAGCGATCCTCTGCACTCATCCGCAAGCAGCTTGCGGAAAAAGCTGCGGCTGAGGTCAAGGCCAAGGTAAAAAAACGCCTGACCCTTTCTTAAATTGGTCTTAAAGATTATTTTTCCGGATGCTAACTTTAACTTGGTTATTTTCGCAGGGGGGAGCGGTTGGAAAGACGTTTGAGAAAAATCTCAAACGGGCTAGGGAGGAGACCCCCTCCATTCTCAACAAAACCAAAAAATCCACCTCCTCTTCAACTCCTGGCGCCTCAGCCAGGAATCAGCAAATGCGGATAGCGGGGAGAAACGAGAAGGTAGGCGGCAGCCTGTGCCTCGATCTCGTCAACCCCTTATCAGCAACCGGGGGGTTCACTGCGCCTGCAAGCGGTTCCCGCTTGGCCGACTTTGAAGGTAAGAACCATTTTGAATCCTCGCCCGAGCTGGGGTGGCCTTTGCGAGTGAAATCCCACTCCCAACAGACGTCATCCTCAGACGGTCGGCAACAGATAGGTGCCGCCTTAGTTTTGCACTCATCACGTATTGATTATGGTGTAGATCAATCTCCCTGCTGGCCAGACGTCAAGAAGCATTCCAAGGTTACGCTTGACGTCGTCCGCAAGAGGGATAAAGACAACATCCTGGGGATAGAGACATTCAATCTGGAACGCATTCTGTCCCTTCTGGCTGAGGTAAGAGACTTGGCAATTTTATTTTTTCAAGTGCTTTACCCCGCCTGCAATACTAATACCACTTGATTTTTTGCAGGCTATGATGCGGGTAGACGAGCTCAAGCGTCCTTATTCCCGCAAACGGGAAGAGGTAAAACGGGCCAAGAAGTCCGCCACAGACGCTGATAATATTGCTTTACACTCGACTATCGTAAATGAACTTCAAACTAAAGCAATCATAATAACATAGGCGTCTAGAATCCAGCAGCTGGAGGCGGATCTGAAGACGGCCAACCAACGGGTGAGTGATAATGAGACGGCCTAGAAAAAGGCAGAGGAGGCCTAGAAGAAGGCGGACGAGAACGCCAAGAAAGCTGACGAGGCGCTCAAGAAGGCCCAGGCGGACCTTGGCACACTTTAAAGTGTTTCTGAAGAGAACACCAACCTGAAGACCAAGGTTGAGAGGCTGGAGAAAGAGGCTGCTCAGGCTCGGATAAACTTTGCAGCAAACCTGGAGGCAGAGCAAAACCGCCTAGTTGCTGAAAGTGATGCTGACAATGACGAACGCATGAAGATCGCCTGGGCTGCCTTGTACCCAGACAAGGACTACAACATCGGGGCACTGGCTCATAGTTACGCTGAGTACGTGGTGTACTTAAGAGATAGAGGCGAGCCCGAGCCTGACTCTTTTGATGCCTGGGTCAACTCTAGCAACGAGCCTCCCGCGCCTCCCGCGTGGCCGGCTTTGAAGGTAAGAACCATTTTGAATCCCCGCCCGAGCTGGGGTGGCCTTTGTGAGTGAAATCCCACTCCCAACAGACGTCATCCTCAGACGGTCAGCAACAGATAGGTGCTGCCTTAGTTTCGCACTCATCACGTATTGATTATGGTGTAGATCAATCTCCCCACTGGCCAGACGTCAAGAAGCATGCCAAGGCCATGCTTGACGCCGTCCGCAAGAGGGATAAAGACAACATCCCGGGGATAGAGACATTCAATCTGGAACGCATTCTATCCCTTCTGGCTGAGGTAAGAAACTTGGCAATTTTATTTTTTCAAGTGCTTTACCCAGCCTGCAATACTAATACCACTTGCTTTTTTGCAGGCTATGCTGCGGGTAGACGAGCTCAAGCGTCCTTATTCCCGCAAACGGGAAGAGGTAAAACGGGCCAAGAAGTCCGCCACAGACGCTGATAATATTGCTTTACACTCGACTATCGTAAATGAACTTCAAACTAAAGCAATCATAATGACACAGGCGTCTAGAATCCAGCAGCTGGAGGCGAATCTGAAGACGGCCAACCAGCGAGCGAGTGATGCTGAGACGGCCTAGAAAAAGGCAGAGGAGGCCTAGAAGAAGGCGGACGAGGGCGCCAAGAAAGCTGACGAGGCGCTCAAGAAGGCCCAGGCGGACCTTGGCACACTTTAAGGTGTTTCTGAAGAGAACACCAACCTGAAGACCAAGGTTGAGAGGCTGGAGAAAGAGGCTGCTCAGGCTCGGATAAACTTTGCAGCAAACCTGGAGGCGGAGCAAAACCGCCTAGTTGCTGAAAGTGGTGCTGACAATGACGAACACATGAAGATCGCCTGGGCTGCCTTGTACCCAGGCACGGATTACAGCATCTGGGCACTGGCTCATAGTTACGCTGAGTACGTGGTGTACTTAAGAGATAGAGGCGAGCCTGAGCCTGACTCTTTTGATGCCTGGGTCAACTCCAGCAACGAGCCTCCCGCGCCTCCCGCGTGGCCGACTTTGAAGGTAAGAACCATTTTGAATCCCCGCCCGAGCAGGGGTGGCCTTTGTGAGTGAAATCCCACTCCCAACATACGTCATCCTCAGACGGTCGGCAACAGATAGGTACTGCCTTAGTTTCGCACTCATCACGTATTGATTATGGTGTAGATCAATCTCCCCGCTGGCCAGACTTCAAGAAGCATGCCAAGGCCATGCTTGACGCCGTCTGCAAGAGGGATAAAGACAACATCCCGGGGATAGAGACATTCAATCTGGAACGCATTCTATCCCTTCTGGCTGAGGTAAGAGACTTGGCAATTTTATTTTTTTAAGTGCTTTACCCAGCCTACAATACTAATACCACTTGCTTTTTTGCAGGCTATGCTGCGGGTAGACGAGCTCAAGCGTCCTTATTCCCGCAAACGGGAAGAGGTAAAACGGACCAAGAAGTCCGCCACAGACGCTGATAATATTGCTTTACACTCGACTATCGTAAATGAACTTCAAACTAAAGCAATCATAATAACACAGGCGTCTAGAATCCAGCAGCTGGAGGCGGATCTGAAGACGGCCAACCAGCGAGCGAGTGATGCTGAGACGGCCTAGAAAAAGGCAGAGGAGGCCCAGAAGAAGGCGGACGAGAGCTCCAAGAAAGCTGACGAGGTGCTCAAGAAGGCCCAGGCAGACCTTGGCACACTTTAAGGTGTTTCTGAAGAGAACACCAACTTGAAGGCCAAGGTTGAGAGGCTGGAGAAAGAGGCTTCTCAGGCTCGGATAAACTTTGCAGCAACCCTGGAGGCGGAGCAAAACCGCCTAGTTGCTGAAAGTGATGCTGACAATGACGCACGCATGAAGATTGCCTGGGCTGCCTTGTACCCAGACACGGACTACAACATCTGGGCACTGGCTCATAGTTACGATGACCCAGGCTCGGACTACAACCGCGTTTTTCAACCCGAATGGCATTACCGTATAGCAATATGTACCCCATTGTGTGATGAATGTGGTTTTCTCCATATCTTCCTCAGCCGTTAATACTTGATTGTATCCAGCGTAGCCGTCCATGAACGATAGGAGCGCATGGTTTGCTGTGTTATCGACCAGAATGTCAATGTGAGGTAGAGGGAACCCATCCATCGGGCTTGCCTTATTAAGGTCTCTGTAGTCAACACACATTCCAACCCTTCCATCCTTTTTTGAAACTGGAACCACATTCGCTATCCACTCTAGATACTTGGATACTTTGATGAAACCTGCGGCCAATTGCTTTCTGATTTCTTCTTTGATTTTGAGAGTCATATCCGGTTTCATACGGCATAGCTTTTGTTTGACAGGCTTTATACCTGGAATGAGTGGTATCGTATGCTGAGCTATATCCCTGTCAATTCCTGACATATCTTGGTATGAGCAAGCTAATACATCAACAAATTGACTAAGCAAGTTAATTAGCTCTTTGCGTTCATCTTGACTTAGTGTTAATCCAATTTCTACTTCTTTGATAGTCGTATCATTGGAAATATTAACTATTTTTGTATCTTCAATAATTGTTGTTTTATTTTCGTGTTCTTCCATTGCTTTTATTATTTCTTTGTCATTTTTATCATTAGCAAAGCAATATTGATCAGGGTTAGGGAAATGACACGTATCGTAAGCAAAGGTATTCATTTTATTGAATTCTTTTGTCATTACATCAAGGGGGGCAAGGTCAGCTACGACCTCGCCGAAATTATTTGGGACAGAAAGAGAAGGCTCAACAAGAGACTTGGGATTGGATTCTATAGTAGAAAGAGGGTCGGCCTCAGACCCTAAGGACTTGTCTACAGACTTAGACTCAGACTCGGACTCGGACCCTGACGACTCAGACTCATCAAACATAGGACCTTTGCCTGCGGTTATTTCCAACTTCTCTCTGCTTGGCGTAGTGCTCTTCACTGTCTTGCACCATCCCTTTGAAATATTATCAGCCTAGACGATTAACTCGGAGGGGTCAAAATCCTTGCTTGATATAACAACTTGAATGATCTCGCAATCATCATTGCAAACAGGATTGGATTCATTCTTTTCTAGTAAAAAACGAAGGTTAATGTTCAGATCATCAGATCTTGGACTAGTTGGTTTCTCAGTTGTGAAGAGTTCTTCACCTTCATCGACAAAGTCACAATCAAGGAACATCTCGAACCCTGGCTCATGCCTCCCATCGTGGACGAAAGGCTCAGGGAATTCATAACATGGGAATTCTTCCCCTTCTTTGATATATTGGCCAATGAGGGTAAATGAATATGGATCCATGGCCATTTTCGTCGTGATGATTCGAGCATTATTGCCAGCCTTCATTTTCTGGAGGTCTTGTTTCACATCTTCTTTTGTTGGCTTGAAACCCAAGCTAAAGGTATCTTTCTTGAGTGCACCAGGATGGTCCCAAAGTTAAGCCATTTTATTTTTGAGTCCGAGGGTCATTCCAGGGAAATGCCCTTGCTTCTTCATAATGGCATTAACATTGATATTTGAATAAGGCTCGAAGTCGAGATGACACTTCTCCTCTTCTTCGATCATGAGAACATCATTGAGCGAAAACCCCCAGAGATCTTCATCTTCTTCGTCATGTTCGACATAGATGATGGGAGTATCGATAACTTGAATGCGCATGGGGGCAGCATAAATGGTAATTGGAACCCCTCCAACTATGGCTTTTACTTTTTGGTGCAACGACGATGGGATCGCCTTTAGCTCATGAAGCCAAGGACGTCCTAACACCAGATTGAAAGAAGCCTTAATGTCCACCACCTGAAACTTAGTGCGACGTTCAATGGCTCCAATAGTTATGTTTAGCATGACAGTACCCATGGCTTGACGGCGAGTATTATCATAAGCGCGAATCCATTGAGTAGAGGGAGTCAATTCTTCATTTTTTATGCCCAACTTCTTTCCAGTGCGGAGTGGGCATACATTGATTGCAGAGCCATTATCAACCAGGCTCATAGGATCATTCATCTGCCTACACACCATAGTGAGTTGTAAAGCCTTGTTATGTTGGTCCCCTACCGGGGGGAGATCTTTATCAGAGAAGGAAATCAAGTTGCTAGTACTTTGCAATTCAGTATTGAGAAAGTTGACCAGTCCTTGAGGGGTCATATCATCATCAACTCCTATTTTCACAAGAGCATTCATCACAGCCTTTTGATGCTCATGAGAGGTGGCTAAAAGCTTCCATACATTCATTTCCACCTTGGTCTTTTGTAATTGTTTGACCACATCGTTGTTCACAGGGTCGATGGGATCAACTATTGGTTGTGATTGCGGTGGAGGTGGAGTAGGCTGTTGCAACCGTCCACTTTTGGTGAGAACCTTGACCTCAAGGTCTCCCCAAACATCTTCACTTGTGCCAAGAGACGAACAGGCTATATCTTTGAGATAGACGTCTTCATCGTCACTATCCCAAATTCCATTCACTTCTTCATAGTTCGAGACAAATACAACTTTCGGAAAAGGTTCATTCACAGGTTGAATGAGTATTGACGGATCAAAGGAGACTTCATCTCCCATGATAGCCAAAGCATCAGAAAGAGGACCTGTTTGAATGTTAGGCTTCTTGCCCACTGGAGGGACAGGAAGTTTATTAGCATCAATCAGGTCTTGGATCGCATCCTTCAACCTCTAACACTTCTCAGTATTATGACCCTTGCCCTGATGAAACTTGTAATGAGCATTGGAGTCATAGCTAGCAGTTCAGTTCTCTGGTACAGGTTTTGGAAACGATCCCATTGGCATAATTAGTCCTTGACTATTTAAGCGATCAAAAGCAGCATCATAAGTCATTCCCAAAGGCGTATAAACCCTTCTTTGTCTTTGAAATCTTTGAGGAGGAGCATTAAGGGCCAGCACATCATTGATATTGACATTTTTGGTAGCATTATTGGGCTTGGAAGACAAAGAAGAGGGAGTGTAGTTCTTCTTGTTTTTCCACGTGCCGTTGTTATTATTGTTGCTACCAGCAGTCTTCATCAGTTCATCTTGGATATTGATTCCAATATCGTATACAGATTCGAAGTTACTGAAAGGCAGAAACTTCAAGTGTTGCTTGTACTTATGAGTCAAATTGGCAATAAACAAGTAAACCATCTCTTTTTCCTTGGGAGGATCCACCAAGAGCGCAGCTGTTTCCCTCCACATGCTTAAGTAAGTGGTGAAGCCTTCATACTCTTTCTGTTTGAGAATGGAGAGTTCATGTTCAGAAGTCTTGGCCTGGATGTTACACTTGTAACGATTCATGAAGCTTTTTGCAACATCCTCCTAGGTCGCAACATGTTTGGATTCCAGAGAGTAGAACCATTGTTGACAGGCATGCTCCAAGGAAAGAGGGAACACAGTAGGGAAGAGTGTCACATCTACTCCCTTAAGAGCCATGGTTGCAGAAAAGGCTTTCAGGTGGAAAAGCGGATTATCAGTATGCTTGAACTTGGGAATGTCAGCAGTGGAAAACTTCTCAGGAAGCTTGTCCCTTATGGACGAAGAGGTGACAGGTTTCTCCACAGAAGAAAACTCTTCAGATATCTTACTCATTTGTTCTTTAATCTTGTCCATTGCAGCAGCAGTGACATTGTTCTGATTGTCTTGCTCTACTGTGTTGACTCTAGTGGTGAGTGTTTTCATCATGTTAGACAACATCTCAATTGTTTTGTTGATGTGCTCGATATCTTCCTTAGTAGCCATTGGTTGAATGTAGACCGGAGATGGATCTTGTGGAGATTATTGTGGTGGTTTCCTTGTACGCCTCTTTGATATAAGAGGTTGTTGAGGTATTGACTCGAACCGTAACAATCTACCCCTGCTTCTTGACCAAGTGCTGTGACACCGAAACAAAAATACCTTTAATGACAAAACTTAACCTTAACCCATCCGGAAATAAGAAAAAAAAATTATTTTGAAATTCGCTATATTTATTTATTTTTTTTTTAAAATATGGGAGGATACCATCCGACTTAATGCGAAAAAAATAACCGACACAAAAAAAACGACACAAGACTACCCTAAAATACGGTCATGAAATAATGCACGACTTACTGAAAAAGTGTGTGAACACGACATATGAGTGATTAAGTGAAGGTTATATGGACACGTGTTATGACCGTACAGCTAGACGGGACACAAAACCAGACATACGAATCATATAAGCATGCACGAAGACCAAAAAAAGATGACTGGACAAACCTTCTGGGCACTGTATCCCGGTGCTAACCATCGTGACACGGTACAGAGCACCGTTAGACGGGGTAATGCACTGTGCCACGACATTTCACACCGCGGCGCGACAGACTTGCTGTGACACGGTGCACAATTCCAGGCCTAAATTTGTGTATTTTCCAGATTTTAATCAGTTTTAGGCCTTACTAATTACTTTGTGGAAATAAAAACCTTCGGTCATGGGTTAAACAAAAAGAGAAAACACATGAGGGTTAGCACCAAACAAACCATGTAGCATTTAGTCACGATGATGTAAAAAAAGAGTTTGCAACCTAAGGTCAAGATCTGTGTCCAAATATTGGTCAAGCTTTGTGTGTCAAAAGGGTACCATGGTTAAGAGTTTGGACGCGTTAGCAAGGCAGCCTTCCTTGAGGGTGTATGCGAACGGGCGGCTCTGCGAGTTTGTGATGAAATCGAACTCGACTCCATGGTTTGGGTGGATTTAATAACTCGGATGAACCCTTATTGCCATGAGCGTTTTTGGGTTGATAGAGCTTAAATTCCCCGGGGCTAAGACGCAAGTAGAATACACACGTTTTTTCAGATAAATCGAAGGAAGTTGACTATGAGAAGGGAAAACAAGCCACCAGACTGATTTTAGAACTGTCGGGACACGGCAGATACCACCGTGCCACGGTGCATCCCACCGTCAGACAGTGAACTGCACCATGACACGGCAAATTCTGCCGTGGCACGGCAGTCAGAAGATCTGACTGTTGCCCTGTTTTCCTTCGCAATCAAGTTATTCAATTTTTCCTACTAGACATACCTAAATGCGACATTAAAACGTCTATGCTCATGCAAAAATGCCAAATTAATTGCAGGAATATTTTTCAAGAATATTTCAAGTCTTATCCACTCATCTTAATAAAATATCGATCACTCAAATCGATAAATAACCAAGAATCCTCCCTAGTTGAGTTGGCAAAATGTAGGCGTCGCTCGAAGTGCGCCTACGTTTAAAGCATGTGTGAATATGCTTGGCACTCGTAGGAAGTAGGAATTGACATAATACGATTAGGGACAAATAAAGTAGGCAGCCGCGAACAAGTTTTTAAGGAACTTGTAAACCGTTCACAGATCATAAAAGCCAACCACGATTATGGGACAACGATAGGCAACAACGATTGACCCGTGAAGGTTACACCCCCCATTCATAATCCATGAGATTACTAACTCCATATGGTTTGGAACCACGAAAGGAGGATCGGGGATGATGGTACGAAGTGAGTCATGGAGTCACATTCGCCCGTATTGGCCTCTACTCGATTCTTATAGTGACAAGTGATTCCTGCGATCTCAAAGGCATACAAACAAAGATTCAATTCACTCCAAACTATTATTAAGCTAAATTGTTTTAATATTAATGCAACTCATTATTCTAAAATATTGTGATCACTTGATTTAACAACAAGATTAAAAAGGAACCTAAATCGGTTGTCAAAATTATCTAATTAGGCGTGATTTTCAATTACATATTCCATTTAAACATGCAATATGGTGATCAATAAATATAAATAGAATAAACATTAATACTGGAAGCAATTGAATAATAATTCCAACAATATAAAATCGTTAGGAAAATAATAAAAATAAAAGGAACATAATTCTTACTTTGATTCTGTTTGCTTGCAACTATAAAATTATAAACTAGTTAGTAACTTCAAGGAAATAATAATAAAACAATAATTAAATTAAATTAAATTAAATAGAGTTGATTTGGGGCCAAACCCTCAAACAATTCTACATTTCACGCCTTGGCTTAAGGACGAAACCACGAGTAATGTATGGACTCCTTGGAGTGCTTGAAGAAGGAATTTTCAAAGCAGAAGGGTAAGCTACTGTTTAGGCTAGAGCATAGAAGAGAAAAAAATAGAGAACTAATTTATGCCCCGTACATTAGAAATGAGGGGGTATTTATAGAAAATATGTGCTGAGGGAACACACGGAACCCTAAAGAGATAAAAACCCTAAAAAAGTACACCGCGACACGGCAAAATGCACCGTGACACAGGAAATCCCACTGCCAGACGCGGAACTTTCCCGTGACACGGTGAACTACTGTGTGATGCGGGAAATATTTAGTGAACGGGAAACAAAACGCGTTAAGGGTTTACCCGGAAAAGACACAGAAATCCCCGTGTCACAGCAAGTGCCCCGTGTCACGGGGAGTCCCACCGGCAGACGGGACTGTTTCCCGTGACACGGTGGACAAATATCGCGATGCAGGAGTCTGTAGTCCGTCTAAATTCATTTTTAACCCTAATTTTGTTCAGCATTTTAAGTGCCGATTAATAATTTGGGGCCATTTCTGATTTATTATTATTAATTGGGCTAAAATAAATAATAAATAAAAGGTTTGGGCAAAAATAAATAATAAAAAAATAAAATAAAATAAAAAAGGTTTGAGCTGAATTTTGACCCCTCGAAGCTCATCACTCCAGCAAAAGGACCAATACAAGGATGGTGCAAGACAGTCAAGGTGACTACTCTAAGTGGAAGGAAAATCTCCATAACGACAAGGCAAGGACCGATGTTCGAAGAGTCGTCTGAGTTAGTGTTAGAGTTAGAGTCTTTTCCTGTAGAGTCATCAAATTCCTTAGTTGTAGCACCCCTTTTTCTATCTCTTCCCTTAGGATAATTAACAATCAAGTCCCTGAGGACATCTCTCTTTTTGATGTAATGATTTATGAATTCAATAATATGTCTTATTCCACTTACTCCTCGTGCTTTTCTTTAACCCAAGATGGCGAGCATTGCTTAACTAACAATGAAAATGACAGAGAAATTATTAAAGCAATGGAAACACTTGAAAATAAAACACCGATAATCGAGGAAACTGAGACGGTTGATATCTCAAATGATTCAACCATTAAAAGAGAAGTTAAAATCGGATTAACACTTAATGAACAAGAAAGAACCGATTTAATCAATCTACTTAAAGAATTTATCGATGTATTTGCATGGTCATATGAAGAAATGCCAGGTATTAATAGAGAAATAGTTCAACACACTATACCGCTAATTCCAAGAATGAAACCTGTAAAACAAAAGTTGCGTCGAATGTAACCCGACGTAGCTCTTAAAATAAAAGAATAAGTTCAAAAGCAAATAATTGCAGGTTTTATCAGGGTATCTAAATACCCCGAATGGGTGGCCAACGTTGTCCCAGTTCCGAAAAAGGATGGAAGGGTAAGAATGTGTGTCGACTATAGAGATATAAATAAGGTAAGTCCAAAGGACGACTTCCCTTTACCAGACATCGATATTATGGTAGATAATACAGCGAATCACGCACTTCTCTCGTTCATGGACGAATACGTGGGATACAATCAAATTCTCATGGCAGAAGAAGACATGGAGAAAACAACCTTCATAACACCATGGGGTACTTATTGCTACACGGTAATGTCATTCGGGTTGAAAAACTCGGGTGCTACTGACCAACGAGCAGCGACTGCCTTACTCCATGACATGATGCACAAAGAAGTTGAAGTTTATGTGGACGATATTATTGTAAAATCAAAAGATCGCCCAGGCCATCAAGTAGCCTTGAGAAATTTTTTGAAAGGCTAAGGAAATACAATATGAGGTTTAATCCATTAAAGTGTGCTTTTGGAGTCACCTCAGGCAAGCTCTTGGGTTATGTCATAAGCTCTAGAGGAATAGAGATATACCCAACCAAGATCAAGGCAATCATGTCAATGTCATCGCCTAAAACCAAGAAACAAATTCGAGGATTTATTGGCCGGTTGCAATACATAAGTAGGTTTATATCCAAATTAACAACAATATGTGAACCAATATTGAAGAAGCTTAAAAAGATTTTACAAGTAATATGGGACGATGAGTGTCAAAAAGCCTTTGAAAAGATCAAAGCCTATCTCTCTAATCCTCCCGTATTAGTACCTGCACTTCCAGGAATACCTCTTAAGTTGTACCTAACGGTCACCAAGGAAACAATGGGAGCCATGCTTGCACAAGAAGTAGAAGGTAAAGAAAACGCAATCTACTATCTAAGTAAAAAGATGCTCGAGTATGAAGTACGATATACACCACTTGAGAAATTGTGCCTCGAATTGGTGTGGGCCACAACTAAGTTAAGACATTACATGCTCAACCATACTGTCTTTGTAGTTTCCCGAATGGATCCACTCAAGTATTTTTTCGAGAAATCTACACTCAATGGGCGCATATCAAGATGGATAGTCAACATAGCCCAGTTCGATGTAAGATTCATGCCTCAAAAGCTGATGTGAATTATTGATCCGAAAATCAACAAAACACAAGGGATATGTTTAAGTCTAATTCTATACAGGAAATCCACCAAGAATTAAACAAAAATTAAGATTAATCAATTAAGAATCCACCTAATTAATCAATCCAAACGAATGTTTTATCTAAAACAAGCAAAACAGCAATTGATCACAATCAACAAAACTTAAGTGTTTAAACTTAAAACAGTGTATATTAATCTCTCTATAATTCGTGTGTTTTACAGCCCTATTTATAGACTTAGTTTACCTAGGAAGATTAGGACAAGTTTCTAATTCAATCCTAATTAAAATAGAATTCTAACTTGCTTGAAGAGCAAGCACCTTGGAGCACAAGCATACGCCAATCTCCTTGGAGAACAAGCACACGCCTAAACTGATTTATTTTGCTAACTAACTGATTTTAAAAGCAAATAAATAAAGATTAAAGATCCTAATTCTTGAACCAAGAAAAACCCTTTCAAGTGAAAGGTAAAAACTTGTAATTAAAATCTAAGTAAAGAAAATTCAAGAAAGTTCAAGAAAGTGAACTAGACTCCAAGAAAAGCCACTAAGCAAACCGTGGCTTTGCTTTGATATCCAAGAAAGTGTCCATGCAATGCTTGGCTTGAATCAATGTTTAGGGACAAGCTATCTTGATGCATGATAAGCAAATCTTCGAAGTTCTCCATGCTTAGACTTGCATCATCCTCCTCTTCTTCGAAAGAATTTGTCCTCAAATCTCGAAGTTCTTCATCAGGAATATACTTAGCCAAATCGCTAACATTGAATGTAGCACTAACTCCATATTCTCCCGGAAGTTCTAACTTATAAGCATTGTCATTGATCTTCTCAACAATCTTGAAAGGACCTTCACTTCTAGGCATCAACTTATTCTTGCGTTTTCCTGGAAATCTTTCCTTTCTCAAATGTAACCATACCAAGTCTCCAACATTGTAACTTTGTTGCCTTCTATGCTTGTTTGCTCTAGCTTTGTACATGTCATTTACTTTCTCTATTCTTGTTCAAACTTGAGCATGTAATTTCAGCATACTCTTCAACTTAGACTCGGCATCTTTGTGAATTAATTCACCCTTAGGCAATGGAACAAGATCAATTGGAAGTTTCAGATTGACTCCATAAACTACCTTAAAAGGACTATGTTTGGTAGCATATGTAGGTGATCTATTATAAGCAAACTCCGCATGAGCTAACTTGATGTCCCAATCCTTTTGTGTCTTACTCACTTACCCACGCAATAGCGCACCAAGAGTAAGATTAGTAACCTCGGTTTGTCCATCAATTTGTGGATGGTACGATATACTAAAGAGCAATTTAGTTCCCACAAGCTTCCATAGAGACTTCCAAAAGAAACTCATGAACTTTGTATCTCGATCACTCACAATAGTTTTCGGAATTCCATGCAATCTAACAATCTCTTTGAAGTATAATTCCGCCACTTTCATAGCACATCCACTTTGTGACAAGGAACAAAGTGAGCCATCTTAGAAAACCTATCCACAACAACCATAATAGAGTCTTTCCCCCGTTGTGTTCTCGGCAATCCCACAATAAAATCCATAGAAATATCTTCCCAAGGTGAGTCTGGAACAGGTAAAGGAGTATACAAGCCTTGATGAAAAGTAGCCTTCACTTTTTGACAAGTTGCACACCTAGAAATAACTAGTTGCACATCCGTGAGCATCTTAGGCCAATAGAAGTGTTCTTGTAACATACTCAAGGTCCTTGTAATGCCAAAGTGACCAGCAATTCCTCCCCCATGAGCTTCTCTAACAACTAGCTCTCTAATAGAACACTTAGGAAGACAAAGTCGATTTCCCTTGAAAAGAAAACCATCTTGCAGCAAATAAGAACCCACGGCTCCTTTAGAACACTCTTCAATCAATGTAGAAAAATCATCATCACCTTTGTAGTATTCTTTGATCAATTCAAAACCAAGTAGCTTGCTATTTAGAATTCCAATCAAAGTGTATCTTCTAGATAATGCATCAGCCACAACATTCGATTTCCCTTCTTTGTACCTTGAAGAAAAATTAAATGATTGTAAAAATTCAACCCACGTAGCATGTCTAGGATTGAGCTTTTGTTGTCCATGTATGTACTTCAATGCTTCATGATCAGAATGCAACACAAAGTGATTAGGTTGGAGATAATGACTCCAATGATCTAAAGCTCTAACAATGGCATAGAACTCTTTATCATAAGTAGAATAGTTCAATCGAGCTCCTCCCAATTTCTCACTGAAATATGCAATAGGCCTCTTCTTTTGGAGTAAAACTGCTCCAATTCCAACTCCACTAGCATCGGTTTCAACTTCAAAAGGACTTGAGAAATCTGGTAACGCAAGTATAGGTGCTTCACATAGATTCTTTTTAACCAACTCAAACGCACTTTGAGCTTCTTTAGTCCATTCGAATTTACCCTTGTCCTTCTTCAAACATTCAGTCATAGGGGCCACAATACTTGAGAAATTCTTGACAAATCTTCTATAGAATGAAGCTAGACCATGAAAAGACCTTACTTCACACATATTAGTAGGAATAGGCCAAGTTTTAATAGCCTCTACTTTCGAATGATCAACTGAAACTCCATCTTTTGATACAACATAACCAAGAAAAGTAACACTAGGCACTAAGAAGTAGCATTTTTCAAGCTTAGCATAGAGTTTCTTCTCTCTTAACACTTCAAACACACTTGTTAGATGATTTAGATGATCATGCAAATTTTTAGAGTATATCAGAATATCATCTAAATAAACAACAACAAACTTGCCAAGGAAAGGTTTAAGTACCTCATGCATCAACCTCATGAAAGTTCTAGGTGCATTAGTGAGTCCAAACGTCATCACCAACCATTCATACAACCCTAACTTAGTCTTGAATGCTGTTTTCCACTCATCTCCTTCTCTCATTCGAATTTGATGATAACCACTCATAAGATCAATCTTAGAAAACAACTTTGAACCATGTAGTTCATCAAGTAGATCATCTAATCTTGTAATAGGAAATCGGTATTTGATAGTGATGTTATTCACACTCCTACTATCAATACACATGCGCCAGCTCCCATCTTTCTTTGGGACAAGTAAAGTAGGCACGGCACAAGGGCTCATACTTTCCCTCACGTATCCTCTAGTCATAAGCTCTTCAATTTGCCTTTGCATCTCCTTTGTTTCTTCCGGATTACTTCTATAGGCTGCCTTATTAGGTAATGGTGCTCCTGGAATCAAGTCAATTTGATGCTCTATCCCACGAATAGGAGGTAGTCCCGGAGGTAATTCCTTAGGAAATACATCCTTGAATTCTTCTAAAACAGATTCCAATTCATACGGCCTCTTTGATTGTTTATTTTGATCAATTCGAATCTCATTAGAAATAAGTATATATACCACATTGTTGCTGCAAATTTCTTTTTCTAATTCCCTCTCACTAATCAAATAAGAATTCTTCGAATTAGAGGTAACATTAGAAGACTTGTTGCTTATCAAAGGTTTTAAAGCAACCGGTCTCTCTTTTTCTCCTTTTCTCACAACATACACATTAGTCCTTCCATCAAACTTCACAAATCTATCATATTGCCAAGGACGACCTAATAGTATATGACAAGAATCCATAGGACAAACATCACACAAAACTTTATCATGAAATTTACCAATTGAAAAGGAGATTAAGGCTTGTTTAGTTACCTTAACATCACTCGAATTATTAAGCCAATGAAGCTTATAAGGGCTTGGATGTTCAGTAATTGGCCACGTCAATTTGTCTACCAAAGTAGTAGATACCACATTAGTGCAACTCCCCGTGTCTATGATCATGTCACACAACCTATCTTCTACCTTGCACCTTGTAAGAAAGATTTTCTCCCTTTGATTGTTTTCCATAGGTACGGTTTTAGAGTGTAGTGCCCTTCTTAGAACCAAACTTTGACCATGAGTCTCGGGATCAATTTCGTCAATATGCCCCTCCTCTTCTTCAAAGTTTTCTTCTTCGTTCTTTTCTACATAGTCACTACCTTGCTCACACTTAGCTTGTTCTTGTTCCCACTCTTGAGCAGTCATTACTCTTTTTGATGGACAATTAGTTGCAATGTGACTAACACTACCACACTTGAAGCACTTCCTGTCTTCAACAAGCTTTTTAGGAGCTTCAAATTTTGATTTAGTCTCCTTGTAGTTCGAACTAGAACCACTTTTCTCCAAGTTTTTCTTCTCAAAAGGTTTAGCGAAACCCTTTACAAAGGACTTAGTGTACGTCCCTTTCTTCCCCTTTATCTGTTTTTCAACTTTCAAAGCTACCTTGCAAACATCCTCAAAGGACCAATATTGTTGCAATTCAACTTTTTCAGCAATATTATCATTCAACCCCGAAATAAATCTAGCAATCTTATGCTCAACAATCTCTTCTAAGCAACATAGCCTGCATAACTTTTCAAATTCACCAATATAATTCTCAACGGTCATAGAATATTGTTTAAAAAGTTGCATCTTAAGATAAACATCTTGAATATAATCACTAGGTACGAACCTCTTTTTCATGTGCCTCTTGAGTTGTTCCCAAGTTGAGATTCTTGCACGCCCCTCCTTATGCCTCTTCTTCTTTAGATTATCATACCAAAGACTAGCATAACCGGTCAGTTTTAATTCAGCCAATTTGCATCTTTTCCTTTCATCATACTCCTTGTACTCAAAGAGTGTCTCGTCCCTTCTAATCCACTCAAGGTATTTTTCAGGTTCATTCATACTCCCATTGAATTCGGGAAGATCTAATCGAAGGTTCCTATCATCATCCTTTGGTCTATCTCTTCTCCTAGGCCTTGGTGATTCATCACTTGAGGAATAATTATTTCGTGGCCTCCTTGGGTTCCTCCTTATTTGTTCTTCCTCACTTGAACCAGAATTAGGGTTAGAATTCCCTTTCCTTGAAGAATCTCCAGCACAAGTATCAAGCCTTTTTAATATCTCATCCATCCTTGCTGCCAACTCGTCAATTCGCCTATCTCTTCTAAGATTTTGAGCCTGTTCTAAGGTTAATCCCCTTGGAACTTGTGGGACCTCTTCGTCACTCATGATTCCTACACAAACCAAGTCAGTTTATGCAAAAATCTTGATTAAAAGATCGAACCTTGAAGGAAAACTAGGCAACACAAAAACCGGACTCCCAACCGCAAATCAGTGCACAAACACCAAACGTTTGAGGCTGTGTAGAGTGTGTTACTCAACTAAAAATTATGAAATTTTATATGGTGATAGCTGGACGTTTTTAGAGTTCAATGCAAAATAAATCACGTAAAAATTCCCAGCCAATTGTTCCCAATTTAATTTTTACCGAAGTTGCGTAACCTGGCTCTGATACCAAAGATGATGTGAATTATTGATCCGAAAATCAACAAAACACAAGGGATATGTTTAAGTCTAATTCTATACAGGAAATCCACCAAGAATTAAACAAAAACTAAGATTAATCAATTAAGAATCCACCTAATTAATCAATCCAAACGAATGTTTTATCTAAAACAAGCAAAACAGCAATTGATCACAATCAACAAAACTTAAGTGTTTAAACTTAAAACAATGTATATTAATCTCTCTATAATTCGTGTGTTTTACAGCCCTATTTATAGACTTAGTTTACCTAGGAAGATTAGGACAAGTTCCTAATTCAATCCTAATTAAACTAGAATTCTAACTTGCTTGAAGAGCAAGCACCTTGGAGCACAAGCATACGCCAATCTCCTTGGAGAACAAGCACACGCCTAAACTGATTTATTTTGCTAACTAACTGATTTTTAAAGCAACTAAATAAAGATTAAAGATCCTAATGCTTGAACCAAGAAAAACCCTTTCAAGTGAAAGGTAAAAACTTGTAAGCAAAATCTAAGTAAAGAAAATTCAAGAAAGTTCAAGAAAGTGAACTAGACTCCAAGAAAAGCCACTAAGAAAACCGTGGCTTTGCTTTGATATCCAAGAAAGTGTCCATGCAATGCTTGGCTTGAATCAATGTTTAGGGACAAGCTATCTTGATGCATGATAAGCAAATCTTCGAAGTTCTCCATGCTTAGACTTGCATCAAAAGCCTATCAAAGGATCTGTGGTCTCAGATTTCCTTGAGGATTTTCCAATAGAAGATTCAACGCCAATACACGACAATGAATTTCCAGACGAAGACTTGATGGTCACAGAAGATCATACTTGGACCTTATACTTCAATGGAGCCTATAACCAAAAGGGATGTGGCGTTGGAGTATTATTAGTATCACCTAAGGAAGAGCATGTTCCAATATCCATAAAGCTAGATTTCGACGTTACCAACAACGGTGCTGAGTGCGAAGCATGCGTGGTAGGCCTTGAAACATCTTTGGCATTGGGAGTGAAGAAATTACGGATATTCGGGGACTCTTCATTGATCATCAACCAGATTTTTAAGAGATGGAAAGTAAGGAGCGAAAGTCTAGCCCCTAACAAGACTTATCTGGAAACTCTCACCAATCAGTTAGAAAAGGTAGAATACACATATCTACCTAGAGAGGAAAATCAATTTGCTAATGCCTTGGCAAGACAAGCCTCAAAGGTTAGGATTCTTACGGAAATCGAGCAAATGCCTCTAACCATAGAGAAAAGGCACAAACCGACTTATATTCAAACCATAGAGGATGATAAAATGATCAAAAATGAAGGAGAAGAAGAAGAAGAACCATGGTATACAGACATACTTAACTATGTCACCAAAGGAGAATACCATCCTCATGCTGACAAAAGAACAAAACGAGCATTAAGACTTTTGGCTTCCCAGTATGTACTCATAGACAACGAGTTACTCAAAAGGGTACCTAAGGGTCGAGCTCTCTTATGTGTCGCGAAAAAGGATGCTCAACGAGCTATGAGGATAGTCCACGAAGGTATTTGTGGAACTCATGTTAATGGAAAAATGCCAGTCCAAAAGATAATGTGAGAAGGATACTATTGGACTACCATGAATAGGGGTTGTCATCAATATGTAAAAAGATGCCCTAAATGCCAAATTTACGCCAATTTACAACATGTTCCTCCATCTCTACTCTACACCTACACTTCACCATGGCCATTCTCTACATGGGGAATTGACATTATTGGTAAAATTACTTCTCTAGGAACATGATGTCATGAATACATCCTAGTAGCAATTGATTACTTCACAAAGTGGGTTGAAGCACAATCGAATGCTAAACTCACTGCAAAACATGTAGCACTCTTTATCGAAAGGAATATTATTTGTCGATATGGAGTCCCACATGAAATGATAAGTGACAATGGAACTCACTTTCAAGCTAAGTGTGAAGAATTGTTACAAAAATATGGCATTCAATACCATCATTCTTCTCCTTATAAAACTCTAGCAAATGGAGCAGTTGAAGCAGCTAATAAAAATCTAAAGACTATCATCGAGAAAATGACAGAAAATTACAAGGATGTGCTTGACAAACACCATTTCGCACTTTAGGGTTATCGCATGTCAATTCGTACATCAACAGGAAATACGACATTCTCCTTGGTTTATGGAATGGATGTCGTACAACCTGTAGAGCTAGAGATACCATCTCTACATATTGCACTAGAAAGTAAACTCAATAAAGTTGAATGGACTAGGGTGTGATATGAGGAGCTAATTCTACTTGATGAAAAGCGAGTAGAAGCTATGCATCATACTCAATACTATCAAACTCGTATGGCAAGGCATTTTAATAAGAAGGTCAAGACAAGAAACATCAAAGTAGGAGACTTGGTGTTAAAAGCATTAAGGAAAAATATTTTAGATCCAAGGGGAAAATTTAGGCTTAATTGGTCTGGAACCTATATTGTCAAAACAATCCTATCAGAAGGTGCAGAAAAATTAACTGATATGGATGGCAATGAGTTCTCGAACATGACAAATCTAGACCAACTTAAAAAGTACTACCTGTAATTACTTGCGTAGGATACTCAAGAGAGCTACGTTTGGCCTGATTCCTTAGGAAAGGATACGTAGGCAACCCTTTACGGGTGCGACCACTTTACTTATTGAAAATCTCGCATCCCAGATATAAAAATAAATTCGACGAACAATCGGCGTCACAAAAAAAGCTTTGTCGCCGGCCGATGAACATTAGCTCCAGACGACGGCGTCTATCGTCAGACGCTAGACTGCCGTATCCGGCGCCGCTTCTTTATGACTGGCTTTAGCTAGTAGGCATCCTTTCGAGGACCTACATTAAATTTTGGAGTAAATAGTTTCTCGTTTAGCTAGGACTCCATGTTTCTTCTCTACCTAAGCCTTCTTCTCTGAAATGTCAGCTTTTCGTTTCCCTTTATCCTTTGTAGAGCTCTTCTTCTTAGGCATCGTAGGTGTTTTGAATTCAACCTTTTCACCCAAGCGTTCCTTAACATTAATTACCTTGGCACCTAGACAACTCATCACATCACTTTTACTTTGATTTTTCTTCATGTCCTTTGAAGGTTTCTTGAGAAGCCACCTCTTCACATCATAGGTCAAGAAATAAGGAACCCTTTGGGTAATCACTTCCTATAGAGGTCTAGCGCTCCAATATGCGTTAAATTTTTCTACTTCTTGAGAAACAGGGAGTTCATAGAGACGACGAAGATCCCCAGAAGGAATTGTTTGAAGTAGGTTGTACTGTCTTTTTACCCTGCAGGGATAATAAAAAGTCATCTTGGTTAAGCTTGGAAGACGACAAAAAGGTTGCTTGTTGACACCAACCATCTTCTCTATTTTCCACCAAACTTGATGGCAAAGTTACAAGAGGCAAAGACCTTCTTCTATTCATGAGGCCCCATCTTAGAGAAGCGTTTCTTTCTCCTCACAAAAAAATTCGGAGTGTATTTTTCAACATTTTTGGGAGGACTAATTAATTCTAGTCTCTCCATTAGCCACATCTTCAAAAAAAATTCAATGCAAATAAATTAATATTACTATAAAAAAATATGTTTTTGATTTCTGTAATTTAAAATAATATTTTTCTATCTGTAATAAAATTGGAGAGCCCCGAAAAGGTGCTTTCGGATTTCTCTTCAATTCATCAAGACTAATCATAGTCTCTCCAATAATTAATGGCATTGCATTTCTCCCAGATTCAATCTGCTCCAAAATAGTTGATATAATTGCTTGGCCCTCATTAGTCCTCCCACTACTGAGAAGATATTGGTTAAGCATGCAAAAGAGAAAAGCCTTTCTTCTATAAACATGAAAAGATTCAGAATAAGGTCTATCAAAGTAATGGCATGCAAATTCTTTCAAATTAACTATGCTACCATCTACAATATTTGTTAGATCTTTGTCTCTTAAATTAAAGAACCGCTCAAAGTCTTTATAATATTATTCATTTATTCTAGGGATTACTGCAAGATCTAATGCTGGGAAGCGTAAGATAACACCTAATTCTTCCGGTAAAGGGCTAATTTCATCACACCCTAGTCTAAAATAATGAGTATCTACATGACAATATTCTAAGGCGGTATGAATGAAGTCTATATCAATATCTACCCCGCTTGACACCATAAAAAGCCCCCATATGAAAAAAGTGTAATTCTTTTCTCTCCTTGGCAGTTAGAGACCGACACCATTCGTGCGTGAAGTTGGTACAACTCTTATTAATTAAAGACATGATTATTTTTTCAAAAGCTAAGACTATGTTTAATCTGCTGAAATTATGAAAAAAATCGGCAGACCAGGGGGCTATTTATACACAATATCGGCACAGTTTCAATCTGGAAAGGATTCGGAGTCAGCGCTCACCAGCGCCAAACGCCAGAGTCTAGCGTCAAGCGTTAGTAGTAGCGTCTGGCGCCAATGCAAAACGCGTGGCGCCACATGACACTGACGTGTCTTATCAGCGAGCTTTTCAAAAACCGCGTTTTTTGAATGATTCGAATCTGAACAATGGCTTTATGATTTTTTATCCTTTTTTTATATACCCTTTTAATTAATATATTTATTATGTTTTCTTATTTTTTTGGATTTTATTTAGACTTAATTTTAAGTTATTTTGTAAGTCCAATTTTTTATTTTTCATTTTCTTTTTTTTCGAGGGAGAAAGTCGGATACCCTCCATCAATAATAAAAATGACGGAATTTTTTCGCAAAATTATTAATTATCACAATTCTTTGCACACACAAATATGCACATAAAAATGAAAAATTAAATGCAAGATAAATCAAGTCATAAATGCTACATAAATAAGCACATCGTAATATGTATATACAAATATGTCTAATAAATGAGTCAATTAGGCAAAGTTCTATACAAGTCAAAATAAAAAACACACAGGTATAAACTACGGCGCCGGAGGACGCAGATGATGAGAGACGCCCATCATGTCATAGAACTGCGCAGTACGAGGAGTAAAATCTCCACCAGCCCCCAGCTCCAGTCACCTCGTGAGGTGAAAAACTCAGCACAGGACTCGTTCACCCAAGATCGCCCTGAGGCTGAGGCTGCGGAGGCTGCTGCGATGACGAGCCGAGCTTGTACATCCCACTACCTTTAGGAGCCGAAGTAGCCTCTCCCTGGCCTACCGGCTAAGCACGTGCGCCCTCAGCTGAAGAGCCCGAGCCCTCCACCGCCTCGGTTCGAGCAGCCTCAAAACGACCACCCTGATCGCCAGAGCTAGTACGACGACGTCTTAAGCTAGACCTCGCCGGGTCTCTTAGGACCTCATGTCTCGTCCGAATACGAGAAGGAATGGGCTGACCTTGCAAGAACAAACCAAGTCTGAAACAATCAAAATAGAAGCAATAATGCAGAAATAAGAAGGAAAGCTACCTCCTAAACAGCGTCGTCGTGACGACACGTAGCCACATTCGTCATCCAAACGAGCTGGCTCCGGAAGGCGTCTATACACCGTGCCATCACCGTGACCACCTCGTGCGAGAACTGTTAAAGAATTAAAAGTCAGTAATAATGCATAACAGATATCAACAAATTACAAATAAATAACTTACCCGAGACTGGTGGCGAGGAATCGACCGCTCCACGAAGCGCTGATCCTAAGGAGCCGGAGGGATCATCTCCTCAATGGGCCCGTATGTCCCCTGGTAATGGATAGACATACGAGTTGGCACAAACTCAGTAGGCCCAACCTGACAAACGCAAATCAAAGTCAGTAAAATATCACTTGGGGGCTACTTAACAAAAGGTAAAATATGAGAATCATACCGCCACCTCTTAAGACAGAACGGGGGCCAGAGCTTACAGCGGCAGCAACTCCTCCTCATAGCACTGCCTAGGGATCACATGAGAACGCCAAGGGGTGCTAGCCCTCTCGGACATGCTCAGCAGCCTCGTGGCATTGAACATATGACGCGGCGGAGGTGCAGGAACGACGAAAGCATCCGAGGAGTGCTGAAAAGCAACCCTCTCTCCAAGATACACAATCACTCCATACGTCCCTAGGAAGTAGCGACGCTCAGCAGTGTATTGCGCTGCTAACCTAGGGACAACCAAGTCGTTCCATGGCCGATACTGCACAACAGGCTCCTATGAAGAATGCCTGTGAGACGAGAATCTACCAAAGATAATACAAAATTGTTCAACTATGCAAAAAATCATACCGAGAGGATCTGATCTCGAACATAAGCGGTAGACATCTGAACGTGGCGGCCTCCCTTACAGGCGGTCACCGGAAACCCGCGTGGCGACGGTCTCGCCGGCGCAACCGAAGTAAAGTACTCGTAGAACAAGATCTACAAAAGACAAAAATTATCAGCAAGTGTTAACCAAAAGCTTAGAGCTAAACTTTATGGGAGATAAAAGTATACCTCTACAACTCTCCAGAAGCTGGACAGCAACGTTCCCCTTGAAGGACCGGTGTCGACACGAGTCTCACAGCGCTCGAACAAAATCAGCATAGGCTAAGTTGGCCCAGTCATAAGTCTCGATCAAGTGAAGATCACGGACCACAGGCAGGTAGTAAAGCAGCACTCTACTACCCTTGTTAGGGGAAAACGTCCCTGACAACAAGATAAGCGCAAAGATGCGCACCCGCTGCTCTCGGGTGGTCGCATCATCCTCAAAAGTTGTCGTCAAAGTCAATCGGCGAATACCCTTAGCACTGAACTGAGTCGACTCTACCTCAGCATGAGCCTAAACAGCAATCGAACCCAACAACTCCTCAACCTCAGGAGAGAAGACGTTGATGCAAACGACATCGAAGTAGAACTAAACTCCTTTCCCGTTATGAGACTAAAGACGGTCGGGGTGACCATCATCTCACCTCAAGGAAAGTGGAAAGTGTTAGTGGTGTTCCAGTAGAACTCCACTAGGGCACAAGCCACGCGGTGACCCCTGTCAGAAAAAAACATGGCCTCCGCGGCCTAGAACAGCGCAGTCAGCCCACAAGACTCCCATAGAAGTCTCACATCTCCGTCGACGATGATGTGCATCCTATTCAGGTTGCCCAGGGTAGCGTTGCCTGAGCCATGTCAACGTGTCCTACCAGCAGTAATCCCACGCCGCACCCTACGGGCTCATCCCACTCCGGGAGGGGACCAAGAGAAGTGGACGGGTCGGCGTCCTCCTCTACGGGCTCATGCTCCTTTCGTGTGTCTCGGGACCGTGAACCCGAACCTCGCTGTCTAGCCATACTACATTGTGCAAAATCAACATAAATTAAGGTTCTATAGTATCTAAGGTTCTCCTAGCCTCATGATATTATGTACGCAAGAAAACAGAGTACGTAGTATTAAAACAGAGCACAATTTCAAATTGAGCATACACGGTATTTTTCAAGCATTCAAACAATTTCTTGCAATACAATGGTAATTATTGTGACAAATTGGACAAGAATTGCAAGCAAAAACATCAAGAACAAGCCACATTGTGTTCCCGACCTTAAGAGGTCAAACAATGGTGATTTATTCGTTTCTTCACCAAATTGAGTCAAACAAGTATCAAATTACTCTTAGGCAATATATAAACATAATCAAGCGATTTCATGGCATAAAATTTGACAAGCAAAGCGAATTAAGCAATTTATATTTCGAATTTTCAAGAAATTCATGAACAAACATGTGCAAAATTCATCAAAATCGGAGTGAGTTCGAAGAAAACTTACATAGATCGGAAAAATAGATGATAGACGCTTCGATTTGCAACAAATTAGAGCGAATTTGGTTGAGAAACAACCAAAATTGAACACTTTGAATTTCAGCGGCGATTTTCGAAGAGCAAGAGCAGCAGCAGTGAAAATGACGAAGAAAAGGGATAATACGGAAATCTCGACTCTTGCGCCAAATGACAGCTTTGGCGCCAGACGCTAGAGTTTAGCGCTTGGCACTAGTTCCAGCGCCTGGCGCTATAGCAAAAATTATGGCGGCAGCGATATTTTAGCGGCGACAGAATGCTCAGCCACTCAGAACGGTTATTTCGACCTCATACAACAATTTTGGGTTCCTTGGTACACCAGTTAGCCCCACTAAGCAATTTTGCATTATTTAGTAATCGGCTTGATTACAATTGCATAAAGCGATCGACCTGATTAATGATCGTCTCACTTAGCTTAAAGCGCCTAAGCATTTGCTCATCAAAGGCACCGACATAATGGTTCATAAAGCACTACAAGAAAAATGTCTTTTTGTGGCGATTATTTCTTAGCAATTGTACATTCGCTACAATATCCAAGTATGTTTGTGAAACAGTTAAGGAAGTCATATCATTTTACAAACGCCATGGTTTTCCTATATAAATCGATACGGAAAACATAATAATACATATCCACACTATTTTTACACATTTATATAATTTTGAGAAATCATATCATTTATAATCGCCACTAAATCCTAAATGTCGATACGAAAAGCCTTTTCAACACTAGATATATAAATATTGTTTGAAAAAGAATACATAAAATATGTCATAACTTATTGGTGAAACATTTAATATAAGAGTTTGAGGTTGCATGTTCGAATCTTGTAAAGATCATACGCATGTTCTTTTTTTTTTTTTTTTTTTTGAAGAAATTGAGTTAAACATTTGTAGTGATTGTAATCGCTACAGCATACACCACGATTGGATGTAGTTTTTCGTATCGATTATTCAGGCCAACCCTAGCGATATTGAAAACCACTACAAAAGGCTGAGGCAACGGGGGATATTGTATCGAATGACCATTCGTTGGGAAATCTTTATGTTGCAATTACAATCAATACTAAAGGTTAAAATAATCGCTACGAAAAGGTTATTTTCTTGTTGTGGCAAAAGCACCGATATAATGGTTCATAAAATAATAGAGGCACCGACATACTGGTTCATAATTCAAAGCAGCAAAAGCGCCGACGTATAGGCATAGCAAAAACAAAAGATCGACAGGTGTGGGTCTTCGGTAATTTTCCTCGAAATATTAAGCAACAAATGAGGATAGCTTCAGGCGAGGATATCTTCAACGGCGTTCCCTAGCTTGTGGGGAGTTGTCACAAACAACTGGAGGTGATTTCAGGCGAAGTTGTCTTCGATCGTGTTTCCTAGCTTGTGGAAGATGGTAACAAATCGCTAGAAGGTCGTTTTAGGCGAAGCAATCTTCGATGGGGTTCTCTAGCTTGCAGATGTCTATCACGGCAGAATTGGAGGCAGTTACAAGCCTAGCAGTGTTCAGGCGGTATTCTCTAGCTTGTAGAAGATCGTCAAAACAAACAACAGGATGGCGTTCCCTAACTTGCGGAAGGTTATCACAACAAACAACAACGCAACAGCAACAAATCGGTTACTTTAAGAGAGGTGTGCTCGACGGTGCAAGATACGCATTTCTTAACTCTTTTATCTGTTTGAGTAACGCTAGTTTTGCAGGAATCGGCGTTACAAGAGTGATTTAGGATCGCCAAACGTTCTGAATCATTCTCCGTTCCTATCGATACTTTGACTTTTGTTTTTGAAACTTGAGTTTCTCCAAACTCAGTTAAAGTGGGGGCTTCTGTAGACACACATTTGTGTCTTCCCAAAACCAAACCCAGTGATGAGTACCTTTCACGTCGAATCCTAATCGTAAAAAGTGAAAGTGTGGAAAGTTTAGTGTTGCGGTTAGCTTTTAATTCTTTTCTTTCTCTATGTTTTTGAAAAACTATTTTAAGAAAAAAGTCAATACAGTTTTGTTTGGTCCATAGAAAGGGTCCAATAATAGTGTAGTTGGATGGGGGCTTGAAAAGAACTTTCCAACGATATATTATAAGCCCAATTCCGATGAATAACGAGGAAGTTATGGCCAAATTACTAAACTGGGCCCGGTTTGATATTTATATGCGGCCCAATGATCTTGAGGAGGGCCTAATATTGATTTATCATTCCTAATGCAATTAGAATTGATTTTAGTCTTCTAGATTCTTCTAGAAGGTTCTTTTCATTCCTAATTTAATTAGCAATGATAAATTGACTTTAGTTGACTTTTTAGAGTTTTAATAAGAATAAAAGAAATGTTTTTAAGGTAAATACGATTTTGCCCTTCTGTATGGCTAAATTTTATCAAAATTAAGAAAACGCGTGAAACTCGTTTCTAGCGCCTGACAATAAGTTTAGCGCCTAGCGCTAATGCTTGGCGTCTGGCGCTAGCCTTAGCGCCTTGATTCGTTTTTCTGTCTGTCCGGCTAATTTTTTCTATAAATAGCCTCCTAAAACCTCCGTTTTCTATCATAAAAAATCATCAATTTCATCAACAACTATTATTTTTTATTCTCTCTATCAAGATTCTCTTAATATTCTCTCTCTCTCTAGCTTTTTGCAAACAAAATTTCGCATTCACATGACCTAGACCCACCTAGCCAAGTTCGAAGTTGCCATTGCCCTAAACGTGAAAGGTTTTAGTTTCTGAGGGTTTGGTCCCAAATATCTCTTTTAATTATTTAATTTAATTGTTTGATTTATTATTTTCCTTGAAGTTACTAATGTGTGTATTTTGTTATTAGAAAGAGGTACGAGGCATCCAAGTAATTGCTTTAATTGATTTTATTGATTTTATGATATGGAAATCATGTCTAGGTTGTTATTCTGATTCCTAGTGTCATGTTAGGGCGTTATGATTTTCCTAGTATCATGTTTAGGGTAATAACTATAATTTCTAATATCAAATGTGCTAATTACGATTTTTATGATGCATCCTATATTTTTTTTCCTAATATTCATGTCAGTATCATGTTAGGGCTAAATATTTGATCTTTGATGTTTGGTGACATGCTAGGGTTTGTTATTAATCTTGTTAGTATCATGCCTAGGATCTTACTATGATTATTATGCTTTAACATGATTATTATGATTGTGATTATTATTTTTATAATTGTTATTATGATTATTTTTATTATTATTATATTACTTGATATTTTATTGTTATTACTTGATCACGCCTTTTATACATGTTTAAAGGGAATTGGTACTTGTAATCACGCTTAATAAGATAATTAGTAATCTTGTTTAGGGTTAATTTGATTATAATTCAAGTGATCGCCAATAATAGATTTGTTTGTGCATTAATATTCAACCAATATAGATAAACAGGTTTAGGGTAAACCTAATGATTGCATGTTAGTCAGAAAGCGCACATGAATACGATCAGAATAAAGTAGAGGCCTATTATTAGGGCGGGTTCAATCTCTTTTAGATTGGATTTGTACCTTCATCCCCGAACTACCAGTCATGGTTCTAGACCTATTGGAGTTGACGATCTCCTGGATCGTTAAGGGGTGTAACCCTCACCCTGTGAACGTTTACAAGTTCCTAAAACTTGTTGGCGACTCTTTTGCTCTAGCTTCTTTCCCTTTTGACGCCACCGTACTTTAGTATATGATCACAGTGGGGTTAAAGCTAGGGATAATGCTTGAAATATTCCCTACACAACCTAATAGAAGAGAACAAGGGGGAAATTCCTATAACCAAAGAGGAAATGATTATGATTACCATAATAAAAACCAATGGGGAAATAGGAACCAAAGGGACAAAAATCCCCAAGTTAACTACAACAAACAAGGTGGTTATGGTAACCATAACCATAATAACCAAGGAAACTATGGGAATCAAGGGCAATATCACCAAGGGGGAAACTCTAATAATAGGAATAATTGGAACAACAATAATAATAGAGGTTCTTCTATCAAAATGCTTCTAATTCAAATGTGAGAGGTAATATAACTCCATAAGATAACTACTAAGCACAAGCACCACCTACTAGGTGTAGCTTAGAGGAAATGATGGAAAGTCAAACCAAAATGTTCAATATTTTCATGGCCTATAGTGATAAGAAATTTAGTAAAGTCATGACCCATAAATAAATGCTTGAAGCACAAATTTCTCAATTGGCCAATACTTTGAAGAAAGGGACTAGCACTTCCAAACTTCCACCCCATGGACTAGATCCCAAGATTCCTGTAAATGCTATATCAACTAGGATTGGTAATGTGTTGGAAGAGAGTGTTCCTAAGAGAAGCATTGAGAGAATGAACATGAGTGAGCCTCCCCTTAAGTGTGATTTTGAACAAGAGGGAGAGCAATACCATGAAAATGAATTAAAGAAAGAATGTGAGAAAGAAAAAGAATTTGAGAAAGAAAAAGAATGTGAAAAAGAAAAAGATTTTGAAAAAGAGAGAGAAAAGAAAAAAAGAGAGAGAAACAAAACAATTGCAAAAGCTACCATATCCTCACAAATTTGTTAGAAACAAATTAGATGTGCAATTTGGAAAGTTTCTTGAAACATTGAAACAAATTCACCTTTCAATTCCTTTTACCGATGCTATCAAGTAAATGCCTAACTATGCTAGGTTTTTGAAAGATATTTTGAGTGGAAGGAGAAAGTGTGAATTGGTGGAAACGGTGAATCTCACCGAGAATTGTAGTGCAATTATCATGAATAAAATGCCACCGAAATTGAAAGACCCCGGTAACTTTTCTATCCCTTGTGCTATATATAATATACAAATTTATAATGCTTTATGTGATCTTGGGGCTAGTGTTAGCCTTATGCCATATTAGGTATATCAAAGACTTGAGATAGGGGAACCTCTACCAACCAACGTTACCTTACAATTGGTCAATCGTTCTATCAAATTTCCAAAAGTTAAGGTAGAGGATGTTCCTCTAAGGGTGGGAAAGTTTGTAATTCGGTGGATTTTGTTGTGTTAGAGATGGATGAAGAAGTGAACATTCCAATAATTCTAGGAAGACCTTTTATTGCTACTTCGGGTGCTTTAATAGATGTTAAAAGTGCTAAAATTTCACTACAAGTAGGAGATGAAGTGATATAATTTGATTTGAATGAAAGCATGAAATATCAAAGATCTAGTCTTGATAATTGTATGATGATTAATACTATTGATCGATTCTATTGTGACTTATATGCAAGAGTACTTGCTCACTACTAACGACTCCCTTGAGAATGTCCTTTTGAATAAGGAAAACATAGGTGAGCAAGGCAAGGAGATGACATTGTATGAAGGAATGCTAGAAGGAAGTACGGAAGAAAACATTGTGCAAGTATGCATGGGAATCACAAGTGATGATGCTTTGGAAATAGCTACCTCAAGAAAAGGTAAGGTTGTTCCAATGGTAGAGTTGAAACCTCTACCATCACACCTAAGGTATGATTTTTTGGGTCGTAATTCAACTTTTTCGGTAATTGTGAATTCTTCTTTGAATGAGTGCAAAACTCAAATGTTATATGGTTTTTTAAGAACCCACCAAGATGCTATAGGCTATACCATTGATAACCTCAAAATTATTAGTCCCGCTTTATGTATGCACCACATAACACTTGAGGAGGGTGCTAAGCCTTCCATTACGAGGCAAAGGAAACTTAATCCTCAAATGGGGGAGGGGGTGAAGAAAGAAATCACCAAACTCCTTGATACCAGCATCATTTTCCCCATTTCAAGTTCTAGATGGGTTTCCCCTTTTCATGTGGTCCCTAAAAAGGGAGGAATGACTGTAGTTGAAAATGAGAATGGTGATCTAATTTCAACTAGAATGGTGACCGGTTGGAGGATCTGGATAGACTATAGCCGTCTAAATGCATCCACTAAAAAGGATCATTTTCCTCTTCTTTTTATCGACCAAATACTTGAAAGACTAACCAGGCACAAGTATTATTGCTTTCTTGATGGTTTTTCGGGTTTCTTTCAAATTCCCAAAAACCCAGATGATCAAGAGAAAACAACTTTTACTTGTCCATATGGTACTTTAGCATATAGGAAGATGTCATTTGGACTTTGCAATGTACAGACAACCTTTCAAAGGTGCATGATGTGTATCTTTGGAGACATGCTTGAGGCCGAAATGGAAGTGTTCATGGATGATTTTTCGGTAGGGGGCCTTTCATTTGAAGATTGTTTGTCCAATTTGGGAAAAACTTAGCAAGACGGGAGAAGGTCAACGTGGTCCTAAATTGGGAAAAATACCACTTGATGATTGAAAAGGGAATCTTCCTTGGTCACAAGATATCAAGAAAGGGGATTGAGGTCGGCAAGGCCAAAGTTGAAGAGATTGAAAAATTGCCACCTTTAATTAATGTGAGAGAAGTAAGATCTTTTTTGGGGCATGCCAGGTTCTATAGGAGATTTATCAAGGATTTCTCACAAATTGCTAGAAACCTAAATGAACTTCTTCAAAAGTATTCCATCTTTATTTTTGATGAAAAGTGTCTTTATGCTTTCAACAAATTAAAGGAGGCTTTGATCTCTACTCCAATCGTGCAAGGGCCAAGATGGGATTTGCCGTTTGAACTTATGTGCGATTCTAGTAATGTTGCAATTAGAGGGGTGTTGGGAAAAAGAATTGAGAAGAAGCTTCATGTCATTTACAACATGTCTTAGACCTTGAATGAAGCTCAACAAAACTACACCACAACGGAGAAAGAGTTTCTTGCCGTAGTTTATGCTTTTGAGAAATTTTGGAACTACCTCATTGGTTCCAAACTATTGTTTACACCGATCATGCGGCTATTAGGTACCTTGTGGAAAAGAAAGACTCCAAACCTCGTCTTCTTCGATGGGTCCTATCTCTCCAATAAGTTCATGTTGAAATTTGTGACAAGAAAGGGGCCGAGAATGTTGTTGCGGACCATCTTTCCCGATTAGAGAATGTGAAAGCTAGTGATGATAAAATCCCCATATGTGATGAATTGAGAGATATGTGCTTTATATCTTGAATAAAAAAGAGATTCCTTGGTTCGCCGACTTGGTGAACTATTTGGCTTGTGGAGAATTCCCTTCCGATTTCTCTAAGAACTAAAGAAAGAAGCTAAAGAGGGAAGCAAGACACTATGTATGGGATGACCCTATTCTCTACAATATAGGAGCACATGGTTTTCTCCGTAGGTGTGTTCCGAATGAACAAGTGCAAAGTGTGCTCAAGATGTGCCATTCCGATCTATGTGGAGGGCATATGGGAGCCAACAAAACAGCGTTAAAGGTCTTGCATAGTGGTTTGTGGTGGCCTCACATCTTTAAAGATTCTTGGGGCTTTGTGAAAACTTGTGACCGGTGTCAACGAACCGGCAACATATCCAAGCGTAATGAGATGCCTCAACAACCTATTCTTGAGCTAGATTTATTTGATGTATGGGGTATTGATTTCATGGGGTCATTCCCTACTTCTTATGGAAATCAATACATCCTTGTGGCGGTCGATTACGTATCAAAATGGGTTGAAGCCATTGCCTCCCCAACTAATGACCACAAGGTAATCATGAAGATGTTCAAGAAAGTCATATTTCTAGGATTCGGAATTCCTAGAGCGGTGGTAAGTAACAACGGTTCACATTTTGTTTATAGTGCTTTTCAAAAGATGCTAAGAGAACATGGGGTTCACCAAAGATTCGGCAATACCTATCATCCAAAAACTAGTGGGCAAGCGGATGTGTCTGTAAGGAGGGAGTTCCCATCGTAAAAGGGTCCTTCCATAGATGCCCATGGCCGTTAAAAAGCCTAGGACTTTACACTTGTTAGGGTGTATGATGGGTGTCATAAATGGAACCCATTTGATGAGAATTTAGATTGTTTTCACCTTCTTTTCATGGCTTTCATGCTTAATAAATGCATAGTTTTATGGTTTTGATCTTAGTTTTACCTTTCTTATTTTATTTTGTAGCTTTTGTGCATTTCTATGGTTTTTCTAGTCTTTTCTCCTTTATTTGCTCTATTTTCGTGGTTGTAGGTATTGTACGAGGTTCGGGTCTTGATATTAATGATTTACTAAGGTGGAGGAAGCCTTTGTAGCATGCTCATGGCAATAGGAAAGTTCTAGATGCAAGGAAGTGGATTCTCTAAGTTCTAGCTCTTGCGCTCTCAAGTCGTGCTCTCATGAAGATGGGGTGTTGAACCCACAATCAAGTGCTTTTGGGACTTCCTCTCTTAGTGTTGAAGGCACGAAGCCGTGAAAATATCGAAGAAACCCAGAAAGATGCGGGCGCGGGCGCGCCTTCCCGGGTATTTTCTTGCTCGGTTTTTTTTTCACGCCCTCTATAAATATCATTGTAACTCGATTTTTGAGGTATGTTTTAGAAGTATTATTCTAGTTTTTAATCATGTTCTTAGCTAAGTTGAGAGCTTCTCTCTCTAGTTTTAGAGTTAGTTTAGAAGTACATTTTAGGGAGAGAAAGTGAGGAATTTCAATGGTGATTGAAAGTTTGAATATTCAATGGTGAAAATTGTGTTGGAGATCTTCTCTATTATTAATGAGCATTTTTAACTATATGTCATTTTATTGCTTTGTTTGATTTCATATTTGTTTGGTTTGATTTTGATGTTTTATTGTTGGTTAGTGTAATTGTTCTTCATACATTGTTGATTCTTAATTTCTTTAGTTGTTTGTTGATTAGATGATGATGTTAGTGTAGTTGTTTGCTAGGAATTGGGTGAAACTTTTATGATTGATTGATTGTGCTTAATTTTTGAATTATGTTGATTAATTGTTGAGATTAAATCGATTAATGGAAGTTTTCATGTGTGTAATTCGATTAGGCCTTGAGAATTATGCCAGATTGCATTGTAGTATCTAATCATACGGACCATTGATTTATGAATTGCAATTGTCGATTGAGCTTGATTAGTGATGCTCCTAGTTAGATTCTCACGTAGTTGGCGCTAGTTTGACCTTTAGGAGATAGCATGTTGACTCTTTTGATTGAGCTTGCTATTAGTCTTCACAAGCATAGACTTCCATGTATTTTTGAGTTGCTACAATTATCATGATTTCTTGTTGATCCCATTCCTAGTGCTTTATTTGTTTGGTTTCTTTGTTTGTTAGTTGTTAGTGTTCTTTCTTTATCTTTGTCTTCGACCTAGCTTAGGCACATAATTAAGAGCGCTTGAACATTACCATTCCTTTGGGTTCGATCCTTTACTTGCCTCTATACTTGTATATATGTTTGTTAAGTGTTTTTAAATTTAGTTTGATCGAGGGAGGATTAGTTTCAATGACCTAGTTCCACCCCTCGTTAAAATGGCGCCGTTGCTGGGGAACGGTGTCTTTGTTTGGGTGTTTTTGATTGCTTGAGTCTAGGTCTTTGTATATAGTTTTCTTTTTATTTGATTTTTGTTTGTTTTGTAAGCAAAAAATGGCTTGTTTCTCATTTCCTCAATATGACAATGAGCCATTTTGTGAATATTTCCATAGACTTGAGGGATTTCTGGACTATAATCATTGTAGTCTTTGGGAGGCTTGTGAGATTTGTTATTTTTTTTGAATGAGTAAATTAGGGACATAGTTGAAGGAATGCATGATGGTAGATTTAGAGCATTTTCTATTAATGATGCATGGGTATTCTATGTTTGGTTTGCTTAGAAAGTTCAAAATGAGGGTAATCATGCTTCTAATTTTGATGTGCAATGTGTTAATTCTTCTAATGCTATAATGATTTCCCATGATGTGTCACATGATCCCATAGTTGAACCTAGAACAAATGCTTCCAATTCTATTTCCTCTTTTGTTCATGATGATGAAGTACATGCTCAAGTTAATGCTAATGGTGTGTTTCAATTTTCTTCATTATTTGCCATGTCTTCTGGTGATTTAGTTCATTTCCTTAATAACGAATCTCATATGCTTAATTGTTCCCTCTCTCCCCTATTTAACAAAAATGCTCATGATTTTAATGTGCATGGTCCTACCCTTGATTGTGACTCTTCTTTTACTATTGATCACCCTCTTTGCGTTTTCATTCTCCAAACTCTTGTGATGAGTCTCTAGTCCGCTAAAGCCAAATTGATGAATCTTTGAGGGATTTAGAGATAAATCCTAATCTTAGGCCCTTAGAGAGACAAATGATGGAAACTTTAAGGAGCCAATTGGAGATTATTAGAGAGGATGAGGATCTTTTAAATGGAGAATTAAAAAGAAAAGAAGAGTTGGAAAATGAATTGTCATCCTTGATGCTTGTATGTGAAAAATCCCTATCTAATGTGTGTGTTGAGGATGATGATGATGATTTTGAGCAACCAAGAGAGGGTGAGGATCCCTTTGGTTAGCATTTTAGTGATGGTGAAGGAGTTGAAAACCAAGAGAGTGTTGAATTTGATTATCCTAACCCTCCTTCTCATATTGATGAATCTCTTGTGCATGATTGTGATTTTTCTATCCATGAGTATCTAGACTCGTTTGAGGTTATGTCCAATGCGTTCTTTGAGAATCAAAAGAAAACTCATAGGCTTTTAAATGAGTTCATTGAGGATGCTTCATGGGAGAGAGATGAGTTTGAAATGAATTTGCATCAATTCAAGCATGGTTCTGAGACCTTGCGCTTTAAAGTTGTTGAGGGAGTTGTTTTTCAAAGTTGTGATGGAGGGGATTATGTAGTTCCCCTTGGAAGTTGGATGTTTGAGGTAGATGGAGATCATGAGTGTTCATCTTATGAGGACTCTATGACTGATTTCCATGCTCTTATTGGTGATTTAAGGCATAATGGTAATAAAGAGTTCATTTGTGAGACCATAGCCCCCATTCATTCTTCTCATGTCCTTTGTTTAAGGAGATTCAACCATATCCCTTACATTCCTATTTCCCTCCCTTCTTTTGTCCATAAGCCTATTGGGGACCCCCTTGTCTATGATGATTTGTATGTGGCTTATTTGTCCCCAAGTGAGGAAAAGGGTGATGTTGCAACCCAAAAATATTGTGAGGAGAGTTTGCCTTCTTCTTCTTCTTCTTCTTCTTCTTCTTCTTCTTCTTCTTCTTCTTTTTCCTTTTCTTATTTTGTTGAATTTTCTTTTGATTCTTTTTCCTTTTCTTGTCATCTCTCTCCTCATAGGTTTGCACTAAGCTTGTTGCATGCCTTATTTTTTTATGTGCATACTTGCTTTCATATGAAATGTCTAGTAGTGCATTTGACAAGCTCTTGCGTGCATTAAATTATTATTTTCTAGAGCGGTCAATCTTGGACCTTAAGCAAGCCTTTCTCGGGAAGTAACCTTTGATTTATTTCTTTCATTATCTTTTCTTTTTAGAATAGATTTTCTCTCATGAAAATGTTTGTGCGCCTTTTGCTAGGTACATGACTTGATATACTTTGGTGCTTCGATTTGGATCAAGAATCAAGGAAGTTTGACTCCTAATTTTACTAGCATATAGAAGGCAAGGTTCAATTCTAAAGGAAATTAGCTTTGAAAGGTTTAATTGGGTCATTTGCGGGTATTTACACCCACCTATTATCCGGTAATATCTTTCCTTGCTCTTTCTCAAGTGGATGATGACTTGTTTGATATATGTTGGTTTGTTGGATTGATCTTCTTGTTTTCCCTCCCATGGTTTCTATCATTAATGTTTGAGTGTATTGTCTCATTCAAGCTAAGGGGAGGGTATTCTATCATGTTTAATGGGATGTTGATTCATATATGCTATGAACCTTTGCATATGCTTTTCCATGTTATTATATTTTGAAAAACTCCAAAAAGATTTTTGTTTTTATTAAGGCAAATTTGCAATATGTCTTTGTTTTGTTCCTGCTTTGGACATAATACTTTTTGACTTGTATAGTTGAATGCTTTTCTTCTTAAATGGTAACGGTGTGCACGGTTTGAGAGTATGTTTGGTTGATTCTAGGATAGAGTATGCTAAGGTAGTCATTTAGGACTATAGGGACCTTGAAGCCGGATTATATTTGTTTTTGAAAATTTGCAATTGCCCCCTTTTGGTGAATTTGAAGCTAATAGTGGGTTTTTGCTACAACCTTGTGAGGTTTCATGATTTTCAAGCCTGCTACATATTTTGCATGAGCGGCATGGATCCTTGACTATTACGGACCTAATCTTGAATCTTGACTCATAATTCTCAAACAAGAGACCGAACCATCAAGTGATGACAAAGGCATCTTTTCAGGGTGGTAATTTATCTTTTCTAGGTTAATTTTCTTCTTTTAGTTCATTGGGTTTTCATTTGCCTTCTTGCTAACCATTTGAGCCTTTTCCCTTCTTTTTAAGTCACATCTTTAGACCGAGCCTCCAATGGTATCCACCCACAAGGACAATACCGAAAATACCGAGCCTCCAATGGTATCCACCCACAAGGACAAACATCGACTTTTAGGTCCGCTACCTTGGAGTTAGCAAGGTCCGACCATAACCCGAGTGATTAAATGAGTTCAAAGGTTTGCACAATGGTGATGCCTTTTTCAACTCTCACCCAAGTGATTTTCCCAATACCCTAAATTGGGTATTTATAGGGAAAACAAGAGAGTGAAAAGGCTCTTCCATCAATGTGGGAAAATTTGATTTGTCCATTTTATTTTAATGCTAAAATAAAATGAATAATCAAACTAGTAATAAATCAACAAGTGGCAAGCTCATGAGAGAGGTTAGGTGAGGACCATTTGGAGGAGGGGGGACCAAACTTGCTCCCCACTCCCTCTCCAAAAACTGGCCACCTCATTCCTCAAGCCTCGCCTTACAATGCTTCACATGGCACCACACTTGGGCACCAAGGCACCCCAAGGTGGGCTGCCACGTGCGGCTGCCAGCAACCCAGCACAAGCGTGCGTGCTGCTTGGCGCCGCTGGCCAGTAAGCCCAGCACAACTTGTGCGGGCTTCTTCCGCACTCGACCAGCAAGCCGCGCATCAATTTTGCGGGCTGCTTGCTGAGTGCCGATGCACCTTGCGCGCGTTGGCCAGCTCTGCTAGCATGCTATGCTAGCACACACCAGCCAACCTAGGCTCGGCTTTGTGCGCATGCTAGCCACCATACTATACCAAATGCCCCTAGCACTCGGTTTGCTCGGGGCATTCCGATGCTAGGGGTATTTTGGTCTTGTTGATTTATTATGTTCGTGTCTTGTGTTTTATTATTTTTATTCGACTTCCGACGCTCGGTTTCGACGCTCTAAGCTCGAATTTCTGACGTCTAAATAATTAATACTTGGGCGACGAATTAATTTCTTCTGAATTAATTCGTCGAGTCGGTTCGTATATTTGCTAGGCTGTGACCCGAAGGGTTCAGTCAAGATTAAGCTGTAATATTAATTATACATTAATATTACTGATCGGAAGCGACCTCCACCCAGGCATTCCGATCACTTGACCTTGCTGAATATATTAACTTTCTAAAAATTTTAAACCTTCTACTAGAATAATACACTTGTTCGAAGGACCCCATTCCTTTCAATCTCCCACTTGTCCTTCCGGACAAGTGAGCATTTAGTGTATCGCCTTTTTCCTATGTCTCTTCATGTCCTCTTCATGAACTATAAGGTAAGATTATTTTGTCATCCTTATTACGTCAAGAAGTGTTTCTCGATTCCAAGTCCGACTGTCAATAAACTAATGATTTCTAAAATCTATCCGAGCACGACCATCCATTTTACAGTCTCGCTCTACGAGAGGCCTTGTATACAACAAAGACATTTTCCCTTTTTTAGTAGGGGGACATTCCCAGTCTTGTAATGTAGCTCCTCTTACTGAGAGTACCTAGCCGCTCGAGTGTTGCCGTTATAATCCCCTATTACGGCAGACGTTTGACAATGTCAAAACGGACTAGTACTCAAACAAGAGAACTCACAATACTCATGGTCAAGGAATTAGGTTCCTATAGCCATAATAAGAAGTATACTTATGACGATTTTTAATCTCTTAAAGTATTCTCATAGGTCAATCCAGTACGATTCTAAACCAATACATGTGCAAATGATTTATGACAATCATGTCCTCGTAGCACAAGAAACAGTGCTATAAATCAAACTACACACTAATCTCAATTGGTTATTAATCATCCATCGTTTAAATGACCTCGTTTAGGGAGAATTTTTTATTATAATATTCAATGTTTACTTAATAGGTGTTTCCTTATTAAGACTGGTCTTGATACCCTATTTTGAATATTCCAAGAATCAAATGGACTCATTATTTAATCCTAAACCACAATTAAATAGCAAACGGAGTAATAAAATATTGCATGAAATTTATATTACTTCAAAACATGAATAATTTTTCTTAGTGTCTTACATTAAGTGTTCAAAATTTAACTAAAACATTAAATAGGGGAATCAAAGCCAGTCTCCTACATGCCTGATTTCCATTGCCTCAATGTGCTTGTTGTGCTTCACCTGAGGCAAAGGTCTAGTAAGTTGATCGGCTACGTTGTCATCCGTTCCAACTTTGCAAATTCTGATTTCACCTTCTGATTTCCATTCTCGAATCAGTTAAAACCGCTATTTGACATGTTTGACTTTTTGATGTTCCCTTGGCATTCTGGCATGAGCAATAGCTCCATTATTGTCACAATAGAGGGCTATTGGACCCTTTATGGAGGGTACAACATCAAGTTCACCAATGAACTTACGAATCCAAACAGTCTCCTTAGCCGCTTCAGCAGCTGCTAAGTACTCGGGTTAAGTCGTAGAATCTGCAGTTGTACTCTGCTTGGCACTCTTCCAACTAAACGCTCCTCCATTCAGACAGAACACATATCCAGATTGCGATTGAAATCGTCTCTGTCTGTCTGAAAGCTTGTGTCGGTATAACCTTCAACAACTAATTCTTCTGAACCACCATATACCAAGAATTTATTCTTGTTCCTTTTCCGGTACTTTAGGATATTCTTGGCCGCAGTCCAATGGGCCTCTCCTGGATCTGATTGGTAACGGCTCGTAGCACTTAAGGCATATGATACATCTGGCCTAGTACATATCATGGCATACATGATTGATCCAATAAGCGAAGTATATGGAATCAGATTCATTCTTTCTTGCTCATCAAGTGTCTGTGGACACTGCTTCTTGCTCATGGTTATGCCATGTGACATTGGCAGGTGACCTCTTTTGGCCCTATCCATGCCAAATCGAGAAAGTACCTTATCAATATAAGTACTTTGACTCAATCCAATCATCCTTTTTGATCTATCCTTATAGATATTGATGCCTAGTACGTATTGAGCCTCTCCTAAGTCTTTCATTGAGAAACATTTTCCAAGCCAGGCCTTTACAGACTCTAACAATGAAATGCTTCTTGTAAGACTCTAACAATGAGCAATATGTCATCGACATATAAGACTAAGAAGGCGATGTCATTCCCACTGACCTTCTTGTAAACACAAGATTCATCTGGATTCTTGATAAAACCTAACTTACCGATATCTTCATCGAATCGCAGATTCCAACTTCTGCTACCTTGCTTTAGTCCATAAATGGTCTTCTTAAGCTTACAAACCTTCCATCATTGTTTTGGTCGACAAAACCTTCTAGCTGTGTCATGTACACAATTTCTTCTAAAATACCATTTAAGAAGGCGGTTTTGACGTCCATCTTCCATATTTCATAGTTATAATTTGCAGTAATCGCTAGGAGGATCCGAACGGATTTAAGAATTGCGACTAGTGAAAAGGTTTCATCGTAATCAATACCATGAACTTGTCTATAACCTTTTGCCACCAATCTAGCTTTGTAAATTAATACATTTTCATATTTGTCGGTTTTCATCTTGAAAATCCACTTACATCCGATAGGTGTATAACCTTCGGGTAAGTCAACCAAGTCCCAGACTTGATTTTCAAACATGGATCCGTTTCAGAGTCAGTGCTTGCCATCGCTTGCTTGTAGGTTGCTGGTTCATCTCCATCCATAATCATGATGTCCTTTGATATCTCGATTAATATTAAACCAAGATATCTATCAGGTTGAGATCTCGGCCTCTAAGACCTACGTACAGTAATTGATTGAGCATTTGCTTTGTCGGTTTTACTTTGCACATTTTGACCTGCGTCAACAGATGTTATTTGAGCACTTTGACTGTCATTCTAATTTTGTTGCTCATCCTCACGAACTTCGTCGAGTTTTATTTTCCTCCCACTTGTCATTTTGGAAAGGTGTTCCTTCTCCGAAAAGACATCATCGCGAGCAACAAACACTTTGTTCTCCTATTTTATGTAGAAGTAATACCCTTTGGTTTCTTTTGGGTAGCCCACAAAGTAAACCTTATCATATTTGGGATGAAGTTTGTCAGAAATCAATTTCTTGACATATGCTTTGTATCCCCAGATCTTTTGAAAAGACAACCTAGGAGGTTTCTTTGTCCATAATTCATATGGAGTCTTTTCTACAGCTTTTGATGGTGCACGGTTTAGTGTTAGTGCCACATTTACAAGTGCGTGTCCCTAGAAAGAGATAGGAAGATCACTAAGAACCATTGTTGATCGTACCATCTCCAACAAGGTTCGATTTATCCTTTCGGATACTCCGTTCCATTGAGGAGTTCTTGGAGGTCTCAATTCTCAAAGTATACCTTTTTCTTTCAGATGGTCATCGAATTCATGGCTCAAGTATACACCACAACGATCCAATCGAAGGGCTTTGATTTTCTTGCCAAGCTGATTTTCAACTTCACTCTTAAGTTCTTTAAACTTTTCAAACGATTCATATTTATGTGACATTAGGTAGACATAACCATATCTACGATAGTCATTTGTGAAGGTGATAAAATATCGGTATCCATTTCTTGTGGTTGAGCTCATTGGTCCACACACATCAGTGTGTATTAGACCTAATAAGTCTCCTGCCCTTTCTCCTAGCATGGAGAATGGCTGCTTAATCATCTTGCCTAATAAACATCCCTCGCAATTTTCAAACGATTCTAAATTGAATGAGTCAAGAACACCTTCTTTTAGAAGTCTCTTGATGCGTTTGATGTTAATGTGGCCAAGACGACAATGTCACAAGTAAGTTGGGTTTGACTCCATGGTCTTAGCTCTTTTGGTAGTATTATTCACATTATAAACTTATTTGTCCAGATCAAGCACGTAGAGACCATTTTCAGAATGTACAATACCATATAAAACATTACCGAGATAAAATGTACATTCATTGTCTTTTACTCGAAATTCAAAACCCTTGGCGTCCAACGTCGAAATTGAAATGATGTTTTTGGTAATGTTGGGAACATAATAAACGTTATCTAGTTCCAAAAAAACCCTGGTGGGCAAAGACAAACTGAGAGTTCCTACAGATACGACATTAATTTTGGCTCCATTGCCGACCCGGAGTTCAACCTCTCCCTTCTCTAGCCTTCTAGCGTTCCTTAGTCCCTGAGAATTGGAACAAAGGTGTGAGACACATCCGGTATCTAATACCCATGATGCTAATTTAGTGAAGTTAAAGTCTATAACGAATATACCTGATTCAGAAGCAACAGTTCCATTCTTCTTATCTTCCTTGAACTTGAGGCAATCTCTCTTCCAATGTCCTTTCTTCTTACAGTAGAAGCATTCGAAATCAGATTTAGAGGATACTACCTTCTTCTCTTTGTTATCCTTGGTAGCTTTAGGCTTAGGCGGACAGGTTTTACTCTTGCCCTTCCCCTTAAAGCCTTTCTTCGTTTGCCTGAGAATTTGAACGGCTTGCCCTTTTTTTATAATGAAAATATCATGCTTCCCCTCATCCTTGAGCGTTTTCTCTGCTTGCTTCAACATACCATGAAGCTCAGTGAGGGTTTTCTCTATGCTGTGCATGTTATAATTCATCTTGAATTGATCATAGCCTTTGTGCAGCGAGTGGAGAATGATGTCAATTTCCATCTCGGTTGAATACCTTGCATCAAGCCTTCCCATGTTCTCAAACAATCCTATCATTTTGAGTACATGTGGGCTGATTGGCTCTCCTTTCTTGAGCTTGCTCTCAAGGATCTGCCTGTGGGTTTCAAACCTTTTAGTTCGGGCCTGCTCTTGAAACATATTCTGCAATAAAGAAATGATCTCAAAAGCTCTCTCCTCAAAGAAAGTCTTTTAAAGCTCTTGAGACATTGTGGCCAACATGATGAATTTGACATCTCGATTGGCACTTTGCCATCGATTTAAGGCAGCCTGAGTCACCTCCTCATTGGGAGCCTCGGGCATTTCCTCATCAAGGACATATTCCTTTTACTCTTGCATGAGAATAATTCGCCAGTTCCTTTGCCAATCAAGAAAATTTGGCCCACTCAACTTCTTCTTGTCGAGAATTGAGCGTAACGAGAATTGGTTGTTTGAGTTATTTGAAGACATTATTCTACAATTGAAAGAATTTGTAATGAAATACCATTCATGAAATTTAAATAATATTGAATTCATGCATTTTAATCAAACTTATTTAAAGCGTCTTATTCATACATTTAAAGGTGTCCCCAATTTGGTGAGAATAAATCGATTCCAAGATCCGAAGAAACAAAGACTGGTAAAGAATGCTTTGGCTTGTCTTAACACTCAATCTCCTAAGGTAAGTAATGCTTTTCTAATGGCTCCAATCAACTCTTGGTTCAATAAATCGTCGCATCTAATGCTCTCTCAACAATTTATTCACTTTGCCACGACATGTTATGACTCCATCACTCATATCGTTAAGTACAACCAAAACCAACTTGCATACCCGGTATGCCATACTTTCTAAGAGAGGTAGTGATGCCTCGCTTTGGCATAGCCAACCACTACCCTCGTTCGGCCGGTAAGTGTTGTTTTGGAATGGAAAGATTTTACTCAATATTTAGGGACCTAGGGTTTATATGTTGGTTGATTTAAGTGAGCTTAATTAATCATCACAAAATTCGAAATCCTAAACATGCATCTAACATATAATTCTTATACATAAACATATATATATATATATATATATCGAAAACATAAATATAGATGCATTTGGCAACTAGCATGACCCCTTGAGAACTTCAAATCTTCAAAAGGTCTTCATTTTCAACTTCATGGCTACGTCTTCCAAGATACTCCATCTTCAAGACTTGACCATAATTAAATGCAACTACTAGTATCTACGATTAGGACTAATCTAAATATTAAGGTACAAAAATACTCAACGGTTCGCAGACCGTATTTAGATTTACAAAAATATATCACGGATCGCAGTCCGTATTCTCTATCCTAATGGGGCCCCACTAGTTGCCATCTCATAAAAGCTGTGAGAGAATATGCATTCCATTCATCCATTCACTATTTGTGAATGGCCCATGAATTTTACAATGGTAAACAAGTAACAATGCAAAAAACACGCGTGAACTAGTAACTAATCTAGGTGGTTAATCCAATTAACACGCCTAATTAAAACTAGTAGAAGTTGTTTTAACCGGTTATGTAAATAAGCCCAATTTAATATTTGAAGCTCCCACTAAATTCCGCATCCAGCTTAATTAATCCAATTAATTAAGCCGGTAATTCCCAAAATTTGTCAAAATATATTTTGTCAATGCTGCTCAAAACCGAGGCCTAGCCTTCAAAATTTATTAAAATAATTGAAACAAATTAGATTAATAAAATAAATTAAAACGAAAATTTTTTAAGCAAAAATACGTAGTCCAAAATGTCTAAGTATCTAGCACTAAGACATAGAGTGCTCACATTTCGCACAACCGTTAGATGCTCAATGAATGTGGGAGTGGGCCCGATGTCGCTAAGTGTTACATCGCCCACATCAGTGAACTTTCACACATAAAAAACGTGGCCCTTGATGGCCATGTTAAACAAATTCATTGCACTACATTGCTTCGCGAGCAACGTCTACGCATACCCCTAATTACACAATGCATGCACCAAGTCCAAACGATGCACCACGTGCTCGTTCCCCGCATCACCGCGCCATAGCAACCCCAAGTGCACGCAACACAACACACACACACGCACGCACATGGTAGCGTGCTGCTGCTGTGATGCGTTGCTTGTGCTGCTGCTGCTGTGCTGCGTTGCTTGTGCTGCTTCTGCTTGCGGCCGCGCGCACTAGCCACGCAATGGCTGCATGCACAGGGCATGGCAGCCCCTTGGTAGCCACATGCGGCTGCTATGCAACCCGGGTAGCCAAGGGCGTTCATGCCTTGTGTTGCGTGCCATTATCCTCGGGATTTGATCCCCAAAATTTTTGCGTGACTTTCGAAAGTAATTCTAAATTAATTTTAGAACTAACTTATTGAGCAAAATTAAAATTTAAACATGTCTAACTCAAATAAAATTTTTAAAGTGCATGCAACAAAAATAATTCCCAAGAACAATTCTTTAATTAAATTGGTTTAACTTGGTGCAACAAAAATAATATGGAAAATACTCACTATTAATTTAATTAATTTAAATTAACTTTGAGTTTTGACAAATATGAGAAAGTTGGAAAAATGAACATAAACTCAATAAAGATTCCAACTTTAATACTTGTGAATCCTTGAAAAATTATATCTTCCAATATGAAGATAAATAATTTTTCTATCACAAAGTTTCAAACCTTATGATTCCAATCAACTAAAAAATGATTAAATCAATAAAGTTTAACAAAAATTCATGGAATTTAGTAATATAAAGTTTCAATCACTAAACATAATTAAAGATTGAATCTTTAATACTTGGAAGCCTCAAAGAACAACAATTTCACACTTAATGCAATTAGTTTGCAATTATGTGAAAAATAAAACCAAGCATTCAAGCACAAATTACTACAAAGTAACCATGTCTAAAGAGGTTTAAAACTGCATATAAAATATGTATTGAACCAATTACATAACCACCATAATATGCAATTAATTTTCAAAGGTAGAAAGACTTAAAAATTTTCGTAAAAACAAAAAAACCCTCGAAAATAGCATTTATGGTCGTTTTTTGGCTAAAAACCGCGTCCTATAAAGCTCAAACCATTTCCAGAACACATCTCCCAAAATTCACTATTTTTGGTTCGAAATCTGGGTTCCGGGTTGAAGGTAGCTTAAATACGAGGTTAAAATAGATAATACGAGCTAGTAATCTAATTAGCAACTTATAACAGAAAAATAAAGCCATAAAAATCACCTTGAAAAATATTATGATTTAAAAAATAAACGAGCGTGGCTCCGATATCGCTGTTTGAGTTTGGTAAGTCCAACTTACCGCGGAAACGACCCCGACCCAAAGAACCACTCGCAATTATTAAAACCATAAAGCATAACAAATAAACATACAAGGATAGAATCGTAATTTGCCTTTGACGCGTGCTTCACCCGACCTAATGGGCTCTTACTTGAAATCTTTAGCTCCGAAAATACCGAGCCTTCAACTATATCTACCCACAAAGGACGAACACCGACTTTTAGGTCCGCTACCTTGGAGTTAGCAATGCAAGGTCCGACCAAAACCCGAGTGATTAACTGAGTTCAAAGGTTTTCACAATGGTGATGCCTTTTTCAACTCTCACTCAAGTGATTTTCCCAATACCCCAACTTCGGTATTTATAGGAAAAACAAGAGAGTGAAAAGGCTCACCCATCAATGTAGGAGAATTTCATTTTTTAATTTTATTTTAAAGCTAAAATAAAATAAATAATCAAACTAGTAATAAATCAACAAGTGGCAAGCTCATGAGAGAGGTTAGGTGAGGACCATTTTGAGGAGGGGGGGACAAAACTTGCTCCCCACTCCCTCTCGAAAAACCGGCCACCTTATTCCTTAAGCCTCCCCTAACAATACTCCACATGGCACCACACTTGCGCACCAAGGCACCCCAAGGTGGACTGCCTTGTGCGATTGCCAGCAGGCCTAGCACAAGCGTGTGTGCTACTTGGCGCTGCTGGCCAGCAAGCTCAGCACAGCTTGTGCGGGCTGCTTGCGCACTCGGCCAGCAAGCCGCGCATCAATGATGCGGGCTGCTTGCTTAGTGCCGTTAAACCTTGCCACGTTGGCCAGCGCTGCTAGCATGCTATGCTAGCATTGGTGCGCTAGCACGCACCAGCCAGCCTAGGCTCGGTTTGGTGCGCATGCTAGCCACCATTCTATACCAAATGCCCCTAGCACTCAGTTTGCTCGGGGCATTCCAATGCTAGGGGTATTTTTGTCTTGTTGATTTATTATTTTCGTGTCTCGTATTTTATTATTTTGACTCGACTTCCGATGCTCGGTTTCGACGCTCTTAGCTCGAATTTCCAACGTCTAAATATTTAATACCCGGGCGACGAATTAATTTCTTCCGAATTAATTCGTCGAGCCGGTTCGTATATTTTCTAGGGTGTGACTCGAAGGGTTCAGTCAAGATTAAGCTATAATGTTAATTATACATTAATATTACTGATCGGAAGCGGCCTCCACCAAGGCATTCCGATCACTTGATCTTGCTGAATACATTAGCTTTCTAATAATTCTAAACCCGCTATCAGAATAATAAACTTGTTCGAAGGACACCATTCCTTTCAGTTACAACCATTGGGAAAGACCTTTCGACCTAGAGGTTGAGTCACATTTTTAGGGAGGGCATTATGAGTTAAAGCCTAAGGATATGGGATGCAAAGTCAAGATGTCGAGAAACCTCAAATCTATTTGTTTTTCCGGTTCCTTCGAGGAACTATAGAGACGCTCACTAAAGAGTAGATTTGAAGCTAATTGGGAGAAGTGCTAAAATGTGTTGAGATGAAAGTGAATTGCATTTCTTTAGTTCTCTATGCTTAGCATATCCTATGTTTCAATCAACCTTAGATATCTTAGAACGTGCACTCCCTTACTTGTTTAGAAAGATTTGCATTTATTTATGCTTTTACATTTAGAAAAGTCCTTTCATGAACATTTGTTTGCTTTTCTTGTATTTTAGTTTCTTTTTCGTGCTTTGCCTTGTTTGCATTATTACGAGAGTTATAGGTTAATCTCTTAGGACACCTTTACGATAGCATCACTCGTCCTCTAGGGCGATCGAGGGGTTTAAATGGCTTGTCTTTAGTTGCTAAAATTGACCGTGATTCCTACGAAAGTGAGTTAGTGTATATTCTTGTCTCTTCTCTTCTTTTTGTTTGTTTGAATAAGGTCATCATTTTTTCCTTGGTTTTGTTTTGCTCGAGGACGAGCAAAAGGTAAGCTTGGGGGTATTTAATGGGTGTCATAAATGGCACCCATTTGATGAGCATTTAAGTTGTTTTCACCGTCTTTTCATGGCTTTCATGCTTAATAAATGCTTAATTTTATGTTTTTGGTCTTAGTTTTACCTTTCCTCTTTTATTTTGCACCTTTTGTGCATTTTTATGATTTTTCTAGTCTTTTCTCCTTTATTTGCTCAATTTTCGTGGTTGTAGGTATAGTACGAGGTTCGGGTCTTGATTTTGGTGATTTACTAAGGTGGAGGAAGTGGATTCTCCAAGTTCTAGCTCTTGCGCTCTCAAGTCGTGCTCTCATGAAGATGGGGTCTTGAACCCACCATCAAGTGCTTTTGGGACTGCCTCTCTTAGTGTTCATCATCATCATAATCGTGCGACCTTAGCGAACTCACGAAGCCGTGAAAAGATCGAAGAAACCCGGAAAGGCGCAGGCGCGAAAATCAGGGGCGTGGGCGCGCCACCTTTTGGCGTGGGCGCGCCACCCCTGCAGCGCGGGCGCGCCTTCCTGGGTATTTGCTTGCTCGATTTTTTTTTCGCGCCCTCTATAAATATAATTGTAACCCGATTATTGGGGTAAGTTTTAGAAGTATTATTCTAGTTTTTGATCATATTCTTAGCTTAGTTGAGAGCTTTTCTCTCTAGTTTTAGGGTTAGTTTAGAATTAGATTTTAGAGAGAGAAAGTGATGAATTTCAATGGTGATTGAGAGATTGAAGATTCAATGGTGACAATTGTGTTGGAGATCTTCTCTATTATCAATGAGCATTCTTAACTCTATCTCATTTTATTGCTTTGTTTGATTTCACATTTGTTTGGTTTGATTCTGTATGTTTGATTGTTGATTAGTGTAATTGTTCTTCATAGATTGTTGATTATTGATTTCTTTAGTTGTTTGTTGATTATATGATGATGTTAGTGTAGTTGTTTGCTAGGAATTGGGTGAAACTTGTATGATTGATTGATCATGCTTAATTTGGGAATTATATTGATTAATTGTTGAAATTAAATTGATTAATGGAAGTTTGCATGTGTGTAATTCAATTAGGCCTTGAGAATTATGCTAGATTGCATTGTAGTTTCTAATGATATGGAACATTGATTTAGGAATTGCAATTGTCGATTGAGTTTGATTAGTGATGCTCCTAGTTAGAGTCTCTCGTAGTTAGCGCTAGTTTGACCTCTAGGAGATAGCTTGTTGACTCTTTTGATTGAGCTTCCCATTAATCTTCACAACCATAAACTTGCATGTATTTCCGAGTTGCTATAATTGTCATGATTGCTTGTTGATCCCGTTCCTAGTGCTTTATTTGTTTCGTTTGTTTGTTTGTTAGTTGTTAGTGTTTTATCTTTACCTTTGTCTTCGACCTAGCTTAGGCACATAATTGAGAGCGGTTGAACATTACCATTCCTTTGGGTTCGATCCTTGACTTGCCTCTATACTTTTATATAGATTTGTTAAGTTTTTATAAATTTAGTTTTATCGAGGGAGGATTAGTTTCAACGACCTCGTTCCACCCCTCGTTAATGTATAAGGATTTGAATTCCTGACTGTTTGGGGGACCTTGAATTAGAATTGATCTTGTCATCACGCTTTTTTATAAGAAACAAGTAGGGAGTCGCCAATGAGCTTTTGGAAAACCCATAAACCTCATTCATGCCTTTCTCCAATGTGGAGTTCATGGGATAATTAGCACGAATTGTAAGTTAACCCATGCCTAAATTTTTCTACATAAACCAGAAATGAGTTCGGGAGCGAGGGTACTAAAATAACGTTCCTTTTAGAGAGGAATCACTATTCTAGCCCTAGTGCAGCCTCTACTAGCTCTTCCTTTTTCACAGTTTCATCACCAAACAATATATGAAACGCGATACCTAAAACTAAGTTAGTTAATTTTATTGACACGCATTAATCATGTAGGAATTACATTACAAAAGTCGTTATTCTTATTTAATTAATATTCGTGAAAGAACAATATATAAAAAATATTCGCCATGTCTTAAGTGATAAAACAACAATTAATTATTCAAATTCTAGTGTTGATTAAAGAAAGTGTACTATGTGAGTTAATTAATTAAAAGTTTGTTTAAAATTGATAAAACGACACTAATTAATCAATCAAACTTATTTAAACAATAAAGAAAAGTGATTTATGTAAGTGCTCAGGAAACTAACCGTTCTTCTTTTATGTTAAATCTCCGTTTAATGTGTTGATGGAATTTTTTTCTTCTTCGTACCTCCAAGGAATTCAATGGATTCAATTAGGGTTGGAAATCATTTGGGAAGAGAAAAGAAAAATTAGTATGATAGTAAGAGTAGTAGAGAGATTAGGGTTTTGAGAATACTAGGGTTTTAATTCTGAATTTTCGATGTGTTTATTGCTGAACGAAGAGCCATTTTTGTAGGCGTAGGAATCTAGGATAAGGGTTTTAGAGTCGCGGCGTTAGGTTGCGCGTGCAACTCTCTGAGTCACGGCAGGTTCCGCGCGCATCTCAATGAGTCGTGCGCGCCAGGCGCGCGCAACTTATCGTGATGCGCTGGTTTGCGGTTTGCCTTATACGAAAACGCGTTTTAAAAACTTCCATAACTTTGGATTGCAGAGTCAGATTAAGGCGTGTGAGATATCATTGGAAAGATCTTAATGTCTAATTTCAAATTCCGTTGTAATTAGTCTAAAATATATTATGGATTAGAAGTTATGGCCGTTGGAGTTCAAGGGTGTCAGTTTTCGGCCCGATTTAGTGTTTTGATCGTAACTTCTTCGTTTTTGCTCAGAATTGGGCGTATAATATACCGTTGGAAAGTTCTTTAAAAGGTCTATTCATCTCTATACGATTTTTACGGGAATTTGATGGTTGGTTTTTTTTTGGGTCGGTTTTCAACAATGTAGCTTCCATTGGATCCAATCTGTGCATTTGGCGCATTTAGGTCCGTTATTAATGAAATTTAAACATTTATGAACACATTTTAGGACTAATTATTAATTGGACAAGGATCTAAGAAAACGTGGTCTCAAATATGGGTTTTAACTTACTTCATAATGCTTTTCGTAGTCCATAAACACTTCAACTTTGATCTGGCATGAAGAACAGGTTATTGTAACATAATCGCACTTCCTTTTCGGGAAAATAGGCCAAAATTAGGTTTCTACAGTTAGCCCCAACTTTGATCGAGTATTGATTAGAAAATGATCAAAGTAATCAAGGAATTAAATCCGAGACTCATTCTGCGAAGTTCTCTAAGGATAGAAAATCTTTCAGTAATGTTAAGGATGTCGAAATGATCCTTGGTTTGCTAAGTGTTTGAAACAAGTTTTTTCTAGTCTTAACGCGCTAAAGAATCTAGATTGATCCTTTGAAATTATAGAAAGCTTTTACAAGTAAAGGTGTTCTGGATGATGTCAAGTCATGAAAAGAGATCGGTTTAAAAAAGTGTAAAGGGGATGATTCCCTCTCAATCGTGTCATTGTTGGTCTAAAGTCCCTCGATACTTCATTGAAACTTTTGCCTGACTTTAACAAAGTAAAAATATGAAAAAGGTGTTTTCAGCATTCGAGCCTAAACGGTCAGGTATTTGAGTCGGATGTCCACAAGATGGAAATACATGTCTCAAGACTGGAGGCACATATCCAAATCAAGTGACAGGGAAGAAAGTCAACAACTCTCTCAGCAGTTTTGTCCAAAAGATGAGTACACGTGTCTCAAGACTGGGGGCACGTTACTACATAGGCGCGACATCGTCTCGTCGCTTCTTTATATAAGGGGTGGACGGACACCCTAACTGTCCGATAAGCTAGTAAGTTCACAAACTACCGTATTTTCCTCCAATCAAGAAGTGTATGTTCCTGATGGTTCGGCGCGCCTATCGACTCATGAGCTAACGCCTAAAGTAATCCTCTACCTTTTAGTTCCGATAGGTAGATCTCGCAAAGCTTGGGATGAAGTGAAATTTTACGCAACACCTACGACGTACAATTTTGCGCTATATGATAAGCCTTTTTGTATTTTATAGTTGCTTGACAACGCCTTCCTTTTTGCTTTGGACGTGTAAAAAGAAGAAAAGCCAGACATTTATAATGTCAGTACAGTAAAATGACAAACTTGTCTATGGGTGCTATTTAGGGTAATTTTACCCCGCCACGTGATCCAATCAGAGGATGACACGTGTCAACCCCAGGGTGGCCCAAGGTGGACCTATCCCTACTTGACACGTGTCACTCCAGAAACCTAGGAGGAATGGCGGCCTTCAGGCCCAAATCCCGAGAAACCCGCAATGCGGCGGAACCCAACAATGATTAGGGTTCAGTGACCTAATCAGGGGCACAAATCCCGAGGACCCTATAAATAGGGAGATTCCCCTCTTTCGGAGGGCACGTTTTACCATTATTACAAACTGTCCCTGTGATAGAGACACTGAACTTGGAATCCGAGCAGATACCCACCTAAACTTCCGCACCTTTTTCTCTCCCTTCAAATTACTAACTAGTTAGTCGGAGGCGGGGCACCACCCAACCGGTGTCTCCGTGTGTTTTGTAGGTACAGGCCGCACCGGATCAGTCTTCGTGTTGTAACTCTCCCGAGGGACAAAAACACCATAAACATTTGGCGCCGTATGTGGGGAGAGTACCTCAAAGACGGTTCAAGAGTTTGTACCACCTCCTAACCGTCTAGGCGATGACCCAGAAGTTTTTACAGACCATGAGGATGAAGATCCTCAGGTCGAGACCTATACAGCCGATGATGGCTATCTGATAACCAAGTGTATCCTGCTTAGAGAGACTCTAGAGCGGGGTGCCTCCCAGGCGGGTGCAAATCAACACCCTAGGCAGCTGGAAGGGGAAACCCATACGGCAGCTAGGTCAGCACCTGTCACCCGAGACGAACTCATGAGATTCATGACAAGTTTGAAGGGTGAAATTAAAGAACTGGTCACTAAGAGCCAGGCTGGCCCAAGTAGGGGTCAGACGACCAAGAAGACTCCCCTGGAAAAGGGGAAGTCAGTCAGAGATTGGCAGTGATGAGTGACATTTATGTCACTCTTAGGGAGTAGTTTTAGAGTCATTTTCGTGTTTATTTTATCTTATTTTTCCCTTATTTTCCTTTTATTCTCTTGTTTTCTCTTTAATAAAGTTTCTAGTTTATTTTGGTAGTTTTGGAGCGTTTTAGTTTATTTTCTTTATTTTATTAGCTTTAGTTTATTTTCGTATTTTATTTTACTTTATTTGCTTGTATAGTTTTTGTTTTATTATTTTTAGTTTAGTTTTATGTCTCTTAATTTTCTATTTCATTTTATTTTATTTATTCCTATTTTATTTATTTTATTTTATTTTATTTGTCTTGGTTTTATTTTATTTCGTCCTTTATCTATTTTCATTTTATTTATTTCTATTTTATTTATCCTATTTTATGTCCCGATTCTCCAATGTGTATTTTTGGTTGTGTAGGTATGTTTTCGGGTTCAAGCACGGATTTCAAAGTCAAGTGGTTTGCATTGGATGTTCGAGACCCGAGTCAATCAAGTCAAGCTGCTGCCCTTGCTGCCACCACACCTATCCTTCACCCCACCACACCTATCCTCCACCACACCAAGCACATACTTATCTCCCATGCTGCTCCTTGCTTTCCACTCACAAATCACGCACAACCGCAACACACACCAACAACAACTGCAAGATCAACAAAAACCACTCACAGCCACCAATTCACCACCCCAAGCTACAGCCCCTGCTTCATCCACCTTCGTGCACAGTAACACCAGCCACAAACCACACACCACCTTCGCGCACCCCGCAACGCCACTCCCCTACTGCCACCAATCAACCACCAGCCACAAACCAGCAACAACATCCATTAATTAACTCCACCTCACCACCGTTCCCAACCTCCAACCAATTGCAGCAGCCGCACTACTCAACCCACCTTCATCCACCTTCGCGCAACCCCTGCTCCACCTCACGCAACCCACAGCAGCCATTACCACCAATACCCAGCCACCGTCAGCCGCCAAAATCGCCAGCTACCATCTCCTCCACATATAGCAGCAGCCTGCGACCTGCTATCGTCCCTCGCATCACAGCCAACATCACCAAAATCAGCACAAAACAGCAGCAAATCAAAGCAAATTCGATTTAATTCGGGTTCGGGCAAACCGTTGGTGGTTCGGTCGAACTTCGAGTCAGAGACTTTGGGGGTTTCGTTAATCGAAGAGGAGTGGACGAACATACCCATGGTTCGACCGAACCAACCCCGTAGTTCGACCGCACCAACCCACGGTTCGATCGAACCATTTCACGAGCTATGCACATGGCTTTTAATGAGGATCGAACGACCTCGATTTGATGATGATGGTTGATGAACGGTGGTGATAAGATGAGCTTCAATGGAGATAGAGCAGCCAATGTGAAGGAGAAGAAGAAGGAAATCGTGGTGCTGATGGTTTTGGGTGGGAATTGATTTGGTTTTTTTTTTCTTTTATTTTTATTTCCTTTTTCCTTTTTCTTTTCCCTTTTCTTATTTCTTTTCTCTTTTATTTCTTTTCTTTTTTATTTTTCTTTTTATTTTCCTTTTCTTTCTTTATTTTATTTCCTTCTTTTATTTTCTTTCTTTTTTCCTAGTTTTATTAGCTTAGTATAAAAGGGGGTGGGAATTCAATAACTATCTATTCCTCTCTCTAATTAGTTTTAGGTTAGGTTAGGTTAGGGTTAGTCTTCATTGGTAGAGAGAGAAAGTGAGGTTTTCTTCATTAATGAACTTGGATTTTGAAGAAGGAGCTTGTTCAATCCTTTGTAGGCCTTCATCTTCAATTAATGAGAAATTTCTTACTCTTTCTCTTTACCTTTGTTCTTGATTTTGTTTATTTACTTTTATTTTTCTTCTTTGCTTATTAATCATGTTGATGCTTATTGATTTGATGATTGATATTGTTTTCAACATGATTTGTGAGTAGTCATCTAGCCAAGGGTGTGGGGATGGTGTAGTTGCTAATTGTTCAAGCTTTTAATGTTGGGGTTATGTTAATGGTGATTAAAGTCTTTGCATGCTTGATATTCTTTGGTCTTTCTTGCAAGTGCACATTGTTAGTTGATCAAAGATGAGTCTTTACTAACAAGTAACGGAAGTTGACTTAGTTGAGATTCATTACTATCGATTATTATTTAATAGTACCTCCTAGTATATGGTTCTAATGTGGAAACATTGAGGCTATGTTAGTAGAAGCCAATTGACCCCGGAAGGCGGCTAGATTGGACCCTTTACTTCGATATTCATGTATGTTTAGTTTACCATTGATATGCTACTTTGTTATTGTATGGTCAAGCGTCAACTTCACCTACCCATTTCCCTTGGTGCCTTAATGTTTTATTTCTTGTTTTAGCATCTTTAGACTTTAGTTTATTTATCTCCTATTCCGGACTAGCTTAATTGTCGATAACATTTGGTGGTGTTTACCGTTCTCTGTGGTTCGACCCCTATGCTTGCCTTATACTCGTATTAGGTTTGTTTAGGTTGTATAAATTGTATTTGATCTAGGGATAGACAATTGACGACGCGTTTATTCCCTTGTCCAATTGGCGCCGTTGCCGGGGAACGGCTTCCATTACCGTCATGTTATCTTATTGAGACTAGTCCATTGTTTATATTTTCTTTTGATTTGTTTTTGTTCTCTTTGTTTTGTTTGAGAAAAAATGGCTTATATTTCTATTCCTCAATTTGATAATGAACCGTTTTGGGTGTATTTCAATAGACTTGAGGATTTCCTAGATGGTGTTAAAGGTTTAACCAAGGGTGATTATTGTGAAATCATCAATTTGGGATTAAATGAGAATTTTAGAGGAGTAGTTGATAATATGTTAAATGGTAAATTTCAAGACATGTCTTCGGATGAAGCTTGGGATTTTTATTCATGGTTAGCTAGGGATAATAATGATTGGTAGAGGGCCAATCATGAGACTTATGTTCGGGATTCTCATGCTTTTAATGTTGATGCTAATTGTCATGATTTGTCTAATATGAATTCCCATGATGTGCTTGATGCTCCCCATAGTGACCATGTAATGCATGATTTCAACTCCCCTCCCTCTATAGCTCAATGTAATGAGGTACATTCTAATGATGATGAAGTGCATGTTCTTTCTCATTTTGCATCCGATTTTTGCATGAATTCTAAAGGTGTGCCCCATAGTCCCCTAGATGATTCCAATGAGCAAGCTTTTGACTCGTCTATCCATGATGATTTGGACTCATTTGAGATTATGGCCCAAATATTTCTTGAGTTTCAAACGGTAGCCCATAACCTTATGAGTGAGTTCATTGATAAGGCTTCATTAGAAAGAGATGAGTTTTAGAGAAATTTGCCCCCATTCACTCTTGATTTTGAGATAGTAGAAGGAAAGGATGTTTATTGTGTTGAAAAGGAGGATAAGGTTGATTACCTTGGAGTTTTTGAGCTTGAGGGAGATGTAGAACATGAGGGTTCTTCATTTGAGGATTCCATGATTGATTTTCATTCCCTCATTAGTGATGTGAAATCTTTTGATGAGGGATTAGCTACCCCTTTTTGCCTTTCTCATACACCTTTTTCCCAAAGGTTTAACCATATCTCCTACTATCCTATGTTCCTCCCTTCTTTTCTCAAAGAACCTCTTAGGGATCCTCTTCCTATTCATGCTTCCGAAGCCCCTAACTCTTTCATTGTTGATAAGGAAAAGAGTTATAATGCCAACCAAAAAGATTTTTGTGAGGATTTTTCTTTTTCTTCTTCTACTTTTTCTTCTTATTTTCTTGATTTTTCTTTTGATTCTTTTACTTTTTCTTTTCTCCCTTCTCTCAAGCATAAAGTCTCCTTGTACTTTATGTTTTCTTGTCATATGAGCATCGCGTATGCTCTATTTCTTGATATGTTTGCCGGTGCATATGACAAGCTATTGCGTTCTTTGTCGGGTTATTTACTAGATTGGTCATGCTTGGACGTTAAGCAAGCCTTTGCGGGAAGTAACCCGTGTTTTATTGCTTTCTTTTTCTTTCTTTTGTGTTTCTCATTTTTGTTTACTCTCTTGTCTATGTGTATAGGTACTCGATGCATATACTCATGTGCAAGGATTTTGGATTAAGCTCCTTGAGAAGAAGCACACCAATGAATGCTTGCATTTGGAAAAGCAACAAAGACGAGGAATTAGATGAAATTGTGGACAATGTGCTCAATTGCGGGTTTCAACACCCACCTCACATTTGGTTTACTCTTTCCTTCTTCCCTCATCTTGGATTTGCTTTCTTAATTGCATTTGGATTGAATGAATATGAATTGTTGTGTGAATGTGTTTTCTTTCTTCCCCTCCCACCCACCCTTTGTGCTTTTTTTTAGCATTGAGGACAATGCTCCATTCTAGCTTGGGGGAGTAGCTATTCGCTAGCTTGGGGGGGTTATCTATATCTCTTGGTGGTTTCTTAATCCATAGTCTCATGATTGCTTGATTTATTTCTCTCATACTTGCCAAAGTCTATTATTGAGATTGGTTTTCTATGTTTGGATGGCCATGAGCGCCTTATTGAGTTGACTTTTGGTATATGTAGTTTTGATTGATCATGCTTTCATATTGCACTATTGTATATGCATTCTTGAGTATTGTTGGTTTTGTGAATATTTGTGTGTATAGTGTCTTTCCATGGCATTCAAGGCAAGTTTCAAAATGTTTTGTTTTAAACTTGGACATAATTGGGCTTTAGCACCTAGAATACCCTCTTTGCTAGTTGTTAGAGGTTTTCGTGCACTTGAATGTCGAGGTTGGTTCACACATATAACATTGCCAAGGTAGTGGAACTTAAGGGCTATGAGACCTTAGCTCACTTGGTTTGTGGTAAGATGGTTGTCGCTCTCTAGCTAGTTGAAGCTTTAAAGGTGATTTTGCTACTCCACTACCGTCATTTTTGTGAGGATGTGTCTATTTTGTTCTAGCCTTCTACATTTCTTGCATGTGTGGAGTTTGGATCCTTGGCATTGCTAGCTTATATCGAGAATTTGGCTTAATCTACCCAAGATCGAGACCGAACCAACCTAGGGGAAGACGAAGGCAATTAGGATTTTTGTTTTGTGTTATTATTCTCTATTCTTTTATTTTTCTTTTGCATTTGCTCATTTAGTAACCCAATTTGAGCCATTTTCCCTTCTTTGGCATAACCACATTACAAACCAATGGACCTTTGCCTTATTTTCACCTTTATTAGTTTTTGTGAAGCATTCTTGGGACTTGATTTGTATTTTTGGTTAATGAAAGTGAGAATAAGAATGAAAAAGAAGTGAAAAACTCAAATTTTAGTACTTGTGATTATATTTGTCAAGTTGAATGGTTTGAGTAAATGAGAAGAAAATAAAGGAAATGAAAGAAAAAGCCGCTCAAAGTTAAAAGAGGCGAGAGCAAAGAATAAAAAGAAATGAAAAAAAAAGAAGAAGAAAATATTGAGAAAAATACAAAAATATTTGTTGTTTGGTTGAAAAAGAATAAGCTTGGGGGAGGAATTGCTAGAATTTTTGATTTGAAAGTTGGTAGTTTATTGAATTTGAATTGAGGAATGATCAACCTTGCTTCACTTCTAAGTTTACCACCAATTTCCAAATTTATTTCCACACCCTTTACCCTAGCCTAAACGTTTCAACCCTTTTAAGACCTTTTGACCTTAGTGAGGTTTAGTTACTACCGATGGAGGGTAATCAAGCCAAGCCTATTGAGCGAGCTATCAATGTCAAGATGTCGGGTAGCCTAAATGTTTTTCATTGATTATTTCTTCCGATTCCTTCGAAGAATCTCGAGATATCACCTTAAAAGTGGATGCAAAACTAGTGAGGATGCGGGAGTTTGGTCGGAGATAAGGAGGAGTGTAAGTCCCTCTAAGTTCTCTACCCTTTGCATGCATTATGTGTGTATCAACCTTAGCTATTCTTTTGCTTGGCTACCTTTAATGTCTAGAAAGGATTGTATTCTTGTGAATTTAGCCCATTGTTTGTGTTTGGTTTGAAATATCAAAACTCGAGTTTTCTTGATTTCACCTTTGCCTTGAATGTTATGTGTTGCCAAGAGTTCTGGGTTAAACCTCTTAGGAAACCCTCACGAGAGCTTACTCGTCCTCTTTGGCGACATAGGGGTTTAAAGGGCTTGATGCATACGCTAAATGCATCAGTGATTCCTACGGCAATGAGTTAGTGTACATTCTTTCTCTTTGTTTCTATTTTGTTTCTTTTGCCTTTAATAATTCCATCTTGTTCTCTTTTGCCTTAGCTTTGCTCGAGGACGAGCAAAGGTTTAGCTTGGGGGAATTTGATGAGTGACATTTATGTCACTCTTAGGGAGTAGTTTTAGAGTCATTTTCGTGTTTATTTTATCTTATTTTTCCCTTATTTTCCTTTTATTCTCTTGTTTTCTCTTTAATAAAGTTTCTAGTTTATTTTGGTAGTTTTGGAGCGTTTTAGTTTATTTTTTTTATTTTATTAGCTTTAGTTTATTTTCGTATTTTATTTTACTTTATTTGCTTGTATAGTTTTTGTTTTATTATTTTTAGTTTAGTTTTATGTCTCTTATTTTTCTATTTCATTTTATTTTATTTATTCCTATTTTATTTATTTTATTTTATTTTATTTGTCTTGGTTTTATTTTATTTCGTCCTTTATTTATTTTCATTTTATTTATTTCTATTTTATTTATCTTATTTTATGTCCCGATTCTCCAATGTGTATTTTTGGTTGTGTAGGTATGTTTTCGGGTTCAATCACGGATTTCAAAGTCAAGTGGTTTGCATTGGATGTTCGAGACCCGAGTCAATCAAGTCAAGCTGCTGCCCTTGCTGCCACCACACCTATCCTTCACCCCACCACACCTATCCTCCACCACACCAAGCACATACTTATCTCCCCTGCTGCTCCCTGCTTTCCACTCACAAATCACGCACAACCGCAACACACACCAACAGCAACTGCAACATCAACAACAACCACTCACAGCCACCAATTCACCACCCCAAGCTACAACCCCTGCTTCATCCACCTTCGCGCACAGCAACACTAGCCACAAACCACACACCACCTTCGCGCACCCCGCAACGCCACTCCCCTACTGCCACCAATCAACCACCAGCCACAAACCAGCAACAACATCCATTAATTAACTCCACCTCACCACCGTTCCCAACCTCCAACCAATTGCAGCAGCCGCACTACTCAACCCACCTTCATCCACCTTCGCGCAACCCCTGCTCCACCTCACGCAACCCACAGCAGCCATTACCACCAATACCCAGCCACCGTCAGCCGCCAAAATCGCCAGCTACCATCTCCTCCACATATAGCAGCAGCCTGCGACCTGCTATCGTCCCTCGCATCACAGCCAACATCACCAAAATCAGCACAAAACAGCAGCAAATCAAAGCAAATTCGATTTAATTCGGGTTCGGGCAAACCGTTGGTGGTTCGGTCGAACTTCGAGTCAGAGACTTTGGGGGTTTCGTTAATCGAAGAAGAGTGGACGAACATACCCATGGTTCGACCGAACCAACCCCGTAGTTCGGCCGCACCAACCCACGGTTCGATCGAACCATTTCACGAGCTATGCACATGGCTTTTAATGAGGATCGAACGGCCTCGATTTGATGATGATGGTTGATGAACGGTGGTGATAAGATGAGCTTCAATGGAGATAAAGCAGCCAATGTGAAGGAGAAGAAGAAGGAAATCGTGGTGCTGATGGTTTTGGGTGGGAATTGATTTGGTTTTTTTTTTTCTTTTTCTTTTTCTTTTATTTTTATTTCCTTTTTCCTTTTTCTTTTCACTTTTCTTATTTCTTTTCTCTTTTATTTCTTTTCTATTTTATTTTTCTTTTTATTTTCCTTTTCTTTCTTTATTTTATTTCCTTCTTTTATTTTCTTTCTTTTTTCCTAGTTTTATTAGCTTAGTATAAATACCCAATTTTGGGGTAATTAAAAGGGGGTGGGAATTCAATAACTATCTATTCCTCTCTCTAATTAGTTTTAGGTTAGGTTAGGTTAGGGTTAGTCTTCATTGGTAGAGAGAGAAAGTGAGGTTTTCTTCAATAATGAACTTGGATTTTGAAGAAGGAGCTTGTTCAATCCTTTGTAGACCTTCATCTTCAATTAATGAGCAATTTCTTACTCTTTCTCTTTACCTTTGTTCTTGATTTTGTTTATTTACTTTTATTTTTCTTCTTTGCTTATTAATCATGTTGATGCTTATTAATTTGATGATTGATATTGTTTTCAACATGATTTGTGAGTAGTCATCTAGCCAAGGGTGTGGGGATGGTGTAGTTGCTAATTATTCATGCTTTTAATGTTGGGGTTATGTTAATGGTGATTAAAGTCTTTGCATGCTTGATATTCTTTGGTCTTTCTTGCAAGTGCACATTATTAGTTGATCAAAGATGAGTCTTTACTAACAAGTAACAGAAGTTGACTTAGTTGAGATTCATTACTATCGATTATTATTTAATAGTACCTCCTAGTATATGGTTCTAATGTGGAAACATAGAGGCTATGTTAGGAGAAGCCAATTGACCCCGGAAGGCGGCTAGATTGGACCCTTTACTTCGATATTCATGTATGTTTAGTTTACCATTGATATGCTACTTTGTTATTGTATGGTCAAGCGTCAACTTCACCTACCCATTTCCCTTGGTGCCTTAATGTTTTATTTCTTGTTTTAGCATCTTTAGAATTTAGTTTATTTATCTCCTATTCCGGACTAGCTTAATTGTCGATAACATTTGGTGGTGTTTACCGTTCTCTGTGGTTCGACCCCTATGCTTGCCTTATACTCGTATTAGGTTTGTTTAGGTTGTATAAATTGTATTTGATCTAGGGATAGACAATTGACGACGTGTTTATTCCCTTGTCAGGCAGCCCACTCCTCATCCAAAGGAGAAGGAAGCCGGGACCATTGACTAGTCCAAAATTCTTCTTCCTAAGAGGAATACCAACAATACCCGTCAGACTCAACAGCCGGTGGGAAGTAAAAAATCAACTCTTGATGCCCGGGAAATCATCAACTAGAGGAGAAATCAACAGTTGTCTTACTCGGCTTCCACGTCGAACTTTCCTGACAGCTTCAACAACACCTCTGCAGGGAATGAACTTTCCCTGCATGAGAGCCAGACAGGCGGAAATACCGTCCATTCTGGCCCTCGGATGATTGGAACTGTACCGTATGTAACTACTCAGGTCTACGGTCAGTATCCCCCTCACTTCATGTAGCCAGCCCTCTTCGGAGGTCAGGCGACATATCACAATGTCCAGCCACTGGACTGGTAGCTCCGTCTGCTTCGCCTGGGTGAAAAACCTTCTGCGTTCACCCGGGAGATAACCAAGGCGGCATAGCCGGCCAAGGTTAAGAATGTATTGGTAGGTACCTACGATGGTACCACCAACCCGGAAGATCACCTCATGGCTTACACCAACCTCATGTACTTACAGGGGTTGGATGATGCCACTTGGTGTCGATGCTTCCCGGCTACATTGAAGGGCATTGCCTAACAATGGTTTGGCAACTTGCCAGCCAGGTCCATTGACAGTTTCAGGAAGCTCGCCTTCCTGTTTGCTTCCAAATTCTCAATGAACATCCCTACTAAGAAACCAAGTCTTGACTTGAGCATCGTTAAGTAGGGAGAGAGAGAAGGGTTGCGCTTCTATGTCAGGCAGTTCAATCTGATCAGAATTCAGAGTCAAGGGTTGTCTGATAAGGTAGCTTTTACCGACCATTTTAAGGGTCTAAGTGACGGGTCGACCTTTAAGTTCGACCTAGTCAGAAAAGGGGCTTCCACTTTACAGGCGGCCCTGAGGGAAGCGGAAAGCTACATTCAAGCAACCGACCTCTGCTCGCCTTGTAACCAGTCGGACTCCAAAAAGTGCGACAAGTAGAAAGACAGCCGGCCTGCTCAACCGGCTAAAAATAAAGAAAAGAAAAGAAATCTGGGGGTTAGTGACTCTGTCCAGCTGTCCCAGAAGAAAAAGAAAGAGTTTAAACCGTACATCCCTAAATACGAGTTTAACAAGGACTGCAACTCCATCCTCATAGAAATTAAGGATCGGCTTTCCCTAGAGAAGCCGAATCCAATGAAAAGTTCCATTCAATCAAGGAACAAGAACAAATTCTGCCAATACCATTAGGAAGTTGGCCATGACACCAACGGGCGTTGGACCGTCTTGCTGACAAGGGGATGCTAAAGTCCTACATTTCTAAGTCCGCAACCAGGGAAAAAAAGAAGAGTAAGGGTCAGTCTTCCAAGACTACCCCCCAGCCTGCTAGTAGCTCGGATACCGACAAGGAGTCGGTCTACACAATAGCAGGCGGGTTCTCATGTGGTGGCCCTACCATCCGGGGCACCAAGAGCCATCTTCGAAAGATGGACAAAGATGATGATGTGCAAGCGTCTGCAAGCTCCTCCTTCCAAGACGTCTTGATCACTGAGAAGGACAGGGGCAGCGTCCACCGTCCGCATGATTACCCGGTCGTCATTGAATGTAAGGTTGCCAACCAACTGGTTGGACGGATCCTTATTGACACAAGCAGCTCATCAGACATCATCAGCCTCCGGTGCCTGCAAAAGCTGAAATAGAATGTCAACAGCATGCATCCGGTCACCCACCCCTTGGTTGGTTTTGGGGGTGGGATGGTCTACCCAGCCGGAAGAATTGACTTACCCATCCGGCTAGGGGAGAAAGGCCTGGGGCGACATATTGTCCTCAGATTCTTGGTCGTTGAGGAGTTGACCGCCTACAACATTATCCTTGGCCGGCCAACTCTCAACGAAGCCAAGGCGGTAATCATCCCATCTTTCATGCTCATCAAGTATGAGAGGGATGACAGCTCTGTTGGTTCCTTGAATGGGGATCAGAAGACGGCCCGGGAGTGCTACCTCTCAGCCGTCAAAGATACTGTGGCTCCAGGCGGCCAGGAACCAATAGACCTTGACAATGTCAAAGATGCCGAGCTAATACCTGCCCCACCAACAGTCGAGAAAAAAAGAAAGGCACCTCTGCTGGTGGAGGTGAAGAATGAGAAAAAATAGCAATCACTGACCGGTGAACGGTCAGACGAGCTCCGTCCCCAACCGGCTGGTGAAAACATTAATCTCGTTCTGGATGACAGCCGTCCGGAACGTACTGTAAAGGTTGGGATGGTTGCTCATGCTACTTTGGGTGCAAGCTTGCACCTTCTACTGAAAGAATTCAAAGACATTTTTGCCTTTGAAGTGGAAGAGATGCCAGGCGTCAGCCCGAATCTCGTTGTCCACAAACTCGCCGTGGACCCCAAAAAGAAGCCCATCCAAGGCGAGGAAAGTAGTCAGGCGGCAGCTGTCGAAGTCAAAAAGCTGCCAGACGCCAGGTTCATTCGGCCTTGTAATTTTCCCGACTGGGTGGCCAATGTGGTCCTTGTTAAGAAATCGAATGGGACCTGGCGCATGTGTGTTGATTACACTAACCTCAACAAGGCGTGTCCAAAGGACAGTTACCCGCTTCCAAAGATCGACAGTCTGGTCGACTCTACAGCCGGTCACGCCTTGATGAGCTTTATGGATGCCTACTCCGGCTTCCATTAGATACCCCTCTGGAAGAAAGATCAAGAAAAAACAGCCTTCGTCACTGATTTGGGGTTATTCTGTTATACTATGATGCCGTTTAGCTTGAAAAATGCGCCTGCCACTTTCCAATGGATGATTAATACGGTCTTCATTAATCAAATTGGGAGGAATGTGGAGGCGTATATTGATGACATTATAGTCAAATTCAAGCAACAGGTGGATCACCTTGCTGATCTCCGAGAAACATTCACCACCCTCAGGCGGCATAAGGTCATGTTAAACCCCAAGAAATGCGTCTTTGGTGTTGAGTCTGGGAAGTTTCTCGGATTCCTGATTGATCAAAAGGGGATAGAGGCTGACGCCGGAAAGATACAGGCGGTAATTGACATGAAGTCACCCCGTTCTGTCAAGAAAGTTCAAAGACTCACCGGTTGTCTGGCCGCCTTGGGGAGGTTCCTCGGCCGGTCAGGCGACAAATGCCTTTACTTTTTCCAAGCAATCAGGAAGAATACCAGGTTTGAATGGGGGGACGATGCTGAGACGACATTCCAGAAGTTAAAAGAACATTTGCATTCTCTACCTAGGTTGGTCAGTCCCTTGCTTAGGGAGACGTTGTACATATATTTAGCCGTCACAGATCATGCTCTCAGTGTCGTTCTCCTTGCTGAGCGAGACGACATTCAGCTCCCGGTTTACTTCATTAGCCATGTTCTCAAACATGCTGAACTCCGGTACCCCATGGTTGAAAATTTGGCCTTGGTTTGTATATGGCATTCAAAACGCTGAAGCCTTACTTTCTGGCACATCCGGTGGTGATTTACACCGACCAGCCACTCAAGGGGCCAATGTCCACCTTGGAGTCATCCGGGAGAATGTTAAAATGGGCTATTGAAATGCAAAGCCTTGAAATCACTTACGAACCAAGAAAGGCAGTGAAAGGTCAGGCGTTTGCTGATTTCATTGTTAAAATGACCCGTCCTGTGGCGTCGGATAATCTTGATCAGGTTTGGAAAGTGAATGTAGACGGGAGCTCTACAAAGAACGGCTGTGGTGCAGGTGTAATCTACGAGTCTCCTGAAGGTAACAGATTTGAGTATGCACTACGCTTCAAGTTTCAGGCCTCTAATAATGAGGCGGAATATGAAGCCCTGCTAGCCGGTATCCGTATGTGTAAGGCGGCAGGGGCCATGAAAATTGACGCCTACTCTGATTCACAATTGGTCGTTAGCCAGTATGAGGGAAAATATGAGGCAACTTATCCGGCTATGATCAAATATCTTCAAACTGTCAAAGAAGAGGCTAGGGCACTTGAGAAATTCCGTCTGAATCAAGTGCCTAGGTCAGAAAACAACCAGGCGGATGCATTGTCAAAACTGGCATCTTCCTCCTGCCATGATATGCCTCGGTCAGTCTTCTGGGAAGTTCTTGAAAAAAGAAGCATCTATGAAGATCCCATTGGAATTCTGGACCGAAGCTCTACCTGGATGGATGGCATCCGGGCTTATCTTTCAGACGGTACACTTCCTAATTCGCCAAAGGAGGCAGCCGTCCTGAAGAAGCGAGCTTGAAGCTTCGAGTTGAGAAACGGAGAACTCTTCAAGGCGGGGTTTCTTAAGCCTCTGTTGAAGTGTGTCACCCTTGAAAAGGGGAAGGAAGTTCTCGAGGACTTGCACTCGTGATTCTGCGCCTCCCACATTGGCGGCAGGTCCCTAGCCGTCAAAGCCAGACGACATTATTTTTGGCCCACTCTTGAGGCAGACGTCAAGGAGTTGGTGATGAAATGTGACAAGTGCCAAAAATTTGGCAAACTTATTCACCGTCCAGCTACTGATCTGACGGCCATCCACAGCCCAATCCTGTTTGCAAAATGGGGCATGGACATTTTAGGTCCTTACACGCCTGCTCCAGGCGGAAAGTGCTACATCTTGGTGGCTGTGGATTATTTCACCAAGTGGGTGGAGGCTGAGGCGGTTAAGAACATCAAGACCTCAGACGTAATTTCCTTCATCTGGAAGAACATTATCACCCGGTATGGGGTACCTATGTCTATGGTGTTCGATAATGGTCCTCAGTTTGAGATGCCTCAACTCAAAACTTTGTTGGGAGATCAAGAGATCTAAAGCTGTTTTGCATCAGTCGGCCGACCCCAAGCAAACGGCCAAGTTGAAGCCTTCAACAAACTAATATCAGACGACATTAAAAAGAAAATTGAAAGAGCTGGTGGCTTGTGGGCAGAAAAGTTAATCCATGTCCTATGGGCTATCCGGACAACAGTAAAGGGGGCAACCGATGAAACCCCATTTCTCATGGTTTACGGTGCTGAAGCCGTCTTGCCCATTGAACATTACGAGCCGACTCTCAGAGTCATGCTATATGATGAAGAGGCAAACTGGGAAGCAATTTTCCTAGCATTGGATTCACTCGTAGAACGCAGGGGCAATGCCGCCTTGCGTCATGAGATTTACCGTATGAGAATGACCAGAGCCTACAACAAGAAAGTACACAAGCGTCCCTTGAAAGTTGACGACTTAGTGTTACGGAAAATGGAGGCAACGGTAGGGCCAATGAGCTGGGAAAGCTAACTCAAAATTGGGAAGGCCCCTACCGGATCTATGAAGAAGTAAGAGACGGCACCTACCGCTTGGAAACTCCAGACGGCAGGCGACTGCCTAGAAAATGGAATGTAGACAATTTGAAAAAGTACTACTTCTGAGAAAGTAAATTTTTTGTAAACAAGTGAGTCAATTAATGAGAATTCAGACTTTGTTTGCAAAATTGTTTTGATTATTAGCCTGGGTAATACTCAGACGGATTCTTCATTTACCTAATTAAGTTTGATATTTAATAAAGGTTACATTTGTTTGACCGCCTGGGTAATACTCAGGTGGATCCCTTGTTTATTTAATTAAGTTTGATACTTAGTATGATTTAATAATTGCCTGTCCGTCTGGGTATTTACCCAGACGAGCTTATTTGTTTAAACCAACTAAGTTCGACAATTAGTGTAAATTTAATATTGTAATAACGCTCGGCCAATGCTCCGATTAAAAACTAAGCACAAAAACGCTTAGTGGCTATACAACCGGTCTAAAACAAGACCAAAGGCTAAAATGGCCGGATGGTTGCTTATTTTATAAAACCGCCTGTCCCAACATGGACAAACGCGTCCGGCGACACCCCTCTGGGTGCAATCGTCGTAGAGAACAGACTATTAGTTGGTTCTACATACCTATGCAGACGGCAAAAATTGAACGACCGAATTGGTCAACTCATAGCCGTCTGACCAGAATGATCTGTGAAGAACGATCAAGTTACCGAATACCGGATGCCCTTAGGCATCAGTCGGAAACCGGCTGAAGTTCTCACTTAGGTTATTTATTCCAAAGTTGCACTTTCTATCCCAATTGGGGCAAAAGGTTTGTGTAATGGCTATGCAATCTCTACCAAGACGAGAAAAACCGTTTGGGTAGTGAGTGGAACGCTTGTTGGTGTACGGCTGTGCACTTGGTTTGGGGCAATCACTACTGTGATTGATTGACTTACAAACGTATCATGCTCTTTGCAGCATCAGACGTTCCCAAGTCAATCAACCAACTCCATTTGAAACTAACCACACAGCCGTCAAGGGGCAAATACAGCCGGCTTTTGATAAGTTAGGAAAAAAATCGCCGCATGCTTTTGATTAGTCCACTCAAAAAAATCAGGCATATACGCAAAAATGCAAAAATTGAAATCCAAAAATGATCAAAACCGACTCAGTCGGTGCATTCATTAAAAGTCAACTCAACCAAACGGTTGTAGTGGATCAAATGTTAACCGGACCCCGTCCGGGAGAAAAGAGAAATTGTTGTTTAACCCGGCTCCTCATCCAATAAATACAAGAATACTCGGCACGCAAGCCGGAAAAGCAAGTTTTGGCATACTGCCGCTGGATAAAGACAAAAAAAAAAAGAGTTGGCATACTGCCGCTGAAAAATCACTTTTGGCTCGCAAGCGGCTCTCCTGGTCCTCATCATCTGAGGGAATCTCATGCGCTTCACCAGGACCAGGAAGCTCAGGCACAGGAAGCTCAGTGTTGGCGTTGGCCCAGGCCTCGAAGGACTCAGGCTCTGGCTCACCTTTCTCTCTCAAGTACACCACGTCCTCGGCGTACCTGTGAGCTAGTGCCCAGATGCCATAATCCTCGTCTGGGTACAAGGCAGCCCAGGCGATCTTCATGCGAGCATCGTTGTCAGCATCGCTTTCAGCAACCAGACGGTTTTGCTCCGCCTCCAGAGTTTCTGCAAAATTTATCTGAGCCTAAGCAGCCTCCTTCTCCAGCTTCTCAACCTTGGTCTTCAGGTTGGTGTTCTCTTCATAAACACCTTGGAATGTGCCAAGATCCACCTGGGCCTTCTTGAGTACCTCCTCAGACTTTTTGAGGCTCTCCTCCGCCTTTTTATGGGCTTCCTCCGCCCCCTTCTGAGCCGTCTCAGCGTCGCTCGCCCGCTGGTTGGCCGTCTTCAGATCCGCCTCCAGTTGCGGGAATTTTGACGCTTGTGTCATTGTGATTGCTTTAGTTTCAAGTTCATTTACAATAGTGGAGTATAAAGCAACATTATCAGCGTCTGTGGCGGACTTCTTGGCCCTCTTTACCTCTTCCCGTTTGCGGGAATAAGGACGCTTGAGCCCGTCTACCCGAAGTATAGCCTGCAAAAACAAATCAAGTTAGTATTGAAGGCTGAGTAAAGCATTTGGAAAAAGTTGTTAAGTATCTTACCTCAACTAGAAGGGACAAGATTCGTTCCAGGTTGAACGTCTCTATCCCAGGGATAACGTTCTTGTCCTTCCTGCTCACTGCCTCCAGCATGGCTTTAGCATGCTTCTGGACGTCTGGCCAGCGGGGAGATTGATCTGCACCATAATCAATAGGTGGTGAGTGCGAAATTAAGGTAGCACCCATCTGTTGCCGACCGTCTGAGGATGACGTCTGTTGGGAGTGGGATTTCACTCGCAAAGGCCACCCCAGCTCAGGCGGGGATTCAAATCGGTTCTTACCTTCAGAGCCGCCCAAGCGAGAGCCGCTTGCAGGCGTGGTGAACCCCCCGGTTGCTGATAAGGGGTTGACGAGGTCGAGTCAGAGACTGCCGCCTATCCTCTCGTTTCGCCCCCCTATCCGCATCTGTTGGTTCCCGGCTGAGGTGCCAGGAGTTAAGGTGGAGGCGGATTATTTGGTCTTGTTAGGGGTGGAGGTGGATTCCTCCCTGGCCCGTTTGAGATCTTTCTCAAACGTCTTTCCTACCTCTCCCCCCTGTGAAAACAACCAAGTTAAAGTTAGCATCCAAAGAAAGTAAACTTTGAGGCCAATCTAAGAAAGGGTCAAGAGTTTTTTACCTTGGCCTTTACTGCGGCCGCATGTTTTTCCGCAAGCTCCTTGCGGATGGTTGCAGAGGACCGCTTGGGTGTCTTCTCCATATGCAACATGTTTAGAGCTTCTTCTGCAAAAAAGAAAAAGATTGGTCAATATATCATCAATCAATTCTGATACAAAAGTACTACAGGCGGATGTAAACTCAGGCGCATACGTTTGGTAAATATGTTTCCTAGCCCGCAGGAGGCTAAGAAACACTCGTCCCTGAACCAAGCGCTCTTAGGGATCCAGTTCTTGGGGACTTTTATTGTTTCCCTGGTTGACAAGGTCGTGTTTGTGACGCCGAAAAATTTTGCCTCAATTATTTTGTCAAAGTCCTCATCCGGGATCCGGGGAAGAGCGCACTTCCGGCTCATCAGGTCGGGCTTCTTATTGTACTGGCGGAACTCATAGTTCTCCCGCCTGCTAGGAGCGGACAACAGGTAGAACCTGTGCTTCCAGCCGTCGAACTAAGAGACCTTGTCCAAGGTCATCATGTATTGGGGATACGTGGTTAAAGTGTACCACGCCCTCCAACCACCTGGGCTTCGGCTAAGATAATGCATCTTAGCAATAGCTTTCCAATCGGGATGGAGCCCATGGAGTTCGCAGGCGGCAACATACCCTAAGATGTTTGCCTAAGAATTGGGGGAAAGCAAAGACCAGCCTTGAACGCCGCCTCATAACAGCTGAAGTAGCTGTTGGCGTTCTGTTGATCGTCTTCCTAGGCGATGGTGCCTTCCTTAAGCGGCACTCTGATTTTGTACCCGTCTCCTAATGGGTGCATTTGTTAAAATCTCTTCAATTTCTCCTCCATTTGAACCCTGTCCTTTGCTGAGACGTGAATTTTGAAGGGGTCGTCCTTCTCGCTCCACTTCTTCCTCTCCACCTCTCACTATCCTCAAGCGGTGGCAAGTCGTCCCTGCTCTCAGAAGTGCAGGCAGAGCTGTCGCTCTCCGTCTCCTCCTCATTTTGTGGCAAAGGAGCTGAGACGGCTTCATCGCCGCCTTGGTCGCACTCTTCCAAAAAGGAATCTGCGGGAGTTGAAGGGTCACGCGGAGGGGATTTCTCCAGAGTCGTTTGGTTTCTCTGACCAGACGTTTCTCCCTCAAGCATTTGGCCGCCTGAGCCATCGCTTCCGTAGTCCAGATCGGGGGTCGTCTGCATAGTCCGAGCCATTGTGTCCTACACAGACACATAAATGGTCGGAATCAAAGCAAAAGGGTGGTCCCAACACCCCGAGACGGCACTCCCAGTCCTAGATTCAGCCGTCCCTGGTAACCGGCTGGACTCTAACCTAGGTTGTGCCATGTGTGTTGGTGATGCATCCATTTATTGCAAGAAATATGTACAAGCGGTGAAACAAGAAAAAGAGCTGAGAGAGGCAGAGACGGTACCTTTAGATTTGATATCTAAAGATAGACGGGTCCGGCTGGGTTGACGAAGAACGAGTTTTCTTGCTTGCGCTTGACTCAAACGGATGACTTCTGCTCTCTCAAAGTTGTCTCTCTTGAAAATTTTTGTAAACGTAGCAAATTATGAGGGTAAACGGCTATATATAGAGGGTAAATGCGAGGGCGTTCCCGTAATTTACTCGGAAGGCGAACGATTACTCTTTGGTGGTAAAATTACCACTAACCGGAGCGTGACACGTGTAACAGATGCCACGTGGCGTGCCACGTCACATCTGTGAGGGGAATATGTTTAGGGTAATTTTACCCCGCCACGTGTTCCAATCAGAGGATGACACGTGTCAACCCCAGGGTGGCCCATGGTGGACCTATCCCTGCTTGACACGTGTCACTCCAGAAACCTGGGAGGAATGGCGGCCTTCAGGCCCAAATCCCGAGAAAGCCGCAATGCGGCGCAGCCCACCAATGATTAGGGTTTAGTGACCTAATCAGGGGCACAAATCCCGAGGACCCAATAAATAGGGAGATTCCCCTTATTTGGAGAGCACGTTTTACCATTGGAATCCGAGAAGATACCAACCTAAACTTCTGCACCTTTTTCTCTCCCTTCAAGTTACTAACTTGTTCGTCGGAGGCGGAGCACCACCCAACCGGTGTCTCCGTGTGTTTTGCAGGTACAGGCCGCACTGGATCACTCTTCGTGTTGTAACTCTCCCGAGGGACAAAAACACCCAAAACAGGTGCTTTTACATAAAGCACCACCACGGAACGTCTTAAGACACTCTTACGAAAAACGTTCAAAACGTATGCTTAGGGAAGAGACAAAGCAAGATGTGCATGCAAGATGATGCAATAAACTAACAAAGAAGAAAACAAACTACAAAATGCAAAGAAATTTAAAAGATTTTGATAATTTGCGCATTATTACGTCTAATAACGAGCAAAAACCGTTGGAAAATGATCAAACGGATCAAAATCCGGATACCGATCATTTTAGTAACCAGTATCCGCGCGCAACTCTGTAGGTCGCGCTGGTCAGGCGCATGCATCATTCTGAGTTATGTTGGTCTGTCATGCGCAACTGATTCAGTTGCGCGCGACATTTAAATTAGAAAAAGGAAATTACAGAGCGCGATTTAATTTCGCAATTTCTTTCTTCTTTCTTCGCCAATTTTTCTCCTCTTTATCTAAAGAAGCTCGTATTTTCTTGTTTTTCGAAACTCAAGGAAGCAGATCTCATCCCTTCTTCATATTCGCCATAACCCAATACAAGTTTTTTGCTAAATGTTTGTTCTTGGCTGAATTTTAGGCGATTTTCGAACCATTAAACCTCAAATTTCGAAATTGGGGTTTTTTTTATTCGGCTTGTTTCCATGAATTTGTTTGTTTGTCCTTGTTTTAAGAAATATATTGCAACAAATTTCATGCGAAGTTGTAAAGTATTGATCATTGTTACTTTATAAGAATACTACAAGAGGGGGGGGGGAGGTGAATGGCAGTTTAGGAGAATTGGGTCAAATATTCGCGAAATTGATAAAACAAAGCTAAAGGAACTTCAAGATAACTCAGAGAGATTTTACGTGGAAAACCTCTTGGCCCTAACAAGAGGAAAAACCACGACCACTTGGGATTTTAAGAATGATTCTTCATTATAACAGGGCAAACAACCTATTACAAACTAAGAATCAATCTTCAAGTTCCTCTATGAACTTGAAGTTCCCAGCAACAAGTCCCACTACTTGCCACTCTTCTCTTCTCTTATTCTCTTATCTCTTTCTCTACTGAATTCTCTTAGAGTTCACTCAAACTCCCAATTCCCAAATTACAACTCAGGTAAATAAAACTCTAGTGAAAGTAATTAAGAAAAACACCTAAGTGGAATGCGACTCTTGACTCGTGTTTTAAAGCAAGAAAGATAGAAAAATATATTTGAGCAAGGGTGAAATTATTCCAAGAATAACTCCTTCTTTTTATAGGAACACATTGCTTGGTAAAAACGCAACACTCCCCACCACTTACGCCACCACTGCTGCATATCAACGCCACTACCATTTACCAATTCTAATTTGTTCAATCATGTCCTAGAAACCAGGACACGTTTTAAACCTTAAGGAAGCCACTTATGCGTAAGTGGTAAAGACTAAGTCAGTAAGTAGTTGCATATGTTTAGGAAATTAGTTTTCAAAAGATATTTTTCTGGAAACCTTAATATTAACTGAAAGGATAAAATTCGAAAAGATATTAACTTAAAATATAAAATCAGAAAAGATATTATCCAAAACCAAATAAAATATTAATTCCCAATAAGACTCACTTACATAAAACGTAAAATATAAAATATTTCAGACTTTATATTTCTCTTAGAAGTCTCTTCTCCGAGTCTTCTTTCCTTAGCCACTGCTCTGAAGCTTCAAATCAGTTCCTTTACGGGAACACTGCAACTAATCTCCTTATTCTTTTAGCTCTACTTTCCTTGCTTTACCTTGTTCCTGCAACTAGTAATGAATAAGGCTACAAAAACTCAGCAAGACATTAGTCCATTTATTTGACTTGTGTTATCATCAAAACATCAAGGGCAACAATATTCCCCCTTTTTTATGATGACAAACAAGGCAAACATGTTAGAGCTAAACTGAATTAAGAGATTAATAAACTACCGTAAAAGAAATTTAGAAACAAGTACCTGACTGAGAACTAGAGAGACACAAAACTCTTTAAGTGGAGATGGATGATAAGTGTGTAAGTAGTTTGAAATACTTTCCCCCTTTTGGCACTATAAAAAACACAATGTATATAGCAAATTATCTCAAGCACAACACCATAACATGGTTGAACGATAAGGCATAGAGCATAAAAACAATCCAAGCAGAAAATATGCACAGGATAATAAAAAAACATCCATCCAAAACCAATGTTAAACATCGGCCAAAAGTGCATCAAATCCATAAGTTTTAAAAAAAAAAAAACATAGTAATACTTGATTTAGTTACATATCCAAAATAAAAGGAAATTGTTCATTTAAACAAAGAAAATCATCAACATAAACTGGAGAGACAGAAAACAGATTCAAACATCCTCCGCTATAAGATCATCAAGCTTTGATGCAACCTTCTCCACCACCTGCTTGATGGCTTCATCTCTTGCTTGAGCCACTTGGAGAAGTAAAGACTTCGCATCACCTGCACAGCTTGATAAAGCCTTTTCAAAGAGTATCTATATTGTTGGAATTGGTCTTGAGGCTGGAGATGATCTCAAAGAGCATTTTCTTTAACTCCTGCAATTCTATGGAAACTGCTTCATTTAGCATGGCTGGGGAGCCTATTTCTTCAAACCCTGTTCCTGTAGGAGAAGACTTAGAGTGGGACTCAGGAGGGGTAGGAACTGCAGAATCCTTCACGTCCTGTTCCTCTATGTCAATGGGAACAGGGGTTACTTCTTTTGGAACATTTTTCTTTGACAATCTCAAGCTTTTTCTCTTTCTTTCCCCTGTTGCAATGACCTCTGCTTCCTCCTACTCTCCAGCCTTCTCCCTTTCTCTCTTTTTCTCTTTCTTTTCTTCTTCCTCAACCTTTCCTCCTTCAACATTCTTGATTTCTACTACTTCCCCCTCAACTTTAGACTCCTCTTCTTCCTCATAAACTGCAGGCATTTCCTCTAAATAACCATCCACTATATGCAGTTCTCGGTTTTCAAGAAATTTTTTCTGATTAAACTCATTGTTTTTCAGAGGCAGGGGTTCATAAGAAGAGAGATCAATGTCAAAGCCTTCAAAAATGGTGGTCATAAGGTTGCCATAGCCAAATTTCAAGTTGCGGGGTACGCAATGATCAAGGTGTTGAATCATTATGGAAGGGAAGTTGATGTGGATTTTGTTCTCAAGACAATACATGAACATACAGTCAAGCTTGTTGGCTAAATCTCTTTTCTGGGTTCTAGGCACGATGTCATTGTGAACTATTTCAAAGAGCAGTTTTTGGAGAGGGGTGAATTTATTGTGGTTGACATAAGTGGTTTTAGGGTTTCCTTGGAAGTGTTCAACAATAGTCTCAATTGGGGTATTAGGAAGGGGTTTCTGCACAGATCCTTTAAAATACAACTCATAACCAGCATTAGGAACATCAAACAGTTCACCCAAATACTCAGCATCAAATTCAATTGATTTCCCTTTAATTATGCATGAAAATTTTCCTTTCTCGCATTTGAAAGTAGCATGAAATTCTTTCAACACATCGGCATATAAAGGCTTATTAAAGCAGCCACTTAACAAGTAAGTCCAATTTTGAAATTCAACAAGCTCAAGAAATTCATCAAACTTACAGAACTTACACCATGGAAGATTGACGCTCAATCCCGAGACAAAGTGTTTTGCATTATCCTCAAGACGCTTCATCGCTGGGGTTTTGCTCTTATATTGAACCCCCAATTCTTTAATTTCCTCTTCTTTGGGAATCTCTGGTTCCTCTTCCATATTGCTCGGTTTTGGTGATGGAGGATACTCAAGAAGAAGTTGTTTGAGAGTGTTTGTGGTTTCGTATGTAGAAATCTCTTGAATTTTTGGGTTTTGTTCCTTGGCTTGGGTTTGGTCTTTTGGAGATATGTCCATGGGTGAATATGAGCGAGGTTCTTTGTAAGGGAGAGGAATAATTGATCTGAGCAGTGTAAAAATTTCTGAATTACCCATCACCTTTTTATACTAAAGTAAATGTGATGTGTCATTTCAAGGTAGAGGTTAGGTGAGGTGAATTATGATGATTTAAACTTTGCATTTATAGCTTTGGGAAACTAAAAGGATAATTCTAGAATGTGAATTGTATTTTGCATGTGAAGGGATCACTTCAACAAAAATAGATGAATATTGAATGTATTCATTGGATAAACCGTGTTTGATGAGATAAATATGAATAAGATAAAATTAAATAAAAAATGATTATTTTATTGACAAGATAAACATGTGAATGCAAATTGATGTGCGGAACAAATCAACATAGCTCATGCCATTAGTCAAGGATTTCAAGAATCATTATTTCACTTATGCACCACGATGGACATATATGTTTAAAGCTCTTGCAAAATCTATGTAATTAAACATATCATATTTGTGTGAGATAAAATGTACATTAGTTTTGAGATTTTACCTGAGGGAACATCAAGGCTTTTCCTTAACACAACTTAATCATTCTAAGTTCCATCCTCATCATCTCATGTCTTTCTCTATTTAAAGGCTTAGTCAAAATATCATCAATTTGTTTAGTTGTTTCACAAAACTCTAATTTAATTAAGCCTTTCTCAGCATTATCCTTTAAGAAGTGATGACGAATATGAATATGCTTAACACGTGAGTGATGCACTGGATCTTTAGAGATACATATGGCCCTTGTGTTATCACAGAAAATAGGAATGCAATCGAATTTCATACCAAAGTCTCTTAGTTGTTGTTTTATTCACAACACTTAAGAGCAGCAGGCTGCAGCAGCTACGTATTCAGCTTCAGCTGTGGATAAAGCCACGGTGTTATGTTTCTTAGAACCCCATGAGACTAAGCATGGCCCTAGCAACTGGACCATACTTGATGTACTTTTTCGATTGACTAGATCTCCTACATATTCTGCATCTGCAAAAGCTTTTAGTTCAAAAGAATCACTTCTAGGATAGAAGATACATACTCATCAGTTCCTTTCAAGTATCTAAGTATCCTCTTTACAGTAGTCAGGTGAGATTCCTTAGGATTTGACTAAAACCTGGCACACAATCCAACACGTACTAAATGCAATGTCAACTCTACTAGCTGTTAGATACAATAAGGAACCTATAATACCTATGTACATCTTTTGATACACACTTATTCCTGTTGGATCATCATCCAGCCTTGTGCATGTTCCCATGGGTGTATAATTTGACTTAGCTTGATCAAGATTATATTTTTTCAGAAGTTCCTTGATATATTTTTGCTGGTGAATTGAAATTCCTTTCTCTGTTTGCTTGATTTGAAGTCCAAGGAAGAAGTTCAATTCTCCCATCATGCTCATTTCAAACTCACCACTCATGAGATCAGCGAAGTACTTCCACAAGACATCGTTAGTTGCACCAAAAATAATATCATCTACATATATCTGTATAACCAAAAGATTAGTTCCTTTTGATTTCAAAAACAGTGATTTGTCAACTTTTCCTCTCTTAAATCAATTTGCAAAAGGAACTTAGAGAGCCTCTCATACTAGGCTCTTGGAGCTTGCTTAATACCATAAAGGGCTTTATCAAGCATAAATACATGATTTGGAAATTTTGGATTTTCAAAACCTGGAGGTTGTTCTACGTATACATCCTCCATCAAGTAACCATTGAGAAAAGCACATTTCACATCCATTTGGTAAAGTTTAAAACCCATGAAAGAAGCAAAAGCAATAAGTATTCTAATGGCTTCTAATCTAGCTACAAGAGCAAAGGTTTCTTCGAAATCAATACCTTCCTGTTGGTTGTAGCCTTTTACAACTAAACGAGCTTTGTTCTTCACTATTGTTCCATATTCATCCAGCTTGTTCATGAATACCTATTTAATACCAATTATCTTCTTTTCCTTGGGCTTGGCTTCAAGATGTCAGACTTTGTTTCTTTCAAACTCGTTTAGTTCCTCTTGCATGGCTACAATCCAGTAAGCATCTTCCAAAGCTTCCTGAAGATTACGAGGTTCCAGAATGGATAAAAATGCATTGAAAGCATAGAAGTTCCTCATCTGAGATCTGGTTTGAGTTTGTCTTCCAATGTCACTGATTATAAGATCAGTAGGATGGGATCCTTGATATTTGAAAGGTTTAGGATTAAATTCCCTTGCTAGAACTCCAATTTGAGGAGTTTCTTGCTCGGTTCCTTCACCATCAGCTTCATTAACCTGATCCTCATTGACTTGTTCTTCATTTACTTGTCCTTCTAGAGTTTCCTCTTGAGAACCTTCTCCATTGTCTTGGTGAGGATTATCTACTACTTCTAGCTCTTCTTTGGTTTGCTTTTGATTCATTTCTTCTTCATCTTCAGTCCTGTTTCTTACTAATCCGATTTCAAAATAAGTTTCTTCTTGCTCATGTACATTCATAAACAAGTTAGATTCATCGAAAATAATATGAATGCTTTCTTCAACACATAATGAGTTCTTATTATAAACTCTATAAGCTTTACTATTGGAGTAGTAACCAAGGAATACTGCCTCTTCACTTCTCTCATAAAATTTTCCTAGATTTCCCTTACCATTATTATGCACAAAACACTAACAACCAAAGGATCTGAGATGAGAGATATTGGGTTTTTTACCTTTGAATAACTCGTAAGGAGTCTTGTTGGAAATTGCTCTTATGGTTACCCTGTTGATTATGTAGCATGCAGTATTAACTACTTCAGCCCAGAAGTTCCTTAGTAGTGAGCTAGCAATCAACATCGTTCTTACCATGTCTTCTAGAGTTCTATTTTTTCTTTCAACTAATCCATTCTGTTGTGGAGTTCTAGGAGACGAGAAATTGTTATTTATACCCTGTTCCCTGCAAAAATCATCAAATTTTGAATTTTTAAATTCTGTACCATGGTCAGATCTTAGGTGGATTATGGAGAATCTACTTGTGTTCTGCACATGTTTGGCAAATGCTACAAATTCATCAAAGGTTTCATCTTTACTGGCTAAGAAAATTACCTAAGTATATCTAGAGTAATCATCAACAATGTCCAACACATATTTTTTGCCACTTCTACTTTGAACTCTCATGGGACCACACAAATCAAAATGAATTAGTTCTAATGGTTTTGTGGTGCTCACCATCTTCTTCACTTTGAAGGAATTTCGAACATGTTACCCTTTTACACAGGCATCACAGATTTTATCATTTAGGAACTTGAAGCGGGTAGTCTAACTACCAAGTCCTTTGACCTGAGTTTTTCAATTAAAGAATAACTAGCATGACCAAATCTTTTGTGCCAGAGTAGAGAGACATCTTCAATAACACTCAAGCATGTAAGGTTACTCTTAGGGATTGAGTCAAGATCTACCACATAGGTGATACCTCTTCTCTTTCCTCGTAGAATAACCTTTCCTGACTTGTTATGGAAGATATTGCATTCATCAGAAGTAAAGCTTACCTAATTACCTTTATCACAGAACTGTGATATGCTTAGCAAATTATGCATCAAGCCCTCGACCAGGAACACATTCTCTATTGCATGGGAGGATGACTATCCAATTTTTCCTTTGGCAATGATTTCTCCTTTCTTGTTATCTCCGAAAATCATAGTTCCTCCTAGATAGGTCTCTAGTGAAAGGAACTTTGATTTATCTCCTGTTATATGCTTTGAACAACCACTGTCGAGGTACCATAGGTTGTTCCCCCTCACCAGGACCTGCAAGAAAACTTAAGTGTTAGTTTAAGGAACCCCAGGATCCTTGGGTTCCTTTGATGTTGAGGCAATATCAGTTTTCTTTACCCAAACTTGCTTAATATTTCTTTTATCATGTTCCATCTTCTTTCTACAATCAGAATGTAAATGTCCAGTTTTTCCACATAAAGTACAAACATTGCTACTTGGTAGGTCTACATATTTTTTCTGTTTACCTTTCTTTTTGGATTCACACCCAAGTCCTTCAGTGCTCTTGACTTGCGCATCCTTAATCCATTTAGGAGTTACAGTAGGATAAATACTTCTATTCTTTCTATTTTGTAGTTCCTTTTCTAGCCTACCTTTTAAAGACTTTAAATTATCAAGATCAAGCTTGAGTTTTTCAAAATCAGCATTAAGTTTTAGCACAGAATCATTAGAAGAACTGCTAGAACCAATATCAGTATTTATCAGTTTGTATCGTTAAAGTTCTACATTTAACATGACATTTTCCTTTTTAATTCTTTCATGCACCTCAGTCATAAGATGATATTTATCATGTAGTTCTCCAAATCTGGTTTGGATATCATTTCGTGCGGTTTCTAGCCACACACTATGATTTTTCTAGATTTGTAGAACCTTTTGACGTTCATTTCTTTGCATGCATTCATCATTTAGATTAATTTCCAATTCAACAATCAAGTCAATTAAAGCATATTTGGATAAGGATCTGAGTTTAGTATTATCAATGTTACTTTCACTTACCTCCTTTTCCAGTTCCTTCAGTTATGCACGCCTGTCATCTGATTTGACCATTAGACAGAGATTTGCTACCTCCTCTTCTGGTTGATCTTCATCTTCTTCACTATCGGAATCTCCCCATGCAGTTATCATGGATTTCTTTACATTTGTTTTTGAAAAGGGAGTCTTGTATTTCTTTTTCCCTTGTTCCTTGATATTCCCTTTTCCTTTCTCGATGTCCCGTTGAGGACAATCTCAGATGAAGTGGTCTGTTGATCCACATTTGTGACAGCTATATTATGGTTTGGAGTTAAAGGTTCTCTTCTAAAAGTTTATGGAGTTCCGATTGTTTCTATTGAACATTCGTTTGAAACGCCTGACAAACATTGCAGCATCTTCTTCATCCATTTCAGATTCCTCTTATTCAGCCTTGAGAGCTAGGCCCTTGTTCCTGTTGCCTTCACTGCTGCCAGTTCCTAAATGAAGCTCATGTGTCATTAGAGAACCTGCGAGTTGTTCTATATTGAACGTCGTGAAGTCCTTTGTTTCCTGTAGGGCAGTCACCTTAGCTTTCCAACGCTCATCTTGAGGAAGGCTTCTTAGCACCTTTCTAACCTGCTAATCAATAGGACTTTTTCTACCAAGAGAAACTAGTTCATTAATAATGTTAGTGAATCTAGTAAGCATTTCCTTGATATATTCTTTGTGTTGCATCTCAAAACGTTCATACTTAGTTATGAGTAAATCAATTTTAGAACGTTTTACTTCATTAGTTCCTTCATGAGTTATTTGAAGAAGATCCCAAATTTCCTTAGCATTCTTGCATCCCATTACACGATTGTGTTCATGTGGTCCAAGTCCACAATAAAGCAGTTTAATAGCCATAGCATTGATTTCCATTTTATCAAAGTCTTCCTTCTCATATTCAGACATTGGTTTAGGAATTACCTCGTTTTGAGCGTTGGTTTTAGTTACCTCGAAGTCTCGTACTTCGATGACTCTCCAAACTTGATTGTTTTTGCTTTGATGAAGATTTCCATTCTATTCTTCCAGTATGTATAGAATTTCCCATTGAACATAGGAGGTCGTTGAATTGAGTACCCTTCTTAAAGCTTCTCATGCGTATTCATTTTGTGCCAAGATTCTTCTCTTCATGGTGTCCTGATTACGAGAGGATTAGGCTCTGATACCAATTGTTACTTTATAAGAATACTACAAGAGGGGAGGTGAATTGTAGTTTAGGAGATTTGGGTCAAATATTCGCGGAATTGATAAAACAAAGCTAAAGGAACTTAAAGATAACTCAGAGAGATTTTACGTGGAAAACCTCATGGCCCTAACAAGAGGAAAAACCACGACTACTTGAGATTTTAGGAATGATTATTCACTATAACAGGGCAAACAACCTATTACAAACTAAGAATCAATCTTCAAGTTCCTCTATGAACTTGAAGTTCCCAGCAGCAAGTCCCACTGCTTTCCACTCTTCTCTTTTCTTATTCTCTTCTCTCTTCTCTACTGAATTCTCTTAGAGTTCACTCAAACTCCTAATTCCCAAATTACAACTCAAGTAAATAAAACTCTAGTGAAAGTAATTAAGAAAAACATCTAAGTGGAATGCGACTCTTGACTCGTGTTTTAAAGCAAGAAAGATAGAAAAATATATTTGAGCAAGGGTGAAATTATTCCAAGAATAACTCCTGCTTTTTATAGGAAAACTTTGCTGGAGGACTTATTTTTGCAAAAGGTGTAGAAACAATCACCCTGGGAAGGTTTACGAAGGCAATTTGGTTGCTTGTCGCGCTTGTAATAAACTTGGGCATAAGGAGTATGAGTGTTTCTCTAAGAATACCAATGGGTACAGGGAGGAAAGTAATAATTTTAGAGGAAATAATAAGAATTTTCAAGGGAACAACAACAACTTTACTAGGAATAAGGGAGCACATCAGAATAGAGTAAAGAACAATAATAATAACAGTGGGAACAACCAATAGAAAGGTGGAGCTGTAGGGAAATTGAACGTTATGAGCAAGCATGAGGTTGATTCCACGAAAGATGTTATCACTGGTACTTTTGCTATTAAGTCTATTCCTGTTAAAGTATTGTTTGATTCTGGTGCAACTTTTTCTTTTGTTTCTAAGGTTATTGTTTCAAAACTTAAAGACTGTTTAAAATCAATAGAAGTAGTTGATCTACTTATAACCATCCCTACGGGTGGGGTAGTGAAATGTACCAAAACCCTGAGAAATTTGCTTTTAGAAATAGAAGGAAAAGTAATCCTGTCTAATTTCATTGAGTTCAGGTTGAGTGACTTTGATCTCATTCTAGGAATTGATTGGTTGAGTAAGTACCATGCTGAGATCAGTTGTCGATCGTAGAAAGTGAAAATGATCACAAGTGAGAAGGAGTCATTGACTTATTGGATGCGTGGTGAAACCAAGTGCCAAAAGTTAATATCAGTGCTTAAATTGGCAAAGCACATGAAGAAGGGGCATCTAGTATACTTCTGTAGTGTTAGAAATATGGATCATGAGCAAGTGACTAAACCGGAAGATATAGAAGTAGTCAATGAATTTCTGGATGTATTTCCAGATGAGATCCCTAGAATGCCACCTAAGAGGGAAATTGACTTTACCATAGATTTAGTTCCTAGAACAGCCCCAATATCTAAAGCACCATATCGAATGGCACCTACAGAAATGAGTGAGTTAAAGGAGAAATTACATAATTTATTAGATATGGGATACATTAGACCAAGCGCTTCCCCTTGGGGAGCACCGGTTTTATTTGTGAAGAAGAAAGATGGGAGTATGAGATTGTATATTGACTACAGGGAATTAAACAAAGTAACCATAAAGAATAAGTATCCCCTACCAAGAATAAATGATTTGTTTGATCAATTAAAAGTTGCTACAATGTTTTCAAAGATTTATTTGAGGTCTGGGTATCATCAATTGAGGATTGCAGATGAGGAAATCCCTAAAACTGCATTTAGGACAAGGTATGGACACTACGAGTTTACAGTTATGCCATTTGGATTAACAAATGCTCCAGCTATCTTTATGGATTTGATGAATAGGGTATTTCATCAATTTAAGGATAAGTTTGTGGTAGTATTCATAGATGACATATTGGTGTACTCAAAGAGCAAAGAAGAGCATGTCGAACACCTACGAGCAATTCTAAACACACTAAGAGAAAATAGTATTTATGATAAGTTCTCTAAGTGTAAGTTTTGGTTAAAAAAGGTAGAATTTCTTGGTCATTTTGTGTCTAAGGATTGAGTGGAAGTAGACCGAGCCAAGATTGAAGTTGTTAAGAGTTGGCCTACACCCAAAACAATATCTGATGTGCGACGTTTCTTAGGTTTAGCAGGGTATTATAGGTGTTTTGTTTAGGATTTCTCTATGATTGCTAAACCTATATAACTACCCTGATGAAGAAGGATAAGAAATTCGAGTGGGATGATAAGTGTGAAGAATCATTCCAATGGCTGAAGCAAAAACTAGTCACAGCACCAGTGCTTACGTTGCCAGATGATAGTGGGGTGTCTGATGTGTATAGCCATGCATCAAATAATGGCTTAGGGTGTGTGCGTATGCAAAATTGAAAGGTGATTGCATATGCATCCAGGCAGTTAAAGACCCATGAAATGAATTACCCAACTCATGACTTAGAATTAGCTGCAATTATCTTTGAACTAAAAATCTTGGGGTGAAGTGTAGAATCTACATAGACCATAAGAGCTTGAAATATATTTTCACCAAAAAACACCTAAACTCTCGGCAAAGACGATGGTTAGAGTACACAACGGATTACTCCTTAGATATACAATACCATGAAGGAAAAGCGAATGTAGTTGCAGATGCTCTAAGTCGTAAGACCATTCATGGACTAAACATATTAGTAGTAGCTAATGAGTTGTGTAGGGAACTGATGAAGTTTAATTTAGAAGTCGTAGAATGAGGTGTACCAACCGGTATTCTTGCGTGTTTAAGGATCCAACCAACAATATACGACGAAATACGAGCAAATCAAGAAGGAGATGTGAAGTTGGATAGGATTCTCGAGAAAATTAAACAAGGAAAAGCTACAGTCTTTAAGATTCATGAGGATGGGAGTTTAAGATACAAAAGTCGATGGTGTGTACCATAGAAATGCGGGGAACTAAAAAAGAAGTTGATTAAGGAGAGTAACCGTACACCCTACTCAGTACACCTAGGAGGGGATAAACTATATAAGGATTTGAAAAAGATGTTTTGGTGGCCTAGAATGAAAAATGATGTTGCAGAAAAGTGTTTAACTTGCCAAAACGTGAAAATAGAGCACAAAAGACCCCAAGGAGCAGTGCAGCCATTGGAAATCCCCGGATGGAAGTGGGATTGCATTTCAATGGATTTTGTGACTTGCCTCCCTAAGTCAAAGTGTGGAAATGACACCATTTAGGTGGTAGTGGATAAACTTACAATTCTGCAGTGTTTATACCAATGAAGGAGACTTGGAAGATGGAGCAGCTTGCAAAATCATACATCAAACATGTTGTGAGAGTACATGGAGTTCCAAATGATATTGTGTCTGATAGAGATTCCAGGTTTCTTTTAAAATTCTGGAAAAGTGTACAGGAAAATTTTGGTTTAACACTTAAGATGAGTAAAACATTTCACCCTGCCACAGATGGACAAACGGAGAGAACCACTCAAACCTTGGAAGATATGTTAAGAGCTTGTGTTATAGAATTCCAAGGAGGGTGGGAAGACAACTTGGATTGAATTGAATTTTCCTATAATAACAGTTATCATGAGAGCATAGGAATGGCTCCATTTGAGGCTTTGTATGGGAGGAAGTGTCGCAATCCAATTTGTTGGAACGACATAAGTGAAACAATGATTCTAGGGAATCATCAAAATTAAGGATATAGTAAAGCAAGTAAGGGAAATTCAAGCCAAGATTCAAACATCTCAAGATCGCCAAAAGAGCTACGCAGACTTGAAGCGTAGAGAAGAAGAGTTTGAAGTTGGTGATAAAGTATTGTTGAAGGTGTCACCTATGAAGGGAGTGATGAGATTTGGGAAGAAAGGGAAGCTTAGCCCAAAGTACAATTATCTATATGAAATATTACAAAGAATAGGCAAGGTAGATTAGCCTAGAGTGGAGAAGACCCAAGGTAAACTTCTCGCTCCTTTCTCCTTATTTTTTTTCTTTTTTTTCTTTCTCTTTTTTTTCCCCTTCCCTTTTCTTTTTTTTTAGGCTTCCCTTTTCCCCCACCACTTCCGACCACCGGTAGTAGGTGACCGCAGCCACCAGCAACGTCAGCCGCCGGCAGCAGGTAGCCGCCGCTAACAGCACCCGACAGCAGGTGGCTGCCGTTTTCCTCCTCCCCTTTTGGGTTATTGAAAAAAAAAAACTTAACCTTTATTGTTTAAAACAAATCTATGCTTAGATCTAATTAATAATTTTGAGTTTTTGGATTTAATTTTGAAATTTGATAATAAGTATTATGCTACTAAATTTTCAGAGTATGATTTTAATTAAAAAGCCCCAATTTTTGAAACCCTAGGTTCTTGATTGATGAATAATTGAAGGATTATGATGTATAATGGTTTAGATCTTTGTTTAAAGTGTTTTAAGGCTTATTTACAACAAGTTTTAATTAAAATAAAGTGCCGAAATTTTTAGTAGTGTATTTAAAACTAAGTTTCTTTAAGAAATTTCAATTACCCATTAATTGAGACTAGAGTATGATGTTTTAAATATAATTTCAGCTTATTTTAATTAAATTATGAGGGGTTTTAATATAGTATATATTGCTTGAAATTTGTTTAGAGTTGATTTTAATGCTCTACTATGATTTTAATGTGTAGGTGACTTTGAAGTAAGCAATTTTTATTAGTCGTAGTGATTTTAAAATCGTACTCTAGATACGTTCGCATACTTAGCATTTTTTGGTGTTGTAGTATCATGTTAGGCTTGATTTAAATCAATTACCAGTAGTATCATGCCAAGGTTTATGTTAGGAATGGTGGATTATTGATGATGGTGATTGAATTGTGAAGCATGACTTATTTGTGATGGTTTATAGATTGGAAAATTATATTTTGACATGATTATATGGACAATATTTTTATTTGTAGCATGTTAGAACGCATGTTTAATTAAACTGCAAGTTTAATTTGGTTTGGAATATTGAAAATGAATTTTATTATGGTTCATCTAATTTTTATTGATGCTATAAGCATGAGAAAGGAGCTATATAAGTGTCTTGGTACACGAGGTATAAATTATATGTTGGTGCCTTCGTGCACTTAAGGTGTTTTTAAGGTGTCTTTGACACTGAGGTAGTTTTAAAAAGGGTTTAACATTAAATATTATGTGGTCACTAATTTTTCAAGAATTAAATTTGCATTTTTGGTTGATTGAATATTTGTTGTTGATTAAATGATTGTGGTTTAAGAGTCATCACCAAGTCTAATAATCTTAAATAACGTAAATTAAAAGAGATTACACACCAAAACTCTTGGAACGTAAATACCTTGAGTATAAAGATATGGGGGGAGTTATGGGGTTTTATATTTAACCATAACTTCTAATGGAGTACAGGACGCTGTACATTCCTTTTATTTATTATTATGCGCAGGAATTCCGCCACTTATGTGTGGTTTTGTGCTGGCACTGTTAGCTCCCGTGTCAGTTAACCTAAATTTATTTGGGGGAGATAGAGTTTTAAACCCGTTCGATGCGTGATCAACGCTTAATAAATTATTTAGTGGTCTAGTTTTAAAGTCTTGTTGAATGTTGTGTGTGCTTGTAAACAGGTGCATTGAGGTAAGTGTGTGTTGATAGGTGAAAGCATGTTAGCGTGTTTATTTACGCTTATATACTTAGCTTTGCTGATTGTATGTATGTGTGTTTTGGCCATGTCTTTATCTTGGCCCTATGATGACCCATTTTTAATGGAGAGTAGTGGAGAAAAGTAGAGATAAGCTTTTCAGGTATTGAAGCATGTTCGTGACGGGGCATGAGTGAAGAGCGAATCATGCTAGTTTCTATTAGTTTACAATGTGTTTCTGCTTTAATTATTTATGTTATTATTTATATGTGGAGATAACATTAAGTTTTGGATTTGGTTTGGTTTGGTTTTTAATAAGGGCCTTTAATGGTTCCAAGTTGTAGGTTGATTTACATTTTAATTACTTCGTTTATTTTGGTCTTATCTTTACTTTCGTTTGTTTAACTTTTCAAGTTGATTTATTTTGGAAAGATTTTAAAAATTAGTCTTCCGCTGTGTATCTTAGATGTTAGCCTTATACGTTTCCACGGTGGCTAAACACATCTACTTTTGGCCTCCTTTCCCAACAGGAAGTGCAATGACGATAAATAAAACAATCTTTGTGTTGGATCGAAGTGAAGAATACTTATGGATAACTGGTTAAGCCACAAAACACAAAAGACTAGCCCAAATTAAAGAAAAAGCCAAAACAAAGGTCTAATTGACTAAACCCGATCATAATTAGGCTTAAGCCCGTGCTTAAACCCTAATAATGATGGATTTAGGACAGCCTAGGTTAAATCTTAGTGTTGCCGCTTGAAAAGCTGAGCGCATCTCAAAGAGTCGCGCTAGGCTGACGTGCGCAACTAATTCACTTGCGCGGGACACGTGCTGCGGAAGGTTTAGAATTATTCGGAATTATATGGAAAATTAAAATCAAATCTTACCAAAAAGCCGCGCGCAAGACAATAAGTTGCACTGCACATAGCAGCGCAACTCAATCACTTGCGTTGGGATGCCGCGCGCAACCCAATCTGTTGCACGCGACACCTGCTGCAGCAGAATGCTCGAAACCCTAAACCTAATTATTCCCTATAAATACGAGCATAAACCGTACATAAACAGACATAAATTAACCTAAGACTCTGGCGAAACAACTTGTGAACTTGTGCAACCTAGCCCTATTATCCTAAACACTCCCCTTTCGATACTTTATAACTATGGTGGAGGTTCCTCAACAAGAAGGAGTCCATAAGTGTTCTAAACGGAGTTCTAGCAAAGAGATGTGGTAAATTCCCGATCACTTAGTTAAATCACCTTTATTTTCTTGTTCAAAAGAACTTTAATTAATTAATTAGTGTTGTTTGATCACCTTTAAAATAATTAAGTAATCAATTCCACATAGTATCTTGCGTTAAATAAAGATTAGAATTGAATCAAATAATTGTTGGTTGATCACTTAAGCCAAGGCGAACCATGTTTATTTTCTTGTTCTTTTCACGAATTTAATTAAATAAGAATAACGACATTACGATGTAATTCCTACGTGAATTAATGCTTGTAAATAAAATCAACTAACATAGTTTTAAGTATCACGTTGCATATATTGTTTGGTGATGAAATTGTAAAAAAGAAAGAGCAAGTAGAGTGCGTACTAGGGCTAGGATAACGATTCCCCTCTAAAAGGAACGTTATTTTAGTACCCTCGCTCCCGAACTCATTTCTGGTTTATAGACTAATTTGGGCATGAGTAACCTTTTGATTTATGCTAATTATTCCATGAATTCCACATGGAAGAAAGGCATGAACGAGGTTTATGAGTTTTTCCTAAATGTCATTGACGACTCCTACTTGTTTCTTACAAAAAAGCGTAATGATATAATCAATCCTAATTCAAGGTCCCCAAAATAGTCAGGAATTCAAATCCTACTACACTCTAACAAGTGTAAAGTCTTAGGCTTTTAAGTGGCCAAGAGCATTTAAGGAGAATACCCCTTACGATGGGATCACCCTCCTTAAAGTGGTGACTCCACTGGGGACTTAGAGGTTTACATGATTAATTCGTAGTTATGGTCCAAGGTATCCAACACTAGGTTGCTTATGGGTTGTAACGAGAATTAACTTGGATAATCTCTAGTTAGGGAGCGAGACATGAACACATAATATATCACTTTTGCATGAGAGTAAAAACCAAACAAGCAACATTGCATCATGCATAAGCATAGCACTCTTAAACCATTGGGGATTGGCTCATTGACTAGGGGTCGCCAACACTAGGCGTCTTTCCCAAAATCAATAACAATCATCCCACCCATGTCACCAAAAAAATGTTGCCAGGCCGATGTCATGAGTCAACACGTTGAGTGATTGATTTGTGCGTTGTTTCTTAAGATATAGTACCTTTGGACTTCCAAGCCTTTTTTGACCTTAGAACGGCATTGCGTGAATCTTGACTTATGACATGCTTATATGATTATGTTACTATGTGCAACGTATTAGGATAGTCTTCATTTTTCTTTATTTTTTTTAAAGTTTGGTCTAGGTTCCCAATTACGAAGTTTTCACTTCGTGATTTAGTGTGATATTCTAAGGATAACATAAAAAAAAAGTCAAGTAAAAAAAAGTCGAATAAAAAAAAACGATGATAAAAAAAAACGCTCGAATTAAAAAAAAAAATTTACGAGCAGGTGGCGCGCGGAACTCAAGAAGTTGTGCGACCACTCCCAGCACAAGTAATTTTGTTGCGTGCGACAGCCGCGTGCAACTGAGTCACTTACGTGCACCCACTGTACGAGTCAGTTTTGATTTCTCAAAAAACAAATTTACTCGTCCGAACAATATCTTCATTGAAGAATTGTTAAGGGTGATGTTATCCGTTTGAATATATTTTGCATCTTTTTCTTTTTTCCTTTTTAAACAAGCGTATCGATTTTCTTATCCTTTCTTACTCCTTTAGGGCCGGTTTTCAAGCTTAGGAAAGATGACCCCCGGGCACTCGCATTCTACGTTTACCACCCAAAGATCAACCCCTTTCAAACCACTTTCCTTCGACAACTAATCCTAGTCCATCAACAATGCCAACCGTCGAAGAACTTCAATAAGAGACTCTTCGTTTGAGAGAGGAAAAGGCTCAAGAGGCTGAGGAGAAAAGAATTAAGAAGATGGAAAATGCTGAAAAGAAAAAAGCTGAAATTTTAGCCTTATAATAAAAGATGAAGCAATTATCAATCAAAGAAAAGTCGTTGGAAAAGCTAGTTCTTCGTTTTGCAATGGGGAACAAGTACTTTGAAAAAGAAAAGTTTGCTCCTCCCCTAGGACTTGCTTTACCAGAAAAGTTCGTAGCTACGGACTTGCGAATATTTAAGGTAACTTATAATCCACAAAATCATTTAATGTGTTTTACTAGCACTATGGCACTAAAGGGAGTTGATCCTAAGCTTTATGCTTTGACTTTCCCTTTATCACTAGATCCAGCCGCGAGAGAGTGGTATTATGGGCTAGATCCAAAATTTAAAGCAATATGGGAAGATGTAGTTACGGCTTTCATCACCCAATATGAGATTAACGTAGAGTTCAAGTCAACTTTACGTGAACTCGAGATGCTTAAGCAAGGCGACGATGAAGATTTCCTTGCTTTCTATAATAGATGGCGAGAAAAGGCGGCCCACCTTGCCCAAAGGCCTCCTGAACTCGAGTTAGTACAAAAATTCAATGACAACTGTCATGAAAAGTACAACAAACATCTACGTTACCTTGGTCTAGACACTTTTCAAAAGGTCTATTCTGTGGCTACTAGGATTGAAGATGATCTTGCTAAAGAAAAAGCAAACAAACCTCATTATCATCATCAACCTAAGAATAACTACAAGAAGGGGAATGATAATGCATCATCCTTTATTGACGTATTTGCGATTTCCACGCAATATAATAACATAAATCGATATGATGATCCTAGAAAAAGATGGACAAAAGAGAGAATATTTACTCCATTTCCTGTAAGCTATAAAGAATTGTTAGAAAAATTAAATGAAAAAGACTTAATTGCGCCAACAGGACCAACACCACCCACTCCACAAGAAAGGAGGTTTCCTCAATGGAACGGTAGTGCTTATTGTGCTTATCATAGAGGCGTTTGACACGATACTGGACGTTGCTATGTTTTAAAGCACAAAATACAAGATTTATTAAACGATAGAAGAACTTCCACGCCTAAACCTTACAATAATGCATCCCCCTTAGGGATGTTTCACATCGATGAAGACCATATGGGAAGTGATACGTTCAATCCTTTGGACTAAATTACACCCATAGGAAAACCTTTATCCACAATACTCATTGGGGCAACTAATGAAGTATGTGGACTATGGGATGACGACTTTCAAGACTTACATGACTCTAAGTATGCCGCCGTCCCACCTCCATCTTGTTTACAAAATGAAACAAATTGAGCGCTTGATTAGGATCATTTCTTGGGGAAATCGCAAGATTTATAGAATCTCTCCTTGGATGAACAATGGCATCAAGCACAACTCATGGAACATCTTGAAATGGAGTCACGTCCAAAGCCTCGAGAAGAAAGTTGGTTTATGAGTCATATGACTAATCCAAATGAGATAGATCATTTAACTCGTTCTGGGTGAGGCTACCAAGCACCACCACCAAATGGATCTTAAACCACACAAAATCAAACTCAAGGTCAAACACAAAATACAATACCACCTCCACTTGAGGTGGAAGATCCATTGGTCAAACAACTTCGTCGATCCAAGGCAAATTTTAGCATTTGGGAACTCCTAAGTACTTCTAATGAACATAGGAATTCTCTCATGAAAACTCTAACGGCTTTGTCTGTAAGCACAGACACAAACCCTTATGACCTCGTTAGCTTGCTTACTAGCGAGAAATCGGACAAATCATTTTAACCAATGATGATTTGCCTTCAAAAGACAATACCCACAACAATTCATTATACTAAACTATGGGATGCAAGGGATACAACATCCCTCTAACTTTGGTAGACAATGGGTCGGTTGTAAACGTATGCCCATTACAAACGGCAAAATACTTAGGCCTAAATCCAGAAAAAGAATTCCAATCAACAAAACAAAGCATTAGGGCCTATGACAATTCAAGAAGATCGGTGCGTGGAACTGTTAAGCTACCAATTACCATAGGCCCAATTCAAAAGATGGTTGAATTCCATGTTATGGACATAAAACCTACATACAACCTTTTACTTGGATGTCCTTGGATACATGAGCTTGGTGCAATACCATCCTCACTTCATCAAATGATTAGATTGAACTATCAAGGGCTTCCTATGACTATACATGCCTCTCCACTCAAAATAGCAATAAATAATCAATCACTCTTAGAAATAAACCACGATAATGATGAAGAGGACATGTGGGGATTCGCCGTGGAGCCAATCTTCACTTTACTCCCATCCTATCAATAAACCTTAATGGACAATTCATTAGGGGGGGGGGAGAAGATTACCCATGCTACGACTTTCCAAAACCCTTATTTTTTGAAGGAATCAAGAAGCGTGGATTTGAAATATTTCATGATTGCTACATCTTGGATGACGATCTTAGTATCGTTAAATCAAAACACCCAACTCTAGGGTGTTATGATGGGCAAGCATTTAACTTGCTATTTGGACTAGAGCAAAATAATGTCGCAACAATGACCAATCAAAACGCCATTCAAGATGAAGCTTTTGACCCAACCTCGTTGATCACCCCTTCAAATGAAACTTTTGAGCATGGATGGAGGAAATCTTTCAAATCGACCAATCACAAAGGCGATAAACTGGAAATCGTCACAGGCAAAAGGAAGATGTTTGAAGAATCGGACGATGAATCTATTATAGACTCTAGGGAAGCTTAAAATTTAGGCCTTGTTGCCATTAATGAGTCTTTATTTTCTAGTTTTAAGGACGAAGATCCCAAAAAGGATTCTTCTCGTGATGTACTCTCTTTTGATTTTAATAATATGATTCTATTTCTGAGTATATGCCTTCTCTTGAATTTTTCAAATGCTATAACAATTAATCTAATGGAGATGATAACATTAATAAATTGGTTGAAATAATAAATGAACGAGAACAAAAGAACCCTATCGTTGAAGAAACTGAAATATTTAATATAGGAATTAACGAAAATAAGAGAGAAGTCAAAATTGGCTTAACTCTAAATCCGGAAGAGCGATCGACCCTCATATCGACGCTCAAAGAATTCGAAGACGTGTTTGCTGGGTCATACAAGGACATGCCTAGAATAGATAGGGAAATCGCGGAACATACCATTCCCTTTAACCCTACTTCTAAATAAGTAAAACAAAAACCTCGCGAATGAAAACTGATGTCGCATTAAAAATAAAAGAAGAAGTTCAAAAACAGTTGGACGCCGATTTTATTCGCATATGTAATTACCCATAATGGGTAGCGAACATCATTCCAGTCCCTAAAAGGATGGACGAGTTCGCATGTGTGTTGACTTTAGGGATCTTAATAAAGCTAGCCCTAAAGAAGATTTTCCTCTACTACATATTGATATATTGGTAGATAACACGACTGAACATGTGATGTTATCCTTTATGGATGGATACGCATGTTACAACCAAATTTTAATGGAAAAAGAAAAAGAAGAAAAGACATGCTTTATTACATCTTGGGGTACGTATTGCTATGCAGTCATGCCATTTGGCTACGGCTCTCTTGCATGATATGATGCATAATTAAAGAAATAGAAGTGTATGTGGATGATATGATGGTAATTTCCAAAGATAGAATGGGACATATAAAAGCTATACGCAAATTTTTCACTCGCATAAAAGAATATAAAATGCGATTGAATCCACAAAAAATGCGTCTTTGGAGTAACTTCTGGTAAGTTACTCGGATACGTAGTACGCACACGTGGCATCGAGATCAATTCCTCTAAAATAATGGGAATTGTTGACATGCCTCCCCCTCAAACAGAAAAAGAAATTAGGGGATTCTTTGGCAAATTACAATACATTAGTCGATTTATCAACAAATTGACTATGACTTGTGAGCCAATATTTAAAAAATTGAAAAAAGAGGAGAAACATGAATGGGACGATCAATTCCAAAAGGCCTCTGAGAAAATCAAAGATTATCTCAAAAGTCCACCAATTTTAGCACCACCAGTACCCAACCTACCTCTTGGGCTATACATTACAGTTACAGACACAGCCAAATGTGCCATATTATCACAAGAGGAAGAAAAAGTCGAACGTGTAATATATTACAAAAGTAAATAATTCATCCAATACCAAAACAAAATATAGCACCTTGGAAAAGACAAGCTTAGCATTAGTGTGGACAACAAAAAAGTTACGACATTATATGTTACCACACACTACTCATGTGATTTCTCAACAAAATCCGATAAAGTATTTATTTAAACAACCACCCATAAAAGGAAGGATATGTAAGTTGTTGGTGATGTTTGCTGAATTTGAGCTAAAATATATTCCTGAAAAATCAATGAAAGGAAAAGTAATTTCCGACTTTCTGGCACAACATCCAATTCAAACAAGTCGTGCAGAAACTACTCATCTTCAAGATGAAGAGATTCTCATGACACAAGATGACGAATGGGTAATGTACTTCGACAGTGCGTCCAATCATAAAGGATGCTGCGTAGGAGTGTTACTCATAAGTACAGAGGGAGCACATACTCCAATCTCTGTTAAATTTGACTTTGAGGTTACTAATAATGCCGCAGAATGTGAAGCGTGCATTATTGGATTAGAAGCAACGGCTAGCATAGGTGTGAAAAAATTAGAGGTATATGGAGACTCCAGTTTGATTATAAATCATATATTAAAAATTGGAAAATAAAGAACTCCAGAATGATTTTATACCAAGCACACCTAAAGCAACTCATCGAGCATTTTGAACATATTGATTTTAAATATCTCCCAAGGGATGACAATCAATTTGCCGATGCGCTGGCAAAATTAGCCTCAATGATCAACATTCCGGATCACTTAAATATGATGCCATTATGCGTTGATAGAAGAGAAGATCCAGCGTATTGTAACAAAATAGAGGAAATAAATGACATTGAAGGAAATAATCCTTGGTATGATCATATCCTCCAATATATTACTCATGGCACATATCCCGAAAATACTTCATCGAAAGACCAACAAGCCTTACGAACACTTGCGGCCCAATATGGTCTAATAAATGGTTAATTATGCAAAAAAGGACCTAATGGTAAAATTTTATTATGTATAGGCCAACCGGAAGCCACACGCCTTATGGAAAATACTAACAAAGGTGTTTGTGGACATCACATGAATGGTAAAATGCTTTCAAAAATAATTTCACAACAAGGGTACTATTGGTCCACTATGGAACATGATTGCATAAAATATGTCAAAAAATGTCTACAGTGCAAAATGTTCGCTAATTTACAACAACTTCCACCATCCGAACTATACAATCTCACTTCCCCTTAGCCTTTTTTGACTTGGGCAATTGACATAATTGGAAAAGTCCCTCCAACAGGATCAGGAGGCCACGAGTACGTATTAAATGCCATTGATTACTTTACTAAGTGGATTGAGGCAGCTTCTTACGTGAATATCACTTCTAAACATGTCGCAAAGTTTCTCGAACAAAACATATTTTGTAGATATGGAGTTCCACATGAACTAATTAGTGATCATGGATCTCAATTCAAAGCTGAAGTCGAGACCCTCTTAACTCGTTATAAAGTAAAACATTATTACTCATCCCCATACAGACCTCAAATAAATGGAGTTGTAGAATCGGCAAATAAAAATATAATAGTCATCATTAAAAAAATGGCAGAAAATTATAAAGACTGGCCGAATAAACTACACTTCGCATTATGGGGTTATAGAACGTCCATACCGACATCAATAGGAGTAATAACTCCATACTCCTTACTTTTCGGAATGAACGCAGTTCAACCAGTCAAACTGGAAATACCATCCCTACGCATCGTACTTGAAAGTAAGCTAGCAGAAGCTGAATGGGTAAGAGCGAGGTATGAAGAGCTTTTATTCCTTGATGAACGATGATTAAGAGCTTTGCATCATGTACAAGTCTACCAAAGGCGCATTGCGCGTCATTTCAATAAAAGAGTAAAACATAGAAATATAAAATAAGGTGATTTTGTACTAAAGGAAGTTAGGGGTCCACCAACCAATCCAAGAGGGAAATTCAAACCTAATTGGATAGGTCCCTACAGCGTTATTGAAATCTTATCAGGAGGAGCCCTAAGATTAATGGATATTGGAGGAGATGAAATTCGCTAATTAATAAACATTGATCGCCTTAAGAAATATTACATATGAAATCCGGATAAAATTCGTTCACTCATACAACCAATTTTAATTAGCATTCAATTGAAAGATTCTAAGTGTTATGCATTTTATCGAATAACATGGTAAAATACATAACACTAAGGGGGGTAATTTAGAAATAATAAACCGTTCTAAGTGTTCAAATTTTTTCGAACATCACGGAAAAATCTTCACACTTGAGTAGTAAAAATACATAATTTCAAAAAAAAAATATTTCGAGACATTTGTAGCATAGGTGTCGCGCGCAAATAGAAGAGTTGCGCATGGATGTCACGCGCAACTGATTGTGTTGCGCGCAACAGGTTCACGCAACTCCAGAGACGTTGCGCGCGCCACCTGATGACGAACTGCGAACCCGAATTTTTGCGTTTGAATGATGTTGCGATTTCTACTTACAGCAAAAAGAGGGTGTTTCTTAAATACAACATATACTCGGAAAATAAAATTAAACTTTGATTTAATTCTTTTAAACATGTTTGATTAAATTTTTTTCATTTAATTTCTAACTAAGAGATTATAGCAAAAATAAAAAATACATAATAATGAAAATAAAAAAAAAATTAGAACTACGCAAAGACCTAATTTCGTAAAGCGAATATGTAGGCAATCTTTATGATTCGGTCATATCAAAATATAAAAATATAAAGCTCATTTTATTTCATTCATAATTCAAAAGAGAGATATTATTGAACTAGATAGTAAACGAAAAAAATACATAGTAGTGATAACACTTTTTTCGAAAAAAAAAACTAATAATAAAATTGTGTAACACCCTTAGGTTTTACTATGTCCTCAATTGTTACAGATGATGAAGGAATAGTTTCCATCGCAGCATTTTCAGAAACCTTGAAGCTTTCCCCTACACTCTTCTTCTTCACCCAAACATTGTTTTTCAATTTAGGGATTGGGGCCTTTGCAACCTGTTTTCCTTTCCCTTTGACTATTGGAGCTTTCTTGCGAGTATTTAGTGAAGGTTCTTTGATCTTCACACCTTGTTGCGCAGGTTTGGTGGGAGCTTTCCTTTTTGTTTGCTTCGAATGAGCCTTAGGGGATGAGAAGTCTAATTTTCTTCTCACTCCTTTGTTTTGGCCACTAGTAGGAGTAGTAGTGGTTGAATGCATCAAAAGCTTAGGTGGATTGCGAGCTGTAGCGGCTTGAAGTTAAGATCGAGCCTTGTTTAATTCACCCTTATCCGCCGCATTCATCCAAGCCTTGTAAAAGGAAGATAATGTAATACTCGCGGGAGGATTTTGTATTACCCTCCTAGGAAGACTTGACCAATATTCCATCCAACAAGCAATCCTTTTGAGTTTAAAGGTCACATCTTTAGGGGAATCACAATCTTGCGGGGGTAAAAATTGCCTCATCCCGTATTGTCTCATCACCCTAGGAGGAAAAATATAAGTAGTACTAGATAAGCCTAAAAGCCTAATGTAAGGGCAATTGAGACTATTCCCAATCATACTATTATGTTCCACTAAGGAATCACAAAACGTATGTTAGGAACCCCTTGACAGAAAAAAAAAAAAAACGTCCATTCCTCTTCGTTCTTATGCTTATAAAGGATTCGACGTGTAACAACTCAAAATTTGAAATCTTTTTATAATAACTAAAATCACATTTTTATTGAAAATCGTCATTCAAACTCTGGAAGTGTTACTAAGAGGCACAAGATAATACGGTAAAAACAAACATTAAACTATTATACCATAGCTAGGTGGTCTAAAACGAGTATAACTTATTACAACCCAAACTTAACATAAAACTTAAACCAAAAGTATATTAAATGACGACAAGGTCAAATTGTCTTATTCTATGATACGTCCTCACTCGAACCAACCCGTCTTACAAACCTGCAAAAGTAAATAGGAACACAAAGAGAAACTCCAAAATCAGATAAACTGAGTAATCACGACTCCATCCCGTAAAATAAATAATTTTGTTTTGAAAACATTTGTACATGGAATAATAAAATAAATTTATACACTCTAGTTAAGTACTCACATAACAAAATACTTAACCACATAAATTTACTTATAACTTCTATTTAAGAAAGGGAAAGAGAACGTTAGTAGGCCGGGACTAATCCCAGAGTAACCACCTACTTACAAGGGTTGCGCATCACCCTGAGTTGGCCAAGTATATATTAACAAAATGTCCTTAGTGTGCACACCCCTCACTAATCTAATGGGTAACCGCAATTTACCGCGCACCAAAAGTATTGGGAGAAAGACCCTTGAAAGGTAATAGCTAGAAAAATGTAGTACCAAACCTACTAGAAGCCTATTGGGTATCCACATATGTGCACCAATAGAACAACATCTAGTAGGGCAACCTGTTCTTCACCCTTTTGGGGGTTTCATTTCCCTTCTTAAATTTATTATAATTTTAAATTCTTTGCAATTAAACACTGAGTCATAAAATTCACATATAATCCAGGATTATGCTCATAAAAATGATAGTACCCAAGTCACTTTTTTTATTACCCATAGTACATTGTATAAAATCGTCGTATCAAAACATCATATTCTAAATAACATATCCAAAGTATCAATACCAAAGATAAATCGATATTATCATATACGTAGATACTAGTAGTAGTAAAAGTATTTTATTCATTTTTACGAAAACCATATATAAAGTTTATAGAATAAACTACGTACTCATAATTCATTCATATAACACGTCTACCACATAATCGTATCAAAACGGTTTTCTAACAGGATTCTAAGTTCTTGATGGACATCGAAAATTACCTTGATGGCACGTAATTTCGTCCTACTAATTTCCCGAGCGATCACCTATGTAGCCTCCGTCTATCAACAAGCGAATATATATATATATATATATATATATATATATATATATATATATATATATATATATATATATATATATATATATATATATATATATATATATATATATATATATATATAACCTAAGTTAGTATGACCAATATATTAACTCAATCTTGTACACAACCTTAATAAAAAGGTTAGGAAAAACTAGGATGATAATAATAATAGTAATAATAATATAATAGTAAAATAAGATAAAAAAAATAAAAATAATAATAAAATAAGATACAAAAAAAGTAAAAATAATAATAAAGGAACCAGTATAGCGTACAAGTTCCCAAAACCAAAAAAAAAGAAAGACAAAACAAAAGTGGAGTTTTCATTCTCCATTTTTACGAAAAAACAGAGCACCTAACCCAATTTTTTTTTTTATTTATTTAATTTTTTTTTAAAAGATACATAATCAAATCCCATGAAAACTTTGAGTTGCAGGCTAAATTGAGGAAGAAAGGAGTATGGAGAAAGAATTAGAAGAACAATAACAATAGCTTCAACAACGGATATGGTGACCTCGCAAAATTACGGCTCCATTGGTGACCCTTTTACTAAATTAATTTTTTTTAACTCTAATTTTTGGCTGAAAGTAGGAAGAACTGATAGATTCTTACCAAGAATACGAGATCAGAACCCAGAATTTGGAGAGATTTAAAGTTTGATGTTGATAAATGAATAGGGGAGTATATATATATCAATGTAGAGGGGGTTAGTGAAGAGTTTCTTGTTGTTGCTTGCTGATTTGGTACATTGTAACTGATGAATGTAAAGAGTCATTCATTCATAGGGATGATTGAATTGTTAACCATCACTTAATGAGGGGAATAGCAAAGGTTGAGGGTGATGACCGTACAAGATTTTGTTTCCCCATTAACTCACTGTTTTTTTTAAAAGATTAATAAAATCATAAAAGATATAATATTGATAAAATCAGTTTAATTAAGATACTAAAATCATTTCATCCTTATCAAAACTGTTTGTCATACTATTAGAAATATTTGCATCGTACCAAAAAAAAAAAAAAAACTTTTCCAAAGTTAAAAATCAAAATAATATTTTAAATCAGAAAATTCTCCCATTAAGAAAATAATAACTATACATAAATTTTACGGGTATTACATGTACTCCCCCATAAAACAAAGTTTGTCCTCGAACTTTATTGTTATTTAATAACTTTAAATAGAATACATAACAATAACGTGGGTAAAATGTTAGTAAAAGAAAGTAGGATGTTAGTGACGCATACTACCCCTCTCAAAGAAAAAGTTTCACCCTCGAAACTTGACATACCTCATGAAATAGCTCAAGGTAACGCTTTCTCATGTCATCCTCAGCTTCCCAAGTTGCCTCCTCCGAAACTTGATTTGACCATAGGACCTTAACTAGCTTGACCACTTTGTTTCGGGTACCTCTTGTCTTAGTGTCAAGTATTTTAACAGGACGCTCTTCAAAAGATAAGGTCTCATCTAACTCTATCGATTCAGGTTGAATAACATGGGTAGGGTCATGGACATATTATCGGAGTTGGGATACATGAAAAACGTTATGGACATTTGATAACTCCATAGGTAACGTTAATCGATATGCCACCTCTCCAACTCGTTCTAGCACCTCATACGGGCCAATATACTGTGGACTTAAGTTCCCTTTCCTCCCAAATCGCATGACCCCCTTTGTTGGTGAGACTTTTAGTAAAACTTTTTCTCCAACTTCAAATTCTAACACCCTTCTACTCTGATCTACATATGATTTCTGTCGGTCTTGGGCTGCTTTCATGTTTTCTTGAATGAGTCGCACTTGTTTCATAGTGTCTTCAATCATTTCCGGCCCTAAGTTAGTGACTCACTTATTTCACTCTAGCACATTGAGCTTCTGCACTTCATCCCATATAGAGCTTCATAAGGTGCCATCCCTATACTAGCATGGTAGCTGTTGTTATATGAGAATTCTATCATAGGAATATGCTTATCCCACGATCCACCAAAATACATCACATATGCCCTCAACATATCTTCGAGAGTCTGAATTGTTCTCTCTGTTTGACCGTCAGTAGCAGGATGAAATGCAGTTTTAAACTTGAGTAAAGTCCCAAATGCCTCTTGGAGCTTTTCCCAAAAATTAGACAAAAATCTCGAATCCCTATCAGATACAATATCTTTAGTTACTCCATGCAGACGAACTATTTCCCTCACATAAGCATCTGCCAATTGTTGCAAACTCCAAGTATCCTACATGGCTATAAATCTAGTTGTCTTAGTCAAACGATCCACTATAACCCATATGGCGTTCTTTGATGTCTTGGTAAGTGGTAATCCCATCACGAAATCCATGGAAATTGACTCCCATTTCCATCCAGGTACCTCCAAGGATTGTAATTTTCGTCCTGGTCTCATGTGTTGAATCTTTAACTTCTGACATGTCAAACACTTTGCAACAAAATCTGCTACTTCTCTCTTAATATTAGGCCACCAAAAGTACTGCTTAAGAGCCTTATAAAGCTAATCTCCTCCTGGGTGTACAGAAAATGGTGTGTTGTGAGCCTCTTCTAAAATCTTTTGCTTTAGATCATCATCCTTTGGGATACACAACCTTCCTTTGTATTTCACAATTCCATTATAATCAATTACAAACTTAGTTGCTGCCCCTTCTTCTTTCATTCTCTCCACCTTTGTCAACCATTCATCTGTTGTTTGCTTATCCCGAATTTCATCATATAAGGTTGGTTCCAAAGAGAGTGTATTCAGTTGGGCATCCACTTGCCCATGCTCTACTACTTCTAGGTCCAACTTTCGAAACTCCTCATAGAGCTCCTTAATCAAAACCATCATGTTTACCACATGACTCGTCTTCCTACTCAAAGCATCGGCCACTTTGTTAGCTTTCCCTTCGTGATACAAGATCTCCAAATCATAATCGTGTATGAACTCAAGCCATCTCCTTTGCCTCATGTTCAATTCCTGTTGTGTGAATATGTATCTTAAACTCTTATGATCTGTGTAAACCTTACATCTCACACCATACAAGTAGTGTCGCCAGATTTTAATAGCAAACACCACTGCTCCTGACTCCAAGTCATGAGTGGCATAATTTTGCTCATGTTGCCTTAGTTGCCTCGATGCATAAGCTACAACCTTTCCATGTTGCATAAGTACACACCATAAACCATTCTTTGAAGCGTCACTTTATACTTCAAAGCCTTCAATCCCCGAGGGAAGAGTCAAAATCGGGGCCGAGGTAAGTCTCCTTTTCAACTCTTGAAAGGATTGTTCACACTTGTCATCCCATTGGAATCGAGTTGTCTTTTTCATTAGATTTGTTAATGGTTGAGCTATCCTTAAAAAATCTTTAACAAATCTTCTATAATAGCAAGCAAGACCCAAGAAACTCCTTACTTCAGTCACATTTGTGGGTCGAGGCCAATCAGTCACCGCTCGAATCTTAGCTGGATCCACAGAAATGCCTTATTTTGAAATCACATCGCCCAAAAATGCTATCTTCTCAAGCCAAATTCACACTTAGAGAACTTGGCATATAACCTTTTCTCTTGCAATATCTCCAACACCCTTCGCAAATGACCCTCATACTCCTCCTTGTCTTTTGAATATACCAAAATATCATCAATGAATACAACAACGAAACTATCCAAATACGGCTGGAATGTTCTATTCAAAAGGTCCATGAGTGTCGCTGGCGCATTAGTGAGTCCAAAGGGCATGACTATGAACTCATAATGGCCATATCTTGTACGAAAAGCTGTCTTGGGTATGTATTCCTCCGCGATCCTCAACTGATGATATCCTGACCTTAAGTAAATCTTTGAAAAGACAGCAGCACCTTTAAGCTGATCAAACAAATCCTCAATTCTCGGTAAGGGGTACTTGTTCTTTATTGTTACATTGTTTAATTCACTATAATCAATGCATAACCTTAAGGTATCATCCTTCTTTTGTACAAAAAGTACAGGTGCTCCCCATGGTGAAACACTAGGCCTTATATAGCCCTTTTCAAGCAATTATTCCAATTGTACCTTAAGCTCTCTCATCTCCGCGGGTGCCATTCGATATGGTGCCTTGGAAATTGGTCCAGTTCCAGGTACCAAATCTATCTTGAAGTCCATCTCCCTAACTGGTGGCATCCCGGTGATTTCGTCTAGAAATACATCTTGGAAATCTCTTACCACTGGAATCTGTTCTATCGTTTTCTCCTCTATACTCATATCGTTGACATGACATAGATAAAAAGGGTAGCCTTTTCTTAAATAAGAGTGTAAAGTCATGGCAAAGATAATATTGATTCCAGGTTTGGAAACTACTCCTTGGTATGAGATCCTATTTCCTCTTGGCCCTCTAAGTGATATCTTTTTGTTATGGCACTCAATCTTAGCCTTGTAATTACCAAGCCAATCCATCCCCATGATGACATCAAAGTCAGTCAAGTTAACCTGGATAAGATTTGCAAGTAACTTGGTTCCAGCTATGTTAATTGGGATGTCCTCAAAAAGAGACCTACAAAGTACAACTTCTCCTAAGGGTATGACTATGTTGGCTTCACACGAAGATGTGGGTTTAAATCCAATTTTATTCACAAAAGAAGTAGCTATAAAAGAATGGGATTCTCCGGAATCAAAAAGCAAAAAGGCAGGTTTAGAGTTAATAAGGAAAGTACCTGTCACAACATTGCCGCTGTTATTGGCTTCATTCTGGTTCATGACATAGATTCTCCCATTGTTAATCCTTCCATTTCCATTGTTCTGACCATTGTTGTTGCCTCTAGCATTAACATTGTTGTTCTGTCCATTATTATTTCCTTGAGAATTAGCACCTTGGTGTGGGGCATTGTTGTTGTTGAAGCTATTACTACTGTTGAAATTCCTTCCAAATCCGCCTCCATTATTGCCATTGTTGTTTCCTTGACCCGCTTGACCTTGTCCTTGACGATTGGAATTATGCTTCCTTGGGAAATCACGTGCCTTATGTCCAGGCTCTCTACACTCATAGGAAATAATTGGGTCACCTTGACAATTGTACCCTGGATGATTCTTATTGCACCTTCTGCAAGGACGAGATCCTTGTTGAACTTGTTGTCCTTGTCCCTGAAAATTGGTGCGGTTATTGTTGTTATTACGACCTCCTTGTTGACCATTTCCACCATTTCCATTACCATTACCTCCAAAACGAGGTTTCTTGTCATATCCTTGGTGGTTTGATGAACTCTCACCATTTCCATTACCATTACCTCCAAAATCCTTTCGATATTGCAAGCTCTGTCATATGCTTCCTTATAGGTAGCAGCGGTACCAGCTCCAATCACCTTCTTTTGGATCCTAAAAGTCAATCCATCTTCAAACTTTTGAGCCTTGGCTCTCTCATCAGGCACTACATTAGGACAAAACCTAGCATACTCATTAAATTTCTTAGCATACTCTTGCACACTCATACCCGCAGTTTGGTTAAACCTGCTAAACTCACTATACTTCTGTCTCCTAATGTATTCAGGGAAAAATCGATCCCTTATGGATGTTTTAAATGCCTCCCAATTAAAGTTTTCTTGCGCCCTAATGACAGAACCCTCATTTTCCCACCAAGTATCAGCATTCTCATGTAAGTAAAAGGTAGCTTGATCAACCTTTTAAGCTTCAGGAGTACCAGCAGCTGTAAATATTTTGTCAAAGTCTCAAACCCAGTTTTCAACTAGCATAGGGTCTTCCTTTCCCATAAAGAGTGGGGGTTTGAGTGCGGCTAATTTCTTGGCCATGGCAGCATGTGGGTCATTCTCACCATTGTTGTAGTAAGCGATTTGATTTTGGAGGAATAAACCAATGTTTTGGTTTAGTTGCTCAAGTGACCTTAATCTTGCAGCCACTTGTTCAGACGTTTCAGCCATTTGTTCGATTCGTCGTCTGCGTGACCTTGTGTACACAGTAAAGTTTTGCATACACAACCTGCAAAAATAATGGTGTTACCACCATAACACATTTAGACGCATTTTGTGTTACAACTATAAGAAATTGCACTTGTACTTATGGTTTACAAATAAGATCATATAGTCCATATTCATCAATTTAATAATTTTAATCATCAAATTCAATCAAATCATGATATAGCATCAAACCATAAAAAACTTCATTCATTACTTCATTTAGGAGAACAAAAGTCATAACATAAGTACTTAGCATAAGCTCTTAACTAAACAAATGGCCTAGTGGCCTTATTTGCATCATACTAGCTATATACATGTGTCACCAAGATCCAACATTAAACTACTCCTCCATCACATCATCTCCATTCACTATCATAGGGTTGGGTGGGACTGGGTAACTACAAACTTCTTCCCCATTAGAATCATCATCGGTTGAAGAACTCCTATTGTATTCATACTCTTGGGCAATGTCAAGCATTTTTTTCTCCAAGTATTCAAGGGTAAGAAACCAATGACCCTTGTACCTATAACGTCTTGAGTTTGGCTTCCCATAAAGTATCACATCAGAATAATTTCTTTTGATATTCCCTAATGGGCCCTCTTAGGCAAGGTGTAAAGGAGGACATGGGCTTGTCTAGCTGGGGTCATAAAATCAGAATCTCCAAAGCATTCATTTATATGGTAACTTTCCATATCCACTTTTAGACGGTAAACATATGATCGAATGTCTTCGCCATATCTCATACGAATGCCATAGGGTGAGTTAGGGGCGGCAAATGGGGTCTTTCTTGCCACACTCTTTCTTGTCGTGTACATCCTTCGAACCATCTATCAAAAGAAAAATAATCAAATAATAAGTACTTTCTAAAAAGAGTACTTGCAATTTAATACATAAATCCCTTAATATATTCCCACACTCACGGCTTATTACCTTAGCAAAGTATTTACAAATTTTAATCCTAGCTTAATCTGTTTTACTAATCCCAATATTAGACCTAACGAACCTGGGCTCTATATACCAATTTGTAACACCCCAAAATTTGAAATCTTTTTATAATAACTAAAATCACATTTTTTATAACAACATCTAGTAGGGCAACCTGTTCTTCACCCTTTTGGGGGTTTCATTTCTCTTCTTAAAATTATTATAATTTTAAATTCTTTTCAATTAAACACTTAGTCATAAAATTCACATATAATCAAGGATTATGCTTATAAAAATGATAGTACCCAAGTCACTTTTTTTTTTTTTCTTTTTTTTTATTTTTTTTAAAAAAAAAAAAAAAAAGAAATCAAGTATCATAGTACATTGTATAAAATCGTCGTATCAAACATCATATTCGAAACAACATATCCAAAGTATCAATACCAAAGATAAATCAATATTATCATAAACGTAGATACTAGTAGTAGTAAAAGTAATATCATTCATTTTTATGAAAACCATATCTAAAGTTTATAGAATAAACTACGTACTCATAATTCATTCATATAACATGTCTACCACATAATCGTATCAAAACAGTTTCCTAACGGGATTCTAAGTTCTTGATGGACATCGAAAATTACCTTGATAGCACGTAATTTCGTCCTACTAATTTCCCGAGCGATCACCTATGTAGCCTCCATCTATCAACAAGCGAATATATATATAAAAAAACCTTTATTATGACCAATATATTAACTCAATCTTGTACACAACCTTAATAAAAAGATTAGGAAAAAGTAGGATGATAATAATAATAGTAGTAATAACATAATAATAAAATAAGATAAAAAAAAAGTAAAAATAATAATAAAGGAACAAGTAATGCGTACAAGTTCCCAAAACCAAAGAAAAAGAAAGACAAAAAAAAGTGGAGTTTTCTTTCACCATTTTCACGAAAAAACAGAGCACCTAACCCAATATTTTTTTTTTAAAAAAAAGATACATAATCAAATCCCATGAAAACTTTGAGTTGCAGGCTAATTTGAGGAAGGAAAGGAGTATGGAGAAAGAATTAGAAGAACAATAACAATAGCTTCAACAACAGATATGGCGACCTCGCAAAATTACGACTCCAATGGTGACCCTTTTTCTAAATTATTATTATTTTTTTTACTCTAATTTTTGGCTGAAAGTAGGAAGAACTGATAGAATTTTACCAAGAATACGAGATCAGAACCCAGAATTTGGAGAGATTGAAAGTTTGATGTTGATAAATGAATAGGGGAGTATATATATATCAATGTAGAGGGGGTTAGTGAAGAGTTTAGGGTTGTTGCTTGCTGATTTGGTACATTGTAACTGATGAATGTAAAGAGTCATTCATTCATAGGGATTATTGAATTGTTAATCATCATTTAATGAGGGGAATAGCAAAGGTTGAGGGTGATGACCGTACAAGTTTTTGTTTCCCCATTAACTCACTCTTTTTTTCTTTTTTTTTTTTTTTTTTTTAAGATTAATAAAATCATAAAAGATATAATATTGATAAAATCAGTTTAATTAAGATACTAAAATCATTTCATCCTTATAAAAAATGTTTGTCATACTATTAGAAATATTTGCATCGTACCAAAAAAAAAATTATTTTCCAAACTTAAAAATCAAAATAATATTTTAAATCAGAAAATTCCCCATTTAAGAAAATAATGACTATACATAAATTTTACGTGTAATACACGACGTCCATAGAATGTATTTACTCCATTAGCCTCATGGTTTTGTGGCTGATCAAAAATTCGCAAACGCTCCATGAGCCAAATCTAAAAAAAAAAAAATAAAACAAAAAAATTTGTTTGCGATTTTTTACATAAGTAGGTGGTGAGCGCAACTTAATCAGTTGCTCGCACCCTCTGCGCGCATCGAAGAAAATTGCGCTGGTGTGACCAGCCGAACTTCGTGACTTGCGCTGATAAACGCCGAAAAAAAAGTACGTGTAATTGGAGTGGACTTCCCGTGATACCGTTTTCGTTAGGATCTCCTCTAAGGCGATTCAAGCACAGAACGGTTTCCGCCAAAACCAAAGGAGCGGGTGAATGACATCCCTCTATTTGCTCTACTATGGACACCATCGAATAATCTTGGTATTCTATGCCTGTCCTAAGTAAACAATTAACAACAAGACAATAACATAAAGCACGAATTCTAAAGCGTTGTTTAGTCATGTTGTCACGAGGGGCGACGAAGTGTTCAATTAATTGAATTAAGTTCACGCCTTCTTCAGTTCCTATGTTGGTAATATCATTGTCGGTCAAGCCAAAAAATCTTTGGAATATAGGTTTGGGATCCGACAAGGTAGGCGAATAAGTTACAGGGAGAGAGTATGTAGGGAAACCTAGCAAGGCCTCGAACTCACAGGGAAAGGGGACAATTTCATCCCCTCTAAACAAGAAAAGATGGTCGTAATTAGAATCCCAATGGTTGACTGCGGCATGAAGAAAATCAAAGTTAACCACTTGTTGCATATAATTCAATAAAGGGTCTAAGTGGTAAATTTTGAAAGCTAGTTTGTCCTCGGTTGAAAGGGAAGTTACCCATTGCTTCAAACGTTGCTCAAAGGTCTTTACCATTGTTCAAAAAAAAAAGAGGGAGAATAAGAATTTAGAGAGATTAATTCTTTTTAGTTTCTTATATTACTAAGTGAATGAATGCGAGACGATCAAAAGCCTACACGAAACAACGTTTAAATAGACCCAAGAGGGGTAAATTTTATGCAAATTAGGCTTAAAGGAAAGTTCAGTAACAGGTGGCGCGCGCAACTCATGAGTTGCGCGCGACATCCACATGCAACTGATTTACATGCGTGTGACACTCGCGCGCAACTCACGCAATTGCGCGCATCTCCCCTTACCCGGCTTGTAAATTGGGTTTATTTTCGTATTTTGGCTCAGATAATGATGGAATCTTCACGAGATCTTAAGATAAATCATACGTTTGCCTTCTAACACTTTGTGTCCCTCGAAAATTTTTTGCATTAATAATAGTGTACACTTGGAAACAAAAAATAATAATGACATATATATACAAATGCGTCATATATATACAAAAGAAAATACAAAAATACAAAAAAAAAATATACATCGGTTTCCTAAAAAATATAGTAAAATGTGTACAGGAGGAATCAGGGTGCTCGACGACTACTAGACGATTGTTGCACATCTTGCAAAATCCAAAACAAGGATTAATACATAAAATGTAAAAACATCGATGCAAAGAAAAAAGAAATAAAACTTACCGCGATCATCCGATGATCACGGCATGATAAAGTCACGAGGGCTCTCCGATAAGCAGCTCGGAAAGCGCGTAAAGTCCTCACCATGCCGTTTACGGTCTACCGCGGAACCTGTTTCAAGAATACAAGGCCAGTTAGTAAACAAATGTATATGAAACAAAAAATAAATAGAAATATTTAAGTACATATACATAAAAGATATACCGACTCAACCATCTTAGGTACTAACGGTATCCCCTCGTCATCCTCGGCTGCTGGAAGGGTCTCACGAATTAACGATCCGACAGCATCGGTATACGTGATCTCCGCTGTAGGAGGCACCCAACCACCTAGCTCGACCCGCTAAAAATACATGTGACAAAAAACGATAAAAGGGTCAAAGTTCCGAAAAATAAATAGAAACATAAAAAAAGAGTTAGAGTACTAACTGGAACAGAAGCCGAAAAAGGAGTCAGCCTGGATGCAATATAATCCGGATAAGAAGCCTCCGGCAGCAGTAGCTGCTCCGCTGGATAACCAAGGATCGCTTGAGCTCGATCCTCGATAGACAGCAAGTCCGGACGCAGCATCCGGATCGGGGAATCCGCAGGAACAAAAGGCTCCTCGGACGAAAGCTGCTAAAGAACATGCTCGCTTAAAAACCAAGCGTCGGTCCACTAGAACACCGAGAGTTCCTTATAGAAGGTCCGGAAACGGCAACGAACCATGCCAGACCGGATAGCCTCGGGGACTCCGACGATACAACTCTAAGGACGAAGATTGATCTATTAAACACAACCACATGAAAAATCGTTAGAAAATGAATAAAATATAAAAACGAAAAGAGCACATGTAGTTGGAATAATCACTAACGCACGAGTAACCGAAAGGATCCTCTAGCAAAAGTCGCCGGCAGAAGTAGCTCGATGGCCGATAGGAAAACAAGCAGCCCCAAACACCCTGGGGGCTAAGAAAAGCAGGTATGAGTATCCCCAAGCCTGAAACCGAAAAAAGATAAGCCTAAAGGAAAACGCAAAAGTAATAACTGAAAAAAGCTTAAAACGCGTACCACCAGGATACGACCATGCCACGTAAGCGAGATCCGAGGCACCTCAGTAGCTGCCGCGAAATCCATGACTCGGGTCGCCTTGCCCATAGCCGTAAGCATACGGGCATACGACACCTCCGCCCAACTCAGGTAACCTACTTGCCCCAAATCGCTGAGGCAAATAAGTAACCCAATGGTGAAACACTTTCCTCGATCACTCAAGATGTTGACCTAAAGAACGTGGGCAATATATATCCGAGCCAGCTGCTCAGGTGTACACTGCCGGTCAAGCTCGTCAGCCGACACCTCATCGGCAAGAACCGAGTACGGACAAGATTGCGCGTATTCGTGAAGGGCCGACGCAAGACGGTCCCCCACAAAATCGCACAATCTATCGTCTGACCCCTTAACGAGCTCTATAACTACAGGCTCGCCTTCGAAAGGAAAACCCGTAATCATAGAAAAATCGAAAGGGGTAACCGTCATCTCTCCCCATGGAAAGTGTAAAGTGTTGGTGGAACCCCACCAAAACTCCAGCAATCCACGGAGCAAAGCTGACGATGCAGACTGGCTCGATAAATCTCGAAGAGCCGCCAGCCGGGAAACAATCCCAGAAAGTGCTACAATCTCCTTTGCTACCTCGGGCAACCTCTCAAAATGGGCTCGCAGGTCATCAGGGCCGTACAAACGCATGCTAGGCTCACTCTAAATAAAAATAAAAATGGAAACGGTTATGGTTTAAAAAGGAGAAGAAACAAAGGAAAAGAGAAAGAAATAAAAGCACAGAAAACTCACGATTCCGCGCCACCCTCTAATCGAAACGTGGTGGTATGTGTCCCACTTAGGGACCCTAGGTTCCCAGTTGGGAGGTGCCTCCCAAATCACCTCCTCTTAGCGACGTCGATCGTCTGCGACGTGTCGCTCACGAAACTCCTCTCGAGGACAGGGCATCCTCTTCCGAGGGCGAACCGCCTCGTCCAGACCGCCAAGAACCTCCTCTGCATCGACAAACGGAGTCGAGTCCAATCTATGACGAATAAAATTTCTTTAATTAGTTTATTTTATTTCCTAAACTAAACTAATATACGTATTCTAGACCTATTTCGGCAGCATAACGGCTACCGATAAGGCAAAACACGAAAATTGAATGCCACCCATACTTGGGGGCTATGATACCTGTAGTTAAACTCAGTAAATTGGGGCTTTTAACACCCACAAAAGCCATCCTATACCAGGTTCAATTTAGAATTCTAGACGAATAACAGCAATATAAACATAATTATGGTCTACCAAACAAATTTTGGAGTTCGAATATGGCAAAAATAGGCTAAGTATACACTTAGCGCCAATTTTTTCGGATTTAAAATTTTCAAAATATTAATTTTGTAAGCAAAGCTAGTTCCAATACTACAATTGTTGCATAATTAACAAGTATAACCAAAATGGGTAAGAAAAAGCAATAAAATCAAGCAAAAATTCAAAAAAATAAGAAAGAACGAACTTTAACAAATAAATGCTCATACAAGGTTCAATACTTAACCATTTTTCATGAAATTTGTTGCAAAACACACCTTAAACATAGCATAACAACATAGATAAAGCACTTTAAAGAAAAATAAGCCGAATCGAAAAACCCCAAATTCGAAATTTGGGGTTTAACGATTCGAAAATCGTTCGAAATTAGCCGAAAAAGAACCAATTTTAGCAAAAAAACTTACATTGGATTATGAAAAATATGAATTGAAGACGAAATTTTCTTCCTTTAGCTTCAAAAATCACGAAAAACTAAGTTTCCTAGAGAGAGAAAGAGTCGAAAATGGCGAAGGAAGGAGAAAGGGTGAAGTGAAAAATCGCGTCTGCGATTTTCACTTTACTGACATAAATGTCGCGTGCAACTTAAGCTGTTGCGCGTGATAGGCTAGCGCGATCTTCTGAGTTGCGCGCGGATACTGGTCACTAAAAGACCGGGATTTTGATTTTGATCCATTTGATCATTTTTGGAACAGTTTTTGCTCGTTATTAGACATAATGGCGCGCAAATTATCAAAATCTTTTTAATTGCTTTGCATATTGTAGTTTGTTTTCTTTTTTGGTTAGTTTTTTGCATCATATAGCATGCACACCGTGCTTTGTGCCTTCCCCAAGCATATGTTTTGAACGTTTTTCATAAGAGTGCCATAAGACGTTCCGTGGTGGTGCTTTACGTAAAAGCACCCATAGCCAAGTTTGTCATTTTACTGTACTTACATTAAAAATGTCCGGGTTTTCTTCTTTTTTCACGTCTGAAGCGAAAAGGAAGGCATTTTCATGCAGTATAAAAATGCAATGGTGTATCGTACGGCGCAAAATTGTACGACGTAGGTGTTGCGTAAAATTTCACTTAAGCCCTAGCTTTGCGAGATCTACCTCTCAAAACTAAAAGGTAGAGAATTATTGTAGGCGTTAGCTCACGAGTTTAAAGGCGCGTCGAACCATAAGGAACAGGCACTTTTTCAATGCATATGGTAGTTAGTGCGCTTACTAACTTACCGGACAGTTAGGGTGTCGAATTCACCCCCTGTATAAAGAAGCGACAAGACGATGTCGCGCCCATGTAGTCACGTGCCCCCAGTCTTGAGACACGTGTACTCATCTTTTGGACAAAACTGATGTTGCTGACTTTCTTCCCTCTCACTGAATTTGGATATATGCCTCCAATGCTGAGACATGTATTTCTATCTTGTGGACTTCCGACTCAAATACCTGACCCGGCTTGAATACCGGACCATTTCGGCTCTAATATAAAAAACCCCTTTTTCATCTTTTACTTTGTTAAAGTCAGGCTAAAGTATCAATGACATATCGAGGGACTTTAGACCAACGATGACACGATAGAGAGGAAATATTCCCCTTTTTATCCTTTTAAAACCGATCTCTTCTCATGACCTGACATCACCCAGAACACTTTTACTTGTAAAACCGTTCTACAATTGCAAAGGATCAATCTAGATTTTTTAGCGTGTTAAGACTAGGAAGGACTTTTTATAGCCATAATAGCTACTTGTTCCAAACACTTAGCAAACCAAGGATTTTTTTGACATCCTTAAACATTACGAAAAGATTCTCTATCCTTAGAGAACTTTGCAGAATGAGTCTCGAATTTATTTCCTTGACTACTTTAATCATCGTCTATTCTAGACTCGATCAAAGTGGGGGCTAACTGTAGACATCTACTTTTGGCCTCCTCACCCGAAAGGAAATGCAATGACGATAAATAAAACCATCTTCATGTTGGATCGAAGTGAAAAATACTTATGGATAACTAGTTAAGCCACAAAATACAAAAAACTAGCCCAAATTAAAGAAAAAGCCAAAACAAAAGTCCAATTAACTAAACCCGATCATAATTAGGCTTAAGCCCGTGCTTAAACCCTAATAATCGGATTAGTAGCGCCTAGGTTAAATCTTAGTGCTGCCGCTAGAAAAGCCGCGCTGGGCTGCCGCGCGTAACTAATTTAAAATCGAATCTTAATTTAGTTGCGCGCGACACCCAGCGCAACTCTCGCTGCGGAAGATTAAGAATTATTCGGAATTATTTGGAAAATATAAAATTGAATCTTATTACAAAGTCGCGCTGAAGACAATTAGTTGGGCTGCACATAGTAGCGAAACTCAATCACTTGCGCTAGGATGCCGCGCACAAATCAATTGGTTGCGCGCGACACCTGCTGCGGCCGAATGCACGAAACCCTAAACCTAATCATTCCCTATAAATAAGAGCATAAACCGAGGCTTAAACAGACTGAAAGTAACCTATAACTGTGGTGAAATAACTTGTGAACTTGTGCAACCTAGCCCTCTGTCCTAAAGAATCACCCTTTCGATATTTTGTTACTACGGTGGAGGTTCCCCAACAAGAAGGATTCCAAAAGTGTTCTAAATGGATATCTAGCAAAAAGAAGTGGTAAATTCCCGAGAATTTAGTTAAATCACCTTTATTTTCTTGTTTAAAAGAACTTTAATTAATTAATTAGTGTTGTTTGATCACCTTTAAAATAATTAATTAATCATCTCCACATAGTATCTTGCGTTAAATAAAGATAAGAATTGAATTAAATAATTGTCGGTTGATCAATTAAGCGAAGGCGAATCTTGTTTATTTTCGTACCCTTTTCACGAATTTTATTAAATAAGTATAACGACATTACGATGTAATTTCTACGTGAATTAATGCTTGGAATTTCTACGTGAATTAATCGTGCTAGCTACAGGCAATCTACTGACAAAAGAGACAATGTTCGAAAGGATTAGACTCCTAAAATTTATTTCCATTAAAAAATTCATAGTTTATTTTCAGCATTATCATTGTTCGTAGTCTACTAATAAGTGGCATGTCCACAAAGATTCAGTGAACTTATGAAAATTCATAAGTAATTAAACTCATTTATATTTCAGTATTTCATTCTTTCTTTACGTCAATAAAATTTCCACTTTATTTCTTTACTTCTTTCTGCAAATTTAATTCGTCTCGATCACAACAAATAGTTCCATCTCCGATTTATCAATCTTGTATTGCTATCCCAAATTTGCAAACCTTACTGCAATTGAATTTGACTCATAGATTCAAGCCTTGAGGGTTCATGGGAATTATTTTTATTTATTTACGTGATGCTTTATTAAATGTATGGTTGGTTAGCAATCAATAATTAATTGCTAAGCTACAAATTTTGGGAAGTTTAGCACTATTACCCCAAATTATTAGCTTCAAATTTATTGTTTATGATTTAAGGGTAATTAATTAATGGATGAGCATATGACTTGGGAGCTAACCAAAACCATATTAAACTTAGAACCTTATTCTTTTAATTCAGGAGAAGAAAGATGGCAGGGGGAAGAAGTACTACCAATGATGGAAATGAACTTAGTGAAGTAGTGAGGCAATTGGCAGCAGTTGCCCAACAACTGGCAAGGAACTCAACTAGTAATGGGGATGCTAAGGGAGAGCATTTTAAGAAGGTGGCTCAAAGTAAACGACCAACCTATCAAGGGGAGCCTGATCCTACCATACTGGAAAACTGGTTGAGGGAGTTAGAGAAACTGTTTGGAGCGGTAGGATTCCCAGAGAATTCTAAGGTGGGTTGTGCTACCTACTATCTGAGGGGTGAAGCTGACCTTTGGTGGAAACAAAGCGAAGCTACAATTAGAGCACTACCTGGATTTAATTGGACTAAGTTCCAAGAGAAAGTGAGAGACAAGTTTTACCCTAGTTTCCTACAGAAGCAAAAGGCAGAGGAGTTCTCAAACCTTACGATGGAAAAGATCTCATTTATTGAATAGTACACCAAGTTTATTGAGTTGTCCCGTTTTGCTGAAGAGTTTGTTGCTATAGAGAAGGCAAAAGCTAGAAAGTTTGAAAGTGGCTTGACTACTGATTTGCAGTTAAAGATGTGCGGGCAAGTGTTTGAAACCTTTGTTGAAGTATATGGAAGGGCCGCACACCTTTACGCATTGGAAGAGAAGAAAAAGAAGGAGTTTGCTGAGATAGAAGAAAGAGAATAGAGGAAGGAAGTGGGGCAAGTTTCTGGTAATTAACAGGGAAACCAGAACGGCTTTAAGAAGCAAAAGTACCACCATAATAACAATAACTTCCACAACAATAATAACTTCCAGGGTAACAATCGTCAAGGAGGATATAATAACAATGGAGGGGCTTAGAGTCCATAACCAAGGAAATAACAAGAATGGGAGGACTTATTTTTGCAAAAGGTGTAGAAACAATCACCCTGGGAAGGATTGCGAAGGCAATTTGGTTGCATGTCGCGCTTGTAATAAATTTGGGCATAGGGAGTATGAGTGTTTCTCTAAGAATACCAATGGGAACAGGCTGAACAGTAATAATTCTGGAGTAAATCAGAGAAATTTTAAAGGTAACAATAACAACAACTTTACAGGGAATAAGGGAGCACAACAGAATGGAGTAAAGAACAATAATAATAACAGTGGGAACAACCAACAGAGAGGTGGAGCTATAGGGAAATTTAACGTTATGAGCAAGCATGAGGTTGATTCCACGAAATATGTTATCACTACTACTTTTTCTATTAACTCTATTCCTATTAAAGTATTGTTTGATTCTGGTGCAACTTTTTCTTTTGTTTCTAAGGGTATTGTTTCAAAACTTAAAGAATGATTAAAATCAGTAGAAGTAGTAGATCTACCGATAACCACCCTACGGGTGGGGTAGTGAAATGTACCAAAACCTTTAGAAATGTGCCTTTAAAAATAGAAGGGAAAGTATTCCTGTCTAACCTCATTGACTTCTTGTTGAGTGACTTTGATCTCATTCTGGGAATGGATTAATTGAGTAAGTACCATGCTGAGATTAGTTGTCGATCGCAGAAAGTGAAAATGATCACAAGAGAGAATGAGTCATTGACTTATTGGATGCGTAGTGAAACCAAGTTCCCAAGGTTAATATTAGTGCTTAAATTGGCAAAGTACATGAAGAAGGGGCATCCAGTATACTTTTGTAGTGTTGGAAATATGGATCATGAGCAAGTGACTAAACCGGTAGATATAGAAGTAGTCAATGAATTTTTGGATGTATTTCCAAATGAGATCCCTGGAACCTAAGAGGGAAATTTACTTTACCATAGATTTAGTTCCTAGAGCAACCCTAATATCTAAAGCACCATATCGAATGGCACCTGCAGAAATGAGTGAGTTAAAGGAGCAATTACAGGATTTATTGGATAAGGGATACATTAGACCAAGCGCTTCCCCTTGGGAAGCACCAGTTCTATTTGTGAAGAAGAAAGATGGGAGTATGAGATTGTGTATTGACTACAGGGAATTAAACAAAGTAACCATAAAGAATAATTATCCTCTACAAAGAATAGATGATTTGTTTGATCAATTAAAGGGTGCTACAGTGTTTTCAAAGATTTATTTGAGGTCTGGGTATCATTTATTGAGGATTGCAGATGAGGACGTCCCTGAAACTGCATTTAGGACAAGGTATGGACACTACGAGTTTACAGTTATGCTATTTGGATTAACAAATGCTCCAGCAATCTTTATGGATTAGATGAATAGGGTATTTCATCAATTTATGGATAAGTTTGTGGTATTATTCATAGATGATATATTGGTGTACTCAAAGAGCAAAGAAGAGCATGTTGAACACCTACGAGCAATTCTAAAAACACTAAGAAAAAATAGTCTTTATGCAAAGTTCTCTAAGTGTGAGTTGGTTGGAAAAGGTGGCATTTCTTGGTCATTTTGTGTCTAAGGATAGAGTAGAAGTAGACCCAGTCAAGATTGAAGCTGTTAAGAGTTGGCCTACACCCAAAACAGTATCTGATGTGCGAAGTTTTTTAGGTTTAGCAGGGTATTATAAGTGTTTTGTTAAGGATTTATCTAAGATTGCTAAACCTATGACTACCCTGATGAAGAAGGATAAGATATTCGAGTGGGATGATAAGTGTGAAGAATCATTCCAATTGATGAAGCAAAAACTAGTCACAGCACCAGTGCTTACGTTGCCAGATGATAGTGGGGTGTATGATGTGTATAGCGATGCATCAAAGAATGGCTTAGGGTGTGTGCTTATGCAAAATTGAAAGGTGATTGCATATGCATCGAGGCAGTTAAAGACCCATGAAATGAATTACCCAACTCATGACTTAGAATTAGCTGCAATTATCTTTGCACTAAAAATCTGGCGTCATTACCTATATGGGGTGAAGTGTAGAATCTACATAGACCATAAGCGCTTGAAGTACATTTACACCCAAAAAGACCTGAACTGTCGGCAAAGAAGATGGTTAGAGTACACAACGGGTTACGACTTAGATATACAATACCATGAAGGAAAAGCCAATGTCGTTGCAGATGCTCTAAGTCGTAAGACTAGTCATGAACTAAACACATTAGTAGTAGCTAATGAGTTGTGTAGGGAAATGATGAAGTTAAATTTAGATGTCGTAGAATGGGGTGTACTAGCCGGTATTGTAGCGAGTTTAAGCATCCAACCAATAATAAAAGACAAAATACGAGCAAACCAAGAAGGAAATGTGAAGTTGGATAGGATTCGCGAGAAAATTAAACAAGGAAAAGCTACAAACTTTAAGATTCATGAGGATGGGAGTTTAAGAGACAAAGGTCGATGGTGTGTACCACAGAAATGTGAGGAAGTAAAAAAGAAGTTGATGGAGGAGGGTCACCATACACCCTACTCAGTACACCCAGGAGGGGATAAACTATATAAGGATTTGAAAAAGATGTTTTGGTGGCCTAGAATGAAAAATGAGGTTACAGAATTTGTAGCAAAGTGTTTAACTTGCCAAAAGGTGAAAATAGAGCACAAGAGACCCCAAGGGGCGGTGTAGCCATTGGAAATCCCCGGATGGAAGTGGGACTGCATTTCAATGGATTTTGTGACATGCCTCCCTAAGTCAAAGTGTGGAAATGACACCATTTGGGTGGTAGTGGATAGACTTACAAAATCTGCAGTGCTTATACCAATGAAGGAGACTTGGAAGATGGAGCAGCTTGCGAAAGTTTACATCAAACATGTTGTGAGACTACATGGAGTTCCAAAGGATATTGTGTCTGATAGAGATTCCAGGTTTCTTTCAAAGTTCTGGAAAAGTGTATAGGAAAATTTTGGTTTAACACTTAAGCTGAGTAAAACATTTCACCCTGCCATAGATGGACAAACCAAGAAAACCATTCAAACCTTGGAAGATATGTTAAGAGCTTGTGTTATAGACTTCCAAGGAGGGTGGGAAGACAGCTTGGATTTAATTGTATTTTCCTATAATAACAGTTATCATGCGAGCATAGGAATGGCTCCATTTGAGTCTTTGTATGGGAGGAAGTGTCGCATTACAATTTGTTGGAACGACATAAGTGAAACAATGATTCTAGGGCGTCAAAAGATTGAGGATACAGTAAAGCAAGTAAGAGAAATTCAAGCCAAGATTCAAACAGCTCAAGATTACCAAAAGAGCAACGCAGACTTGAAGCTTAGAGAACAAGAGTTTAAAGTTGGTGATAAAGTATTGTTGAAGGTGTCACCTATGAAGGGAGTGATGACATTTGGGAAGAAAGGGAAGCTTAGCCCAAAGTACATTGGTCCATATGAAATACTACAAAGAATAGGCTAGGTAGCTTATAGGTTATCCTTACCTATGGAGCTTAGTTAAGTACATGACGTATTTCATGTGTCCCAATTTCAGGAGGGGATAAATCCCATGTGCTACAACCTGAAACCATTGAGTTAGATCAAAGCTTAACTTATGAAGAAAGACCTGTCAAGATTCTTGACAGTAAAATGCGAAGTACACACAATAAAAATGTTAAGATTGTGAAAGTACTTTGGTCTAACTAAGAATATGAGGAAGCCACTTGGGAGGAAGAAGATGAAATGAAAAAGAAATACCCAGAGTTGTTTCAGGTATGTTGAGTTTTGGGGGCATAACTCGTTTTCTTTTAGGGGGGTAGAATGCTGTAGAATTTCGTGCTTTTTCCCTATGTTTTTAGTTATTTTTTTTGTTTTTTGCACAATTTTTATCAAGTATTTTGAGTAATTGTGCTCTCAAACAGACACAATAAGGTAAAGGTATGACAAAAAGTACAACAATGTTATACAAAGTAACGAAAAGTTTGAATTTTGTTTTCCCAAGTTTCGGGACGAAACTTCTTTTAAGGGGGTAGACTGTAAAACCCTGTATTTTTATACGTATTTTATTTACAATATATATTTTGTAAAAGTATTTAAATAATTTTAATGTTTTAATTATGATATTTTAATTATTTATTCTTTATAAGTTTGCAAATATTTTATAAAAAGGAAAAGTTTATTGAATTAATTATTTTATAAAAGTTGGGGTTTATGTTAGGAAAATATGATTTTAATAAATTTTATTAGGGAAGGGATAAGGAAAATTAAAAGAGGAAAATTTAGGGAAAGGGTTAGTAGAGAAGGGGTATAAAATCCCACTTATGAGGAAAATCAACTTTGTCCAGAATACGTATTATCTTAGCCCTATGATGACCCATTTTTAATGGAGAGTAGTGGAGACAAGTAGAGATAAGCTTTTCAGATATTGAAGCATGTTAGTGACGGGGCATGAGTAAAGAGCGAATCATGTAGTTTCTATTAGTTTCTTGTTTAATTATTTATGTTATTATTTATATGTGGAGCTAGCATCAAGTTTTCGATTTCGTTTGATTTGGTTTGGTTTTTTAATAAGGGCCTTTAATGGTTCCAAGTTGTAGGTTGATTTTCATTTTACTTCATTTATTTTGGTTTTAACTTTACTTTTGTTTGGTTAACTTTTCAAGTTGGTTTGTTTTAGAAAGGTTTTAAAAATTAGTCTTCCGCTGTGTATCTTTGATGTTTGCCTTATTCGTTTCCATGGTGGCGGTAATGTCTTAGATATTCCTATTTAAAGTTTTATACAGGGAAAAACATGTATTTTAAAATAAAGGAATTTCTAGGGTGTTACACCACAGGAGAGGGCGCTCCTGGTCGTGGAGCGGGCGCTCCTAGCCGTGAAGCGGGCGCTCTTCGCTGGGAATCCGTTTTCTTTTTACGGATTTCCCTATGTGTTTCGGGGAGTATAAATACTTCCCATTTAATTTATTTGTAACCTAGACATAAATAGCCTAGTTTTTAGAAACTCCTCTTAGTTTGAAACATTAATTTAGCTTAGTTTTCATCAAATTAATCATTTATAATAGTTGGTTTCAAGATTTATCCTTAAGATTTGGCAATTTGTATTCAAAATTTTCAAGCTTTAATTTGTAGTTTTCTTTTACCTTTCTCCATTAAATTTCTGATTTTATTTGTTCTTGAATGATATTTAAATCTTCTTACTTCTTGATAATTTGTTATTGAATGGTAGTTATTTTAATTGTTATTCACTTTTCCCTAATTATCGAAGAAGTTAGAACCCTAATATTTGTTTTCATGTTGATAAGCATGAGTTATGAGTAGTCTTCTTGCTAGAGGTTGGGTAAAGCTCAGCCTTTTGGGTTAACTATGAAAAGGTGGGAGAAGCATTGATGTTTGTATTGCAATTAAAATTTTTATATGAGATTGCTTGTTAGTTCTTCATGATAGGATTAGCTACCCTTGACTTAGGAGCTTGATAGCATGATATGCTTGGTTTGACATGGGAATGTAAATTGAGTATGTCATTACTTATTGCAATTTGATTATGTATCATCTATTGCTAGGCTAATGAGAAATCTAACTTTAGTAGTGTGAGATGTTTTCTAATTGCATGAGGTTGATTTTACATATAGTCCTTGCTATACCTTGTCTATTTTACTCCCTGTTTGCCTAATTGCCTTGGTTGAGTGGATCCCATTCCCTATCTAGTGTCTTTAATCCATCGATTTATAATCATAATTTTTTTGTCTACTTGATGAACCCCGATTGACAATAGACTTCAAATTAGCTTAAGTGTTAAGACCTTTAGCAACCAAATCTCTTTCCTTGTGGACCGAACTCTTACTTATCATTATGCTTGGTTTGTAGGGTGTTTGTTAATAAATGTGTTTGATTGAGTGTGGAATGTGCGACCGTTCTAACGCCCATCAGCAATACATATTCAGTTTATTGCAATATAATGGTGTAGACACCCAAATGTGTCTCCCCAAAATCCCAACAAAGTGATGAATACTTTTCACGTCGCTTGATTATCGAATCAGGTGAAAGTGTGAAAAGTCTTATGATGCGGTCGTTTTAATAAAATCTTTCTTTCTGCTTTCAAAAATCTACTTTATTTTATGAAAATAGCTAGTCCAATTTATCTTGGTCCATGACAAGGGTCTAATAATAGTGTAGTTGGGTCGAGATCGTAAAGAGCTTTCCAATGATATATTATAAGCCCAATTCCGATGAATAATGATGAAGTTATGGTCAAAATACTTAATTGGGTCTAAAATGGTTTTATGGCCCAATGATCTAGTGGAGGGCCCATTAATTATTATTCCTAAAAGTATTAGGATTAATTCTAATCTTCTAAGATAGTATAGAAGGTTATTATGAGTTTTAATAGCAATAGGATTGATAATTAATCTTTTTAGAAAAATAATGAATTTGGTTTGAAATAAATTAGTGTTTTATTATGATAAAATCTGATTTAAAATTAATTAAAACGAAATTGAAATTGCTTAATCATATTAAAAAGAGGATTCCATACAAAAGCGCATTTTATTTTTTGATTAGCGCCAAATGACAAATCTGTCGCTAGACGACAGAGCCTGTCGCCATTCATGATGCTTGTCATTTCTCGCTGGCGACACTGGTCAGTTTTATTCCGATTCAAATTCTTATTCTTTTATATCGATTCCGTTCTATTTTCTTATAAATAGGGGTCGTATTTCCCCATTTTTATTCATTAACGATCATATAATCATCCTTAACTATCTAAAAGCTAGAAGCTTATTCTTCTCCCTCTTTCTAAACCTTCGCTTTCACAAAATTCCACATTCACAAGTCCTAGACACCCCTACCTAAGTTTAAAGTTGCATTCGCCTATACGTGAAAGGTTGCTATTTTCTGTGGGTTTGGTCTCAAATCTCTATTTCAATTATTTTATTCAATTGCTTTATTTAATATTTTCTTTGAAGTTACTAACGTGTGTATTTTGTTATTAGAAAGAGATACGAGGCATCGAAGTATGTAATTTAATTACTCTATTATTCTTTTGATATAGAAATCATGCTTTAACTATTTTAATTCCTAGTAACATGTTAGGATGTCTTTATGATTCCTATTATCATGTTTAGGGTATTAACTAATGTTTCTAATATCACGTGTGTTTCTAGTATCATGTTTAGGTTGCTTCCTATTCTTTCTTCTGTCGTGTTAGTATCATGTTAGGGATAAATCTTTGATCAAATTGTTTATTGACGTGCTAGTATTTGTTATTAATCTTGTTTGTATCATGTCTAGGCTCTTGCTAATATATTATTGCTTTATTGAGATTATGATGATGATTGTTGTGTAATTGTTATATTGTTGCTTGATATATTAATATTGTTATTGCTTGATCACGCTTTTTATGCATGTTTAAAGGGAATTTGTATTTGTAATCACACTTAATAAGATAATTAATAATCTTGTTTAGGCTAATATGATTATAATTCATGTGATTGCCAACAATAGTTTTGTTTGTGCATTAATATTCAACCAACATAGAATAAACATGTTTAGGGTTAACCTATTGATTGTATGTTAGTCAGAAAGCGTACATGAATATGAGAAGAATAAGGCCTACTTTTAGGCCAGGTCTAATCTCTTTTAGGTTGGATTTGTACCTTTGTCCCCAAATATCCAGTCATGGTTCCAGACCACTATGGAGTTAGCGATCTCATTGATCATGAAGGGGTGTAATCTTCACCAGGTGAGCGGTTTACAAGTTCCTAAAACTTATTGGCGACTCTTTCCCTCTACCTCCTTTCCCTTTGGATGCTACCATGCTTAAGTGTATGATCACAGTGGGGTTCAAGTGTGGGATGCTTGAAATATTCCCTACAGTTTTTTGGCAAATCCATTGAGGAGGATTCTATTTTAATTCCTAAAATTTATTTTGGCAATAATTTAGATTGAGTTGATGAGACTCGAAAAGTTCTAAGTATTCTTGAGCGTAAATTTGATTGACATTATTGACATATGCATAAAAACAGGTCCGCATTAGATACACCATCCGTAATGCGTCAAAAACATAGGATTTTTATAGGTAGGAAATTTGGGAAATATCTTTCAAAACTAGGATCGCAAAAACGCTACGAAAAATCGGAAAATTCAAAGAACAGAAAGCTGCTGAGGCATGTAGAAACCGGCGCCTCGAAAAAAGAGCCAGCGTCATGCGATAGCTGTGCGACAGGAATGTCATTTGGCGACAGAGCTATCTTATGGCGAGAGGCCCTGTTGTCCTGCGCCATGTTCTTCATTACCGAGCCAGAAATCTACCTTCTTTGTTTCGACCGATTCTAGTAATGTTCGCTCGGTTCTACTTCCCAATTGAGTTTTTCTCACTTTTCTAAACCTATATGTTTTCTACATATGGCCATAACCCTATGGGAATTCACGCTCCATCTACACAATCAAACGCTCGTGGAAACGAAGGGTACATCCGAGTTTGTTGAATTAGGCAAACCGTGGAAGCAAGTTTAACTCACGGGGTCCCATCCATTCGCGTCAACCCTACCAAAGGTAAGTCTTCCGCGAGGTGCATAGGACTCGTAACTATGGACCCTCTTTGTCTAACCCATATCCTTTAACTTTAGAGAGCTAGAGCCATGGTTAGGTTGCAAGTATATTGCATCATATTGTGCTTACTTGACTACTTGTGAATAACCAATTTGTGCTTACACTAAATGTTTGTTTAACTTGTGAATGCGTCTACATAAACTAATAAATGACTAAAGGACTCTGCTTAATTAATTAATTAATTAATATAAGTCTAAAAAAAATTGATCAAACTTGACTTAGTACGACTATAGACTTGTCCTTTTAGCGTAAAACACTGGAAACAAACCCAGACTACTACTCCATTAATGGCGCAGGAGTTTGGAATGTTGCGCGACACGCTAATGTCATACGTTATGCTACAACACTGTCGCATCGCGCTGGGTCTTAGCGTATGGCCACAGTCTTGTTGCTTCAGCGACAATCTAGTTTTTACTGCTCGAGTCCTCACATTGAGTCTAATTAACCAATTTCTTAAAAATCAGAATATATATCTAGTCCTTAATCGAGTCTAAGCACATAGTCCCATGGTTATACACAAGCGTTAAAGCATGCCACTTTCACTCACTACTAAAAGCACACACTTTATGTATGTTTCACATTGACCATGTTTAGAGAGTTTTGTGTACGCGTGTTTTCCGTCATTTATTTTATGGGGGTAAGTCAGATATTAATCCTCCAATTAAATCATGCTTGTTTAAATCTTAAGCTTGATCTTTTAAAGAAAACCTTAAGCTTGATAAAAAAAATCCTATAAAATCAAAGACAATTTGAGTTAAGTCATTAAAACAAATGGTTTAATTTAGAATACTTTGGTTAAAAAGAAAGGCCAGCTAATCAAGGACAACACTTTTTTTTAAATCTCTCTTTTTTATTAACCAATTCGTCAAAAGATAAAGGCTAAGAGGATAAATGGAAACTCAAGAAGAAGTCAATGAACTTAGGAAAGACTTGGCTAATGTAACTGAAATGATAAAGAAGACTATAGCTCTTCAAGTCAATGACCATGCAAGACAACTACAGATGCAACGAATGGTAGAAAGCTTGAACAAGCTCTCAATGACTACAAGTTCTAGGGCATTAGTTCACAAGGGGTCTCAGTGGACAAGGAGCTTCTTTCACAGAAGTTCAATGCCAATGACATCCCCAGGTTCAAACCTGCTTAAAATTCTTATTTCAACTTAAGATCAAGTAGCCTTAAGAAAGTTCTTTGAAAGGATTAGAAAATACAGCATGAGGTTGAATCCATCCATGTGTGCTTTTGGAGTCACATCAGGCAAGATCTTGGGATATGTCATAAGCTCTAGAGGAATAGAGATAGACCCAACCAAGATTAAGGCGATTATGTCAATGCCACCGCCTAAAACCGAGAAACAAATTCGAGGATTTATTGGCCGGTTGCAATATATAAGTAGGTTCATATCACAGCTAACAACAATATGTGAACCAATATTCAAGAAACTAAAATAGAACGTGTCAGTAATATGGGACGATGAGTGTCAAAAAGCCTTTGAAAAGATCAAAGTCTATCTCGAAAATCCTCCCGTATTAGCACCAACCCTTCTAGGGATTCCTCTTAGGTTGTACTTAATAGTCACTAAAGAGACAATGGGGGCTATGCTTGCTCAATAAGTAGAAGGAAAAGAAAATGCAATCAACTACCTAAGCAAGAAAATGCTCGAGTATGAATTACGCTACACACCACTTGAGAAATTGTACCTCTGATCCGTGACATTTATGGCACCTTTAGGCTATTTTTTCTTTATATTTCTATGCTTGTTATTAGTCGTTTATGTAATATTTTTAGAGAATAATGCTCAATTTGTGTGTTTTTATGTTAGTTTAGAGAAATGCGTGCTTTTAATGGTTTTCTTATCATTTTATTCATTTCTCGGCTATTTCTCTTGCTTCTCCGTTTCTTTGTCTTGTTTTGTAGGTACGTTGAGTTCCCGCGAATTTAATAATCAAGGAGGGATCTAAAGTGCATTCAAGGAATTTACCGGAGCCAAGTTAGGGAAGCCAAGCACGCAAGTCAAGCCAATCCAAGCAAGCTTCGCAAACTCGAGTTCCGAGGTGGCGATCCCGAGCGTCAAGGAAGCGAGCCCGAGCTCCTAGAAGCGCAGCAGCACGGGCTACGTGCATGGGAATTGAAAATAGCATCCACTAGGATCGATATGCACTTTTCTGAATTGAATTTGAGTTAGATACAAAGGAAAACGAAGGCTGGCAAAATATCAAAAAGGACCTTTGTGCATTGTTTTGGCGAATATCGCAAGTTCTATAGATTATATTGAAGTGATTCAAGTTGGGTTAGAAACTAGACTTGAAGATCTTTCCAATGATAGGTTACACGCCTTCATACAATTCTTAGATTGTGAGTTACAGCCTTCCAAAGTTGGTCCTGCAAATCTGCCGCGGGCGCGGGGCTGCTGTAGCCTCTTAGCAACCATTTTCTACCAGGAACTTGGAGAGGGCAGGCCGCGGGCACCCCAAAGGCGCAGGCCTAGCCTTGCGGGCGCGGGCTTGGGGGTTTTCTCCCCTACGGGCGCGGGTTTCTGGGTTTTACTTACGATTTCATTTATTTTCTCCTTTTGTATATATATTGTACGACCTTCTTTATTCTTCAGGGATGAAATACTTTAGTTTTTAGAATAGTCTCTCTCTAGAATTAGGTTATATTAGGAGTTTTTCTCACTATATTAGGAGTAGATTTTAGAGAGAGAAAGTGAAGGATTTCAATGGTGATTGAGAGATTGAAGATACAAGTGTGACAATTGTGTTAAAGGTCTTCTGTATTATCAATGAGCATTTTTAACTCTATCGATCTCACCTTATTGCTTTGTATAATTTCATGTGTTGTTTGGATTGATTTTGATGTTTGATGGCTTGATTAGTGTATTTGTTCTTGTTATATTGTTGATTCTTGATTTCTTTAGTTGATTGTTGATAGATGATGATAGTTGAGTAGTTGTTGGCTAGGAATTGGGTGAAACTTGTATGACTGATTAATTGTGATTAATTTGGGAATAGTGTTAATTTATTGTTGAGATTAAAGTGATTAGTGAAGGTTTGCATGTGTGTAATTCGATTAGGCCTTGAGAATTATGCTAGATTGCATTGTAATTGCTAATGACACGAACAATTGATTTAGGAATTGCAATTATCGATTGGTTTTTATTGTGATTCTCTTAGTTTGTTATTCATACTGAACCCTAGCTTAACAATTAGGAGATAGCTCTTTAATTCCAATTGATTGCTCTTATCATTTGTCTTCACAACATTTGATTGGCATGCTCTTCCCAAGTTGTTACAATTGCCATAATTACTTGTTGATCCCCGTTTCTAGTGTTTTATTTTGTTGGTTATTTGTTTCGTTAGTTGTTAGTATTCTCTCTTACCTTCGTCTTTGACCTAGCTAAGGCGCATAATTACAAATGCTTAAACATTACCTTTCCTTTGGGTTTGACCCTTGACTTGCCTCTATACTCGTATTTAGATTTGTTAAGTGTTCATAAATTTAGTTTGACCGAGGGAAGATTAGATAACGACCTAGTTTTCTCCTCTCATCAACCTCGCATTAGTGTGGGCCGCAACCAAGTTAAGACATTACATGCTCGTTTATACAGTCTTTGTAGTTTCTTGAATGGATCCACTCAAGTATTTGTTCGAAAAATCTACAATATCAAGGTGGATAGTCAACCTAGCCCAATTTGATGTAAGATTCATGCCTTAAAAGACCATTAAAGGATCCGTGGTCTCGGACTTCTTCGCGGATTTTCCAGTAGAGGATTCGACGCCAATACATGACAACCAATTTCCAGACATAGACTTGATGGTTATAGAAGATGATACTTGTACTTTATACTCTGACAGAGCCTCAAACCAAAAGGGATGTGGCATTGGAGTACTATAAGTATCACCTACAGAAGAGCATGTTCCAATCTCCATAAAGTTAGATTTCGGCGTTACCAACGACGCTGCTGAATACGAATCATGTGTGGTAGGCCTCAAAACATCTTTGGCATTGAGAGTGAAGAAATTGCGAATATTCGGAGACTCTTCCTTGATCATCAATCAAATATCTAAAAGATGGAAAGTAAGGAGTGAAAGTTTAGCCCCTTACCAAACTTACCTGGAGACTCTCACCAACCAATTAGAAAATAAAGGTAGAATACACATATCTAGCTACCTAGAGAGGAAAATTAATTTGCTGATGCCTTGCCAAGACTAGCCTCAATGGTTAGAAGTGTTGCGGAGATCGAGCAAATGCCTCTAACCATAGAAAAAAGGCATAAACCGGCTTACATTCAAGCCATAGAAGACGATGAAGAAGAAGAAGAGCCATGGTATACAGATATACTTAATTATGTCACCAAAGGAGAATATCCTCCTCATGCTGACAAAAGAGCTAAATGAGCATTAAGACTCTTGGCTTCCCAATATGTACTCATAAACAACGAGTTACACAAAAGTGTACCTAAGGGGTCAAGATCTCTTATGTGTAGAGAAAAAGGAAGCCCAAAGAGCTATGAGGATAGTCCACGAAGGCATTTGTGGAACTCATGTTAATGGCAAAATGCTAGTCTAAAAGATAATGCGAGAAGGATATTATTGGACTACCATGAATAGGGACTGTCATCAATATGTAAAAAGATGCCCTAAATGCCAAATATATGCTAACTTGCAACATGTTCCTCCATCTCTAATCTACACCTACATTTCACCATGGCCATTTTCAACATGGGGATTTTATATTATCGTTAAAATTACCCCTTCTGGAACAGGAGGTCACGAATACATTCTAGTAGCAATTGATAACTTCAGGAAGTGGGTCGAAGCATAGTCATATGCTAAGCTCACTGCAAAACATGTAGCACTCTTTATCGAAAAGAACATCATTTGTCGATATGGAGTCCCACATGAGATGATAAGTGACAATGGAACTCACTTTCAAGCAGAATGCGAAGAATTGCTACAAAAATATGGTATTCATCAGCATCACTCTTTAATAGGCCGTCGTCGAGCATACAAAAGATAAAGTCCTATCTTGGTCTCACTTGATAATAGCAAGGGTAAGAAAGGGTCGAACCCAAGACAGGCGTTGAATCAACCACCGAGATACTACCGTTTAAAGAAGCTAAATGAAGTCGAAATTGGTTTGGTTTTATGTAGCATGTACTAATTCAAATCAACTAATACTATTGGGTGATTAACAATAATTAGAGAGTTCTAGGGCTCGGGATATACCACTCAATTTTGTCACAAATCACAAATGGCATGTAGCAAACAATGGTAAATTAAGGGAATAATATAGGGGAAGTCATCTAAAGCACCCAACTACTCTCTCAAGCTAGAGGGATTATTTGAATCACGAATATAACCTACTCTCGTAGTTATAAAGCATAAAAGCATAATCACGATGACAAAAACATTCCCTTGACTGGAAATTCCTATTCTCATGGCATTTCAAGTCAATTAAGCATAAGGGAGCTAAATCAAGTTCATCTCTCGATCCTTCGTTGAGAAAGCTTAGATAATAGTTCTAGCAATGGCCATATACAAGAACTAAGCAATTAAACCAATTAAGCTCAACTAATTAACACCCAACATTACCAAATTAACACATGCAACAAGTAATTAGTGACTACATTAAGGGTTTTAACCAAACCCTAGAAAGTTAGATTACTCACAATCCATGGAGATTAAAGCAATTAAGGAATTAAAGTAACTCATGAACAAGATTTAACAAAATATTAAGCTAAATAACAATCTAAGAATACAAGAATTAAGCAAGATAATTAACAATCAAAGCAATTAAAATGGAAGAGAAGAGTGAGAAAATGTTACTTGAAGCTTCAACTTGAATAATAATGTTGGAACTTGTCTTCTACAATGATTGAGATTGAAATTTCCAAGCTATTAATTAAAATCTAACTAATGATTTGAGAATATTTGTGTTCTACAATAACAAATTAAGAGAAGGCACTCCAAACTTGTATCCCCCGTACAAAATGAGCTAAGAAGAGTATTTATAAGACCCCCAAATAAAAAGGACGGAGAAAACAAGAGTCGGGCTCGTCTCCAGGTCGGCACGGACATGCCAAAGGTTGCACGGACGTGCATACCTATTAAAATACTAGCAGTAGCTACTGCATGACCTTGCACGGACGTGCTTCATTTGGCACGGATGTGCTAGTTATTGGCACGGACGTGCAGACCTTTTCTGGCAAAACAGCTTATTTTCGGAAGGTCATAACTTCTTCGTTACTCATCGGAATAAGGCATGTGACCAGTCGCTGGAAAGCTCTTGAGATTAACCTTAATCTCCTATTTGAATAACTTCAAAATGTTGAGTGGAACAAAAGTTATGGTTAGTTGAAGTTGACCTTAGTGCAAAAATCATTCCAAAACTTTCCAAAAGCTTTTCATTTCTCTTTAAGGCACTCATCCTTCTTCCTCCATTGCTCTATAAACCAAGCTTTCCCTTCTCCTTGTTCACTCATGCTTGATCACGTCCATATATAGTGCTAAAAATAGCTACATTACATCAAAAACACAAACAATCGGTGAAGCATGGATGGTGCAAAATTTGTATAAAAATAGAATAAATAATGAACTTTGATGTCGAATAATCACGAAAACATGGTTTAAAAGTACCCTAAAATCATACCAAATAACAAGTTATCAAATCCCCCCAAGCTAAGCTTTTGTTAGTCCTCGAGCAAAAAAAACATGTCAAATCAAGAAGGTAGATAACTTGCTAATGATCAATACAAGGAGTGGTAATAAAGAGGAAACACAAAAACACAAATCCGCATGGTAACAACCATAAGCACTTTTAGCACAAAGAAAAGCAATTTAAACCCCTAAGTCGCCTAAGAGGACGAGTTTTTATCTTGTGAGGGTTTCCATTGAGCTTAACCCACAACTCACACAAACCACAACACATCATAAAAAATCATGCATACAATTTCAATGTTTTATTTTTCTGCCCAAGTCAGCTCATCGTTATATGAGACACAAGCAAGACAAGTGAGCAACTTTCAAGAATTACCAATCATACAAATGTACACATGAGTTGGGGGTAAAGAGGAAAACTAAGCAAGGTTGCACTAGGATACTTCTTTAGACCTTTTACTAGTTCATTAGAGCACATCTAGATATTCCAAAGTTGCAACAAGCCCTTTTTCGGTTATAAAATCTCAAAATACAAGTCCCCCTCCCAAAATGCACTCCCAATCCCCTTTAACTACACTCTAACTCGGGATTTTACACAAGAAACATCAAAATAGACAAAGTGTGGGAGGCGTCCACAAGTTGACCTCTAAATAAGAAAAAGTGAAAATTTTTAAAATTTTGGAGGAGTTTTTTTATCTCCCTTTCTATTTCTATATTTTTTTTCTTTTGATTTCTCTTTTTTTTCTTTTTCTTTTTTTTTTACATTCATTGCCCTCGCCTCTTTTAACTGTGAGCGGCTCTTTCTTTTATTCGAGGTATGTGGCTTATTATGCCACTTATTACACAAGATACAAATAGATACAATTCCCTAATAGAGTTTCATTATTTTGGGGAGGAGGGGAGGAACATCAAGGGCACAAGGGACCGCAATTCGATTCAAACATATCCTACTTTGGGCAAATTTGACAATATCCTACGCTAGACGTGCAATTGAGCATTCATCGATTTCCATTTCATATAATCTAATGAAATCAAGATTAATAAGCCTCGAAATGACCCCAACTCTAGCATACACCCTTTTAAAAGAACTTTTACTCATCACTCAAGAGTCAAGAAAGCAAATCATATAAGCATTGTCATTTGAGTCTCACCCTTGGGCATTTTTTCGGTTTTTTTTTTGTTCATTTTTTTTTACTACTAGAAAGCAAGAATATTTACAATGTTAAGTTAAGCTAATCATAAAAATAAAACATAAATATACATCTAAATAAGGAGAGAAGAGAAGTATTCACACATGATTAGAATTTTGGATTTAAAGGAAGCAAGTTTGGATTTAAGGGCTTTGGATTAAAATGGGAAATGAAACAACCAAAACAAACAAAACAAAAACAAACCAAAATTCCAAGAAGGAATGCAAATGACTGCCCCCCCCCCCCCCCCCCAAGCTATCATAAACATTGTCCTCAATGTTAAGAAATAAAAGCACATAAAAAGGGGGAGAAAGAAGACTAACTCAAGGATCGAGCCTTATTTGAAGCTTGAACCTCCTTGGTACCTTTGTTCTTGTTGGTTTTTGTTGGAAGACTTTAATTTCACTTTTTGTTGTTGTTGTTGTTGTTGTTGTCTTTTTTTTTTTCTTTATAACAACTTAATCCATACAAAAAAATACTCGGGTTGCCTCTCGGAAGCGCTTCTTTAGCGTCACTAGCTTGACGACATTGTGCTATCCGTAATTAGGGAGGGTCATGACACACCTTTTTGACCCATCTCATTGTTCCCACACACTTGCCATTTTCCTTAGGCAAAACAACCACATTGCTATCATCACTAGAAATGCAATCAAATAATTTCTCCATCAACTTAATCTTGTTTCTTTTTTTCTTATTGACCCTCTTTTGCTTTTTCACCTCCGAAGCATGAGTCAATTATTGTGGCTCCTCCATGTCTTCTTTCAAAGTATTATCCAAAACATCGATCTGATGAACTTGTTTCATTATGGGCTCACTTGAAATTTCAGGAAATGAGAAGAAAATATTTTCATTCCCAACATGCAAGCTAAGTAGTCATTGTTTCATATCAATGTTAACACCCGCGAATTTCAAAAAGGGCCTACCCAATATGAGAGGTGCTTTGGAATCCTCATCCATCTCCATGATTACAAAATCGCATTGCATAAGAGCCTTCACCACTTGAATCGGGATGTCCTTTAAGACTCCCAATGGGATTCTAACCGAGTGGTCAGCTAGTTGGATTGATATTTTGGTGGGACTTATCTCCCAAAGATTCAACCTTGTAACCATAGAGAGAGGCATAAGTCTAACACTAGCCCCAAGGTCACACAACGCATTTGTTGATTCAAGATCCCCAAGCTTCACCGGTGTAGCAAAACTACCGGGGTCACCAAACTTTTTGGGAAGCTCATTTTTAGGAATATCACTTATCTCCGTTGGAAGGGAGATAGAATCACTCTCCTTAAGCCTACTTTTTAGTAAGAAAATCTTTCAAAAACTTTGCATATGTAGGCATTTGTAATAAAGCATGAAGAAGTGGAATGTTTTATTGAAGTCCTTTCATTTCATCAAGGAACTTGGAAAGTTTCTCATTTAGCTTCTTTTCTATCATTCGATGAGGGAATGGAATACGAGGCTCATATGCTTTCAATGGAGCTTGGCTATGCACTTCTCCCTCCTCTCTCTTTAAGGCACCCTCATTGTTTCGAGGTTTTTGTCCCTCGGGAGAGTTACTGCACTGAAACTGGATTCAACTGAGGACGCCTGTACCTGCAAAGCAAACGGACCTCCGGATGGTTGGGGGTCCGCCTCCGAAGATTAAGTCAGCAAACGTTCGGAAATAAAACGTGCGGAAGTAAAGTTATCTGCTTGGATTCCAAGCTCAGGTAAAGTGAGATAAGTGACGTATTGTCTCGTATTGCGTGTCAAAAATTCTCTCTCTCCGTCATAAATGACATAATGTCCCTATTTATAGGGTCCTTTTGAGAAGTGTGCCTTCCTAGGATCTGGTGACCTAGGAATTAGGTCACGCCGTTTTGCGGCGCCTCGGGATTTGGGCCTTAGAAGGCCGCCATCCCAGGGCCAATGCCTGAGTGACACGTGTCACTGTGCCCAAAGGGTTTTGAAGCACTTTTTGTGTGACACGTGTCGCCACCTGAATGGTCCCTGCTGGACCTTCAGTCCATGTAGGACGGATAAGAGTCCACCCTCCACGTGTCATCATTCCATAGGCCCAAATGGCACCTATACGGAGGACACGTGGCACTTTCTGATTGGGCCACCTGGCCGGGTATAAAATACCCAAATCATTTGCCCCTCATAGGGGTCACGTGCATTGCATGTGACTCCTGTGACAAGTGTCAGTATCTGAGTGGTCAGATTCAAAAATTTACTGGAGGGAAAAAATTAGGGTTTTACCCCCCTATAAATAGTGAGGTTTGACCCCCCCTCTTGGATTCACACCTTGGCGAATCTCTGGAGAATCTTGGACTTTTTGACTTAAAGAATCTCAAAATTCCCTAAGCGTTTTTCAAGCATCCGACACTCGGCTTCCAGTCCGACCGTTCTTTAGTCAACCAGGCGTCTTTCTCCCTTCTTCTAAAGGTAACGCTTGTATTTTTTTTTTACTCTTCATTTTTTCTTTGTTTTCGAAAAAATGGCTCCCCAATTGCATGCGGCACGGCGTAGGATGGTGATCAGCCGGTCACCGGGGACGGCTGAATCTAGAACTAGCAGTGCCGAATGCTTGGCCAAAGACCCTGCTTTGCGAACTTCGCCGAATCCGACCGTTTCCGTGTCTGTGCAGGACACTATGGCCAGAATCAAAAGAACAGCAAGGCAGTGTAGCTCCGATGGAGTTTTCTACCATTCGGATGGGTCGACTGTTTTTTCAGACGGCTCAATAAGAGTGCCTCGAAGTGAGCTTTCGGAACACCCTTACAGCCCTTCCTATCTTCCTCCTACCCCCACCTATTACCATTCGCCCACATCTAGTGGAACTCCCAGTGATGGAATCCTGGGGGAGGCGGATGAAGAATATCAACCCGGGCCTTCTGGACAGGCACCGGAAGAGAGTGTAGGGGAGGACCCCGCTGGCACCAGTCGGCGGTCCCCTAGCTCTGATGACGAGTCGGCCTCGTCATCTTCTTCAGAGAATGCCTCCGTAACTTCAGAGGAGGCTAGATCAAACATAGATTCTGCCAGAGAGTCCCTGGCAGTGGATAGGGGGGAAAGCTGGGCCGAGCCGAGTGCTTCCAGGCGCTCAGAGAGAGCCCCCTACTATCAGCATGTTCCGCCAGGCAGGCGGAGCGCCATGGCATCCGGCCTTGCCAATTTTAGGCGCAAGGTCGTCCTAGGCTATGGCTACACTTTGTCGGTCCCTAACGAGGGCGACACCATAACCTGGCCAAGCCTGGCCAGCTATCAAGACAAAGCATTCGGCTGCTATGAAGCGGCCTTCCAGGCTGGCCTCCGCTTCCCTCTCCATCCGGTCGTGGAGAGGATCTTGGACGGATACCAACTAGGTATCTGGCAACTTGTACCCAACTCCTGGATCAATATTCTGGGGTACGTTGCCGCCTGTGAGATGCTGCAGGTGGAGGCGAGCTTTGAAGCGTTTGCCCACATGCACTATCTGAGCAGGGCGCCTGCTAGGGGCGGCGAGGGCTGGTACACCTTGACCACTTGCAAGGGGTACAGGATGGCTGTTGGCAAAGAGAACAAGTGGAAAGACTGGAGGACTAAGTTTTACATAGTCAAGTCTGCCGACAGCCGCCTGAACCAAAAGTATAACAGGTGGAATAAGGATCCACCTCTCCTTGCAGGCAGGAGCGCATTGCCGCCTATTCCCAGGCGGGCAAAGGAGGAGATCATGGACGCGGGGTTGTTTACCGTGTCCGTGTGGACGAATGATGAGGGGGACAAGGAGGTCACCCCTCAATGCTATCTCCCTTTGTACAAGTGGTTTGAAGAAGGGACATTCTTAGCCGCTTGTGGGCTAAGTTCTGAAATGCCGAGAGGTAGTCGGCCGTCTGTTTTATATGCAATTTACTTTTGCTTTTCAGTACCTGTTTCATGGTGCTAACACTTGTTCATTTTTGCAGACAAAGCAATGGAGAAGCTCTCGGCCACAAGGAAACCGGCTGTATCTGCTGCTCGATACAGGTCGAATGTCCTAAACAGGGCAGAAGCAACCGCTCACACCAAAGTGGATGAGCAGAGAACTGGCGGCACCTCCAAGGTAGGAAATTGTTATACTTTCATTCTTGGCCAATATTTAACTTGCCCGAATGATTTCTATCTTGCGTTTGTCTTGTATTGATGTAGGGTGCGCCATCCGACCCTAAAATCCAAAAGACTAGGGCGGGTGATGTGAGCGCATCCGGCAAGGGCGGCCGGAAGCACGTTGCTCATAAGCCCAAGAAGGGCCCAGACGCCTCTTCTCTCGAAGCTGAAAAGGAGATCAGCAAACCAGATGCCCAGAGGGCATCGAAGGGTGGCTTCAAGCAACCCACCACTGTTGTCGGCTCAGCAGGAGAGAAGAGGAGCCTGGGGAGAGAGGAGGAACAGAAGGACGACGGTAAAACCCATTCGCCTCTATTGTTCTTCCATTTAGATGTACTTAAGTTATTTTTCTAACTTTCTTTCCTGTGCAGAGGCCGACTTTAGTCCAGATGGCCAAGTCCATGTTGAGGGCGGTTGATCCTTACGACAAGGCGTCTGTCAGAGGAGTCGGCACCCTTGACTTGGATGGCATCTTGGGGAACCTCTGCGAGGTATGAGTCTTAGCTCAAGAAATTTTTTTTTTTTTTTTTTTTTTTTGTCTTTTTCTGCCTGGTTTTAACCATTCGGCTCTTTTGCAGGCCATGCTGCGCGTCCAAGGGCTCAGGCAACCCCTCAAGGAGAAATCCAAAGAGGTAACAGTCGCTAAAGCTCGGGCCGAGTCCGCCTTGGATCGAGCTCAATTTGATATTGCTCAGAATGAGTATCTGACACTTGATATGATGTATTCGCAAGCGGAAGCCAATATGCAGGTAAAGAAGCACCTGGACTCGGCCCGCCTGCACATCACTTCCCTTAAGAAAGAGATTACAACTCTTAAGGAAAGCTCGAGCCTCTTCAAGATGCCAAAGAAGAGGCCGAGAGAGCCAAGCAGAAGGTGGGCCGCCTAGAGCAGCGCCTCAGCAACCAGGAGCATCAGCTGAAGTCCAAGTTTGAGTCCGTGGCTGATCAAGAGAGAGAGGCTCTTGTTAAGCAAATGATGAGCGATTATGAAGCCATCATGCGGGACACTTGGGCGGCTGTATAGCCGGACTCGGACTATCAGATTTGGAAATCCAAATTTGACGAAGCCAGCAAAGCATTCGACGCTCGCCTTATTGAAGAGCCTGAGAATGCTGAGGCCGAGGAAAGTTCTGGGTCCGACTCTTCTGGGGAGTCGTCCTCTGGTGGCGAGGAGGAGGATCAGGCGGAGGAGCAAGAGAAAAAGGATGAAGAGCAGCCGAAGGACGACAGGCCGGCTGCCATTGAAGAGGCTCTCCCCTGATCACTTAAGCTTTTATGCTTTTCTGCGGCCGAATGGCCATGTACTTTTCTTTTCCGGCCTGCGTGCCGAGTATTTGTATCTTTACCGACCAAGGGGTCGGGTAATTTGACAATCTTTCTGGCTTTGCCAGATAACAATCTTAACCAATCGTCTGGTGACGATTGGTCTTTTTAATTTGAATCATTCGGCCATTTAGCTGAAGTTATCCATATTGTTGTCCTTTGCATTTTGAATTTTTCATTGCATGTTTTTGGCTAAGTATTATAACCTGTATACCATGCGAATGTTCTTGCCCCTGGACGGATGTCGAGTGGTTTCGGTTTATTGGATTGATTGACTTAGAAATTTTTGATACTTAGAAGAGTATGCATGGTTTCTAAGTCAATCAATCACTATGGTTATTGCCCCAAACCACGCGGCAGACGTCCATCCAAAATTGGCAAACATAAGTGTTCATTCGGCCATTGGCTCGAACTAACTCAAATTTCCAACTTAGCTAATTTGCTAAGGGTAAACCTCCGCCTGTTCTGCCCCATAAGCAAAAACAAGCGCCTCCGACCATAGGCCTCTTTGAGATAAAATGCTAAGTTTGTAACTTAACCAATTTTCTTTAAAAAAAATTGTCCGCCTGTCTTGCCCCATAGGCAAGGATCAGGCGTCATCCGGCCAATAGCCTCAATAAGTGCCAAGTAGTTAACTTAGCTTGTATATTAATCAAATATTCCGCCTGTTTTGCCCCTGAGCAATAACAGGCGCATCCGGCTTTATGCCTCGCTTAGCCTCTACTTATGAAACAGTGACCATTTCTGAACTGCGCTAGATAGAAAATTCAGGTCTTTTAGATTTCACTTTCGATTAAAACAAACGACTGCAAATGCTGCCTTAGCATTCGGTAGAGCCGCTTGATATATTCGTAGAGCAATGTGCCACCCAAATGGGAGATGCTTCTCCTCGACGAATTCGCCCAAATGGACGTCGCCGGTTATCTGACTCATGTTGGAGCAGACGGTCATACTCATGTTGGAGCAGACTGTGACCATTCGGTATCTTTTTGTTTATTAACATCCGGCCATGGGCCTCATCATGGTTTTATCTGGCCTTAGGCCTCTTAAATGATTAAGTAAATATTCGTCAAGTGTTGGTGTAAACTTGATGAATTTCGTAGGAACGACTGTTCTAGAACAATCGGTTCCTTCAGAAGGATTGGAGCGTCTGCTGTTGAGACAAACGCTCTACAAACGTATTGGCCGTCTGTATTGTATACAGGAGACTCTAAGAGCTTAAATAAAAAGACAAGTTGGGAAATGAAGGCATATTCTTATTAACAATACGTGAGATTTACAAAATTGAGGTTTTTACATTCGTACTTAGAAGTAGTACTTTTTCAAGTTGTCTACATTCCAAGTTCTGGGCAGCTGCCTGCCGTCTGGGTCTTCTAGGCGGTAGGTGCCGTCTCTTACTTCCTCATAGATTCGGTAGGGGCCTTCCCAATTTGGGGTTAGCTTTCCCTGTTCGTTCGCCCTACCGACTGCCTCCATTTTCCGTAGCACAAAGTCCCCCACTTTGAGAGGACGCTTGTGTACTCTTTTGTTGTATGCCCGAGTCATTCTCAGACGGTATATCTCATGACGCAAGGCAGCATTGCCCCTGCGCTCTGGAAGTGAGTCCAATGCTAGGCGCATGGCCTCCCAATTCGCCTCTTCATCATACAATATGATTCGAAGGGTAGGCTCATAGTGCTCAATGGGCAGAACAGCTTCTGCACCATACACCATTAGGAATGGGGTTTCTCCCGTTGCCCCTTTAGCAGTCGTTCTGATGGACCAAAGGACGTGTGGTAATTCATCCGCCCAAAGGCCACCAGCCCGCTCAATTTTGTTTTTAATCCCGTCTGAGATTAACTTGTTGAAGGCTTCGACCTGGCCGTTTGCTTGCGGCCGGCCGACTGATGCGAAGAAGCTTGAGACCCCCTGGTCTCCCAGCCAAGTCTTGAGTTGAGGCGTCTCAAATTGAGGACCATTGTCAAAAACCATAGACATGGGCACCCCGAAACGAGTGATTATGTTCCTCCAGATAAAGGAAATGACGTCTTTAGTCTTGATGTTTTTGACTGCCTCAGCCTCTACCCACTTGGTAAAGTAATCCACAGCCACCAATATATAGGGCTTGCCGCCTGGTGCAGTTGTATATGGCCCCAGAATGTCCATGCCCCATTTTGCAAAGGGTATTGGGCTGTGGATGGCCGTCAGGTCTGTAGCCGGACGATGGATGAGCTTGCCAAACTTTTGGCACTTGTCTCATTTTTTCACCATTTCCATGGCATCCGACTCCAGAGTTGGCCAAAAGTAAAGCCGCCTGGCCTTGGCCGCGAGGGATCTGCCGCCTATATGGGAGACGCAGAATCCCGAATGCAACTCTTCGAGAACTTCCTTCCCCTTTTCAGGGGTAACACACTTCAACAAGGGTTTCAAAAAGCCAGCCCTGAAGAGCTCTCCTTGTCGCACCTCGAAGTTAGCTGCTCGTTTTTTTTGAACAGCCGCCTCCCGTGGTGAGTCAGGGAGCGTGCCGTCTGCAAGATAGGCCCGGATGCTGTCCATCCAGGTTGAGCTTCGGTCAAGAATTCCAATGGGGTCTTCCTCAGATATACTTCTTTTTTCCATGACCTCCCAGAAGACTGACCGAGGCGTTTCACAGGAGGCGGATGATGCCAACTTGGACAGAGCATCCGCCTTATTGTTTGAAGACCTGGGCACTTGAGTTAGATGAAATTCTTCAAGTGACCCAACTTCACTCTTGACCGCCTGCAAATATTTTATCATGGCCGGATGAGTGGCCTCGTACGTTCCATTAACTTGGAGTACGACCAGTTGAGAATCAGAGCAGGCGGATATCTTCTTCGCCCCTGCCGCCTTGCAATACCGGATGCCGGCCAGCAGGGCCTCATACTCGGCCTCATTATTAGAGACCTGAAACTTGAACCGTAGTGCGTATTCGTACTTATCTCCTTCAGGAGATTGACAGATAATCCCCGCACCACAGCCGTTCACAGTGGAGCTCCCATCCATATACACTTTCCAAACCTGGTCTGTATTGTCCGGAACAACCGGCCTTGTCATTTCGACAATAAAGTCAGCGAATGCTTGTCCCTTTATTGCCTTCCTTGGTTCGTAAGTGATTTCTAATCCTTGCATTTCAATCGCCCATTTGAGCATTCGTCCAGAAGACTCCAAGGTTGTGAGTGGCCGTTTGATCGGTTGGTCAGTATAGACCTCTACCGCATGCGCCAAGAAGTAAGGTTTAAGCTTCTTGATGGCCATGTAAAGGGCAAGGCCGAATTTCTCAACCATGGGGTATCGAAACTCCGCATTTCTCAAAACATGGCTTATGAAATACACCGGGAGCTGGATGCCGTCTCTTTCAGCTAAGAGGACGGCACTGAGGGCATGATCAGAGACGGCTAAGTACATGAAGAGCTTCTCTTTAGGCAAAGGGCTGACAAGCCTCGGCAAAGAGTGCAGATGAGTTTTTAGCCTTTGAAAGGCCGCCTCTGCATCATCCCCCCATTCAAAGTTTGTCTTCTTTTTGATTGCTTGGAAAAAGTAGAGACACTTGTCGCCTGAACGGCAGAGGAATCTCCCCAGGGCCGCCAGACAACCTGTTAGTTTTTGCACTTCCTTCACAGTACGGGGCGACTGCATGTCGATCACCGCCTGGATCTTCTCAGGGTTGGCCTCTATTCCCCTTTGGTCAATCAAAAATCCGAGAAACTTCCCAGACTCAACACCAAAGACACACTTTTTTGGGTTAAGCATGACCTTGTGCCGCCTGAGTGTGGCGAATGTTTCTCGGAGATCAGCAAGGTGATCCGCCTGCTGTTTGGATTTGAATATCATATCATCAATGTACGCCTCTACATTCCTTCCGATTTGATTAATGAAGACCGTATTAATCATTCGTTGGAAGGTAGCAGGCGCATTCTTCAAACCAAACGGCATCACTGTATAACAGAACAACCCCTGATCAGTGACGAATGTCGTCTTTTCTTGATCTTTTAATTTTCCACAGGGGGATCTGATGGAAACCTGAATAGGCGTCCATGAAACTCATCAGGGCATGTCCGGCTGTTGAGTCGACTAGACTGTCGATCTTAGGCAGTGGATAGCTATCCTTTGGACATGCCTTGTTGAGGTCTGTGTAATCAACACACATCCGCCAAGTTCCATTCGGCTTTTTTACTAACACAACGTTAGCTACCCACTCAGGGAAGTTGCACGGCCAAATGAACTTGGCATCTAACAGCTTTTTTACTTCGGCAGCTGCCGCCTGACTTCTTTCTTCGCCGTGGTTTCTTTTCTTTTGCCGGATGGGCTTCTTTTTAGGATCCACGGCGAGTTTGTGGACAGCGAGATCCGGGCTGATGCCTGGCATCTCCTCCACTTCAAACGCAAAGATGTCTTTGAATTCCTTGAGCAGCTGGTGAAGGTTTTCACCCAACTTTGCAAAGGCAATCGTCCCCACCTTAACAGTCCGCTCTGGACGGCTATCTTCCAGAGGGATATCAATGTGCTCACTAGTAGGCTGGGGACGAAGATCATCCGACCTTTCCCCGGTCAGTGATTGCTATTGTTTTTCTTTTTTGACCACCACCAGCTGATCAGTCTTTCTTTTCTTTCCGGCTGGTGGGGCCGACTGTTCTTCCTCGACATCGTCGAGGTCAATCATTTGCTTGCCCCGGCCGGATGCTGCGGCCGCAGGCTTGACGTCCGAGAGATAACACTCTCGAGCCATCTTTTGGTCCCCATTAAGGGAACCAACTGTTCCATCATCCTTCTCATACTTGAGTAGCATGAGAGCAGGGATGATGACGGCCTTACACTCATTAAGAGTGGGTCTGCCAAAGATGAGGTTGTAAGCCGTGAGCTCTTCAACCACTAGGAAACGGATGGTCATGTGCCGACCGTCTCCCCTGCTTCCCAGGCGGACAGGTAGGTCAATTCGTCCGACTAGGTGCACAAGTCCTCCCCCAAACCCAACTAAGGTGTGGGTGACCTCCATCATGCTATCCGGTTTGTACTTGAGATTGGACAAGCATTTGAGGCTGATGAGGTCAGAGGAACTTCCTGTGTCAATCAGAATTCGGCCAACCAGCTGGTTGGCGACTTTACACTCAATGACAACAGGGTCATCATGCGGCCGACGGACTTTGCCTCTGTCCTGTTCGGTGATGACAACTTTAGGGAAGGTGGATGTGATAGCTTTATCCCCCTCCTCAACAGAATTGACCATCTTTCTTAGATGGTCCTTGGTACCCCGAATGGTCGGGCCACCACCGGCAAATCCGCCTGCTATGGTGTACACCGGTTCTTCATTAGTTTCGGCACTCACAGCAGGCTGGGGAGTATTTTTCTTGGACTGCCCCGGATTTGCTTTTGAAGTCACTTTGGACTTCACATAGGACTTCAGTTGTCCTTTGTCGGCCAGACGGTCGAGCTCCCGCTTGAGACTAAAGCAGTCGTTCGTGTCATGGCCAACATCCTCATGGAAATGGCAATGCTTGTTCTTGTTTCGATTTTCAGTGGAACCTTTCATAGCAGTCGTCTTTTCAAGAGTTAGCCGATCCTTAATTTCCAAAAGGATGGAGCAGCAGTCCTTGTGGAATTCGTACCTTGGGACGTACGGTTTCCACTCTTTTTTCTTTTTCTGGGGCGGTTGATCAGAGTTATCAATGGCCCAGACTTGCTTTTTCTTTTTGCTCTCTTCTGGCTTAGGATCCGGCTGAGTAGGCCGACTCTCTTTCTGCCGGTCGGACTTCTTATGGTCCGACTGCTTATTGGAGGAGAAGAGTTCGGTCGCCTGTATGTAGGCTTCCGCCTCTAGCAAGGCTCCTTGTAGGGTAAAGATTTGTTTGCGGACGAGTTCGTACTTAAAAGTAGACCCGTCCTTCAGACCCTTAAAGAAGTCTGTGAAGGCGACCTCATCAGACAGCCCATGAATCTGAATTCGGACCAGATTGAACCGCCTGACGTAGGATCGCAAACCTTCTCTATCTCCCTGCTGTACATTGCCCAAGTCAAGACTTGTCTTTTTGGCAGGGATGTTCATGGAGAAGTTTGATGCAAACAAGAACGCAAGCGTCTTGAAGCTATTTATGCAGCCAGCCGGCAGGTTGCCAAACCACTGCTGGGCTATGCCCTTCAGGGTGGCTGGAAAGCAACGACATCATGCGGCATCATCCAACCCCTATAAATACATGAGGTGGGTGTATGCCAACAGGTGGTCCTCTGGGTTGGAGGTCCCGTCATAGGCTCCAACCAAAACGTTTTTAACTTTAGCCGGCTGCACGGCTTCAGTTATTTCTCTAGAGAAAGCAGAGGGTTGATCTCCAAGGTGTTGCAGCCTAAGGTGCCAGTCCATCGGCTGATAGCCGTATGCCGCCTGTCCTCCATAGAGGGTAGGTTGCATGTAAGGTACAACTGGCGCCTGGTACAATGGCTGTGCCATGTACTGGGCGGACTGAATCACATGCGGCCCAGACTGAACCCTTTGGCTGCTTGCTGGGGTCTCATGTACAGACTGGGAACACCTCACAGAGGTATTCCGAAAGCTATCATGATAAGTCGACGTTGAAGCCGACTCTGATTGCTGGGTTCTCCTCTCCTCAATGTATTGCCGAGCGTCAGAGAACGTTTTCTTGCTACCATCCGGCTGTATGTGCCGGATGGGTTTTCTTGCGCCCATTTCTGGGAAACGGAGCCGATTAAGGTCAAATTGGGGCCTGGCCTTCTCCTTAGGAGCAAGATGAGGAGTCGGTTGTCGGTCCCTGACCGACTTCTGTTTGCCAGCTTGGGCTGGCTTCTTGGCCGACTACTCCTTTCGAGGAGTAGGCGACTTCTTTGAGGCGAGCTGCTTGATTTCACCCCTGAGGCTGCTCAGGAGTGACATTAGCTCATCCCGAGTGACAGGAGTTGATCCTGCCGCCTGGGAAGGATCATTCGGCCGCCCCGAGGGCTTTTTTGGCTGACCAGCAGTTTTGCTTGGTCCTGCCTGAACATGGGGACGCTCTCGCCGTTCCTTACTGCGGATGCGTTTAGAGATGAGGGATCCATTTGGATCCACATAGGTTTCGACATCAGCGTCGTCACCTGAGTCATGGTCCGTTTGGACCAGTACATCATTTGGAGGCCGAATGGCCTCTGAATTTGGTACAGGTTCTTGTGAAGCCATTTCAGAGGTACTTTCCCCACAGACGGCGCCAAATGTTTCGGGGTTTTTGTCCCTCGGGAGAGTTACAGCACTGAAACTGGATTCAACTGAGGACGCCTGTACCTGCAAAGCAAACGGACCTCCGGATGGTTGGGGGTCCGCCTCCGAAGATTAAGTCAGCAAACGTTCGGAAATAAAACGTGCGGAAGTAAAGTTATCTGCTTGGATTCCAAGCTCAGGTAAAGTGAGATAAGTGACGTATTGTCTCGTATTGCGTGTCAAAAATTCCCTCTCTCCGTCATAAATGACATAATGTCCCTATTTATAGGGTCCTTTTGAGAAGTGTGCCTTCCTAGGATCTGGTGACCTAGGAATTAGGTCACGCCGTTTTGCGGCGCCTCGGGATTTGGGCCTTAGAAGGCCGCCATCCCAGGGCCAATGCCTGAGTGACACGTGTCACTGTGCCTAAAGGGTTTTGAAGCACTTTTTGTGTGACACGTGTTGCCACCTGAATGGTCCCTGCTGGACCTTCAGTCCACGTAGGACGGAGAAGAGTCCACCCTCCACGTGTCATCATTCCATAGGCCCAAATAGCACCTATACGGAGGACACGTGGCACTTTCTGATTGGGCCACCTGGCCGGGTATAAAATACCCAAATCACTCATCACTCAATTTTAAGCTTCCTCTTGCTTCCTCACTCACTTCATTTACAAACTTACTTTCATCTACCCAACAATCTCCCTCACCTCCTTTTTTGGTGACCTCTTCTCTCATAATTGGAGCTTCATACCCTCCTTCCAAAATCAAGGTGATTAATTTTGCATGCTCTTTTGGATTTATTATCGTTGTGCTTGGAAATTAACCACCGGGGTTAGTAGGGCATCCAACTTGATGCGCAATTTGAGATAATTGACTTTCAATCATCTTATTGTGTGCTTGGAGTTGTTGAATTGAGCTACTAACTTCCCCATTTTTCTTGATTTGTTGGGTCATGAAGGTTTCCAAAACGGATTCAATGTTGGATTTTTGAGGAGGAGGGGCTTGATTGTATTGGGTTCTTTGTTGGACATTGTCTCTTTGGTTGGGGTGGCGATGGGGATCTTGTTGTTGTAAATGGGGTTGATTGATATTGTTTTGAGGAGGAGGAACTTGGTTATAACTGTTTTGAGGAGGGGTGCTTGGTTGGGTTGTTTCCATACAAAATTTGGATGTTGTTTCCAACCTTGGTTATAGGTTTGAGAGTAAGGATCATTTCTCCCAATAGAAGCCACATGCTCCGTTGTTGTAGAGTTTCAATAGGATGCCATGTGACCGTTTCCTCCACATGTCTCACAAGACATGACTTGCAAGGAGGAGCTACCAGGCACATTGTTCACTTGATCTAGCTTTCGATCTAACATATCAACCTTTGAAGCAATAAGATCTATTGCCTCAAGATCATGCTTGCCGCCCTTCTTAGGATGACTTTGTCTTTTGTCACCCCCATAAGCATAATGCTTGGCAACCTCTTCAATCATTTTGTAGGCCTCGTCAATCGATATCAAGGTTGGCCCTCGAGGTAGGAGTAAGACCATCATAGAAGCTTTGCACTATGATCCATGAGGTGAAACCGTGTTGAGGGCATGCTCTAGTGTAATCCTTGAACCGCTCCCATGCTTCACACAAAGTTTCATCAATCTCTTGGTTGAAGTTGGTGATTTTCCGTCTTAATTCGGCGGTTTTCTCGGGAGGGCAATACTTCCCAAGAAATGCTCTAGTCACTTCATCCCAAGTAGTTAACGATCCCTCTTCAACCAATGCTTTGCTTTATCACGGAGGGAGAATTGAAACATGTGCATCCGAATAAACTCTTCCCAAATGTTATTTTGCTTGATAGTTGTGCACAATTCAAGAAAGTTGTCCAAATGAGCAAAAGGACACTCATAAGGACTACCCCCAAATTGATCACTTTGAATCATACGGATGAGTTAAGGTGAAAGCTCAAAATTGTTTGCATTTGTGGTGGGGAGACGTATGCCACTCCGAAGTGTGAAGGCATTGGGGTGGTCATAGTCTCGTAGTGAAGGTGGAGGAGGATTGTTATCACTCATGATATCTTCGTTATTGGTTTTAAAAACCTCTTCCGGATCGGAATGCGAAAATATAATAGAGAACTCGGGTGTGCCTTGCAAAACTCTCCTCACGTTCCTCAAGGTCTTGTTCAACTCTAATTCCACGGGAATAAGCGGTGATTGCTTACTCTTTCGTGTCATGCAAAGTCAAACAAAGCTAAGAAAGACTTTAGCAATGACTATCATAAGTTAAAAACACAAATAAACAAAAATAGATAGCAAATCTATGATACATATACACACATTAAGTCTCATTCAACAATAATACATTCAATGTGACTTTGCCTCCCCGGCAACGGCGCCAAAATTTGATAGGCCATCGTCGAGCCTACCAAAGATAAATTCCAATCTTGATCTCAAAAGCTAATAGCAAGGGTAAGAAAGGGTTGAACCCAAGAGAGGCGTTGAATCAACCACCGAGATACTACCGTTTAAACAAGCTAAGTGAAGTCGAAATTGGTTTGGTTTTATGTAGCAAGTACTAATTAAAATCAACTAATACTAAGGGCTGATTAACAATAATTAAAGAGTTCTGGGGCTCGGGATATACCACTCAATTTTGTCACAAATCACAAATGGCATGTAGCAAACAATGGTAAATTAAGGGGATATTATAGGGGAAGTCATCTAAAGCACCCAACTACTCTCTCAAGCTAGAGGGATTACTTGAATCATGAATATAACCTACTCTCGTGGTTACAAAGCATAAAACAAGTATTAAAGCATAATCACGATGACAAAAACATTCCCTTGACTGGAAATTCCTATTCTCATGGCATTTCAAGTCCATTAAGCATAAGGGAGCTAACTCAAGTTCATCTCTCGATCCTTCGTTGAGAAAGCTTAGATAATAGTTCTAGCAATGGCCATATATAAGAACAAAGCAATTAAACCACTTATGCTCAACTAATTAACACCCAACAATTACCAAATTAACACATGCAACAATTAATTAGTGACTACATTGAGGATTTTAGCCAAACCCTAGAAAGTTAGACTACTCACAATCCATGGAGATTAAAGCAATTAAGGAATTCAAGTAACTCATGAACAAGATTTAACAAAAGATTAAGCTAAATAAAAATCTAAGCACACAAGAATTAAGCAAGATAATTAACAATCAAAATAATTAAAATGGAAGAGAAGAGTGAGAAAATGTTACTTGAAGCTTCAACTTGAATAACAATGGTGGAACTTGCCTACTACAATGATTGAGATTGAAATTTCCAAGCTATTAATTAAAATCTAACTAATGATTTGAGAATATTTGTGTTCTACAATTACAAATTAAGAGAAGGCACTCAAAACTTGGATCCCCTGTACAAAATGAGCTAAGAAGAGTATATATATGACCCCCAAATATAAAGGATAGAGAAAACAAGAGTCGGGCTCGTCTACAGGTCGGCACGGATGTGCCATAGGTTGCACGGACGTGCAGACCTGTTCAAATACAAGTTGTAGCTACTGCCTAGCCTTGCACGGACGTGCTTCATTTGGCACGGACGTGCACTGACTTGCACGGACGTGTCACTTATTGGCACGGACGTGCAGACCTTTTTTGGCAAAATAGCTTATTTTCGGAAGGTCATAACTTCTTCGTTACTCATCGGAATAAGGCATTGGACAAGTCGTTGGAGAGCTCTTGAGATGAAATTTTATCTCCAATTTGAATCACTTCAAAATGTTGAGTGGAACAAAAGTTATGGTCAGTTGAAGTTGACCTTAGTGCAAAAATCATTCCAAAAGCTTTTTATTTCTCTTTAAGGCACTCATCCTTCTTCCTCCATTGCTCTATCAACCAAGCTTTCCCTTCTCCTTATTCACTCATGCTTGATCAAGTCCATATATAGTGATAAAAATAGCTACATTACATCAAAAACACAAACAACCCGTGAAGCATGGATGATGCAAAATTTGTATAAAAATAGGATAAATAATGAACTTTGATGTCGAATAATCACGAAAACAAGGTTCAAAAGTACCCTAAAGTCATACCAAATAACAAGTTATCACTCTTCTCCTTATAGACCTCAAGAAAATTGAGCAGTTGAGGCAGCTAACAAAGACTTAAAGACTATTATCGAGAAAAAGACAAAAAATTACAAGGATTGGCCTGACAAAATCCATTTTGCGCTTTGGGGTTATCGCACGTCAATTCGCACATCAACATGGAATTTATAGGGACGACGGAGATCCCCAGAAGGAATTTTTTGAAGTAGACCGTAATGCCTTTTTACCCTGCAGGGGTAATAAAAAGTCATCTTGGTTAAGCTTGGAAGACGGCAGAAGGGTTGCTTGTTGACACCAACCACCTTCTCAATTTTCCACCATGGGACGATCCACTTGATAGCAAAGTTACAAGAGGCAAATATTTTACTTCATTCATGGTGACCCATTTTAGAGAGACGCTTCTTTCGCCTTATAAAGCAATTAGGAGTGAATTTTCATTACTGTCAGGAGGACTGATTAATTCTAGTCTCTCCATTAGCCACATCTGCAAAAATATTGAATGCAAATAATTAGTATTACTATACAAAAATATGTTTTTGACTTCTGTAATTAAAAATAATATTTTTCAACCTATAATCAAAATTGGAGAGTCCTGAAAAGGTACTTTTGGATTTTTCTTTAATTCATCTAGACTAAGCATAGTCTCTCCAACAATTAGTGGCATTGGATTCCTTCCAGATTCAATTTGTTCCAAGACAGATAATATAATTGCTTGACCTTCATTATTTCTACCAGTAGTAAGAAGATATTGGTTAAGCATGCAAAAGCGAAACGCCTTTCTTCTATAAACATGAAAAGACTCAGAGTACGGTCTATTAAAGTAGTGGTGTGCAAATTCTTTTAGATTAACTACACTACCATCTACAATATTCGTTAGATCCATGTCTTTTAAATTAAAGAAGCGCTCAAAATCTTTATAATAATACTCATTCACTCGAGGAATTACCGCAAGATCTAATGATGGAAAGCCTAGGATGGCACCAAATTCTTCCGGTAAAGGGCTAATTTCATCACAGCATATTTTAAAGCAATGTGAGTCAGTATCCCAATATTCTAAGGCGGTATGAATAAAATCTATGTCAAGATCTACCCCCTTAATACCATAAAAAAGTCGAGTTCTTTTCTCTCTTTAGCAATTAAAGACCGACACCACTCACGAGTAAAATCACTAAAACTCTTAGTGACTAAAGACATGATTATTTGTTGAGAATCTAAGATTCTAATATGTTCGAATTATACAGAAAATCGTCAGATTAGGGGGCTATTTATGTACAAAATTGATGTAGTTCGACTCCTAAAAGGATTCGGAGCCTACGCACTACAGCGCCAGACGACAAATCTATCGCCTGGCGACAGAAATTAGCGCCTTGCAAAATCATGAAGTGCGTGGCAACAGAAAACGCTGCAATGCCAGCTCAGCGCGCTATGCAAACTGCGTTATTCTGACTATGATTCGAATGCGTACGATGACTTTACACTTTTTCCCTTTGTTCAATCACCCTATACAAATTAATTCAATATTATTTTTTCTTTTTCTTAGATTTAATCAAGCTAAATTAAATTTTTGCTCATTTTTAGTCCGATTTATTTTTCATTTTTTTCTTTTTGGGGGAGAAAGTCGGATACCATCCAATAATAATAAAAATGATGGAAATTTTTGCGCAAAATTAGTCACAAATTTTTTGCACACACACATATACACATAAAATGAGAAATAAAATGCAAAAATAAAACAGTCATAATAGATAATAGTTTGTATATACAAATATGTCTAATAAATGAGTCATATAATACAATCCGCAAAGTCCTAAAAAAGTCAAAATAAAATAAAAACACAGGTACAACTACGGTGCTGGAGGGCGCAGATGATGAGGAATGTTCATCATATCGAAGAACATCGCAGACCGATTTGTATGCTCCACACAGCCTCCGGACTCGCCAAGAGTCGGGAATCTCAACTCAGGGCCGGTCCACCCAGGCTCACCCCGGTGGTGAATCAACAAAGGCTGAGGTTGCGGAAGCTGTTGCGACAACAAGCCAAACTGGTACGTCCCACCACCTACTGAGAGCCGATGTCGCGCCTCCTTAGCCCATCAGCCCAGTCTGTGCACCCTGAGAACAAGAACCCGAACCGTTCACTGCCTTGGTTCGAGCAGCGCCAGATCGGCCATCTCGGCCACCAGAAGTAGTGCCGCGATGCCTCAAGCCAGACCTAGACGGCTCCCTCCTAGCCTCGGGTCTCGTTCGAGTACGTGGAGGGATAGGCTGTCCCTGCAAAATTAAATCAAGTCACATGCAAAGAAAACAAGAGGATAGACAATACATAAATAAAAGAAAAAAGATACCTCCTGAGTAATGTCGTCATGACGACAGGAAGCTACGTTCCTCATCCTCACCAGCTGACTCCGAAAGGCGTCTTTGCACCTCGCCATCGTTGTCACCATTTCGTGCAAGAACTGTCAAAAACAAAGTTAGTAACCATACAAGACAAGTATAAATAAATAGCAAGCAAGTAACTCACCCGAGTCTGGTAACGAGGAATAGATCGCTCGACGAAGCGCTGATCCTCAGGAGCTGGAGGAATCATCTCCTCAACGGGGCCGTAAGTCCCTTTATAGTTGATGGACATTAGAGGAGGAACGAACTCAGCAGGCTCGGCCTAGCAATAAAACAAATTTGAGTGACTAAGGACCACTTGGGGGCTATCTAGCAAAGACTAAAAGATAAAAAAGCATACCGCCGCCTCCTTAGACAAAATAGGGGCTGGAGCTAGCAGTGGCAACAAGTCCTCCTCGTAGCACTGCCCTGAATGAGCATGAGATCGCCAAGGGGTACCAACAGGTGACCTCTCCGCCAAGTTTATCAGCATCGCATCATGGAACATGTGTCGAGGCGAAGGAGCAGGGACGACAAAAAACTCCGAAGAGTGTTGAACAACCACTCTCTCACCGAGGTACACCACGGCCTCGTACGTCCCCTGAAAGTAGGGATGCTCAGTGGGGAACTACACAACCAGCGCACGAATAGCCAGACCTGCCCATGGCCGATATACTACCTCAGGCTCCTACAAAACATGTTTGTGAGATAAAAGTCTATCAAAAGGCAATACAAAAAGGACAAGCGTCCAAAAAGGAACATACCGAGAGGATCATCTCTCGGACATGGGCAGTAGTCGCCTGATCACTGATGCGACCTCCCCAATAGACGCCGAAAGGGAGCTCGCGAGGAGATGGTCTCGCCGGCGCTAGCGACGGAAAATACTTGTAGAACCAAATCTTATGAACAAAGACAAAAGAATCTAGAGCTAACTTTTAAAAAGGGATAAAGTATACTTCTACAATTCTCCAGAAGCTTGAGAGTGCGATGTTTCCTGTGAAGGCTCTGTGCCGACAGGAGCCTCGCAAGCCCCGTAAGAAATCAACATAGGCCAAGCTAGCCCACTCATAAGTCCCGACCAATTGAAGGTCGCGGAGAGTAGGGAGGTAGTAGAGAAGTACTCGACTACCTTTTTTAAGGGAAAAAGTCCCTAATAGCAAGATGAGAACGAAGATGCGCACCCGCTGCTCACTAGTGGTCGCATCATCCTCAAAAGCCATCGTCAGAGTAGACCGACGGATACACTAGGCGCTAAGTCGAGACGGCTCAACCTCGGCACGGGCCCGAACGGTAATCGGACCCAACAGGTCCTCGACTATCGAAGAAAGGACATAAAATGTACTGTCAAATGGCAGTGCAGTTGAGCAGAACTCTAGTCCCGAGATGAGATTGAAGTAAGCAGGGGTGATAGTTATCTCGCCCCAGGGAAAGTGAAAGGTGTTGGTGGTGTCCTAGAAGAACTCCACCAAAGCTCGAACCACGTGGTGGCTTTCGTAAAAAAGAGTACATGGCTTGAGTGACCCGAAACAAAGCAGTCAGCCCACAAGACTCCCAAAGTTGTAGCAACCCCTCATCGCAGTGGAAATACTTGTCGTACAAGTAGCCAATGGACTCGTTGCCGGAGCCGAGGCTACGCGTCCTCCATTAACAATCTCGTGACGCACCCGCTCAGAAATGTGGTGCTCGGAAGCGAAAAACAAGGTCCGCTCATCCCACTCAGGGAAGGGACTAAGAGAGGTGGATGGCTCCTCGCACTCATCCATGGGCTCATGCTCCCATCGAGTGTCTCTAGGCCGGGAACCAGAACCGCGTTGTCTAGCCATACTAGATTATGTAAAATAACATAAATTCAGGCTCTATAGTATCTAAGGTTCGCCTAGCCGCATGATACTATGTTCCCAAAAATCAGAGTATGTAGTACTAAAGTAGAGCACGATTTTGATTCAAGCATATATGGCATTTTAAAGCAATCAAATAATTTCTTGCAATACTATGACAATTTTTGTGACAAATTGGATAAAAATAGCTAGTAAAAACGCGAAGAGCAAGCCCGCATTGTTCTCACGACCTCAAGGGGTTCAACAACGGTGAAATGTTTGTTTCTCCACCAAATTAAGTCAAACATGTCTTAAAATACTCCCAAGGAAATGTACAAACATAATCAAGCAATTTCATGGCATAAACTTCGATAAACAAATCAAATTAAGCAAAATATATTTTGAATTTCAATCAAATTCGTGAATAAACATGCGAAAAATTCAGCAAAATTCGAGTGATTTTGTAGAAAACATACATAGAGCAGCAAACTAGATGAACTAAGCTTCGATTTTCAAAAATTTTGAGCGAATTTGGTTGAGAAATGTGCGAAAATGAGTAATTTGACGCTTTGAGGCGAATTGCAAACAAGAACAGCAGCATACGCAGAAATGAGGAAGAAAGGGGATTTATTCGGAAAACCGGAGTGCAGCGCCACACGATAAACCTGTTTCCTAGCGACAGAGTCTGTCACCAAGCGACAGGAAGAATTTACGGCGACAACAACTTTCGACAGCTGCTGGAGCGGCGACAAGGTGTGAGGCCTCGTAAGACAGTTATGTGGACCTCTTGCAGTAGTTTGGGTTCCTTGGTACGCTAGTTAGCTTCTCTTAGCAACTTGACATTATTTAGTAATCGACTCAATTACAATTACATTAAGTGATCGACCTAATAAATGATCGTCTCACTTAGCTTAAAGCGCCTAAACATTGGGTCATTACAAGGCACTGGCATAATGGTTCATAAACACCAAAGGCACCGACATAATGGTTCATAAAACAGCAAAGGCACCGACATAATGGTTCACAAAAAGCAAAAACGCTGATGTACTGGCATAGTAGAAGCAAAAGTTCAAGCGAACTTTAAAGGATTGACAAGCGTTGGTCTTCGGTGATATTTTTCTGAATGTTATTGCAACAAATGAGGAGGACTTCAAGCGAAGATGTCTTTAACAGCGTTCCCTAGCTTGCGGAGGGTTGTCAACAACAACTGGAGGTGATTTCAAGCGAAGTTATCTTCGATCATGTTCCCTGGCTTGCGGAAGATGGTCACAAGGCGGTAGAAGATCCTTTCAAGCGAAGCAATCTTCGATCGAATTATCTGGAGGCAGTTACAAGCGTATAGGTCTTCAGGCGGTATCCTCTGGCTTGAGGAAGATCGTCAAAGCAGCAGGATAGTGTTCCATAGCTTGTGGAAGGCTGTCACGACAGCAAATGCAACAAATTGGTTACCTACAGAGACGTGTGCTCGACGGTGCAAGATATGCATTTCTTAAATCTCTTATCTATGTTTACTAATGCTATTTTGAAGGTATTGACGTTACAAGAATGATTTAGGATCGCAGAACGTTATGAATCATTCTCCGTCCATATCAATGCTTTGACTTTTGTTTTTGAAACTTGCGTTTCTCCAAACTCAGTCAAAGTGGGGGCTTCTATCGACACCCATTTGTGTCTCCCCAAAACCAAATCTAGTGATGAATATCTTTCGCGTCGAATCATAATCGAATGAAGTGAAAGTGTGGAAAGTCGAATGTTGTGGTTAGTTTTTAATTAAAAATCTTTCTTTCTGTTTTTGAAAACCTGCTCTATTTTATTAAAATAGCAAAACAATTTTAGTTTTGTCCATAACATGTGTCTAATAATGGTGTATTTGGATAGGGCTCGAAAACAGCTTTCCAACGATATATTATAAGCCCAATTCTGATGAATAATGAGGAAGTTATGGCCAAATTACTAAACTGGGCTCGGTTTTGTTCTTACATGCGGCTCAATGATCTAGAGGAGGGCCTATTATGAATTATCATTCCTAATGCAATTAGGATTGATTATAGTCTTATAGAATCTTCTAGAAGGTTCTTTAAAATCCTAATGGGATTAGGATTGATAATTATGTTTTATGAGTTTTATTTGGAATAAAAGATGTGTTTTATGTGAAATTACGATTTTACCCTTCGTACGGACTTTTACGACTTGATTTTATCAAAAAGTTAAAACGCATGGAAAAACCTTCTACGTCGCCAAACGACAGGCTGTCGCTTGGCAACAGACCCTGTCGCGCGGCAACAAATGCTGTTGTTTGCTATAGAGGCGTGTTTTATTCCTTTTCGAACTCTGATTCTTTTTATCTATTCCGGACTATTTCATTATAAATAGCATTCTTATACCTCCCTTTTTAATCATCAACTCTCATTAAGAATTTCTTGATTCTCTCTCTCTCTTTCTAATCCAACCCTTTTTAAACAAAATTCCGCATTCACAAGAGCTAGACACACCTAGCCAAGTTCGAAGTTGCCTTCGCCCTTGAGGTTAAAGGTTCGATATTTTTGAGGGTTTGGTTCCAAATCAAGTCTAAACTTTATTAAATCTCTATTTCAATTATTTAATTTAAATGTTTTGTTTTAATATTTTCCTTAAAGTTACTAACGTGTGTATTGTTTTATTAGAAAGAGGTACGAGGCATCTAAGTAAGTGCTTTAATTGTTTTATTGACATTATGATATAGAAATCATGTTTAGGTTGATTCCTTGTATCATGTTAGGATGCTTTTCTTAGTATGATGTTTAGGGTAGGAATAAGTTTCTTTATTATATGAATTATGATTTTTATGATGCCTCCTATTTTCTTTCTTAATAACATGTTAGTATCACGTTAGGGTTAAAGCTTTTTTCTTTATTTTTAAGTTACATGCTAGGGTTTGTTATTAATCTTGTTAGTATTATGCCTAGGATCTTGCTATTATTATGCTTTAACATGAGTATTTTAATTATGATTATAATGATTGTGATTATTATTTATTATTATTATGTTGCTATATATGTATATATATATATATATGTATATATGTATATGTATATATATATGTATATATATATACGTATATATTGTTATTGCTTGATCACACCTTTTATTCATGTTTAAACGCTTAATAAGATAATTAATAATCTTTTTTAGGGTTAATTTGATTATAAATCAAGTGATCGCCAATAATAGATTTATTTGTGCATTAATATTCAACCAATATAGATTAAACAAGTTTAGGGTAAACCTAAGGATTGCATGTTAATCAGGAAACGCACATGAATACGAGTAGAATAAAGTAGAGGCCTATTATTAGGGTAGGTTCAATCTCTTTTAGATTGGATTTGTACCTTCATCCCCGAACTTCCAGCCTTGGTTCCAGACCTATTGGAGCTTACGATCTCATGGATCGTTAAGGGGTGTAACCTTCACGCCGTGAACGGTTCACAAGTTCCTAAAACTTGTTGACGACTCTTTTTCTATAGCTTCCTTCCCTTTGGACGCCACCATGCTTAAGTGTATGATCACAGTAGGGTTCAAGTTTGGGATAATGCTTGAAATATTCTCTACATCTACGTATTACAATCACAGAATTAATCTACCGGTATTAAATCTCATCTCTCGAATCTCGACTTAACCATTGATAAATTAACCTGCCTATTGAAACTTAGCCTTAATATCATTTCTCATCTCTCGAATCTCGAATTAATATTGTTAAACTCAGACATAAAAGACCAGCGCAAATCTAGTTGCAGAGCATTAAATAAATCAATAGGAAATTAATCAAGCATTGATAATCAACAATTATGAATTACCCCTTCATATTATTTATGGATCCCCATAAACCATAGAAATCTAACTACTCACACATAATTAAAACTAAACTAATCAAAGCAATTAAACAAGAAATGATGAAAGAAATAAAGTAAATAACTAAGATTAAAGTAAAAGAAATTGTTACCAAAGTAATCAGAATTACGGAGTTGTATTAAGAACAAAATATAGTAAAAAATTGTAGAGAGAGAAAATAATCTTAAACTAAGTAGAGAGAATGTCTAAGAGAAGAACTACTAAACAAAATCAATAAAATCGTATTTATACAAAAATAATTACTCCTGAAATCAGCTCCTAAAAATCTCGCGCCCAATCAGGCGAAGGGCCGCCCGATCGGGACCGCCTTTTTTCCAATATATGCGTCTCTCGCGCCCGGCCGGGTGCGAACTCAGGAGCAAGGTACTCTTCCTCGCCCGGTCGGGCGCGCCTTCGGGCGGTGCCTATTTTGGCTTAGCCCGGACACTTGGGCAGACTTGGACTTCTCGATTGGGCTCCGATTCTTTAGTCCAATCTAGATTTCCTCTTTGGTTCTTGAATACTTGGTCCAAATGCCTCGGAATCTCAAATGCTAAGCCCTTAATCACCGGTTTGACAACTCTAACCGGGCATGGGCTATGAAAACTGGTCATTTAGGGTACAAATACCTTAGACATGTGGACCAATAAGAGAAGGCTACTTGTCAAGCCCAGGCTGGTCCAAGTGAATCAATAGACATCTGACACGTGTCCCCATCAGATGTGTCATTTGTACCCTCTCTGTGTCTGTGCAGGACACAATGGCTAGAGTCAAACAGACGGCCAGAAAGTCTAAGAGCCGACGCGCTATGGAAGTGCCCGCCGACGAGGTTGTCCGGGATGAGGAACATGAGGGTTTGGAGGAGAGCAGCAGTTCTGATGATGAGGCTCCCTCTTCCTGTAGGAGCTCCAGTGTAAGAGAGGTAGACGGTGAAGAGGCCGCCTCCTTTAATGGATCTGGGGAAGGATCAGGCGGTCATGAAGCCGCTGAAAGATCGGGAGCCGAGGCTTCTGGCTCCAATCAAGATAATTTTGCGGCTAACTATCAGCAGCCGGCAAAAGTCACTAATAACCCTGACGTGAAGAAGATTAGAATGCTTCCGGGTGATATAGCCCTGCTGAAGAGTGGCTTCAAGGCTTTCAAAGAGAAGCACCCCTTTGGAAAGGGGTGGGATATTATCGTTCTTCCTAGGGACGCAGTGATGGCCTGAGATGACAAAATAGAAAATGCAGACAACTATTTTGTCCGTTATGAGGCGGTAATAGAAGCCGGCCTCCGGTTCGCCGTCCGTACTAGGATTAGGAAAATCCTGAAGGGGTATGATCTGGGGGTTTGGTAGCTCACCCCAAACTTGTGGGTGAATATTTTAAGCTATAGTGCCGCCTGCGAGCTCCAGAACCTTGCTCCCTGCTTCTCTGCCTTTGTTCATATGCACTACTTGAGCAAGGCCCCAAGCGGTCATGGGCGAGCTCCAGAACCTTGCTCCCTGCTACTCTTAACACCTTGCCCTAGTATTTGATAACATTGCACAAGGTGTCCATGTGGTTCGGGTGGAAGGAGAAATTTTATTTGATCTCCTCACCAACTCTAAGACACAACCGGACCCTGCGCCGGTACAATAAAGAACCGGTTCTCCTTGGCAGGAAATGCCCTCTCCCAGTGCTCTTTACTAGGGCCTGGGAGCAAATAATGGAGCCGGGTTTCTTCAAAACCACTACTGAGCCCTTGGGGGATGGGACTCATATAATTGTACCAAAGAATTGGATCCCCCACCCAGACTATTTTAAGGATGAAAGATTCTTATCCGCTTGTGGGTTAAGCACCATGTTTCCCAAGGGTAGATCCACTTGCATCCGGCTTTTCTGTTGTTTTTCATTTTGCACTTCCAACTTTTATTATTTTTCTCTAACTTTTTATTCTCTCCTTGCAGCCGACGACTCGAGAATGGTCGACCCGGCGAAGACTCCGGCTAAGTTTTCAGTGTAGTTGCGCAAAGAAAGCGCGCTCTCTAAGAGAGCAGCCGTTGAGGCCAAGAAGGCCAAGAAAGGCGGGGTAAGACCGCCTGACCTGTCTAGTTTTTCTTTAAATTTCTTGCAAAGGTTTTTGCCGGCTAGTAACATTTAGTTCTTTATTTGAAGGATGCTACTAAACGTGTTCCACGCTCCATCTCCAAGCTTTTCAAAAGGCACAGGGAGGAGCTGGACAAAACTCCGGCTGCCAAGGCCGCCAAAAAGAATCCTTCCCATATAACTCCTGCTGCCAATCCTGATCATCCTAAGACCGGGGGAAAATCCCCTTCCGCCATGAAGATTCTGAGCAAAAGCTCAAAACGTTCGGGGAATAAAGCGTCGGATGCCTCTACGGCATCAAAGGGTGGCCAGCCACCCAATGTTGCAATCGCTGCGTAAACAACTTGGGAGGAGGATACCTCAAAGCCCCTTTCGGAAACCCAAGGTAAGAACAAGATTGAAATACCTTGGCCCCTTGACTTTATGAGAGTCAAGACTAAGGTTTACCCTTCAGGGGGTTCAGTCAGCAGCCGACAATGAATGAATGCAAACTACGCTGCATCCCTCTCACCAAGTACTTCTTTGGTACAGATCTTACATCCGACGAGCCGGATCTTCCTGGGTTTGCCAAACGGATGGTGAGGACCCTCACCCGGTCTGAGAAGAAATCCATACCTGATCTGCAGGGGGTGGACTTTGACTGGATAATGGGCCAACTGGCTGAGGTGAATGATTCTTCAACTTAATTCTGATATTTTTCTTCTTTTTTCACCAAGTATTTCATAATCCGGCTGCCCTTATCTCAGGTTATGCTGAGGGTGGATGGGCTCCGAGGCCCCTTCAGGCGGAAATAAGAAGAGGTAAATGATGCCAAACGGAGGGCCACTGAAAACCTCAACTTTGCTGAATATGCTAATTATATGTGTGATTTAAAGATTAAAGCAGTTGAGTTGAAACAAGAGTAGCTGATTCGGAGTTTGATGGTTGCCAACGACGAGGCTAACAGCCGGGCTAATGACCTTGATCTGAGGCTAAACGATGCTAAAGCTGAGCTCAAGGCATTGGAAGACGCTGACAAGGAGAACACAAAGTTCTGGTCAGACGTCTCCAGGTTGGGGCTGGAGATTAAATTATTAACATGCAGAACCAGCATGTAGAGGAAATTGCCAAGGAGCAAAAACGGCTGATGGAAGAGAATGAGCGGGACAACGCAGCTCGCCTGAAGATAACAAGGGGTCTCCTCTATCCGGATATAGACTTTGAAGTCTATAAACTTAGGTATGACTACGCCACTGCGGTGTATGATGCCCAAGTGTTGGGAGAGGCAGCTTCAAGGATTGGGCTGTAGAGCTAGGATATGATGTCTCATAGAATAAAGAGGAGCCGGTGGAGGATGAGTAGAATGAAGGCAGCCAGCCTCAAGCAACTGAAAATCAATCAGAAACCCTCCTAACCGGTAAGAGCCAGCTGGGTCAGCAGCTTCCACCTCAGCCTTAGACCAGCCTCCCCAAATTCAGCGGCTGTATGCCTAGTATCTTTCTTTTCCGGCTTGTAAGCCGAGTATGTTGTATTTTTACCAACTGTGAAGTTGGGTTAACAACTATTTCTTTTGCTTCTTCACCGGATGTGATTCCGGTTAACAATTATTATGGCCTTTGTGCCATTTTTAATATTAATATGAAGTATTTGATTCAATCGGTTGTTTATACATGTTTGCGTTTGAATTTTTGAATTGAATTTTGCGTATATACTGCAATTCTTTGATATTTTGTCTAACTTATAAAAAGCATGTGGCAATTTGCAATCCGCCTGTTCTTGTCTCTGGACCGCTGTGTGGTTGGTTTTATTTCAAATTGATTGATTGGCTTGAAAACACTTGATACTTGGAGAAGTATGAGGTGTTTTAAGGCCAATCGATCACAATGGTGATTTCCCCAAACCAAGTGCACAACCGTCCATTTAAATGGGTGCTTCGAGCCATTTGCCCAGGCGGTAATATTCCGTCCGGGATTATTTCATAGCCATTACACAAAACTCTTTTGCCCTAATTGGGAGAAAGTGTGCAATTTTGGAATAAATAATCTAAGTAAGAACTTCGGCCGAAAACCGACTGATGCCTCAGGGCATCCGGTATTCGGGAACTTAATTGTTCTTGTAGACTATTCTGGTTAGATGGCTATGAGTTGACCAATTTGGTCGTTCAATATTTTCCGTCTACATAGGTATGTAGAGCTGATAAAGAGTCTGCTCTCTGCGACGAATGCACCCGGAGGGGTGTCGCCGGACGCCATTGTCCATGTTGGGACAGGCGGTTTTATAAAATAAGCAACCATCCGGCTATTGGCCTTTGGTCTTGTTTGAGACCGGTTGTATAGCTACTAAGCGTTTTTGTGCCTAATTTTTTAATCTGGCCATTAGCCGCGTGTTATTTGAACATTGAATTTACCACTAAGTATCGAACTTAGTTGGTTAAGCAAATAATCTGTCTGGGTATTTCCCAGATGGAAAAATAATTATAAAGATAACAAAACAATTTGAAAACAAAGCCTGATTTCTCATTAATAGACTCTTTGTTTACAAAAAGTTACAATTCTTAGAAGTAGTACTTTTTAAAGTTATCTACATTCCAAGTTTTAGGTAGGCGTATGCCGTCTAGGATTTCCAGATGCTAGGTGCCATCCCTGACTTCTTCATAGATCCGGTAGGGGCCTTCCCAATTGAGGGTTAGCTTTCCAAGATCATTGGCCATACCGGTTGCCTCCATTTTTCGTAACACAAAGTCGCCAACTTTCAAAGCGCGCTTATGTACTTTCTTGTTGTAGGCTCTCGTCATTCTCAGACGGTATATCTCATGATGCAGGGCAGCATTGCCCCTGCGTTCCGGGAGGGAGTCCAATGCTAGCTGCATGGCCTCCCAATTTGTCTCTTCATCATAAAGCATGACTCTGAGAGTCGGCTAGTTAAACGGCGCAACCCACTAAAATCTAGGTCAAGTGATCTAGATAGGGGCACACCTTCCAATGACCCTATAAATAGGGAGATATTCCCCCATTTTGGGGACACAATCAGTCATTTATTACACCTTTTTCTCTCACATTAGAGAAACACCTGAGCTTGGAATCCAAGCGGATACCCACCTAAATTTCCGCACTCTTTATTCTTTTTCAAGTTACTACCTTGACCATTAGAGGCGAAGCTCCTACAACCGGAGTCTCTGTGTTTTTGTAGGTACAACTCGAGCCGGACCAGTCTTTGTGACGTAACTCTTCCAAGAGACAAAAACACCCAAAACATTTGGCGCCGTCATTGGGGTGAGTACCTTAAGGATGGTTGAAGAGTTTGTAAAACCTTATAACCGTCCGGTAGACCAGCCGGAGGTCTTTACTGACCAAGAGAATGATGATCCTCAGGTCGAAACCTATATAGCCAATGATGGCTCTCTAATAACCAAGCGCATCCGGCCTAAGGACACTCTAGAACAAGGTGAAAGCCAGGCGGGTACAAGCCGGCCCCCTGGTCAGCCAGAAGGGAAAACCCATATGGCAGGTGGATCCGCCCCAGTCACCCGGGATGAACTCATGAAGTTCATGACTAGTTTCAAGGATGAAATTAAGGATCTGATTACCAAGAACCGGGTTGGCCCAAGTTAGGGTAAGTCAGAAAGAAAGACTCCTCCAGTAAAAAGGAAGCAAGTCAGGGACAGGAAGCCAACTCCGCATCTAAAGGACAAGGCAGCCAGGACCCTTGACTGGTCCAGGATTCTTTTACCACAGAGGAATTCCAAAAATACCCGTCAGAGTGAACGACAGGTGGGAAACAAAACATCCACTCTTGATGCCCGGGAGATCATCACCCGCAAGAGGAATCCATAGTTGTCTAAGTCACTTTCCACTTCAAGCTTTCCAGACAGCTTTAAGAATACATTTGTAGGGAATGTACAATCCTTGCATGTGAGCCATACAGGCGGTAATACCGTCCATTCTGGCCCTCAGATGATTGGGAATGCACCGTACGTACAGCCTATGGTCTACGTCCCGTATTCTCCTCATTTCATGCACCCGGATCTCTTCGGAGGTCAGGCGGCATACAGCAATGTCCAGCCACAGGACTGGCAGCTTCGTCTGCTCTGCCTGGGTGAACAACCTTCTGCGTTCACTCGGGAAATAACCGAGGCAGCAAAGCAGGCCAAGGTTAAAAATGGGTTGGTAGGTACTTATGATGGTACCTCTAATCCGGAAGATCACCTCATGGCTTACACCAACCTCATGTATTTACAGGGGTTGGATGATGCCACTTGGTGTCGATGCTTCCCGGCTACATTGAAGGGCATTGGCCAACAATGGTTTGGCAACCTACCAACCGCTTCCATTGATAGTTTCAAGAAGCTTGCCTTATTGTTTGCTTCCATCTTCTTAATGAACATCCATGCGAAGAAAACAAGTCTTGATTTGAGCACCATAAAGTAGGGGGAGAGAGAAGGATTACGCTCCTACGTCAGGCGGTTCAAATATGACCTGAATTTAGATTCATGGACTGTCTGACGAAGTAGCTTTCACAAACTTCTTTTAAGATCTGAGAGACGGGTCGACCATTAAAATCGACCTTGTTAGAAAACGGGCATTTACCTTACAGGCGGCCTTGAGGGAGGCTGAAAGCTATATTCAAGCAACCAACCTTTACTCGCCTAGTAGTTAGTCGAACTCTAAGAAGCCTGACAAACAAAGAGACAGCCGGCCTGCTCAGCCAACAAAGAAAAAAGATGAGAGTAAGAAGAGAAAAGAAGTCTGGGCGGTGAGTGATTCTAACCAGCCGTCTTAGAAGAAAAAGAATGAATTTAAATTGTACATCCCTAAGTACGAGTTCAAAAAGGACTACAACTCCATCCTCACGGAGATCAAGGACCGGCTGTCTTTAGAGAAGCAAAATTCAATGTAAAGTTCCATTCAATCAAGGAACAAAAATAAATTATGTCAATACCATAAGGAAGTTGGCCATGACACCAACGATTGCTTTAGCCTTCAGCCGACGTTAGACTATCTGGCTGACAAAGGGATGTTAAAGTCGTACATTTCAAAGTCCAAGGGGACTAATAAGAAGAACTCGGGGCAGTCATCTAAGACACCCCAGCCTGCTAGTAGCTTAGAGACCGACAAAGAGCCGGTCTACACTATAGCAGGCGAGTTCACATGTGGTGGCCCTACTATACGGAGCACCAAGAGCCATCTTTGAAAGATGGATAATGATGATGATGATCACGCGTCAGCTAGCTCGACCTTCCCAGACGTTTCGATCATTGAGAAGGATAGGGGCAGCGTCCGCCGCCCGCATGATAACCTCGTTGTCATTGAATGAAAGGTCGCCAATCAGCTGGTTGGGCGAATCCTTATTAACACCGGCAGCTCCTGGGACATCATCCGCTAGAGGTGCTTACAACAACTGAAGTATAAGACCAGCAACATGCACCCGGTAAACCACCCCCTGGTTGGTTTTGGAGGGGGGATGGTGTACCCAGTCGGTTGGATTGATCTTCCAATCTAGCTAGGAGAGAAAGAAGAAGGACGACACCTGGTCGTCAAATTCTTGGTAGTTGAGAAGCAAACCGGCTATAACATTATTTTATGCCAGCCAACTCTCAACGAGGCCAATGCAGTAATCATTCCTTCCCTCAATGACGGTTCTGTTGGTTCCTTGAATGGGGATCAAAAGACGGTCTGGGAGTGTTATCTCACAGCCGTCAAGTCCATAGTGGCCTTAGACGGTCAAGGACAGGAACCAATAGACCTTGACAATGTCAAGGACGTCATCCCACCCTCACTAGTAGCCGGAAAGAAAAGAAAGATTCATCAACTAGTGGAGGTGAAGAAAGAGAAAAGATAGCAATCAATGACCGGTGAACGGTCAGATGAGCTCTGTCCCCAGGCGGCTGGTGTACATATTAATATACATCTGGATGACAGTCGTCCAGAGCGTACGGTTAAGGTTGGGACGGCTGCTTATGCTAAGCAGGGTGCAGGTTTGCACCTATTGCTGAAAAAATTCAAACACAACCTTTGAAGTGGAAGAGATGCAAGGCGTTAGCCCGAATCTTGCTGTCCACAAACTCGTCGTGGATCTAAGAAAGAAGCCCATCTGGCAAAAGAAAAGAAATCACAGTGAGGAAAGAAGTCAGGCGGCAGCTGCCGAAGTAAAAAAGCTGCTGGATGCTGGGTTCATTCTGCCATGTAATTTCCCCGACTGGGTGGTAAATGTTGTGCCTGTAAAGAAGCCGAATGGTACCTGGCGTATGTGTGTTGACGACACAGACCTCAACAACGCATGTCTAAAGGACAGTTATCCGCTTCCAAAGATTGACAATCTGGTCGACTCTACATCCGGACATGCCTTGATGAGTTTTATGGATGCCTAGTCCGGCTTCCATCAAAAACCTCTGTGGAAAAAAGATCAAGAGAAGATGGCCTTCGTCACTAATCAGGGGTTATTCTATTATATTGTGATGTTGTTTGGCTTGAAGAATGCGCCGGCTAAATTCTAACGGATGATTAGTACAATCTTCATTAATCAAATTGGAAGGAATGTACAGGCGTACATTGATGACATGATAGTCAAATCCAATCAATAGACGGATCAACTTGATGATCTCCGAGAAACCTTTACCACACCCAGGCGGCATAAGGTTATGTTAAATCCGGAGAAATGCGTTTTTTTTTTTTGTTGAGTTTGGGAAGTTTCTTGGATTCCTGATTAATCAAAGGGGGATAGAGGCTAACCCTGAGAAGATACAGGCGGTTATTGACATGAAGTCACCCCGCACTGTTAAGGAAGTACATAGACTAACCGGTTGCCTGGAGGCATTGGGGAGGTTCGTAAGCCGGTTAGGTGACAAATGCCTTTACTTCTTCCAAGCAATCAGGAAGAAGACTAGATTTGAATGGGGGATGATGCTGAGGTGGCCTTTCAGAAACTGAAAGAACACTTGCACTCTTTGCCAAGGCTTGTTAGCCCTCTGCCCAAAGAGACGTTATACATGTACCTTGCCATCTCAGACCATGCCCTTAGTGCTGTTATCCTTGCTGAGAGAGACGACATCTAACTCCCGGTCTATTTCATTAGCCATGTACTAAAAAATGCTGAACTCCGGTACCCCATGGTTGAAAATTTTGGACTTGCTTTATATATGGCATTTAAGAAGCTGAAGCCATATTTTCTAGCACATCCGGTTGTAATTGATACGGACCAGCCCCTCAAGCGGCTAATGTCTACCTTGGAGTCATCCGACAGAATGTTGAAATGGGCTATTGAAATGCGAAGTCTTGAAATCACTTTCGAACTAAGAAAGGCAGTGAAATGTCAGGCATTTGTCGACTTCATTATTAAAATGACACGATCGGTTCCTCCAGTTAACATTGATCAGGTTTGGAAAGTGTATGTAGACGGGAGCTCGACAAAAAACGGTTGTGTTGCAGGAATTATATATGAGTCTCCTGAGGGGGACAGATTTGAATATGCACTACAGTTTAAGTTTCAAGCCTCGAATAACGAGGTGGAACACGAAGCCCTGCTAGCCTGAATCCGCCTGTGTAAGGCGGTAGGGGCAACAAAGATTGACGCCTATTCTGATTCGCAGTTGGTCGTAAGCCAGTATGAGGGAAAATACGAGGCAACTCATCCGGCTATAATTAAATATCTTCAGGCAGTCAAAGAGGAGGCTAGGGCACTTGAAGAATTCCGTCTGAGTCAGGTGCCCAGGTCAGACAACAACCAGACGCATGCATTGTCCAAATTGGCATCTTCAGCTTGCTGTGATACATCTCGCTCAGTCATTTAGGAAACGGAAATTTCACCAAATGCCACTGACAAATTTAAAAATTCACCAAACGTCATCGGACTTTTCAGAATTCGCCAAATGCCACTTAGTTTTTAAATAATTCCCCGAGTGCCATTAATGACTAACGGAGGCTTAATCATGACACATGGCAATCGATTATTAGTTTAAAAAATAAAAATTAAATTAAATTAAAAAAACTCTAAATTCTAACCCAACCCAACCCCACCACCGTAAGCCAACCAACGACCCAAAGCCAACTACCGGAACTCCTTAACCTCCTGCATGAACCCTCTAATCTTCCGTCGGAACCCATGATGTCCTGCTGGAACCCCTTAACCCCATCAAAACCATTGACTCCTCTTAATCCCCCGAAAAACCACCCCAACCACCACAACCATGTCACGCAATGCCCAAAAACTCCAGCACCCACACACTGGCCCACAAAACTCCGTTTACCCGACGACCTTGCGCTGATGCCCACCCCAACCCCCGCAACCACCTCACGCACCAACACGATGCATCACATAGCCACCACAACCGACCATGGAAACCCATAAATCCAAAATAAAACCCGACTGTGGAAACCCTTCACCCTCAAACGACCGAAATCAACCATGGAAGTCTACAATGGTCGATTTCTATGGCCGATTTCATCATTTCAAGGGTGGAGGATAGGAGGAGTGGTTTGTGCGGTGGTTGGAAAACGATGGGTGGTTAACAAGTTCATGTTGGTGGCATTTGGTGTCGGGGCAAGTTCTGTGGGTGGTTTTAGGGGTCGGCGGTGGGTCAGGTGGAGTGCTTAAGGGCCGATCGACCGTTTTTTGGTGGTTAAGGGGGTGGCCGGCTATTTTTCGGCGAGAAAAGGGGAGGGGCTATGGTTTAGAAGTGGTGGGAAGGTGGCTGGGAAAATTTGGGGGTTTTTTTTGTTTTTTTATTTAATTTTTTTTTTCTTTTAATTTTTAAGAATTAAAATAAATAGACTAATCATATCATGAGATGTGTCATGATTAGACCCTAATGACTAATGGAGTTAACGACCGTTAGTCATTAATGGAACTCGGTGAATTATTTAAAAACTGAGTGGCATTTAATGAATTCTGAAAAGTCCGATGGCATTTGGTGAATTTTTTAATATGTTAGTGGCAATTTGTGAAATAGTCGTTCAGGAAATTCTACAAAAAAGAAGTATATATGAAGAACCCATTGGAATCCTGGACTGAAGCTCTACCTGGATGGATGTCATCCAGGCATATTTAACATACGGCACGCTCCCTGATTCACAATAGGAGGCAGCCATTATGATGAAACGAGCAGCAAACTTCGAGATGAGAAACGGAGATCTCTGTAAGGTGGGTTTCCTTACACCTTTATTGAAGTGTGTTAACCCAGAAAAGGGGAAAGAAGTTCTCAAAGAATTGCATGCGGGATACTGCGCCTCCCATATAGGCGGCAGGTCCCTAGCCGTTAGAGCCAGACGACATTATTTTTGGCCTACTCTTGAGTCGGATGCCAAAGAATTGGTGAAGAAATGTGACAAATGTCAGAGGTTTGGCAAGCTTATTCACCGCCCGGCTACTGATCTGACGGCAATCCACAGCCCAATCCCGTTTTCTAAGTGGGGCATGGACATCTTGGGTCCTTATATGCCTGCACTAGGCGGAAAGCGTTATATTCTAATGGCTGTGGATTACTTTACCAAGTGGGTGGATGTGTAGGTGGTCAAGAACATCAAGACAAAGGATGTAATCTCTTTCATTTGGAAGAACATCATCACCCGGTTTGGGGTACCAAGAAACAAGTAGGGAGTCGCCAATGAGTTTTAGGAAAACTCATAAACCTCGTTCACACCTTTCTTCCATGTGGAGTTCATGGAATAATTAGCACAAATGATAAGTTTACCCATGCCCAAATTGGTCTATAAACCAGAAATGAGTTCGGGAGAGAGGGTACTAAAATAACATTCCCTTTAGATGGGAATCGTTATCCTAGCCCTAGTGCGGCCTCTACTAGCTCTTCCCTTTTTACAATTTCATCACCAAACAATATATACAACGTGCTACCTAAAACTATGTCAGTTGATTTTATTTACACATACCAATTCACGTAAGAATTACATTGTAATGTCGTTATTCTTTATTTAGTCTAATTCGTGAAAAGAACAACAAAATAAACAATATTTGCCTAGGTTTAAGTGATCAACCAACAATTATTTAATTCAATTCTAATCTTTATTTAACACAAGATATTATGTGGAATCGAATAATTAATTATTTTAAAGGTTATCAAACAACACTAATTAACTAATTAGGGTTCTTTTAAACAAGAAAATAAATGTGATTTAATTAAGTGCTCGGGAATTTACCACTTCTCTTTGCTATATTTCCGTTTAGAACACTTATGGACTCCTTCTTGTTAGGGAACCTCCACCGTAGTAACAAAATATCAAAGGGTTAAGTGTTTTGGACAAGAGGGGCTAGGTTGCACAAGTTGTTCACAAGTATTCTGCCAAAGTTTATAGGTTATTTTCTATGTGTTTAAGCCTCGGTTAAGGCTCTTATTTATAGGGATGATTAGTTTTAGGGTTAAGAGCATTCTGTAGTTACAGGTGTTGCGCGCAACAGGATGAGTTGTGCACGGCACCCCAGCGCAAGTGATTAGGTTGCGCTGCTACGGGCAGCGCAACTAATTGTCATGCGCGCGGCTTTATGGTAAGATTCGAGTTTATAATTTTTGTATAATTCTGAATCTTTAGCAGCGTAACTCTTGTGGTTTCCCTGGGTGTCGTGTGCAACTGAAATAGTTGCGCGCGGCAGTCCAGCGCGATTGTTTGAGATGCGCGCGGCTTTTTCTGCAGCAACATTAAAATTTAACCTATGTGCTCCTAAATCCGTCATTATTGGGTTTTAAGCACGGGATTAGGCCAAATTATGATCAGGTTTAGTTAATTGGACCTTTGTTTTGGCTTTATTCTTTAATTTGGGCTAGTCTTTTGTGTTTTGTGGCTTAACCAGTTCTCCATAAGTTTTCTTCACTTCGATCCAATACGAATATAGTTTTATTTATTGTCATTGCACTTCATGTCAGGACAGGAGGCCAAAAGTAGATCTCTACAGTTAGCCCCCACTTTGATCGTGTCTAGAATAGACGATGATCAAAGTAGTCAAGGAAATAAATCCGAGACTCATTTTGCAAAGTTCTCTAAGGATACAGAATCTTTCAGTATTGTTTAAGGATGTCCAAACAATCCTTGGTTCGCTAAGTGTTTGAAACAAGTAGTTATTAAGGCTAGAAAAAGTTTTTCCTAGTCTTAACGCGCTAAAGAATCTAGATTGATCCTTTGCAATTGTAGAATGCTTTTACAAGTAAAGGTGTTCTGGGTGATGTCAAGTCATGAGAAGACATCGGTTTTAAAAGGATAAAAGGGGATTATTTCCTCTCAATCGTGTCATCATTGGTCTAAAGTCCCTCGATATGTCATTGAAACTTTAGCCTGACTTTAAAAAAGTAAAAAAAAATGAAAAGGGGTTTTCGGTATTCGAGCCGAAATGGTCCGAAATTTGAGCTGGATGTCCAAAAGATAGAATTACATGTCTCATGACTAGAGGCATATATACAAATCCAGTGAGAGGGAAGAAAGTCAACAACTCTCTCAGCAGTTTTGTCCACAAGATGAGTACACGTGTCTCAGGACAGGGGGCACGTGACTACACAGGCGCGACATCGTCTCGTCGCTTCTTTATACATGGGGTGGTCGGACACCCTAACTATCCGGTAAGTTAGTAAGCGCACTAACTACCGTATTTGCTTCCATTCAAGAAGTTCATGTTCCTGATTGTTTGGCGCGACTATCGACTCGTGAGCTAACGCCTAGAGTAATTCTCTACCTTTTAGTTCCGAGAGGTAGATCTCGCAAAGCTTGGGCTGAAGTGAAATTTTACGCAACACCTACGCCGTACAATTTTCCGTCGTATAATACGCCATTTTCATTTTTACGCTGCATGAAAACGCCTTCGTTTTTGCTTCGGACGTGAAAAAAGAAGAAAACCCGAACATTTGTAGCGTTAGTACAGTAAAATGGCAAACTTGTCTCTGGGTGTTTTACGTAAAGCACCACCACGGAACGTCTTAAAGCACTCTTACGAAAAACATTAAAAACGTATGCTTTGGGAAGGCACAAAACAACGATGTGCATGCAATATGATGCAAAAAAACTAACAAAGAAGGAAATAAACTACAAAATGCAAAGCAATTTAAAAGATTTTGATAATTTGCACGCAATTACGTCTAATGACGAGCAAAAACCATTGAAAAATGATCAAACGGATCAAAATCCGGATTTCGGTCATTTTAGTGACCAGTATCCGCGCGCAACTCTGTAGGCCGTGTTGGCCAGACGCGCGCATCTTTCTAAGTTGCGCTGGTTAGTCGCGGGCAACTAATTCAGTTGCGCGCGACACTTAGTTCAGCAAAAAGAAAATCGCAAAACACGATTTTTCATTTCGCTTTATATTTCCTTCCTTCATCTATTTTCGCCTCTTTCTTTCTCTAAAGAGCTCGGTTTCTAGCAATTTTCGAAGCTAAAGGAAGCAAATTTTGACTTAATTCATATTTTCCATAGTTAAATGTAAGTTTTTTTGCTAAAAGTTGTTCTTTTCTGGCTGAATTTGAATGATTTTCGAATCGTTAAACCCCAAATTTGGAATTTGGAGGTTTTCAATTCAGTCTTTTATTCTTGAAATTGTTTGCTCTATGTTGTCATGCTATGTTTAAGGAGTGTTTTGCAACAAATTTCAAGAAAAATGGTTAAGTATTGATCCTTGTATGAGCATTTCTTCGTTTGAGTGCGTTTTTTACAATTCTACTCGAATTTGGTTTGATTTTCTGTTATTTTGTTTGCTCATTTTGGTTATACTTGTCAATTATGCAGTAGTTGTAGTGTTAGAACTAGTTTTACTTCCATAACTAATATTTTGAAAATTTTGAATCCGAAAAAATTGGCGCGAAGTGTATACTTAGCCTATTTTTGCCATATTCGAACTTCAAGATTGGTTGGTAGACGATAATTGTGTTAATGACATTATTATTTGCCAGGGAATAGTTGATTCTTCAAGATTTTGAAATTCACTCCCTTGAATTCTTAGTCAAAACTAGTATAGGATGGCTTTTATGGATGTTAAAAGCCCCCAATTTACTGAGTTTGACTGCAGGTATCGTAGCCCCCAAGTATGGGTGGCATTCGATTTTTGTATTTTTCCCTATCGGCAGCCGTTATGCTTTCGAAATGGATCTGATCTAGAACAGATATATTAGTTTAGTTTAGAAAAAATAAACTAATAAAGAACTCTATCTATCATAGCATGGACTCGCCTCCATTTGTCGATGCTGAGGAGGTTCTAGGAGGTCCTTACGAGGCAGTTCGCCCTCGAAAGAGGGTGACCCGTCCTCGTGAGAAGGTTCCGGAGCGACGCGTCGCGACTGATTGATGTCGCTAGGAGGATGTGGTTTGGGAGGCTCCTCCCAACTGGGATCCTTCGGTCCTTAAGTGGAACCCAAACCATCATGTCCCAATCGACATCGTGAGTTTCTTGCGCCTTCTTTTCTTTTTATTTTTTTTCTTTTCAACGAAGTTATTACATTTCATGTATTAATCTTCGTTTTGGATTTTGCAGGATGTGCAGCAACCGTCTAGTAGTCGCCGAGCACCCTAATTCCTTTTGTACACATATTATTATTTATTTTAGGAAATAGATGTACATATTTTTTTGCATTGTTGTACATACGTGACAAGGGAATAAACGCGTCGTCAATTGTCTATCCCTAGATCAAATACAATTTATACAACCTAAACAAACCTAATACGAGTATAAGGCAAGCATAGGGGTCGAACCACAGAGAACGGTAAACACCACCAAATGTTATCGACAATTAAGCTAGTCCGGAATAGGGGATAAATAAACTAAAGTCTAAAAATGCTAAAACAAGAAATAAAACATTAAGGGAAATGGTTTAGGTATAACATTCACTTGAACATAAACAAAGGCATAGAAATTGAATTAATTATGAACTTAACATGCTCAAATATCGAAATAAAGGATCCAATCTAGCCGCCTTCCGGGGTCAATTGGCTTCTCCTAACATAGCCTCTATGTTTCCACATTAGAACCATATACTAGGAGGTACTATTAAATAACAATCGATACTAATGAACCTTAACTAAGTCAACTTCCGTTTCTTGTTAGCAAAGATTCACCTTTAATCAACCAACAATGTGCACTTGCAAGAAGATTAAAGAATATCAAGCATGTAAAGACTTTAATCACAAATAAATCAATTCTAAACCCTAGAACATGCTCAAGGTCCAACTACACCACAACCATCCCCTTAATGGGGAAATTACTTACTAATCATGATAATAACAAGATTAATCAACAAATAATCAAGAATCAACATGATCAACAAGCAATACCAACAACTAAAATAATAATCAAAATAAACAAATAAAAATAGAGGAGATAGAGTAAGAAATTGCTCATTAATTGAAGATGAAGGTCTACAAAGGATTGAACAAGCTCCTTCTTCAAAATCCAAGTTCATTAATGAAGAAAACCTCACTTTCTCTCTCTACCAAAGAAGACTAATCCTAACCTAACCTAAAACTAATTAGAGAGAAGAATAGATAGTTCTTGAATTCCCCCCCCCCCCAAATTGGGTATTTATACTAGGCTAATAAAACTAGGAAAAGAAAATAAAAAATAAAAAATAAAAAGGAAAATAAAATAAGAAAACTAAAATAAAAATAAAGGAAAGAAAATAAGAAAAAGTTAAAAGAAAAAAAAAGAAATAAAAATAAAAAGAAAAGAAAAGAAAAATAATAAAAACAAATACAATTCCCCACCCAAAACATATCAGCTCCCCTCTTCCTCTTCGGATTAGTTGCTTTGAACACCATTGAAGAGCCTTCACCATCACCACCGTTCATCAATAATCATCATTGAATCACCACCATCGATCATAATCAATGCTCGAAATCAATGGCTATTATCACCAATTGCATCATAATCATCGTTATTAGACCGATTGATCTTCATTAATAACCACGTGTGAGGCTCGTGGAGTGGTTCGGTCGAACCATGGGTTGGTGCGGCCGAACTACTGGGTTGGTTCGGTCGAACCATGGGTGTGTTCGACCACTCCTCTTCGATTAACGAAACCCACAAAGTCTCTGACTCGAACTTCGACCGAACCACAAACGGTATGCTCGAACTTGATTAAAAATCAAATTTTAATCTGAGTTTTGCTTAATTGAGGGCCGAAATGCTTGATTGGTGGTTTGAGTAGTTGCGGGTCAGGTGTGGTGAAGGGCTGCCGTTTTGGGTGGCTAAAAGAGGTTTATTGCGGTGGTGGTAGGCGTCGTGGTTGAGGTGCGGCTACTGTTGCTGCTGCAGTTGGGGTTGCGGGTTGGTTAGGTTGGTTGAATGGTTGTGTATTGGTTGCGGCAGTGGAGGTGTATTATGGAGGCAGCAGGGGAGTTGCGTTCAGGGGTTAAATTGGTGGTGTATTGGTGTGGGTTTGGTTGACGTGGGGTGAAGCAGGTTGGGTTGCGGTTTGTTTGTGTTGGTGCTGCTGCGGGGCGAAGCAGGGGAGTGGATTGGCTGGTTGCGGTGGTCAGGTGGTTGGTTGTGTTGGTGTTGTTGGTGGTTGTGGGCTGGTGCGTTTATTAGGTTGCAGCAGGGCAGTAGCAGAGGATTGTGTGTTTTGGTGTGGTGGAGGATAAGGGAGGGGTGTGGTGTAGTTTAAGCTGGCAGCAACAGGGCAGCAGCTTTAGAACAAATTTGCACCTCAAATCCCGGACTTTGAACTCGAACACGACTTTAAAACCCGAAACACCAAACTCGACCTACAACAAAAACACGAGGCATTATAAAAAAACAAAATAAAAATAAAATAAATAAAATAGAGATAAATAAAATAAAATAGAAAATAAGGGACATAAAACTAAACTAATAAAAATAAAACAAAAAACTATACAAGCAAACAAAGTAAAATAAAATACGAAAATAAACTAAAGCTAATAAAATAAAGAAAAATAAACTAAAACGCTTCAAAATTACCGAATAAACAAGAAACTTTATTAAAGAGAAAACAAGAGAAAGAAAGGGAAAATAAGATAAAATAAACACGAAAATGACGCTAAAACTACTCCCTAAGAGTGACATAAATGTCACTCATCAAATTCCCCCAAGCTAAACCTTTGCTCGTCCTCGAGCAAAGCTAAGGCAAAAGAGAACAAGATGGAATTATTAAAGGCAAAAGAAACAAAATAGAAACAAAGAGAAAGAATGTACACTAACTCACTGTCGTAGGAATCACGGATGCATTTAGCGTATGCATCAAGCCCTTTAAACCCCTATGTTGCCAAAGAGGACGAGTAAGCTCTCGTGAGGGTTTCCTAAGAGCTTACCCCACAACTCTTGACAAAAACCAAGGCAAGGCAACGAAAGGAAAAGGAAAAGAAACACGAAGAGAAAAAGCAAAACACAAGCTCATATACGGATAAGAGATAAGGACAAGTACTAATGAATGCAAACCTTTCTAAATGGACAAATGTATGCACGTTCCAAGATGTCGATGGTTGATTGAAACATAAAACATGCTAAGCATAGAGAACTACTTAGGACTCAATCCACCCTCGCCCCAACCAATCGGGCCACGTTCTCTCCACTAGCTTCAAATCAACCCTTAAGCTAGCTTCTCAAGATTCCACGAAGGAACCGGAAAAAGATAAAGAAATGAAAAACTTTGAGAAGGTAATCCCGACGTCTCAACTATGCATACTCTTTCCATAGGTTTGAAGTCTATCTCCCTCCACCGTTCTTTCGACCTAAACCACTAGAGTCTAAGGGTCTTTTTATTGGTTGTAACGTAAGGCTAAGGGTTAAGGCGGGGTAAAAATTTAAAATTTGGTGATAATTCCTAAGTGAAGCAAAAAGTGCGGCCGACACTCAAAAATAACTCAAGAATTCACTAAATATCAAGCAAAAATACCACTTATGAGGCGCGCAACTGAATGAGTTTCGCGTGGCTGTCGCGCGCATGTGAATTGGTTGCGCGCGGATCTCGCGAGTAACTCATAAGTTGCGCGCGCCACCTGTTGGTGAACTTTCCTTTGAGCCAAATTTGCCAAAAATTTTCCCCTCTTGGGTCTATTTAAACGTGGTTTCGTGTAGGCTTTTGATCATCTCGCATTCATTCGCTAAGTAATATCATAAGAAACTAAAAAGAATTAATCTCTCTAAACTCTCACTCTCTTTTTTTTTTTTTAACAATGGTGAAGACCTCTGAACAACGTTTGAAGCAATGGGTCAGTTTTCCCTTTTAACCGAGGACAAACAAGCTTTCAAAATTTACCACCTAGACCCTCTATTAAATTATATGCAACTAGTGATTAATTTTGATTTTCTTCATGCCACAATCAACCATTGGGACTCTAACCACCATCTTTTCTTGTTTAAAGGGGACAAAATTGTCCCCCTACCCGGTGAGTTTGAGGCCTTGCTAGGCTTCCCTACAAATACTCTCTCTTTGACTTATTCGCCTACCATGTCGGATCCCAAACCTATATTCCAAATATTTTTCGGCTTGTCCGACAATGGTATGGCCAATATTGGAACTGAAAAAGGCGAGAACTTGATTTAATTTATTAAACATTTCGTCGCCCCTTGTGACAACATGACTTAACAACGCTTTAAATTTCGTGCTTTATGTTATGTCTTGTTGTTAATTGTTTACTTAGGACAGGCAAAGAATATGGAGATTACTCTATGGTGTCCATAGTAGAGAATATAGAGGGATGTCATTAAGTCGCTCCTTTGGCTTTGGCGGAAACTGTTCTATGTTTGAATCGCCTTAGAGGAAACCCTAACGAAAACGGTTTCACGGGAAGTCCACTCCGATTACACGTACGTTTTTTTTTTCGTCGTTTATCAACGTAAGTTACGAAGTTACGCTGGCATTACCAGGACAATCTTCTGCGCTGCGCGCGGATAGCTCGCGCAACTGGTTTTGATGCACGTGCCAACTGCTTGTGTAAAAATCGCAAACTGATTTAATTTTTTTTTTTAGATTTGGCTCATGTAGCGTTTGCGAATTGTTGATCAGCCACAAAACCTTGAGGCTAATGCAGTAAAGACATTCCCTGGACGTCGAATCCTTTATAAGCACAAGAATGAAGAGAAATTGACGTCGTTTTTTTGTCATGGGGTTCCTAACATACGCTTTGTGATTCCTTGGTGGAAAATAAATAGTATGGTTGGGAATAGTCTCAATTGCCCTTACATTAGGCTTTTAGGCCTAACTAGTGCTACTTATATTTTTCTTTGCAGGGTAATGAAACAATATAGATGAAACAAATTATTCCCACGCAAGATTGTGATGCCCCTAAAGATGTGATTTTCAAACCCGATCGAGTTTTTCGTTGGATGGAGTATTAGTCAAGTCTTCCTAGATGGGTAGTACAAAATCCTACTGCGAGTATTGTATTATCATCCTTTTACAAAGCTTGGATGAATGTGGCGGATAAGGGCGAATTAAACAAGGCTTGATCTCAATATCAAGCCGCCATGGCTCGCAATCCACCTAAGACTTTAATGCATTCGGCCACCACTACTCCTCCTAGTGGCCAAAACAAAGGAGTGAGTAGAAAATTAGACTTCTCATCTCCTAAGGCACGTTCAAAGGAAACAAAAAGGAAAGTTCCCTCCAAACCCGCACAACAAGGTGTGATAATCAAGGCTTCGCAACAAACTCGAAAAAGGACTCTAACAAAAGCTTCGGAAAAGGGAAAAAAGGTTTAAAAGACCCCAATTCCCAAATTGAAGAACAATGTATGGGTTAAGAAGAAGATCGTAGGAGAAAGCTCTAAGGTTTCTGAAAATATTGTGATGGAAACTACTCCTCCATCGTCCGTGACAATTGAGGACATAGTAAAACCTTAGAGTGTTACACAGTTTTGCTATTAGTTTTAAATTGAATAAAGTGTAATCACTACTATGTTTTTTTTCGTTTACAATCTAGTTCAACAATGTCTCTCTTTTCTTTGAAATTTGAATGAAATAAAATGAGGTTTATATTTTTATATTTTGATATGATTGCCTACGTATTCGCATTACAAAATCAGGTCTTTGCGTAGTTCTACTGTTTTTTTTTATTATGTATTTTTTTATTTTTCTTTATTCTCTTAGGTAGAAATTAAATGAAAAATTAATCAAACCTTGTTTAAAAAAGAATTAAATCAAAGTTTAATTTTTTTTCCCGAGTATTTGTTATATTTAAGAAACACCCTCTTTTTGCCGCAGGTAGAAGTCGTAACTTCGTTCAAACGTAAAAATTCGGGTTTGTAGTTCGTCATCAGGTGGCGTTCGCAACGTCTGTAGTTGCGCGAGCCTGTCGCGCGCAACGAAATTTGTAAACTATTCCAGTTGAGCGCCACACCTGTGCTACAAGTGTGTCAAATTTTTTTTTTAATTTTGTATTATTACCCCCTCCCCCCTCCCCAAGTGTGAAGATTTTTTCGTGATTGTAGGGAATATTTCAAGCATTATCCCTAGCTTGAACCCTATTGTGATCATACACTAAAGTGCGGTGGCGTCCAAAGGGAAAGAAAATAGAGCAAAAGAGTCGCCAACAAGTTTTAGGAACTTGTAAACCGTTCACGAGGTGAAGGTTACACCCCTTAACGATCCAGGAGATCGTCAACTCTAATAGGTCTGGAACCATGACTGGTAGTTCGGGGATGAAGGTACAAATCTAACCTAAAAGAGATTGAACCTGCCCTAATAATAGGCCTCTACTTTATTCTGATCGTATTTATGTGCGCTTTCTAACGAACATGCAATCAATAGGATTAACCCTAAACATTTTTATCTATGTTAGTCGAATATTAATGCACAAACAAAACTATTATTGTCAATCAGTTGAATTATAATCAAATTAAACCTGAACAAGATTTTTAATTACCTTATTAAGCGTGATTACAAGTACCAATTCCCTTTAAACATGCATAAAAGGTGTGATTAAGCAATAACAATAAAATATCAAGCAACATAATAATGATCATAACAATTATTATAACAATTATAAAAATAATCATAATAATCATTATAATCAATAATCATCATCATTATGCTAAAGCATAATAACAAGATCCTAGGCATGATACTAACAAGATTAATAACAAATCCTAGCATGTCACTAAGAAATAAAAATCAAAGCTTTAGTCCTAACTTGATACTAACATGAATATTAGGAAAGAAAATAGGAAGCATCGTAGAAATTATAATTGATATAAGCAAATCATCCTAAATATCATACTAAAGTACAATCTAGACATGATTTCTATATCATAATATCAATAAATCAATTAAAGCACTTACTTGGATGACTCGAACCTCTTTCTAATAACAAAATACACACGTTAGTAATTCAAGGGAAATATAAAACAAAATAGTTAAATTAATTAATTGAAATAGAGATTTGGGACCAAACCCTCAGAAATTAAAACCTTTCACGTCTAGGGCGAAGGCAACTTCGAACTTGAATAAGTGTTTCTAGATCTTATGAATGCGGAATTTCGTATGCAAAAGGGTTGGTATAGAAAAAGAGAGAGAGAAAATAAGCTTTAGCTTAGAGAGAGAAGAGAATTAGAAAACTAGAGAGTTGGTGGAAATTGATTATTGTTGAGAAATAATAATTGAAAACAGAATTTTAAGAGGCTATTTATAGAGAAAATCAGCCAAATGAATAGAAAAACGAATCATAGTTTCAACGAGAATAAAACACGATTAGCGCCAGGCGCTGGTCATTAGCGCCAGGAGCCAAGCCTTAGCGCCAGGCGCTAATACTTGTCATTAGGCGCTAATAATCAGTTTCACACGTTTTTTTTGTTTCTATCATATATTTTGATCCGGAAGTCTAAATAAGGCATATAATATGTCGTTGAAAATCTCTTGAAGTCTACTTTCCAACCCAAATAAATTCAGATTAAAATCATTTCTAGATAAAAAGATATGGCCGAAATAGTAGGACGGTGTCAGTTTTGGATAAAGTTTCATATTCCATTCATATTTTTTCGTTATAACTTGGATTTAATATTATAATATGTCATTGGAAATATAATTTCAAGATATATCCAACCATATAAGATTTAAATAAATATTATGAGGCACAAAAATAATATATGAGTGTCTTTGAACATCTTTAAATTCGAATAGAATTAGGACTTAAAAAAAAGGAAAGTTTTTATTTAACTTAAATTCTCTAATCTTATCTTTTCAAAAAGGATAATTAAGATCTTTTAGAAAATTATAGAAGCTTATAATTAATACTAATTAGTTTAGGAATAGTATTAGACCTTTAGACCCTCCACATGATCATTGGGTCGTAAGTAAGATCCGGTTCGAGTCCAGTTTAGTATTTTGGCCATAACTTCCTCATTATTCATCGGAATTGGGCTTATAATATATCGTTGTAAAGGTCTTTTCAAGCCCTATCCAACTACACTATTATTTGACCAATATCATTGACTAAACTAAAATAGAGTGCATGTTTTTCAAAAATAGGGTAAGAAAAGAAATATTTTCAAAAATAGAAAGAAGAGATATTTTAATAAAACATCATCATCACTAGACTTTTCACACTTTTGCTTTGTTCGATAATCAAATGGCATGAAAGGTATTCATCACTAGGTTTTGTTTTGGGGAGACACATCTGGGTGTCTACAGAAGCCCCCACTTTGACTAAATTTGGAGAAACGCAAGTTTCGAAAACAAAAGTCAAAGTAGCGATTGGGACGGAGAATGATTCAGAACGTTCTGAAATCCAAAATCATTCTTGTAACGCCGATACTTGCAAACTAGCATTAGTTAAACAGATAAAAGATTTAATAAACACGTATCTTGCACCGTCGAGCACACGTCTCTAAAGGTAACCAATTTGTTGCTGTTGCATTGCTGTTATTGTGACAACCTTCCACAAGCTAGGGAATGCCATCCTACTGTTTGTTTTGACGATCTTCTACAAGCTAGAGAATATCGCCTGAAGACTACTACGCCTGTAACTGCCTCCAATTTCCGCCTTGAAATTCTTCAAAAAGACCACTGCTTGTTAATCCTTAATGCTGCTCCAATTTTGCTGTTGATGAACCAGTATATCGGTGCTTTTTCTGTGATGACAATCCTCTTTTCTTTGGGAATAGTTTCCAACACAACTCTTGTATGATGTATGACAGTCCGATTTAGGGAAAGTTGTCAAAGCCACGTAACAATCCATCCTTGGAAATATTTCCACGATGAAGCGACAATCCGTATCTCGGAAAATTTGCCAAAATCCAATTTCGGGAAAAGTTGCCAATGCTTCGTAACAATCTGTCATAAGAACTTTTCTACGATCAACAATCCACATCTTGGAATATAACTCTTGAAAGCAATCCACCTTGGAAATTTTCCAATGCTATGCAACAATCCTTTTTGGAAAATATTGCCACAATTGACAATCCGTGTCTTGGAACATTTTCCAAAAAAGAGTCGACCGACAATCCACTTCGAGAAAATTTGCCACTTGCTGAAATGAATAACAATCCACGTTGAGGAACCTTTGCCGAAATTTATGATGAGTAGAGACCTACAACAATCCTTTGGGAAATTTTTCCATAGGGAACTGGTTGTATGACAATCCAATCTCGGAAAACTTGCCAAAGATCCATGAATGTATTACAATCCGAACTTGGAAAAACTTGCCAAACAATGAAGGAGCACGACAATCCACGCTTGGAAATTTTGCCAGGGATGACAATCCAATCTTGGAAAAATTGTCGTTTGAAGAAGATGCGCGACAATCCATATTTTGGAAATATTGTCAGTTGGAGATGACAATCAAATGTTGGAAAAATTGTCGTATAAGTGATGCGCTTGCTTTTGAACCGATGTCTTGGTGTTTGTAACGAGCCAATGCTTAGGCGCTAAAGCTAAGTGAGACACTTTTTTGTTAAGTCAATCACTCACTACGATTGCAATCGAGGCGACTACTAACCATGTCAATTTTCTTATAGGGGCTAACTGGCGTACCAAGGAACCCGACATTGTTGTATGAGGCCGAAATAACCATTATGAACGGCTTCGATCTCTATCGCTGCTAAAATATCACTGGCGCAAAGAATTGGCTCTGTCGCCAGACGTTGGGATCTAGCGCCAGGCGCTTAACTTTGTCGCCAGGCAACAGCCTTGTCGTTTGGCACTGGAGTCGGGTCTTCCCTATTCTGCTCTTACTGCCACAGTTACTAGGTTTTGCTCCGAGCTTTGAGCTTGGTCGTTTCCTTTCAACCAAATCCGCTCGAATCTTTTGTAAATTAAAGCTCTTTATTTCTAATATACTAATCTATGTAACTCCTCTTATCTTGGAGGAATCTCCTGTGTCATATTCGCAGTTTTTTTCGAAAAAAATCCGGGAATGTCCTCGCTTGCTTGGATGCACCTACATTTATATCTTTTACTATAGGACTTTGCTTATCTTTCTTTAGGGTTGACCTAAGACTAAGTGTTTCTTGACTCATTGACTTGACATGACTCAACGTATAAACTTGACTCACTCTGATTGACTGACTCTAGGTTGACTTGACTCGATATGACTCGTTTGTGCGTAGTTTTGACTCATGAAAATCGATATGTACATGACTCAAAATGTAGGAAAACAAAAATTTCCGTCATTTTTTGTGGAGGGTACAGATTTTCTCCCGAAAAAGAAAGACATGAAAAAGAATCGAAGTGAAGTTTTTTTAAGATGCATGTTGAATGAGCTAAATCAAATGTTGTCTCTCAAGTACAAGGATTGTAACATCTTAGACTATCCTAGTTAACTCGATAATGAAAGTATTTAGGTAACTTAGGCGCGGAGGCTAAGTACTTCATACTTTGTGATGTAATGATGATTGATTGACGAGTGATGTTGATATGACAAGGCATGCTTCAACGTTGTGTTATGATCTCATGACAAAGGGTTCCTAAGGGAAGTATATTTGGTCATGTATCCGTGATGTGTGTGATAGTGACACTAAAGTTAGGCCGCAAGGGCTAAGTGTGTGGAAAATATATTGAAAAGAGTCAAATAATGGTGACTCTTAGGCTGGGTAAGCTAATGAGATAAGGATCAAGCCCCCAAGTCTATCTCTAAGTTAATAGGAATGAGCATAGGGGATCCCTTGATATGATCATGATGTGTGAATGTGAATGTGAATATGAACGCATGTTTATTATGGCCGCACCCCTTTGTGAGGTTGCCTACGTATCCGTTAGGAATCAGGCCGAACGTAGCTCTAACCGAACCTCGCACAAGTGTGTGTATACCTCAAAAAGGTCTTTTTAAGGGTTGTAACGTTGTTAGGCTAAAGGTTGAAGAAGAAGGGGATAAAAGGCTCAAGACCCTAGATAAGCCCCTGTAAGAGTCGTTCGATGTGCGCCTACGTTAAAGCATATTGTTAATATGATTGGCACTCGTAGGAAGTGGGAATTGACATAACACGATTAGGGACAAGGAAAGTAGGGAGCCGCCAACAAGTTTTTAAGGAACTTGTAAACCGTTCACGGATCATAAAAGGCAACCACGATTAAGGGACAACGAAGGCAACAACGATTGACCCGTGAAGGTTACACCCCATTCATAATCCATGAGATTACTAACTCCATATGGTTCGGAACCACGAAAGGAGGATCGAGGATGATGGTACGAAGTGAGTCATGGAGTCACATTCGCCCGTATTGGCCTCTACTCGATTCTTATAGTGAAAAGTGATTTCTGCGATCTCAAAGGCATACAAACAAAATATTCAATTTGCTGCAAACTGTTATTATGCTAAATTGGTTGACTATTAATGCAAAATATAATTATAAAATATTTGTGATCACTTGATTAATAACAAGATTAAAAAGGAACCTAAATCGATTGTCCACATTATCTTATTAGGCGTGATTTTCAATTACATATTCCCTTTAAACATGCAATATGGTGATCATAAAAATAATAAAATAAACATTAATATTGGAAGCAATTTAACCATAATATCATTATTCAAATCAAATATAAAATAACCTAATCATGATGCTTGCAATATTAAAATAAAATAAGAGTAATTAAATTAATTAATTACTCACATTCCGCGCGTTCCTTTAAATTGCTACATCATGAATAAACTGTTAGTAACTTCAATAAAAATATAAATCAAATGGAAATTAAATAAAAGTAGATTTGATTTGGTCCAAACCCTCGGTCAATTATACCTTTCATGCCTTGGTTTAAGTATAGAACTTTGGGAATTGTATGAACTCTTTGGAGTGCTTAATTAGGGAAAATATTTTGAGAAAATAGGATGGCTAGTATTTAGGCTAAAGAGGGAGAAGAGAATTATTTTATGATAAAGCTTGTTGCTGATTGAAAAAGGGGTGATATGACCTCTATTTATAGAGAAAAAAGAAGGGTTGAAAAAACAAGATAAGATAAGAATTCGAATCGGATAAAACTCTTGCGATAGACAGCAGTTTTTGCGGTTTTTGTTTTTATCATATATTTTGATCCAGAAATTTGAATCAGATGTATAAGATATCGTTGGAAAGATCTTGAAGTCTACTTTTTAACCCAATTAGAAGCAGATTAAAATATTTTACAGAGTAAAAGATATGGCCGAGATAGTGAGACGGTGTTAGTTTTGGATAGAGTTTGACATTTTATTCATATCTTTTCTGTTATAGCTCGGAATTGATATTATAATATATCATTGAAAATATAATCTCAAGGGATATCCAACCATATAAAATTTAGATAAAAACTGTGAGGCACGAAAATATTATCTGTCTATCTTTGAACGTCTTTCGATTCGAATAGAATTAGGACTTTTAAAAAAAGGAGTTGTATTCAATTTCAAACTCTTTAATCTTATCTTTTCAAAAAGGATAATTAGGATATTTTAGAAACTTATAGAAGCTTCTAAATAATCTTAATTGTTTTAGGAATGGGATTAAATAATTTGGACCCTCCACATGATCATTGGGTCGTAGGTAAGGTGGGCATAGGTTCGGTTTGGGCTTAGTTTAATATTTTGGTCATAACTTATTCGTTATAACTCGGATTTAGGCTTATAATATATCGTTGGAAATCTCTTTTCAAACCCCGTCCAACTATTCAATCATTGGACCCTGATTATTGACCAAAATAAACTGGATTAAACGTTTTATAAAAAGGACACGAAATGAATGATTTTAAAGGACACGAAATGAATTATTTTGGGTTTAAAGGCACGAAAAGAGGAAAATAAGTTATGGTTTGGGGAAATGGTATAGAAGCTGGGTTGGTTTATGAAATGTATATATGGATTTATGCACTCCAAGATATTAAATACTCAACCCGACCAATAATGGCGGTGAAAGGTTGTTCATCGTCGGGTTTGGTTTTGGGGAGACATTTTTAGGTAGGTGTCTACAGCCCCTAAGGTGTGCAACCTTGATTTTGAATCTTTATATTTTTATGCTTGAGGCTTTCTAATATTTTTTTGCTCTCTTTTTTGCTTTAGCATTTATTTTATTTTTATAAGTGTGGGCAATCCTGGTCATGTTGTCTATCACTCACTTGGCATTCATGTTTCTCAGGCGCGTTACCGAGCACTCAATAAGAGACGCAATCTGAGACGTGTTCATATCAAAGACATGTTCATGTCAAAGACATTGGAACACTTGCCCTTTTGTACACTTTTTTTTTTTTTTTTTTGCTATTTTATTCTTTTGAAGTCACTCAAGCTTTTTATGATATTGAAAACTGCATAAGTTGCACACTATTCCATCCCAAGGTTAGGTAGATATGGGTTGAAAAAATGAAGGGTCTATAATTAGACGAGGCTCAAAATGTTTTATGAAGGAAGGATTGTATATTAGAAGGGTGAAAGGTGATATGATGTGGCTACATGGGGTGCCTCAATCATTGGTATACCTTTTGCTTAGTTTGTTTTTTTTTTAATGCAATGTAATTAAATGATCATATGCAAGGAAATAAATACTCATTTTATTAAAAAGGAAAAAAAAAATTCTACAAAATTAATCTAAGGGAAAAGAAAGGTGCTTATGCTAGACTTATTGGGGGAAAGGGTAAATAAAAAAAAGAAATAGAAAAAAGAGGTCATGAAATCTCGTCGTTGAAACTCGCCTCTGTCTTGTGTCGTTTGCATCATCATCACCCAGTCTTCTCGTTAGCTAGAGGCAATGGGATCTTATTTGCTTCTATGAGATCTTGAATGAGATTTTGAAACCTGTATCATTCATCAGTAGTATGACCGCGTCCTCGATGATACTTGCAATAACAGTTGGGATTCCATCTCGAAGATCGATTTTCTAGCGTTGGGTCCTCGGTAGGGCCAATAGGTTTGATTAACCCTCGATCATAGAGACGATCAAAAGCAGCATCGTAGGTCATTCCAATGGGTCTGAACTCTCTCCTGGGTTTCCTTTTCGATCCTTGATTGTCCGTTTCTAAGACACCATTATGGTCAAAGGTACTTACATTATTACTAGAGTGGGCGTTTTCGGAAGAAGAAGGATTGTTGTTCTTCTTTCCTTTCCAGCCACTGTGGTTACTATTGTTAGTAGCTGTTTGTTTTACGAGGTCATTTTCGATCTCGATACTTATGTCATAGACGTCTTTAAAAGTATTCAAGTTGTGTTGATATTTTAAGTGCTTCGAAAACTTCTCTTGGAGATTCTTGATAAACATCATCACAGATTCTTTTTCAGTGGGCACCTCAATCATCTTAGCGAAAGTTTCCCTCCACTTATGGAAGAAAGAAGTAAAGCCTTCATTCTCTTTTTGTCTTAGCATCTCAAGTTGTCTATAATCGGTTTCAACTTGAATATTGCACTTGTAACTATCAATGAAAGCGTTCACTATTGACTCCCAAGTAGAGGTTCTCTCTTTGTCAAGGGAGAAGAACCATTGTTTGCAAACGGTTTCAAGAGATAGAGAAAATATAGAGGGAAACACTTTCTTATCAATAACCTTAATACTCATTATTGTTTCAAAAGCTCTTAGATGAAAATAAGGGTTGTCAGTTTCCTTGAATTTCGGGATGTCGTTGGCATTGAACTTCTGCGGAAGAAGCTCTTTGTCCATCGAGACCCCTTGTGAACTAATGCCTTGAAATTTGTAGTCACTAGATAGCTTGCTCAAGCTTTCTTGCATGAGCTCCATTTGTTGTTGCTTCATAGGGTCATTGATTTTGAGGGTTAAAGCCTTCAACGCCTCAGTCACACCATTCAATTGATTCCTAAGCTTGTTGACTTTTTCTTGAGTTGCCATTATCTTTTTAGCTTCCTCTTTTAACGAATCGGTTTATCAAAAAGTAAGACTTGAACAAAAGTGTTGTCCTTGATTAATCGCCCTTCTCTCCTTGACCATGTACTGTGGAAAGGGAAATTAGGGATATCGACTGTTAATTATTTGACTCAACTCTATTCAACATGCGTAGATGGAAGAAGGTAGGAAGAATGAAGGTTGTGATGTGAAGAAAGATGATGTAGATGGAGAAATATGAAAAGATTAGGAATAAAATGTACCCCCAACTCAAATGACGGAAAAAACAGACTCATGCATGAACCCAAGACATGATCATGGTGACATATACACAAAGTGTGTGCTAAGACTAGTAAGTGTAGTGAGTGTAGGTGGCATGTTAAGACTCGTGTCATGACCATGTGGCTAGACTATGTGACTAGACTCAAGTAAAGACTAAGTTAAGACTTCATGTATATGCATTAAACTGGACAGGTTGTAATATTTTAGTCCTAACTTTTGATTTGTGACTCTGATTCGTATGAAACTAGCGCCAAATTTAATATAAAACTCGGGGCTACAGATCCATATGTTGTACGACTCGTAGTTCTTACTAGAACTCTAGCTATCACCAAAATAAGTTGACGTTTGTGCAGTATACGGGAAAAAAAATCCGGGTTGACTTAAAGGAACTATGACTCGATTTTAAGTATATTTTTTAGCTCAAATTAATTAATCAATTAATTAAGAAAAGCCCTTTAGTCATTGATAATTTTATTAAGACTTATTTACAAACACAAGTCAAACAAAATGGTTAGTTTAAGTCACATAATAAGCATGCACAAGTAAGTGATGCACAAGTAGTCAAGTAGTCACAACATGATGCAATGAGTTTGCAACCTAACCATAGCTCTAGTTCTCTAAAGTTCGGGATATGGGTTAGTCAAAGAGGGTCAATGGTTAATTGTCCGGATGCACCGCGCGGAAACCTTACCTTTTGAAGGGTTGACGCGAGTGGATGGGACACCACGAGTTACAAAACTCGCTTCCATGGTTTGGTGAATTCAACATTCTCGGATGTACCCTTTGTTGCACAGAGCGTTCAATCAAGTATATGGAGCATGAATTCCTTGAGGGTTATGTCCATATGTAGAACACATATGGGTTTCAGAAAAGTGAGAAAAACTAAATCAGGAAGTAGGATCGAGCAAACAGTGCTAAAAACTGGTCAAAATTAGAACACATATTTCTGGCTCGGTGTTGTTGTCTGGCGCCAGAGTCAAATCAGTGGCGCTAGAATATGTTTTCTGACGCTAGTTCCTACATGCCTCAGCAGCTTTCTATGCTCGATAAAATTTTCCAGCTTCGCGCAACATTATTTCGGTCCTAGTTGTGAAAGGTATTCCTCAAATTTCCTACGTGTAAAAATCCTATGTTTTAACTCATTACGGATGGTCTTTCCAATGAGATCTTTTTTATGCATATGACAATAATGTTAATCAAAATTACGCACATGAAATACTTAGAACTTTTTGAGTCTCATCCACTCATTCTAAATCATTGCCGAAATAAATTTCAGGAATTAAAATAGAAATCCTCCCCAGTGGAGTCTCCAAAAAACAGTAGGGAATATTTCAAGCATTATCCCTAGCTTGAACCCCACTGTGATAGAGAAAAAGAGTCGCCAACAAGTTTTAGGAACTTGTAAACCGTTCACGAGGTGAAGGTTACACCCCTTAACCATCCAGGAAATCGTCAACTACAATAGGTCTTGAACCATGACTGGTAGTTCGGGGATGAAGGTACAAATCCAACCTAAAAGAAATTGAACCTGCCCTAATAATAGGTCTCTACTTTATTCTGCTCGTATGCATGTGCGCTTTATGACTAACATGCAATCATTAGGTTCAACCCTAAACCTGTTTATCTATGTTGGTTGAATATTAATGCACAAACAAAACTATTATTGGCGATCAGTTGAATTATAATCAAATTAATCCTAAACAAGATTATTAATTATCTTATTAAGCGTGATTACAAGTACCAATTCCCTTTAAACATGCATAAAAGGTGTGATCAAGAAATAACAATAAAATATCAAGCAACATAATAATGATCATAACAATTATTATAACAATTATAAAAATAATCATAATAAAAATTATAATCAATAATCACCATCATCATGTTAAAGCATAATAGCAAGATCCTAGGCATGATACTAACAAGATTAATAACAAATCCTAGCATGTCACTAAGCAATAAAAATCAAATCTTTAGCCTTATCATGATACTAACATGAATATTAGGAAACAAAATAGAAAGCATCATAGAAATCATAATTGATATAAACAAATCACCCTAAATATCATACTAAAGTAAGCATCCTAACATTATACTAGGAACATCCTAAACATGATACTAGGAATCAATAAAACATCCTAACATGATACTAGGAATCAAAATACCAATCTAGATATGATTTCTATATCATAATAATAAATCAATTAAAGCACTTACTAGGATGCCGCATACATCTTTCTAATAACAAAATACACACGTTAGTAACTTCAAGGGAAATATAAAACAAAACAATTAAATTAAATAATTGAAATAGAGATTTGGGACCAAACCCTCATAAATTAAAACCTTTCATGTCTAGGGCGAAGGCAACTTCGAACTTGGCTAGGTGTTTCTAGATCTTATAAATGCCGAATTTTGTATGTAAAAGGGTTGTTTTAGAATAAGAGAGAGAGAAAATAAGCTTTAGCTTAGAGAGAGAAGAGAATTAGAAAACTAGAGAGTTGATGGAAATTGATTATTGTTGAGAATTGATGATTGAAAACAGAATTTTAAGAGGGTATTTATAGAGAAAAGAAGTCAAATGGATAGAAAAACTAAATAGAGTTTCAATGAGAATAAAACACAATTAGCGTCAGACGCTAATCATTATCGCCAGGGATAAAGGTTAGCGCCAGGGGCCAAGCCTTAGCGCCAGGCGCTAATGCTTGTCGTCAGGCGCTAATAATCAGTTTCACGCGTGTTTTGTTTTTACCATATCTTTTGATCAAGAAGTCCAAATAAAGCATCTAGTATGTCGTTAGAAAGATATTGAAGTATAATTTCCAACCAAATTAGAATCAGATTAAAATCTTTTGTAGATAAAAAGATATGACCGAAATAGTAGGACGGTATCAATTTTGGATAGAGTTTCATATTCCATTCATATCTTTTTCGTTATAACTCGGATTTAATATTATAATATATCATTGGAAAGATAATTTCAAGATCTATCCAATCACATAAGATTTGGATAAAGAATATTTTACACAAAAATAATATCTGACTGTCTTTAAACATCTTTAAATTCGAATAGAATTAGGACAAAGGAAAGTTTTAAAAAAGAAAGTTTTTATTTAACTCAAATTCTTTAATCTTATCTTTTCAAAAAGGATAATTAAGATCTTTTAGAAACTTATAGAAGCTTCTAATTAATCCTAATTAGTTTAGGAATAGGATTAGACCTTTGGACACTCCATATGATCATTGGGTTGTAGGTAAGATCCGGTTCGAGCCCAGTTTAGTATTTTGGCCATAACTTCATCATTATTCATCGGAATTGGGCTTATAATATATCTTTGGAAAGGTCTTTTCAAACCCTATCCAACTACACTATTATTGGACACATATCATTGACCAAACTTAACTTGAATGCACGTTTTTTAAAAATAGGGTAAGAAAAGAATATTTTCAAAAACAAAAATAAGAGGTATTTTAATAAAAACATCCTCATCACTAGACTTTTCACACTTTTGCTTTTTTCGATAATCAAATGTCGTGAAAGGTATTCATCACTGGGTTTAGTTTTGGGGAGACACATTTGGGTGTCTATAGTGATGTTCGAAAGACATCTGAACACTTAGAACGGTTTATTATTTCTAAATTACCCCCCAAGTGTTATGTATTTTACCGTGTTATTCGGTATAATGCATAACACTTAGAATCTTTCAATTGGATGCTAATTAAAATTGGTTGTATGAGTGAACGAGTTTATGCAGATTTCATATGTAATATTTCTTAACTCGATTAATGTTTATTAATTGGCAAATTTCATATCCTCCGATATCCATTAATTTGACGGCTCCTCCTGATAGGATTTCAATGACATGGTAGGGACCTATCCAATTAGGTTTGAATTTCCCTCTAGGATCGGTTGGTGGACCCCTAACCTCCTTTAGTACAAAGTCACCTTCTTTTATATTTTTTGGTTTTACTTTTTATTGAAATGACCCGCAATGCGCCTTTGGTAGACTTGTACATGATGCAAAGCTCTTAAACGTCATTGATCGAGGAATAAAAGCTCTTCACACCTCGCTCTTACCCATTAAGCTTCCGATAGCTTACTTTCAAGTACGATGCATAGGGATGGTATTTCCAGTTCGACTTGTTTAACTGCGTCCATTCCGAAAACTAAGAGAGTATAGAGTTACTCCTATTGATGTTCGTATAGACGTTCTATAACCCCATAATGCAAAGTGTAATTTATTCGGCCAGTCTTTATAATATTCAGCCATTTTCTTAATGATGACTGTTATATTTTTATTTACCGACTCTACAGCTCCATTCATTTGAGGTCTGTATGGGGATGAGTGATGATATTTTTCTTTATAACGAGTTAAGAGGGTCTCGACTTCAGCTTTGAATTAAGATCCCTGATCACTAATTAGTTCATGTTGAACTCCATATCTATAAAATATGTTTCGTTCGAGAAATTTTGCGACATTTTTAGAAGTGATATTAACGTAAGAAGCAGCCTCACTCCACTTGGTTAAGTAATCGATGGCTACTAATACATACTCGTGCCCTCCTACTCTTGTTGGAGAAATTTTTCCAATTATGTCAATTCCCCAAGTTGAAAAAGGCCAAGGGGAAGTTAGATTGTACAGTTCGGATGGTGGAAGGTGTTGTAAATAAGCGAACATTTGGCACTCTGGACATTTTTTAACATATTGTATGCAATCATGTTCCATAGTGGACCAATAGTACCCTTGTTGTGAAATTATTTTTGAAAGCATTTTACCATTCATGTGAGGTCCACAAACACCTTTGTGAGTATTTTCCATAAGGCGTGTGGCTTCAGGTTGGTCTATACACAATAAATTTTGACCATTAGGTCTCTTTTTTGCATAATTGACCATTTAATAGACCATATTGGGCCGCAAGTGTTTGTAAGGCTCGTTGGTCTTTTGATGAAGCATTTTCGGGATATGTGCCATGGGTAATATATTGGAGGATATGATCATACCAAGGATTGTTTCCTTCGATGTCGTTTATTTCCTCTATTACATTGCAATATGCTGGTTCTTCTCTCCTATCAATGCATAATGGCATCAGATTTAAGTGATCTGGAATGTTGATCATTGAGGCTAATTTTTCTAGCGCATCGGCAAATTGATTGTCATCCCTTGGGAGATATTTAAAATCAATATGTTAAAAATGCTCGATGAGTTGCTCTAGGTGTGCTTGGTATAATATCATTGTGGAGTTCTTTATTTTCCATTTATTTAGTATATGATTTATAATCAAACTGGAATCTCCATATACCTCTAATTTTTGCACACCTATGCTAGTTGGTGCTTCTAATCCAATAATGCACGCTTCACATTTTGCGGCGTTATTGGTAACCTCACAGTCTAGTTTAACAGAGATTGGAGTATGTGCTTCCTCTGGACTTATGTGTAACACTCCTACGCCACATCCTTTTTGATTGACGCACCGTCGAAGTACATTACCCATTTTTCATCTTGTGTCATGCGAATCTCTTCATCCGGAAGATGAAGAGTTTCTGCACGACTTGTTTAAATTGGATGTTGGGCCAAGAAGTCGAAAATTACTTTTTCTTTCATTTATTTTTCAGGAATATATTTTAACTCAAATTCGGCCAACATCACCAACCACTTAGATATTCTTCCTTGTATAGGTGGTTTTTCAAACAAATACTTTATCGGGTTTCAGTGAGAAATCACATGATTAGTGTATGGTAGCAAATAATGTCGTAATTTTTTTAGTTGCCCATACTAATGCTAGGCTTGTCTTTTCCAAGGTGCTATATTTTGTTTCATATCGAATGAATATTTTACTTATGTAACATATTGCACGCTCCACTTTTTTTACCTCTAATGCTAACATGGCGCCAGTGGTCATGTCTGTAACTGTAATGTATAGCCTAAAAGGTAGTTTGGGTACTAGTGGTGCTAAAATTGGTGGACATTTGAGATAATCTTTGATTTTCTCAAAGGCCTTTTGGCATTGATTGTCCCATTCATGTTTCTCCTCTTTTTTTAATTTATTAAATATTGGCTCACAAGTCATAGTCAATTTGTTGATAAATCGACTAATGTATTGTAATTTGATAAGGACTCCCCTAATTTCTTATTCTGTTTGAGGGGGAGGCATGTCAACAATTGCCTTTATTTTAGAGGAATCGTTCTGAATGCCACGTGTGCTTACTACGTATCCGAGTAACTTGCCAGAAGTTACCCCGAAGGCACATTTTTGAGGATTCAATTGCATTTTGTATTCTTTTATGCGAGTGAAAAATTTGCATAAAACTTTTATATGTCCCATTTAATCTTTGGACTTTACAATCATATCATCCACATACACTTCTATTTCTTTATGCATCATATCATAAAACCAAATGGCATGACTATGTAGCAATACGTTTCCCAAGGGGTAATAAAGCATGTCTTTTCTTCGTCTTCTTTTGCCATTAAAATTTGGTTGTAACCTGCGTATCCATCCATAAAGGATAACATCGCATGTTCAGGCGTGTTATCTACCAATATATCAATGTGTGGTAGAGGAAAATCGTCTTTAGGGCTAGCTTTATTAAGATCCCTAAAGTCGACACACATGCGAACTCGTCCATCCTTTTTAGAGACTGAGACGATGTTTGCTACCCATTCCTGGTAATTACATACGCGAATAAAACCTGCGTCCAACTGTTTTTGTACTTCTTCTTTTATTTTTAATGCGACATCAGGTTTCATTCGTCGAAGTTTTTGTTTTACTGGTTTAGAGGTAGGGTTCAAGGGAATGGTATGTTCCGCAATTTCCGTATCTATTCCAGGCATGTCCATGTATGACCAAGCAAACACGTCTTTGAATTCTTTGAGTGTGATATGAGGGTCGATCGCTCTTCCGGATTTAGAGTTAAGCCAATTTTGACTTCTTTTTTATTTTCGTTAGTTCTCATATTAACTATTTCAGTTTCTTCTACAAATAGGGTTCTTTTGTTCTCGTTTATTCATTAGTTCAATTTATTAATGTTATAATCTTCATTAGATTGATTGTTATAACATTCAAAAGATTCAAGAGAAGGCATATACTTAGAAATAGAGCTCATATTATTTAAATTAAAAGAGAATACATCAAGAGAAGAATCCTTTTTGGGATCTTCGTCCCTAGAACTAGAAAATCAAGACTCAGTAATGGCCACAAGGCCTAGATTTTCAGCTTCCCTAGAGTCTATAATAGATTCATCGTCCGATTCTTCAAATATCTTCCCTTTGCCTGTGACGATTTTCAGCTTATCGCCTTTGTGATAGGTCCATTTGAAAAATTTCCTCTATTTATGCTCAAAAGTTTCATTTAAAGGGGTGATCAACGAGGTTGGGTCAAAAGCTTCATCTTGAATGGCGTTTTGATTGGTAATTGTAGCGACATGATTTTTCTCTAGTCCAAATAGCAAGTTAAATGCTTCCCCATCATAGCACCCTGGAGTTGGGTGTTTTGATTTAACGATACTAAGATCGTCATCCAAGAAATAACAATCATGAAATATTTTAAATCTAGACTTCTTGATTCCTTCCAGAACTAAGGATTCTAGAAAGTCGTAGCATGGGTAATCTTCTCCCTCCCTAATGAATTGTCCATTAAGGGTTTAGTGGTAGGATGGGAGTAAAGTGATTATCCCTTTCTTATTATTGTCTCTACGTGCTTTGTTTTTCGCATCGTGAGACTCCAATTCTTCTTTGGTTGGTTTGTATCCCAATCCAAAGGAGAAGATTTTCTTTGGGATAGGAAGTAAGAGAGATTTCTTCATTCCTATTCCTAAAGACATCCCAGGAAAGTAACTACTCTTAAGTAAGATGTTTTTTACTATTCGGGTGGAATATGAATCAAGCTTGAATGGTTCTTCAAAGTCTTCTTCCATTTCAATTGTGCAGATTCGCTCCGCGGCAAATCCCCACATGTCCTCTTCATCATTATCATGGTTTATTTCTAAGAGTGATTGATCATTTATTGTTATTTTGAGTGGAGAAGCATGTATAGTCATAAGAAGTCCTTGATATTTCAACCTAATCATTTGATGAAGTGAGGATGGTATTGCACCAAGATCATGTATCCAAGGACGTCGAAGTAGAAGGTTGAATGTAGGTTTTATGTCCACATGGAATTTAACCATCTTTTGAATTGGGCCTGTGGTAATTGGTAGCTTAACAAATCCACACATCAATCTTCTCGAATTGTCATAGGCCCTAATGCTTTGTGTTGTTGATTGAAAATCTTTTTCTGGATTAAGGCATAATTATTTTGCAGTTCGCAATGGGTATACGTTTACATCTGACCCATCGTCTACCAAAGTTAGCGGGATATTGTATCCCTTGAACCCCACAGTTAAGTATAATGTATTGTTGTGGGTAGTGTCTTTTGAAGGTAAATCATCATTAGTGAAAATGATTGATTTGTCAGATTTCTCGCTATTAAGCAAGCTAACGAGATCCTGAGTAGTTGTGTCTGTGCTTACAGACAAAGCCGTTAGAGTGTTCATGAGAGAATTCCTAGGTTCTTTAGAAGTACTTAGGAGTTCCCAAATGCTAACATTCGCCTTGGATTGGCGAAGTTGTTTAACCAATGGATCTTCCACCTCAAGTGGAGGTGGTATTGGATTTTGTACTTGACATTGAGTTTGATTTTGTGTGGTCGAAGATCCATTTGGTGGTGGTGCTTGGTAGACTCGCCCAGAACAAGTTAAATGATCTATCTCGTTTAGGTTAGTTGTAGGATTCACAAACCAACTTTCTTCTAGAGGCTTTGGATGTGCCTCCATTTCAAGATGTTCCATGAGTTGTGCTTGATGCCATTGTTCATCCAAGGAGAGATTCGATAAGTCTTGAGACTTCCCCAAGAAATGATCCCAATCAAGCGCTCCATTTGTTTCATTTTGTAAACAAGATGTAGATGGGACGGCGGCATACTTAGTGACATATAAGTCTTGAAAGTCGTCGTCCCATAGTCCATATACTTCATTAGTTGCCCCTATGAGTATTGTGGATAAAGGTTCTCCTATAGGTGTGATATAGTCCAAAGGATTGAACATATCACTTCCCATATGGTCCTCATCGATATGAAACACCCCTAAGGGGAATGCATTATTGTTAGTTTTAGGCGTGGGAATTCTCCCATTGTCTACTAAATCTTGTATTTTGTGCTTTAAGACATAGCAACCTTTAGTATCATGTCCAACGCCTCTATGATAAGCACAATAAGAATTACCATCCCACTGAGGAAATCTTCTTTCCGGTGGAGTGGGTGGTGTCGGCCCTGTTGGCGCAAGTTAGCATTTTTCATTTAATTTTTCTAACAATTCTTTATAGCTTACAGTAAATGGAGTAAATTTTCTTTCTTTTGTCCATATCTTTCTAGGATCATAATATGGATTTGTGTTATTGTATTCCGTGGTAGTTGCAAATAGGTCAATAAAGGATGATGCATTATCATTCCCCTTGTTGTAGTTATTCTTAGGTTGATGATGATGATGAGGTTTGTTTGTTTTTTCTTTAGCAAGATCATCTTCAATCCTAGTAGCCACATAATAGACCTTTTGAAAAGTGTCTAAACCAAGGTAACGTAGATGTTTGTTGTACTTTTCATGACAGTTGCCAATGAACTTTTGTACTAACTCGAGTTCAAGCGACCTTTGGGCAAGGTGGGCTGCCTTTTCTCGCCATCTACCATAGAAAGCAAGGAAACCTTCATCGTCCCCTTGCTTAAGCATCTCGAGTTCACGTAAAGTTGACTTAAACTCTACGTTACTCTCATATAGGTAATGAAAGCCGAAACTACATCTTCCTACGTTTCCTTGAATTTTTGATCTAGCCCATAGTACCACTCTCTCGCAGTTGGGTTTAGAGATAAAGGGAAAGTCAAAGCATAAAGATTAGGATCAACTCCCTTTAATGCCATGGTACCAGTAAAACACATTAAATGGTTTTGTGGATTATTGGTCACCTTAAATATTGGCAAGTCCGTAGCTACGAACTTTTCCAATAAGCAAGCCCTGCGGGAGGAGAAAACTTTTCTGCATCGAAGTACTTGTTCCCCATTATAGAACGAAGAACTTGCTTGTCCAACGACTTTTCTTTGATGGATAATTGTTCCATATTTTCTTGCAAGGCTAAGGTTTCAGCATTTTTCTTTTCAACCTTTTTCATTTTCTTAATTTTTCTCTCCTCGGCCTCTTGAGCCTTTTCCTCTCTCAAATGAAGAATCTCTTGTTAAAGTTCTTCGATGGTTGGCATTGTTGTTGGACTAGGATTAGTTGTCGAAGAAAAGTGGTTTGAAAGGGGTACATCTTTGGGTGGTAAACATAGAATGCGAGTGCCCGGGAGTCTTCTTTCCCAAGCTTGGAAATCGGCCCTAAAAGGAATATGAAAGGATAAGTGAATCGATACGCTTGTTTAAAAAGGGAGAAAGAAAAAAAGAAAAGACGCAAAATATATTCAAATGGATAACATCACCCTTAACAATTCTTCGATGAAGATATCGTTCGGACGAGTCAATTTTTTTTTTTTTTGAGAAAACAAAGTTGAATCGTTCAGTGGGCGCACGCAAGTGATTCAATTGCGCGCAGCGGAATCTCTTGCGCTGGGAGGGGTCGCGCAACTCACTGAGTTGCGCACGCCACCTGCTCGTAGGGATTTTTTTTTAATTCGAGCTTTTTTTTTGTCATCGTTTTTATGTGTGTTTAAGCCTCAGTTTAAGCTCTTATTTATAGGGATGATTAGGTTTAGGGTTATGAGCATTCCGCCGCAGCAGGTTTCGCGTGCAACAGGATGAGTTGCGCGCGACACCCCAGCGCAAGTGATTAGGTTGCGCTGCTACGGGCAGCGCAACTAATTGTCTTGTGCGCGGCTTGATGGTAAGATTTGATTTTATATTTTTCGTATAATTCTGAATCTTCCGCAGCGCAACTCTGGTGGTTGCGCTGGGTGTCGCGCGCAACTGAATTAGTTGCGCGCGGCAGCCCACCGCGACTGTTTGAGATGCGCGCGGCTTTTTCTGCGGCAGAATTAAAATTTAACCTAGGCGCTCCTAAATCCGTCATTATTGGGTTTCAAGCACGGGCTTAAGCCTAATTATGATCAGGTTTAGTTAATTGGACCTTCGGTTTGGCTTTCTTCTTTAATTCAGGCTAGTCTTTTGTGTTTTGTGGCTTAACCAGTTCTCCATAAGTATTCACTTTGATCTAACACAAAGATGGTTTTATTTACCGTCATTGCACTTCCTTTCGGGACAGGAGGCCAAAAGTAGATGTCTATAGCACTAAAAAAGGTTTCCTCCTCTTCTTTGATAACATGAATTTCTTCAACTGGTTTGATGAGGGATGAAGGATCAACATGGTGTTCCTCATCAGAGATAGCCAATGATTCAGAAAGGGGTGCATTGTTGATACTTGGCTTCTTGCTTGCAGGGGGCAATAGAAGCTTATTATTGTCAATTAAGTCTTGGATAGCTTCCTTAAGCTTCCAACAATTTTCAATGAGATGGCTCCTACCTTGGTTATACTGTCAATGTGTGTTGGGATTCCAGTTAGATGTCCTTTTCTCAACATGTGGATCCCCGAATGGTCCAATGGGAGTTATAAGACCTTTTGTATTTCATCGATCGAATGCGGTATCATATCTCATACCAATAGGAGTAAAGTTCCTCCTAAATGGTTTCTTTTGTCCTTGATTATTCATAGCAAGGACTTCACTCAAATTAAAGGTGCTAACATTATTTGAGTGGGTGGTTTTGGAAGAAGAAGGATTGTCGTTCTTTTAACTCTTCCAGCCACTGTTGGAGTTATTATTATTAGCAGCTTTTTGTTTAGCAAGGTCATCTTCAATGTTAATTTCAATATCATAGACAGCCTTGAAGGTATGCAAGTTGTTTTGGTACTTAATATGCTTGGAGTACTTTTCTTGGAGGTTCTTAATAAAAATCTTGACAGATTCCTTTTCACTTGATACTTCAATCATCCTAGCAAAAGTTTCTGTCTATTTATCAAAGAAAGAAGTGAAGCCTTCATTCTCTTTTTGCTTAAGTATTTCAAGTTCTCTATGAACAGTTTCAACTTGAATATTACATTTATACCTATCAATGAAAGCGTTTACAATAGTTTCCCAAGTAGAGGTTTTCTCTTTGTCAAGGGAAAAGAACCATTGTTGACATACGGTTTCAAGAGATAAAGAAAATAAAGAATGAAATACCTTCCTATCAATCCCCTTAATATTCATTATAGTCTCAAAGGCCCTTAAATGGAAATAGGGGTTGTCCGTAGCCTTGAATTTTTGGATGTCATTGGCATTGAACTTCTACAAAAGAAGCTCCTTGTCCACCGAGACCCCTTGCGAGCTAATGCCCTGGAACCTGTAGTCATTAGATTTCTTGCTCAAGCTCTCTTACATAAGCTCCATTTGTTGTTGTTTCACAGGGTCATTGATTTGGATGGTTAAAGTCCTTAGCACCTCGGTAACGCTAGCCATGTTGTTGTTAAGCTCATTGACTTCTTATTGACTCGCCATTATCTTTTTAGCTTTTCTTTTTCGAGTGACTAGTTGTACTTGAACGAAAAGGTTGTTCTTGATTAAACGCCCTTCCTTTCTTAACCACGCACTGTAAATTAAACCATTTTATTTGTTTTAATGAATTGACTCAAATTGACTTTGACTTGACGGGTTTATAATGAAAATAAAGGCAAAGGGTGCATATTTTTGGGAATCAAGTATATGGGTTCAAACAAATGTGGTTTAATTGGAGGATTAATATCCGACTTACCCCTGAAAAAAAATGACGGAAAACAAGTGCATACAAGACTCTCTAGACATGGTCAAAGTGTATATTCATATTAGTGTGTGCTTTATTTGTGAGTGCAAGTGACATGCTTTGAATCTTGTGTATGACCGTGGGACTAAGTGTTCAGATTCAATTAAGGACTAAATAAGGTTACAGCCATTAACAAAATAACCAAACTGATTTATAAACTATTTAATTAGACTCTTCATGATGACTCGAGAAAAAAACCAAACTGTCGTTGTAGACACCTACTTTTGGCCTCTTGTCCTGAAAGGAAGTGCGATGATGTTACAAAAATCCGTTCTTCATGTTAGATCAAAGTTGAAGTGTTTATGGACTACGAAAAGCATTATGAAGTAATTTAAAACTCATATTTGAGACCAAGTTATCTTAGACCCTTGTCCGATTACTAATTAGGCCTAAAACGTGTTCATACATGTTTAAACTTGATTAATAACGGACCCAAATGCGTCAAATGCAATGATTGGATCCAATGGAACCTACATTGTTGAATAACCGATCCAAACAGATGAACCAAATATCAAATTCCCATGCAAAGCCTATACAGATGGATAGCCCTTTCAAAGAGCTTTTAAACGGTATATTATAAGCCCAATTCCGAGACAAAACGAAGAAGTTATGATCAAACACTAAACCGGGCACTAAAACCGACACCCTTGCACTCCAACGGCCATAACTTTTGATTCATAACATATTTAAACCTAATGTTAACGGCTTTGGAAAGTAGACATGCAGAGCTTTCCAATTATATCTCACACGCCTTAATCAACCTACGCAATCAAAATTTATGGAAGTTTTACAAATGCGTTTTTGAATAAGGCAAACCGCAAACTAGTGCAACTCAATCAGTTGCGCGCGCCTTGCGTGCGCGACTCATTGAGATGCGCGCGGCACCCAGTGCAACTCAAAGAGTTGCACGCGCCACCTGACGGCGCGGATCTAAAACCCTAAACCTAAATCCCTATGCCTATAAATAAGGGTCTTCGTTCAACATTACGGGGACTGGAAAAATCAGAATTAAAACCCTATTATTCTCAAACCCTAATTTCTCTACTTCTCTTACTATCATACTACTTTTCCCTCTTTCTTCCCAACTACTTTTCAACCCTAATCCAACCATTGAAGCTCTTGAAGGTACGAAGAAGAAAGAAAGTCCATAAACACATTAAACGGAGATTTAACATAAAAGAATAACGGTTAGTTTCCTGAGCACTTAGATAAATCACTTTTCCTTTATTGTTTAAATAATATTAATTGAATAAGTAGTGTTGTTTGATCACTTTAAAACAAAATTTAATTAATTAATTCACACAGTATTTTTTTGTTGATCAAGAATATAATTTGATAATTAATTGTTGTTTTATCACTTAAGACAAGGCGAATAATGTTTATTTTGTTCTTTTCACAAATATTGATTAAACAAAGAATAACGACTTTTGCGCTATAATTCCTACGTGATTAATGCCTGTAAATAAAATTAACTAACTTAGTCTTTAGGTATCATGTTGCATATATTGTTTGATAATGAAATTGTGAAAAAGGAAGAGCTAGTAGAGGCCGTACTAGGGCTAGAATAACGATTCCTCCCTAAAAGGAACGTTATTTTAGTACCCTCGCTCCCGAACTCATTTCTAGTTTATGTAGACTAATTTGGGCATGGGTAAATTTATGATTCGTGCTAATTATTCCATGAACTCCACATGGAAGAAAGGCACGAACGAGGTTTATGAGTTTTCCTAAAACTCATTGGCGACTCCTACTTGTTTCTTACAAAAAAGCGTGATGAGAGTGTCATTTCTAATTCAAGGTCTCCCAAACAGTCAGGAATTCAAATCCTACTACACCCTAAGAAGTGTAAAGTCCTAGTCTTTTAAATGGTCATGGGCATCAATGTCATGCAAAGCTTATTACGAACCATCTTAATAACTTTAAATGACACAGGGAAGAATACCACTTCCTATTATTTGACCGAGATAATTAATTATGCTACTTGATCAAACAATTTGTGATAAACATATGCAATATTCCAAAAATTAAAAACACCAGTTTTGGGGCTTTAAATAAACATGAGAAATATCTCCTGGCATATGTATACATTAATTCCAAAAGCCACCTAAAGTCTATGCTTGGGGGCTTCAAATTAAAAATATAGGTCTCACCTTAACTTTTATTTTAAAATGAGACCATATTTTAGAAAGTGATTCGAATAATTTTATATATTATTCTAACACTTCACCAAACCTAGGTTTGATAAACATTCATTTTCAAACTACGGTGCTCATTTAATTGAAAGAACTTCACTTTTAATTAGAAAAATATGATAATGATGACAAGCAGAAAAACATAAACAAAATCAGATATACGAAAGTTTGCTCACATTTTCATATCTTTGTTGAAGTAAGTTGCAAATTACAACTTACCTTCATCAATCTTGGAAAAAAAAAAAAGAAAAACCACACTCAATTACGAGCTAGACTTTTCTTTCCATTTTGGGTTCAATTTTGAAAAAAATATTATGTATTTTGCCAACTACAAAAGTTGCTTTTCAAAACAAACTTTTATTTAAATTATTGGACCCTTTCAAAAATTTTAATTCTACTTCGAAATAACCTATTTCTGAAAAAAATAGAATTCAAAATTTCCTTTCTGAATTTTTGTTTTATCAAATAAATAAATTTTCAGATTCTCAATAACCGTTTGGATGATACATGTATATACATAAATATTTCCAAAAGGAATGAATTAAGATTCGACTTCTTCTTGACTCGAACTTGTTCTCGCTTAATTCGCCTGCGAATATTGGCTAAGGGATGGTAAAAAAAAAAAACAAAAACCACCTACAAGACCAAAATCAAAGATTGATAAGAACAAAGAAAATATTTGATGTTCTAAATCAACTTTGAGAAAAAAATCACCGTAATGATCTTTACAACCGTTTAGACATTAGGTAAGATTACTAAACCTTAAACACAATTGTTTTGGTTTATAAACAAGCAAAGAATAAATTTTTTTCTTGAACATGACTTTAACTAAAATGCGAAAGCCATGTCATTGTCCTAAATATCTCAAAACAAAAATAGGACATAGACATAGGTCCAACTCAGTATCATATGAATGGCCTAAACAATAGCAAGTCATTAGAATTACCCCAAATTGGGGGCTCCAAGAGTTGTGAAATAGCAAGAATGTGCATAACCCGACACATGGGGGCTCCAATATCAACAAAAAAACAAAATGAGATATTCATGCCATTCGAGCTACTTTCGAGAATCACCTAAACTCAAATGGTTTACATAGATCTCAAGCCTTACAATTTTTAAATGCATCACAATGATTTAATAATCATTTTTTTTCCTTTGAAAACTAAGTTTGCAACTGAACTTGGCCATGAAAGAAGTTACATACTCGAGCCATTTTCAAGTTCAACTTCAAAAACTAATCTTAGTGCATAATTGTTGTTTCAATACTTCAATTCACTCTAAAGATTGGAGAGTATGACTAGTATAGTGCAAAAGAAACAAAATCATGATGCATAAAATATACTTGCTTATACAAAAATTTAGTACTCAATCATTCATCATGAAAATTGTATCAAGACACATTGTTAACATAAGACGAACAATTTCATGAATGTAAACAAAAGACTCCTAAATTCTAAATTAAGGAGTCTTCATTATTCTCCATTGGAAATTCGCAAGGAGCATAACATCTACTTTTTTGAGCTTCAAAACAGTGAAAAAATTTGAACTAAAAAAAAAGAAGTCAATAGACGAAAAAAAGAGAATCTTGAACAACATTTCATTTTTTTCCTCTTCCTAGTTTGGTTGTTCGCGCGCGATGCGCGCGCACCGCGTTACTAATCGGGAAAATAATGCTAATAAGGAACTTTCATAAATATATTTTTGAATAACTTTTTCAAAATACATATTTTCAACGACTTATTCATCGCGTATAAATATTGAAATGATTACATATTACATTTATCTCACCCTACCTATATTTTGGGCTTATTTTCAAAGCACACAAATGCATTAAGAATCAGCACTCAATTGTAGGGTAACATCGAACACTATAGGATTACCATGGACATAATTAATAATAGTGCCTTCATTCATTTGTACTTGATAATAATCGATTACAGCAGCAACTCCATTCTTGATAAAACATTGGATAAGCTTGTCATCACGCCTCGTGATCTTCAATTGAGCATCAAACCGAGTATCATAAAGTTGCACTATAACATTAGTTGATTTTGGAAACAAACCAAAGTGCGCTCTAGCAAAATTTAATGGAACATTATGCATCAATTTAAATATTAATCAACATCATAATAAAAAATATTAGCTTATAATAAGCATGCATTATCTAAAACAAATTATAAAGGAGGACCATACAATAATTCCTTCCGAAAGATATGCTTTAGAAAACACAAATTTAAAATACGACCCCTCCCAATCAGTTGTAATGTCGTCCAGCCAAGCATGTGTTTTAGCTTTGATTTCTTGAGACCCTCTCTCAAAAGGCTTACGCCCACGCCTTTTAGAACTGCCACCACTTTTACTCACCATTTGACTTCAGTTAATTATGCACAGATCTAAAGCTACTCTTTGATAACTATATATACACAAAAAATTCAAATACAAGTCCAAATTGATATTACTCTTACCTTATAAATTTTAGCTTCTTATTGACTTTAAATGTAAATTTAACATTGCCCATAATTCTTTGACTAACTAATTATAATTACGATGTTAATAAGGAAACACTAATTAAATGTCTTGGAATTAGTTGTTATATAAATATAAGAAAAGTTGTTTAAAATTAGAATATGTTTAACATTGTCCTTTTTTCCACATATGGATTGTAATTTTATAGCTTAATTATGTGAGTGGGTGAGCTAATAATGTAGTCAATTGTCCCTTTTTAAAGTCATTTTAAAATAACAGCCATTTATATAATTTCAAAATTACTAAACAATATTAATTGAAATTAAGGTTGATGCCTATTACCTTTGAAAGCAGAATAGTCAGTTAATTTTAATATAAATATACTATAATTTCAAAATATAGATAACTATTATGTAAAAGTGATTTGATAATGTGTTATTATCACATGGTCAACGATTTAAATAATTATTATTTTTTAAATTACAATGCGCATTGTAGACATACATTGACCCAAGAAAGTGTGTTAATGTAATTGATGCGCAAACAACACGTTGTTAATTGTCATTAAAATGCTAACAAGGTAATAGTAGAACGTTACTCATATTTTTTTAATATGCATTCAAATAATAATGTATATTACTTGAATTGTTTTGCATAGTATTTTTTGGATCATTGAACAGTAACAAATCTTGTTATATGTAGTATACATATAGAACAGATTATATTAGTCTAAAAAAAATAGCAGATTATATTTATCAATAAAGGAATTTAGTAACGCTTAATTGTTATATTACATAATTACATTAGTGCATGAAGAGAATACCAAGTTATTACGGTAATTGTACAAATATTGTGATTCTTTTGAATTGACTTGACTTGTATTATTGCTAGTATGACTATTGGGAAGGAATATTGAAACTAAGGTCTGCTTCAGTCTCTAAAAAAATAGATTTATTCAAGTATTTTCTTGTCAAGGTAATATTTAATTCTAATTAATATGCTACAAATTTTTGGCAATAATCTTGTTATATATATTGCAGTGTCTATTATTGCATAAGTTAGACATTAAATAGTGACATTAAGGTAAGAATTGAAATATTATTGCAACCGTTCTAAAAACTGCAATGGCAGATTATGCAATGACATGTAGCATTCGCTATGAAGATGATTTCGAAAAAAAGCTGGTATGAAATCTATAATCATTGATATATTATTGCTACTATGAGTCATAGTTATGTAGTTTTGTTAGATTTTTATCTGGATTGTTTTTGGTTGTTGTTACTTATACATTACCTTGGTTTTTGATCAATGTTTATTAATCTGCAGTGCATCCTGCTGAGTTTAAGAGCATTTTGAATGATGGTCCCAAAGGAGTTGATCTGCAGCTGAAAAAATATGGAAGAGTTTGGGAGGCAACTATGGCACATGAAGAGACTGAAGATGGTTGGAAGACAATTTTGAAAGGTGATTGGGCTGATTTTGTCAGAGAGAATAGGATAAGTACTGGAGATTATCTAAAATTTAATTATATAGGAGAAAGCTCTTTTATTGTGCAAATTTTAAAGCCATCAGGAAGCAAAAAGGCTCAGGTATCTACAAGTAGTAAGAACACTGGTGATTCAAGCAAGAGGCGCGGTCGCAAGCCTGCTTATCATGGTAGTTCAGCAAAGATGATCGAGACAAATGAATGGATCGACGGCCTTGCACGTAGCTGTTCTGAGCCACACTTTAAATTTATTTTCACTGCACCTTACCTCAAGAAAGCAACAATTGTATGTGCTGCTATATTGTTTAATGTGTGATAAAGTTTAAATGGTGTGTTATAGGCTCTTTTATGTGATGAATTAATTGTACTTGTATTCATCTCATTGTTTGCAGAACATCCCTGTTGATTTTGCTAACAATTGGTTAAGTAGATACAACGACTTAACTAATGTGCTGCTTCAAAACTTTGATGAACAAATTGCTGCAAAGCTGAAGGTTGTGACGAAGGATGGTCTCATAACTAAGTGTGAATTATGCAGTGGTGTTAGGGAATTTACTGATCGATACAACGTGCAGGTAGATGAAGGTGCATTAATTAAGCTTAGAGAAGGACACCCTGCTGTGTTTGATGTAGATCTTGTGTTAGTGTAAGCTATAAATTAAATATCTATGTATTTGCATCGTTGTTTTTTAATTATTGTATGACTTATTATGAATGCTATAAATTAAATATCTACATATGCCTTACATTTTGGATATACATTAGTTTGTTAGTATAATCATATCCTAATAGTGTTATGCCTTTCTATATTGAATTTGTTGTTTGAGAATGGTATATATAGCTAGATTAGTATGATGCTAAGAGATTAGAATGGATGACATGTATGCTACATATTTATTAGCTATACAGTGGTATAACCCGTGGACTTTAGGAGCACAAACTGTTATCCAAAAGATTCTGCAAAGAATCATGTTAAAAAATGAAACCAAGAGCAAAATATTGAAAGTTGTCAAGAAGGACGGTTTGGTGACTAAGTGTGAACTCATAAGTGGTGTTAGGGAATTCACCGATGAATATAATGTTCAGATAATTGAATGAAGGTGCATTGATCAAGTATCAAAGAGGCAATCGTGCAATTTTTGATGTAACTTTGTGTTAGTATAAGTTATCAAGTAATGCATTTGTGAATGACATAAGTAAAGTATTTTAATGGGCTTAACTTGATGTAGATATTTGTAATGCTAACTTAGATATGTTTTCCTAATCTCTGATGTTATAATATGTTAAACATCTAATCCTTGTATATTTCAAGTATAATTATTATTGTGCTATTTATATTATAATGTTTGGAATCAATTATTTGAGTTTGAATTTATCTTAGTTGAATGCTATATGAGTATTGTATGTATATATAAGTAGATTTAATTAGGCAATAGTGAAATGAATGACCTATATGTTGCATATATATAGGCTATGTACTGTTGTCACATGTAAATAAAAAGACTATATGCTATTGTCCATAAGTTTTTACTGTGAAACTTGAATATTGTATTTACTATGAAGGTTATGTTAAGGCACTTTCAATTGACCTTTGTGTAATACATAGTTACACTATTGGCTCTATAAATACATAGAATAGTGTTAGGAATGTCATTCATCATTTGCATTCACAATTCTAAATACTACCTTGCTGTCAAAGCATAAATTCATTCACTATGGCAAGTAAGAGTAAAGGGAAAGCAGATGTTAGTGTTCAATATGCAGCAGATGAAGATGTTATTCTTGAAGTGCTGGAGAAACGTGTTAGCTACCTTGAACACAAGGTAGAAAAGCTGGAGTCTGTTGTTGCTACTTTCTGTCTAGGTGAACCAGAAAACAAGCCACCCAGTCCTAAGAAAGGTTGCTCTGCTGAACATGGTGGAAATGCAGCAAAACAGAAATCTGAGGGAGAAGCCAATACCTACACTAACAAACCTATTTTGTTAAGCACTGATATCCACCACCATTCTAGTCCATCATATTCACCTGGGAGTGATGCCTCGTATGGTGGTTCATTCTAGCTGAAAATTTCGTCACAAGCTACAATCATCTAAAATATAAGCTAGTTTGTTTGTATCTGTAAGACTTATGCAGGCTTCTCTGTAAATCTGCTTGTTTAATGTAGTGTGGTAGTCAAATTTCATGTTTTTGTGCTTTGCTAGCTATTGTAATGTGTATGAGTTACGCAGAAGTTATAGTTATGTTATTGTTTATCTATGAACTTTAATATAATCTTTTGGATGTATTAAAGAATATTTGAAGTTGAATTTTAAATGCATTTCTAAGAACTCCAAGTATTCATTGTAATATATCACAATAGCTGTTTTTATAAGGATTTTGGTATACATGTCTGCTTTATTTTATAAGGACTTTGGTATCACAATGTACATACTTATGGAACACATAAAAGAAATAAAGGCCTAAACTTATATAATTAATAAATTCATAAACAATATTAAAATTTTCTATATTATTTTAATTGAAATTGTCTAAAAGTATTTTGGTTCTCAATTGGTATATCTCACTTAATTGATATATATTATTAAAAGTAATAAATTTGGTTATCATATAATATGATGTAGCAAATAAGGTGACATATTTAAAAGGACGACATTTTAACTATAATCTCCTTTTAACATCCTTGTTTTTAAGCTGTAGTAGAGGGTATTATTGTAAAACAAAAAAAATCCTTGGTATAACAAAAAAAAATGGAAGTTATATTAGCAGTAGAGGTGTTTTAAAATTAAGTCGGTTTGGAAAAAATGACTTAGCCCAAACCAGACCAACCTCGAATCAGGCTGAAATCAAGTAAACAGTCCCGTTTTTGGGGTTAGAGATTTACTTGTTAGCTCGGTTCAAAACTCAATTAAAACCAATCTTTGCCTAGACCGATATTTTCTTTAAATTTATGCATAGAATCTTAGATAATGGTTAAGATTATTCCTAGTTATCTTTGAAAATTAATTATATAGATTATTTTGTACTTTACATACAAAAAAAGACACCAAAATAAAGTTTTTCATATGGTTTTTTTTTTAATTTTTCATAATAGTATTAATATTTTAGCAATTTCTAAATAAAACTCTTAATTTTGGTAAAAGAGGTCTGGTCCGGGTTTTAGATAGCTTACTTGGTTGGAAGTATATAATGATAGCATATTTAGTATTTTGTTAATATTATACGATATCAAACAAATGTAATCACCATTTTATTATTTATAATTACCACCACTTTAGTTATGCGTCTTTATAAAAAATGATTTTTTCTAATGTGAAAATAATTTTTTATATTCCCCACTTATTTTTTTGGGGAACAGTTGTCATAAAGGACTTATATATCACACAATTGAATTAATGCTTAAGAAAATGCTACATACTTAAGTGTATCCTTAGTCAGCGTGAAAGACGTCAAACAATGCAACATTTCATCTCCTGCATGCCATCAGTGACAATCGAATAGACAGCTATAAATTTGACGGCTTAATTTGCACAGTTAACTTTACCCTTGTTCCATTTTTTATCAAGAATTTATTCTGGTTCAAAAAGAAAAAAAAAAAAAAGAATAGTGTAGTTTTTAAATGCATATAAAGTTGTTAAGGTGCAATATATTTATTCTTGTGCATATGGAGTTGTGCAAATGAAATTTGGGATGGAAATTCAAGGAGCAAAGTAGTAGTTTTTTTTTTAAAAAAAAACTTTTCTATTTAACTTGCAAAATACCATTTCTTGTGCTTAATAGAAAAAGCTCATGAATGTAGTTCTGCCATTATTGATCATTGTTTGAAAGTTTATTTAGATATGGCATACTTGAGTTGCTTAGGTAAATGTCATTTAAGAGGCTATTTGAAAAGGGGTTTTCTTTTTGCTATGAATAGCCAATTATTGCCTATTCATAAATTGAATTCTCTGAACATATCTCGGGACATAATATAATTAAAACAAGTTTAATGAGGATTAAGTTTCGAAAAAAGAAAAGGTTACATGTAGAAAAAAGGGAAAAAAAAGCTTAGTAATATCAAAACAAGTGCAAAAAAACTACTTTTTTTTTTTTAAAAAAAAAAAAACATAAACCCTACAACAAAATGGAAATGAGAAAGGAAAAGTTACAATTAATTAACCATTAGACTCTTAAGCAAAAATTAAAAAAAAAATGACATTTAATAATGTTTTAACAAAAATTTACTACTATTGATTGTTCACAAGGAAAAGCAGTAAAATAATCATTTTTTTTTGTTGTGTTTTTATAGACAAAAAAAAAAGGTTACTTAACTCTTAAATTTTGGCTACTAAGACCTTATAACTATCATGTAGATACATTGATTATTACATGATAATGAAACAAAAATTATTACCATTTCAATTTTAATTATTAACATTTTGGTAATTATCTATCTTGTTTTTAAAAACTGTTCACATACGGATACATTCTAATATAGTATGAATCACTTATATACATCACCAATAACTTCAAAAGTCCCTTAACACTTAAATGTTTCCTCGGTGAGCGTGCAACATGTCAAGCAATGTAACCCTTCATCTTCGCATGCTACCAATGACAATAAAAAAAATCTATAAATTTGACGGTCTGATTTGCATAAGAGTAAGAAGTAAGTCTGAATTTAGGAAAACTAAAAATCTTTCTCTAAAATCCCTTCCTTCTACCATCCATAGATAATCATCCTTGTTCTGTGATGGCTGACAATGGCGAAAAACCTTCAGTTTCTGCTACATGCAAGGAATTTTGGACTAAAATGAAGAATAATCTTCAGGGTCAACTCGCAGCCTACTCTAACATTCGCCTAGATGCTACAAATAAAATGGAAAAGCTAATGAAGGAAATGGAGGAGGTTGATAAACAATTGGAAAAGTGTGAGGAGGTTGAACAAATGAAGAGAAACAGGAAGATGCGTCGAGTTGGAAGCAATTGCAACATTCCTATTCAAGTAGACAGCGACAGCGATGCTGATGAACCAGTCAGGACGAGGAGAGTTGTAGGCTTCAAAGGGGAGTCATCTAAATGGAAAGGGGAATCAAGCAAAGGAAAAGAAATCGTGGGCGATGGTGTCGAAGGAGGTGAAGCTGATATGGAGATCAGTGATGAAGATCCGCACATGAAGGAAGTCATAGAGGCTACAATTGTTGTCCAAGCTGTACAAGTGCGGCAAGAGCCTGTTGGTCCTGTGCAAAATACTGACTTGGTGGCGCAGGAACAGCAACAACCCGAGGTTAATCAAGAAGGAGAGTCAGATGAGGAAGGAGAGGAAGAAAATGAAGAGGAGAAGCATGAGGAGGAGGAAGATTCATGGTTCAATGATGAATCAGAAGAAGATATTGGCTATCCATACCACTATCACTCCCCTGAAATGTCTCGCTCTGACAGTGATGCTTATGGGTTTGATTCTGATTGATCAGCATATTTAAGCTTATCATATTATTATAGTATATATGAATTTAAAGGCCATGTAGTTGTTAAATGATATGAAAAGAGTTGGTGTTTATTTATTTTGATAAGGTTTTTGTAAGCAAACATTGAATGTCTATGATTAAGTAGGGTCTTTGATAGAAGTTGATGAGAACTTAATTTTGTCTATAAATATTATGTATGGAATTTGAAAGCTGAAAATGATACATATATATATATATATATATATATATATATATATATATATATATATATATATATATATATATATATATATATATATATATATATGTTGGGTTATTTATTGGTTCTACTTGTATAGTGTTTTTTGTGGAATTTTGAATTACCTTGAATGATAAAAAGTATGTTACGTGATAAAAAATGACTCTGATCTATGCTGTAATAAGATAATTTTGGTATGATTTCTAATGGATTGTAAACTTATGTAAATATTTCTTATATTCTATGTCACTAAGCTTTAAGTAAATGTAGCTAGACTACATTGGCAATGATTCTGTAGCTGGAAAATTGTGCCTTGTCTCCTAGATAATGAGCTTATGTATCCATTTATACAGCCAAGCCATTTAATATGTGAAATTGTATTTTTAGAATCCTAGTTCATCAAAAGCTATGTCTATCTGATTGTAATTGAGTGTTATATTTTAATACAGATAAAATATCTTGCTTGGTATCCTAAGTATACTAACTTAAGCTGCAAGAGAACTTGAATTCCCATATTATAGGCAGCATTGTAATAGTCCAAGAGCATGGCATGCAAGCTTAATTTGGAGACTATAAGTATAAAGTAAATCATTTACAAGACTTTATCTCATCCATGAGTCCTTTTATTACAATTAGGGATTTAAAAGTTTGCAGAACACTGATATCACTGACATTGTAATTAAGCCATATGAAATGAAGAATTTTTAAAAAGCCAAAAAATAGCCTAATTAAAGCTAACCTAGTATTTCCAAAAATCCTCTTTGTTATAGTATAATTTGAGTTTGTCTGCATTACAAAGTATGATTGTTTGTTTTCTTTGAGGTTCAGGTATTTATATTGGTACCTGCTATTATCTGGTAGTTTTCTTGGGTATACACTGTATAATGTTATGCTTTTTTGCAGTATCAAATGCTATTTTGTGAAATGATAGGTGACAACTTGAGTAGAAACCAACTTTATTGAAACTGTAATGTGTGACACTCTTGTAGCTGGCATGCTATCATTTACCATTAAAATAATAGGCTGTTTTGTTTGCTACTTTTGAATGATTATTTGATATATTGATGGGTCATAAATATATGATGATTTTTGAATAAGAGGTGTGTCCTCTATATAAATGCTATTTAGGCTTGGAAGACTTTTGTTTTCCCTCAATATATGTTCTTGATATGGCTAAAAAGCAAATGTCTGTAGTGGGTAAGCAAAATTCTGTTAGCCAGAAACGCAATGTAGAAGCTAAGCTCCAAGAACTTCTACATACAGAAAATCATCTACAGGGTCAGCTGTCAAATGCAAGAACTATTTGCTTAGATGTTGAAAAAAGAATAATAGATATAGAGATGCGATTGGATGAAGTTAAACATGAGATTGCTGAACTCAAGCTGCTCCAAAAAGGAAAAAGGATTATGAAAGCTACTCAGGGTGATCCTCATAATGCTGCATCATTGGTTGATCCAAGCCAAACCTCAATATGCATAGCAGAAGTAACCAAAGAGGCTGTGCAAGCTAGAGATGATGTAAACTCAGCAACAATTAATCATGATCAAGATTCAAAAGCCAGAGAAGATAAAGTTTCAGAAGACAATGAAACAGTAAGTGTTAACTACTGGTTTTGGTAAAGTTTTTAGGTTAGCATAAGGTAGTGTATGGCAACAAATATCTTTGATGTAATAAACTAAGGAATTATGGTTGAGTGTTGGTAGATTATGTTGAACTTTATGCTGCAGTGAGTGTTTATTTAGGAAATTCATGCAGCACAGTATGGATTCATGAGTTTAAAGTAATGCGATTTAGCTGTTTACTGTGAAATATGCACTTAGATTATAGCAGCTTACAAATACATTGTTTTAGAAATAAATGGTAATCTAAATTCTCAGGGCTAATATAATAGCAAATCATGTGGCAATGATAAATAAAAGCATTGTTTAAACCCATATAATAGACATTATAGTAGCATAAGTCATGATGAGCTTTTCTAAAATAGAACAATTATCAGATAGCACATTGTCAATCAAAAGCCTAGGTACTTATAAATGTACAAAAGCAACTTAGCACAATAAAAAAGACAACCAAATAACATAATTAAAGTAGTTCAAAATCACAAATTACTTAGGTGATAGGCAAGGACATGAGATAAGGGCTGAAAATATCATATTGTTGCAAAAGGTGTCAAATAGGAACACATCCAAAATGACTAAGTGGTCGATTCCAAGGAATTGTGTTCCTACCGGAAGCCCAATGTCTAGCCACTTGGAAGATCACTCCAGCAAAACATATTTCACAACCCATTTCAGATAGCCTACCCTCTTAATTGCACCAGTCGGACCCACCTCAAGCTTAAATGGTTTTTCTCTCAAACCAGCTGCTATCATCTCAAACTCAGGCCACTCTGTCATCTGCATTTAGCACCACAGTCGTTAATTAACTTGCAGATAACTTACAATGAAATTCAATATAACAATATAATGTAGCAAAAACATCTCCAAGAATCTTCATAAAATTCTTTACCTTCTTCTATATGAGTTCTGTATCTTTAACACCAAGCAATGTCTCACATTGCTTTCCATATGCAATCAAACGGATACCACCAGTGTCATCTAATGCAGTGAAGCTAACACTAACCCTGAAAAAGAAACTTAACCAATTAATTATATAGAGCACTACTGAACAAATGGTTAATGATTTAGACCATATACCTCTTTTCTGCAATGCATTGAGCACTGCATACATCACAATAAAACTTGACAGTGTCCACATTATCACAGCGCTTCCTGCAGCCACTGCATCCAATGTACGCATTCACATCTTCCTGCTTAGCATCTGGAATTGTAACCTTAATGCAGTGACGTTCATAAGCAGTAGCTGTGGATGACTGCAAACAACACTAAGTATGTAAGTTCCTATAAACAATTAAATTATAAATACAATAAGAGTAAGCATAATTACTGTTTTCTTGGTCACATCCTTAACAGGCGTAATAACATCAGAACTGCTTCCATCCCTAAGTGATAGATGATGCCCCATGTGATCAGAAACACGATCCTGATTCTCTAACAGCCTATATTAAATGAAACAAATACTAAGTAGCAATCATATAACCCATAAACCTATTTAATGCACATAGTATATAAACTTACCAGGCCTTTAATGCATTCACTTCTGGACCAGTGGGGTTAATGTCTATGGTTGTTGACATGGATGATGACAAAGAGAACCCTGAATCATAAAATATGAGGTTAAGCATACATATAGTTTACCAACCTGGAGAATAACTGGGGGAGAGAATCATACCAGTGTGAGTTGCTGGCTGCAAGTGCCGAAAGCTCACTATAATGAAAGATTCACACCAAGATGTTAGGTGAGCACACTCTTTAGTAGCAAGTTCTCCATATAGAGAAATCACAAGGCCATCACCAACCCTGCAGATGCAATAACATGCCATTGTTATAAATAGGCAGACAAAAGACATCTAATATGTATATAATGGTGGAAACTCACTTTTGCACACTATCATCAACAAAAATAACATCGCGCACATCAAATTCATAGCCACCAGCAGTTTTCTTCTTTTTAGTGTCTTCCAAATAGACCACCACTCCAAGTATATCTGTATCAAAAAGATCAAGTTAATGAAAATTTAATAGGGTAACTACATTAGATAAAGCAATGCACAAAGTCAAGTTTACCAAAACGATCATCAGAACTACTTTTTGGAGGTACTTCAGCAATAGGAATGTAGTTTGGCAACACAGGACCAGTATTAGGATTGAGCGCCGTAATTGCAGTTGATCCTCCAAATGATAAGTAGTAGTCACCTTCTTTGTGACGATACATAGAATTCGTGTTTCGTACAGGTGCATCTGATATGATATACTCCTTCTCATGTTCAAGTATATTCTAGAAATTTTCTATTTCATCATCAAACAAATTACCCCTGATCTTGTTACCCTATACAATTATCAAAAATGAACATTAATAGAAATAAATTTAAAGTGGCACTATAAAATGTGTATCATCATAATACTTTACCTCATCATCTTCAAATACAAGCATCTGGAAAGCCTTTTTGTTTTCTGGGTATTTTGCAGGAGACTTTTCCTTCACTCTAACCTTGATTTTGTATCTCTTAGATTTGGGAGTTAGCTTGTCTAAAGGAACATACTGAGGCTTCATCTACCATAAAGTGACATTTACAAAATAGCATTATAAGGTCGTTATTATAATTAAGTATTAATGAAAACATTAATGAACATATCATAAGTCTCATGCAATAATATTACAGCCCAAGTATGCCTGCCGTTACAATTAGTCTTAGATAACAAGATTCATAACATATCTAGAACAACATAAGCAGGCATAACAACAAATATTTTACAGTAAGCAGTAACATGGTCAGCACGTAGATGTATCCACCATTATTATTAAACATTAAATACAACATGCTACTAAGTACATGTTATTATAGAGTACAAATAAATTAATTTTGTTTAAAGTTCCTGAGATTAGCCTCCCCTAACCTAACAATTTTAGACCTAATATAGCACAGATGCATGTTTAAAAAGCGTCTAAAGTCTAATATCATAGTAACTCAGCAAAAAAGAAGCAATGATGCAGCACTAACAAATGTATGACAATTAAACCTGATACTTTTAAAAGTGCTGCTGAAGTCAATGTTAACTAACTAAGGTGCACAGCAGATCTAATGCAATAAATACAGATAACCATAGCTAGATATACCCTACAACAGGTTAATACATCACAAGCACCCAAATATATATATCATGCTTAAGGATATTAAATATAGCATGCTATTATGTGCAACATAGTAAATAAAATTCAGGTAAGATGTACTATGTGTGTAAACAGAAAATTAAATGCAACCTTACAAATCTGCTGCACATTGTAGAACACATCAGCAACCATACATATTAAGACATGATAGCAAATCTAATCTAACACAGAATGTCAATAAATGCAAATTAACATTAAATTAGGAACAATAGAATGTGAGAATCCAACTATTAGTGCACTGACCTTTGCAGCTGGAAATCAGAAAGAATAATTTGCAAAGAAGCTTTCTTCAAAAAGGGAACCCTGGAGTACGCTTGAACTTAGAGAAATAGTCCTTAAATAGAAGAAGGAAAACCTTCAAACTGGATTAATTATACTATTGTAACATAGTGATTGGTTAGAAGAACAAAGTTGTGTAATGTCTACTGGATATTAAGTTGTCTTCACTTTACCTGGATAATAGCAAGCTTCTTTAACCTATGGTTGTACATTAATACAAGTAACATAGCTATAAACAACTAAATTTAGATATATGAGTACTGTGACTTTGACTTCTATATTGAAATTTGAAGCTACAATCTCTATTTAAAAGAGTCCTTTTTTTTTTGTTTTGTCTGTTTTGCTTTATAAAAATAAAGTAATATAGCAATGCACTACACATTTATATGATTTCTATATATATACTATGTATATTTGAACGATACGAACACACAATAATATATAAAACCAAGATGATTAATAACACCGATTTTTAAATGTTGATTCAAATATAATGAAAACTTTGGCAAATACATATGCCAACCACCTGTTATGTATCTGCAAATATAACCTAAGCTTTCTACTAATTATAGAAATTTACAAAACATGTGATATTTCCTGCAAAAAAGCAACCACCATAACAAATTTAATTTGCAGAAGTCAATGTTGTAGCACAACAGAACACCTTCACAATCTGATCTTCACAGTGGCTGCAAAACAAAGGTAAGTCAAATTAAATATTAAAAACAACATACCAATCAATAAATGAAATGCCTCAATTTAAACATTCAGTAGCAATGATGATGCATGTAACTTACCTTGAAAATGACCCTTAAATAATATTTGCCAATTGCAAAACATCATATGACACAATATTCTTAACACTTGATTTGGGAACAGTAGCTGGTGGCTGGGGTGTATATACAGTGACCATTGCAGATCGTTTAGCACGTGAAAGAGCAACATATAGCTGCCCATGTGAAAAGCATCGGTGCGGAAGATACACTAACACTCGATTTAGTGTTTGACCTTGAGACTTGTTGTCTGTCATTGAAAAACTTAATTTCAATGGAAATTGTATGCGCTCAAACGAAAAGGGATATTTAGAAGAAGCTGAAGGCCTTAAATTCACTCGAGGCACAAAATAAAATGTGCCTTTATAATGGCCTGACGATATTTCACATATAATAGAATTAGGTAGAAATCGCCTACAAATGAGGCGAGTTCCATTGCACATGCCTTTAGACGGCACTAAATTGCGCAATAAAATAACAAGGCTGCCTATTTTCAACTCAAGCTTGTGAGGACTCATCCCCCCAGGACACAGCGAATTCAAGAATTCTGTAGGATATAATCTGCAATTATCATCAAGAACTGAGTCATAGCTAACATATGTAGTAGATATGCCAGGGAACATACTAATCATATGCTCATTTATGACATCAACATCTTCATTCATAGGTGTGATGATTGCTCTTTCATTGAATATGCTGCTATCAAGCTGTGGAAGTTTAATTTCAGGAAATATAGTTGCAGCTAATGTAGAAACAGGATCCTCATCAGGTGCATAATATCTAATTATATGCTGTGGAAGCTGGACATAAAAATTTTCCACCGACTGCAACTGCCCATTGCCTAGAGAAAGGAGAAATGATGAATACACAGGGTCTTCTTTAGCTATGATATTCTTTGTTAATCTGAATTTAATCAAAAGAGGCCAGATATAAGAACTAACCACGCTTACACCAACAGCCTCTTTTAGTGTTCGGCGAGGCAAGATAGGCAAAACTTGCCTAAAATCTCCTCCAAAAACAACCACTTTTCCACCAAAAGGCATGTTAGGATTGCATAAATCCCTCAGCAACAAATCTAGGGATTCAATATTTTCCCTACGTGCCATGTAAGCTTCATCCCATATGATAAGAGCAGCTTCCTTTATCAAAGCAGCCAAACTCCCTTTCTTTGGAACATCACAAGCCAAAGATACCTCAGAATCCAGGGGTATTTTAAACCTAGAATGTGCTGTCCTCCCAGAAGGAATGTTAGAAGCTGCTATGCCTAAGGTTGCTGTTGGCATAACTATTTTCCCTGATGAGCGAGCCTCAGCATACAAGGCATTATACAAGAAAGTTTTTCCAGTTCCACCTGGTCCATCCACAAAGAAACACCCAGGCTTGCCATCTTGGACATGGCACATAATATTGTTAAATGCATTTGCTTGAGTAGCATTTAATTTATCTCGACAATCAAGGCATTCTGGAGGGATGGGTGCTTGTAAAGCATCTTGAATATCTTTTGTGACGCGTATTTTATCATCTATTCCTTCTATCAAATAGTTCAGCCCAAAATTTTCCAATGACCTGCCCATGGCTTCTAAACTGCCTTCAACCTCCCTGACAGTTAACCTCATGACTTCAGCTTCGCAATTCGGATACTTATGCTTAAAATCTTCAGACAAAGAACCATAGAAGTGATCCCAAAGTGCAGGTGGATTACTTGGCTGACAAAATATGAGCAGCGTTGCAAAAAGCTGACGCATTGCTGAAGGCATTTGTGCTTCTGCTGCCTCTTCCAAACAAGCAGTAGTGGCATTGTCTTCCTGGAACAAACCCTGCCTGATTGCAGCTTCTTGGAATGTAGGGTAAAGTACTCCATTAACAGTCCTAAGATGTTCAAATGAGACGGGACTCACAACTTTACCAAGCAACAAGCGCAAAAAAAAAACGTTCTCCTTCTGCAGGAACCACAAAAACCATCCGGCCAACATTCTTTTTTTTTGTAACTTCTCTTGACCCACACCTTCTTGCTACTATCCCACCTATACTCTGAAATTACTTCAGTGTATCGTAATCCTGTACCCCCCAGTAATGCGTGCATTTAAGCTAAAAAATTCTGTTAAAGCAGTTTGACTTCTTCTTTCATTTTGAATGAATGAATCAAGATTTTCATGAGACCTTAGGTAGATAGTCTGCATATTAGGCAAATGAACTGGCAACACCATAACAGATGGAGTCATTTCAAATAGGTCAAAACCAAATATTCTCCAAGCTGCTTCACACGGAGAAACCCATCTACCAGCTTGGAAATTCTCAATCTCATCAACACCCTGATTATTTTCCCCACCAATACTGAAAGACACCCTATCATGACCCTTATAAACATATTTAAAAAGATAATTTACTGCTTGAATAGTGGAACATACTTCAACATTAAGATGACAATCAAACAACATTGATAAATATGGATTATAAGGAATAACCCATTGGTTATGAAGAGTAGCTCCACGTATTCTTACATGTTCTCCTGTATTCCGTCTTCTATACAATGGAAATCCATCTTCATTAGTAGTAGTCTCTTCTAAATAGGATTTAGGATAATTATATTTACAAACAAGATCATCTCCAAGTTTCTTCTTCATGCATCCACATTTAGGATGCAAAATACCACAAGGGCCATGCATCATGTGCTTGAGGACGATCTTGCGCAATTCTGGACAATCATCTGAAGGGATTTCTGCACTTACAAACTTATCATAATCTGAAGGACCAGCAAGTTTATACCCATTTTCCAAGATAATAAGAAAGTGAGCATGGGGCAAGCCTCTTTTCTGGAACTCAACAAAATACAACATAGCTGCCATCTTGCCAAAACCCTTTCTTCTGTTATCTGTTTTTTCAGAGCAATTAACTTGGCCCTAAAAACACGAGCAATGACGTCTGGACGATCAGCTGCTACTTCTCCCTCAGAAAGCTCAGCTGTAATTTCTTGCTATTTAGCGTTACAAGTCATAGTCACAAAGAGATCCGGCTTGCCAAATCGCTGCACAAGAGCCATAGCGTTTAAGTATCGCTTCTTCATATCACGAGGTCCAATAATTAAGGTGGGTGGAAAAATAACACGCCGGCCAACATTGCCATCACTTTTCTCCCCATCCTCAACAGTATCCAAAATTCCTTGATACAAATCTGCACGGATTGTTTGTTGATTATTTCTAAAAAAATCAAGCCTTGTATTTTCAATCTTCACATACATATCAACAATGTACTGCTGAAAGCACCGGTCTCCACAAAGGAGCATATTCCCTGGCCTAATCTGCAGCTTATAACAATAGTATTCCCTGGGAGAAATATGCCTTTTTGAACTTCTTGAAAAGTCTGCTACACCTGTTTGTTAAAATTAAATGACAAATTAAACTCCATATGCAATCATGCAGTCATAATGCATTCAACTGGCTAAGTTATGTGCTTGGTTAATTACTCATGTTTTGCTTCCTCTTCTATGAAAGTCTCTTCTGAATGCACATCACACGAAGCAATAGGGTCAACATCCATCAAACCCTCCTGCACTGAATTATTATAAATCTTCCGCATACCCTGAGTCCACCCACATTCACCATATGGGAATAAAAGAGGATATTGTAATGGGTCATAGCATCCATAATAATGATATATCCGATGAGGATCATTGGACCTGCCTGTTACAACAATATGTGGACTACTGTAGTCACTGGAAGACATGCTATCTGGCCATATAGCTGCTACTTCATCAGGTGATGGAGCATTATACACACGCTGATCTGATACCGTGTTCTGATTAATAGCTATCTGCGTCGAATGAGTAATGGTTAACTCACTTAACGATCTGAAAAAACGAGCATATGGGTTTGCACTTGTGACACACATCAGAATATCAACTATATCTCTTCTCACTTCAGGAAAAGTTTCTGTTCTATGCTTAGCTTCAAACTGTGCATCATAAAAATATAACTGCAAGTACTTAACCTTTGCATTTTCTGGTATTAGATCAGGTAAGTTGTGGTAAATCTGACCATGCAATAGGAACACATAAATTCCTTTTTCAGTCTTTGCATTATAGTCACCACCAAGAGAGCAGAATGCAAATAAATTATTGTACATGAGAACATATTGTCTGAAATGCAATGCATCCTCATCCTGAGATGTAAAGAGCCGATGAAGTTCAACAGGCAGGGAATTTGTAGCAATCCGAATACTCCCATTCCCACAGCAAAAATGAAGCCATTCAAATTGAAATTTCTTTTCCCTGCACTTAAGACAATAATGTGCAGCCTCCAACTGTAAGGGAGCCAATGGAAGAGGTTGACCAATAACAGCAGATGGTTCAGTTGTATAACACAACTCTGAAAATTATACACTGCACAATACACCTGGACCAACAAAAAAAAATCAACTAATCAATACAAGCTTACTCTTTTTTTTTTTGCACCTGGAACTTTAATCACCTTTGGAATTTTAGGCTGAGACTCCTTTTTTTTCTAACTATTCCTTCGTGCTCCCTATGCACTACTTTCACCAACTTCACTAAACACACAAGCATGGACAACTTAATAAGTATGGTATAATTATACTCTACACCAACAAACAACAAAAATGAAGTTGTCCCAACCTAATCGAATTGATTTTTGAAAGTCCATTTATTTGCTCTAAATAAGTGACAGCAACTATCAACCCCTCTGTGTTCAAAACAAAAGTCAAATACCACAGACATTTCACAGCATATTTACAAGCACTGTGAAAATAACATGCTTACTATCATTTTGTCGAGGGTGCTGCTTCTGTTCTGTGGCTAGCCTTCCCTTAATCTCACTGCCGGGTAGTTGTCCTTTCCTAGCACTATTATCAGTGGCAACACTTAATTCAAAATCATAAAGTACTAACATCTTTACAGCCAGTAAACAGAAGCAGACTCTTAAAAACCTAATCCAACCTGTTTTTATTTACACCTGATACCACCCCAACCGCACGTGAACATTTGCTAGCACGTTGTCTCACATAATTTCCACTATCTACAAACATATCTGTAATAAACCCAAACAAAGCATGTTTAGGAATGCACTAAGATATTCTAAGAACAAAGAAGTAACAAAAATACAATCATATTGAACTCAAGAATAGATTTGGTAAAAATGCTCACCATCTATTTCCACAGAAGTATGTTTAGATTTTGCCTTTGACCCTTCCTTAGTCTGTCCACCACTTTTACATGTTTTTTTTGCAGCATTTCCAGCAACTGCTACAGTTTCACCACTGGCCCTACTTGTTCATTTTGCATAATCAGCAACCACCTTGCTAAATTAACAGCCACATTCTACCAACAGGCAAACATCCAACATTTAAAGACACATCCTTAATAACCTATATGAACCTGTTTGCATTGGTCTCCAAAAGCGCACTAATAGCACGTGATCGCTTGCTAGCTCGCTGCCTCACACCATTCCCACGGTCTTTTAAAGTATCTGTGATGGTTTTCCAAGGTATATAAGAACTAACAATATACACTACAATGGCTACTTACAAACAATTGCCTCATTCATCAACATAGTAACTACTTCCTATTTTAAATATGTTGCAAAGGTGCTCCACTTTTCAACAGGCTTAATACATACCCATTTCAGAAGTCACAAGGCTAATAAGATGCAATGCTACAAACTCACATATCCTGTAGGCTGCAACACATTACAGGATAAGAATCATCAAGGTGAGTAAACAGAACACTAAATATGATATAAAATTAGACTAATAAAAGACAAACACGAATGCATAACCACATTAAACAAACAAGCAACATTTCATTTCATTTAAACCAACAAAAGTACATAAGAAATAAAAGGTCCTGCCTGAAACGTAGCACTACACATCATAGCACACCATTACAAGAGAAAGTAAACCAGGCTGAACCAAATCAGCAACAGTTGGCTGGTAGTCAAAATACTGCTCTCTAAGCCTAAACTCATAAACTGGAAAACTACTAAGCGTCTATTAAGCTACTTAGAGCTTACTAAATCGAACTACATCTTTCTCTGCTTAAACACTGCCTCTAGATTATCAGGAACTGGAACAAACAAACCATCAGGAACTGGTACAGCACGATCAACGAACAAAGATCAAGCCTTAGGCTTACGTGGAGCTGCTGGAGGCAATGCAGGAGTTGGAATCTTATGATGTCCAGAATGAGGTGTGGAGCAATCATCCCCACCAATATAGGGTGCTAAATGCAAATCCCCTTGCTTCCCAATGACACGTTCCCTGACTGACATGTAGCTCTCCCTAGATAAGGCACACTTGATACCAGAATAGACCCCCTTTCCATGGTTCAAGTCAATTATGTCTACATTGTAGCAAACACGTAAGAACTGAATAGCACGCTTCACAGCATCCTGCTTTGCAGCCTTACAAGTACTAACCACTTGGCTATAAATACACTCCATCCCAATGCTACCAGGAGGGTACACTGTCAACCAAGAAACCCACTTTGCTGCAGCAAGTTCATCCACTTCAATTGCAGACACCCTGGCCTTAGTTGCAACAGCAACAACACGTAGCACATCAATGTAATCTATACATATGAACTTGTCACCATGTGGCCTTACTGGTGGGACAGGCCACCCGTTCTTTTCTGGGGGTGAAGGCTTGTTCAAGGACTCAACAGCTATACGTTTCATCTCATACAAGAAACCACAAAGATCAAGCCTATACTTGATCTCTGAACTCAAATCAAATATCTGCAAACCATGTTCTGCACGCAAGAAACGAATGGCTTGTTCAACAGCATTTTCACGAGAAGCATCAAGGGTAACAGCAGGACCACCCTCAAAAGTTTAAGGGGAAAGAACACAGTTAGTAACCAAAGTAAGGTTCACAGCATTCCTAGTGACACCAGCCAAACTGTAAGTAGGGGATGCCAACTTCAGGACACCAATAACCTGATTCAGCAAGCACTGAAACAAAATGGTAACTTTAAACGATTCTGGCCTCATCACCTGTGTGCATAACCAATATTTCAATCAGAACCTAAATAACTACAACGCACCACGACAATAAACTAAGGAACCCACCCATCACCCCTTAAATCCTTTCAGGACCTACGGATGCACTAAATCCATAATAAAAGCTACTACTACTGTGACCTCAAACAACATACACTCTTATAGCTAAAACATGCTTGTCACTGTAACCATAGACAACACACACCCTTATAAACAAACCTCCAACAACATACACCCCTATAAACTAACCACACAAAACAAACACCCCAATAACATCCTTATAACATCAACAACCACAGATCATACAAACATGCAACAAGCAAAGTGTAAAACACACAACACTAATTTAGAAAACCAACATATTTAGGTAGGGAAAAATATGTTTTTTTTAAAAATGAACTAACTAAACAATAAAACTCCAAACAAATAATAAACAATGATGTATAAAACAACTAAATGAATAAGTGATCAGAAACACTCACAACAGATTCTGCAATACAAGCAAGCAACAACACCTGTATCAACCTACACCAAAAAGCAGAACACATTTAAATTATACTAATCTAAACACCCAACAATTATCAAAATCATTAATCAACATCAACAAACATTAACACCAACTAAACCGAAACAAAATTAGATCTAAACAATACAAGCCATGAACTACAAGTAAGATATTGCAAACAAGGCAACAAAATTTTAAACCTCTGATCAACACAGCCAATCACATAAAAACACACCCTAGACAAACACAAACACCTAAATTTGTTCAGTCATAATATTACACAATCTAATTTCTGTGTTCGTTTTTTTAAAAAGCTATCAAAGGCCACTCCAAAATAGAACCGTGTAATTTTAATCAACCCATGATCACCAAATGCATAGCATTCAAACCATAGCATATTTAATGTGTAAATCAACATGTTAAAACAACAGATTCAATTTTAGAGCTGAATTAAACCCATCATCATCAAATTCATAATACTCAAATTCATTTAAACCTTGACATTCAAATCCATAACCAAAGCATCAAACACAACCAACAGTTACAGCTACAGATATTTCAGCCACGATTTACTTCCATCATCAATATGTCAAAAATCCCAGTCCAAACAATACAATCCATAGGCCATCAATAAGTATATCATGATCTTTGCATATATTGTCCAAAGTTTGTCTGTCAAGGTGTAATAAAATATTTTGTTTATACAATCCGCTGCAATTTTAGATGAAATCAGGCAGATAATATGATTAATGTGTAAAATTTTGAACCAGCAAACCATTAAAATTGCATAAGCTAATAAGCTTCTTACCTATTTCTACACCCCTCCCCTATATTTCTAGTCTATAGTTCTATTGTCTTTGTTTTGATGATAATAACTTAATCGTAGAGGGCCCTTTATATAACCCTGCACTGCACAGCTAAACTTGCCAACCTTGTTAGTTCCATAAAAGGCAATAAGCATCATTACTCACACCGTCAAACACAACAATGAGCAGCATGCGCAAACACCTTTAAATCTCCTGGACAATAGATTGAACTAAGCTGATCACTGTAGTATCCAAGTAACAACCTTTTACCCGCCAAGCAATAAGATAAAGCCCACTTGACACATCAATTTTAACACTAACAAACAGAATTGTCTAAGTCCTAAGTAAATAATCTACACTAATTCTGTGTAACCTGGAACTCAATAATCAATATTAACTGAAAATAAGATTGGTAAAACAACAAATTAAATTAAATTAAGCACAAATTAATATTACAATGCTACAATCCTTCTTAGACCAATTTTGTATCCTTAAGCAATTAGAATTGCAATTTTGCAAAAAATCTATTTACATTAAATTAAGCATCCAACACTAACTATATTTCAAGAAACCAAACTTTTAGTCTTTTATATAAGCAATCAAACATTCTAATTAAAATGCATGTAACAAATTAACCCAACGAAACACAAATTTCTATTACAATGGGAAACAATATTACAAAAAAAAAAAAATCACAACTAATTACAATTACAACCAAACGCTAACAAAAAAAAAAAAAAAAAAAAAATTGCAATAACAACCTAACACTTTTGAATCACTCTAAATTTTAAACTAATTCTTATTGAAATCCATGTAACTAACTAATTACAACCCAGCCTGTAAGATCAAAACACCCTAAACTAAGCATTCTAATTACACTAGTCACATCCAAATTACATCAACTATCATCTCTCTCTTCCATGAAACGTGTGCACTGTTGTAGCATCATCCAACACCTCCATGAGCAACCTGCAATTTAAAAAAAAATAATTAAAATCAACATACAAATACGTAATGTAGTCTTGAGGGAAAAAAAAAAAGGAATAAAAAGCAGAAGGGCAAAGACGCCAAATCACTGTTCATAAGGATTTTGAGCAAAAAAAATAGGCATGGCTTAAGGGCAGAATCGTCACTACACTGTTTATAAGAAAAAAGCAAAAAAAATGCTACCTTCACCCTTGAATTTGGCTTTTAAGGGTTATGGATTACTTGTTCTTACGAATGACCAATATTACTAGACTTAGCAAATTTCTTTGTTAAAACTATGAATGGTCAAAAAACGATTTAAACACACTAGTTTAATCGTTTCCAAGATCCTAGTTGTTATCATTATAAGACGAAACACAGGATTTCTAGACCCATTTCAAGCAACATGAAAGGGTCTAATTATTAAAAACAAACAATTCATCGAAGTAACCCAACATTGGGGGCTACAATATTCGATAACATAAAATGGGGGCTCAAAAGATCGAATTATTGCCAAACTACTCTTATTCGATAATGTCTTCAAGAATTTCCTAAACTAACTAGTTTTGTGCAAATCTTGAGATCACAATTTTATAAGTGGATAATAATAACCATCGGTTATTTTTATCATTGATAAAACCAATTTTGCAACTTACGCATGAAAAAAACAATAATAATAAACATGAGTCGCAAGAACAAATTCATGCTTTTATAAAAGTTCAAAATTTCATTTATAATTTTAATGCATAATTGTTGTTCTAAACACTTAAATTTACATTAAAATTAACAATTATAGTCTATGCGAGCAATAAAGTTCAAGCACAAAGTCAAAATTAGAACAAAAAAAAAACATTTATATGCTTGACATGTTCATACAGGATCAATACTTTGTCACTTTACATGAAATTTGTTGCAATATATTTCTTAAACATGTGACAATGACAAACGAACAAATTCATGAAAACAAGTCGAATAAAAAACCCCCAAATTCAAAATTTGGGGTTTAACGGTTTGAAAATCGCCCAAATTCAGCCAAGAATGAACGAATTATGGCAAATATGAAGAAGGGACGAGATCTACTTCCTTTAGCTTTGATAAACAAGAAAATCCAAGCTCTTTAGAGAGAAAAAGAAGCGAAAATTGTGAAGGAAGAAGAGAGAAAGCAAAATGAAAAATCGCGTTTTGCGATTTTCTTTTTGCTGAATTGAGTGTCGCACGCAACTTAATCAATTGCGCGTGACAGACTAACGCAACTCAGAAATATGCGCGCGCCTGGCCAGCGCGACCTACTGAGTTGCGCGCGGATACTGGTCACTCAAATGACCGGAATCTCGATTTTAATCCGTTTGATCATTTTTTAACGGTTTTTGCTCGTTATTAGATGTAATGGCGCGCAGATTATCAAAATATTTTTAAATTTCTTTGCATATTGTAGTTTGTTTTCATCTTTGTTAGTTTTTTGCATCATTCTTGCATGCACACTGTGCTTTGTGCCTTGCCCAGGCATACATTCTGAATGTTTTTCGTAAGAGTGCCTTAAGACGTTCCGTGGTGGTGCTTTACGTAAAAGAACCCATAGATAAGTTTTTTATTTTACTGTACTGACGTTACAAATGTCCTTTTTTCTTCTTTTTTCACGTCCGAAGCGAAAAGGAAGGTGTTTTCATGCAGCGTAAAAATGCAAATGGCGTATCTTACGGTGCAAAATTGTACGATGTGGGTGTTGCGTAAAATTTCACTTTAGCCCAAGCTTTGCGAGATCTACCTCTCGGAACTAAAAGGTAGAGAATTACTGTAGGCGTTAGCTCATAAGTCGACAGGCACACCGAACCATCAGGAACGGGCACTTCTTGAATGGGAGAAAATGCGGTAGTTAGTGCGCTTACTAACTTATCGGACAGTTAGGGTGTCGAATCATCCCCTGTATAAAGAAGCGAAGAGACGATGTCGCGCCTATATAGTCACGTGCCCCCAGTCCTGAGACACGTGTACTCATCTTGTGGACAAAACTTCTGAGAGAGTTGCCGACTTTCTTCCTTCTCACTGGATTTGGATATAGGCCTCTACTCATGAGACATGTATTTTTATCTTGTGGACATCCGGCTCGAATACCGAACCCGGCTCAAATACAAGACCATTGCGGCTCGAATACCGAAAACACCTCTTTCATGTTTTTACTTTGTTAAAGTCAGGCTAAAGTTTCAATGACATATCAAGGGAATTTATACCAACGATGACACGATTGAGAGGAAATCATCCCCTTTTATCCTTTTAAAACCGATCTCTTCTCATGAATTGACATCACCCAGAACACCTTTATTGTAAAAGCGTTCTACAGTTGTAAAGGATCAATCTAGATTCTTTAGCGCGTTAAGACTAGGAAAAACTTTTTCTAGCCTTAATAGCTACTTGTTTCAAACACTTAGCAAACCAAGGATTGTTTCGACATCCATAAACATTTTTTAAAGATACTCTATTCTTTGAGAACTTTGTAGAATGAGTCTCGGATTTATTTCCTTGACTAATTTGATAATCGTCTATTATAGACTCGATCAAAGTGGGGGCTAACTGTAGACACCTAATTTTGGCCTCTTGTCCCGAAAGGAAGTGCGATGATTTTATAATCCGTTCTTCATGTTAGATCAAAGTTGAAGTGTTTATGGACTACGAAAAGCATTATGAAGAAAGTTAAAACCCATATTTGAGACCAAGTTATCTTAAATCCTTGTCCAATTACTAATTAGGCCTAAAACGTGTTCATACATATTTAAACTTGATTAATAACGGACCCAAATGCGTCAAATGCAATGATTGGATCCAATGAAACCTACATTGTTGAAAAACCAAGACAAACAGATGAACCAACTATAAAATTCCCACAAAAAGCCTACATAGATGGATATCCCTTTCGGAGAGCTTTCCAACGGTATATTATAAGCCCGATTCCAAGCCAAAACGAAGAAGTTATGATCAAAACACAACCGGGCCCTAAAACCGACACCCTTGCACTCCAACGACCATAACTTTTGATCCATAACATATTTTAACCTAATTCTAACGCCTTAACCCAACTTCACAATCAAAAGTTGTGGAAGTTTTAAAAATGCGTTTTCGTATAAGGAAAACCGCAAACCAGTGCAACTCAATCAGTTACGCGCGCCTTGCGCGCGCGACTCATTGAGATGCACGCGGCACCCAGCGCGACTCAAAGAGTTGCGCGCGCCACCTAACGGCGTAGCTCTAAAACCCTAAACATTAATCCCTACGCCTATAAATAGGGGTCTTCGTTCAGCATTACGGGGAGCGGAAAAATCAGAATTAAAACCCTATTATTCTCAAAACCCTAATCTCTCTACTTCTCTTACTATCATACTACTTTTCCCTCTTTCTTCCCAACTGCTCTTCAACCCTAATCTATCCATTGAAGCTCATGAAGGTACGAAGAAGAAAGAAAGTCCATAAACACATTAAACAGAGATTTAACATAAAAGAATAACGGTTAGTTTCCTGAGCGCTTAGATAAATCACTTTTCCTTTTTTGTTTAAATAATATTAATTGAATAAATAGTGTTGTTTAATCACTTTAAACAAACTATTAATTAATTAATTCACATAGTATTCTTTTGTTAATCAAGAATAGAATTTGATAATTAATTGTTGTTTTATCACTTAAGACAAGGCGAATATTGTTTATTTTGTTCTTTTCACGAATATTGATTAAACAAAGAATAACGACTTTTGCAATGTAATTCATACGTGATTAATGCTTGTAAATAAAATCAACTAACTTAGTCTTTAGGTATCACGTTGCATATATTGTTTGATAATGAAATTGTGAAAAAGGAAGAGCTAGTAGAGGCCGTACTAGGGCTAGAATAGCGATTCCTCCCTAAAAGGAACGTTATTTTAGTACCCTCGCTCCCGCACTCATTTCTGGTTTATTTAGACCAATTTGGGCATGGGTAAACTTATGATTTGGGCTAATTATTCCATGAACTCCACATGGAAGAAAGGCACGAACGAGGTTTATGAGTTTTCCTAAAACTCATTGGCGACTCCTACTTGTTTCTTACAAAAAAGCGTGATGAGAGTGTCATTTTTTATTCAAGGTCTCCAAACAGTCAGGAATTCAAATCCTACTTCACCCTAAGAAGTGTAAAGTTCTTGGCTTTTAAATGGCCATGGGTATTTAAGGAAGGACCCCCTTACGATGGGATCACTCTCCTTACAGTAGCCAAAGCAACAGGATTGTCGCCGCACACTGCAGTGCAGCGCCAGACGACAGAGTTGTCGCACGGCGTTGCACAACAACGTTTTGATTACGGGGACCAGCCTAAAGTCGTACTAAGTCAGTTTTGATTAATTTATTAAACTTTAATTACTCAAATTAATTAATCAATTAATTAGGAAAAGTCCTTTTAGTCATTAATTAGTTTAATTATACTTAATAACAAGTCAAACAAACGGTTAGGAAAAAACATATAGAGTATGCACAATAAATAATGCACAAGTAGTCAAGTAGGCACAATATGATGCAATGAGTTTGCAACCTAACCATGGCTCTAGTTCCCTAAAGTTCAGGATATGGGTTAGTCAAAGAGGGTCCATGGTTATGAGCATGGATGCACCGCGCGGAAGCCTTACCTTTAGAAGGGTTGGCGCGTGTGGATGGGACCTCGCGAGTTAAACTCGCTTCTATGGTTTGGTGAATTCAACATTCTCGGATGTACCCTTTATTGCTCAGAGCGTTCAATTGGGTAGATGGACCATGAATTCCCAAAGGATTATGTCCATATGTAGAACACATATGGGTTTTAGAAAAGTGAGAGAAACTCAATCAAGTAGAATCGAGCCAACAATGCTAGAACTAGTCGAAACAAGAAGGCAGATTTCTGGCTCGGTATTAGAAGAACACGGCGCAATACAACAGATTCCGTCGCCATAATATAAGCCCTGTCGCCAGACGACAAAATTTTTGCCAAGCGACAGAGCCATATCATTGGCGACAGGCTCTGTTTTCTAGACTCTAGTTCCTAAATGCCTTAGCAGCTTTCTGTGTTCTTAGAATTTTCCAGTTTTCGTAGTATTACTTCGATTTTAGTTGGGAAAGATATTCCTCAAATTTCCTATGTGTAAAATCCTATGTTTTTTACTCATTATAGATGATCTTTCCAATAAGAACCTTTTTTATGCATATGACAATAATGTTAATCAAAATTACGCACATGAAATACTTAGAACTTTTCGAGCCTCATTCACTAATTCTAAATCATTGCCAAAATAAATTTAGGAATTAAAATAGAAATCCTCCCCAGTGGAGTCGCAAAAAACTGTAGGGAATATTTCAAGCATTACCCCAAACTTGAACCCCACTGTGATCATACACTTAAGCATGGTGGCGTCCAAAGGGAAGGAAGCTAGAGCAAAATATTCGCCAATAAGTTTTAGGAACTTGTAAACCGTTCACTAGGTGAAGGTTACACCCCTTAACGATCCATGAGATCGTCAACTCCAATAGGTCTGGAACCAAAACTGGAAGTTCGAGGATGAAGGTACAAATCCATTCTAAAACGATCCATGAGATCGTCAACTCCAATAGGTCTGGAACCAAAACTGGAAGTTCGAGGATGAAGGTACAAATCCATTCTAAAAGATATTGAACCTGCCCTAATAATATGCCTCTACTTTATCCTACTCGTATTCATGTGCGCTTTCTTACTAACAAGCAATCAGTAGGTTTACCCTAAACCTGTTTATCTATGTTGGTTGAATAATAATGCACAACTAAATCTATTATTGGCAATCGCTTGAATTATAATCAAATTAACCCTAAACAAGATTATTAATTATCTTATTAAGCGTGATTACAAGTACAATTTCCCTTTAAACATGCATAAAAGGTGTGATCAAGCAATAACAATATACTTCCTCCGTTTTCTTTTACTTGCAACACTTCCCTAAAAAGGAAATGTCACAATACTTGCAACACACTATAAAAGGAAAGTTACTTTAGGGAAAAACTATACTATTTCCCTTATTTAAATCACATGGTCCACTAAATTACACTCCTAACAACCACTCATCCTATTTTGAAGTTTATTATATCATGTAAACTCCACATTTCTTAATTACCGCGCTAAAGAGTGTGATGCATATAAAAGAAAACGGAGGAAGTATATATATATATCAAGCAACATAATAATAAATAAATAATAATCATAATCATTATAATCATAATTAAAATAATCATGTTAAAGCATAATAATAGCAAGATCTTAGGCATGATACTAACAAGATTAATAATAAATCCTATCATGTCAATAAACAATAAAGAACAAAGCTTTAACCCTAACATGATACTAACATGCTATTAAGAATGAAAATAGGAAGCATCATAGAAATCATAATTGATATAATTAAGAAACTTATTCTTACCCTAAACATCATACTAAGAAAAGAACCTAACATGATACAAGGAATAAACCTAAACATGATTTCTATATCATAATATCAATAAAACAATTAAAGCACTTACTTGGATGCCTCGTACTTTTTTATAATAACAAAATACACACGTTAGTAACTTCAAGGAAAATATTAAAACAAAACAATTAAATTAAATAATTTAAATAGAGATTTAAGAAAGTTTAGACAAGATTTGGGACCAAACCCTCAGAAATATCAAACCTTTCACGTCTAGGGCGAAGGCAACTTCGAACTTGGCTAGGTGTGTCTAGATCTTGTGAATGCGGAATTTTGTTTAAAAGGGTTGGTTTAGAAAGAGAGAGAGAGGATCAAGAAATTCTTGATAAGAGTTGATGATTAAAAACAGAGGTCTAAGGACGTTATTTATAATGAAATAGTCCGAAATTGATAAAAAGAATCAGAGTTCGAAAACACGCCTCTGTCGCCAACAACAGTATTTATCGCCGCGCGACAGGGTCTGTCGCCAGGCGACAGCCGGTCGTTTGGTGACGCATAAGGTTTTTCCACGCGTTTTCACTTTTTGAAAAAATAAGTCGTAAAAGTCCGTACGAAGGGTAAAATAGTAATTTCACATAAAATACTTCTTTTTATTCCAAATAAAACTCATAAAACATTATTATCAATCCTAATCCCATTAGGATTCAAAAAAACCTTCTAGAAGATTCTAGAAGACTATAATCAATACTAATTTCATTAGGAATGATAATTCATAATAGGCCCTCCTCTAGATCATTGGGACGCATATAAGAACCAAACCGAGCCCAGTTTAGTAATTTGGCCATAACTTCCTCATTATTCATCGAAAATGGGATTATAATATATCGTTGGAAAGCGAGCCCTATCCAATTACACCATTATTGGACCCATGTTATGGACCAAACTAAACTGGATTGGCTATTTTCATAAAATAGAGCAGGTTTTCGAAAACAAAATGAAAGATTTTAAATAAAAACTAACCACAACATTCGACTTTCCACACTTTCACTTCATTTGATTATGATTCGACGCGAAAGATATTGATCACCAGATTTGGTTTTGGGGAGACACAAATGGGTATGTACAGTAGCAAAAGCTCTTTATGATTGGATTAATTGATGCATTGATGATTGATTATTATGTTTTACCCTGGAATGTTATTTATTTGTGAACTTATGCCCTAGGTCTTAATTCATTGATTTCTCTTTACCCTTAATCTCCGTAGTTTAGTTTCCTATTCATATTATTAATTTGTTACTGTAGACACCCATTTGTGTCTCCCCAAAACCAAACCCGGTGATGAGTACCTTTCGCGTCGAATCATAATCGAATGAAGTGAAAGTGTGGAAAGTCTAGTGTTGCGGATAGTTTTAATTTCTTTTCTCTTCTCTCTATTTTTTAAAAACATATTTTAAGAAAAACAGCCAATCCAGTTTGGTTGGTCCATGATATGGGTCCAATAGTAGTGTAGTTGGATGGGGCTTGACAAGAGCTTTCCAACGATATATTATAAGTCTAATTCCGATGAATATTGAGGAAGTTATGGCCAATTTACTAAACTGGGCCAGGTTTGAGCCTTATGTGCGGCTCAATGATCTAGGGGAGGGCCTAATATAGATTTATCATTCCTAATGCAATTAGGAATGGTTTAAGTCTTCTAGATTCTTCTAGAAGGTTCTTTTCATTCCTAATTCAATTAGCATTGATAAATTGACTTTTGTTGACTTTTCAGAGTTTTAATTAAAATTAAAGAGCGTTTTTGAGAAAAATACGATTTTATCTTCCTGTACGGCAATTTTTATCTGATTTAAAGAAAACGCGTGATTTTCTGAATCAGCGCCAAACGCCAGCTGTAGCGCCTGGCGCTAGCGTTGGCGCCTGGCGCTAATGTTGGCGTCCGGCGCCAATAGCCAGGGTTGGCGCTAATTCAATTTTGTGTGCGCCAGATTCTGTTTTGATATTTTATCTTTTTGGTTGATTTTCTTTATAAATAACGTCGGAAAAACTCCGTTTTCGATAACCAGTTTTAATGAATTCTCTCTCATTCTCTTCAATAACCAGTTTTTCACGAACTCTCATTAAGATTCTCTTGATTACTCTCTCTCTTTTCTAAACTAGCTTCTCTAAAAATATAAAAATTCTGCACTCATTAGATCTAGATACACCTAGCCAGATTCAAAGTTGCCTTCCCCCTAGACGTGCAAGGTTTAATTTCTGAGGGTTTGGTCCCAAATCTCTCTTTCCATTATTTAATTTAATTGTTTGTTTATTACTTTCTTTGAAGTTACTAACGTGTGTATTTTGTTATTAGAAAGAGGTACGAGGCATCAAAGTAAGTACTTTAATGGTTTTTATTGATGTTATGATATAGAAATCATGTTTAGGTTGTTATTATGATATTCCTAGTATCATGTCCAGGGAAAATTTAATATTAAGTTTGATTGTTATGATGCCTTTTATGTTCTTCCTAATAATTATGATTGTTAGTATCATGTTAGGGTTAAATATATGATTTTTATTCCTTAGTGACATGCTAGGGTTTGTTATTAATCTTGTTAGTATCATGCCTAGGATCTTGCTATTGTTATTATGCTTTAACATGAACATATTTATTTTTATGATTATTTTTATAATTGTTATAATAGTTGTTATTATAATTATTATGATTATAATTATTATTATTTTGATGATTATTATTATGTTGCTTGATATATATTTATTGTTATTGCTTGATCACACCTTTTATGCATGTTTAAAGGGAATTTGGTACTTGTAATCACGCTTAATAAGATAATTAATAATCTTGTTAGGGTTAATTTGATTATAATTCAAGTGATCGCCAATAATAGATTTATTTGTGCATTATATTCAACCAACATAGATAAACAGGTTTAGGGTTAATCCTAATGATTGCATGTTAGTCAAAAGCGCACATGAATACGATCAGAATAAAGTAGAGGCCTATTATTAGGGCAGGTTCAATCTCTTTTAGGTTGGATTTGTACCTTCATCCCCGAACCCTTATTTGGTTCAAGACCTTATGGAGTTGACAATCTCTTGGATGTTAAGGGGTGTAACCTTCACCCTGTGAACGGTTTATAAGTTCCTAAAACTTGTTGGCGACTCTTTTGCTCTATCTGCTTTCCCTTTGGACGCCACCGTACTTTAGTGTATCATCACAGTGGGGTTCAAGATAGAGGATTAATGCTTGAAATTATTCCCTACAGTTACTTAATAATTTAGATTGCTTTAATTAATTAGGAATAGAAAGACCAGTTTCCCTGTGGATTCGACCCTACTTCCCTATCTGCATTAGTTAGAGGATTTAGGAATTAATTTTGATTGGTAATAAAACTTAAGCTTGTCAAATTTTGGCGCCGTTGCCGGGGAAACGGTTTTATTTTTATTTCTTATTGTTTTCTGTAGTCTAGGTTATTTCTTCTTGTCTTAGAGAACGTTAGTTCTTTTAGGCAAGTCTCATATTTGCTTTTTAGTTCTTTGTTTATGCCTAGGTATTCTAGATCAGGTTATATCCCATTCGATCTTGAGATCGAACGCTCTTTCCATAGACAAAAAAAAATTTACTGGAAAATCTTGGGGGGTTCTGGGAATAAAAATAATCGCCGAGACCCTCCAACTGATTCTAGTGAATCAGAGGTACCGTTAGATTCAGAATCAGAGATGGCGACACCTAAGAAGCTCAGTGATTATTCGCAGCCGACGCTTATAGATTTTCTACACCTTACTCCCACTCCGGCTCTTGATGGGGTACAATTCGAGATTAAACCTCAATTTATCATGATGATAGAAAGGAAGCAATTCAGTGGAGCTAAGGGTGAAGACCCAAATCTTCATATTGCAGACTATTGTCAATATTGTAATACCATCAGGCAAGCTGGGGTCACAGAAGACCAAATTAGGGAGATTCTCTTTCCTTTTTCTTTATGTGGAAAAGCTAAATTATGGTATAATGGATTAAATAGAACTTCACTTGGTAGAACTAACTACGAGACTCTAGTTTTAAATTTCTATAATAAGTATTACCCTGCAGAGCAGATAGCTTTGCTAAAAAGCGCAATTCAAAATTTTGCCCAGAAGCCAGATGAAACTTTGTATAAGGCTTGAGAAAGATTTAAAGATCTGCAGAGGGAGTGTCCCCACCATAATTTAGCACAGTGGAAGTTAATCTAAGCCTTTTACAATGGGATTGGAAATTCATCTAGAACAATATTGGATTCTGCAGTTAATGGGAGGTTTATGAACCATAATGTTGATGATGCAGGTCAAGTTATCGAAAATATGGCAATCCACAATTCCCAATATGGGAATCCTAGAGGCTTTTCTAACAAAGGGAAACATAGTGTCGACTCTGAATCCTTTTTACAAGCTCAATTAACCTCTATTTGCCAAAAATTAGATAAACTTAGTACTGCAAATATAGCTAACGTTTCTGCAATTAATACTAATGCTAATGAGGCTTTCTGTGTAAACTGTGGAATTGTAGGTCATTGGGAGCAAGATTGCAGGAGTTCCGTGGAGCAAGTCAATGCCTTTCAAGCTTATAGGTAGAATGATCCATACTCCAACACCTACAATCCTAGGTTCCGGAATCATCCATATCTTTCTTATCGGAGCACCAATGTTCAAAATCCGCCACTTCCATAACAATCACAGGCGCCACAACAACCACAGCAGAAATAATACCACCCCAATGCTGGCCAGAAGAACCAACCACAACAACCCTTCTTATCTTCTAACCTTGCTTTAGCATAATTAGAGCAATGTTGGCTAGTATGCAAAAGCACATGGAGAGTAGAGATGCTCAAATTGATTCTATCATAGCACATAATAAAATTGTAGATAATTAAATTACGCAGATTTTTTCTACTCTACAAGCCCGTCAACAGGGAGCTCTGCCAGCACAGCCAACCAGGCCTACAGATCAAGCTTTCGTAATTACTCTAAAGAGTGGTTCACACTATGAAGGGCCCCCTATGCCCAGAGATGATGAACCTGTTTTAATGAATAATGCTAATCTTGATTCCATTAAACCTGATAATGTTGCTAATATCCCTACACGGCTAAAGAGTAGTACTAATATTTCTGATAATACATTGCAGGGTATAACTCCAAGGAAGGTAGCAGCTCCAGATAAGAGCAGCAATGCTCCACTGCCGGTTATCAAACTTCCATTCCACAATCGTCACTTAAAAACAAATTTGGATAAGCAGTTTGGTAAGTTTCTGGAGATGGTTAAACATTTGCAGGTAACAGTTCCATTCACATAACTAATTGTAGACACTCATTGGTGTCTCCCCGAAACCAAACCCGGTGATGAGTACCTTTCACGTCGAATCATAATCAAATGAGGTGAAAGTGTGGAAAGTCTAGTGTAGCGGATAGTTTAAATTTTTTTTCTTTTCTCTCTGTTTTTGAAAACCTATTTTAAGAAAACAGCCAATCCAGTTTGGTTGGTATATGGCAAGGGTCCAATAATAGTGTAGTTGGATGGAGCTTGAAAAGAGCTTTCCAACGATATATTAAAAGCCCGATTCCGATGAATAATGAGAAAGTTATGGCCAAATTACTAAATTGGGCCCGGTTTGAGCCTTATATGCGGCCCAATGATCTAGAGGAGGGCCTAATATGGATTTATCATTCCTAACGCATTTAGGATTGGTTTTAGTTTTCTAGATTCTTCTAGAAGGTTGTTTTCATTCCTAATTCAATTAGCATTGATAAATTGACTTTTGTTGTCTTTTTAGAGTTTTAATGAGAATAAAAGAGTGTTTTTAAGGAAAGTACGATTTTGCCCTTCTGTACGGCTAAATTTTATCAGATTTTTGAAAACGCGTGAAAAAGTTAATTAGCGCCTAACGCCAGACATTAGCGCCTGGAGCTAATGCTTGGCGCCTAGCGCTAACTTCTTTTTTCCTCGTCGAAGCTCTGATTTGTTTTTCTATCTTTTTGACTGATTTTCTCTATAAATAGCCTCCTAAAATCTCCGTTTTTCATCACCAATTCGCATAAAATTCTTATATTCTTTAATTCTCTTCCCTCTCGAAGCTAAAGCTCTCTCTCTCTCTTTTCTAAACCAACCTTTTTATACAAAATTCCGCATTCACAAGACCAAGAGACACCTAGCATTGTTCGAAGTTGCCTTCGCCCTAGACGTGAAAGGTTTTAATTTCTGAGGGTTTGGTCCCAAATCTCTCTTTCAATTAATTAATTTAATTATTTGATTAATATTTTCCTTGAAGTTACTAACGCGTGTATTTTGTTATTAGAAAGAGGTACGAGGCATCAAAGTAAGTGCTTTAATGGTTTTTATTGATATTATGATGTAGAAATCATGCTTAGGTTGTTATTATGATTTCTAGCGTCATGTTAGGGTGTTTTGATCTTCCTAGTATCATGTTTAGGGTAATAACTAAAAAATCCTAATGTCAAGTATGATTAAAAGTATGATGCCTTTTATATTCTTTCCTAATATTTATGATTGTTAGTATCATGTTAGAGATAAATATTTGATTTTTATTGTTTAGTGACATGCTAGGGCTTGTTATTAATTTTGTTAGTATCATGCCTAGGATCTTGCTATTAATATTATGCTTCAACATGATTATTTTAATTATGATTATGATGATTATGATTGTAATTTATTATCATTATTATGTTGCTTGATATTTATTATTTATTGCTTGATCACACCTTTTATGCATGTTTAAAGGGAATTTGTACTTGTAATCACTCTTAATAAGATAATTAATAATCTTGTTTAGGGTTAATTTAATAATAATTCAAGTGATTGCAATAATAGATTTATTTGTGCATTAATATTCAACCAACATAGATAAACAGGTTTAGGGTTAATCCTAATGATTGCATGTTAATGAGAAAACGCACATTAATACGATCAGAATAAAGTAGAGGCCTATTATTAGGGCAGGTTCAATCTCTTTTAGGTTGGATTTGTACCTTCATCCCCGAACTACCAGTCATGGTTCCAGACCTATTGGAGTTGACGATCTCCTGGATCATTAAGGGGTGTGACCTTCACCTCGTGAACGGTTTACAAGTTCCTAAAACTTGTTAGGACTCTTTTGCTCTATCTTCTTTCCCTTTGGACGCCACCGTAATTTAGTGTATGATCACAGTGGGGTTCAAGCTCAGGATAATTCTTAAAATATTCCCTACAGTTTTTGGCCACTCCACTGGGGAAGATTTCTATTTTAATTTCTAAAATTTATTTTGGCAATGATTTAGAATGAGTGGATGAGACTAAAAAATATCTAAGTATTTTATGTGCGTAATTTTGATTAACATTATTGTCATATGCATAAAAAAGATCTCATTGGAAAGACCATCCGTAATGAGTTGAAAACATAGGATTTTTACACGTAGGAAATTTGAGGAATATCTTTCACAACTAGCACCGAAATAATGCTGCGCGAAACTGGAAAATTTTATCGAGCACCGAAAGCTGTTGAGGCATGTAGGAACTAGCATCAGCGAACAAAATCTAGCGCCAACAATTTGACGTTAAAGCCAGGCGACAGCTTCTGTCGCTAGGCGCTAAAGCCAAATTGTGGCGCTGGCCTCTGTTTGCTGGCGCCATGTTCTTCCAACTCATATGTGTTCTACATATGGACATAACCCCCTAGGAATTCATGCTCCATCTACCTGATTGAACGCTCTGAGCAACAAAGGGTACATCCGAGAATGTTGAATTCACCAAACCATGGAAGCGAGTTTTTATAAACTAGCGGTGTCCCATCCACTCACGCCAACCCTTCACGGTTAGGCTTCCGCGCGGTGCATCCGGACAATTAACCATGGACCCTCTATTGACTAACCCATATCCCGAACTTTAAAGAACTAGAGCCATGGTTAGGTTGCAAACTCATTGCATCATGTTGTGCGTACTTGACTAATTGTGCATTATTGGTTGTGTATAATCTATGTATTTTTCCTAACCGTTTGTTTGACTTGTGCTAAGAGTAAATAAATTGATTTTTGACTAAAAAGAACATTGCCTAATTAATTAAATAATTAATCTGAGTAATTAAAGTTTAATAATTTAATCAGAGTTGACTTAGTACGACTTTAGGCATACCATGTAGAGTAATAATACCGAAAGCAGTTCCAGATCGACGTTCCAGCAATGGCACCAAGATTTAAACTGCAGCGCCTGTGGAGTGTAGCGCCTGGCGATAGTCCTGCCGTCTGGCGCTACACTGCAAAGAGAGGCGCCAGTCTTGTCGTTTTGGCGACAGTTCGGTTTGTTGCTCGAGTCGTCACCTTATGTCTAATTGAGCAGTTTTCTAGTCTATTCAGTTAATTTTTACTGGTAATAGTACCTTGTTAATAATCTAGTCTAAGCACTAAGTCCCATGGTCTTACACAAGAGTCAAAGCATGTCACTTACACTCACCATATAAAGCACAAACTAATGTACACTTTGACCATGTCTAAGGGAGTCTTGTATGCGCGTATTTTTTCCGTCATTTTTTTAGGGGGGTAAGTCGGATATTAATCCTCCAATTAAACCACTTGTTTGAACCCTATACTTAACTCCCAAAAATATATACCTTATTTTTGCCAAAAATATGCACCTATTTTTGCTTTTTTGTTTATCAAACCGTAAAGTTAAAGTCAATTTGAGTCAAGTAATAAAACAAAAATGGTTTAATTTACAGCGCGTGGTTAAGAAAGGAAGGGCGTTTGATCAAAGACAACCTTCTTATTCGAGTCCAACTTTTCGACAAACCGATTGCTCGTAAAAGGAAAGCTAAGACAATAATGGAAACTCAAGAGGAAGTCAATGAGCTCAGGAACCAAATGATTACTGTGACTAAGGCGTTAAAGGTTCTAACCCTCAAGATTGATGATCCTGTGAAAAAACAATAGATGGACCTCATGCAAGAGAGTCTGAGCAAACTTTCTAGTGACTATAAGTTTCAAGGAATTAGCTCACAAGGGTTCTCGGTGGACAAGGATCTTCTTCCGCAGAAGTTCAATGCCAATGACATCCCAAAATTCAAAGCGACTGACAACCCTTATTTTCATTTAAGAGCCTTCGAAACAATAATGAGTATTAAAGGTATCCACAAGAAAGTGTTTCCCTCCTTGTTTTCACTATCTCTCGAAACCGTTTGCCAACAATGGTTCTTTTCTCTTAAGAAAGAAAGAACCTCTACTTGGGAGTCCATAGTTAACTCTTTCATTGATAGATACAAGTGCAATATTCAAGTTGAGACTGACTATAGGGAACTTGAAATCCTCACACAAAAAGAGAATGAATGTTTCACCTCTTTCTACAACAAATGGAGAAAGACCTCTACTAAAATGATCGAGGTGCCAAGTGAAAAAGAATCTATGAGGTTATTCATCAAAAACCTTCAAGGGAAGTACTCCAAGCATCTCAAATACCAGAATAATCTCCATACCTTCAAGGCCGTCTATGACATTGGAATCAATATTGAAGACGACCTGGCTAAACTAAAAGCTGCTAACAGTAACTCCAACAGTGGCTGGAAAGGCAAGAAGAACGACAATCCTTCTTCTTCCAAAACCACCCACTCAAACAATGTTAGTACTTTTAACTTAAGTGAAGTCCTTGCTATGAATAATCAAGTACAAAAGAAACCATTTAGGAGGAACTTTACTCCTATAGGTATGAGTTATGACACCGCATTTGACCGATTAAATTCAGAAGGTCTTATAACTCCTATTGGGTCATTCGGGGACCCACCGGTCGAGAAGAGAACGACTAATTGGAACCTTAATGCACATTGCAAGTACCACCAAGGTAGGGGCCATCTTACCGAGAATTGTTGGAAGCTTAAGGAAGCTATCTAAGACTTAATCGACAATAACAAGCTACCATTGCCTCCTGCCAGTAAGAAGCCGAGTATTGATAGTGCACCGCTCGCTCACTCCTTAGCCATCTCTGATGAAGAAAACAAGGTTTATCCCTCATTTCTCATCAAACTTGTTGAAGAAATCCATGCTATTGAAGATGAAGAAGAGATTTTTTTCGAAGCCATGGATGATTTTCCAAAATTAGCAAGTAAAAAGGATGTACGGTTGCTTACATTATCCATGTTAGAAGTGTTGGGGCTATAAGAGAGGTTAGGTGAGGAACATTTGGAGGAGGGGGGGACCAAACTTGCTCCCCACTCCCTCTCCCAAAAACCGCCACCTCATGCATCAAGCTACCCCTCACAATGCTCCACATGGCACCACACTTGGGCCCCAAGGCAACCCAAGGTGGGCTACCATGTGTGGCTGCCAGCAGGCCCAGCACAAGCGTGCGGGCTGTTTGGCGCTGTTGGCCCAGCATGCCCAGCACTGCTTGTGCGGGCTGCCTGGTGCTGCTGGCCTAGCACGCCCAGCACTTGCGTGGGCTGCTTAGCGCACTCGGCCAGCAAGCCGCGCATTAATGATTCGGGTTGGCCCAGCATAGCTAGCATTGGTGCGCTAGCACGCACCAGCCAGCCTAGGCTCGGCTTGGTGCGCATGCTAGCAACCATGCTATACCAAATGCCCCTAGCACTTGGTTTGCTCGGGGCATTCCGATGCTAGGGGTATTTTGGTCTTGTTGATTTATTATTTTTGTGTCCCGTCTTTTATTATTTTGACTTGAGTTCCGACGCTCGGTTTCGACGCTCTAAGCTTGAATTTCCGACGTCTAAATATTTAATACTCAGGCGACGAATTAATTTCTTCCGAATTAATTCGTCGAGTCGGATCGTATATTTGCTAGGGTGTGACCCGAAGGGTTCAGTCAAGATTAAGCTATAATATTAATTATACATTAATAATACTGATCGGAAGCGGCCTCCACCCAGGCATTCCGATCACTTGACCTTGCTGATTATATTAGCTTTCTAATAATTCGAAACCCGCTATCATAATAATACACTTGTTCGAAGGACACCATTCCTTTCAATCTCCCACTTGCCCTTCCGAACAAGTGCACATTTAGTGTACATCCTTTTTCCTATGTCACTTAATGTCTCTTCATGAACTATAAGGTAAGATTATTATGTCATCCTTATTACGTCCAGAAGTGTTTCTCGATTCCGAGTCCGACTGTCAATAAACAGATGATTTCTAAAATCCATCCGAGCACGACCATGCATTTTACTATCTCGCTCTACGAGAGGCCTTGTATACAACAAAGACATCTTCCCTATTTTAGTAGGGGGACATTCCCAGTCTTGTAATATAGCTCCTCTTACTGAGAGTACCTAGCCCCCTGAGTGTTGCCGTTATAATCTCCTATTACGGCAGACGTTTGACAACATCAAAACGGACTAGTACTCAAACAAGAGAACTCACAATACTCATGGTCAAGGAAATAGGTTCCGATAGCCATAATGAGAAGTATACTTATGACGAGTTTTTTTAATCTCTTAAAGTATTCTTAGAGGTCGATCCAGTATGGTTCTATACCAATACCTGTGCAAATGATTTATGACAATCATGTCCTCGTAGCACAAGAAACAATGCTATAAATCAAACTACACACTGATCTCAATTGGTCATTAATCGTCCATCGTTTAAATGACCTCGATTAGGGATAATTTTCTATTATAATATTCAATGTTCACTTAATAGGTGTTTCCTTATCAAGAGTGGTCTTGATACCCTATTTTGAATATTTCAAGAATCGAATGGACTAATTATTTAATCCTAAACCACAATTAAATAGCAAATGGAGTAATAAAATATTGCATGAAATTTATATTACTCCAAAACTTGAATGATTTTTCTTAGTGTCTTACATTAAGAGTTCAAAAATTTAACTAAAACACTTAACAGGGAAATTAAAGCCAGTTTCCTACATGCCTGATTCCCATTGCCTCAACTTGCTTGTTGTGCTTCACTTGAGGCAAAGCTTTAGTAACTGGATCGGCTATGTTGTCATCCGTTCCAACTTTGCAAATCCTGATTTCACCTTCTGATTTCCATTCTCGAATCATGTGAAACCGCTGTTTGACATGTTTGACTTTTTAATGTTCCTTTGGCTCTCTGGCCTGAGCAATAGCTCCATTGTTGTCACAATAGAGAGCTATTAGACACTTTATGGAGGGTACAACATCAAGTTCACCAATGAACTTACGAATCCAAACAGCCTCCTTAGCTGCTTCTACAGGTGCTAAGTACTCGGCTTCAGTCGTAGAATCTGCAGTTGTACTCTTCTTGGCACTTTTCCAACTAAACGCTCCTTCATTCAGATAGAACACATATCCAGATTGCGATTTGAAATCGTCTATGTCTGCCTGAAAGCTTGTGTCGGTATAACCTTTAACAACTAATTCTTCTGAACCACCATATACCAGGAATTTATCCTTGTTCCTTTTCTGGTACTTTAGGATATTCTTGGCCGCAGTCCAATGGGCCTCTTCTGGATCTGATTGGTAACGGCTCGTAGCAATCAAGGCATGCGATACATCTGGCCTAGTACATATCATGGCATACATGATTGATCCAATAAGCGAAGCATATGGAATTAGATTCATTCTTTCCTGCTCATCAAGTGTCTGTGGACACTGCTTCTTGCTCAGGGTTATGCCATGTGACATTGGAAGGTGACCTCTTTTGGCCCCTTCCATGCCAAATCGAGCAAGTACCTTATCAATATAAGTACTTTGACTCAATCCAATCATCCTTTTTGATCTATCCCTATAGATCTTGATGCCTAGTATGTATTGAGCCTCTCCTAAGTCTTTCATTGAGAAACATTTTCCAAGCCAGGCCTTTACAGACTCTAACAACAAAATGCTGTTTCCAATGAGAAATATGTCATTGATATATAAGACTGAGAAGGCGATGTCACTCCCACTGACCTTCTTTTAAACACAAGATTCAGCTAGATTTTTGATAAAACCAAACTTACCAATGGCTTCATCGAATCGCAGATTCCAACTTCTGCTAGCTTGCTTTAGTCCATAAATGGACTTCTTAAGCTTACAAATCTTCCCAACATTGTTTTGGTAGATAAAACCTTCTAGCTGTGTCATGTACACAATTTCTTCCAAAATACCATTTAAGAAGGCGGTTTTGACGTCCATTTGCCATATTTCATAGTTGTAATATGCAGTAATCGCTAGGAGGATCCGAACGGATTTAAGCATTGTTACCGGTGAAAAGGTTTCATTGTAATCAATACCATGAACTTGTCTATAACCTTTTGCCACCAATCTATCTTTGTAAATGAATACATTTCCATCTTTGTCGGTTTTCATCTTGAAAATCCATTTGCATCCGATAGGTGTATAACCTTCGGGTAAGTCAACCAAGTCCCAGACTTGATTTTCAAACATGGAATCCATTTCAGATCTCATGGCCTCATGCCATATAGCAGAGTCGGTGCTTGCCATCGCTTGCTTATAGGTTGCGGGTTAATCTCCATCCATAATTAGGATGTTGTAAGCGTGGCTCGAAGTGCGCCTACGTTAAAGCATGTGGTGAATATGCTTGGCACTCATAGGAAGTGGGAATTGACATATACGATTAGGGACAAGGAAAGTAGGGAGCCGCCAACAAGTTTTTAAGGAACTTGTAAATCGTTCACGGATCATAAAAGGCAGCCACGATTAAAGGGACAACGATAGGCAACAACGATTGACCCGTGAAGGTTACACCCCATTCATAATCCATGAGATTACTAACTCCATATGGTTCAGAACCACGAAAGGAGGATCGGGGATGATGGTACGAAGTGAGTCATTGGAGTTACATTCGCCCGTATTGGCCTCTACTCGATTCTTATTGTGAAAAATGATTCATGCGATCTCAAAGGCATACAAACAAAGATTCAATTTGCTCCAAACTATTATTATGCTAAATTGGTTGAATATTGATGCAAAACATAATTCTATAAAATTTGTGATCACTTGAATTAACAACAAGATTAAAAAGGAACCTAAAACGGTTGTCCAAATTATCTTATTAGGCGTGATTTTCAATTACATATTCCCTTTAAACATGCAATATAGCGATCATAAAAATAATAGAATAAACATTGATATTGGAAGCAATTCAACAATAATAGTGTTAGTCAAATCAAATATAAAATTAACCCTAATCATGATACTAGAAATATTAAAATAAAAATAAGAGTAATTAAGTGATTAATTACTCACTTTTCGCGTTTCCTTGAAATTGCTACATCATGAATAAATTGTTAGTAACTTCAATAAAATATAAAGCAAATGAAAATTAAATTAAATAAATGTAGATTTGATTTGGTCCAAACCCTCAGTTAATTATAACTTTCACACCTTGGTTAAAGTATAGAACTTTGGGTATTGTATGAACTCCTTGGAGTGCTTAGGGGAAGTATTTTGAGAGAATAGGGTGGCTAGTGTTTAGGCTAAAGAGAGAGAAGAGAATTATTTTGTGATCAACCTTGTTGATGATTGGAAAAGGGGAGATATGACCTCTATTTACAGAGAAAAAAGAAGGTCGAAGAATCAAGAAAAGATAAGAATTCGAATGAGATAAAACTCATGCGATAGACAACAGTTTTTGCGGTTTTTATTTTTATCATATCTTTTGATCCAGAAATCGGAATAAGATGTATAAGATATCGTTGGAAATCTCTTGAATTCTAACTTCTAACCCAATTATAATCAGATTAAAATATTTTGTAGAATAAAATATATGGCCGAAATAGTGAGACGGTGTCAGTTTTGGATAGAGTTTGACATTTTATTCATATCTTTTCCGTTATAGCTCGGAATTGATATTATAAAATATCATTGGAAAGATAATTTCAAGGGCTATCCAACCGTATAAAATTTAAATAAAAAATATGAGGCACGAAAATAATATCTGTCTATCTTTGAACATCTTTCAATTCAGATAGAATTAGGACTTTCAAAAAAAGGAGTTTTATTCAATTTCAAACCCTTTAATCTTATCTTTTTAAAAATGATAATTAAGATATTTTAGAAACTTATAGAATCCTCCAATTAATCCTAATTGGTTTAGGAATGGGATTAAATAATTTGGACCCTCCACATGATCATTGGGTCGTAGGTAAGGTGGCTTAGGTTCGGTTTGGGCTCAGTTTAATATTTTGGTCATAACTTATTCGTTACAACTCAGATTTGGGCTTATAATATATCGTTGGAAAGATCTTTTAAAGACCCATCCAACTATTCAATAATTGGAACCATATTATGGACCAAAATAAATTGGATTAAACGCTTTTATAAAAAGGACACGAAATGAATGATTTTAAAGGACACGAAATGAATTATTTTGGGTTTAAAGGCACGAAAAGAGGAAAATAAGTTATGATTTGGGGAAATGGGCTAAAAGTTGGGTTTTTTTTATGAAATAAAAATATGGATTTAAGCACTCAAAGTTTAAATACTAAACCCGACCAATAATGGCGGTGAAAGGTTGTTCATCATCAGGTTTGGTTTTGAACAGATGTCCTCTAATATCTCGGTTAACACTAAACCAAGATATCAATCAGGTTGAGATCTCGGCCTCTGAGACCTACGTAGGGTAATGGATTGAGCATTTGCATTGTCGGTTTGACTTTGCACATTTTGATCATTTTAACCTGCGTCAACAGATGTTGTTTGAGCACTTTGACTGTCATTCTGATTTTGTTGCTCATCCTCACGAACTTCGTCGAGTTCGATTTTCCTCCCACTTGTCACTTTGGAAAGGTGTTGCTTCTTAAAAAAGACACCATCGCGAGCAACAAACACTTTGTTCTCCGATTTGTTGTAAAAGTAATACCCTTTGGTTTCTTTTGGGTAGCCCACAAAGTAAACTTGTCAGATTTGGGATGAAGTTTGTTAGAAATCAATTTCTTGACATATGCTTCGCATCCCCATATCTGTAGAAAAGACAACCTAGGAGGTTTCTTTGTCTATAATTCATATGAAGTCTTTTCTACAGCTTTTGATGGTGCACGGTTCAGCGTTAGTGCCGCAGTTAGAAGTGCGTGTCCCCGGAAAGAGATAGGAAGATCACTAAGACCCATTGTTGATCATACCATGTCCAACAAGGTTCGATTTCTCCTTTAGGATACTTCGTTCCATTGAGGAGTTCCTGGAGGTGTCAATTCTGAAACTATATCTTTTTCTTTTAGATAGTCATCGAATTCTTAGCTCAAGTATTCACCACCTCAATCCGATCGAAGGGCTTTGATTTTCTTGCCAAGCTGATTTTCAACTTCACTCTGAAATTCTTTGAACTTTTAAAGTGATTCAGATTTATGTGACATTAGGTAGACATTACCATATCTACTATAGTGATCTGTGAAGCTGATAAAATATCGATGTCCATTTCTTGTGGTAAAGCTCATTGGTCCACACACATCAGTGTGAATTAGACCTAATAAGTCTCCTGCCCTTTCTCCTAGCTTGGAGAATGGTTGTTTAATCATCTTTCCTAATAAACATCCCTTGCAATTCTCAAACGATTCTAAATCAAATGAGTCAAGAACACCTTCTTGTAGAAGTCTCTTGATGCGTTTGATGTTAATGTGGCCAAGACGACAATGCCACAAGTAAGTTTGGTTTGACTTCGTGGTCTTAGCTCTTTTGGTATTATCATAAACAATTTTGTCTAAACACACAAAAGGTGTAATTTCCATAAATATAAACAAGACATTTAAAAAAAAGGTCTTGTGATCAAGGTTTAAAATGACGTCCAACGTCGCAAGATCAAAGTATGGTAGATAAAACTTAACAAGTTTTAGAATTTAGACAAAATACATGAGATTACAAGCTTTCTTTGGATAGATTTTCTTCATCTTCCACTTGTGTACTCATGACCACTTAAAAAACATTGCTCATTTCGTTCCTGAAATAAGAGCATAAAATGAGTCAATTTTTTTTCAGTATCTAATACCTTATAAATTACTTATTTTCAAGTGTGTGGATGATACCTAAGATTGAGGCTATCTTTCCTCTTGCCTCATTTTCTAGATACTCGTTACATTCTCTTTTGTAGTGGCCTTGCTTACTACAATAGAAGCAGCGCATCTTTGCCTTGTTTTTGAACTCCTTTTTCTTGAGCCTTAGAGCATACATCTTGCAAGAATAGGTTTTCTAGAGCTCTTGGACAACTTCCTTGTAGAACAATTTGTTCCGATTGTTGGTAAGTCGCATCTTAATTGCAACATACCCCGAGTGGAGTGAGCTTAGAAGCATATGAGCCGCTTTCTCATCCTCCACCGGTTTACCAATCAGTTCCAGATGGTTAAATAACCTTGTCATCTTTTGTACATGGGCTTGAAGTGGCATCCAGGGTCTAAGTCTTGCACTATAGACCCTAGCCCATACTTCTTGCCTTTCTTTGCTAAGATATCCATCTTGCGGTGGCTTGATCCTCATGTTAGACAATGACCTAGTCACTTCTTCCACGAGTCCATCATAGTTGCCTTTGTCACTCTTTGTTACCCTCAAATTGACCACATCTTCTAGAGCTTTGAGAAGTGACAGGGGAATAAACGCGTCGTCAATTGTCTATCCCTAGATCAAATACAATTTATACAACCTAAACAAACCTAATACGAGTATAAGGCAAACATAGGGGTCGAACCACAGAGAACGGTAAACACCACCAAATGTTATCAACAATTAAGCTAGTCCGGAATAGGGGATAAATGAACTAAAGTCTAAAAATGCTAAAACAAGAAATAAAACATTAAGGGAAATGGTTTAGGTATAGCATTCACTTGAACATAAACAAAGGCATAGAAATTGAATTAATTATGAACTAAACATGCTCGAATATCGAAATTAAGAATCCAATCTAGCCGCCTTCCGGGGTCAATTGGCTTCTCCTAACATAGCCTCTATGCTTCCACATTAGAACCATATACTAGGAGGTACTATTAAATAACAATCGATAGTAATGAACCTTAACTAAGTCAACTTCCGTTTCTTGTTAGCAAAGATTCACCTTTAATCAACCAACAATGTGCACTTGCAAGAAGATTAAAGAATATCAAGCATATAAAGACTTTAATCACAAATAAATCAATTCTAAGCCCTAGAACATGCTCAAGGTCCAACTACACCACAACCATCCCCTTAATGGGGAAATTACTCACTAATCATGATAATAACAAGATTGATCAACAAATAATCAAGAATCAACATGATCAACAAGCAATACCAACAACTAAAATAATAATCAAAATAAACAAATAAAAATAGAGGAGAGAGAGTAAGAAATTGCTCATTAATTGAAGATGAAAGTCTACAAAGGATTGAACAAGCTCCTTCTTCAAAATCCAAGTTCATTAATGAAGAAAACCTCACTTTCTCTCTCTACCAAAGAAGACTAATCCTAACCTAACCTAAAACTAATTAGAGAGAAACTCTCCTAAAACTAATTAGAGAGTAGAATAGATAGTTATTCCATCCCCCCCCCAAACGTTCTAAAAAAGGGACTTATATAGTCCGTATAGAGTCAGCTGAGAAAAGGAGAGGTCCGACCGAACAAATGGGAAGGTTCGGCCGGACTACAGGGTAGGTTCGGCCAAACCATGGGTAGGTTCGGTCGAACCTCCCTGATCCTGGTCTGGTCGAACTCCTGTGGTTCGGCCACTCCTGCAAAACTGCCAATTTTCATCTTGCCCCTGCCTCGAAGTTCGGCCGAACCACTGAGCAGGTTCGGCCACACCTTGGTTCGGCTACACCATCAGGAGGTTCGGCCGAACCTCTTCTGAATCATGCTTCCTCTAGCTTCCTTTGAGCTTAGCTTCCTCCTCTTGAAAATCTCGATGGTTCCTACAAAGCATAAGCATGAAAAGCACAATAAGAACAAAGCGGGAAGATTAAGAAAAGGGAGGATAAAGGAGAAAGAAAAGAGAAAGCAAAGCTAAGTAAAAATGCTTAGAAAGAGGGCCAAACAAGTGCAAACGAGGGGAGAATCCTTAGAGAAAAAGGATAAAAGAGTGGCATAAATGCCACTCATCAAAATAAAGAACGAAATATAACAAATCAAAAGCAAATAAAATACGAAAATAAACTAAAAACTACGAAAAGAATTAAAACACGACAAAATTACCAAAATAAACTAGAAACTTTATTAAAGAGAAAGAAAGGAAAATAAGATAAAATAAACACGAAAATGACTCTAAAACTACTCCCTAAGAGTGACATAAATGTCACTCATCAAATTCCCCCAAGCTAGACCTTTGGTCGTCCTCGAGCAAAGCTAAGGCAAAAGAGAACAAGATGGAATTATTAAAGGCAAAAGAAACAAAATAGAAACAAAGAGAAAGAATGTACACTAACTCACTGTCGTAGGAATCACGGATGCATTTAGCGTATGCATCAAGCCCTTTAAACCCCTATGTCGCCAAAGAGGACGAGTAAGCTCTCGTGAGGGTTTCCTAAGAGCTTACCCCACAACTCTTGACGAAACATAACATTCAAGGCAAAGGTGAAATCAAGAAAACTCGAGTTTTGATATTTCAAACCAAACACAAACAATGGGCTAAATGCACAAGAATACAAACCTTAACGTAGCTAAGCAAAAGAATAGTTAAGGTTGGTACACACATAGCATGCAAAGGGTAGAGAACTTAGAGGGACTTACACTCCTCCTTATCTCCAACCAAACTCCCGCATCCTCACTAGTTTTGCATCCACATTTAAGGTGATATCTCGAGATTCCTCGAAGGAATCGGAAGAAATAATCAATGAAAAACATTTAGGCTACCCGACATCTTGGCATTGATAGCTCGCTCAATAGGTTTGGCTTAATTACCCTCCATCGGTAGTAACTAAACCACACTAAGGTCAAAAGGTCTTAAAAGGGTTGAAACGTTTAGGCTAGGGTAAAGGGTGTGGAAATAAATTTGGAAAATTGGTGGTAAACTTAGAAGTGAAGCAAGGTTGATCATTCCTCAATTCAAACTCAATAAACTACCAACTTTCAAATCAAAAATTCTAGCAACTCTTCCCCCAAGCTTATTCTTTTTCAACCAAACAACAAATATTTTTGTATTTTCTTGATATTTTCTTCCTTTTTTTTTTCATTTCTTTTTATTCTTTGCTCTCGCCTCTTTTAACTTTGAGCGGCTTTTTCTTTCATTTCCTTTATTTTCTTTTCATTTACTCAAACCATTCAACATAACAAAAATAATCTCAAGTACCAAAATTTGAGTTTTTCACTTCTTTTTCATTCTTTTTCTCACTTTCATTAACCAAAAATACAAATCAAGTCCCAAGAATGCTTCACAAAAACTAAAAAAAGTGAAAATAAAGCAAAGGTCCATTGGTTTGTAATGTGGTTAAGCCAAAGAAGGGAAAATGGCTCAAATTGGGTTACTAAATGAGCAAATGCAAAAGAAAAATAAAAGAAAAGAAAATAATAAAACAAAACAAAAATCCTAATTGCCTTTGTCTTCCCCTAGGTTGGTTCGGTCTTGATCTTGGGTAGATTAAGCCAAATTCTCGATATAAGCTAGCAATGCCAAGGATCCAAACGCCACACATGCAAGAAATGTAGAAGGCTAGAACAAAATAGACACATTCTCACAAAAATGACGGTAGTGGAGTAGCAAAAATCACCTTTAAAGCTTCAACTAGCTAGAGAGCGACAACCATCTTACCACAAACCAAGTGAGCTAAGGTCTTATAGCCCTTAAGTTCTACTACCTTGGCAATGTTATATGTGTGAACCAACCTCGACATTCAAGTGCACGGAAACCTCTAACAACTAGCAAGGAGGGTATTCTAGGTGCTAAAGCCCAATTATGTCCAAGTTTAAAACAAAACATTTTGAAACTTGCCTTGAATGCCACGGAAAGACACTATACACACAAATATTCACAAAACCAACAATACTCAAGAATGCATATGCAATAGTGCAATATGAAAGCATGATCAATCAAAACTACATATACCAAAAGTCAACTCAATAAGGCGCTCATGGCCATCCAAACATAGAAAACCAATCTCAATAATAGACTTTGGCAAGTATGAGAGAAATAAACCAAGCAATCATGAGACTATGGATTAAGAAACCACCAAGAGATATAGATAACCCCCCCAAGCTAGCGAATAGCTACTCCCCCAAGCTAGAATGGAGCATTGTCCTCAATGCTCAAAATAAAGGCACAAAGGGTGGGTGGGAGGGGAAGGAAGAAAACTAATTCACACAACAATTCATAATCATACAATCCAAATGCAATTAAGAAAGCAAATCCAAGATGAGGGAAGAAGGAAAGAGTAAACCAAATGTGAGGTGGGTGTTGAAACCCGCAATTGAGCACATTGTCCACAATTTCATCTAATTTCTCGTCTTTGTTGCTTTTCCAAATGCAAGCAATCATTGGTGTGCTTCGTCTCAAGGAGCTCAATCCAAAATCTTTGCACATGAGTATATGCATGGAGTACCTATACACATAGACAAGAGAGTAAACAAAAATGAGAAACACAAAAGAAAGAAAAAGAAAGCAATAAAACACGGGTTACTTCCCGCAAAGGCTTGCTTAACGTCCAAGCATGACCAATCTAGTAAATAACCCGACAAAGAACGCAATAACTTGTCATATGCACCGGCAAACATATCAAGAAATAGAGCATACGCGATGCTCATATGACAAGCAAACATAAAGTACAAGGAGACTTTATGCTTGAGAGAAGGGAGAAAAGAAAAAGTAAAAGAATCAAAAGAAAAATCAAGAAAATAAGAAGAAAAAGTAGAAGAAGAAAAAGAAAAATCCTCACAAAAATCTTTTTGGTTGGCATTATAACTCTTTTCTTCATCAACAATGAAAGGGTTAGGGGCTTTGGAAGCTTGAAAAGGAAGAGGATCCCTAAGAGGTTCTTTGAGAAAAGAAGGGAGGAACATAGGATAGTAGGAGATATGGTTAAACCTTTGGGAAAAAGGTGTATGAGAAAGGCAAAAAGGGGTAGCTAATCCCTCATCACAAGATCTCACATCACTAATGAGGGAATGAAAATCAATCATGGAATCCTCAAATGAAGAACCCTCATGTTCTACATCTCCCTCAAGCTCAAAAACTCCAAGGTAATCAACCTTATCCTCCTTTTCACCACAATAAACAACCTTTCCTTCTACTATCTCAACATCAAGAGTGAATGGGGTCAAATTTCTCTCAAACTCATCTCTTTCTAATGAAGCCTTATCAATGAACTCACTCATAAGGTTATGGGCTACCGTTTGAAACTCAAGAAATATTTGGGCCATAATCTCAAATGAGTCCAAATCATCATGGATAGACGAGTCAAAAGCTTGCTCATTGGAATCATCTAGGGGACTATGGGGCACACCTTTAGAATTCATGCAAAAATCGGATGCAAAATGAGAAAGAACATGCACTTCATCATCATTAGAATGTACCTCATTACATTGAGCTATAGAGGGAGGGGAGTTGAAATCATGCATTACATGGTCACTATGGGGAGCATCAAGCACATCATGGGAATTCATATTAGACAAATCATGACAATTAACATCAACATTAAAAGCATGAGAATCCCGAACATAAGTCTCATGATTGGCCCTCTCCCAATCATAATTATCCCTAGCTAACCATGAATAGAAATCCCAAGCTTCATCCGAAGACATGTCTTGAAATTTACCATTTAACATATTATCAACTACTCCTCTAAAATTCTCATTTAATCCCAAATTGATGATTTCACAATAATCACCCTTGGTTAAACCTTTAACACCATCTAGGAAATCCTCAAGTCTATTGAAATACACCCAAAACGGTTCATTATCAAATTGAGGAATAGAAATATAAGCCATTTTTTCTCAAACAAAACAAAGAGAAAAAAAACAAATTAAAAGAAAATATAAACAATGGACTAGTCTCAATAAGATAACATGACGGTAATGGAAGCCGTTCCCCGGCAACGGCGCCAATTTGACAGGGGAATAAACGCGTCGTCAATTGTCTATCCCTAGATCAAATACAATTTATACAACCTAAACAAACCTAATACGAGTATAAGGCAAGCATAGGGGTCGAACCACAGAGAACGGTAAACACCACCAAATGTTATCAACAATTAAGCTAGTCCGGAATAGGGGATAAATGAACTAAAGTCTAAAAATGCTAAAACAAGAAATAAAACATTAAGGGAAATGGTTTAGGTATAGTATTCACTTGAACATAAACAAAGGCATAGAAATTAAATTAATTATGAACTAAACATGCTCGAATATCGAAATTAAGAATCCAATCTTGCCGCCTTTCGGGGTCAATTGGCTTCTCCTAACATAGCCTCTATGCTTCCACATTAGAACCATATACTAGGAGGTACTATTAAATAACAATCGATAGTAATGAACCTTAACTAAGTCAACTTCCGTTTCTTGTTAGCAAAGATTCACCTTTAATCAACCAACAATGTCTACAAAGGATTGAACAAGCTCCTTCTTCAAAATCCAAGTTCATTAATGAAGAAAACCTCACTTTCTCTCTCTACCAAAGAAGACTAATCCTAACCTAACCTAAAACTAATTAGAGAGAAACTCTCCTAAAACTAATTAGAGAGTAGAATAGATAGTTATTCCATCCCCCCCCCCAAACGTTCTAAAAAAGGGACTTATATAGTCCGTATAGAGTCAGCTGAGAAAAGGAGAGGTCCGACCGAACAAATGGGAAGGTTCGGCCGGACTACAGGGTAGGTTCGGCCGGACTACAGGGTAGGTTCGGCCGGACTACAGGGTAGGTTCGGCCGAACCATGGGTAGGTTCGGTCGAACCTCCCTGATCCTGGTCTGGTCGAACTCCTGTGGTTCGGCCACTCCTGCAAAACTGCCAATTTTCATCTTGCCCCTGCCTCAAAGTTCGGCCGAACCACTGAGCAGGTTCGGCCACACCTTGGTTCGGCTACACCATCAGGAGGTTCGGCCGAACCTCTTCTGAATCATGCTTCCTCTAGCTTCCTTTGAGCTTAGCTTCCTCCTCTTGAAAATCTCGATGGTTCCTACAAAGCATAAGCATGAAAAGCACAATAAGAACAAAGCGGGAAGACTAAGAAAAGGGAGGATAAAGGAGAAAGAAAAGAGAAAGCAAAGCTAAGTAAAAATGCTTAGAAAGAGGGCCAAACAAGTGCAAACGAGGGGAGAATCCTTAGAGAAAAAGGATAAAAGAGTGGCATAAATGCCACTCATCAAAATAAAGAACGAAATATAACAAATCAAAAGCAAATAAAATACGAAAATAAACTAAAAACTACGAAAAGAATTAAAACACGACAAAATTACCAAAATAAACTAGAAACTTTATTAAAGAGAAAGAAAGGAAAATAAGATAAAATAAACACGAAAATGACTCTAAAACTACTCCCTAAGAGTGACATAAATGTCACTCATCAAGAAGTACATCCGAAAGGTAGTTGGAGAATTTCTTCTTCCACTGTTCCGGAATGGAGTTTGCCATGAGTCGAGAGACTCTCTTGCAATCATAACTCCACTCCTCATGAGCCATATCGCTCATAATCCCTTTTGAGTAGAAACCCGGGATGGGAGTATCCAAGATATGCTCTAGGTAGCAATTGCGGAGGGTCAAACGGAGTTCCTCTTCCCATTCCTTGAAGTTTACCAAGTTCAAGCTAAATGATAACTTCTCGGAAAGTTCTTGGAACATAAGATTGTTGTCGATAATTGAAGACATGATTCTACATTTGAAAGAATTTTAATGAAAAACCATTCATGAAATTTAAATAAGATTGAATTCATGCATTTTAATCAAACTTATTTAAAACGTCTTATTCACATATTTAAGGTTGTCCCCAATTTTGGTGAGAATAAGTCGATTCCAAGATCCGAAGAAACAAAGGGTGGTTAAGCATGCTTTGTCTTGTCTTAACACTCAATCTCCTAAGGTAAGCACCGCTTTGCTAATGGCTCCAAGCCACTCTTGGTTGAATAAATCGTCGCATCTAATGCTCTCTCAACAATTTATTCACTTTGCCACGACATGTTACGACTCCATCACTCATATCGTTGAGTACAACCAAAACCAACTTGCATACCTGGTATGCCTTACTTCCTAGGAGAGGTAGTGATGCCTCGCTTTGGCGTAGCCCATCATTACCCTCGTTCGGCCGGTAAGTGTTGTTTTGGAATGGCAAGTTTTTACTCAATATTTAGGGACCTAGGGTTTCTATGTTGGTTGATTTAAGTGAACTTAATTAATCATCACAACATTCAAAATCCTAAACATGCATCTAACATATATATGTATATATATATATATATATATATATATATATATATATATATATATATATATATATATATATATATATATATATATATATATATATATTGAAAAACATAAATATAGATGCATTTGGCAACTAGCATGACCCCTTGAGATCTTCAAATCTTCAAAAGGTCTTCATTTGCAAATTCATGGCTACGTCTTCCAAGAAACTCTATCTTCAAGAGTTGACCATAATTAAATCCAACTACTAGTATCTACGATTAGGACTAATCTAAATATTAAGGCACAAAAATACTCAACGGTACGCAGACCGTATTTAGATTTACAAAAATACATCACGGATCGCGTCCGTATTTTCTATCCTAATTGGGCCCCACTAGTTGCCATTTCATAAAACCTGTGAGAGAATATACATTCCATTCATCCATTCACTATTTGTGAATGGCCCATGCATTTTACAACCATAAACAAGTAACAATGAAAATAAAACACGCGTGAACTAGTAACTAATCTAGGTGGTTAATCCATTTAACACGCCTAATTAAAACTAGTCAAAGTTGTTTTAACCGGTTTTGTAAATAAGCGCAATTTAATATTTGAAGCTCCCAATAAATTCCACATCCAACTTAATTAATCCAATTAATTAAGCCGGTAACTCCCAAAAATTTGGCAAAATATATATTTTGCCAATGCCGCTCAAAACCGAGGCCTAGCCTCCAAAAATTTATTAAAATAATTGAAACAAATTAGATTAATAAAATAATTAAAACGACAATTCTTAAACAAAATTACGTAGTCAAAAGTGTCTAAGTGCCTAGCACTAAGACACAGAGTGCTCACATTTCGCACAACCGTTAAATGCTCAATGAACGTGGGAGTGGGCCTGATGTCGCTAAGCGTTACACCGCCCACATCAACGAACTTTCACAAATAAAAATCGTGGCCCTTAATGGCAATGTTGAACAAATTCATTGCACTACATTGCTTCGCGAGCAACGTCTACGCATACCCTAATTACATAATACATGCACCAAGTTTAAACGATGCACCATGTGCTCTTGCCCCGCATCACCGCGCCATAGCAGCCCCAAGTGCACGCAACACAACACACATGCACGTACGCACATGGCAGCGTGCTGCTTGTGCTGCGCTGCTCGTGCTGGTGCTGCTTGCGGCCGCGCGCACCAGCCACACAATGGCCGCACGCTCAGGGCATGACAGCCCCTAGGCAACCACATGCGGGCTGCTATGCAGCCCGGCTAGCCAAGGGCGTTCATGCCTTGTTTTGCGTGCCATTAGCCTCGAGATTTGATCCCCTAAAAAAGATTTTTGCGTGACTTTCGAAATTAATTCTAAATTAATTTTAGAACTAATTTTAATGAGCAAAATCAAAATTTAAATAAGTCTAACTCAAATAAAATTTTTAAAGTACATGCAACCAAAATAATTCCCAAGAACCATTCTTTAATTAAATTGGTTTAACTTGGTGCAATAAAAATAATAGGGCAAATACTCACTATTAATTTAATTATATTAAATTAACTTTGAGTTTTGACAAAATAAGAGAAAATTGGAAAAATTAACATAATCTCAATACAGATTGCAACTTTAATACTTGTGAATCCTTGAAAATTATATCTTCCTATATGAAGATAAACAATTTTTCTATCACAAAGTTTCAAACTTTATGATTCCAATCAACTAAACAATGATTAAGTCAATAAAGTTTAACAAAAAGTTCATGGAATTTAGTAATATAAAGTTTCAATCACTTAACATAATTAAAGATTGAATCTTTAATACTTAAAAGCCTCAAAGAACAACAATTTCACACTTAATGCAATTAGTTTGCAATTATGTGAAAAATAAAACCAACCATTCAAGCACAAATTACTACAAAGTCACCATGCTTAAAGAGATTTAAAATTGCTTATAAAATATGTATTGAACCAATTACATAACCACCATAAATATGCAATTAATTTTCAAGGTTAGAAAGACTTAAAATTTTTCGTAAAAACAAAAAAACCCTCGAAAATAGCATTTCTGGTCGTTTTTTTAGCTAAAAACTGCAATCTAGAAGGGTTAAACCATTTCTAGAACACATTTTCCACCAAAAATTCACTATTTTTGAGTCGAAATCTGAGTTCGGGGCTAAAGGTAGCTTAAATATGAGGTTAAAATAGATAATACGAGCTACTAATCTAATTAGCAACTTAAACCAGAAAAATAAACCATAAAAATTACCTTGAAAAAATATTATGATTTTAAAAATAAACGAGCGTGGCTCCGATACCGCTGCTGGGGTTGGAAAGTCCAACTTACCGCATAAACCACCCCGACCCAAAGAACCACTAGCAATTAATAAAACCATAAAGCAAAAACATAAAACATAACAAATAAACATAAAAGGGTAGAATCGTAATTTACCTTTGACACGTGCTTCGCCCTCAAAGACGGGCTCTTACTTGAAAGATTTAGCCCTGCTCACACGAGAGCCTCCAACGGTACCCACCCACAAAGGACGAACACCGACTTTTTAGGTCCGCTACCTTGGAGTTAGCAAGGCCCGACCAAAACCCGAGTGATTAGTGAGTTCAAAGGTTTACAACGGTGATGCCTTTTTCAACTCTCACTCAAGTGATTTTCCCAATACCCCAACTTGGGTATTTATAGGGAAAACAAGAGAGTGAAAAAGCTCTCCCATCAATGTGGGAGAATTTGATTTTTTCCATTTTATTTTAAAGCTAAAATAAAATAAATAATAAAACTGGTAATAAATCAACAAGTGGCAAGCTCATGAGAGAGGTTAGGCGAGGACCATTTGGAGGAGAGGGGAACAAACTTGCTCCCCACTTCCTCTCCCAAAATCCGCCACCTCATGCATCAAGCTACCCCTCACAATGCTCCACATGGCACCACACTTGGGCACCAAGGCAACCCAAGGTGGGCTGCCATGTGCAGCTGCCAGCAGGCCCAGCACAAGTGTGCGGGCTGCTTGGCGCTGCTGGCCCAGCACGCCCAACACTGCTTGTGCGGGCTGCTTGGTGCTGCTGGCCTAGCACGCCCAGCACTTGTGTGTGCGGGCTGCTTAGCGCAGCTGGCCTAGCACGCCTTGCACTTGCGTGGGCTGCTTGGCGCAATCGGTCGGCAAGCCGCGCATCAATGATGTGGGCTGCTAGCTGAGTGCCTTGCACCTTGCGTGCGTTGGCCCAACATAGCTAGCGTTGGTGCGCTAGCACGCAACAGCCAGCCTAGGCTCGGCTTGGTGCGCATGCTAGCCACCATGCTATACCAAATGCCCCTAACATTCGGTTTGCTCGGGGCATTCCGATGCTAGGGGTATTTTGGTCTTGTTGATTTATTATTTTCGTGTCTCGTCTTTTATTATTTTGACTTGACTTCTGACGCTCGATTTCGACGCTCTAAGCTCGAATTTCCGACGTCTAAATATTTAATACTCAGGTGATGAATTATTTTCTTCTGAATTAATTCGTCGAGTAGGTTCGTATATTTGCTAGGGTGTGACCCGAAGGGTTCAGTCAAAATTAAGCTGTAATATTAATTATACATTAATATTACTGATCGGAAGCGGCCTCCACCCAGGCTTTCGGATCACTTGACCTTGCTGAATATATTAGCTTTCTAATAATTCTGAACCCGCTATCAGAATAATACACTTGTTCGAAGGACACCATTGCTTTCAAGAAGGATCAAACTTGCTACATGAAGATCTTGAAGTTGCGAAGAAACAATTAAAGGAGCTTCAGAAAAAGTGTGACAAGGTTCCACCCATGAAAAATAAACCCAGGAGAGAGTTCACACCCATTGGAATGACCTATGATGCTACTTTTGATCGTCTCTATGATTAAGGATTAATCAAACCTATTGGCCCTACCGAGGATCCAACACCAAAAAAGCGATCTTCAAGATGGGATCCCATGTTCTACTGCAAGTACCATCGAGGGAACGGTCATACCACGAATGAATGCTACAGGTCTCAAAACCTCATTCAAAACCTCATGGAAGCAAACAAGATCCCATTGCCTCTATACTACAAGAAGAGTAATCGATAAACCCAAGAAGAGTAATAGACTCTATACTACAATTGGGATTCCATATGCTCAAATGTTTAAAATGCTCTCCGAGAGTGGCGAAGTCAAACCTTTTGAACCAAGACCATTTGAATCATTAAAAAGGACATATAGGTTTTACTTTCAATACCATCAACTTGGGGGTCACACTATTGAAAACTGTTTTAAATTTAAAGATTTAATTTAGAAAATGATTAATGACAAAAGGCTAGTCCAAATTCCACAAGAGGAAGACAAAAGTATTAATGGAGTTTGGGACAGTGATGAAGAAGACGTTTACTTAAAAGACATGGTAGGACCTCCACCTTCGGTTTCATATGCCACGGATGACTTCTAGGTCGAAGAAGATTCATCAATAAACATCCTCTCAAGATTTGGGAGAATGCAACCTCCTATTTCAACACAACCTATACCAACCACGCAGCAAGTTCCCATACCAATCATAGAAGACAATGATATTGTCAAACAGTTCAAGAAAACCAAAATTGAAATGAACATATGGAAACTTCTAGCAACATCTCGAGAACATAGGTTGGCAGTAATGAATGCCTTGGATAAGATAGGGATAGATTATGACACCACTCTTGAGGGGTTGGCTAACTTCCTTACCAGTGATCTCCCTAGTCCTATCAACTTGATCACCTTTTCCGACATGGACTTACCCCAAGAAGGTGACAAACATTATAAGGCGTTAAACCTCACAGTGGTTTGCAAGAGAATGAATGTCCCTATGACTCTTGTAGACAATGGATCGGCCATTAATGTCTGTGCACTCAGAACTGCGAGGATGATAGGCATAAGAGATGAAGACCTAACCCCGTCAACGCAAGGAATAAGAGCTTACGACAACACTCGTCGTCAAGCTTTTGGAAAGATTACTACGAATATAACGCCGGGAGCAATAGAACACGCTACTACATTCCAAGTAATAGATATTAAGGCTTTATTCAATCTATTGTTGGGACGCCCTTGGCTTCATGACCTAAAGGTCGTCCCTTCATCTCTCCACCAACAGGTAAAAGACATAGTTGGAGGAATTCCCATTACAATCGACGCTTCACCCATGAGGATTAAAGCTATAGAAAATCCAATAATAAATGTGGAGCACGATGAAAATGATGAAGATTTGTGGGGCTTTAATGAAGAGGTCTCCTTAATCAAGGAAGATGAAAGGACCCCTCTCAGCCACGACCCCCACTCCAATATGATAATGAACGCTATTATGAAGAAACAAAGACATTTTCCTGGGATGACCCTAGGAAAGAAGAAAGGAATAGCAAAATCGCTAGAATCACCTAGCCTCCCTAAATTAGACACTTTCGGACTTGGTTTCAAACCGGCTCGGGAAGATCTCAAGCGAGCCTAGGAAAAGTCAAAAGCACGTAGGGACGCTCGCATCCAATAGAAAGCAATCCCAATGGATCAGTATCCTCCTACCCTCAATGGAGAATTTGTAAAAGAAGGAGAGGACTATCCATGCTACGAATTTCCCGAACCGTTTGTCGTAAATGGCATAAGGAAACCGGCATTCGAGATTTTTTTAGATTTCTAGTTCATAGATGAAATCCTAACTCCTATTCATAAGGAGAAAGCACCCCCATGCTTTGACTTTAATGTCATGGGATTACTATTTGGGCAAGAAAAAGATGAGCCAACATACAAAGAGGATAACTCCTCGCTCATCCAAACGGTCCTACAAAGCGAAAGCTTTGATCCCTCAAAGCTCATCACTCCAGCAAAAGGATCACTACAAGGGTGGCGCAAGACCGTCAAGGTGACTACTCCAAGCGGAAGGAAAATCTCAATCACAATGGGGCAACGACCAATGTTTAAAGAGTCGTCTAAGGTAGAGTCAGAGTCAGAGTCTCTTCCTATAGAGTCGTCTAAGTCTTTAGTTGTAGCACCCCCTCCTTCTATCTCTTCCCCTAGGATAGTTAGCGATCAATTTCTTAAGGACATATCCCTCTTCGATGTAATGATCTCAGAATTTAATAACACGTCTTCTTCTTCTTACTCTTTGTGTTCTTCTTTAACCCAAGATGACGAGCATTGCTTAACTAACAATGAAAATGACAAAGAATTTATTAATGTAATGGAAACACATGAAAAGAAAACACCGATAATTGAGGAAACTGAGACGGTTGATATCTCAAATGGTTCAACCAATAAAAGAGAAGTTAAAATCGGATTAACACTTAATGAACAAGAAAGAACCGATTTAATTTACTTGCTTAAAGAATTCATCGATGTATTCGCTTGGTCATATGAAGATATGCTAGCAGAGAAATAGCTCAACACAACATACCGCTAATTCCAGGAATGAAACCTGTAAAACAAAAGTTGCGTCGAATGAAACCCGACGTAGCTCTTAAAATAAAAGAAGAAGTTCAAAAACAAATTACTGCAGGTTTTATCAAGGTATCCAAATATCCTGAATGGGTCGCCAATGTCGTCCCCCCGAAAAAGGATGGAAGGGTAAGAATGTGTGTCGACTACCGAGATCTAAATAAGGCAAGTCCAAAGGACAACTTCCCTTTACCACATATCGATATTCTGGTAGATCTCTTGCACTTCTCTCGTTCATGGATGGATACGCGGGATACAATCAAATTCTCATGGCGGAAGAAGACATGGAGAAAACAACCTTCATAACACCATGGGGTACTTGCTGCTACACGGTAATGCCATTCGGGTTGAAAAACGTGGGTGATACTTACCAACGAGCAGCGACTGCCTTGCTCCATGGCATGATGCATAAAGAAGTTGAAGTATATGTGGACGATATGATTTTGAAATCAAAAGATCGCCCAGGCCATCAAATAACCTTAAGAAAATTCTTCGAAAGGCTAAGAAAATACAACATGAGGTTGAATACATCCAAGTGTGCTTTTGGAGTCACCTCAAGCAAACTTTTGGGTTATGTCATAAGCTCTAGAGGAATAGAGATAGACCCAACCAAGATCAAGGCAATCATGTCAATGCCACCGCCCAAAACCGAGAAGCAAATTTGAGGATTTATTGGTCGGTTGCAATACATAAGCAGGTTCATATCAAAATTGACAAAAATATGTGAACCAATCTTCAAAAAGCTTAAAAAGAATGTACCAGTAATATGGGATGACGAGTGTCAAAAATCCTTTAACAAGATCAAATCCTATCTCGCAAATCCTCCCGTATTAGTACCAGCACTTCCAAGACTACCTCTTAGGTTGTACTTAACAGTCACCAAAGAAACAATGGGAGCCATGCTAGCGCAAGAAGTAGAAGGCAAAGAAATTGCGATCTACTATCTAAGCAAAAAGATGCTCGAGTATGAAGTACGCTATACACCACTTGAGAAATTGTGCCTCACATTGGTGTGGGCCACAACCAAGTTAAGACATTACATGCTCGTGCATACAGTCTTTGTAGTTTCCCGATTGGATCCACTCAAGTATTTATTCGAGAAATCTACACTTAATGGGCGCATATCAACATGGATAGTCAACTTAGCCCAATTTGAAGTAAGATTCATGCCCCAAAAAGCTATCAAAGGATCTATAGTTTCAGATTTTCTAGCAGACTTTCCAATAGAAGATTCGACGCCAATACACGACAATGAATTTCCAGACGAAGACTTGATGGTCACCGAAGACGATACTTGGACCTTATACTTCGACGGAGCCTCAAACCAAAACGGGTGTGGCGTTGGAGTACTACTAGTATCACCTAAAGAAGAGCATGTTCCAATCTCCATAAAGCTCGATTTCAACGTTACCAACAACGCTGCTGAATACGAAGCATGCGTGGTAGGCCTTGATACAGCTTTGGCATTGGGAGTGAAAAAATTACGATTATTCGAAGACTCTTCATTGATTATCAATCAAATCTCTAAAAGATGGAAAGTAAGGAGCGAAAGTCTAGCCCCTTACCAAACTTATCTGAAACTCTCACTAATCAATTAAAGAAGGTGGAATACACATATCTACCTAGAGAAGAAAATCAATTTGCTAATGCCTTAGCAAGACTAGCCTCAATGGTTAGGATTCCTATGGAAATCGAGCAAATGCCTCTAACTATAGAAAAAATGCATAAAACGGCCTACATTCAAGCTATAGAATATGATGAAGTGATCCAAGAAAAAGAAGAAGAAGAAGAACCATGGTATACGGATATACTCAACTATTTCACCAAAGGAGAATACCCTCCCCATGCTGACAAAAGAGCATAATGAGCATTAAGGCTCTTGGCTTCCCAATACGTACTCATAGACAACGAGTTACACAAAAGGGTACCTAAGGGTCGAGCTCTCTTATGTGTAGGAAAAAAGGATGCTCAAAGAGCAATAAGGATAGTTCACGAAGGAATTTGTGGAACTCACGTAAATGGCAAAATGCTAGTCCAAAAGATAATGCGAGAAGGATTCTATTGGACTACCATGAATAGGGATTGTCAACAATACGTAAAAAGATGCCCTAAGTGCCAAATCTACGCCAATTTACAACATGTTCCTCCATCTCTACTCTACACCTACACTTCGCCATGGCCATTCTCTACATGGGGAATCGACATTATTGGCAAAATCACTCCCCCAGGAACAGGAGGTCACGAATATATCTTAGTGGCAATTGATTACTTCACAAAGTGGGTCGAAGCACAATCATACGCTAAACTCACTGCAAAACATGTAGCACTCTTTATCAAAAGAAATATTATTTATCGATATGGAGTCCCACATGAAATGATAAGTGACAATGGAACTCACTTTCAAGCCTAGTGCGAAGAATTGCTACAAAAATATGGTATTCAACATCATCAATCTTCTCCTTATAGACCTCCGGAAAATGGAGCAGTCGAAGCAGCTAATAAAAATTTAAAGACTATCATCGAGAAAATGACGGAAAATTACAAGGATTGGCCTAACAAACTCCACTCCGCATTGTGGGGTTATCGCACGTCAATTCTCACATCAACAGGAAATACGCCATTTTCCTTGGTTTATGGAATGGATGTCGTACAACCTGTAGAGCTAGAGATACCATCTCTACACATTGCATTAGAAAGCAAACTCGATGAAGTTGAATGGACTAGGGCGAGATATAAGGAGCTAATTTTACTTGATGAAAAACGACTAGAAGCTCTACATCATACTCAATGCTATCAAACTCGTATGGCTAGACATTTTAATAAGAAGATCAAGACAAGAAACATCAAAGTAGGTGACTTGGTGTTAAAAGCATTAAGGAAAAATGTTTTAAATCCACGGGCAAAATTTAGACCTAATTAGTCTGGACCCTATATTGTCAAAAAAATCCTGTCAGGAGGTAAAGCAAAATGAACTGATATGGATGGCAATGAGTTCACGAACATGACAAATATTGACCAACTTAAAAAGTACTACTGATAAGTGTCATTTATGTCGCTATTTTTAGGAGTTTTGTAGTTAGTTTTTCATAGTTTTTCTATCTTTTTACTTGGTTTTAATAGCGTTTTACTACATTTGTCATGTTTGTGTGTGAAATGTCGTTATTGCTCAATTTTGGCTTTTCTTGCATATTTTGGTGGCTTATGACATTAGATTAAACTTTATTGGTTTACTCTTATGTTTAGGAACACTTGGATAAGTTCATTGCTCAAGATTGAAGAAATATAAAACATAAAAGAACAAGTAATGAAGAAATGTGCACTTGATTTGCAAAGATCATACTTCAAACGCCTATATCTTTTGATCTACAAAACATTTTGGGGCGATTTCAATTGGAGATAAAATCTTATCTCGAGAGCTTTCCAACGACAGGTAATATGCTCAATTCCAATGTAAAACGTGGGAGATATGCTCATTTGAAGCTGAGCAGTTTGCCCAGTCCGAGAGGAGCGGGCGCTCCGATTCTTGGAGCGGGTGCTCCACCACCAGGAGCTGGCGCTCCAAAATCTGCACGCCCTCTCCTCACAGGAAATCCAAAATAAAAAAACAGATTGTTTCTTCCAGATTTGGAGCGGGCGCTCCGACCTTCTGCACGCCCGCTCCTGGACCTGGAGCGGGCGCTCCACCTCCTGCACGCCCGCTCCTCTACGCGCTGCTCGACTTTTTGCAGAGCTTCCTAGGCAATTTAGTAAGGGCTATAAATAGATTTTTTTGCTCATTTTAGAGGGGGAATTTGCATAATTTCAGTAGTTTTAGGTTAGTTTTAGGTTTTTAGAGAGAGAAACTCTCAAATTTTGGAGAGAGAAAGTGAGAGAAACAATGGTTTTCATGGATTTTGGATAATCAAAGGAGGAATTTGATGATTTGAAGATCTCCATTTTATATTAATGAGCATTTCTTACTCTCTTCTCTCTTTATGCTTTATTAATGCTTTGTTAATCATGTTTGAGTAGGTTTCCTTCTACTAGGTGTTGAGTGAAGATTTGTTATGGTTAATTGAGTTATTTGAGATAAATTTGATGATAATTGTGTGATTAAATTGATTGAATTGATGATGGCATGTTGTTTGTTTTAGATTGGATTGATCTCCCAAGATAGAAAACTTAATTGCATGTTAGTTCTAGTTTGACAAGGGATTGTGAATTAGAATTTATATATTTTATTGCATTTTGGGTCAATTTCTTCTATGCACCTAGTCAATGAGGGATCTAGACTAGGAATTTGAGAGATTGTTCTTGATGGTAATTAATTCCCATTTTAATTCTTTCTTTGCATGATTGATTATCAAATCGATTCCCATTAACTTGTTAATTGTTCAAAGTGGATCTTTGCCCCTAGTAGACTTTGTAATATCTTGATCTTTATATGTGTGTTAGTGTAGTTGTAGTGTCCACTATAAACCGACTTCGGCGTAGCTTAAGCATTAGATCGAGAACAATCCAACATTACCGTTCCTTGTGGTTCGACTCCGAACTTACCACTAGACTTGTTTAGGGGTTAGTTTAGGATTATAATAAATTTTGTTTGGCCGTGAGGAGGTTAGTCAACGACATAATTTCCCCGCGCTCAACTACCCATAGTTACTAGAGTCGGACACTCAAGAGAGATACATTTGGCCTGATTCATTAAGAAAGGATACGTAGGCAACCCTTTACGGGTGCGACCACTTTATTTTTTTCAAACCTAACATCCCAGACTTAATAAAAAATTTGACAGAAAATCGACGAAACATCGGCGTCACAGAAAAAATCTTGGCGCCAGTCGATGAACCTTAGCGCCAGACGACAACCCCTGTCGCCTGATGCAAGACTGTCGCAGCTGGCGCCAGTCATAAAATCGCGGCGCCACTTTTCTGGAAAGTACTGGGAATATTTCGGTGTTTTTCGGAAAATTTTCGACTTCCATAATCGAAAAAAAAATTGAAATAAAATTTTCAGTTTTCATTGCTTTAATAAATTAAATTTAAAAGAGATAATTTAATTAAAAAAAGCTGCAATTTCATTAATAAAATAAACTAACAATTACATTATTAATGGAATTTAAATAAAGCTTAAATAAATTAACTTTGAATTTAAAACCAAGTCTAATAATTGAAAGTTAAGCAATACTTTAATCTTTTTTCTCTTTCTTTGCTCTCTTCCAATTTTTATCTGCATCCTCTTCTTCATTCATAACTTTAGCTAGTAGGCATCCTTTAGAGGACCTACATTCAATTTTGGAGTAAATGGTTTCTCCTTTAGCTAGGACCCCATGTTTCTTCTCTACCCAAGCCTTCTTCTTTGTAGTGTCAGCTTTTCTCTTTCCTTTATCCTTCATAGAACTTTTCTTCTTAGGCATTGTAGGAGTTTTGAAGTCAACTCTTTCACCCAAGCGTTCCTTAACGGGAATCACTTTGTCACCTAGAAGACTCTTCACATCAGTTTTACTCTGACTTTTCTTCATGTCCTTTGAAGGTTTCCTCAAAAGCCACTTCTTCACATCATTAGGCAAGGAAGGAGGAACCTTTTGGGTAATCACTTCCCGTAAAGGTCTAGCGCTCCAATATTTATCAAATTTGTCTACTTCTTGAGAGACAAGAAACTCATAGGGACGATGAAGATCCCTAGAAGAAATTGTTTGAAGTAGGTCGTACTGTCTTTTTACCCTGCAGGGATAATAAAAGGTCATTCTAAACAAGCTTGGGAGACGGCATAACGGCTGCTTGTTGACACCAATCATCTTTTCTATTTTCCACCAAGGGATGACCCACTTGATGGTAAAATTTCAAGATCCGAAGACCTTCTTCCATTCATGGCGCCCCATCTTAGAGAAGCGTTTCTTCCTTCTCACAAAGCAGTTTGGAGTGTACTTTTCAATATTGTCTGGAGGACTAATTAATTATAGTCTTTCCATTAGCCACATCTGTAAAAATATTCAATGCAAATAAATTAATATTATTATACAAATATATGTTTTTGATTTCTGTAATTAAAAATATTATTTTTCTACCTGTAATAAAATTGGAGAGCCCCGAAAAGACGCTTTTGGATTCTTCTTTAATTCAACAAGACTAAGCATAGTCTCTCCAACAATTAATGGCATTGGATTTTACCCAGATTCAACCTGCTCCAAAACAGTTGATATGATTGCTTGACCCTCATTAGTTTTACCACTAGTGAGAAGATATTGATTGAGCATGCAATGCAAAAAAGAAAAGCCCTTCTTCTATAAACATGAAAAGACACAGAATAAGGTCTATCAAAATAATGGCGAGCAAATTCTTTCAAATTAACTATGCTACCATCTACTATATTTGTTAGATCTTTGTCTTTTAAATTGAAGAAGCGTTCAAAATCCTTATAATAATATTCGTTATTCTAGGGATTACTACAAGATCTAATGCAGGGAAGCCTAATATAGCACCGAATTCTTCCGACAAAGGGCTAATTTCATCATACCCTAGTCTAAAACAATGCGTATCAACATCCCAGTATTCTAGGGCGGTATGAATAAAGTCTACATCAAGATCTACCCCTTTGAGTTAGAGACTAACTCCATTCATTAGTGAAGTTGGTAAAACTTTTAGAGACTAGAGACATGATTATTAATTTTTTCAAGATCTAAGGTTATTTTTAATCTACTAAAATTATGAAGAAAACCGGCTGGGCAGGGGGCTATATATGCACAAAACCGACACAGTTTTAATCTGAAAAGGATTCGGAGTCAGCGCTCATCAGCACCAGACGCCAGACATTGGCGCCTGGCGCTAACCCAAAATGCGTGGCGCTAGAAGGCGCTGACGTGTCTTATCATACGAACTTCTCAAAACCGCGTTTTTTTGCCTGATTCGAGTCTGACCAATGACTTTACGATTTTTTATTCTTTTTATAACTTTTTTCTCAATTATTTTTTTCTTCTTCTTAATTAATATATCCATTATATTAATTATATTATTTTTTTGGATTCTATTTAGACTCAACTTTTAAGTTTTTTATAAATCCAATATTTTTACTTTTATTTTTTTCATTTTTTCTTTTTTGGGGGAGAAAATCGAATACCCTCCATCAGTAATAAAAATAACGGAATTTTTGCACAAAATTAATTATCACAATTCTTCGCACACATGAACATGCACATAAAAATGAAAAAATAGTAAAATAATAGATAAATAAACTCATAATAATATGTATATACAAATATGTCTAAATAATGAGTCTAAATAAAGGCAAAGTTCTATACAAAGTCAAAATAAAGTAAAAGCACAAGAATAAACTACGGCGCCGGAGGACGTACACCCATCATGTCATAAAATTGTGTTGTACGAGGAGCAACCTCTCCACTAGCTCCATCTCCAGCTCCGGTCTCCTCGGGAGGTGGAAAACTCAGCACAGGACCTGTCCACCCAAGATCAACCTAAGGCTGAGGCTGCGAAAGCTGCTGCGATGACGAGCCGACCTCGTACATCCCACCACCTTTAAGAGTCGAGGTAGCCTTTCCCTGGCCTACCGGCGCAGCATGTGCGCCCTCAAATGAAGAGCCTAAGCCCTCTACCGCCTCGGTGCGGGCAGCCTCATAACGACCACCCCGACCGCAGTACCAGTACGGCAACGTCTCGAGCTAGACCTCGCCGGCTCTCTCCGCGCCTCAGGTCTCGTACGAGTACAAGAAGGAATGGGCTGACCCTGCAAGAAGAAATTAAATCAAAAACAAGCAAAATAGAAGAACTAATGCAAAAATAAGAAAGGAAACTACCTCCTCAACGGCATCGTCACGATGACATGTAGCCACGTATGTCCCCTGATAATGGATGGACATACGATGTGGCATGAACTCAGTAGGTCCAGCCTCACAAAAGCAAATCAAAGTCAGTAAAACATTACTTGGGGGCTACTTAACGAAAGGTAAAAGATAAAAATCATACCGCCACCTCCTCAGCCAGTACAGGGACTGGAGCTAACAACGGCAGTAGCTCCTCCTCGTAGCACCGCCTAGGGATCGTATAAGATCGCCAAGGGGTACCAGCTCTCTCTAACATGCTCACCAACCTCGTGGCATTGAACATGTGGCGCGGTGGAGGAGCAGGAACGACAAAAGTGTCCGAGGAATGCTGAATAGCAACCCTCTCTCCAAGGTATGAAACTGCTCCATATGTCCCCAAGAAATAGCGACGCTTAGTAATATACTGCGCGGCTAACCTAGGGACAACCAAGCCGACCCATGGCCGGTACAGCACGTCAGTCTCCTACAAAGAATGCCTATCAGATAAGAATTTATAGAAGGTAATACGAAAGTGTTCAAATATATAAAAGAACCATACCGAGATGATCCAATCTCGGACATAAGCAGTAGACATCCCAGCGTGGCGGCTTCCCGAAGAAGCACTCACAGGAAACCTGCGTGGCAACGGTCTCGCCGGCGCAACCGAGGGAAAGTACTCGTAGAACTAGATCTACAAAGGCAAAAATTATTAGCAAGTGCTAATCAAAGTTTAGAGCTAAACTTTAAAGGGAGATAAAGTATACCTCTACGACCCTCCAAAAGACAGATAGAGCGACGTTCCCCCTGAAGGACCGGTGTCGACACGAGTCTCGTAACGCTCGAATGAAGTCAGTGTAGGCTAAGCTGGCCCAGTCATAAGTCCCGATCAAGTGTAGATCACGGAATGCGGGTAGGTAGTAAAGCAGCACTCTAGTACCCTTGTCTGGGGAGAACGTCCCTGACAGCCAGATAAGCACAAAGATGCGCACCCTCTACTCTCGGGTGGTCGCATCATCATCGAAAGCTAATGCTAGAGTCGAACGGTGAATCCCCTTGACACTAAACTGAGTCGACTCTACCTCAGCACGAGCCTGAACAGCAATTGGACCCAACAAATCCTCGACCTCAGGGGAAAAGACGTTGATCTCGTTGTCAAACGGCAGCGCAACAGAGCTAAACTCTAGTCTCGTGATGAGACTAAAGTCGGTCGGGGTGACCATCATCTCACCCCAAGGAAAGTGGAAAGTGTTGGTGGTGTCCCAAAAGAACTCCACTAGAGCACGAACCACGTGATGACCCCCGCTAGAGGCAATCATGGCCACTGAGGTCTCAAAAAGCGCAGCCAGCCCGCAAGACTCCCAGGGAAGTCTCACCTCTCCGTCATTGCCGATATACATCTTGTACCGGTCGCCCAAGGTATCGCAACCTAAACCATGGCAGCGCGTCCTACCAACCGTGATCCCACCCCTCTAAGAAATGTGGTGGACGAGAGAGAAGTACAGAGTCTGCTCATCCCACTCTGGGAGAGGACCGAGAGAAGTGGACAGGTCGGCGTCGTCCTCTACGGGCTCGTGCTCCCGTCGTACGTCTCGGGGCCGTGAACCCAAACCTCGCTGTCTAGCCATGCTACATTGTGCAAAATCATCATAAATTAAGCTTCTTCTGTGAGCTTCGGTTGCGAGTAGTCACTGAGTTTCTTCTGGGCCGTCATCTCTGATCCTGAATCTGAAGGAATATATGTGTCACTAGAATCAGGGGGAGGATCTCTTCGATCGTTGTCCTCCTCAGAACCCGCCAGAATTTGTTTATAGAGTTTCCTTTGCCTATGAAAAGAACGCTTGATCTCAGGGTCATAAGGGATGTAACCTGATCTGGAACACCTGGGCATAAACAAAGAACTAAAGACAAATATGAGAATTGCCTCAAAGAACTAATGTTCTCTGAGGCAAATAAGAGATAATCTAGACTACAAAAATATAATCTGAAAACAAAAATAAAACCGTCTCCCCGGAAACGGCGCAAAATTTTGACAGGGTAAAGTCGTATCCCCTAATAAAAAATAATTACCTAAGTCCTCTAACTAAAGTAGATAGGGAAGTAGGGTCGAACTCCACAGGGAAACATGTCTTTTTACTCCTAATTAATTATTATAATCTAAATTATCTAAGTAACCAATATTTTTGGGAATAAATTCTATACTACGAAGAATAAGTTTATGGAGAAAAGAATCAATAATAAGGAATCCTAGGGTCACAATTTCACCAACAATTAATATTCCGGGATAGAACAAGTAATTAATAATTAACAATGCACAAATAACATGATTAATAGGGTCTCGCAATTTATTAATCAACATAGATCTAACAGGCTCTCGCAATGTACTAGATCTAAGTTCCTATTGAAAATAGCCTTTGATATTAAATTAACATCTGCTCGATTCATTAATTCAATATAGCTAAACATTCACAATCAAATTACATCTGCTCGATTCATAATCTAATTGCAAAGAATTAAAACAATTCAATAAGAAATTATCATGCAATATCAATAATCAATATAAACAAACTATCCCTTCATATTAATTATGGATCCCCATAAACCCTAGAATGAAACTACTCACGCATCATCATAAATAAACCAATCAAATAAATAAATGAAAGCATAATCAAGGAAGCAAATAAAATAACTGAAATTTAAAAGGGAAGAAATTGTTACCAAAAAAGAAATCTAGAATTAAAGGAAGAATTAAGAACAAAAGTTGAGAGAGAATTTAAGAGAGAGAAAAATACTAATTATAGAGAGAAAGTCTAAGAAAGAAGGTGATCTAAAAATTCCGTACAGAATTGTACTTAAACGTTTTCTAAAACAAGAATTAAAACTAAACTTAATCAGGTCTTCTAAAAAACGCGCGCCCAATCGGGCGAAGGGCCGCCCGATCGGGCGCGCCTTTTTCTTCGCGTTCCTTCCCATCAGCGTCGCCCGATCGTGTTAGATGCTCGCACGATTGGGCGCGCCTTAGCACGCACAACACAATAGTCTTGCCGCGCCCGATCGTGCTAGAGGTTGCCCGATCGGGCAGTTGCTTCTCCTTGGGCTTGGACTTCGATTGGGCTTGATTTCTCGGCCCAATCCGGATTTCCTCCTTGGGTCTTGAATACTTGGTCCAAATGCCTCGGGATCCCAATTATCGAGCCCTTAATCACCGGCTCTCACCGATCCTGGGCTCCAAAAGTGGTCGTGTCCTTCTAGCTTCCGTAGTTGATCCATAAAGACCGGGAAAATGCTCCAAGAGTGCAATTTCCTATAAAATACAACTAAAACTACGAAAACACTAGAACACACAAATTAGTAATAAAAGTGGCCCGAAAGAGCCAAAAACACTACTAATAACGACCAAGGGACGGGGGTAAAACACTATATAAAATGGACATATCAGACAAATTGGACAAGAATTGCTAGCAAAAACATCAAGAACAAGCCACATTGTATTCCCGACCTTAAGAGGTCCAACAATGGTGATTCATTCGTTTCTTCATCAAATTGAGTCAAACAAGTCTCAAATTACTCCCAAGGCAATATATAAACATAATCAAGCAATTTCATGGCATAAAGTTTGACAAACAAAGAGAATTAAGCAATTCAAGTTTTGAATTTTCAAGAAATTTGTGAACAAACATGCGCAAAATTCATTAAAACCGGAGTGAGTTTGAAGAAAACTTACATAGATCGGGAAAATGGATGGAATAAGCTTTGATTTGCAACAAATTTGAGCAAATTCGGTTGAGAAACAAGCAAGAACGGATGAATTGAAGTTCTGAGCGATTCTCGAGCAAAAAAACGAACAGCAGCAGCGAAAATGAAGAAGAAAGGGGTATATACGGAAAACCCGACTCTAGCGCCAAGCGACAGGCCTTGGCGCCACACAATAAGGCTTAGCGCCTGGCGCTAGTGCCAGCGTCTGGCGCTAGAGCCATATATGCGGCTCCAACAATATTTCAGCGGCGACAGGCTATTCAGCCACTCGGTGCGGTTGTTTCAACCTCTTGCAATATTTTTTTGGGTTCCTTTGTACGCCAGTTAGCCCCTCTGAGCAATTTGACATGATTTAGTAATCGGCTTGATTACAATTACATAAAGTGATCGACCTAATGAATGATCGTCTCGCTTAGCTTAAATTGCCTAAGCATTGGCTCATCGCAAGGCACTAACATACTGGTTCATTCAGTAGAAGGTACCGACATATTGGTTCAAAATTCAGCAAAAGGCATCGATATACTGGTCCAAAATTCAGCAAAAGGCACCGACATACAGGTTCAAAAGCAGCAAAAGCGCCGACGTACAGGCATAGCGGAAGCAAAGTTCAAGCGAGCTTTTCAAGATCGAGAAGCGTGGGTCTTTGGTAATTTTCCTCGAAATATTATCGCAACAAATGAGGATAACTTCAAGCGAGGATATCTTCGGCAGCGTTCCCTAGCTTGCGGAGAGTTGTCACAAACAACTGAAGGTGATTTCAAGCAAAGTTGTCTTCGATCATGTTCCCTGGCTTGCGGAAGATGGTCACAAAGTGCTAGAAGGTCGTTTCAAGCAAAGCAATCTTTGATGGAGTCCTCTAGCTTGCAGAAGTCTATCCTGGCAGAATTAGAGGCAGTTACAAGCGTAGTAGTCTTCAGGCGACATTCTCTAGCTTGCAGGAGGTCGTCAAAACAAACAGCGAGATGGCGTTCCCTGGCTTACGGAAGGTTATCAAAAATACAACAGTACAACAGCAAATCGGTTACCTTCAGAGACGTGTGCCCAATTCCGATGAATAATGAGGAAGTTATGGCCAAATTACTAAACTAGGCCTGGTTTGAGCCTTATATGCGGCCCAATGATCTAAACGAGGGCTTAATATGGATTTATCATTCCTAATGCAATTAGGATTGGTTTTAGTCTTTTAGATTCTTCTAGAAGGTTCTTTTCATTCCTAATTCAATAAGCATTGATAAATTGACTTTTGTTGACTTTTTAGAGTTTTAATCAGAATAAAAGAGTGCTTTTAAGCAAAATACGATTTTGCTCTTCTGTACGGCTAAATTTTATCTGAATTTAGAAAACGCGTGAAAAAGTTAATTAGCGCCTAACGCTAGACATTAACGCCTGGCGCTAATGCCTAGCGCCTGGCGCTAACTTCTTTTTTCCTCGTCGAAACTCTGATTTGTTTTTCTATCTTTTTGGCTGATTTTCTCTATAAATAGCCTCCTAAAATCTCCGTTTTTCATCACCAATTCTCATAAAATTCTTATATTCCCTAATTCTATTCTCTCTCGAAGCTAAAGCTCTCTCTCTCTCTCTCTTTTCTAAACCAACCTTTTTATAAAAAAATTACGCATTCACAAGACCAAGAGACACCTAGCATTGTTCGAAGTTGCCTTCGCCCTAGACGTGAAAGGTTTTAATTTCTAAGGGTTTGGTTCTAAATCTCTCTTTCAATTATTTAATTTAATTGTTTAATTTAATATTTTCCTTGAAGTTACTAATGCATGTATTTTGTTATTAGAAAGAGGTACGAGGCATCCAAGTAAGTGCTTTAATGGTTTTTATTGATATTATGATGTAGAAATCATGCTTAGGTTGTTATTATGATTCCTAGCGTCATGTTAGGGTGTTTTGATCTTCCTAGTATCATGTTTAGGGTAATAACTAAAAAATCCTAATGTCAAGTATGATTAAAAGTATGATGCCTTTTATATTCCTTCCTAATATTTATGATTGTTAGTATCATGTTAGGGCTAAATATTTGATTTTTATTGTTTAGTGACATGCTAGGGTTTGTTATTAATCTTGTTAGTATCATGTCTAGGATCTTGCTATCAATATTATGCTTTAACATGATTATTTTAATTATGATTATGATGATTATGATTATAATTTATTATGATTATAATTTATTATGATTATTATGTTGCTTGAAATTTATTATTTATTACTTGATCACACCTTTTATGCATGTTTAATGGGAATTTGTACTTGTAATCACGCTTAATAAGATAATTAATAATCTTGTTTAGGGTTAATTTGATCATAATTCAAGTGATCACCAATCATAGATTTATTTGTGCATTAATATTCAACCAACATAGATAAACAGGTTTAGGGTTAATCCTAATGATTGCATGTTAGTCAGAAAGCGCACATGAATACGATCATAATAAAATAGTGGCCTATTATTAGGGCAGGTTCAATCTCTTTGAGGTTGGATTTGTACCTTCATCCCCGAACTACCAGTCATGGTTCCAGAACTTTTGGATTTGACGATCTCATGGATCGTTAAGGGGTGCGACCTTCACCTCGTGAATGGTTTAAAAGTTCCTAAAACTTGTTGGTGACTCTTTTGCTCTATCTTCTTTCCCTTTGGACGCCACCGTACTTTAGTGTATGATCACAGTGGGGTTCAAGCTAGGGAAAATGCTTGAAATATTCCCTACACTAATTACATAAATTCCTGCATATGCTAAATTCATGAAGGAAATATTTACTAGAAACAAATCTATTAGTGAGGTAGAGAGAGTCGCTTTTACTACAGAATGTAATGTCGTACTACAAAATAAATCTCCACCTAAACTGAAAGATCATGGTAGTTTTTCTATCCCTTATCATATTGGCAATCTAATGATTGATAATGCATTATGTGATTTGGGTGCTAGCGTTAGTGTCATGCCATTGTCTGTGTGTTCCAAGTTAAATATGGGCAAATTAAAAGCTACTAATATTACTCTACAAATGGCCGACTGTTCTTTTAAATACCCCTTAGGTGTTTTAGAGGATGTTCCTGTTAGAGTAGGTAAATTTTATATACCTGTTGATTTTGTTGTTCTTGATATGGCTGAGCATTTGTGAACCTAAATTATTTTGGGTATACCATTCCTTAATACTGTAGGAGCAATTATAGGTGTGAAATGTGGAAAAGTGACACTATCAGTAGGGGATGATAAAATTACTTTCAATTTGAATAATACCCCTAAAAGCCCCATGACAGAGGAGAAGTGTTTTAGTGTTAATGTGGTTGATAATTGTTCTAGTAAGCCCAAAGCTCTTGTAAAAGATCCCTTGGAGGCAGTATCTTGTGTTGCATATTCTACAGATGAAATAGACAAATGGTAAAAGGAAGTTGATGCAATAGAAAGAGCCCTCTATACTGTCGGTCTTGGCTTTGAAGACGAGAAGGTGGAAATAAACAAGCAAGTTGTGGAAACTGAGCCTATAGTGAGTGTTCCACAAGATCAAGTTGTAATTGCTCAATCCAGTGATAATTTAAAGCAACCATCAGTTAAAAAGGGGCCTCTTGTGTGTAGTAGTGAAGAACCCCCAGTTCACGACAAAGAGGATCCACCGGATAAGGTGAATTGGCGTCCCACAGGGTATGTCAGGAAGCCGCGTCGTGGTCTAAACACCGCTCGACCGGGTGAGAAACCACCCGACCAAGATGTAGGCCAAGGGTCCTAATTTTTAAACTTGGTAAGAGGGTCGTGTAGGACCTAGATAAATCAGCGCTTTGCGGGAGGCAACCCGTCTAGCTTTCTTTCTTTTTCTTGTGAGGGGAGAGAGGAGGGAGTTTAATGAGTTTTGTACAGGTTTTAAGGAAAAGAGTTGGTCGAAATTTGGAGAAAAGAGAAAAAAATTCCTCGTACTAATGTTGTCTCGGGCCCAACCGGGCGCGAGGCTAAGGGTTCAAATTCAGGAACTTTCGCCTGACCTGGAAAAATGCGCCCGACCGGGCGCGAGATTTGACGAAATACAGTACTGATGATCGTCCGACCGAGCGTGTGAGTGAAGAAAAAATCGAGTGTTTTGTCGCCCGACCGGGCGCGAGAGCTATCAATTTCTGGAATTTAGATCGCCCGCCCGACCGGGCGCGAACATCCTCTGCCCAGCTTTTCTTCTTCTTTATTCCTTCTTTTCCCATTTCCTCTTCTTTCCACCATTCTTTCTCTCTCTAAAACCTTAAACTCTCTAACTTCTCTCTAATATCTCTTCTCCATTTCTCACCCAAATTCAATAATTCTTACATATTTCTAACCCTCTATCCATCCTCTACATTTCTATACAAAAATCCTCAAATTCCAAAATAGAAAAAAAAAATCATACCCATTTTTCAAGTATGGCATCAAAGAGGTCAAGGACAATTCTAGGGAGGAGTTCTAGCTCAAGTCAACAATATGATCAGGATTTGCAACTTCCGCAATGCCAACCATCCGAATTGCAACCCGGGAGCAAAAAGAACGGCTTGAGCAACTCTATGGGTAAAAGGTAATCCCTTCACGGTGGTTACACCGCTCTACTCTTGAATCCTATGGTTTATTTGACTATGTTAAACGTTTTTTTAACGATATAGGAATGAGGAAATTTGTAGATATGCACTACGCTACTTATCGTGAATTAACGTGTGATATCCTTTTCTCTTTGTCTATTGTGAATAGTAAAAATGGTATGAAATTGATGTTTAGGTCAAATAATAGAAATATTGTTTTAACCTTTGTTGATTTTTGTAAAAATTTTTATTTAAATTCTGAACTACCCATCCAATGGCATGAACAATATAAAATGGAAGATATATATCATGTTTTGACTGGTTTACCTCCACCTAACGCCCGATATGCTAGTGCCAAACCTATCCATCACCCTGTACCTAAAATCTGGCAAAGATTTGCAGGTGTTTTTTTATAGGTAGGAATGAACTACATAACGCCCAAACCAATGAACTCGCTGTAATTGGACATTATGTATTTGGGTATGGTAAACAAAACATTGCTAGATATATCATCTTTCACCTTAGTAGACATGCCTCGGCTAGTACCCATGCTACTACCCTAATTCGTCTAGGAGGCCTAATTACCAAGATAGCAGTTAAGAAGGTCGGGTTTGTAGAGAGTGGACCTCACGATCTCACTAGTTGTAGACCAGACACCTACATGACTGCTAGGTACCTTGAGGATTTGGGTTGGTACGTTTGGATAGCTAGCAAGTCCCCCACTGGTGCATTAGGACAGGATCGGAGCAACCATTGCCTATCTTTCCTCTGCCTAATCCCGAGTTGACCGCTTTTCCCCTGGGCAAGAGTCCTAAAGATATGACCTTTTTGTTGCCCACGCTAGGGGGCAAGCACCACCAGTTCCACCACCACCCCATCTTGAGCCCGAGGTAGTGCTTTCACCACCTCGCATGTCTCATATATAACCACCTCCTCCCCATAGCGACTCTGAGATAATCTGGAATCTTCAAAGTAAAGGTCAGGCTATAGGACGTATAGAGTATTAGCATAGCGACCTTAGGAGGATGGTAGGCTCCCTTGACCAGCGATTAGGGTACCTTGAGAGGAACAAGGGTAGAGCCTTGTATCCTATGTATGATGATTATGCTCGTCGAGGCAATATTCCCGATGATGCTATTTATCCTGATTGGTTTTAGCCCCACCCTTGGGATATGATAGAGATCCCACCGCCCGTGGTATTTATACTGACTATTCATCTTTCCACGGGTACGGCCAGGACATACCTTTTAGGGGACCGGCTAGAGGGGGTTTTCAGCCTAACTTTTTTGGTGGTAGCTCTTCTGGTGCAGGTGGTAGCGGTGGAGGATTCGGCTCCATGGATGAGGATGATGAGGATTAGCCAGCTGGGCTAGTTTCCGAGCCAATGAGGACATTGTCTGATTCTGGCTTGGGGGAGATTTTTGGATTTGATATCTTTCTTTTTTCCCTTTTCTTTTATTTTTGGTGTGTTTTCTTAGATTAGATTTATTGCTTTCTAGCTAGTATAGTTTTATTACTTTCTTATATGAAAAAAAATACAAATAAATCCAAAAACTACGTTTCAATGAATTGTAAATCATGCTTCCCTGTGCCCCATACTTAAAAAAATATTGTTTTGATTCTTGGTACATGATGATGAGCATTGTGGATTTGTTGATTATGATTTGAAGTTTGATTGCTTGGATGCCCTAACAAGCGTCAATTTTGTCCAACTGCTTGTGAATATAGTGCTTGACTAGTTGATTTTGTTAGAAATGTGTGTTAGTTCCTGGTATGTCAATGAATTTGAGTATTGATTTGCAACTATGAGTAGTGTTTCATGACTCATTATTATGCACATTTAGGAGAACGAAGGAATTTGTTCTTTTAGGTAGCCTTCAGATGATTTTAGATACATTTGTTCCCTTCTTGCTACCCATGTTGTTGCCTTGACTTTTTGTTGTTTATAAACCACATTACAAGGCTATTTTTCCCCATTGGTTACTAGTCCCAAGCTTGGCTTAGGGGAGATATTAGTGATTGAAGTGAGGGTGTAACACCCCCAAATCTCCCTCTGCGGAAATATCAGTACAATACGTATAATTATATCGTAGAGATAGACTTGGACATATTACTGCCGTGTGATTACGCAAGGCTACTCAAAATACTTAACTCAACAACAAAACTTGCAGCGGAAACTCAACTTTCTTTTATTAATACTTATAATAATAGTAACACTGTTATGAGTGCTCAAAAATAAAGACAAGACCAACATTCCTAAACTAGGTGAAGCAAATCCCTGGACTCCCGTATGCTCATTCATGACTCCACCTGAAAATAGTCAACACCGTTTACCATTACGGTAAACAGGGCGAACCAAAACAAATAAGAAATATGAAATAGCAAAATATGCCAAGTACGATAAGTGGAAGATAGTGTAAACTCAATTTATTTGCATACATGTTTTTAAAATAAATTCCAATAATTAATCCAATAAATTCAAAACTCATTATTTCAAAATCGATTCCAATGATTCAATATTCAAAATAATAGTTAATAAAACCAATTCCTTTATTAAGAACCAATTCCTTTTAATCCAATTCCTCACCCAAGTGTGCACACCCCCCAAGCTAGTCTCTTTATATTACAAGGCTATTCTTGAGGAAAGACCCGGTCATACAAAGTCCAAGGCCTTATCAATAAACCAAATCCGCATAGTGGGACTACTAGCATGCTTATAAAGCATTAATAATAATAATTCAATGGTTTAATAAATCCTTTTAATATCCAATAGTTTCCAATATTATTTAAACATAATAAGTAATCCAGACCATTCAAAACATGATTTAAAAATCAATCATTCAAATACTTTTATTAAAATAAATACCTTCAAATATAATTTATTTTAAAATCAATTTAATTCAATCACCAATCAAATCATGTAAAACATGTTATTCAAACCAATTACTTTCAAAGGTATCTAACCACCTAAACGTACCTTGATCCTTGTTAGAAAACCACACAAAAAGAACCTCAAGAACCTTGATTGAACACACCCTACAAATAAATATAACCTTAATCAATATAAGGTTAACAAATAATCACAAATAATTAAATTAAAACCTCCCAACTATATGGACATGAACCTTTCAACATAAATATTATTAAAAATATGATTTTATATAATTTAAAACTACTCATAATAATTATTTATAAATCCCCCATAATAATAATAATAATTGAATAAGAGAAGAGAATAAGAAAAGATAAGAAACCAAGGAAAAGAGAAGAATTGGATTTGCGTTGGAAAGAATAGGCAGAACTTGCAGAGGCTACAACTCCTTCGATATAACTCCGAATTGGGTGATTCTTGATCCTAAACTCAATTATTTTTTGATAGGAACAATATTCTGTGAAATGTCAATACCCCAAAACTGACCAGAAGTGTTCGAAAATTGGCTTCAAAGATAAACGGGATGATTTGTGTAAAAAGAGGAGAAGAAAAGTAGAGAATTGGTGTGAATAAGTGGGAAGAATTAAGGGTCTGTTTATAGTGTTGAGGATGTAGAATGGATAGAGCTTAAGGTGGAATGAGATTAAAATAAGAACATGATAAGTTTAAGTTTGTTGAATGAATTTGAGTAACCTTTGGTCTAGATTAGTAGGTTGGTTAAAAGATAAGAAAAATTAAATGGATACACATATGGTTGGGAGAAGGAAGATAGGAACAAAATGAGATTGAGAATTAGAGGTTAAGTTAAATGATTATTAACAAACTAAAGTGATAAAATCACTCTTAAAAACATAATAAGCTCACGTTCACAAAAATTTCTGGTTTTTTTTTTAATTAAATAAAAACGAAAATCATAATAAAATAATTGAATAAATAAATATTTTAGATAATATCAAAATTAGTTAAATACATAATGTATATTAGATATTTCTCTTGAAATAGTTAGTACAATAAAGTATGGACCGACCTTAAAAAAAATTAATTAAACCTATATTATTAATTTAGAAATCCGAAAATAATTAAATATTCAAATGATTAAATACTTATATTTGAAGAAAAAATTCAAATATTATTTTGGCTTCAAATAATGAATTTAATAAAATACCCTTTTTATAAAATAATTCTTAATTAATTAATTAGAAAATACGTATGAAAATATGGGGTATTACAGAGGGATTTTGTAGTTTGCTTATTATTTGCACAATTTGGATGGGTATTGAGAAGTTATTTTGCTCTTGATCGTAGTTTATTTTTTATGAGTTTGAAGGTTTAATCTTCTTGAAAAGAAATAAAGTATGATGATATGAAAAAAAGAGAAGTTTAAGGAAAAAAAAAGTGGAAAAAATAAGTGAACTTCAATTAAAAAAAATAGTAAAAAAAAAATCAAAGAAAAAAATTGCTTAATGTTCAATGTTCTAAATGGAGGTTGATCAAAAGAAAAAAGAAAAAAAAAAACAAAAAAAAGTGAGTTTCAATGAAAATCAGAGTTTGGAAAGTAAAGTTTGTTATTCACTCAAGTTCTATATTATTATACTTTTATGAGTGATATTGTAAGTGTTGGGATCGTTTGTTATGTTTGGAGTTATATTTGGTGAACTTTTGTTGGAGTTGAGTATGTTGGAGATGATTGGTCATTATTTATTTTTGACATTGGTTTTATTAGGTTTTTGCTCCCTGAAGCATTGCTTTTCTCTCACATTTTCCCAAATATTTCCTATCCTTTTACCCTAGCCTTACGTTATAAGCTTTAAAGACCTTTCGACCTTGTGCATAGAGTCGTGCGAATGTGAAAGTATTGTCTATCAATGCAAGAAATGACTTGACATATTTCGAGTTTACTAATAGGTTGAGTGCTTGTCTCTTTAAACACACGAGAATTGTGAGTTTGGGAGGGCATTGTTTACATAAAGGGGTTGGGATGGAGAGCGATCGAGTACATCTTTTACTCGTCACATGAATGAGAGTTGAGTGTGTAAGCACTCGTATTGAATTCTATATGCTCTTGTGGTTTGCTCTATTTGACAATTGCTTGGGAGGAAGAGTGATTGGATGGATGAGATTGGTTGATGTTGAAGCATGTTTATTAGATTTGCCTTGAATTATTTGTGCTTGATTTTGACTATTTGGGGTGAGGCATGTTTTTATTTATTCATTGATGAGATCTTTGCTTAGGGACAAACAAAGGTTTGGCTTGGGGGACAAGCAAAAGTAATTACTAATTAGGGTAAGGCGTGTTTTTTACTATTTAGGGTAAGTAGTGTTTTTGGCTCTTTAGAGTCACTTTTATTACTAATTGGTGTTTTCTAGTGTTTTCATAATTTTGGTTTACTTTTGTAGGAATTTGCACTTTTGGAGCATTTTCTCGGGATATTATGAAGTGACTACGAGCATTGGAGGAGCACGACTAGTTTTCATAGCCCAGGGCCGGTTAGAGTCGTTAAACCGGTGATAAAGGGCTTATCATTTGAGATTCCGAGGCATTCGGACCGAGTATTCAAGACCCTAAGAGGAAATCCGGATTGGGCCAAAGAATCGGAGCCCAATTGAGAAGTCAAAGCTTGCCCAAGTGTCCAGGCCCGGCCAAAATAGGCACCGCCCAAAGGCGCGCCCGGCCGGGCGAGGAAGAGTGAGTACCTTGCGCCCGAGTTCACGGTCGGCCGGGCGCGAGAGACGCATATATTGGAAAAAAGGCGGGCCCGATCGGGCAAGGGATTTTTAGGAGCTGATTTCAGCGGAGATTTTTAGTTTTAATTAGGAGTAATTATTTTTATATAAATACAATTTTAATGCTTTGGTTTAGTACTTCTTCTCTTAGACTTTCTCTCTCTACTTAGTTTTAGATTATTTTCTCTCTCTACAACTTTGTTCTCTATTTTGTTCTTAATTCAACTCCTTAATTCTGATTACTTTGGTAACGATTTCTTTTACTTTAATCTCAATTATTTACTTTATTTCTTTCATCATGTCTTGTTTAATTGTTTTTATTAGTTTAGTTTTAGTTATGTGTGAGTAGTTTTCTTTATAGGGTTTATGGGGATCCATAAATAATATGAAGGGGTAATTTATTATTGTTGATTATCAATGCTTGATTAATTTCCTATTGATTAATTTAATGCTCTGCAACTAGATTAGCGCTGGTCTTTTATGTATGAGTTTAGCAATATTAATTCGAGAGATGAGAATTGATATTTAGGCTTAGTTTCAATAGGCAGGTTAATTTATAAATGGTTAAGTCGAGATTCGAGAGATGAGATTTAATACCTGTAGATTAATTATGTGATTGTAATACGTAGGGAAAGCCCTTTATGATCAGATTAATTGATGCATTGATGATTGATTATTATGATTTACCCTGGAATGTTATTTATTGGTTAACCTATGCCCTAGGTCTTTATTCATTGATTTCTCTTTACCCTTAATCTCCGTAATTTAGTTTCCTATTCATATTATTAATTTGTTACTTAATAATTTAGTTGCTTTAATTAATTAGGAATAGAAAGACCCGTTTCCTTGTAGATTCGACCCTACTTCCCTATTGGCATTAGTTAGAGGATTTAGGAATTACTTTTTATGGGTGATACGAATTTAGCCTGTCGTTAGGTATGCCACCAAATTTCAAATTTTAGCCTACCTTCACCCTTTTCGCCCTTAAATTACAACCCTTCTCAAGACCTTTTAACCTTTGTGGTTGAGTCACAAGTCGGTGGAGGGAGATGTGGGTCAAACCTATAGAGCGGTGTGCAATAGTCGAGATGCCGAGTAGACTTATATCTCTTTCTTTTTACGGTCCTTTCTAAGAATCATTGAGATGCTCACTAAAGGCGGATTTGAAGCTAATCGAGAGAATGTGTTAAAAATGTTTTGAGATGAAGGTGAATTGTGTTTTATTAGCTCTCTATGCTTAGCATATCCTATGTTTCAATCAACCTTAGATATCTTGGAACATGCATACCCTTATTGTATAGAAATTTGTTTATGCACTTGCATTTGGTCATTTGTAAAAGTATGTTTTATTAGCTACTTGTTTGAATTTTTTATTTTACTTCTTTCAATGATTTTGCTTCATTTTTACCAAGATTTATGGGGTCAAACTCTTTGGATACCCTTACGAGACCTCACTCGTCCTTTGGGGTTTAAAGGGCTTGTTATAGCTAAAAACAACCATGATTCTACGAAAGTGGATCTTAGTGTATATTCTTATCTCTTTCTTTTCTTTTTCTTGTTTCAGTAAGTCTTTCATCCTAATTCTTCTTTCTTTTGTTTTCTCAAGGACAAGCAAAAGTCTGGCTTGGGGGGAGTTTGATGAGTGTCATTTTTGGCACTCATTTAGCTTCTTTTAGGATGATTTTTTGTTGCTTTTACATCTATTTTATCTCCTTTTCTCTAGTTTTACTTTTTTTTTTTTTTTTTTTTTGGAAAATATGAGAAATTTTATTACCAAAAAGAAAAGTTACAACTTACAAAAGCTAAGTTATAACAAACACCAAACTCCACAAGACCTGAAAAAACAGGCCAACCAACCACCAAACAGTTCAAGCTCAATCTCCTGCCACCTTCTAGGAAGGGTTCAGGAGAAAGAGACAAGAACAACCTGAGCTCAAGTTTCCAGCCACCTTCTAGGAAGGGTTCTGGAAACTAAGCCCAGGAACACAGAACAAATACAGAGCAGGACAGACCTGCAAGCAAAAAAAACACCACTCATGCAGACTATAAAAAAGAAAACCTCCACCTAGACTCAGCTGCAAAAACAGTAGGACTAGACAAAAGGAGGTATAACATCAGTTCAGAGAAAACAGCTAAGCTAAGCACCATAACAAAGTGCTAACCTAAAACCAGCATAACCAGCAAACCAGACCAGCAACTGCACCAAAAACCAGCAACAGCAGAACAACAGCCAGAAACAGCAACAGAAACCAGCAACAACAGCAAACTTCAGCAACAGAAACCAGCAACAACAGCAAAGCTGGCTTGCATCAACTGCATCAAAGACCAGCAGAACAGCAACCACCAACAGAAGTAGAAACCAGCCACAGCAGTAGATTTCAGCAACAACAACACAAACAGCAACAGGTTCAGCAACAGAACCAGAACCAGCTGACTTGCTGCCCTGAACAGCAACAGCACAACAGAACAGCAGTCAGCAACAACAACAGAAACCAGCAACAACAGCTGATTTCAGCAACAACAACACAAACAGCAACAAGTTCAGCAACAGAACCAGAACCAGCTGTTTTGCTGACCTGAACAGCAATAGCACAGCAGAACAGCAGTCAGCAACAACAACAGAAACCAGTAACAGCAATAGCAGCTGATTTCAGCAACAGCAACAGACAACAGTAACAACAGCAGAAACCAACAGCAGTACATAAACCAACAATAGCAAAAAAAAACAGCAACAGCAACAAAAACCAACAACGGCCTTCAGAATTTAATAACTAGAATTCAGAAACCAACAGCAAAGTAGTTAGAAATCAGAATTCGGCAACAAAGATCAGCAACAGCAGTAGAAAAACAGAACAGCAGAAGCAGCTCCCTGATAAACCAACTAAGCAATCAAGTATTTGCTTCCCGCTGGGATTCTACAGGCTGAATGGAAGATAATATCCCTAACTAGGACATCAACAGGCTTGCAACAACCAGTGAACAAAGTTGCATTCCTCTGAATCTAAATACCATATACTGTTTCAGTGAAGGCTACATGGATCACTTTGTTTTTCAATCTGGAACTTCTGCAGATTTTCTTCAACCATTCAATCTCATCACCAAACTAGGCTTGGAAACATGTAAGATACTCAACACCTTGTTTCAAACCTGTCTAGAGTACTCACAATCAAAGAATAAGTGTTGAACACTTTCATTGCTATTCAAGCACAAGAAACACCTTGGATCACAAGAAATGTGCCATTATAGCAACCTATCCCACAAAGCTAGCCACAAGATAAATACACTTTTAGGTGTTGCTAAGTTATGACAAATGACCCTCTTCCAAAGAACCTTAGGAACTTGAGGCCTAATAGCAGCATAAAGGTTCTTAATTTTCATCTTATTGCCCTGTATGAAACCATCCCATCCCCCTTGATCATTCACAATATCTCTACAACTCAGAATCTTCTTCAAAACCCAAGAGCATTTGGCAGGGGTAGGAGTGGTCCAACAATCTTTATGCTTGAAATAATAGATATGGACCCACTTAACCCAAAGATTATCAGCCTTGTGAGCAATATCCCAAAGTAACTTAGTGATAGCTGCTTTTATTCCACTCAGGAAGAGAAAGCAAGTTCCAGCCACCACAGACTTTAGGAAAACAGACATAATTCCAAGCAACCAAAGATTTCTTAGTAGGGGCAGAGGATCCAGTCCAAAGAAAGCACCTGAATCTAGCCTCAATCTCTTTCAGAATTTTCTTTGGCAAGATAAAAATTTGAGCCCAATATGTCTGAATACCAAACAACACACTCTTCACCAACTGAAGCCTCCCAGCATAGGACAAGTGTTTAGCCATCCACCCTTGGATTCTAGCAGTCACCTTCTCCACCAAAGGCCTACACTGAGCAATAGTAAGCTTCTTGGAAGAGAGAGGGACCCCAAGATACCTAAAAGGAATAGTACCTTGAGAAACACCAAGAAGCTCTCTCAGCTCTTTCTGAACATCAACAGAAACTCCTCCAAAATAGACTTCACTTTTATCAAGATTAGCAGAAAGCCCAGAAGCACCCGAGAATTTCAAGAAGGCTTGGAAGAGAAGCTTAACAGAGACACTATCAGCTCTAGAAAACATCAATAGATCATCAGCAAACATCATGTGAGGTAGGTTTAACTTTTCACATCTAGGATGAAAGTTAAAATCAGGAGTTTACCTAAGCTCATCAAGGCACCTGGAAAGGTATTCCATACCAATAGCAAAAAGAAAGGGAGTCATAGGGTCACCTTGTCTTAAACCTTTCTTAGCTTCAAAAGGAGGGGCAGGAAAACCATTAATAAGAATAGAATAAGAGACAGAAGTAAGACAAGTCCAGCTCCAGCTAACAAATCTCTAAGGGAAACCAAGCTCCTGCATAACAGTAATCAAGAATCCCCACTCAACTGAATCATAGGCTTTCTTCAAATCCACCTTAACCATGCATCTAGGTGAGATAAATTTGTGATCATAGCCTTTGATCAATTCAGTTGCAAGAAGGATATTATCACTAATGTGCTTGCCTGTAATAAAACCTGCTTGGGCATCATCAATGACCTCACCAATGATAGCAGCAAGTCTAGCAGTTATGACCTTAGAAACGAGCTTATAAACCACAGTGCATATAGCTATAGGTCTAAAATCCTTAACATGGGAAGCATTAGGGATTTTAGGAACAAGGGTGATAGTTGTGCAATTCCATTGCTTAGGCAAGGTCCCTTTAGTAAAGAAATCAATAACAATAGCATAAATATCATCTTTCACAATATGCCAAGCTCTCTTAAAGAAAAAGGAGTTAAAGCCATCAATATCAGGAGCTTTGGTGTTATTAATTCCCTTAAGGGCAGCATCAATTTCAGCATTAGAAACAGGTTGAATGAGATAACTCTGAGCAAAAGAGCTAAGTTGTTTACCCCTCCTCATAGTAACAAGGTCAACAGCAGGAAGCCAAGGAGCCTGAGTCCCTAAAAGAGACTTATAGAAGGAGATAACTTCATGAGAAATAGCATCCGGATCCTTAAGCAAAACCTGGTTAGAGTCAAAGATGGAGTCAATTCTATTCCTTGCTTGTCTATTCTTCATCATTGAGAAAAAATAATGATAATTGCCATCTCCAAGCTTAATCCAGTTGATCCTAGATTTTTGTTTGAAGATGCTTTCCTGAATATCATTCCAGTGTTTGACAACCTTAATAGCATCAGATTCTTTAGCATATAAATCCAAATCATCAGGATTCTGAGCCATTAAGTTCTGAATTCCAGCAAGCTCAACATTAGCTTGATCAATCTTCTCCTCAATGTTGCCAAACTGCTTGCTAATAAGAGACTTTATACTAGACTTCACAGAATTAAGCTTCTGCCAAACAGAACTACCAGAACCCCAAGCTTGAGAAACCGTATCAAGGAAATCAGGATGATCAGCAATACAGTTTAGAAACCTGAAAGGTCTACCTCTCCCAGCAGGGGCAGAACAAATATCCAACAGAACTGCACTGTGATCAGATAAAGAAGGGGGGAGATAGACAGTCTCAACATCCCCATGAGAGGCCAGCCAAGCTTGGTTACCAAAGACTCTATCAATCCTAGAAAGAGTTCAAGGACCAGTGTGAGCCTTATTTGACCAAGAGTAGAAGGCACCTTTGCTCTTGACCTCAGTGAGGTCCAAATAATCAACCAAACTCTGGAAATCTCTAGTCTCATAATAAGTAACATCATTACCATGAAGCCTATCTGAAGTATGAAGAACAGAGTTAAAGTCACCAACACAAAGCCAAGGAGAATGCTGAATAGAGATGTTCCTAATTCCTTCCCACATAGGAAGCCTATCATGAATAGAGTGAAGCCCATAGACAACAGTGAGATGAATTTGAGTAGAAAGATCCTTAGAAGAGACACTATAATGAATAAACTGTTCAAGAATCTTCAAGACATTGACAGTTACTCTATCTGCATTCCAACCAAGCCAAATCCTCCCTTTGGGAGAATGGTCATAATTGCACATCCAAAGCCAAGAAGAGCCAAACTTCTTCTGATAAGTGAGAACATTTTTTGATTTGATTTTTGTTTCAAGAAGACCAATAACATCAACTGAATGAGAATGAAGCAACCTCCTTACAGAGGCAACCTTGCCAGGGTCGTTCAGGCGCCTGACATTCCATATAGAGTAAATCATGACACCAAAGGGGGATTAACCTCACCCCCGCTTGGATTTATCGTGAAACCACCTGCACCATCCATTTCATTTGCAAATAGAGCAACAAAAGCGTTAGAGGTAGAAGCAAGCTGATTAACCCTAGTTTGCTGGCTTTTTGTCTTCTTTCCCACTATTCTCCACCCCTCATCTGAGTTTTGAGAAGTATGAACCTGTGGGGTGATAACAGATTGCCCTTGAACAGATGCATCAACATCAACAACAGGAGGAGCTTGACTAGGCTTAGCAACCCAGACTTGCTGCACTTTAGGAGCTGCATTTACTAGGTGCTTGGGAGCTGCAGCCACCGAATGCTTAGGAGCTGATGGCACTTTAACAGAACAATCATGGCCCACTTTATTACACTTAGAGCAAAAGGGTGGAGTCCATTCATAAACTACCTTGAGTTCTAGAATTTCCTTCGAGGGGCTTTCCACAAACACAGACTTAGGCAATGGCTTGGTAACATCAATTTCTATTAGAACTCTAGCAAAAGAAACTCTTAGTTGTCTTGTTGTACATTCATCAGAGCAAATTGGTACACCAAGCAAACTACCAATACAACTAATAGTTTCAAGACCCCAACAATTTAAAGGTAAGTTTGGGAACTTAACCCACAAAGGAATAGTTCTCAAAATCTCCGCACCAAAATCAAATTTAGGACTCCAAGGTTTAATGATTGCTGGTTTTCCCATGAACATTTGCGGACCAGAACAAAGAATAGTATCCTTATCACTAACTGAGCAACAATTAATGATAAAATACCCATCATCATGCCAAAAAATTTCTGGTTTTTGCACATCACACCATTGTTGAACTATGAAACGATGAACAGCAGCAATAGTAGGGTAATGACCAACAACATAAAAAACTAAAGCATTAGACCATTTCCTATTACCTTCCACGAGTTCAGATTCCTTAAGCTGAGCAACCTGCTTCCCATTCTGAACAACCGGTGCAACGAAGAACAGAGGAGCTCCCTTAGCAGCTAACTTCCCAAAAAAAGAGCTTCGATCTTCACCATCCTTATGTGCGTTCTGTTCCGGGGGAGGTACAGTGTGAGAATCAGTGATAGCTGGTTCAGATTGATGAGAAGCCGCTTCAGCATCCAATGGAACAGTACAATTCGAAACCCTAGGTACTGTTTTATTGAAATTCAAAGATGTTGATCTAGCAATGGCTTCAGCAAATAGGGCAATGGTTTCAGCATCACTCCGGGGAATAAAACCACAGGCCGGATTGAACAATGCCGGCGCCGGAGTGACAAGCTCGTCCACCTCCTGAATCGGGCTTGGAACAAAAGCTGTGCCTGAGTTCCGCAAATTCTGTAAAATTTCATCAGTAGAACTTCTAAGCTGTACTAATTGGGGTGTAGAGTTATTCCGCTTCTTCTTCTTAGCCATCGAAGCTCAAGATTGATGAAGAAACCAATCAAAATTGATTAACCATGGAGAAGAAGAAGAAGAGAGAAAGTCAACGAAAGTGAACCCCTTAACAATGCATGTTTTACTTTTATTTTCTCTATTTTGCATTTTCTTTAGTTGCTTTCTTGCTTATCTTACTTTATTTTGCATTTTCTCCTTTACTTGTTTGCTTTTCTTTGATTTTAGGAAGTTGGTGATGTTCGAGAAGCTCATTGGCATTCTCTTGGGGTATTCAAGGCCAAAGATGAAACTCGGTTCCCCTTCTTAAAGCTTAAAAGCAAAGGAGTACAAGAGTCAAGTCTTCAAGGTCGCGCTCTCATGCTGCATGGACATTAAAAGACGGTGTTGAACCCACCGTAAGGGTTTTAAGTGACTGCCTCACCAACATGCATCATGTGGAGCTCACGGGGGCATCTTCTAGCGCACCCAAGTATCATCCCTGCTCTCAGGGCGCGGCCGCGCACGAGGGAGGAGCGTCCGTGCAGGTGGCTGGCGCGGCCGCACAACTAATCTTAGAATTGAATTAGAATTAGACTTTGATTAAAATTTTAGAGAGAGAAGCTCTTGGATTTGTAGAATTTTTTCTTAGATTTTAGAGAGAGAAACTTGGTATTTGATGATTGTGATATTGTAATCTTAATTGCTCTTTGATATTGATCAAAGTTTTATAACAATTCTTTCCTTTTCAATGCAATTTTATTTTTGATTTTGATATATTGTTGAATTTCTATTGTTTAGCTTGATTTTGATTGTTGATATTTGGATTACAATGTTGACGATGAGATTGATGATTACTTTTGTTATGCTTTTCAATTTTACCGTGAGTAGTGAGTAGTTCCTTTTCTAGGTATGTGGTGAATCATGTATTAGTGATAATCTATTGCTAATTTGGGGTTTTTGATTGATTTGTGGATGTGATTAAATTGGTTGATGAAATTTGTGCATGTGTTTGATTTGAAGAGGAGTAGCTAACCTTGATGATCATGCTAGATTGCATAATAGTTTTCAATGACACGAACAATTGATTTGAGTGCTATTATTATCGATTGATCTTGATTTGTGATTTTCGTTTGAAGTCATTTGTAGAGACATCTAGCTTGACCCTAGGAAATAGCTCTTTGAGTTATTTTGATTGTAAATATCGTTTTCCTCGCATTGCTTAATTGATCCAATTCCCATCAAATTAGCAAGTTTATCATGTGTGCATGTGGAACCTAAATTCCCTAGTGTTTTGATTATTGATTTCCATTTGTTAGTTTGATTGAATCGATTTCGATAGCATTGACCAACCCATCATTTTAAGATTTCAGAATATCTTAGCTTAGACCTTAGCAATACTACCTTCCCTTGGGTTCGACCCGGACTTGCCCCTATACCTATGGTTAGGTTTGGTTTTACAAAGTTTGTTTTGACCGGGAAAAATAGTTTCCAACGACCTAGGTTTATCAGCCGTCATACGTACGAGCTATGAAACCTTGCCTTTAGATGCATGTTTAGGGATGTATCGAGAACTTAGTATCATGTATATAGAAGACTAGGCTAAATTGTTTGGTTATACATTGTGATTTCCGTATGTTGTGTATTATGCTACTTTACAAATATTATTATTATGCATTGATTTTGTAAGATGCGCTTAGAATCAAAGGTACGTGAATATGTGGAATGACTTATTTATTACTCGTTCATGATTATGGAGATAGAATGACTAAAGGAAGAATTTAAGTCTTATAAGACGAGGTTAAGATTTTAGGATGCTTTATGCACTCAAGGTGTTTATACACCGAGGTAGTTAAAGGAATTAATAATAAATATTGCTTGTCACTAATAAATCAAGAATTGAATTTGGAAACTTGGTTTACTTTATTGAATTGATGTTGGATTGATTGTATTGTTTTTCATACGAGTCGTCACAAAGTCTAAACTTGTAAATCACGTAAAGTGCAAGATGGATGAGCAATAAAACTCTGGATTGATGCACATCTGGAGTAATGACAATCAGGGGCTGGGGTACACGTGGTATTAGCCGTGCACTTTTCTAGAGGTCGTCTGATCTACGAGTCTCTTGTTTCAAATACTTTTCAAAAATTATGAGTTAGATGTGATCTCATGTAATACCTCGTATTTATACATATTTTATTTAAAATAAGTATTTTGTGAAGTATTTAAATAAATTGAAATGTTTTATTTAAAGTATTTTAATTATTCATCCATAACCATTATAAAAATGCAAAACTAGCTACTGTAGCTTATGAATAGTAATTGTTGGTGCTATTACTTATGCGCCCCTGAATTCAATGAATTGCCAATTTTACCCTTTATTGTTTCTGTTTCTTTGGTAGCCTGACTTTTGGCAGCTGTCTCAGCCAATTGTCTTCTTTCTCTCTCTTAACTTTTAAGTCTTCTTCCTTCTTCTCCTCTCACTATATTTCTCTCTCCTCCCGTTTCTCCTCTCCTCGCTCTCACTCTCTATCTCCTCCATTGGAGCAGTTTCTGAGGTACAAAACCAAAAAAATTATCATTTAATTTTGGTTTTTTTTCTGGTGTTCATCTCTTCGATTAGATTTTTCCTTTTATTTGACTGATTTAATTTTTGTTTATTTTTGGGTTTTTTCGCAGTTGGATTTTTTGGGTGGTTACAGAAATTCCTCCCCTTTTCTATGATCTAGATTTTTGTTTTTAATTTTCTACCTTTTTGTTGTTTTAATTAGTAAGGATTTGGCCTGAGAGATTGATGATTTTCATTAGGTTTTTTTTCTTCGTAATGCAGGTTCAGGTGAAACCAATAATTAGTTCCGCCCCCATTTGCGGCTCCCTTCCCTACAACAAAGGCCTCCTCTGAGAAGGTATTTTCTCTCTCCCCCTCCTCCCCCACAATCAAATTCTAAAGACCTAACTTTTCAATTATGAGATTTTTAATTTTTGAATGAATTCAGCAATGACGATAAGTTCATAATCAATACAAACAATGAATAATCAATTTCATCGATATTTCCCCATTGGCGATAATCAACACTAATCTTGTGGTTGACAGTACTTACCCTCCCGTCGTTGAAGCTTTTAGCCGGAAAATTCTCGAAGCTGATTGTGTTCTCTTCGCTTCTCCTCGTATGCTTTCTTTTCTCTTTTTTTAATTTTCCTAATTCTTGCAATTTTATCATTTGTTTATTTCATTTGTGTTATATTAGTGATTGGTACTTGATTTATCTATTTATTTGTTTGAAGAATTCATTGGTTGATTATGGGTTATTGATTAAGGAATTATGGGTTAATTATGCTGAAATGTTGTTAATGGCATTTGGCAGAGTTGAATTTAATTTGAGTATGGAAGCAATTGATTAACACTTACCCATCATATATTTTTTGCTTAGGAATTAATTTGTGGGTATTACTTTATTTTTTTATTTCTCACTGTTGGTTTCTAGCTATAGTTAGGAATTATTTTTATTCCAAGTATTGTTCTAATTACATGCTATTATAATGATTTTACAAACATATAGATGTTTAATTTTTCGAGGCTTATTATATATGATTCCTAATTAAAATTGATGCAATTGAGTTAGTCGTAATATTGAACCTTTTTTATGAGCTTGGAGAATTTCTGCTCTATTTAGCTTCTGTGCAAGTATCATGATGACTGCTGTCACGTGTTGATTCTTACACTTTCAAAGTACTAGATCATAAGACTTATATGCTCTATGTCTTGAAGGCTTGAAATCTTCCGAAATTTTCTTATGGCAGGGGATAAAAGGAAGGATGTGGCTCCAAACCGTGCTGCTTCTTCAGGGAAAACTCCTCCTATCCTTGGTAATAATCCTTCTTGACTCCTAACTATACTTGTTATGTTGTGTGCTATTTGGGTCTGCAGGAACAAATTCATCTTTGAAAACATAATATTGAACATAGTTCACACAAAGTTTTCATTAGAACTGCAGCTCATGATTACGCTTCTGCATCAGGTTGGATCCCCCCTAAAGGTATAATCATGTTAAATGTGGACGCTAATAATTTGGTCTCTGGATCACATGTTGGGTTGGGGGTGATATCAAAAAACGAGCTTCCAATTGGTAGTGTTGCTTGCTTCAGTTAAGAGGTGTGGTAGTTTTTTTTTTTTTTGGTTGAATTTGAGTGATGTATCGTTTTTTTGGGTTGATTTTTCATGTTGTTAGTAGCATTATTGTCTGATATGTAACAGAACTGTTGATCTACAGGTACTATTCTATCGCCCCTTTCTCTTTCTTGTTCTAATTGGTTCAATTTTCATCTAACCTTTATTATGAATAGCTTACTTGTGATTTTTTCCCTATCTTTCCATTTTCTCCCAATACTTTCTCTTTTTAATTTTCTTATATGCATATGGTGTTTGCTGCCAAAATTTATGTTGTCAAGTTAGATATTATTGTTTTGAGTGACTATAGAGGGTAGCTGTTGTTTCACGTTGTTGTCGCTGTTGTTCTGGTGCTGCCTTGTTACTGCTGTTCTGTTCATCCAAAAATCCGAACAGAAGTTATTTTTATCTCATAGTCTCTTCATCAATGTTTTAGATCTTGAAAATTTATTCAATCTAAGCTCAAGAATTTCTCAATTTGGAGTTGTGTGCTAGGAGTTATGCCTTCTGGAATTTATTGCGGTTTGCTACCCTGATCTATCGCAACGGGTTGTTATTGCTCATTTGATGCTTATGTTGTGTTGTTGTGTTGAGTTGGTTGGGGTGCTAAAATGAATTCTTGGGCTTCTCTTATTTATTTTGTCTTCCCCTCTTCCATTTATTTACACATTAGTTATAAAGTTAAAATGTTGCCAATTTTGATTAATGAATATTTGGATAATGACTAATTGATAATTTGCCAAAATGATGAGGATTAATGTATATGTAAAAAAATAGATATTTGATTTCTTAGCATTCTAAAGTTAGGGCCTTATTTATTTTTTTGATTAAGATCGTTAAATGTCTAAGTGATTATTTTCTTAATGAAGGTTGCTAGATAATTTGCTCTGACAAGCAGAGGAGTCAAGACTCAAGAACCCTCGCGTAACCATCTTGGAACTATTGCTCTTCGGTAAATTTTCATTTAAAAAAAAGATGACTCTAATATTTTCTTAATTAAAAGATTGTATGATTTCAAAATTGAACTAATTATTTTGAATTATCTTCAATGATCAAACCATTAAAACACACTCTTGATCCAAAATGGACAGCCATGTATTACTTTATTATAAATTATTAGCAGAGTGCTCAACGATCCGTATAATTTCTTCTGTAGTTTATGTAATTGTTAACTTGAAATCCTGTATTATACTATTATTACACTTTATGCTTTTTATTAGGGATCAATTAGTGTGTTAATAGATAAAACAATGAGGTATGCTTGCAAAAACAAGAAAACTATCTCAGTATTAATCTAAGATTGTAACATACTATTCCGTATTAACTTTGTGGCAGAAGTTATATGTTGACACTACAAGTGTGATATCAAGAATTCCTTTTCAACTAAAATATTTGGTTTTGGTTAATTGGAGTTCTTGTCTGACTCTTTCAGGTTAATACTCTAAGGTAGCAACTGCAGCTCATTGCATCAAGCATATAGCGATGGCAATTATGACTTCAAGTGCAACAGGTTTCTTTTCTTTATCTTGTCGTTCAAGCAAAACAAAATGTGTGCTTCAAAAGATTTCACTGATATGTAGTCGGAGTAATAATATTGAGCTTCGTAGTTTTTTGGCTTGTTCTTTTACACATTTTTAGTTTCATTTTTTATGTCGAGAATTTTCTAGGCCCGGAATTCTATATTCTTTGTAAATTATCTTCTGATCATGTGCTCTATATAGCTTGGTTTTATTCTTGTCCAAGTGGTTGTGTTAACATGTTCTTTTGGATACATGTATAATCTATGAATATAATCAATTTGTTTTGTTCTGGATAATTTAGAGTGGAAGTTGCATGTTAAATTGTTAATTGGTTGTACATTATGCTCTGGGGTTTTTTTCAATAGCTGTACCTTAAGCTTTTAAAGGTGAAAGAAAGAGAGATGATCCAGGAGGAGGGGGAGAGAGTGTGTGTCTGGGAGAAAAAGAGAGAGATAAGGGTCAGAAAAGAAAGAAATAAAGCAAATAAGAGACTGGGGGGCAGGGAGAGAGATAGAGTGATAAAGAGGGGAATGAGTCGGGAAAAAGAGAAGGATCGGGAGAGAATAAGAGAGAGAGGGAGGCTTAGTAAACCGTTTGAGCTATACTAGAAGAGTGGATAGGTTGGAGAAAAAAGGAACAAGAAAGTGAAAGAATACAAGGATGAATAGAAAAGAGAAATGAGATAGAGTGATAAAGAGATAGATGAGTCGGGAAAGTGAGAAGGGTCGGGTAAGAATAAGAGAGAGAGAGGGGCTTGCTAAACAATTCCAACTATACAAGATAGTGGATAGGTTGGAGAAAAAAGGAAAAAGAAGGTCAAAAGAAAGCAAGGATGAATAGAAAAGGAAAATGAGATAAGACGAGGAAGAAATATAATAGACGGTATATATGAAGGAAGAAAAGATAGGAAGAACTTAAAATCAAGTTAGTGACTACCACACAAATAAGATTCGGTAAACATCAATTTATCATGTTAATAACACCCCAAACTATGAAACGCGATCTTAACCACGAATCTTACATATCATACCATTGGGGAGGCACACACGTAGCGTCTATGTGTGTGCTCCAACAACTATAATCTTAAATATAAAAAGTGTAAAGCTATTCCCTCCCAACATATAATAATTTATAAATGACCGGCAAATAAACTTTAATGCATACACAAATCATAGTTCTCATTAATTTTATACTTTCCGTATTGATTACAAATTCTAACTACTATATTTTCAGTAGAACCACTTGAAAATTTTCTACTTCAAAAAGTGTAATAAACTAATATACAATTCTATCATATATTTTACATTTAATCCATTTTACATAACTTTACATTTCCATATTATTACTTCTTATTATCAAAATCTTTTTAAAACAAAGCTATTTTAAAATTAATTAGGTACTCAATAAGAGAACGAGTGTGTTCTAAAATAATATCTAAAACAGTAGTATATTTTTTTTAAAAAATCTTTAACTTAACAAATTCTAGATAACTTCACTTATAACAATTGTTTTTCCATAGCTATTTCCCAATAAAAACTTTATCACTACTCCTTATTAGTATTTAATTCATGTATCCTTGCTATTACATAACCCAAACAACAACAACCACGAATATCACAAAAATGAAGACAACCACGAATTCTACTTATCTTACCGTCGGGGGAGCGCGTGCTCCAACGACTAGTTTTATTAAGTTTAGAAATATTTTATAAAAGGGAAGTTTATTTAATTAACTATTTTATTTAAGTTGGGGTTTAATTTAAGAAAGTTTTATTTTAGTAAAGTTTTATTAGGGAATGGATGAGGAAAGATTAAAAAAAGGAAAGTTTAGGGAGAAGGGTTCTAGAGAAAGGGTATAAATATTCAACACTTGAGGCAAATCAAACTTTGCCCCGAGTGGAGAAAACTCAAGGTAAACTTCTCTCCCGTTTTCCCACTAGTAGAAAAATTCAAAAAGGCAACCCCCTTTTGGCACTGGTTCAAGCCAAACCGGTGCCAAAACCCGGCCCAAAATTGGGCGGGATTAAATAAGTTGGTAAAAGGCACCGGTTCAACTCAAACCGGTGCCAAAAAACTAAAAAGCACCGGTTTGAACCGGTGCCTTAGTGAACCGGTGGTTTTTTTTAAACAAAAAAAAAACCGGCCCTTTTCATTCATTCCCTCCTTTCTTCCCCCTTCTTTCTTCCTCCTTTCCTTAACCATTCACCTTCACTGTTTCATTCGAAAAACCCAAACCACTGCTGCCTCCGTCCCCTCCTTTTCCCTCCACCACTGCTGCCACCTTGAACACCACCAGAAAACCCATAACCTAGTTTCCGTCCCCTCCTTTTCCCTCCATCTCTGCTGTTCGAATTGAAGAAGCCGCGCCGCAGCCCTGCTGTTCGAATTGAAGAAGCCTCGGTCTACTGCGTTGTTCTCCTCTTCTCTTCTCCTCTTCTCTGCCGTCACGCCACCTTCGACCCTTCTTTTGCTGCACCACCTTCGACCCTTCTTTTGCTGCACCACCTTCAGCTGCCGCGCCGCAGCCCTGCTGTTCAAAATGAAGAAGCCCTGAACGTCGCCGCCGCGCCACCTTCAACCGCACCACCTTCCACGGCAGCACCACCTTCCACGACTATTCTAGGTATAATTTTTTTCCTTTATATGTCTAGTCTCTAATGGGCTGGATGGGTGGTGGATTATGCATTCTTTTGCCTAGGTTACATAATGCTCATGTGCCCTGCCTTCGTTTAGTATCTTTTTTTTTTAATAATATTTGAGTTAACAGAACAGGGTTTATTATACAGTGATCTATTGGTCTAGGTGCTTGATAAGTTTACAATGAATTAGTAGGTTAGACTGTTAGATACAACATATATTCAGAGGAAGATTATTTAGTATATCATTGATGGTGTTCAAGGACATTTTCCTAGTAGGGTGTGAAATGGATCTAGTTTACCCAAGATAATGGCTTATGATGGAAGTATTCTCTTAGGTATCCCTTGTGACTAGGGCCATTATACATGATGCTTTAAATTCCATGAAACATTAGCTGCCATAGCATCACATTGAGATCTTAAAATAGTTTGGTATATATAAATGAATTGAACAAAAGGAAAAAAAAAACTTGAGAACTGTGTATATGGTTGGGTTCTGCTGCTAGATGGCTGTCATCGCTTGCAAGAGCTGTGTAAGTGAATGTAGATGCGGGCTTTATTTAGGAGTCGGGTTGTGGTTTGGGTGCTGTTGTGAGGGACAAGGAAGGGGTTGTCAAGGTAGTAGGGGTGCAGCAGAGTAGTGCTAATTGGGAGGTAAGGGTGGCAGAAGCAAAAGTTGTGATGTGTGGGCTTTGGCTTGCTGCAAACCCGGGTTTGCGAGAGGTAATCATTAAATTAAGAGCTATTGTTTTGTAAATAATTTGAGAGCGGTTGTTTTGAGACTGATTGTTTTGTTGCAAACCTGAGGTAGTGTGTTAATTATTTTTGCAAAACCTATATCCTACTAGCTGGTTCCAAGAATTTTTTTCAAGTAAAATATGATTCATAACTATACAATGTTTGCAAAAAAATGATCACTAACCTAGATTAACGTAGTGTAGAAAATTATCTAATGGGATTCAAGCTGCACCAGATTGATTAGGATCATTAAGATTTAAAGCATGCAACTACTTTGGCCATTAGCCCCTTTAATTTTTTTTTTTTATTTTATTATTTTTCTAAAAAATTTGCACTGTTATTTTATAAATTATTAATTAGTTTGTGGGAGTTATGTTTGTTCCCTTTACTTACCCTCCTACTGATTGCTTCGACATATATTTATTAATTAGGTTTATTTTTGTATATTGTTTTTTTTTTTAAACAGATTTGTGTGTTGAAGCACGAGTTTAATTAGCTTGAGGACTACATATTGAGCTCAAGTGGGTAGTTGCTATATTGGTATGACTTATAAACTTTACTTAGCTATATTTCTTTCTATTTATCCATTTAATAAAAGGTAATTCATGAAATTTCAACTTGTGTATTGTTTAATTGCAAATAAATACAACAATATATAGAATACTTGAATTGCATCATCATATGCCTAGATACCCGTTCAAGGCTTTCTCATTAGGAGAAAGTCTTGAATAGTCCCCGGTTGGAACTGTTCTTGAATGTGTACTCTCACTTAGGTGGTGAATGTATGTTTTCTTTTCGATTTTAAGGAACATCTTGGCTTACCATTTCCTCACTATGTTCTCTGGGTACATATGTGGGTAATTAATTATCTACATCGTGTACTTGGAGAACTAGGGGGAAATGCTGCCGGATTTTCCTTAAAATTGGAAAGTTGACATACATTCACTAGTGAGAGTAGACATTCAAGGATGGGTTAGGTTGGAGTGATAAGGACCCTTTGGAAACATGCATTTTTTCACTATATGAATGGTATATTCACGTTTTGTACTTGAATCTGATTTACATAAAATATGTAGCACTTACACATTATAAATTATATGTTGCTATATATGTTTATAGACAATTTACTAAATGGAGAAGGATCGTGGTTAGATGTATGGTAGACGCGATACATTGGAATTTTGGAATGGGGTTCAAGAGTTTTGCGAGAGGGCTTTAGCTTATCAACGCAAACTGGGAGGCAAAGGCCTTTATTGTCCTTGTGTTGATTGTAATTGTGTGAATGTGGTCGATAGTGTTGAAATCATTAGAGATCATGTATTATGTCGTGGGTTTAGGCAATTTTACCATGTGTGGATTTGGCACGGAGAAAGTGGAGAGTACAGTGGGGATCTTGATCGGAATGATGTGCGTGTTAGAAGCACTGAGATTCATGTGGACGAGGAATACGAGAATGATGAGTATATTGTTGATAATGGTGAGGATGGAGCCGATGAAGATCAAGCGGATGAGGTCGAGGATGAACAAGTGGATGAGATGTTGCAAGGTGTTAAAGGTGAAGTGTTTGAATTATTATCGGAGGCTTCCAAAAAGCCTTTGTATCCCGGGTGCAAAAAATACTCCAAACTATCGGCCGTGCTAACACTTTTCAACATTAAGTCGAAGCATGGGTGGACGGACATCAGTTTTACTTCTTTGTTGACCGCATTAAGTGATATGTTGCCTGATGGGAATGAAATTCCTAAGTCTTATTATTACGCAAAAAAGCTCATGTGTCCCTTTGCTTTGGAGTATAAGAAGATACATGCATGTCCTAATGACTGTATTTTGTATCGAAATGAGTATGAAAAACTGCAGGAGTGTCCACGATGCAAGCGGTCGCGGTACAAGCGCATGAGTTGCAATCCTGGCACGGAGGGACCTCCTGCTAAGGTGTTGTGGTATCTTCCCATTATTCCAAGGTTTAAGCGTCTGTTCTCAATACCAAAAGACGCTAAAAACTTGAGGTGGCATGCAGAGGGAAGAAAGAAAAACAGAATGCTGAAGCATCCAGCTGACTCTCCACAGTGGAAGAACATTGATTTGAAGTTTGAGGAATTTGGTAATGAAGTCAGAAATTTAAGGCTTGGGTTGTGCACGGACGGGATGAATCCATTTGGCACTCTTAGTACCCAACACAGCACATGGCCGGTACTTTTAGTGATTTATAATTTGCCTCCTTGGCTGTGCATGAAACGTAAGTATGTAATGCTTTCATTGCTAATAACTGGTCCTAAGCAACCTGGAAACGACATAGATGTTTACCTTGCGCCGCTTATTGACGACTTGAGAAAGATGTGGGACGAAGGGGTTTCCGTTTTCGATGCTCATCAGAACGAGATGTTCACATTGCGTGCAGCCCTTATAATTTTTTATAAGTGTTTGCCATTTGAAATTACATAAAAATCGCCAAGTTCTAAGTTTTTGGGTCCAATTCATCAAAATAAAGCCATTTTGAGCCGAAATGACTACTCACTTGGCTATTTTCTTCATTTCTCAACTTATAAACTCCTTGCATCTCAAAACAACTCATAATCACATATTTATAAGTGTTTGTCATTTGAAATTACATAAAAATCGCCAAGTTCTAAGTTTTTGGGTCCAATTCATCAAAATAAAGCCATTTTGAGCCGAAATGGCTACTCACTTGGCTATTTTCTTCATTTCTCAACTTATAAACTCCTTGCATCTCAAAAAAACTCATAATCACATATTTATAAGTGTTTGTCATTTGAAATTACATAAAAATCGCCAAGTTCTAAGTTTTTGGGTCCAATTCATCAAAATAAAGCCATTTTGAGCCGAATTGTCTACTCACTTGGCTATTTTCTTCATTTCTCAACTACTAAACTTATACATTCTCAAACCATATCATAATTACATATGTATAAGTGATTGTGAGTTGAAACTTATTATTTCTCAAACTATTTCAGATTTCCAATGGAAGCAAAACTTCAAAGAGAAAGAGGGTGGAGAAGCCTAAAAGAATTGATCAACCTAAGAAGAAGCTAAGTGAACAACAGTCCAAGAGTGAACAAGCGTCGAAGTTTCACTCTTCGAAAGGTTCACCCATGCCACCTACTCCACTTGTTGAAGACATTGTTCTTCAATCGCTCTCTACTGACATGACCTTTCTTCACAACCGTGCTTGTCATTTGATCGATCCCATGGAAGTTGCACTTCCTAAGGCAATGTTCCACTATGATGAGGATGCAATTGCATGGATCAGCAAAGAAGATGTGAAGGAATTTCTACGTGGTGCAAAGCTTAACATTTCCCTCATTCAAACATTCATGAGGTACTTCAATGCCCACATAATCTATACTTTTTTCAAATTATTCAAATTGATGGTGATTATCCTACATCTGATAAATTATTCAATGTTCATGCACGCAGAGCACTACAGGAGCACTTAACTGACACTGATTCTCCTTGTAAAGTTGGGTGGTTATGCCCCGAGCAGTTATCCACTACTAAAATCATAGGCAACCCCCATGACGTGTTGTACTACGTTGAACAGAGTATAAGGGAATCAGCGCGTGCGGGAGACAAGTTCATATTCGCCCCATGTTATAGAGAGTAAGTCTAACCATGTCAAATTCAATCGATTTGGCCTCATTATATGTTGACTCCTAAATATTAATTACCTTGTCTATTGTGAACTTATGTAGGGAGCATTGGAGCCTCATGGTGATTTGTAATTCCACTAACACAATTAATCACCTTGATTCAGCTCGATCATCGGAGAAGTGGCTCGTGAAGTCTATATTGCAAAAGTAAATATATATAGCAACCTATAGTGATGATTATTGCTAATAATAACTAATTTAGTAATCATACGACTAATCAAATTTGAATGTACTTTTTTATACTACAGTGTTATGAAGAAGCTACATTGTCGTGCTCCAAAGGGTCCAACATGGAAGACACCGTTGGTAATTTACATGATATTATTGTGATTATCTTAAAAATCTATGGTAGTAAATATTTGCTCATTTCCTTTGCATGTTTCACTGATGTGATTTGTTTGTCATATGCTAGTGCGCACAACAAGAGAATGGACTTGATTGTGCTTTGTATGTGATGAGATTCATGCTTGACATTGTGACTCATTGTACGGACACTCAACAGCTTGATGAGGTAAGTCCTAAAACTTCTTGAAATTCTATATTGATGTGATTTCACGCGTTAGACACCTAATATTACCCAACAATGGCATGTTATGAGAAACAAAAAAGAAAGGTAGAAAATGGGCTGAATAGAAGTCATATGGGCCATGTTAGGGCCATTTTGTGTTAATATGCTCTTTTGATGTGATTTCTTTCCTTATACACATATAACTAGATAATATTGACATGTTATGAGATAAATAAAGTTCATTTAATAAGAAATGTAGGAAATGGGCAAAGTAAGGTCATATAGGCCATATTCGGGCCATTTTGAGTAAAAAGCGTCATAAACCTTAATAAAATGCTCTCCTATACAATTTTAGGGCTTACACACATACAACTACCCAACATTGACATGTTATGAGAAAGAAATAGTTCATTTGATAAGTAATGTAGAAAATGGGCTACATAGAAGTCATATAAGCCCTATTTGGGCCATGTTGAGTAAAATGCGCTTTTAAACTTCTTGAAATGCTATATTGATGTGATTTCTAGCCTTAGACACCTAATATTATCCAACAATGACATGTTATGAGAAACAAAAAGGCTATTTCACAAGAAAGGTAGAAAATGGGCTGAATAGAAGTCATATGGGCCATATTAGGGCCATTTTGTGTTAATATGCTCTTTTGATGTGATTTCTTTCCTTATACACCTATAACTAGATAATATTGACATTTTATGAGATAAATAAAGTTCATTTAATAAGAAATGCAGGAAATGGGCAAAGTAAGGTCATATAGGCCATATTCGGGCCATTTTGGGTAAAAAGCGTCATAAACCTTAACAAAATGCTCTCCTATACAATTTTAGGGCTTACACACATACAACTATCCAATATTGACATGTTATGAGAAAGAAATAGTTCATTTGATAAGTAATGTAGTAAATGGGCTATATAGAAGTCATATAGGTAATATTTGATAAAATACATATTGTTTGCCTAATTAATTATTTTTAAAATAATGTTTTTGTATTTCAAGTTTTGCAAGGTCCAAAAGGATGGTCCGTTGACAATCAAGGAGCTTAATGAAGTTCGTGACATGTTGGCGTCTTTCATCACCTTCAACATGTAAATGGCATTGTAATTGTAAATTATTTATGTTAACTTTTGAACTATATAACTTATTATTCATTATATATGTGTACTTACTATTATTTGTATATGTAAGCAACTTTTTTTTTTTTGTATTGCGTTTGGGAATATTTATATCTATATATATAATTGAATTCTTGTTTCTAATATTATTTTTGTATATTTTTGTATATAATAATTAATAATATTATTATTAGTTATTATAATAATAAAATTATTAATTATTATATTTAATATAATTGCTGGAATTACAGGTTATTATTATTGCAGGTTTTTTTTAAAAAATATTATTGCACGATGGAAAAAAAAACGAAAAAAAAAAAATTACATAAAAGGCACCGGTTAGGCAGCAACCGATGCCTAAACTATCCACCACAAAAAAAAAAATGGCGGGAGAGCAGTTTTAGGCACCGATTAACCGGTGCCTATTACACCCTATGGCATCGGTTTTGAACCGGTGCCAAAAAGCATGTTTTTGGCACCCTTCAAATAGGCAGCGGTTCAAACCGGTGCCTTAGACCGGGTTTGAACCGCTGCCAATTGCCTTTTTTCACCTAGTGTCCTCATTTTTCTTTTTCTTTTCTTTCTTTTTCCCCCTCCCCTTTCGGCCTTCACCATCACCGTCGGCCACCACCATCACCGGTGGTCTGCCAGCAGCAGGCAGTCACAGGCGCTGGCAGCAGTCGCGGGTGGCTACCCGCTGTCCGGTTTTCACGAAAAAAAAATCTTTTTGTTTTAAAAACTAGTTTAATCCTGATCTAATTATTAATTATGAGTTTTGTGATTTGATTTTGATGTTAGATTATGAGTATCATGTAAATTAATTTTCAGATTTTATTTTTAATTGAAAGCCCCAAATTTTTGAAACCCTAGATTCTTGAATTATCAATTATTGAAGGATTATGATATATAATGGTTTAAACCTTTGATTTTAGTGTTTTAAGGCCTAATTACAACAAGTTTCATTAAATTAAAATGCTGGAATTTTTGGTAGTGCATTAAAAATCAAGTTTCTTGAAGGAATTTCAATTACCCATTAATTGGGATTAAAGTATGATGTTTTAAACATAATTTCAGCTTATTTTAATTAAATTATGAGGAGTTTTATAATAGTGTATATTGCTGGAAATTTGTTTAAAGAGGATTTTAATACACTTCTATGATTTTAAATTGTAGGAGATTTCGAAGTGAGTGATTTCTATTAGTCGTGGCGATTTTAAGATCGTATACAAGGTACGTTCGCGTACTTAGCATAATTTTATTGATGTAGATGCATGCTAAATGTGTTTACTTGATTACAAGTAGTATCACGCTAGATTTGGAATGGAAATTATGGTTTGGTTGTTATTGGTGATTGAATTATGAAGCATGATTTATCTGTGATGGATTAATGGATGGAAAATTATAGTTTGGAATATTGTTTATGAACCGCACTTTTATTTATGGCATGTTAGAGAGCATGTTTAATTAAACTAAATGTTTAATTTGGTTTGGAATATTGAAAGAGAATTTTATTATGGTTCATATAATTGTTATTGATGCTTTAAGTATGGGAAAGGAGATATGTAAGTGTTTATGTACACGAGGAATAAATTATATTTTTGGTGCCTTAGTGCACTTAAGGTCTATTCAACACCGAGGGATAGGTTTGAGGCTCTTTACACGTTTAAGGTGTCATTGGCACCGAGGTAGATTTAAAAAGGATTCAACATTAAATATTATGTGATCACTAATTATTCAAGAATTAAATTGGTATATTTGATTGTTTGAATAATTATTATAGATTGTATGATTATGGTTTAGAGTCATCACCAAGTTTAATAATATGTAAATAACGTAAAGTGAAAGAGATTACGCACCAAAACTCTTGGAACGTATATACCTTGAGTATGAACATACGAGGGGAGTTATGGGGTTTTATATTTAACCATAATTTCTACTGGAGTACAGGACGTTGTATATTCCTTTTATTATTATTATGCGCAGGAATTCCGCCACTGACGAGTGGTTATTGATGCTAGCACGGTTATCTCCCGTGTCAGTAACCTCAATTTATTAGGGGATGTTAGTTGGGAAACTCGTTCGATGTGTAATCAATGCTAATTAAAATTATGTAGTTGTCTAGTTGAAAAGTTTTGTTGAATGTTGTATGCTTGAAAAACAGGTGCAACAAGGTAAGTTGTGTGTTGATAGGTAATTGCATATTAGTGTGTTAATTACGCTTATGTCCTTTGATTTGCTAATTGTGTGTTTTGTGTGTTTGTTGGTGTAGACACCCATTTGTGTCTCCCCAAAACCAAACCCAGTGATGAGTACCTTTTGCGTCGAATCATAATCGAATGAGGTGAAAGTGTGGAAAGTCTAGTGTTGCGGTTGGTTTTTATTTCTTTTCTTTCCCTCAGTTTTTTAAAAACCTATTTTAAGAAAATAGCCAATCCAGTTTGGTTTGGTCCATGGCAAGGGTCCAATAATAGTGTAGTTGGGTCGGGTTCAAAAGAGCTTTCCAACTATATATTATAAGCCCAATTCCGATGAATAATGAGGAAGTTATGGCCAAACTACTAAACTGGGCCCGGTTTGATATTAATGTGCGGCTCAATGATCTAGAGGAGGGCCTAATATTGATTTATCATTCCTAATGCAATTAGAATTGATTATAGTCTTCTAGATTCTTCTAGAAGGTTCTTTTCATTCCTAATTTAATTAGCATTGATAAATTGACTTTAGTTGACTTTTTAGAATTTTAATTAGAATAAAAGAAGTGTTTTTAAGGAAAATACGATTTTGCCCTTTTGTACGGTTAAATTTTATCAAAATTAAAAAATGCGTGGAATTTGTTCCTAGCGTTTGACGACAGGATTAGCGCCTGGCGCTAGCCTTAGCGTCTTGCACTAACCTTGGCGCCTGGCGCTAATGCCTTGCGTCAGGCGCTAATTCGTTTTATTCTCTTTGAAACTCTGATTCGTTTTATCCGGCTGATTTTCTCTATAAATAGCCTCCTAAAACCTCCGTTTTCAATCATCAACAATCATAAGTTATTCTCTAATACTCTCTTCAAGATTCTCTTGCTCTCTCTCTCTCTCTCTCTTTTCTAAACTAGCTTTTGCATACAAAATTCCGCATTCACAAGATTTAGAAACGCCTAGCCAAGTTCGAAGTTGCCTTCTCTCTAGACGTGAAAGGTTTTAATTTATGAGGGTTTGGTCCCAAATCTCTCTTTCAATTATTTAATTTAATTGTTTGTTTATATTTTCCTTGAAGTTACTAACGCGTGTATTTTGTTATTAGAAAGAGGTACGAGGCATCCAAGTAAGTACTTTAATTGATTTTATTGATATTATGATATAGAAATCATGTCTAGATTGTTATTATGATTCCTAGTGTCATGTTAGGATGCTTGATGTTTTCAATGACAACAATGATTCCTAGTATTGTGTTTAGGGTAATAACTATAATTTCTAATATCAAATATGACAATTGTGATTTCTGCGATGCTTCCTATTTTCTTTCTAATATTTATGTTAGTATCATGTTAGGGCTATATATTTGATCTTTGATGTTTAGTGACATGCTAGAGTTTGTTATTAATCTTGTTAGTAGCATGCCTAGGATCTTGCTATTATGCTTTAACATGATTGTTGTTATTTCAATTTCGATTATGATTATGATGATTATTATGTTGCTTGATGCTTATTATTGTTATTGCTTGATCACGCCTTTTATGCATGTTTAAAGGGAATTTGGTACTTGTAATCCCGCTTAATAAGATAATTAATAATCTTGTTTAGGGTTAATTTGATTATAATTCAAGTGATCGCCAATAAAAGATTTTTTTTATGCATTAATATTCAACCAACATAGATTAAACAGGTTTAGGGTTAACCTATTGATTGCATGTTAGTCAAAAAGCGCACATGAATACGATCAGAATAAAGTAGAGGCCTAGGTTGGATTTGTACCTTCATCCCCGAACTACCAGTCATGGTTCCAGACCTATTGGAGTGGATGATCTCCTGGATCGTTAAGGGGTGTTACCTTCACCTCGTGAACGGTTTAAAAGTTCCTAAAACTTGTTGGCGACTCTTTTTCTCTAGCTTCTTTCCCTTTGGACGCCACCATACTTTAGTGTATGATCACAGTGGGGTTCAAGTTTGGGATAATGCTTGAAATATTCCCTACAGTTTTTTGGCAACTCCACTGGGGAGGATTTCTATTTTAATTCCTAAAATTTATTTTGTCAATGATTTAGAATGAGTGGATGAGACTCGAAAAGTTCTAAGTATTTCATATGTGTAATATTGATTAACATTATTATCATATGCATAAAAAAGATCTCATTGGATAGACCATCCGTAATGAGTTAAAAACATAGGATTTTTACACGTAGGAAATTTGAGGAATATCTTTCATAACTAGAATCGAAATAATGCTGCGCGAAACTTGAAAATTTTATCGAGCACAGAAAGCTGCTGAGGCATGTAGGAACTAGCGTCTGAAAACAGATTCTAACGCCGATGACTTGACTCTAGCGCCTTCTGTCGCCAGGCGCCAAAGCCAAATCGCGGCGTCGGCCTCTGTTTGCTGGCGCTTAGTTCTTCCAATACCAAGCCCGAAATATGCGTTCTAATTTTGACCAGTTTTTAGCACTGTTTGCTCGATCCTACTTCCTGATTGAGTTTTTCTCACTTTTCTAAAACCCATATGTGTTCTACATATGGACATAACCCTCTGGGAAATTATGCTCCATCTACCTGATTGAACGCTCTGTGCAACAAAAGGTACATCCAAGAGAATTCACCAAACCATTGAAGCGAGTTTTTAACTCGCGGTGTCCCATCCACTCGCGCCAACCCTTTAAAAGTAACGCTTCCGCGCGGTGCATCTAGACAATTAACCATGGACCCTCTTTGACTAACCCATATCCCGAACTTTAGAGAACTAAAGCCATGGCTAGGTTGCAAACTCATTGCATCATATTGTGCCTACTTGACTAATTGTGCATTATTTGTTGTGCATACTCTATGTGTTTTTTCCTAACCGTTTGTTTGACTTGTGTTAAGACTAAATAAAATGATTAATGACTAAAAGAACTTTGCCTAATTAATTAATTAACTTGTGTAATTAAAGTATAATAATCAGAATTGACTTAGTACAACTTTAGGCATACCCTGTAGAGTAATAATATCAAAAGTAGTCCCAGATCAACGTTCCAGTAATGGCGCCGAGATTTGGACTGCAGCGCCACTCTGTGGAGTGCAGTGCCTGACGACAGTTCTGTCGTCTAGCGCTACACTGCAAAGTGCGGCGCCAGTCCTGTCGTTTTTGCGATAGTTTGGTATGTTTCTCGAGTCATTACTTTGCGTCTAATTAGACAGTTTACTAATAAATTCGATTAATTTTATTAATAATAATGCCTTGTTAAGTCCTTAATCGAGTCTAGGCACTACGTCCCATGGTCTTACACAAGAGTCAAAGCATGTCACTTGCACTCACCATATAAAGCACACACTAATGTACACTTTTACCATGTCTAAGAGAGTCTTGTATGCGCGTGTTTTTCGTCATTTTTTTTAGGGGGGGTAGGTGGTCGGATATTAATCCTCCAATTAAACCACTTGTTTGAACCCTATACTTGATTCCTAAAAATATACACCCTATTTTTGCTTTTTTTTTTTCTTTTTCTTTATAAACCCGTAAAGTCAAAGTCAATTCGAGTCAAGTCATTAAAACAAAAATGGTTCAATTTACAACGCGTGGTCAAGAAAGGAAGGGCGTTTGATCAAAGACAACCTTTTCATTCAAGTTCAACTTTTCGACAAACAAATCGCTCGAAAAAGGATAGCTATGAAGATAATGGCAACTCAAGAGGAAGTTAATGAACTCAAGAACCAATTGACTACTGTGACTGAGGCGTTAAAGGCTTTAACCCTCAAAACAATGACCTTGTGAAGCAACAACAGATGGACCTCATGCAAGAAAGCTTAAGCAAGCTATCTAGTGACTACAAGTTTCAAGGCATTAGCTCACATGGGGTCTCGGTGGACAACGATCTTCTTCCGCAGAAGTTCAATGCCAACGACATCCCGAAGTTCAAGGCAACTGATAACCCTTATTTTCATCTAAGAGCTTTTGAAACAATAATGAGTATTAAGGGTATTGATAAGAAAGTGTTTCCCTCTTTGTTTTCTCTATCTCTTGAAACTGTTTGCCAACAATGGTTCTTCTCCCTTGACAAAGAGAGAACCTCTACTTGGGAATCAATAGTGAACGCTTTCATTGATAGGTACAAGTGCAACATTCAAGTTGAAACTGATTATAGGGAACTTGAAAAGCAAAAAGAGAATGAAGGTTTCACTTCTTTCTTTAACAAATTAAATGGAGAGAAACCTCTACTAGGATGATTGAAGTACCAAGCGAGAAAAAATATGTGAGGTTGTTCATCAAGAACCTTTAAGAGAAGTACTCCAAGCATCTGAAGTATCAAAATAATCTACATATTTTCAAGGCCGTCTATGACATTGGAATTAATATTGAAGACGACCTGGCTAAGCTAAAAGCTGCTAACAGTAACTCCAACAGTGGCTGGAAAGGCAAGAAGAACGACAATCCTTCTTCTTTCAAAACCACCCACTCAAACAATGTTAGCACCTTCAATCTGAGTGAAGTCCTTGCTATGAACAACCAGGGACAAAAGAAACCATTTAGGAGGAACTTTACTCCAATAGGTATGAGTTATGAAACCGCATTTGACCGACTAAATGCAAAAGGTCTTATAACTCCTATTGGACCATTTGGGGACCCACTAGTTGAGAAGAGGATAGCTAATTGGAACCCCAACGCACACTGCAAATATCATCAAGGTAGGGGCCATCTCACTAAAAAATTGTTGGAAGCTTAAGGAAGCTATCCAATATTTAATTAATAACAATTGTTTTGGGGGTTTTTGTCCCTCAGGAGAGTTACAACACTGAAACTGGATTCAACTGGGGATGCCTGTACCTGCAAAGCAAACGGGCCGCCGGATGGTCGGTGGTCCGCCTCCGAAGATTAAGTCAGTAAACGTTCGGAAATAAAACGTGTGGAAGTAAAGTTATCTGCTTGAATTCCAAGCTCAGGTAAAGTGTTGTGTGTTCCTTGAAAACGACAGCTCTGTGGTAAGTGACGTATTGTCTCGTATTGCGTGTCAAAAATTCTCTCTGTCATAAATGACATCATGTCCCTATTTATAGGGTCCTTTTGAAAAGTGTGCCTTCCTAGGATCTGGTGACCTAGGAATTAGGTCACGCCGTTTTGCGGCGCCTCGGGATTTGGGCCTTAGAAGGCCGCCATCCCAGGGCCAATGCCTGAGTGACACGTGTCACTGTGCCCAAAAGGATTTTGAAGCACTTTTTGTGTGACACGTGTCGCCCCCTGAATGGTCCCTGCTGGACCTTCAGTCCACGTAGGATGGAGAAGAGTCCACCCTCCACGTGTCATCATTCCATAGGTCCAAATGTCACCTATACGGAAGACACGTGGCGCTTTCTGATTGGGCCACCTGGCCGGGTATAAAATACCCAAATCATTTGCCCCTCACAGGGTCACGTGCATTGCACGTGACTCCTGTGACAGGTGTCAGTATCTGATTGGTCAGATTCAAAAATTACTGGAGGGAAAAAATTAGGGTTTTACCCCCCTATAAATAGTAAGGTTTGACCCCCCCCCCCCCCTTTGGATTCACACCTTGGCGAATCTCTGGAGAATCTTGGACTTTTTGACTTAAAAAATCTCAAAATTCCCTAAGCGTTTTTCAAGCATCCGACACTCGGCCAACAGTCCGACCGTTCTTTAGTCAACCAGGCGTCTTTCTCCCTTCTTCTAAAGGTAACGCCTGTATTTCCTTTTTACTCTTCATTTTTTCTTTGTTTTCGAAAAAATGGCTCCCCAATTGCATGCGGCACGGTGTAGGATAGTGATCAGCCGGTCACCATGGACGGCTGAATCTAGAACTAGCAGTGCCGAATGCTTGGCCAAAGACCCTGCTTTGCGAACTTCTCTGAATCCGACCGTTTCCGTGTCTGTGCAGGACACTATGGCCAGGACCAAAAGAACAGCAAGAAAGTGTAGCTCCGATGGAGTTTTCTACCATTCGGACGGGTCGACTGTTTATTCAGACGGCTCAATAAGAGTGCCTCGAAGTGAGCTGTCGGAACACCCTGACAGCCCTTCCTATCTTCCTCCAACCCCCACCTATTACCATTCGCCCACATCTAGTGGAACTCCCAGTGATGGAATCCTGGGGGAGGGGATGAAGAATATCAACCCGGGCCTTCTGGACAGGCGCCGGAAGAGAGTCTAGGGGAGGACCCCGCTGACACCAGTCGGCGGTCCCCTAGCTCTGATGAGAGCTCTGATGACGAGTCGGCCTCGTCATCTTCTTCAGAGAATGCCTCCGTAACTTCAGAGGAGGCTAGATCAAACATAAATTCTGCCAGAGAGTCCCTGGCAGTGGATAGGGGGGAAAGCTGGGCCGAGCCGAGTGCTTCCAGGCGCTTGGAGAGAGCCCCCTACTATCAGCATGTTCCGCCAGGCAGGCGGAGCGCCATGGCATCCGGCCTTGCCAATTTTAGGCGCAAGGTCGTCCTAGGCTATGGCTACACTTTGTCGGTCCCTAACGAGGGCGACACCATAACCTGGCCGAGCCTGGCCAGCTATCAAGACAAAGCTTTCGGCTGCTATGAAGCGGCCTTCCAGGCTGGCCTCTGCTTCCCTCTCCATCCGGTCGTGGAGAGGATCTTGGACGGATACCAACTGGGTATCTGGCAACTTGTACCCAACTCCTGGATCAATATTTTGGGGTACGTTGCCGCCTGTGAGATGCTGCAGGTGGAGGCGAGCTTTGAAGCGTTCGCCCACATGCACTATCTGAGCAGGGCGCCTGCTAGGGGCGGTGAAGGCTGGTACACCTTGACCACTTGCAAGGGGTACATGATGGCTGTTGGCAAAGAGAACAAGTGGAAAGACTGGAGGACTAAGTTTTACATAGTCAAGTCTGCCGAAAGCCGCCTGAACCAAAAGTATAACAGGTGGAATAAGGATCCACCTCTCCTAGCAGGCAGGAGTGCATTGCCGCCTATTCCCAGGCGGGCAAAGGAGGAGATCATGGACGCGGGGTTGTTTACCGTGTCTGTGTGGACGAATGATGAGGGGGACAAGGAGGTCACCCCTCAATGCTATCTCCCTTTGTACAAGTGGTTTGAAGAAGGGACATTCTTAGCCGCCTGTGGGCTAAGTTCTGAGATGCCGAGAGGTAGTCGGCCGTCTATTTTATATGCAATTTGCTTTTGCTTTTCAGTACTTGTTTAATGATGCTAATCACTTGTTCATTTTTGCAGACAAAGCAATGGAAAAGCTCTCGGCCACAAGGAAGCCGGCTGTATCTGCTGCTCGATACAGGTCGAATGTCCTAAACAGGGCAGAAGTACCCACTCACACCAAAGTGGACGAGCAGAAAACTGGCGGCACCTCCAAGGTAGAAAATTGTTATACTTTCATTTCTGACTAATATTAAATTTGCCCGAATGATTTCTAACTTGCGTTTATCTTGTGTTGATGTAGGGTGCGCCTTCCAAATCTCCTTCAAAACCATCCGACCCTAAAATCCAAAAGACTAGGGCGGGTGATGTGAGCGCATCCGGAAAGGGCGGCCGGAAGCACATTGCTCATAGGCCCAAGAAGGGCCCAGACGCCTCTTCTCTCGAAGCTGAAAAGGAGATCAGCAAACCGGATGCCCAGAGGGCATCGAAGGGTGGCTTTAAGCAACCCACCACTGCTGTCGGCTCAGCAGGAGAGAAGAGGAGCCTGGGGAGAGAGGAGGAACAGAAGGACGACGGTAAAATCCATTCGCCTCTATTGTTCTTCCATTTAGATGTACTTAAGTTATTTTTCTAACTTTCTTTCCTTCTCAGTTCCTGTGCAGAGGCCGACTGCAGTCCAGATGGCCAAGTCCATGCTGAGGGCGGTTGATCCTGACGACAAGGCGTCTGTCAGAGGAGTCGGCACCCTTGACTTGGATGGCATCTTGGGGAACCTCTGCGAGATATGAGTCTTAGCTCAAGCAAATTTTTTTTTTTTTTTTTTTCTGGTTTTAACCATTCGGCTCTTTTGCAGGCCATGCTGCGCGTCCAAGGGCTCAGGCAACCCCTCAAGGAGAAATCCAAAGAGGTAACAGTCGCTAAAGCTCGGGCCGAGTCCGCCTTGGATCGAGCTCAATTTGATATTGCTCAAAATGAGCATCTGACGCTTGATATGATGTATTCGCAGGCGGAAGCCAATATGCAGGTGAAGAAGGACCTGGACTCGGCCCGCCTGCGCATCACTTCCCTTAAGAAAGAGATTACAACTCTTAAGGAGAAGCTCGAGCCTCTTCAAGATGCCAAAGAAGAGGCCGAGAGAGCCAAGCAGAAGGTGGGCCGCCTGGAGCAGCGCCTCAGCAACCAGGAGCATCAGCTGAAGTCCAAGTTTAAGTCCGTGGCTGATCAAGAGAGAGAGGCTCTTGTTAAGCAAATGATGAGCGATTATGAAGCCATCATGCGGGACACTTGGGCGGCTGTACAGCCGGACTCGGACTATCAGATTTGGAAATCCAAATTTGACGAAGCCAGCAAAGCATTCGACGCTCGCCTTATTGAAGAGGCTGAGAATGCTGAGGCCGAGGAAAGTTCTGGGTCCGACTCTTCTGGGGAGTCGTCCTCTGGTGGCAAGGAGGAGGATCAGGCGGAGGAGCAAGAGAAAAAGGATGAAGAGCAGCCGAAGGACGACAGGCCGGCTGTCACTGAAGAGGCTCTCCCCTGATCACTTAAGCTTTTATGCTTTTCTGCGGCCGAATGGCCATGTACTTTTCTTTTCCGGCCTGCGTGCCGAGTATTTGTATCTTTACCGACCAAGGGGTCGGGTAATTTGACAATCTTTCTGGCTTTGCCAGATAACAATCTTAACCAATCGTCTGGTGACGATTGATCTTTTTAATTTGAATCATTCGGCCATTTGGTTGAAGTTATCCATATTGTTGTCCTTTGCATTTTTAATTTTTCATTGCATGTTTTTGGCTAAGTATTATAACCTGTTTACCATGCGAATGTTCTTGCCCCTGGACGGATGTCGAGTGGTTTCGGTTTATTGGATTGATTGACTTAGAAATTTTTGATACTTAGAAGAGTATGCATGGTTTCTAAGTCAATCAATCACTATGGTGATTGCCCCAAACCACGCGGCAGACGTCCATCCAGAATTGGCAAACATAAGTGTTCATTCGGCCATTGGCTCGAACTAACTCAAATTTCCAACTTAGCTAATTTGCTAAGGGTAAACCTCCGCCTGTTCTGCCCCATAAGCAAAAACAAGCGCCTCCGGCCATAGGCCTCTTTGAGATAAAATGCTAAGTTTGTAACTTAACCAATTTTCTTTAAAAATAATTGTCCGCCTGTCTTGCCCCATAGACAAGGATCAGGCGTCATCCGGCCAATAGCCTCAACAAGTGCTAAGTAGTTAACTTAACTTGTATATTAATCAAATATTCCGCCTGTTTTGCCCCTGAGCAATAACAGGCGCATCCGACTTTATGCCTCGCTTAGCCTCTACTTATGAAACAGTGACCATTTCTGAACTGCGCTAGATAGAAAGTTCAGGTCTTTTAGATTTCACTTTCGATTAAAACAAACGACTGCGAATGCTGCCTTAGCATTCGGTAGGGCCGCTTGATATGTTCGTAGAGCAATGTGCCACCCAAATGGGAGATGCTTCTCCTCGACGAATTCGCCCAAATGGACGTCGCCGGTTATCTGGCTCATGTTGGAGCAGACGATCATGCTCATGTTGGAGCAGACTGTGACCATTTGGTCTCTTTTTGTTTATTAACATCCGGCCATGGGCCTCATCATGATTTTATCTGGCCTTAGGCCTCTTTAATGATTAAGTAAATATTCGTCAAGTGTTGGTGTAAACTTGATGAATTTAGTAGGAACGACTGTTCTAAAACAATCGGCTCCTTCAGAGGGATTGGGGCGTCTGCTGTTGGGATAGACGCTTTCCAAACATATTGGCCGTCTGTATTTGGTACAGGCGACACTTAAAAAACTTAAATAAAAAGATAAGTTGGGAAATGAAGGCATATTCTCATCAACAATACGTGAGATTTACAAAATTGAGGTTTTTACATTCGTACTTAGAAGTAGTACTTTTTCAAGTTGTCTACATTCCAAGTTCTGGGCAGCTGCCTGCCGTCTGGGTCTTCCAGGCGGTAGGTGCCGTCTCTTACTTCCTCATAGATTTGGTAGGGGCCTTCCCAATTTCGGGTTAGCTTTCCCTGTTCGTTCGCCCTACCGACTGCCTCTATTTTCCGTAGCACTAAGTCCCCCACTTTGAGAGGACGCTTGTGTACTCTTTTGTTATATGCCCGAGTCATTTTCAGACGGTATATCTCATGACGCAAGGCAGCATTGCCCCTGCGCTCTGGAAGTGAGTCCAATGCTAGGCGCATGGCCTCTCAATTCGCCTCTTCATCATACAACATGATTCGAAGGGTCGGCTCATAGTGCTCAATGGGCAGAACGGCTTCTGCACCATACACCATTAGGAATGGGGTTTCTCCCGTTGCCCCTTTAGCAGTCGTTCTGATGGACCAAAGGACGTGTGGTAATTCATCCGCCCAAAGACCACCAGCCCGCTCAATTTTCTTTTTAATCCCGTCTGAGATTAACTTGTTGAAGGCTTCAACCTGGTCGTTTGCTTGCGGCCTGCCGACTGATGCGAAGAAGTTTGAGACCCCCTGGTCTCCCAGCCAAGTCTTGAGTTGAGGCGTCTCAAATTGAGGACCATTGTCAAAAACCATAGACATGACGTCTTTAGTCTTGATGTTTTTGACTGCCTCAGCCTCTACCCACTTGGTAAAGTAATCCACAGCCACCAATATATAGCGCTTGCCGCCTGGTGCAGTTGTATATGGCCCCAGAATGTCCATGCCCCATTTGGCAAAGGGTATTAGGCTGTGGATGGCCGTCAGGTCTGTAGCCGGACGATGGATGAGCTTGCCAAACTTTTGGCACTTGTCACATTTTTTCACCATTTCCATGGCATCCGACTCCAGAGTTGGCCAAAAGTAAAGCCGCCTGGCCTTGGCCGCGAGGAATCTGCCGCCTATATGGGAGGCGCAAAATCCCGAATGCAACTCTTCGAGAACTTCCTTCCCCTTTTTCAGGGGTAACACACTTCAACAGGGGTTTCAAAAAGCCGGCCCTGAAGAGCTCTCCTTGTCGCAACTCGAAGTTAGCTGCTCGTTTTTTTAGAACAGCCGCCTCCCGTTGTGAGTCAGGGAGCGTGCCGTCTGCAAGATAGGCCCGGATGCTGTCCATCCAGGTTGAGCTTCGGTCAAGAATTCCAATGGGGTCTTCCTCAGATATACTTATTTTTTCCATGACCTCCCAGAAGACTGACCGAGGCGTTTCACAGGAGGCGGATGATGCCAACTTGGACAGAGCATCCGCCTGATTGTTTGAAGACCTGGGCACTTGAGTTAGAAGAAATTCTTCAAGTGACCCAACTTCACTCTTGACCGCCTGCAAATATTTTACCATGGCCGGATGAGTGGCCTCGTACGTTCCATTAACTTGGAGTACGACCAGTTGAGAATCAGAGCAGGCGGATATCTTCTTCGCCCTTGCCGCCTTGCAATACCGGATGCTGGCCAGCAGGGCCTCATACTCGGCCTCATTATTAGAGACCTGAAACTTGAACCGTAGTGCGTATTCGTACTTATCTCCTTCAGGAGATTGACAGATAATCCCCGCACCACAGCCGTTCACAGTGGAGCTCCCATCCACATACACTTTCCAAACCTGGTCAGTATTGTCTGGAACAACCGGCCTTGTCATTTCGACAATAAAGTCAGCGAATGCTTGTCCCTTTATTGCCTTCCTTGGTTCGTAAGTGATTTCTAATCCTTGCATTTCAATCGCCCATTTGAGCATTCGTCCAGAAGACTCCAAGGTTGTGAGTGGCCGTTTGATCGGTTGGTCAGTATAGACCTCTACCGCATGCGCCAAGAAGTAAGGTTTAAGCTTCTTGATGGCCATGTAAAGGGCAAGGCCGAATTTCTCAACCATGGGGTACCGAAGCTCCGCATTTCTCAAAACATGGCTTATGAAATACACCGGGAGCTGGATGCCGTCTCTTTCAGCTAAGAGGACAGCACTGAGGGCATGATCAGAGACGGCTAAGTACATGAAGAGCTTCTCTTTAGGCAAAGGGCTGACAAGCCTCGGCAAAGAGTGCAGATGAGTTTTTAGCCTTTGAAAGGCCGCCTCTGCATCATCCCCCCATTCAAAGTTTGTCTTCTTTTTGATTGCCTGGAAAAAGTAGAGACACTTGTCACCTGAACGGCTGAGGAATCTCCCCAGGGCCGCCAGACAACCTGTTAGTTTTTGCACTTCCTTCACAATATGGGGCAACTGCATGTCGATCACCGCCTGTATCTTCTCAGGGTTGGCCTCTATTCCCCTTTGGTCAATAAAAAATCCGAGAAACTTCCCAGACTCAACACCAAAGACACACTTTTTTGGGTTAAGCATGACCTTGTGCCGCCTGAGTGTGGCGAATGTTTCTCGGAGATCAGCAAGGTGATCCGCCTGCTGTTTGGATTTGACTATCATATCATCAATGTACGCCTCTACATTCCTTCCTATTTGATTAATGAAGACCGTATTAATCATTCGTTGGAAGGTAGCAGGCGCATTCTTCAAACCAAACGGCATCACCGTATAGCAGAACAACCCCTGATCAGTGACGAATGCCGTCTTTTCTTGATCTTTTTTCCACAGGGGGATCTGATGGAAACCTGAATAGGCATCCATGAAACTCATCAGGGCATGTCCGGCTGTTGAGTCGACCAGACTGTCGATCTTAGGCAGTGGATAGCTATCCTTTGGACATGCCTTGTTGAGGTCTGTGTAATCAACACACATCCGCCAAGTTCCATTCAGCTTTTTTACTAACACAACGTTAGCTACCCACTCAGGGAAGTTGCACGGCCGAATGAACTTGGCATCTAACAGCTTTTTTATTTCGGCAGCTGCCGCCTAGCTTCTTTCTTCGCCGTGGTTTCTTTTCTTTTGCCGGATGGGCTTCTTTTTAGGATCCACGGCGAGTTTGTGGACAGCGAGATCCGGGCTGATGCCTGGGATCTCCTCCACTTCAAAGGCAAAGATGTATTTGAATTCCTTGAGTAGCTGGTGAAGGTTTTCACCCAGCTTTGCAAAGGTAATCGTCCCCACCTTAACAGTCCGCTCTGGACGGCTGTCATCCAGAGGGATATCAATGTGTTCACCAGCAGGCTGGGGACGAAGATCATCCGACCGTTCCCCGGTCAGTGATTGCTATTGCTTTTCTTTTTTGACCACCACCACCTGATCAGTCTTTCTTTTCTTTCCGGCTGGTGGGGCCGACTGTTCTTCCTCGACATCGTCAAGGTCAATCATTTGCTTGCCCCGGCCGGATGCTTCGGTCGCAGGCTTGACGTCCGAGAGATAACACTCTCGAGCCGTCTTTTGGTCCCCATTAAGGGAACCAACTGTTCCATCATCCTTCTCATACTTGAGTAGCATGAGAGCAGGGATGATGACGGCGTTACACTCATTAAGAGTGGGTCGGCCAAAGATGAGGTTGTAAGCCGTGAGCTCTTCAACCACTAGGAAACGGATGGTCATGTGCCGACCGTCTCCCCTGCTTCCCAGGCGGACAGGTAGGTCAATTCGTCCGACTGGGTGCACAAGTCCTCCCCCAAACCCAACTAAGGTGTGGGTGACCTCCATCATGCTATCCGGTTTGTACTTGAGATTGGACAAGCATTTGAGGCTAATGAGGTCAGAGGAACTCCCTGTGTCAATCAGAATTCGGCCAACCAGCTGGTTGGCGACTTTACACTCAATGACAACAGGGTCATCATGCGGCCGACGAACTTTGCCTCTGTCCTGTTCGGTGATGACAAATTTAGGGAAGGTGGATGTGCTGTATCCCCCTCCTCAACAGAATTGACCATTTTCTTAGAAGATCCTTGGTACCCCGAATGGTCGGGCCACCACCGGCAAATCCGCCTGCTATGGTGTACACCGGTTCTTCATCAGTTTCGACACTCATAGCAGGCTGGGGAGTCTTTTTCTTGGACTGCCCCGGATTTGCTTTTGAAGTCACTTTGGACTTCACATAGGACTTCAGCTGTCCTTTGTTGGCCAGACGGTCGAGCTCCCGCTTGAGACTAAAGCAGTCGTTCGTGTCATGGCCAACATCCTCATGGAAATGGCAACGCTTGTTCTTGTTCCGATTTTCAGCGGAACCTTTCATAGCAGTCGGCTTTTCAAGAGTTAGCCGATCCTTAATTTCCAAAAGGATAGAGCAGCGGTCCTTGTGGAATTCGTACCTTGGGACGTACGGTTTCCACTCTTTTTTCTTATTCTGGGCCGGTTGATCAGAGTTATCAATGGCCCAGACTTGCTTTTTCTTTTTGCTCTCTTCTGGCTTAGGAGCCGGCTGAGCAGGCCGACTCTCTTTCTGCCGGTCGGACTTCTTATGGTCCGACTGCTTATTGGAGGAGCAGAGTTCGGTCGCCTGTATGTAGGCTTCCGCCTCTCGCAAGGCTCTTTGTAGGGTAAAGATTTGTTTGCGGACGAGTTCATACTTAAAAGTAGACCCGTCCTTCAGACCCTTAAAGAAGTCTGTGAAGGCGACCTCATCAGACAGCCCATGAATCTGGATTCGGACCAGATTGAACCGCCTGACGTAGGATCGCAAACCTTCTCTATCTCCCTGCTGTACATTGCCCAAGTCAAGACTTGTGTTTTTGGCAGGGATGTTCATAGAGAAGTTTGATGCAAACAAGAACGCAAGCGTCTTGAAGCTATTTATGCAGCCAGCCGGCAGGTTGCCAAACCACTGCTGGGGTATGCCCTTCAAGGTGGCTGGAAAGCAACGACACCATGCGACATCATCCAACCCCTGTAAATACATGAGGTGGGTGTATGCCAACAGGTGGTCCTCTGGGTTGGAGGTCCCGTCATAGGCCCCAACCAGAACGTTTTTAACTTTAGTCGGCTGCACGGCTTCAGTTATTTCTCTGGAGAAAGCAGAGGGTTGATCTCCAAGGTGTTGCAGCCTAAGCTGCCAGTCCATCGGCTGATAGCCGTATGCCGCCTGTCCCCCGTAGAGGGTAGGCTGCATATAAGGTACTATTGGCGCCTGGTACAGTGGCGGTGCCATGTACTGGGCGGACTGAATCACATGCGGCCCAGACTGAACCCTTTGGCTGCTTGCTGGGGTCTCATGTACAGACTGGGAACACCTCACAGAGGTATTCCGAAAGCTATCATGATAAGTCGACGTTGAAGCCGACTCTGATTGCTGAGTTCTCCTCTCCTCAATGTATTGCCGAGCGTCAGAGAACGTTTTCTTGCTACCAGCCGGCTGTATGTGCCGGATGGGTTTTCTTGCGCCCGCTTCTGGGAAACGGAGCCGATTAAGGTCAAATTGGGGCCTGGCCTTCTCCTTAGGAGCAGGATGAGGAGTCGGCTGACGGTCCCTGACCGACTTCTGTTTGCCAGATTGGGCTGGCTTCTTGGCCGACTGCTCCTTTCTAGGAGTAGGCGACTTCTTTGAGGCGAGCTGCTTGATTTCACCCCTGAGGCTGCTCAGGAGTGACATTAGCTCATCCCGAGTGACAGGAGTTGATCCTGCCGCCTGGGAAGGATCAATCGGCCGCCCCGAGGGCTTCTTTGGCTGACCAGCAGCTTTGCTTGGTCCTACCTGAACATGGGGACGCTCTCGCCGTTCCTTACTGTGGATGCGTTTAGAGATGAGGGATCCATTTGGATCCACATAGGTTTCGACATCAGCGTCGTCACCTGAGTCATGGTCCGTTTGGACCAGTACATCATGTGGAGGTCGAATGGCCTCCGGATTTGGTACAAGCTCTTGTGAAGCCATTTCAGAGGTACTCTCCCCACAGACGGCGCCAAATGTTTTGGGGGTTTTTGTCCCTCGGGAGAGTTACAACACTGAAACTGGATTCAACTGGGGATGCCTGTACCTGCAAAGCAAACGGGCCGCCGGATGGTCGGTGGTCCGCCTCCGAAGATTAAGTCAGTAAACGTTTCGGAAATAAAACGTGCGGAAGTAAAGTTATCTGCTTGAATTCCAAGCTCAGGTAAAGTGTTGTGTGTTCCTTGAAAACGACAGCTCTGTGGTAAGTGACGTATTGTCTCGTATTGCGTGTCAAAAATTCTCTCTGTCATAAATGACATCATGTCCCTATTTATAGGGTCCTTTTGAAAAGTGTGCCTTCCTAGGATCTGGTGACCTAGGAATTAGGTCACGCCGTTTTGCGGCGCCTCGGGATTTGGGCCTTAGAAGGCCGCCATCCCAGGGCCAATGCCTGAGTGACACGTGTCACTGTGCCCAAAAGGATTTTGAAGAACTTTTTGTGTGACACGTGTCGCCCCCTGAATGGTCCCTGCTGGACCTTCAGTCCACGTAGGATGGAGAAGAGTCCACCCTCCACGTGTCATCATTCCATAGGTCCAAATGTCACCTATACGGAAGACACGTGGCGCTTTCTGATTGGGCCACCTGGCCGGGTATAAAATACCCAAATCAACAATAAACTGCCATTGCCCCTGCCATTAAGAATCCAAGCATTGACAATGCACCTCTCGCTCACTCCTTGGCTATCTCTGATGAGGAAAACGAAGTTGATCCCTCATCTCTCATCAAGCCTATTAAAGAAACTCATGCTATCGAAGAAGAGGAGGAGATCTTTTTAGATGCCATGGATGACTTTCCTGAACTAGCAAGCAATGAAGATGTACGGATGCTTATATTGTCCATGTGGGAGGGAACAAGTTTTCTACGTGAAGCTCTCAAATTCGCAAAGAAACAAGCAGAGGAGCTTTAGAAAAAGATTGATAAAATTCCACCCACAAAGAAGAAAGCATTCTCTCTACAAGTAACTGATGGATCCAAGAAGATTAATAGACTCTATACTCCAATTGGGAATTCATATACCAAGATGTTCAAAATGCTCTCCGAGAATGGTAAGGTCAAACCTCTCGAACCAAGACCATTTGAATCGCTAAAAAGGACAGATAGATTCTACTGTCAATACCAGTAATCAGGGGGACACACCATTATTGAAAACTATTTTAAATTTAAGGATTTAATTCAGAAAATGATTAATGATAAGAAGCTAGTCCAAATCCCACAAGAAGAAGACATAAGCATCAATGGAGTTTGGGAAAGCGATGAAGAAGACGTCTACCTAAAAGACATTGAAAGACCTCCACCTTCAGTGTCATATTCAATAGATGATTTCTGGGTTGAAGAGGATTCATCTATAGACGTCCTCACAAGGTCATGGAGAATGCAACCTCCCATCTCGACACAACCTATGTCGACTGCGCAGCAAGTTCCCATACCTATCATAGAAGACAATGATATTGTCAAGCAATTCAAGAAGACCAAGGTCAAGATGAATGTATGGAAGCTTTTAGCTACATAACGAGAACATAGGTTGGCAGTGATGAATGCCTTGGATGAGATAGGGATAGATTCTAACACCACACCTGAGGGGTTGGCTAACTTCCTTACGAGTGATCTCCCTAGTCCTATCAGCTTGATCACCTTTTCTGACAAAGATTTACCTCCAGAAGGTCAGTACTAGAAAATGATGAAATACCGATGGCAATTACCGTTGGCTATTAAATGCCATCGGTAATACCTTCAATTTCCGATGGTTTAAGTGACTATCGGAAATTACCAAAGCTTCATTCAACTTATTATTGGGACACCCTTGGCTTCATAATCTAAAGGTCGTCCCTTCATCTCTCCACCAACAGGTAAAAGCCATAGTTGGGGGAATTCCTATCACGATCGACGCTTCACCCATGAGGATTAAAGCTATAGAAAAACCAATCATTAATGTGGAGCACGATGAAGACGATGAAGATCTGTGGGGCTTTAATGAAGAGGTCTCCTTAATCGAGGAGGATGAAAGGACCCCTCTCTGCCACGAACCCCACTCCAATATGACAGTAAATGCTATTTTCAAGAAACAATGGCATTTTCCTGGAATGACTCTAGGAAAGAAGAAAGGAGTAGCAAAACAGCCGGAATTACCTGGCCTCCCTAAGTTAGACACTTTCGAACTTGGTTTCGAACCAACTCGGGAAGATCTTAAGCGAGCCCAGGAAAGGTCTAAGGCGCGTAGGAACGCTCACATCCAAAATAAAGCAATCCCAATGGATCATTATCCTCTTACTCTCAATGGACAATTCATAAAAGAACGAGAGGACTATCCATGTTATGAATTTCCCGAACCTTTTGTTGTAAATGGCATAAGGAAACCGGGATTCGAAATTTTCTTAGATTGCTACTTTCTAGATGAAATCCCAACTCCTATCCACAAGGAGAAAGCACCCCCATTCTTTGACTTTAATGTCATGGGATTATTATTTAGGCGAGAAAAAGATGAGCCAAAATATATAGAGGATAACTCCTCGCTCATCCAAACGGTCCTACAAAGCAAGAACTTTGACCCCTCAAAGCTCATCACTCCAGCAGAAGGATCAGTACAAGGGTGGCGCAAGACAGTCAAGGTGACTACTCCAAGTGGAAGGAAAATCTCCATAACGACAGGGCAAGGACCGATGTTCGAACAGTCGTCTGAGTCAGAGTCCGAGTCAGAGTGTTTTCCTGTAGATTCATCCAAATCTTTAGTTGTAGCACCCCCTACTTCTTCTATTTCTACTCCTAGGATAGTTAGCAATCAAGTCCCTAAGGACATCTCTTTTTGATGTAATGATTTCTGAATTCAATAATATGTCTTCTTCTGCTTACTCCTTGTGTTTCTCTTTAACCCAAGATGAAGAGCATTGCTAAACTAACAATGAAAATGACAAAGAAATCATTAAAGCAATGGAAACACTTGAAAAGAAAACATTGATAATTGAGGAAACAGAGACGGTTGATATCCCAAATGATTCAACCATTAAAAGAGAAGTTAAAATCGGATTAACACTCAACGAACAAGAAAGAACCGATTTAATTAATCTACTTAAAGAGTTTATCGATGTATTTGCTTGGTCATATGAAGATATGCCAGGTATTAATAGAGAAATAGCTCAACACACTATACCACTAATTCCAGGAATGAAACCTATAAAACAAAAGTTGCGTCGAATGAAACCCGACGTAGCTCTTAAAATAAAGGAAGAAGTTCATAAACAAATAACTACAGGTTTTATCAGGGTATCCAAATACCCCGAATGGGTAGCCAACGTTGTCCCAGTTCCGAAGAAGGATAGAAGGGTAAGAATGTGTGTCAACTATCGAGATCTAAATAAGGTAAGTCCAAAGGATGACTTCCCTTTACCACACATCGATATTCTGTTACATAATACATCAAATCATGCACTTCTCTCGTTCATGGATGGATACGCGGGATACAATCAGATTCTCATGGCAGAAGAAGACACGGAGAAAACAACCTTCATAACACCATGGGGTACCTACTATTACACAATAATGCCATTCGAGTTGAAAAACGCGTGTGATACTTACCAACGAGCAGCGACTACCTTACTCCATGACATGATGCACAAAGAAGTTGAAGTATACATGGACGATATGATTCTGAAGTCAAAGGATCGCCCAGGCCATCAAGTAGCCTTGAGAAAATTCTTTGAAAGGCTAAGGAAATAAAACATGAGGTTGAACCCATCCAAATGTGCTTTTGGAGTCACATCAGGCAAGCTTTTGGGTTATGTCATAAGCTCTAGAGGAATAGAGATAGACCCAACCAAGATCAAGGCAATCATGTCAATGCCACCGCCCAAAACCGAGAAACAAATTCGAGGATTTATTGGCCGGTTGCAATATATAAGTAGGTTCATATCCAAATTAACGATAATATGTGAACCAATATTCAAGAAGATCAAAAATAATGTACCAGTAATATGGGACGATGAGTGTCAAAAAGCCTTTGAAAATATCAAAGCCTATCTCGCAAATCCTCCCGTATTAGCACCAGCACTTCCAGGAATACCTCTTAGGTTGTACCTAACAGTCACCAAGGAGACAATGGGAGCCATGCTTGCACAAGAAGTAGAAGGTAAAGAAAATGCAATCTACTATCTAAGTAAAAAGATGCTCGAGTATGAAGTACACTATACGCCGCTTGAGAAATTGTGCCTCACATTGGTGTGGGCCACAAATAAGTTAAGACATTACATGCTCGTGCATACAGTCTTTATAGTTTCCCGAATGGATCCACTTAAGTATTTATTCGAGAAGTCTACACTCAATGGGCACATATCAAGATGGATAGTCAACTTAGCCCTGTTTGATGTAAGATTCATGCCTCAAAAGGCCATCAAAGGATTTGTGGTCTGAGATTTCCTAGCAAATTTTCTAATAGAAGATTCAACGCCAATACACGACAATGAATTGCCTGACGAAGACTTGATGGTCACAGAAGATGATACTTGGACCTTATACTTCGATGGAGCCTCAAACCAAAAGGGATGTGGCGTTGGAGTATTATTAGTATCACCTAAAGAAGAGCATGTTCCAATCTTCATAAAGCTAGATTTTGACGTTACCAACAACGCTGCTGAATATGAAGCATGCGTGGTAGGCCTTGAAACAGCTTTGGCATTGGGAGTGAAGAAATTACGAATACTCGGGGACTCTTCATTGATCATCAACCAGATTTCAAAAAATGGAAAAGTAAGGAGCAAAAGTCTATCCCCTTACCAAACTTATCTGGAAACTCTCACCAATTAGTTAGAAAAGGTAGAATACACATATCTACCTAAAGAAGAAAATCAATTTGTCGATGCCTTGGCAAGACTAGCCTCAATGGTTAGGATTCCTACGGAAATCGAGAAAATGCCTCTAACTATAGAGAAAAGGCACAAACCGGCTTATATTCAAGCCATAAAGGATGATGAAGTGATCCAAGATGAAGAAGAATCGTGGTACACAGATATACTTAACTATGTCACCAAAGGAGAATACCCTCCTCATGCTGACAAAAGAGCAAAACGAGCATAAAGACTCTTGGCTTCTTAATACGTACTCATAGACAACGAGTTGCATAAAAGGGTACCTAAGGGTCGAGCTCTCTTATGTGTAGGGAAAAAGGATGCTCAAAGAGCTATGAGGATAGTCTACGAAGGCATTTGTGGAACCCATGTTAATGGCAAAATGCTAGTGCAAAAGATAATGCGAGAAGGATACTATTGGACTATCATGAATAGGGATTGTCATCAATATGTGAAGAGATGCCCTAAATGCCAAATCTACGCCAATTTACAACATGTTCCTCCACCTCTACTCTACACCTACACTTCACCATGGCCATTCTCTACATGGGGAATTGACATTATTGGTAAAATTACTCCTCCAGGAACAGGAGGTCATGAATACATCCTAGTACCAATTGATTACTTCACAAAGTGGGTTGAAGCACAATCATATGCTAAACTCATTGCAAAACATGTAGCACTCTTTATCGAAAGGAATATCATTTGTCGATATGGAGTCCCACATGAAATGATAAGTGACAATGGAACTCACTTTCAAGCTGAGTGTGAAGAATTGTTACAAAAATATGGCATTCAACACCATCATTCTTCTCCTTACAGATCTCAAGCAAATGGAGCAGTTGAAGCAACTAATAAAAATATAAAGACTATCATCGAGAAAATGACAGAATATTATAAGGATTGGCCTGACAAACTCCATTTCGCACTTTGGGGTTATCGCACGTCAATTCGCACATCAACAGGAAATACGCCATTCTCCTTGGTTTATGGAATGGATGTCGTACAACCTGTAGAGCTAGAGATACCATCTCTACGCATTGCACTAGAAAGTAAACTCGATGAAGTTGAATGGACTAGGGCGAGATATGAAGAGCTAATTCTACTTGATGAAAAGCGACTAGAAGCTCTACATCATACTCAATGCTATCAACCTCGTATGGCTAGGAATTTTAATAAGAAGGTCAAGATAAGAAATATCAAAGTAGGAGATTTGGTGTTAAAAGCATTAAGGAAAAACGTTTTAGACCCAAGGGGAAAATTTAGGCCTAATTGGTCTGGACCCTATATTGTCAAAACAATCCTATCAGGAGGTGCAACAAAATTAACTGATATGGATGGCAATGAGTTCTCGAACATGACAAATCTTGACCAACTTAAAAAGTACTACCCATAATTACTTGAGTAGGATACTCAAGAGAGCTACGTTTGGCCTAATTCCTTAGGAAAGGATACGTAGGCAACCCTTTACGGGTGCGGCCACTTTACCTTTTGCAAATCTCGCATCCCAGATATAAAAAGAAATTTGACAGAAATTCAACGAAACATCGGCGTCACAGAAAAAGCTCTGTCTCCAGTCGATGGACAGTAGCGTCAGACGACAGCGTCTGTCGTCAGACGCTAGATGACCACAGCTGGCGCCATTTGTAAAGAAGCAGCGCCATTTTTTCTGGGAGTACCTGGGCATATTTCGGTGTTTTTCGGAAAAATTTCGACTTCCGTACTTGAAAAAAGTTTCTAGAAAATTAAATTTTCTCTTTTTATTGCTTTAATAAATTAAATTTGAAGGAGATGATTTAATTAAAAAACTGAAATTTCATTAATAAAATAAACTAAAAATTACATTATTGATGGAATTTAAATAAAGCTTAATAAAACAAATTAACTTTAAATTTAAAACTAAGTCTAATAAATTAAAAGTTAAGCAATGCTTCAATCTTTCTTCTCTTTCTTTGCTCTCTTCTAATTTTTATCTACATCCCCTTCATCGTCCATGGCTTTAGCTAGTAGGCATCCTATAAAGGACCTACATTCAATTTTGGAGTAAATAGTTTCTCCCTTATCTAGGACTCCATGTTTCTTCTCTACCCAAGCCTTCTTCTCTGAAGTGTCAGCTTTTCTTTTCCCTTTATCCTTTGTAGAGCTCTTCTTCTTAGGCATCGTAAGTGTTTTGAATTCAACCTTTTCACCCAAACGTTCCTTAACAGGAATTACCTTGTCACCCAGATGACTCTTCACATCAGTTTTACTCTGATTTTCTTCATGTCCTTTGAAGGCTTCTTAAGAAGCCACCTCTTTACATCATTGGGCAAGGAAGGAGGAACCTTTTGGGTAATCACTTCCCATAAAAGGTCTAGCGCTCCAATATGCATCAAATTTTTCTACTTCTTGAGAAACAGGGAATTCATAGGGACGACGAAGATCCCTAGAGGGAATTGTTTGAAGTAGGCCGTACAGTCTTTTTACCCTGCAGGGATAATAAAAAGTCATCTTGGTTAAGCTTGGAAGACGACAAAAAGGTTGCTTGTTTACACCAACCATCTTCTCTATTTTCCACCAAGGGATGACCCACTTTATAGCAAAGTTGCAAGAGGCAAAGACTTTCTTCCATTCATGGCGCCCCATCTTAGAGAAGCGTTTCTTTCTCCTCACAAAGCAATTTGGAGTGTATTTTTAAACATTGTCGGGAGGACTAATTAATTCTAGTCTCTCCATTAGCCACATCTACAAAAATTCAATGCAAATAAATTAATATTACTATACAAAAAAATGTTTTTGATTTCTGTAATTAAAAATATTATTTTTCTACCTATAATAAAATTGGAGAGCCCCGAAAAGGTGATTTTTTATTTCTCTTCAATTCATCAAGACTAAGCATAGTCTCTCCAACAATTAATGGCATTGGATTTCTCCCATATTCAATCTGCTCCAAAACAATTGATATGATTGCTTGGCCTTCATTAGTTCTACCACTAGTGAGAAGATATTGGTTAAGCATGCAAAAGAGAAAAGCCCTTCTTCAATAAACATGAAAAGATTCAGAATAAGGTCTATCAAAGTAATGGCGTGCAAATTCTTTCAAATTAACTATGCTACCATCTACAATATTTGTTAGATCTTTGTCTCTTAAATTATAAAAGTGCTCAAAATCTTTATAATAATATTCATTTATTCTTGAGATTACTGCAAGATCTTATGCAGGGTAGCCTAAGATAGCACCAAATTCTCCCGTTAAAGGGCTAATTTCATCATACCCTAGTCTAAAACAATGAGTATCTGTATCCCAATATTCTAAGGCGGTATAAATGAAGTCTATATCAAGATCTACCCCCTTAACACAATAGATACTTCCCATATGAAAAAAGTCTAATTCTTTTCTCTCTTTGGCAGTTAAAGACCGACACCATTCATGAGTGAAGTTGGTAAAACTCTTAGTAATTAAAGACATGATTATTTTTTCAAAAGCTAAGACTATATTTAATCTGCTGAAATTATGAAGTAAATCGGCAGACTAGGGGCTATTTATACACAACATTGACACAGTTTCAATCCGGAATGGATTCGGAGTCAGCGCTCTCCAGTGCCAAACGCCAGAGTCTGGCGCCAAGCGCCAGCAGTAGCGCCTGGCGCCAACGCAAAACGCGGTGCTGACGTATCTTGTCAGCGAGCTTTTCAAAAACCGAGTTTTTGGGTTGAGGCTGCGGAGGCTCCTGCGATGACGAGCCGACCTCGTACATCCCACCACCTCTAGGAGTTGAGGTAGCCTCTTCCTGGCCTACCGGCTCAGCACGTGCACCCTCACACGAAGAGCCCGAGCCCTCACCCGCCTCGGTCCGAGCAGCCTCAGAACGACCACCCCGACCGCCAAAACCAGTACGCGCGACGTCTCAAGCTAGACCTCGCCGGATCTCTCCGGACCTCAGGTCTCGTCCGGGTACGAGAAGGAATGGGCTGACCCTGCAGGAAGAAACCAAGTCAGAAACAATCAAAATAGAAACATAATAACGTAGAAATAAGAAGAAAGGCTACCTCCGGAGGAATCATCTCCTCGATGGGCCCGTATGTCCCCTGGTAATGGATAGACATACGAGGTGGCACAAACTCAGTAGGACTAGCCTGACATAAGCAAATCAAAGTCGGTAAAATATCACTTGGGGGCTACTTAGCAAAAGGTAAAATATAAAAATCATACCGCCGCCTCCTCAGACAAAACAAGGGGCCAGAGCTAACAACGGCAGCAGCTCCTCCTCATAGCACTACCTAGGGATCGCATGAGATCGCCAAGGGGTGCCAGCCCTCTCCGACATGCTGAGCAGCCTCGCGTCATTGAACATTTGATGCGGCGGAGGAGTAAGAATGACGAAAGCATCTGAGGAGTGCTGAATAGCAACCCTCTCCCCAAGGTATGCAACTGCTCCATACGTCCCTAAGAAGTAGCGACGCTCAACAGTGTACTACACAGCTAACCCCGGGACAACCAAGCCGTTCCACGGCGGGTACTGCACATCGGGCTCCTGCGAATAATACCTATGAGATAAGAATATACTAAAGGTAATAAAAATGTTCAACTATGCAAAAAATCATACCGAGAGGATCTGCTCTCGCACGTAGGCGCTAGACATCCGAACATGGAGGCCTCCCCATAGGCGCTCATTGGAAACCCGCGTGGCGACAGTCTCACCGGCGCAACTGAAGGAAAGTACTCGTAGAACCAGATCTACAAAAGACAAAAGGTATCTGCAAGTGCTAACCAAAGCTTAGAGCTAAACTTTATGGGAGATAAAGTATACCTCCACGACTCTCCAGAAGCTGGACAGAGAGACGTTCCCCATGAAGGACCGGTGTTGACACGAGTCTCGCAACGCTCGAACAAAATTTGCATAGCCCAAGCTGGCCCAGTCGTAAGTCCCGATCATGTGAAGATCACAAACTGCAGGAAGGTAGCAAAGCAGCACTCTACTACCCTTGTCAAAAAAAACGTCCATGATAGCAAGATAAGCGCAAAGATGCGCACCCGCTGCTCTCAGGTGGTCGCATCATCCTCAAAAGTCGTCGTCAGAGTCGACCGGCGAATACCCTTAGCACTGAACTGAGTCGACTCTACCTCATCACGAGCCCAAACAGCAATCGGACCCAAAAGCTCCTCAACCTCAGGAGAGAAGACGCTGATGTTGCTGTCGAACGGCAGCGCAGTATATCTAAACTCAAGTCCTGTAATGAGACTGAAGTCGGTTGGGGTGACCATCATCTCACCCCAAGGAAAGTGAAAAGTGTTGGTGGTGTCCCAAAAGAACTCCACCAGGTCGCGAGCCACACGGTGAGCCCCGTTAGAAGCAATCATGGCCTCCGCGGCCTCAAACAGGGCAGTGATCCCACAAGACTCCCAGAGAAGTCTCACATCTCCGCCGACGCCAATGTGCATCCTATACAGGTCGCCCAGAGTATCGTTGCTCGAGCCATGACAACGAGTCCTACCAGCTGTAATCCAACGACGCACCCTCTCAGAAATGTGGTGGTCGGGGGAGAAGTACAAGGTCCGCTCATCCCACTCCGTGAGGGGACCGAGAGAAGTAAACGGGTCGGCGTCCTCCTCAACGGGCTCATGCTCCCGTCGTGTGTCTCGGTACCGTGAACCCGAACCTTGCTATCTAGCCATACTACATTGTGAAAAATCAACATAAATTAAGGTTCTATAGTATCTAAGGTTCGCCTAGCCGCATGATACTATGTTCGCAAAAAAACAAAGTACTTAGTACTAAAACATAGCACAATTTCAAAATGAGCACATACGGCATTTTTCAAGCATCCAAACAATTTCTTGCAATACTATGCTAATTATTGTGACAAATTGGACAAGAATTGCTAGCAAAAACATCAAGAACAAGCCACATTGTATTCTCGACCTTAAGAGGTCCAACAATGGTGATTTATTCGTTTCTTCACCAAATTGAGTCAAACAAGTCTCAAAATACTCCCAAGGCAATATATAAACATAATCAAGCAATTTCATGGCATAAAACTTGACAAACAAAGCGAATTAAGCAATTTAAGGTTCAAATTTTCCCAAAATTCGTGAACAAACATGTGCAAAATTCATCAAAGCCGAAGTGAGTTTGAAGAAAAATTACATATATCGGGAAAGTAGATGAAAGAAGCTTCAATTTGCAACAAATTTGAGCGAATTTTGTTGAGAAACGAGCAACATTGAGCACTTCAAACTTTCGCGGCGAATTTCGAACAAAGAAGAGCAGCAGCGACGAAATGACGAAGAAAAGGGATATATACGGAAATCTCGACTCTAGTGCCAAACGATAGCTTTGGCGCCAGACGCTAGAGCCAAAATTGTGGCGCCAGCAATATTTTAGTAGCGACAGAATGCTCAGCTACTCAGAACGGTTATTTCAACCTCTTACAGCGATTTAAGCTTCCCTGGTACGCCAGTTAGCCCCTCTAAGAAATTTGACATGATTTAGTAATCGGCTCGGTTACAATCGCATAAAGTGATCGACCTGATGAATGATCGTCTCACTTAGCTTAAAGCGCCTAAGCATTGGCTCATCAAAAGGCACCGACATAATGGTTCAAACAGCAAAGGCGCCGAAATAATGGTACGTAAGCAGTAGAAGCACCGACATACTGTTTCACAATTCAAAGCAGCAAAAGCGCCGACGTACAGGCATATCAAAGGCAAAAGATCGACAGGCGTTGGTCTTTGGTAATTTCCTCGGAATATTATCGCAACAAATGAGGATAACTTCAGGCGAGGATATCTTCGACAGCATTCCCTAGCTTGCGGAGAGTTGTCGCAAACAACTGGAGGTGATTTCAGGCGAAGTTATATTCGATCGTGTTTCCTGGCTTGCGGAAGATGGTCACAAAGTGCTAGAAGGTCGTTTCAGGCGAAGCAATCTTTGATGGGGTTCTCTAGCTTGTACAAGTCTATCACGGCGGAATTGGAGGCAGTTACGGGCGTAGCAGTCTTAAGGCGGTATTCTCTAGCTAGCAGAAGATCGTCAAAACAAACAGCAAGATGGCGTTCCCTAGCTTGCGGAAGGTTACCACAACAACAGCAATGCAACAGCAACAAATCGGTTACTTTCTGAGACGTGTGCTCGACGGTGCAAGATACGGGTTTCTTAACTCTTTTATCTGTTTTAACTAACGCTAGTTTGCAAGTATCGACGTTACAAGAATGGTTTAGGAACGCCAAACGTTCTGAATCATTCTCCGTCCCTATCGCTACTTTGACTTTTGTTTTCGAAAGTTGCGTTTCTCCAAACTCAGTCAAAGTGGGGGCTTCTATAGACACCCATTTGTGTATCCCCAAAACTAAACCCAGTGATGAGTACCTTTCACGAAGAATCGTAATCGAATGAGGTGAAAGTGTGGAAAGTCTAGTGTTGTGGTTGGTTTTTATTTCTTTTCTTTCCCTCTATTTTTAAAAACCTATTTTAAGAAAACATCCAATCCAGTTTGGTTTGGTCCATGAAAAGGGTCCAATAATAGTGTAGTAGGATCGGGTTCGAAAAAAGCTTTCCAACGATATGTTATAAGCCAAATTTCGATGAATAATGAGAAAGTTATGGCCAAATTACTAAACTGGGCCCTGTTTGATATTTATGTGCGGCCCAATGATCTAGAGGAGGGCCTAATATTGTTTTATCATTCCTAATGCAATTAGAATTGATTATAGTCTTCTAGATTCTTCTAGAAGGTTCTTTTCATTCCTAATTGAATTAGCATTGATAAATTGACTTTAGTTGACTTTTAAGAGTTTTAATCAGAATACAAGAAGTATTTTTAAGGAAAATACGATTTTTCCCTTCTGTACGGTTAAATTTTATCAAAATTAAGAAAACGCGTGGAACAGGTTCCTAGCGTCTGACGGCAGGATTAGCGCCTGGCTCTAGCCTTAGTGTCTGGCGCTAACCTTGGCGCCTGGCGCTAATTCGTTTTATTCTCTTCGAAACTCTAATTCGTTTTTTTATCTATCCGATTTATTTTCTCTATAAATAGCCTCCTAAAACCTCCGTTTTCAGTCATTAACAATCATAAGTTATTCTTTAATACTCTCTTCAAGATTCTCTTGCTCTCTCTCTTTGTTTTCTAAACTAGCTTTTGCATTCAAAATTCTGCATTCACAAGATTTAGAAACGCTTAGCCAAGTTCGAAGTTGCCTTCGCCCTAGACGTGAAAGGTTTTAATTTCTAAGGGTTTGGTCCCAAATCTCTCTTTCAATTATTTAATTTAATTGTTTGTTTATATTTTCCTTGAAGTTACTAACGCGCGTATTTTGTTATTAGAATGAGGTACGAGGCATCCAAGTAAGTACTTTAATTGATTTTATTGATATTATGATATAGAAATCATGTCTAGGTTTTTATTATGATTCCTAGTGTCATGTTAGGATGCTTGATGTAATCAATGACAACAATGATTCCTAGTATTGTGTTTAGGGTAATAACTATAATTTCTAATATCAAATATGACAATTGTGATTTCTGCGATGCTTCCTATTTTCTTTCTAATATTTATGTTAGTATCATGTTAGGGCTATATATTTGATCTTTGATGTTTAGTGACATGGTAGGGTTTGTTATTAATCTTGTTAGTATCATGCCTAGGATCTTGCTATTATGCTTTAACATGATTGTTATTATTTCAATTTCGATTATGATTATGATGATTATTATGTTGCTTGACGCTTTTTATTGTTGTTTCTTGATCACACATTTTATGTATGTTTAAAGGGAATTTGGTACTTGTAATCACGCTTAATAATATAATTAATAATCTTGTTTAGGGTTAATTTGATTATAATTCAAGTGATCGCCAATAATAGATTTATTTGTGCATTAATATATAACCAACATAGATTAAACAGGTTTAGGGTTAACCTATTGATTGCATGTTAGTCAGAAAGCGCACATGAATACAATCAAAATAAAGTAGAGGCCTATTATTAGGGCAGGTTCAATCTCTTTTAGGTTGGATTTGTACCTTCATCCCTGAACTACCAGTCATGGTTCCAGACCTATTGGAGTGGACGATCTCCTGGATCGTTAAGGGGTGTTACCTTCACCTCGTGAACGGTTTACAAGTTCCTAAAATTTGTTGGCGACTCTTTTGCTCTAGCTTCTTTCCCTTTGGACGCCACCGTACTTTAGTGTATGTTCACAGTGGGGTTCAAGTTTGGGATAATGCTTGAAATATTCCCTACAGTTGGCCTTGTCGTTATCTTGGTCCTATGATGACTCATTTTTAATGGAGAGTAGTGGAAACAAGAAGAGAGAAGCTTTTCAGGTGATGAAGCAAATTCATGAATGGGCATGTGTGAAGAGCAAATTATGCTAGTTTCCATAAGTACATGATGTATTTAATGCTTTTATTACTTATGATATTATTATGCATGAGACTAACGCAAAGTTTTGAAGTGGATTTTTGTTTTAATAAGGCTCTATAATGGTTCCAAGTTGTAGGTTGATTTTATTTTACTTTATTTGACTTTGGTTTTGACTTTACTTTCGTTGGTTGACTTTTCAAGTTGACTTGTTTTGAAATTAGTCTTCCACCGTGTGTCTTTGATAGTTTCCTTAGCCGTTTTCATGGTGGCGGTAATGTCTTAGATGTTCCTATTTAAATTTTTAAACAGGGAAAAACATGTATTTTAAAAGAAAGGAATTTCTAGGGTGTTACATCTCATACTAGCTACGGTTACGGAGTCGCGCCCGTGGCCGTTAGATGTTTATTGATATTTCCTAAAGGAGGCATGGGGTTTTCTTATATTGATGTTCCACATGAAGCATGAGGGGACAACCTTGTCTATTGCTTAATCCGATGAATAAAATGAAATGATTTAACTATTATTAACTAATGAAGTCGTTGTAAAGTTGACAGTTAAGCCATGTATTGAGTTTATAATTTAATGATGTGATGTTAGGGATTTCTTATTATATTTCGCAGCTTGTATGTACTCAACGTTGCTAATTGCATGCTTTGTGTGTCTTTCTTTGGTCATGGCCTTCGCCTTTCAATGCCCCTATGACGATCCAATTTTTACACTTGTAATATTAGGGAGCAGATTAACCACAGGTTCTTACACATGCAACATTCACATCTAGGTGGTGGAATTTAGAGTGGAGTGTTAGTTACTTTTCACAACTTATTTTGCTACATACTTTTGAATTTATTAAACTCGTTTTCATCTTTATACTACTTTTACTTGTTTGGTTTTTGAATAAGGGCCTTAATGGTCCCAAGTTGTAAGAGTTATTTTGGTTTTGTTTATTGGTTTTGAAACTTATTTATAACTGAATTAGTTTTTCCGCTGCTGTAGGCGTCGCTCGAAGTGCGCCTACGTTAAAGCATGTGGTGAATATGCTTGGCACTCATAGGAAGTGGGAATTGACATAATACGATTAGGGACAAGGAAAGTAGGGAGCTGCCAACAAGTTTTTAAGGAACTTGTAAACCGTTCACGGATCATAAAAGGCAACCACAATAAGGGACAACAATAGGCAACAACGATTGACCCGTGAAGGTTACACCCCATTCATAATCCATGAGATTACTAACTCCATATGGTTCGGAACCACGAAAGGAGGATCGGGGATGATGGTACGAAGTGAGTCATGGAGTCACATTCGCCCGTATTGGCCTCTACTCGATTCTTATAATGAAGAAATGATTCTTGCGATCTCAAAGGCATACAAACAAAATATTCAATTTGCTCCAAACTATTATTAAGCTAAATTGGTTGAATATTAATGCAACATATAATTCTAAAATATTAGTGATCACTTGATTTAAACAACAAGATTAAAAAGAAACCTAAACCGATTGTCCAAATTATCTTATTAGGCGTGATTTTCAATTACATATTCCCTTTAAACATTCAATATGGTGATCAATAAATATAATAGAATAACATCAATATTGGAAGCAATTTAACCATAATTCCAACAATATAAAATCGTTAGAAAAATAATAGAAATAAAAGGAACATAATTCTTACTTTGATTCTGTTTGCTTGCAACTACAAAATAATAAACGAGTTAGTAACTTCCAGGAAATAATAATAGAACAATAATTAAATTAAATTAAATTAAATAGAGTTGATTTGGGGCCAAACCCTCAAACAGTTCTACCTTTCACGCCTTGGCTTAAGGACGAAACCACGAGTAAAGTATGGACTCCTTGGAGTACTTGAAGAAGGAATTTTGAAATAAGAAGGGTAGGCTAGTGTTTAGGCTAGAGCATAGAAGAGAGAAAAAACTAGAGAATTAATTCCTGCCCCGTACATAAGAAATGAGGGGGTATTTATAGAGAAAATGTATTCAGGGAACACACGGAACCCTAAAATGATAAAAACCCTAAAAAAGTATCCAGCGACACGGCAAACTGTACCGTGACACGGGAAGTCCCACCGTCAGACGGGAAACATTCCCGTGACACGGTGCAATTTTTGAGTGACGCGGGAAATTTTTAGTAAACGGGAAAGAAAACGCGTTAACGGTTTACGCGGAAAGGAGATGGAAATTCCCGTGTCACAACAAGTTTCCCGTGTCACGGGAAATTCCACCGTCAGACGGGAATGATTCCTGTGACACGGTGGATTCCTGCAGTGGCGCGAGAATTTTCAGCCCGCTTTCCGTCTAAATACATTTTTAACCCTAATTTCGTTCAGCATTTTAAGTGTCGATTGTTAATTTCGGGCCTTTTTCTGATTTATTATTATTTGTGCTAAAATAAGAAAATAAGCAAATAAGATAAAAGGTTTGGGCCAAAAATAAATAATAAAACAATAAAATAAAAAAGGTTTGGGCTAAAATTAAATAATAAGTTTGGGCTGAAATTAAAACTATGCTTTTACCAAACATCAAGACTAATCCATGGACTGTTCAAATATACGAATTTAATCAAATACGATTTTTTTTAAGCACTCTCGGGATTAAATACTGAACCCGACCAATAGTGGCGGTGAAAGGTTGTTCATCATCGGGTTTGGTTTTGGGGAGACATTTTTAGGTGTCTACAGAAGCCCCCACTTTGACTGAGTTTGTAGAAACGTCAGTTTCGAAATCGATAGTCAAAGTAGTCGATAGGGACGGAGAATGATTTAAGACGTTCTGCGATCCTAAATCACTGTGTATACGTCGATACCTGCAGAAAAATGTTAATTCCACAGATAAAAGAGTAAAAGGATATAATACGTATCTGGCACCAGTGTATCGGTGAGAAATGAGTTTGGCAGCTTCCTATGCTTGAAGGAATCCACCGGATGACGTTTGTTGAAACGCTTTCCATGCCTGAGGAAAGCCGACTGAGGAGTTTGGTAGTTTTCTAAGCCTGAAGAAACCTACCGGATGATGCTTTCCATGCCTGAGGAAAGTGGACGTATGAATTTGGTGTCATTCTATGCTTGAAGAAATCCACCGATGATGCTTTCCATGCTAGAGGAAAGCCGACAAAGGAATTTGGCGGTTTTCTATGCTTGAAGAAAAAATCCACCGATAACGCTTTCCATACTTGAGGAAAGCCGACCTGGCGGTTTTCTATGCTTGAAGAAAAATCCACCGATAACGCTTTCCAAGCTTGAGGAAAGCCGACTTGGCGGTTTTCTATACTTGAAGAAAAATCCACCGATAACGCTTTCCAAGCTTGAGAAAAGCCGACTTGGCGGTTTTCTATACTTGAAGAAAAATCCACCGATAACGCTTTCCATGCTTGAGGAAAGTCGACGACTACTGTTATCGCTGAAATTTGCAAGTGTATGATGGTTAGATTATCCCCGAACGTGGGCCGCAGATGATTCACACCTTCAAGTCGGTTATCCGACCATATTAGGTATTTGAAATATCGACAAAATTGATTTTGACGCTTCTTAGGGGCATAAAGGTAATTTTGATACCCTTCAACTGTCAGTTAGAGTTTTTCCCGTAATTTTACCGAAAAATTAACTGTCCAATTTGCGCAGAAAATCGTGCAGCTTTGGTCAAAATGCCAGGAATATTCGCTGCCAGCTTCGAAAAATGTGCAAGACAACAGCCTGAAGCCCGTGCCACGTGGACCCATCCCGCGACACGGTGGTGATTTGCCGTCAGACGGGAGTAATTCCCGTGTCGCGGGAATTTTTTTGGCACAAAAAATTCCACGCGCTTCGTTCCACGCGCCTGAACACCGTTGCTTAATAACGGAAAATGTGGAACGGTAACGGGGTCGTGCAATGGTTATTTTTGGCTTTAAATATCAGCCACTTCTCCCATTTTGCTCACTCACCATTTCTCTTTCTTGTCCTGTTTTCACTCCATTTTTTTTAACTGCTCGAATTCCCGTGTCTCGACGGCGGCTCACCGGCGCTCGGTTTTTCCTTCCGTCAGCCGGCTTTACTTCCCGTGTCACGGCGGTTCTGCGGTTTTTTCCTCCCTTTTTTTTAATTTTTTGCTACTGCTTGCTACTATTCATTACTGCTCACTGTTGTGCTGCTGTTGCTGTTTATCGGAGCTCCGGCAACCCCTGAAATCACCGTGACACAGTATTTAAGATCCGTGACACGGTACTTGCTACCCGTGTCGTGGTGTAAGCTGACCGTGTCACGGCGGCTGCTTTGGTGTTTTCGGGTTTTTGCGAATTTTGGAGCTCGAACTTTCATCAATTTGGCTCTAGATTTTTGCTACTTTCTTCATTTTTGGTTCTCCACAAGGATCTATGTAAGTTTCCTTTGATTTTTGTCTCAAATTTGCTTCAAATAACTTCATGTAAAAGCCCGTAAAAATCAATTTGGGGATTTTTTTTATTTTGAGGTTTATGTTGAAATTCTTGCCATGAATTTATTTGCATATGTGTGTACGCGTGTTTGTGGGCAATTTGAGACAAAAATTGCATAATTTGGTGAAGAATTGAGCAAATCACCATTTTTGGTACTACTTGTGGTAAATGGTGTTCTTTGTTGTTCATGTTGTTCTTTTGCACTTGAAATGATGACATGTTGGTTGTAGATCTTATAAAATATGCTATGATGCGTCGATCTATTGTTTTTGTGCAATTTTGAGACATGTTTTGTATTGTGTATGTACTACATTGTCATGGAGAACATAGTATCATACAATTAGGAGAACATAGTATTAGTTCGTCATGGAGAAACTAAATACTATAAATAATTCCATTATTTTGCCAATTGTTAGCCTTGAGGTAAAAATTTAGCGTATAATGCAATAAATAACTAAATAACTTAGGTAGTGATGCTAAGCCTTAGAGTCTGAGCCTCGGGCCTCTACGGGTAGAGGTAGGTAGGTTCCACCTCCATGGACTTCAGACCAGTTGGCTTTCTGTCGTGAGAACCACGTTTCTCATCGCCCACTTGCCGGCATAGTTGACGGCACGCTTCGCCATCACGGTTCTGGAGTCGAAGATTTGATTCCTCGACTTCACCAGATTATCACGAGGGATCCTACTACGGACGCCTTATGGGAATCAGCTGGTTTAGTGGACTTTTATTCGGCGGTCGTAGGGTTTTGCAGCCCCCGGGGTTGTGGTGCGATAGTCGTTCGCGCATTGTTGGAGTATTTTTGGGATACTACCAACACCTTTCACTTTGCTTGGGGGGGAGATGACAGTGACCCCTCTGGACTTTAGCATGATTAGCGGTCTACGCTTCACTGACCGGGTCGTAGCACAGATGTCTGATCTTTGTTGGGGAGCGGCTGAGGCAGCCGATTTGTTAGGTCCGATCGTTCAGCATATCAGGACCCAGCCAGTGTCTCGAGGTGGTCCTAGGAGCGAGCGATCGGAGATGGCTTTGGTTCTAGCCCGTGGTTTAGACATGAAGGAGACATCAGCTGAGCAGCGAGTGCGGATCTTCATTTTGATTCTCATTTCCATGACTCTTTCTCCTGATAGGAGTTCACGTGCACTTCTTTGCTACCTCCCTTCTTAAGTCAGGATCAGTGAGATAGGATCCTTTAGCTGGGCCAACCTCGGATATGCCGACCTTCTCTTTTCGTTACGTCATGGCTGTAGGCAGCTGAACGACGAGTCTCCCGTCACTATCTACAGTATATGGAGAGTCGTAGAGGTGACGATCCTTTCCTCTTCTTGTTTTATTTTAATTTGTTCGACTCATGTGCTCAAAGATTACTTTTCATTGCAGCTATGGTTCTATGATTACTTCCCAGGATTGGCTCCTCGACGGCGTCGTGGAGCGGTTCATGACTTCCCTGTCGGGGCCAGCTGGCGTGACCGAGGAGAGTCACGGGTGGAGTCTGTCTCTGCGCTGCGCGGGCTGCTACTCCGAGGCACCTCTTCTGTTGGCGTATGAATTAGTTTTGTAGCCTATTATTTTCTCTTTGACGTTATTTCCGGTGTTTCATGCTAACTTTTTATGGTTTTCAAGTTGCCATTGATGTCCAGTATCGTCCTTAGGCTGGGATGACTAATCTTCCCGAGGCCTTGCAGCTTTCAGCGCACCGCACTGTTTTGGTTGGTACCAGACGCTTTGTCTGGTATCTGGGGGAGCGTGTCGTTCGTCAGCACAGTGGCGATCTCTTTGTGGTGCCCTTATCTCCACCGGAGTCGATGCTGGACTCGCGCTTGCTTAGGGAGTTGATAAACAGGGGAGAGCGCTACACTCTTCCTTGGCAGGAGCTAGTGCGCATGGAGGGTGATTATGCGCAGGACTTGCTCCCCTTTCTGGCTCCTCCACCCCGCCTTCCTTAGGTATGATTTCTTTAGAGGAGTTTTGTCGCTAGTCTCTGTTTAAATAGTCGAATAACTTGATTATTCGATCGTATTTTCAGACGATTGTTCGCCCCGTGGGGAGGATTGAGATTCTGCCTCAATCTGTCCGGTACCCAGGGCCGATTGGTATTATTGAGGACCATATTGCTGACGCGCCAGAGGGTTTCATACAGGCACAGGAGTCTCTGCCTGAGGTTTTTGAGCCGGTAAGTTTTTGATGCATTATTCATCCCTTTAAACACCGCTTGTTATTGATTTTTATCTGCTTGGTTCTCAGCCTACCCGCCCGGACATGATGGGATTCATGAAGCTGGTTGACGCTTTGAAGTACTGCATCATTAAGCTTCGGCGTGGTGCAAGTTTTCGGAGCAGTTTTGGCGATGTTCTTGAGGTATGTTCATTTTTTCCCACTTCTACCATTTTTTTTGTTTTGCATTCTTGACGCCTTTTGATTTTGTATCTTTCAGGAGCAACGGAGGTCCCGCTCGCGCTCGAGGCATAAAGGCTCGGACGAGGGGGAGCCTAGTCGTGGTAGACGATCTCCTAAGGTTCATCGGCATTCTCATTCTTCACGGGATCCTCAGCCGTTTCAGGAGGCTCAGTGGCAGCAGCCTCAGTCTTCCCAGCGCTTTTAGGGTCAGGGTCAGAGGCAGCGACAGTCGTTTTCACAGCCTTCACAGCCTGAGTTTAGGCCAGTTTTGACTCCCGTGGATCCTGGCTTATTTTCTGCTCCATCGTCTGGGATTCCTCCACCGGTGTCGGCTTGTTATCAGTTCCAGTGTATGGGACGATGCCTCCACCGACAATTCCCATGTCTTTGAGTCAGTCTACACCGTTTGCCAGTTGGACGAGTCCTGCTTTGAATTTGACTGCTGCTGTAGTTACAGGGACTAGTAGGGATACTACTCCTCGTACTTGGATGATGGCGGGACTCTTAGGGTCACCGTTCCCATATTCACAGGCTGGAGATGATACTGATCCTAACTCTTCTAGCTCTGCAGATTTTTGACCAAGGGTCTTTATTTGTACATACTGTGATGACACTTGACGCTGCTTATTTATTATGACTCATTTTGTACATTATTCACAGTTTATGTATTTATTAGTATGTGTTAGTGTGTGCTTGAGACTCATTGTGTGTGATTGTGTACTTATTAATGACGCGACAAAAAAACGTAAGTTGAGTAAGTGGAGGGTACCGACCTTCCCCAAAAGAAAAAAAAAATAAAAAGACAAGAAAAATAATATATAAAATAAATAAATAAATATATAAATAATAAAGAAAAAGTAGAAATAAAATGAATAAAATACAAAATGGTAAATAAATAAATAAATAAAAATTAAATAATAAAAATAAAATGATAAAAATAAAAAAAATAAATAAAAGAAATAAATAATAAAAAAAAAAGTTGAGAATTTTATTAGGAATGAAACTCTCGGAAAACTGAAAAATAAACGGTGAAGATAAAATACTAAAAAAAATCCGGATAGATACAGGAAAAGATAAAAAAAAGAAAACGTGTGGGCGCCGCGACACGGCACTGTACACCGTGTCACGGCAAAAATTGTCGTGTCGCGGCGCAAATTCCCGTGACACGGTGGGACTTCCCGTGTCACGGTGCGCGTATTCTATAACGTTGTGGTTTACGCGTATGGAAAGATAATTTCTGAGTAGTTCCAAGCGCTTTTGCTATAAAATAGGACTAGTATATTCGTGATATGCATAATTACGAAACACAAAATAATTAGAATTTCATATTTCAATAATAATGTCTCAGAATTTTGATAATACATTGCGCGACTGGTCTTATTCTTTGACCAATGCTGACAAAAGAGAGTTTGAATTGTTTCATGTCAGGGGTTTACTAGCCCTGAGGCATGTAGCGATTGAACACGATTTTCTTAGGGCAGCATTAGACTTTTGGAGTCCGGAAACACATTGTTTTAAATTTGATTACGATGAAACATGTCCCCTACCGGAGGAATTCGGCGCCATCTTTGGATTTCCTGCCAGAAATCTTATTGCCATGCCTACCCTACGTGAATATTGTTACCAAGACTTTGAACGCCATCTGAATCTAACAGATCCAGATTTAAATAGAATTGTGTGTGGTAATGAGGTAGACTTAGAAAAACTTGCAAATTTATATTTCAATCGCCCTATCTCTGAGTCTTATCGTGTATACCGTAGAAGGACATATATTTTTTGCATGTTTAGCAAGCTTTTATTTGCAAACGGTAGGGTAGGACATGCTTGTCTAGCGTCTGTGCTTGAACATGTTGAATCTGGGAGATCTCCTATGCCTATGTGCCTTGGAGAAACATTTCGTGGACTTGACGAAGCAAAAGCTGACCGGAAAGCCATCAGGAAGGGTTCTCTAGTACTGCTGCAGGTCCAAGAACACAAGGGATTGAGTTTAAGACTCCTATAATGCCGAAAAGGAAGAATTATGTGAAAGGGAAGGGTAAAGAGAAGATGGTCTATAGAGAGAAACAACCGAAGAATTTTAAGAAAGGTGAAAAGGGTGAAAGTTCGACTAGGGGTGTGACGGTTCGGGCTACAAAAGACACATTAATGGTGAAGGCCGACCAAGTTGAAAAATAGAATGAGGTTCCTAAAGTGAAGAGGGATTAGATCAGTATTGCTTTGCTTTTATGATTTATAATTTTTTAAAAATAAGGCGCATGACGCCAATAATTGTAGTCATATTTATTTCAATAATAATAGCATATTTATTTTAGCCTTAAATAAAAAATTACAATGATTTTTTATTTTTATTTTTTTTTATCCGAGTCAAGGAGTCGGATGCAATGGAAGAATGAAAATAAAAAAAAATCGAACAAATAACTGAATTCGCAAAGACTGCGTCACTAAAAAAAATCGGAAAATCTGAATTTTTTTTTTTGCTCAGTTCCACCGTGCCACGGTGGACTGTGTCGTGACACGGTGGAAGGTCCCGTGTCGCGGAAAAACTCCTTTTTTTTCGCTCAGTTCCACCGTGCCACGGTGGACTGTGCCGTGACACGGTGGAAAATCCTGTGTCACGGCAAAACTCCCTTTTTTTGTGACGCAATGCCGATCTGGCGCCTATACTTGATCGACGGAGGGAGGATTTTATTTTTTAAAGTGGTCGGGCCCCCTTGAGGGGTTGCCTACGTATCCTTAAAAAGGAATCAGGCCAAACGTAGCTCTATTGGGTCATGAACCCATGCAACTAGGCATAGAATTTCTTGAGTTGGTCCAAGTTGGTTAAATTGTGGAAACCGTTACCGTCCATGTCGACCAATTGTGCCGCTCTGTCAGACAAGATGGCTTTAACAATGTACGGACCAGACCAATTTGGTCTGAATTTTCCTCTTGGATCCAACACATTTTTGCGGAGTGCCTTAAGCACCAGGTCACCCACTTTGATGTTCCTAGTCTTGACCTTTTTATTGAAATGTCGCGCCATACGCTGTTGGTAGGTTTGAACATGATGCAAAGTTGTCAAGCGTTTTTCATCAAGTAAGACTAGTTCATCATATCTTGCTCTAATCCAATCAACTTCATCTAGTTGGCTTTCCAACGCGATTCGGAGAGAAGGGATTTCGAGTTCTATTGGTTGTACAGCTTCAACTCCATAGACCAAAGAGAAAGGGGTAGCCCCCGCTGATGTACGAACAGAGGTTCGATAACCCCAAAGAGCGAAATGTAGCTTACTTGGCCAATCCTTGTAATATTTTGTCATCTTTTCGATGATAGTTTTCACATTTTTGTTGGTCGATTCGACCGCACCATTTGTTTGTGGTCTGTAAGGTGATGATCTGTAATGCTTGATATGATATTTCTGTAATAATTCCGCGTATTCGGCTTGGAAATGCGTTCCATTATCGCTGATCATCTCATGAGGTACCCCATAGCGGCATATGATATTTTTCTCAATGAATTGAGCTATGTGTTTCGTCGTTAGCTTAGCATATGAGGCAGCTTCGACCCATTTGGTGAAATAGTCGATCGCTACGAGGATGAATTCATGCCCCCCTTGTCCTGGTGGCGTTATTTTTCCAATGATGTCGATGCCCCAAGTGAAGAAAGGCCATGGAGAAGTATATGTGTAGAGAAGCGAAGGTGGAACATGCTGTAAATTTGCGTAGACTTAACACTTCATACATTTCTTGAGGTATTCGTGACAATCTCTCTCCATAGTAGTCCAATAATAACCTTGTCGTTGAATATTTTGGACTAACATCTTTGCATTCATGTGCGTTCCACATATACTGGCATGAAGGTTTTCCATGGTTCTGTGTGCTTCTTTCTTGGCTATGCATAAGAGATTTCTCCCCATTGCAGTTCTCTTGTGGAGTTCTCCCCTGATGAGCACATATTGTGAGGCCAGGAGCCTCAAAGCAAGGCGTGCCCTTTTATCAATATTAGGAGGGTATTCTCCTCTTGTCACATAATTAAGGATATATGTATACCACGGCTCTTCATCTTCTTCTTGTGATTCTTGTTCATCGTCGAGTGCGTGAACATAAGCCGGTCCATATCTTCTTTCTATGGTCAACGGCATTCTGATTGTATCCGTTGAAATTCGCACCATTAATGCTAATTTAGCTAGTGCGTCGGCGAATTGGTTTTCTTCTCTCGGCAAATACGGATATTCCACTTCATCTAGTTGCTCCGTGAGAGTTTCTAAATGAGCTTGATACGTAGCGATCTCTTGGAGATTTGGTTAATGATTAGTGAAGAATCACCGTAGATTCTGAGCTTCTTAATTCCCAAGGCGACAGCTTTTTCTAACCCCAAAATACATGCTTCATATTCTGCTGCATTGTTGGTGACATCAAAATCGAGTTTCATGGAAATTGGGATATGTTCTTCATTGGGTGACACGAGCAAGACTCCTACACCACAACCTTTTTGGTTTGAAGCTCCATCGAAATAGAGCATCCAGCTATCATCTTTGCTCATGAGTAAATCTTCGTCAGGGAAATCGTACTCATCTTCTTCTTTCTCAACTTCTTTTAGCGGAAAGTCTACTAAGAAGTCAGAAACCGCAGAATCTTTGATGGCTTTTTGTGGTACAAATTTCAAATCAAACTGAGAAAGATTGACTATCCACCTTGATAATCTGCCATTGAGTGTTGCTTTTTCGAACAAGTATTTAAGAGGATTCATCTTGGACACGACATGCACTGTATGAGTGAGCATGTAATGTCTTAGTTTCTGTGCGGCCCACACAAGTGCGAGACACAAATTTTCAAGTGGTGTGTATCTTGTCTCGTATCCTTGAAGCTTCTTACTCAAGTAGTAGATTGCATTCTCCTTGCTTTCAATCTCTTGTGCTAGCATTGCCCCTATCGTTTCTCTTGTGACCGTAAGGTAGAGTCGAAGAGGAAAGTCAGGTATTGCTGGCGCTAGCACGGGTGGGTTTGTCAGGTACTCTTTGATTTTGTCGAAAGCTTTTTAGCAATCGTCATCCCATGTGACTGGGACATTTTTCTTAAGCTTCTTGAATATAGGTTCACATATCGCTGTGAGTTTTGATATGAACCTACTTATATATTGCAACCTTCCAATGAAACCTCGAATCTCCTTCTCATTCTTAGGCGGTGGCATGGCCATGATCGCTTTTACTTTTGTGGGATCTATTTCAATCCCTCGAGAACTGATCACATATCCAAGTAATTTGCCTAACGTGACTCCGAATGCACACTTTGCTAGATTTAATCTCATGTTGTACTTGCGGAGTCTTTCAAAGAACTTGCGAAGTGCAATGATATAGCCTGGGCGATCTTTAGACTTAACGATCATATCATCGACATAGACCTCCACCTCTTTGTGCATCATATCATGTAACAATGTTGTAGCTGCTCTTTGGTAGGTGGCACCCGCGTTTTTCAACCCGAATGACATTGCCGTATAGTAATATGTACCCCATTATGTGATGAATGTGGTTTTCTCCATATCTTCTTTAGCCATCAATACTTGATTATATCCGGCGTAGCCGTCCATGAATGATAGGAGTGCATGGTTTGCTGTGTTATCAACCAGAATTTCAATGTGAGGGAGAGGGAACCCATCTTTCGGGCTTGCTTTATTGAGGTCCCTGTAATCAACACACATTCTGACCCTTCCATCTTTCTTTGGAACAGGAACCACATTTGATATCCATTCTAGATACTTCGATACTTTGATGAAACCTGCGGCCAACTGCTGTCTGATTTCTTCTTTGATTTTGAGAGCCACATCCGGTTTCATACGGCGCAACTTTTGTTTGACAGGCTTCATACCTGGAATGAGTGGTATCGTATGCTGAGCTATATCCCTGTCAATTCCTAGCATATCTTGGTATGACCAAGCAAATACATCAACAAATTCACTAAGCAAGTTAATTAGCTTTTTGTGTTCATCTTGACTTAGTGTTAATCCAATTTTTACATCTTTAACAATCGTATCATTGGAAATATTAACTGTTTCTGTATCTTCGATAACTGCCATTTTATTTTCGTGTTTTTCCATTGCTTTTATTATTTCTTTCTCATTTTTATCATTAGCAAAGCAATATTGATCAGGGCTAGGGGAATGACACGCATCGTAAGCAAAGGTACTCATTTTATTGAATTCATCGGTTAATACATCAAGAGGGGCAAGGTCCGCTGCGACCTCACCGGAAAGAGAAGACTCAACAAGAGACTCAGGAGTGGACTCTATAGCAAAAAGAGGGTCGGCCTCAGACTCTAAGGACTCGTCTACAGACTTAGACTCGGACTCGGACTCGGACCCAGACGACTCAGACTCATCAAACATAGGACCTTCGCCAGTGGTTATTTCCAACTTCTCTCCAGTTGGTGTAGTGATCCTCAATGTCTTGCGCCACCCCTTTGAAATATTATCAGCTTGGACGATTAACTTGGAGGGGTCAAAATCCTTGTTTGTTATAACAGCTTGAACGAGCTCGGAATTATCATTGCATGCGGGCTTAGATTCATTCTTCCCCATTCCAAAAAGCAGGTTGATGCCTAGATCCTCAGAGTTTGGGCTAGCTGTTTTCTTAATTGTGAAGAGATTTTTGTCTTCATCAACAAAGTCACAATCGAGGAACATCTCGAATCCTGGTTCACGCTTTCCATCGTGAACGAATGGCTCAGGGAATTCATAGCATGGGAAATCTTCCCCTTCTTTGATGTACTGGCCATTGAAGGTTAACGGATATGGATCCATGGCCATTTCCGTCTTCATGATTCGAGCGTTATTGCGAGCCTTCATTTTCAAGAGGGCTTGTTTCACATCTTCTTTTGTTGGCTTGAATCCCAAGCCAAAAGTATCCTTCTTGAGTGCACCAGAATGGCCCCAAAGTTCAGCCATTTTCTTTTTGAGCCCAAGGGTCATTCCAGGGAAATGCCCTTGCTTCTTCATAATCGCATTAATGTTGGTGTTTGAATAGGGGTCAAAGTCGAGATGACACTTCTCCTCTTCTTCGATCACGAGAACATCATCGAGTAAAAACCCCCCAAAGATCTTCGTCTTCTTCGTCATGTTTGACATGGACGATAGGAGTGTCGATAACTTGAATGCGCATAGGAGATGCTTCAATGGTAATTGGAACCCCTCCGACTATGGCTTTCACCTTCTGGTGCAACGATGATGGAATCGCCTTTAGCTCATGAAGCCAAGGGCGTCCTAACAACAGATTGAAAGAGGCCTTAATATTTACCACCTGAAACTTGGTGCGACGTTCAATAGCCCCAGTAGTTATGTTTAGTGTGATAGTACCCACGGCTTGACGGCGAGTATTATCATAAGCACGAATCCCTTGGGTAGAGGGAGGCAGTACTTCATTCTTTATGCCCAACTTCTTTGCAGTGCGGAGTGGGCATACATTGATTGCAGAGCCATTATCAACCAGGCTCATAGGAACATTCATCTGCCTACACACCACAGTGAGGTCTAAGGCCTTAGTATGTTGATCCCCTTCCGGGGGTAGATCCTTGTCAGAAAACGAAATTAGATTGCTAGTACTTGGCAATTCAGTAGTGAGAAAATTGACCAGTCCTTGAGGAGTCATGTCATCATCAACTCCTATTTTCACCAGATCATTCATCACAGCCTTTCGATGCTCGTGGGAAGTGGCTAAAAGCTTCCATACATTCATCTCCACCTTGGTCTTTTGCATTTGTTTGACCACATCGTTGTTCACAGGGTCGATGGGATCAACTATCGGATGTGATTGTGGTGGAGGTGGAGGTGGACTAGGTTGTTGCAACCGTCCACTTCTGGTGAGAACCTTGACCTCAAGGTCTCCCCAAACATCTTCACTTGTGCCAAGAGATGAATAGGCTATATCCTTGAGATAGACGTCTTCATCGTCGCTATCCCAAATTCCATTCACTTCTTCAAAACTCGAGACAAATACAACTTCCGGCAGAGGTTCATTCACAAGTTGAATGAGTATTGACGGATCAAAGGAGACTTCATCTCCCATGCTAGACAAAGCATCAGAAAGAGGACCTGTTTGAATGTTAGGCTTCTTGCCCCCTGGAGGGACAGGAAGTTGATTAGCATCAATTAGGTCTTGGATTGCATCCTTCAACCTCCAACACTTCTCAGTATTATGACCCTTGCCTTGATGAAACTTGCAATAAGCATTGGAGTCATAGCCAGCGGTCCTATTCTCTGGTCGAGGTTTTGGAAATGGTCCAATTGGCATAATCAGTCCTTGACCATGCAAACGGTCAAAAGCAGCATCATAAGTCATTCCCAAAGGTGTGTAAACCCTCCTTTGCCTTTGGAATCTTTGAGGAGGAGCATTAAGGGCCAGCACATCATTGATATTGATATTGTTGGTAGCATTATTGGGCTTGGAAGACGAAGAAGAAGGAGTGTCGTTCTTCTTGTTTTTCCAAGTGATGTTATTATTGTTGCTACCAGCAGTCTTCATTAGTTCGTCCTCGATATTGATTCCAATATCGTATACAGCTTTAAAGGTACTCAGAGGCAGAAACTTCAAGTGTTGCTTGTACTTATGAGTCAGATTGGCAATGAACAAGCGAACCATCTCTTTTTCCTTAGGGGGATCCACCAAGAGCGCGGCTGTTTCCCACCACCTGCTTAAGTAAGTGGTGAAGCCTTCATTCTCTTTTTGTTTGAGAATGGAGAGTTCACGTTCAGAAGTCTTGGTCTGAATGTTACACTTGTAACGATTCATAAAGCTTTCAGCCACATCCTCCCAGGTCGCGACACGTTTGGATTTCAAATAGTAAAACCATTGTTGACAGGCATGCTCCAAGGAAAGAGGGAACACTGTAGGGAAGAGTGTCACATCTACTCCCTTAAGAGCCATGGTTGCAGAAAAAGCCTTCAAATGGAAAAACGGATTATCAATAGGCTTGAACTTGGGAATGTCAACAGTGGAAAACTTCTCAGGAAGCTTGTCCCTTATGGACGAAGAGGTGACAGGTTGTTCCACATAAGTGAATTCTTCAAAAATCTTACTCATCTGTTCCTTAATCTTGTCCATCGCAGCGGTAGTGACATTGTTTTGATTGTCTTGCTCTACCGTGTTGACCCTATTGGTGAGTGTTTGCATCATGTTAGACAACATTTTAATTGTCTGGTTGATGTTCTCGATGTCTTCCTTAGTAGCCATTAGTTGAAAGTAGACTGGAGATGGATCTTGTGGAGATTATTGTGGTGGTTTCCTTGTACGCCTCTTTGGTATAAGAGGTTGTTGAGGTATTGACTCGAACCGTAACAATCTACCCTTGCTTCTTGACCAAGTGCTGTGACACCGAAACAAACACACCTTTAATGACCAAACTTAACCTTAACTCATCCGAATAAAAAATAAAAATTAAAAAAAAAATGAATTTTTTTAAAAATCTATAATTTTGAAATTCTATTTGTTTATTGTTATTATTATTTTTTTTTTTTTTTTAAATATGGGAGGATACTATCCAACTTACTCCGAAAAAAAAAACGACACAAAAAAAAGACTACTCTAAAATACGGTCAAAAAGTGGTGCACGACTAAAGAAAAAATGTGTGAACACGATATGTGAGTGATTAAGTGAGGTTATGGACGCGTGTTTTGACCGTACAGCTAGACATGACACCAAACTGGACGTACAAAAACCAAAAAAAGGACTAACAGGACACATTTCCTAGGCACCGTGTCACGGTGCTGACTGTCGTGACACAGTGCAGTCTACCGTCAGACGGTAGAAAGCCCCGTGTCACGGCACTGTTCACCGTGGCGCGACAGAACATGCCGTGACACGGTGCGCAGTTCCAGGTCTATTTTGTGATTTTTTTTCCAGATTTTAATTGATTTTAGGTCCGTACTAATTACTATGTGGAAATAAAAACCCTCGGTCATGGGTTAAACAAAAGAGTAAACACATGAAGGTTAGCACCAAACAACCATGTAGCATTTAGTCACGATGATGTAAAAAAAGTTCGCAACCTAGAGTCAAGATCTATGTTCAACTATTGGTCAAGCTTTGGGTGTCAAAAGGGTACCATAGTTAAGAGTTTGGACGCGTTAGGAAGACAGCCTCCCTTGAGGGTGTATGCCAACAGGCGGCTCCGCGAGTTCGTGATGAAATCGAACTCGACTCCATGGTTTGGGTGGATTTAATAACTCGGATGAACCCTTATTGCCATGAGCGTTTTTGGGTTGATACAGCTTAAATTCCTCGGGGCTAAGACGCATGTAGAACACACACGTTTTTTCAGAAAAATCGAAGGAAAATGACTGTGAGAACAGAAAATAAGCCACCGGACTGATTTTAGGACTGCCGTGGCACGGCAGTCAGAAAATCTGACTGGTGCCCAATTTTTCTTCATACGCAATCAAGTTATTCAATTTTTCCTACGAGACAAACCTAAATGCGATGTTAAAACGTCTATGCATATGAAAAAATGCCAAATTAATCACAGGAATATTTTTCAAGAATCTTTCAAGTCTCATCCACTCATCTTAATTAAATATCGATCACTCAAATCGATAAATAACCAAGAATCCTCCCCAGTGGAGTCGCCAAATTGTAGGCGTCGCACGAAGTGCGCCTACGTTAAAGCATGTGGTGAATATGCTTGGCACTCATAGGAAGTGGGAATTGACATAATACGATTAGGGACAAGGAAAGTAGGGAGCCGCCAACAAGTTTTTAAGGAACTTGTAAACCGTTCACGGATCATAAAAGGCAACCACAATAAGGGACAACAATAGGCAACAACGATTGACCCGTGAAGGTTACACCCCATTCATAATCCATGAGATTACTAACTCCATATGGTTCGGAACCACAAAAGAAGGATCGGGGATGATGGTACAAAGTGAGTCATGGAGTCACATTCGCCCGTATTGGCCTCTACTCGATTCTTATAATGAAGAAATGATTCCTGCGATCTCAAAGGCATACAAACAAAATATTCAATTTGCTCCAAACTATTATTAAGCTAAATTGGTTGAATATTAATGCAACATATAATTCTAAAATATTAGTGATCACTTGATTTAAACAACAAGATTAAAAAGAAACCTAAACCGGTTGTCAAAATTATCTTATTAGGCGTGATTTTCAATTACATATTCCCTTTAAACATTCAATATGGTGATCAATGAATATAATAGAATAAAATCAATATTGGAAGCAATTTAACCATAATTCCAACAATATAAAATCGTTAGAAAAATAATAGAAATAAAAGGAACATAATTCTTACTTTGATTCTGTTTGCTTGCAACTACAAAATAAAAAACGAGTTAGTAACTTCAAGAAAATAATAATAGAACAATAATTAAATTAAATTAAATTAAATAGAGTTGATTTGGGGCCAAACCCTCAAACAGTTTTACCTTTCACGCCTTGGCTTAAGGACGAAACCACGAGTAAAGTATGGACTCCTTGGAGTACTTGAAGAAGGAATTTTGAAATAAGAAGGGTAGGCTAGTGTTTAGGCTAGAGCATAGAAGAGAGAAAAAACTAGAGAATTAATTCCTGCCCCGTACATCAGAAATGAGGGGGTATTTATAGAGAAAATGTGCTGAGGGAACACACGGAACCCTAAAATGATAAAAAAAAACCCTAAAAAAGTATCCCGCGACACGGCAAACTGTACCGTGACACGGGAAGTCCCACCGTCAGACGGGAAACATTCCCGTGACACGGTGCAATTTTTGAGTGACGCGGGAAATTTTTAGTAAACGGGAAAGAAAACGCGTTAAGGGTTTACGCGGAAAGGACACGGAAATTCCCGTGTCACAGCAAGTTTCCCGTGTCACGGGAAATTCCACCGTCAGACGGGAATGATTCCCGTGACACGGTGGATTCCTGCCGTGGCGCGGGAATTTTCAGCCCGCTTTTCCGTCTAAATACATTTTTAACCCTAATTTCGTTCAGCATTTTAAGTGTCGATTGATAATTTCGGGCCTTTTTTCTTATTTATTATTATTTGGGCTAAAATAAGAAAATAAGCAAATAAAATAAAAGGTTTGGGCCAAAAATAAATAATAAAACAATAAAATACAAAAGGTTTGGGCTAAAATTAAATAATAAGTTTGGGCTGAAATTAAAACTATGCTTTTACCAAACATCAAGACTAATCCATGGACTGTTCAAAAATACGAATTTAATCAAATACGATTTTTTGTAAGCACTCTCGGGATTAAATATTGAACCCGACCAATAGTGGCGGTGAAAGGTTGTTCATCATCGGGTTTGGTTTTGGGGAGACATTTTTAGGTGTCTACAGCTGCTAATTTCTGATATAGCCTTAACATGTGAACACGTGACGGTAGCACGTCAGTATTCCTCTCAGATTTTGTTCAGGGTACTCGAAGGTTTAAAGAGAGAATTATTGGGGTGTTACAGATGGTATCTTAATTCATCAATCCTATTATGCCCAGAAAATATTAAAAAGAATTATACGGACAAAGCATACCCGACCCATTGAATTCACCAATGATTGCTTGTTCTCTAAACATAAAAGATGATCTATTTCGACTTCGAGAAGAAGAGGAAGATGTACTTAGTCTAGAAGTTCCATACCTAAGTGCAATAGGAGCTTTGATGTACCTTGCCATTGACACTAGGCCATACATTGCATTCTCGGTGAACTTGTTAGCAAGGTATAGCTCTGAACCTACAAGCAGACACTGGAATGGAGTGAAACACCTACTTCGCTATATACGCGGAACAATCGATTTTGGGTTATTCTATTAACAGGGTAAAGTCGTATCCCTTAATCAAAAGGATTACCTAAGTCCTCTAACTAATGCAGATAGGGAAGTAGGGTCGAATCCACAGGGAAACAAGTCTTTCTACTCCTAATTAATTATTATAATCTAAATTATCAAGGTAACCAATGTTGTTGTAATTAAAGACTATACTACGAAGAATATGATCAGAGAAAATAAAGTAGGGAGAAATTAAATATTAAAAGGCCTAGGGCATAGGTTCACTAATAAACAATATTCCAGGGCAAAACATAATAAACAATCATCAAGCATTGATTGATCAGATTATAAAGGGCTTTCACTACGTATTATAATCACAGAGTTAATTTACCAGTATTAAATCTTATCTGTCGAATCTCGACTTAACCATTTATAAATTAGTCCGCCTATTGAAACTAAGCCTAAACATCAATTCTCATCTGTCGAATCTCGAATTAATATTGCTAAACTCATACAATTAAATCTGGCCAAACCTAATTGCATAGCATTAAATCAATCAATAGAAAATTAACCAAGCATTGATAATCAACAATCACAAATTTACCCCTTCATATTATTTATTAGATCCCCATAAATCCTAGAAATAAAACTACTCAAGCATAATTAGATTTAAACTAATCAAATCAATAAAGCAAGACATAATGAAAGAATTAAATAAAATAACTGAAATTAAAAGAGAAGAAATTGTTACCAAAAGAAATCTGGATTAATGAATGTAATTAAGAACAATGTTGAGAGAGAGTTTAAGAGAGAGAGAATATCTTAAGTAGAGAGAGAAAATCTAAAAGAGAAGGTAATCAAAAACTACGTACAAAATTCATACTTAAACATCCCTAAAACAAATCCTTAAACAAAACTAATCAGGTCCTTAGAAAAACACGCGCCCGATCGGGCGAAGGGCCGCCCGATCGGGCCCGCCTTTTTTACTACGCCCTTGCTGGTGTGCTGCGCTCGATCGAGCCTACACTCACCCGGTCGGGCGCGACTTCTTCCTTGAGGCTGCTTTGCGCGCGCCCGCCCGATCGGGCGTATGCTTGCCCGATCGGGCCCGGCTTCTTCTTCAAGGCTTGGATTTCGATTGGGCTCGATTCCTCAGCCCAATCCGGATTTCCTCATCGCGCCTTGATTACTTGATCCAATTGCCCCGGTATCACATACCGAGCCCTTAATCACCGACTCTCACCGGTCCTGGGCTTCAAGGATGGTCGTGTCCTCCTAACGCTCGTAGTTTCTTCGTGAAAAACCCGGAAAACGCTCCAAGTGTGCAATTTCCTACAAAACTCAAGCAAAACTACAAAACACTAGAAAACACAAATTAGTAATAAAAGTGGCCCTAAAGAGCCAAAAACACTACTAATTATGACCATGGAACGGGGGTAAAACACTATATAAATTGGACATATCAAACTCCCCCAAGCCAAACCTTTGCTTGTCCCTAAGCAAAGAGCTCATCAATGAACATATAAAACATGCCTCATAATCAATCACAAACAATTCAAGATAAATCTAATGAACATGCTTCAATGTCAATCAATCTCATTCATCTAATCATCCTTCATCCCCAACAATTGTCAAATAGAGCAAACCACTTGAGCATATAGAATTCAAGACTAGTGCTCACACACTCAACTCTCATTTATGTGGCGAGTAAAAGATGTACTCGATCGCTTTCCAACCAACCCCTTTATTTGTAAACAATGCCCTCCCAACTCACACTCTCGTGTGTTTAAAACAATGAGCGCTCAACCTACTAGTCGACTCGAAATATGTCAAATCATAACTTGCATTGATAAACAACACTTTCACATTCATACAACTCTTATGCACAAAGGTCGGAAGGTCTTTAAAGCTTGTAATGTAAGGCTAGGGTAAAAGGATAGGATAAGTTTAGGAAAATGTGAGAGTAAAGCGTTGCTTAAAGGAGCAATATCCTAATAAAACCCAAGGTCACAACAAGTGATGACCAAAACATCTCCAATCACAACTCAACTCCGCAAAAGTTCACCAAACAATCATATACACAACACAATCCCAACATTTACATATTCACTCACAAAATATGATAATATGAAATAGAGCGAATCAAAACAAACTTTGAACTACTTATTCTTTTTCTTTCTTTTTTTCAAACTTGAACTTTTTTTTTTTCTTTTGAATTTTTTTTCTTTTTTTTTTTCTTCTTGAGCAACCTTCAAATAGAACATTTGAACATATGAAACAACTTTTCCTTTTCTCTTCTTTTTTTTTTCTTTTTTTACCTTATATTGGAAATTTTCAACTTTGAAACACAAAACATCAATATTTTCCAATCATAATATCAAAGAACAATCGCTCTTCTTTTATTCCCACATTGTGCAAATGATATGCACACCACAACTCCCTCACCTCACCAACTAATAGCTCCCCAAAGCCAAGCTTGGGACTAGTAACCAATGGGGCTCATATAGGCTTGTAATGTGGCTAAATAAACAATAAAAGGGCACAAGCAACAACATGGGTAACAAGAAGGGAACAAATGTATCTAATATCGTCTGAAGGCTACCTAAGAGAACAAATGCCTTCGTCCTCCTCAATGTGCATAATATTGAGCTATATAAACATTACTAATATTTGCAAACCAATACTCAAATTCATTGACATACCATGAACTATCACACATTCCTAACCAAATCAACTAGTCAAGCACTATATTCACAAACAGTTGGCAAAATCGACGCATGTTTAGGAATCCAAACAATTAAACTTCAAATCATGATTAACAAATTATCAAAGCTCATTATCATATACCAAGAATCAAAACAATATTTTCTAAGTATGGGACACAGGGACGCATGATTTACAATTCATTGGAACGTATTTTTGAATTTTTTTTATTTTTCAATTTTTTTGTTTTTTTTTTCATAAAGGAAAGCAATAAAAACTACACTAGAAAAGCATTAAATAGAGAAAAGAGAGAGAGTTACCATATATATAAAAAATCTCCCCCCATGCCAAATCAAGCAATGCCCTCATTAACTTGGGAAGGTAGCTAGGAGAAGCTACTCCTCATCATCATCCATCCTCTCGTACCCTCCTCCATAGCTCGAGCCAGCACCACTTTGGCTCGTTCCAGCACCACCATAACCCGAACCACCTGCAAAGTAGTTAGTGTTCACATTTCCCCCTATACCCCCAAAAGGAGCATCACCCCCATATCCATGGACTGAAGCGTAGTCCACATAAGTATCAAAAGCTCTGGGGGTGGAATACCCACCTTGGGGGAATTGGAACCAATCGGGAACTAAGGCCTCGGGGGGAATAACCCCTCGGCGTGCATAGTCATCGTACATCGGGTATAAACCCCTCCCGAGGTTCCTTTCTATATGACCCACCCGACTATCCAAAGTGTCTAACCTAGAATCTAGGTTTTGCACCATGCCCTCTACTCTCCCTTGCCCCATCTCTATACGGTCTAGTTGGCTCCGAAAAGTCGAAAAGTCATAAGGGGCATTGGGGTCGATGTTATAATCGACGGAGGAGGTGGGCATGCCATAGGTAAAGGGTTGGGGTGGTGGTTGGGGGTAGTGTGGTGAATGGTGTTGGGGGGAATGGTGGGGTTGTGGTGAAGGGTAAGGTTCTTGAACCTCACCTTGACCGTTTATCTCGAATGTATAAGAAGGCTTCCCCTTCTCAAATTTGGTCAAGGCGGGGTTGGGTAGGGTAAAAGCTTGGTCTCTCCTACCCGATTCCCGGTGGACTACCCACCAAGTCTCACCGCCCATGGGTTGCACCCAGTTTAGGCTCCCTAAGTAAGCTGGTCCATGAGGGTTGAACCCACTACTTTCCTATGCCCATTTGGGTTCCATCCTAGGTGTTTAATAGCAATATGGGTCACTAACCCCCCAAAATAGATAAGCGCCCTTGACCTACCCGTTTCGGCCGCATTAACCGCCTTTTGAAAGTGGTTGGAAATCATATGAGGTATGTTTAATTTCTCAGCATTAGGGATCATATAGGATGCCAACAATTCTAGTTCATCCCTCCTCACGTTTGCCGGTTCATGCCTCCCAAAAATTTTAAGGCCGGCAAACCTTTGCCAAAACTTTGGGACGGGATGTTGAATCCACGTCCCTTTGGCATGTTGGAGGTTAATCAAACCCTCCCCGGTGAGTCTCTTGTAGACCACGACAATGTGGTCTTGGGAGGGTTCGATACGTTTGTCCGATTTTAGCTCAAACAACTTCCCAAATTCTTTTAGAGTTAATCGCACATCGTTGTTTAGCAATCGGAATTGTACATTAGTGATCAAAGCATTCATTTTAATAACATTAAAACTAGAAATGAATTCTAATGTCAAGTAATCATAAGTATCATGATTGTTAATTGAGATGAACACTACAAGAGGGGGGGTGAATTGTAGTTGAGTTCCTAAATAATAATTTTGCAAATATAAAACAGAACAAAATAGGAACTTGCGATGCACACAGATTTTACGAGGAAACCTTCTAGTGCCCAACTAGAAGTAAAACCTCGACCCTACCTTAGGGATTTCAAACACAAATAATTCCACTATAATAGGGCAAACACCAAGTTACAACCTATTATAATTCAGCCACTACTCTCAAGTTCCAGAATGAACTTGCTACAGAACAACACCTTGTTCTACCCAGTTTGAGTCCCACACTCAAACTCACTCGTACTCCCTAAGTACAGATCTTCCCCCTTCTCACTAGAAGCTCTCTCTGTATGCAATGATAAAAAAATTCTCACCCTAATAAACCCGAAACCAAATACAAGAATTAACACCTAGTATATGATCGGCAAGCTATGCATGAAACTCGAAACTAATATGACAGTATGATAAGCTTGGCAAACTTACGCAACTATAGCTCTGTAAATTCTTCACGCATTAAACTCACAAAAACCTAGGCTCATGTTATTCTCTACTATTTATACGAGTATTACATGTATAAACAGTAGGTTTACTAAAGATAAATAAGTAAAACTTAACTTATCTTAAAACACGTTTTTTTAATTAAATCCTTTGAAGAAAATCTTTTCAGAAAATAAGATAGAAATATTGAATTAAAAAGCATAATATCTTTTTAACAAACTGATTTTAAAAGATAAATATTTAAAGAAAATCTTTTTCCGATTTCTATCTTTTATCTTTTCCGATTTTAATTTATTTGCCAAGCTAACTGTCACGCTTCTAATAAGTTTCAAGCATATCCTACTTAACATATTTAACAATGAATCTAGAAGATAAAATCTTAACTAAAACATTGATGCGCTGTACTCTTGTTCTGGTAGGTTTACTTGGACTCCACGCTTACTAAGTTCCTCCAAAGATCTTAGTCAGCAATCTTCAAGTTCCTGTGAAGGAACGTTCCTGTGAGGGAACTCAGTTCCTGTTAGGGAACTCTTCTTTTATATTGAACAACTTTCTTGATAAAGAACTCCTTCAAGTCTTCTCAGCTTTAGTTACTTCTTCCATCTCCAAGATCAATTTCACCTAGGCTGCACAAACACTTGAAAAGTCTTTATGAGATGAGTTTGTTGTAACTTAAGTTCCTCATCATCAAAACCTTTAAACATCAACAATTTCCCCCTTTTTGATGATGACAAACTTAAGCAAACTCTTGAGAAAGTTAAAACAAAATAAAAGGTCGTATTTTTGTATTTTAATTTTATTGACAGAAAATAAACACACAACAGAAATAAAACAAAAACAAAAAGTAAGCTAAGTAAACTAAAAGTAAACTAAACTGAGAAAGTTATGATACTTTCTCAACTGGAACCCAGAACAACTTCAACCTCCATGTTTGCTTCTTCTTTTCCCCCTTTTGGCATTATCAAAAAGTCCTGTATTTTCAAGTTTATGAAACATCCACCAACAGCCCCACAAGCAATTCATCGAGTGTGGGAAACTAAAGGCAGCGCTGCTAAACAACCTCAAGTAAGATCTACTCTTCAGCATAAGTGTTCGAAATATACACAACACACAAGTATAAGCAAGAGTTCTAACTTTTCATTAAAAATATTTAACATCCAGATGAACAATTTTAAAAATTTACAATCAAAATCAATTGTTCAAATACTTAAAAACGAAAATTAAATATGTTCATAACATCCAGAATCTTGTTGAAGTCCTCCTTTGTTTGCTTTGCAGAGGCCTCCAACTTTTCTTCAACCCCCTTGAGCTTCACTAGGAACTCCTCCTTCTGTTCCTGTAGAGCCTTGTGAAGTTCTATCTCCTGGAACTCCTTCTGTTCTTGAAGGTCCTTGGTCTGTTTAAGCGTCATTCTCTTAAGTTCCTTCAACTCCTTCCCCTGCTCCTGGACCAGTTTTTCAAGTGTCAGCACATGAAGTTTTCCAGCAAAGTCCTTCATTTGACTCTCTACCCTCTCCATTCTGTCAGCCAACTCAGCAACTTGCCCTTCATGGATATTCTCCTCGACATCCAATTCCAGTGGTTGTTCCATGCTAGTTTGAGGAACACCACTGGCAGAAATCCTCCTACTCTTCCTTACAGGCTGCTCTGACATAGCCTTTTCCTTCCTCTTCCCTGTCACTTTTTCTTTCTTTTTCTCTCCTTTTTCTAACTTCTAAAATTTTCCTTTTACAACTTCCAAACTTAACCCAGCAAGGGTTTCCTCATTGATCACATTTTCTGGCTTCTCATTCAAAGCCCCATATTTTCCTTTTAAAATCACTCCTGCATTTTCAAAAACAGTAGACAAAATGGCCCCATACCCCACTTTTGTCCTACTTGGAACACAATGAGCTAAATGCTGATACATCAAAGAAGGAAAGTTCACCTTAATCTTCTTTGAAATGCAGAAGATTACAGCCATATCCAGTAAACATGCCTCCCCCTTTTTAGCAGTCCTAGGCAGAATAGTCTTTTTCACCAAATTAAACAGCAGCTTATTTAGAGGGCTTAGATCATTATGACTCATGACCTTCTTACCCCTCTGTCCTCCTAATTCCTCTACTATATCCCCAGCCATGAAATTTCCTACATTGATACTACCCTTTCCCTTTAAGTAAGTATCAAAACCTTCAGTAGGAGCTTTTAGAATTTTACCTAGAGTTTCTAGGTCCAATTCAATCTTTACATCATTCACCATGCTCGTTATTATTCCCAATTTTGCCTGAAAATTCTGGCAAAATTCATTCATAGCAGCAGGATACAAGTAATTTGATGAAACCCTAGTCAACAGAAATTCCCAACCTTGAAATTTTATTAAATCAAGAAACTCTAAAAATCTTGCTTTTCTACACCACACAGTGTCAAGACGATGACCTACTACATACCTTCCTGCCATTGATTCAAGTTCCTCTTGATCAGTTACCTCCTCTTCTTCATCTTCCTTTTCCGATTCTTCCTTTTCTGAGTTGTTCTCCTCTTCTTTTTCTTTCTCTTCTCCCTCACTTATTCTTCTTCTTCTCTGTTCTCCTCTGTTGTCTCTTCCAGGTTTTTCTCTTTCTCAAATTCATCAACTTCCTCAATGTGCTCTTCCAAAGACTTTACACTTTGTTTTCTTTCCTTCCACTCCTTTAATTTTTGAAGAACACTCGAGACAGAGGAGTCCCCTTGATCGATTTTACTCTCTACTTCTTTTGGTTTTGGAGGAGATTTCTTAGGGTTTTCAGAAGGTGTTTGAGAGGTAGAAGATGCTTTGTAGTTTACCATGGCTAACGGAGATGATTCTTCCTGAATTGAGTTTTCTGGACTTTGGGATTCTTCAGAGGAAACAAACTCAGCAATGATCACCATTGAAGCTTAAGGAAGGGTTTTAAAGGGGTTATTAAAGTTTTACTGAGAGGGAGTAAATTTGATGTGACAGTGAGGTGAAAGAAGTGGGTGAAAATTTGCTTTTATAATAAATGAAGCGGTGTGAGGGAATTTAGGAAGTATTCACTGTTTAGTTATTAATTGAACAAATTCAATTAATTTTTCAAAATTTAAACACTGGACGAATATTTCAAAAATTTTAAATTTCCAAATTCAATTAATCTTGAATGAAGTTTCTATAAAACACAATTGGAACACGCTTTCAACATGTATGCTATGTACAAATTTAATAACTTAAGCCGTTGAGCAATTTAATGAACTTACCTTTGGCAGTTAACAACGGTGACACTTTAGCTATGTTTATCACACCAAGTTTGTGGTAGAAGTTCTTTTTGCTCTATTTACAATATTTTTGACTTTGCCATATCTTGAAACTTCAGAGGCTAGTACTTCAGCTTGATCATTCCAAGTTCCAGTCTCAATTTCTCAAATCTTTCTCTGTTCAAGGGCTTGGTTAGAATATCAGCAATTTGATTTTCAGTTTGACAAAATTCTAACTTAATATTCCCTTGCTCCACATTATCTTTAAGAAAGTGATGCCTAATGTGGATATGTTTTACCTTTGAGTGTTGAACTGGATCTTTAGAAATACATATAGCACTTGTATTATCACAATAAATAGGCACACAATCAAAAATAATACCAAAATCTCTGACCTGTTGTTTTATCCATAAGACTTGTGAGCAACATGCTGCTGCAGCTACATACTCAGCTTCTGCTGTAGATAAAGCAATTGTGTTTTGCTTCTTGGAACCCCAAGAAACTAAACAAGGTCCTAAAAACTGTACCATACCTGAAGTGCTTTTCCTGTTTACCAAGTCACCTGCATAGTCAGCACCTGTAAAACTATTCAAATTAAAAGAATCACTTCTAGGATAGAAGAGACTCAAATCGTCAGTTCCTTTCAGGTATCTAAGGATTCTTTTTACTGCTGTCAAGTGAGACTCCTTTGGATTTGCTTGGAACCTGGCACACAGACCTACACTAAAAGATATGTCAAGTCTACTAGCTGTTAGATAAAGTAGTGAGCCTATCATACCTCGATACATAGATTGATCAATGCAAGTTCCAGATGGATCTTCATCCAATCTAGTAGCAATTCCCATAGGAGTATTGTTGGTTTTGGCATTTTCCAACTTGTATTTCTTGATCAGTTCCTTAATATATTTTTGCTGATGAATCATAATTCCCTCTTCAGTTTGCTTAATTTGCAAACCAAGAAAGAAATTTAATTTTCCAGTCATGCTCATTTCAAATTCTCCACTCATAAGGTCAGCAAAATACTTGAACAGAGATTCGTTAGTTGCACCAAATAAAATATCATCAACATAAATTTGTACAACTAAGATATCAGTTCCATTTGACTTTAAAAACAATGTTTTATCAATTTTGCCACGTTTAAAACCATTAGCCAAAAGGAACTTAGATAATCTTTCATACCATGCTCTAGGAGCTTGCTTTAACCCATAAAGAGCCTTGTCAAGCTTATAGACATGGTTTGGGAACTCTGGATTTTCAAATCCAGGAGGCTGTTCCACATAGACTTCCTCATTTAAGTATCCATTTAAGAATGCACATTTGACATCCATCTGGTACAGCCTAAAACCCATATAAGCAGCAAAAGCAATAAGTAAACGAATAGCTTCTAACCTGGCTACAGGTGCAAATGTTTCTTCATAGTCAATTCCTTCTTGCTGGTTGAAACCTTGTACAACTAGTCTAGCTTTGTTCCTGACAATAATACCATGTTCATCTAGTTTGTTTCTGAATACCCATTTTAGTCCAATGGACTTCTTGTCTTTAGGTCTAGGTTCCAGATGCCAAACTTTATTTCTTTCAAATTCATTTAGTTCAGCTTGCATAGCATTAATCCAGTCTGCGTTAGTTAAAGCCTCAACATAATTTTTAGGTTCCATGGAAGAAAGGAATGCATTGAATGCACAGAAGTTCCTAAGCTGAGATCTGGTTTGAGTTCCTTTTGTGATGTCACTCAAGATTGTGTCAACTGGATGAGATTTCTGATATTTCCAGGGCCTTGGAGTGAAATCTTTGATTGGATACATCCTCTCTTCATTATTGTTGATTGGTTCTTCTGTAGGAACTTGATTCTGGAACTCAGGTTGAACTTCTTTAGGAGTTTCCACATTTTGGCCTTCATTCTGATTTTCAATCTGTTCTTGAAGTTGAGTTCCTGGTGCATTCTCCAACTCTGGTTCAACATTTGCTTCAGGATTTGTTACTTCTGCAATTTCAACTTGCTGCTTCTGCAGTGATACTGATTCCTCATCTGGATTTTGCTTACGCACAAGTCCAATCTCGAAATCATCATCACAATCCTGTACATCAACCAAATTTTCAGTCTCATCAAATATAATATGTACAGACTCCTCAACACACATTGTTCTTTTATTATAAACTCTATAAGCTTTACTATTTGAGGCATATCCTAAGAAAACTGCCTCATCACTACGTTCATCAAACTTTCCCAAGTTCCTTTTACCATTATTGTGAACAAAACATTTGCAACCAAAAGATCTAAAGTAAGAAATATTAGGTTTTCTCCCTTTCATAAGTTCATAAGGAGTTTTGTTAGTGATGGCCCTAACAGATACTCTGTTGAGTATATAACATGCAGTGTTCACTGCCTCAGCCCAGAAGTTCCTAGGCAGCTTGCTTGATATCAGCATTGTCCTTGCCATGTCTTCAAGACTCCTATTCTTGCGTTCCACTACTCCATTTTGTTGTGGAGTTCTTGGGGCAGAGAAATTGTGATCCATACCATACTCAGCACAAAATTCATCAAATTTTAAATTCTCAAATTCTGTTCCATGGTCAGATCTAAGATGTATCAACTGATTACATGTTCTTCTCTGTTCTTCTTAACAAAAGCAACAAACTCATCAAACGTTTCATCCTTGCTTACAAGAAAGAAAACCCAAGTGAACCTTGAAAAATCATCAACAATAACCATTACATATTTCTTACCACTTCTGCTTTGGATTCTCATTGGACCACAAAGATCCATATGAATGAGTTCCAAAGGTCTTTTGGTACTTACCATCTTTTTGGACTTGAAGAAAATTCGGGTCTGTTTACCTTTAGCACAAGCTTCACACACTTTATCATACAGGAACTTAATGCAAGGAAGTCCTTCCACTAAGTTCTTAGATCTTAGTTTATCAAGTAAAGAAAAGCTTGCATGGCCAAATCTTTTGTGCCACAACAGAGGATCATCCTCAATAACACTAAGACATGTTAAACTGCTGTTAGGAACCTCGTTAAGATCCACAACATATGTGTTCCCTTTACGAGTTCCTTCTAAAATTATGTTCCCAGTGTCATTGTGGATGATTCTACATTTGTTTGAAGTAAAGCTAACAGAGTTACCTTTGTCACAAAACTGTGAAATACTTAACAAATTATGCTTGAGGCCCTCGACCAAAAATACATTATCAATAGCATGGGAACGTGACCTTCCTATCTTGCCAATAGCAATTATATCACCTTTCATATTATCACCAAAGGTCACAGTCCCACCATAGTAGGCATCCAGTGAGAGAAATCTAGTTTTATCTCTAGTCATGTGCTTAGAACAACCACTGTCGAGGTACCAAGTGTTGTTCCCCCTCACTGGAACCTGCAAGAAGAATTTAAACGTTAGAGTTAGGAACCCAGGTTTCCTTGGGTTCCTGTGTAACATGGGTTAATTCATTTTTCTTTACCCAGATTTGTTTTACATGTTTGATATTCTTCTGAGTACTTTGTTCTTTCTTAGGACACTTAGCTTGCTTATGCCCTGTATTGCCACAAAAATAACAAACAATGCTACTGGGCAAGTTGACATACTTCTTTTCTTTCTGGAACTTCTTTTTAAAACCTAAACCTTCAGTATTCTTAGTTTGAGCCTTAGTGATCCATTCAGGAACTCTATACTCCATTGGTTGCTTACCTTTCCTAGCCCTCTCAAGTTCCCCCTCAAGACGTGCCTTATCCGTTTTTAACTCTTCCAACTCATGTTTTAATTTTTCAAAATTCGGATAATCAGTAGGTGGAGGAACTTCAGAGTTAGGAGTATCAACAGTAAGTTTTAACAAAGACAATTCCACATTCAAGAGTATGTTATTTTGTTTGAGGTTCTCAATGGTGTCTTTTAAAATTTTATTATCATCAAACAGACTGAAGAACCTGTATTGAATATCAAACTTCATGTTATCAACCCATTCACTGTTCTCTTTGAAAGTTACTAAAGCTTTATCACTTTGCTGTTTGGATCTATGCAATTCCTTTAAATCTTCTTGAATTTCCAAAACAGTATTTATTAGATTCTCTTTAGACTGATGTTTTAATTGGTTATAAGAGAACCATACCTCAGACTCAAGCTCCTTTAGCTTGGCAGCTTCATCAGTTTTTGCCATTAAACATAAATGAGCAATTTCTTCTGATGGTTGATCCTCCTCTTCTTCTTCTGAATCTGTATCTCCCCAAGCAGCAAGCATGGCTTTCTTAACGTTGTCCTTGGTGAAGTAAGGCTTGTAGACTCTTGACTCCTTGAATTGCTCCTTGACTTTAGTCTTTCCTTTCTCTCCATCCTGAACAGGACAATCTTTGATAAAATGATCCTTTGATCCACACTTGAAACACGTTGTGTTTCTGGAACTTGTATACTTCTTGTTCCTGTCAAACTTCCTATTGTTCATCATCTTCTTAAATTTCCTCACTAGCATAGCCATCTCTTCTTCATCAACTTCTGATCCTTCTGAGTCTTCAGCCTTGAGTGCCAAACCTTTATTTCTGGAACTTTCAGTGTTGGAACTCAGATGAAGTTCATGAGTCATCAATGATCCAGATAGTTGTTCCATATTGAACTTAGTAAAGTCCTTAGCTTCCTGCATGGCAGTAACCTTGGATCTCCAGCGTTCATCTTGTGGTAGGCTTCTTAAGATCTTCCTTGCCTGTTCATCAATAGGAATTTTCCTGCCAAGGGAGTTCAGTTCATTAATAATATCATTGAATCTAGTAAACATCTCTTCTATGGTTTCTTTGGATTGCATTTCAAACCTTTCATACCTAGACATCAATAAATCTATTTTAGAACGTTTTACCTCGTTAGTACCTTCATGAGTTACCTGTAACAAATCCCAAATCTGTTTAGCAGACTTGCATCCCATGATACGATTATGTTCATGGGGTCCAAGTCCACAGTGCAGATACTTTATAGCTAAAGCGTTCATTTTAAGTTTCTGATAATCTTCTTTATCATAATTAGAAATAGATTTAGAAACTACCTCATGCTTGTCATTGGTTTGAGTTATTTCAAAATCACCAGTTTCAATTACACGGCAAACCTGGTAATTTTCGGCCTTGATGAATATCTCCATCCTGTTCCAGTAGGCATAAAACTTACCGTTGAACATAGGTGGACGTTGGGTAGAGTACCCTTCTTCAAGTTTCTCCTTGTAATTCATCTCTCCAGGAACTTACTCAGCAAAATTATCTGCTTGCACGTGAGAACCGTGCTCTGATACCAATTGTTAATTGAGATGAACACTACAAGAGGGGGGGTGAATTGTAGTTGAGTTCCTAAATAATAATTTTGCAAATATAAAACAGAACAAAATAGGAACTTGCGATGCACACAGATTTTACGAGGAAACCTTCTAGTGCCCAACTAGAAGTAAAACCTCGACCCTACCTTAGGGATTTCAAACACAAATAATTCCACTATAATAGGGCAAACACCAAGTTACAACCTATTATAATTCAGCCACTACTCTCAAGTTCCAGAATGAACTTGCTACAGAACAACACCTTGATCTACCCAGTTTGAGTCCCACACTCAAACTCACTCGTACTCCCTAAGTACAGATCTTCCCCCTTCTCACCAGAAGCTCTCTCTGTATGCAATGATAAAAAAACTCTCACCCTAATAAACCCGAAACCAAATACAAGAATTAACACCTAGTATATGATCGGCAAGCTATGCATGAAACTCGAAACTAATATGACAATATGATAAGCTTGGCAAACTTACGCAACTATAACTCTGTAAATTCTTCACGCATTAAACTCACAAAAACCTAGGCTCATGTTATTCTCTACTATTTATACGAGTATTACCTGTATAAACAGTAGGTTTACATAAAGATAAATAAGTAAAACTTAACTTATCTTAAAACACGGTTTTTTAATTAAATCCTTTGAAGAAAATCTTTTCAGAAAATAAGATAGAAATATTGAATTAAAAAGCATAATATCTTTTTAACAAACTGATTTTAAAAGATAAATATTTAAAGAAAATCTTTTTCCGATTTTTATCTTTTATCTTTTCCGATTTTAATTTATTTGCCAAGCTAACTGTCACGCTTCTAATAAGTTTCAAGCATATCCTACTTAACATATTTAACAATGAATCTAGAAGATAAAATCTTAACTAAAACATTGTTGCGCTGTACTCTTGTTCTGGTAGGTTTACTTGGACTCCACGCTTACTAAGTTCCTCCAAAGATCTTAGTCAACAATCTTCAAGTTCCTGTGAAGGAACGTTCCTGTGAGGGAACTCAGTTCCTGTTAGGGAACTCTTCTTTTATATTGAACAACTTTCTTGATAAAGAACTCCTTCAAGTCTTCTCAGCTTTAGTTACTTCTTCCATCTCCAAGATCAATTTCACCTAGGCTGCACAAACACTTGAAAAGTCTTTATGAGATGAGTTTGCTGTAACTTAAGTTCCTCATCATCAAAACCTTTAAACATCAACAATGATGCATTTGGAAGAAACCATTCATGCCTATACCCTTAAATAATTTCTCTACATGTTTATCAAGACCTAATCTAGATAATGTAGGATGATGAACAAAACGGGTAGAGATTACCTGCCTCTCGATGAGATTGAGCATCCTTTCCCGTTGTTCCGTTGAGGTGATAACAACCTCCTCCCATCCCGGTATTTGAAGCTCCGGGTCGACCATTGGTTGTTGTTGCCTCGAACTTTCACCCCTTTTTTGTCTAGATCGTTTGGAAGCCATTTGTAGATAGAAATTTGGGTATTGAAGCTTTCTCTCTCTAAGGGTTTTAAGAAATTATGAGAGAAAGTGGGTGGAAAATGTAGAGGAGGATGTGAGGATTAAGAAAATGTAAAAAATTTAAGGTTTTGATGGATGAATTTGAGAAGATCTTGGAAAGAAAGTGAGGTTGAAGGTTTGAAAATGGAGGTTTTAGAGAGAGAAAGTGTGAATAAAGAAGAAGAAGTAAGAAAGAAAAAGAAAAGAAAGGGGGAGAAGGAGGAATTAATCCTCCGGAAAATAGGCGCGCCCGATCGGGCGAAATTAGTTTCTTCTGGAATGTGAAGTGCGTGCCCGATCGGGCGACCTCCCCCCGATCGGGCGCGAACACGAACCTTAAAATCGCCAGATCGCTCGCCCGATCGGGCGAGCTTTGCTCGATATTTCTTTTCGTGGCACTCGATTTCTCCAAATTTCCGCCCGATCGGGCGAAGTTTCCCTTGATTTTCTTCCTCACTTACGCGCCCGATCGGGCGTGCTTCGCCAGATTGGGCGATTATATGCTCCGATAAAATCCATATTTCGCGCCCGATCGGGACTCCTTTCCCGATCGGGAGAAATTATGCTCAATTCTGACCCTTAGGTGCGCGCCCGATCGGGCCCGCACCCAATCTGGAGCTTCTCTTTTCTTCGCCTTTTTCTCTTGAAATCTCCGTACTTTGTGATCTAAAACCTGTACAAAACACTCATGAAAGGTAAAATTTCACTCTCCTCACCTCTCTAAAAAAAATAAAAAAATAAAAATAACGAAAAAAAATAATCTAGAAAGCAAGAAATACGGGTTGCCTCCCGCAAAGCGCTGGTTTATCTAGGTCCCGCACGACCCTCTTACCACATTAAAGCTCAAAGTGAAACGGAACCACTTAGGTGAAGTAATTCAACTGCACCAATCGTAGCCCCCTCATGATATAGCTTGAGTCTTTGGCCATTAACCTTGAACTCGTTACCATGTTCATCGAAACCCTCCACAGAACCGAATTTATTGTCCCTTTTTACAATAAAAGGACCCGGCCACCTTGACCTCAACTTTCTTGGGAATAGTTTAAGTCTAGAGTTGAACAACAACACTTTATCACCCTCTTTGAATTCTATCGGAAGGATCATCTTGTCGTGCCACCTCTTTGTCTTCTCCTTGTAGACACGAGCACTATCATAGGCCGTCAACCTAAACTCATCGAGTTGGTTAAGTTGAAGTAACCTCTTTTCTCCCGCTAGTTTGGCATCCAAATTTAGCTCCTTAATAGCCCAGTATGCCTTATATTCTAATTCGACCGGGAGATGACATGCTTTACCGTACACGAGTCTATATGGAGTAGTACCTATAGGGGTCTTGAATGCAGTTATGTACGCCCAAAGGGTGTCATCCAACTTATCGCTTCAATCTTTCCTTGACTTTGCTACCACCTTATCTAGAATGGCCTTGATCTCATGGTTAGAAACTTCAACTTGGCCACTAGTTTGGGGGTGGTAGGCTAAACCTGTTGTAGACACCCATTTGTGTCTCCCCAAAACAAAACCCAGTGATGAGTACCTTTCGCGTAGAATCATAATCGAATGAGGTGAAAGTGTGGAAAGTTTAGTGTTGCGGATAGTTTAATCGAATGAGCCTCGACTAACGATAGACCTTTCGTTTTTCAACCCATATCTACCTAACCTTGGGATGGGATGGTGTGCAACTTATGCAATTTTCAATTTCATAAAAATCTTGAGTGACTTCAAAAGATCAAAATAAGAAAAAGAAAGAGCAAAAAATAAATAAAATAAGAAAAAATAAATAAAAGTGTACAAAAAGGGCAAGTGTTCCAATGTCTTTGATAAGAACATGTCTCAGATTGCGTCTCTTATCGAGTGCTCGGTACCGTGCCTGAGAAACATGAATGCCAAGTGAGTGATAGATCGCATGATCAAGATTGCCCACTCTTATAAAAAGAAAATAAATTCTAAAGCAAAAAGAAATAAAAAAAAAGAGTGAGAAACCTCAAGCATAAAAATATAAAGATTCAAAAGCAAGGTTGCACACCTTAGGGGCTTATCGAGGGTCTTGAGCCTTTATCCCTTTCTTCTTCAACCTTTAGCCTAACAACGTTACAACCCTTAAAAAGACCTTTTGAGGTATACACACACTTGTGCGAGGTTCGGCTAGAGCTACGTTCGGTCTGATTCCTAACGGATACGTAGGCAACCTCACATCGAGGTGCGGCCGTAATAAAAATGCATTCATATTCAAATTCACACACTTACACCATGATCATATCAAGGGATCTCCTATGCTCATCCCTATTCACTTAGAGCTAGACTTGGGGGGCTTGATACCTACATCATTAGCTTACCTAACCTAAGAGTCACCACCATTTGACTATTCTTGAAATAATATATTTTCCCACACACTTAGCCTTTGCGGCCTAACTTTAGTATCACTTTCACACACTGCACAAATACATGACTAAATATACTTCCTTTAGGAACCCTTTGTCATGAAATCTTAAAACAACGTTGAAGCATGCCTTGTCATATCAAAATCGCTCATCAATCATAAATTGTCATTGCATCACGAAGTATGAAGTGCTTAGCCTCCGTGCCTAAGTTACCAAAATACTTTCATCATTGAGTCAACCATTGAGATAGCCTAGGATGGATTAATCCTTACACCTTGAGAGATAGTATCAAACAACATTTGACTAAGCTCATTCAACATGCATTCGAACACTTCGATTCTTTTTCGCGTCTTTCTTTTTCGGGAGAAAGTCGGTACCCTCCACAAAAATGACGAAGGAAAATTTTTGCTTTTTTGCATTTTTGAGTCGCACGATCACAATACAATGCACACACGATTCATGAGTCACACGTGTCCTTTCACTTTGAGCCGAGTCAATTACAGCGAGTCAAGTTTATACCTTAAGTCATGTCAAGTCAATGAGTTGAGTCAAGCGACATTAAACCTTAGGTCAACCATAAAGAAAGATAAGAAAAGTCCTATAGTCAAAAATATAAATGCAGGTGCATCCCAGCAAGCGAGGACATTCCCGGATTTTTTTCAAAAAAACCGCGAATATGATACAGGAGATTCCTCCAAGATAGGAGGAGTTACATTGATCGCTAAATTAGAGATGAAGAGCTTTAATTTACAAAAGATTTGAGCGGATTTGGTTGAAAGGAAACGACCAAGCTCAAAGTTCGGAGCAAAACCAAGCAACAGCGGCAGCAAGAGCAGAATAGGGAAGACCCGACTCCAGCGCCAGATGGCAACATCTAGCGTCTGGCAATAGATTTCAGCGCCTGGCGCTAGATCTCAGTGTCTGGCGACAGAGTCAATTCTTGGCGCCAGAGATATTTCAGCAGCGACAGAGCTCGAAGCCTCTTAGAAAGGTGATTTCGACCTCAAACAGCAATTTCGGGTTCCTTGGTACGCCAGTTAGCCCCTATAAGCAATTTGACATGATTAAGTAGTTGGTTTGATTACAATCGCAATAGGTGATCGACCTGACGAAAGATCGTTTCACTTAGCTTAAAGCGCCTAAGCGTTGGCTCATCATGGAGACACCGACATAATGGTTCACAAGCAGCAAACCGCCGACGTACTGGCATAACGGAAGCAAAGTTCAAGCGAGCTTTAGAGATCGGCAAGCGTTGGTCTTCGGAAATTTTTCTTCGGAATATTATCGCAACAAACATCCTATTATCAAGCTCTTTGTTCAGAGACGCGTGGACACATCAGTTAGAAGTTCATGTTAAAAAAATATAAGCTCTTTGTTCAGAGACGCGTGGACATGTATTTCAAGCTCTATTGTTCAGAGACGCGTGGACATATTAAAAAAAGAAGCTCTTTGTTCAGAGGCGCGTGAACATATCCAAAAAAGAGAAGCTCTTTGTTCAGAGACGAGTGAACATCGAAACAGCAAGATGGTGTTCCCTAGATTGTGGAGAGTTGTCACAAACAACTGAAGGTAATTTCAAGCGAAGTTGTCTTCGATCATGCTCCCTTAGACGTGGAGGATGGTCACAAGGCGGAAGAGGATCGTTTCAAGCGAAGCAATCTTCAAAATTGGAAGCAGTTACAAGCGTAGCAGTTTTCAAACGGGATGGCATTCTCTTGGCAGGAGGTCATTAAAACAGTAAAGCGGCAGCAAATCGGTTACTTCAGAGACGTGTGCTCGACGGTGCAAGATACGCGTTTCTTAACTTTTTTATCTGTTTAACTAACGCTAGTTTGCAGATATCGGCGTTAAAAGAGTGATTTGGGATCGCAGAACGTTCTGAATCATTCTCCGTCCCTATCAATACTTTGACTTTTGTTTTCGAAACTTGCGTTTCTCCAAACTCAGTCAAAGTGGGGGATTTTGTAGACACCCATTTGTGTCTCCCCAAAACCAAACCCAGTGATGAGTACCTTTTGCGTCGAATCATAATCGAATGAGGTGAAAGTGTGGAAAGTTTAGTGTTGCGGATAGTTTTAATTTATTTTCTCTTTTGTTTTTGAAAACCTATTTTAAGAAAACAGACAATCCAGTTTGGTTGGTCCATGATATGGGTCCAATAGTAGTGTAGTTGGATGGGGCTTGAAAAGAGCTTTTCAACGATATATTATAAGCCGAATTCCGATAAATATTGAGAAAGTTATTGCCAAATTACTGAACTGGGCCCGGTTTGAGCCTTATATGCGGCCCAATGATCTAGGGAAGGGCCTAATATAGATTTATCATTCAGGAATGGTTTTAGTCTTCTAGATTCTTCTAGAAGGTTCTTTTTCATTCCTAATTCAATTAGCATTGATTAATTGACTTTCGTTGACTTTTTAGAGTTTTAATCAAAATCAAAGAACGTTTTTTGAGGAAAATACGATTTTATCCTCCTGTACGGCAATTTTTATTTTATTTAAAGAAAACGCGTGAATTTCTGAGTCAGCGCCAAACGCCAGTTGTAGCGCCTGACGCTACGCTTGGCGCATGGCGCTAGCCTTAGCGTCTAGCGCTAAGGTCAGCGTTTGGCGCTAACTTGGTTTTTTGCGTCAGAACTTTGTTTTGATGTTTTATCTTTTTGGCTGATTTTCTCTATAAATAACGTGTTAAAAACTCCGTTTTGACTCACCAACTCTCATCAAGATTCTCTTGATTACTCTCTCTCTCTCTCTCTTTTCTAAACTAGCCTTCTCTCATATATAAAAATTCCGCATTCATTATATTTAGATACACCTAGCCAAGTTCGAAGTTGCCTTTGCCCTAGACGTGAAAGGTTTAATTTCTGAGGGTTTGGTCCCAAATCTCTCTTTCAATTATTTAATTTAATTGTTATTTATTATTTTCCTTGAAGTTACTAATGTGTGTATTTTGTTATTAGAAAGAGGTACGAGGCATCAAAGTAAGTACTTTAATGGTTTTTATTGATGTTAGGATATAGAGTTCATGCTTAGGTTGTTATTATGATATTCCTAGTATCATGTCTAGGGTAAATTTAATACTAAATATGATTGTTATGATGCCTTTTATTTTCTTCCTAATATTTATGATTGTTAGTATCATGTTAGGGCTAAATATATGATTTTTTATATGTTAGTAACATGCTAGGGTTTGTTATTTAATCTTGTTAGTATCATGCCTAGGATCTTGCTATTAATATGCTTTAACGTTGATATAATTATTTTAAGTATGATTATAATTGTTATAATTTATGATGATTATTTTTATTATTATTATTATGATTATGACGATTGTTATGATTATTATAATTATTATATTGATTATTTATTATGTTGCTTGATATATTTATTGTTATTGATCATACCTTTTATGCATGTTTAAAGGGAATTTGTACTTGTAATCACGCTTAATAAGATAATTAATAATCTTGTTTAGGGATAATTTGGTTATAATTCAAGTGATCGCCAATAATAGTTTTGTTTGTGCATTAATATTCAACCAACATAGATTAAACAGGTTTAGGGTTAACCTATTGATTGTATGTTAGTCAGAAAGCGCACATGAATACGATCAGAATAAAGTAGAGGCCTATTATTAGGGCAGGTTCAATCTCTTTTAGGTTGGATTTGTACCTTCATCCCCGAACCCTATTTGGTTCAAGACCTTATGGAGTTGACGATCTCTTGGATCGTTAAGGGGTGTAACCTTCACCTCGTGAACGGTTTACAAGTTCCTAAAAAAACTTGTTGGCGACTCTTTTACTCTATCTTCTTTCCCTTTGGACGCCACCGTACTTTAGTGTATGATAACGGTGGGGTTCAAGCTAGGGGTTAACGCTTGAAATATTCCCTACACCTGTCCTATGGTAGACACCATACTTTTTGAGGAGGGTGTCTAACTTCCGCTCATGAAAGTGAGATCCTCCGTCATTGATTATCGCTCTAGGCAAGCCAAATCTTGGAAAGATGGTCTTCTTGAAAAGTCTATGGACCACCTTGGCATCATTAGTAGGAGTAGCGATGGCCTCAACCCACTTGGATACATAGTCGACGGCGACAAGTATATAGCGGTTCCTTTTTGAAGAACGGAACGGTCCCATGTAATCAACACCCCAAACATCAAAAATTTCAACTTCTAGAATTCCGGTTTGAGGCATCTCATACCGCCGCAAGATGTTGCCAGTCCTCTGGCAAGAGTCACAAGCCTGCACAAAAGTGTTAGCATCCTTAAACATTGTAGGCCAATAAAAACCCGACTCATTAATCTTGGCCACCGTTTTAGTGGGGCCATGATGTCCTCCATATGGTGAGGTGTGGCAACTAGTAAGCACACCGTGGACTTCCCATTCGGGAACACACCTGCAAAATAATCCATCTGCACACTCACGAAACAAAAAAGAATCATCCCAAAAATAATGCTTAACATCAGAAAGGAATTTCCTTTTTTGTTGATAGGACAAGTCAAGAGGTAAAGTACCACCCACTAAATAATTAGCAAAATCGGCATAGCATGGGTGTTGCTCTACAACTGCATATAGGTTGTCATCAGGGAAAGAATCATCTATAGGAAGAGAATCCTTACCCTCATCATACCTGATACGTGACAAGTGGTCTGCCACTACGTTCTCTGCTCCCTTTTTATCTTTTATTTCGATGTTGAAATCTTGGAGAAAAAGAACCCATCGGAGTAGCCTTGGCTTTGATTCCGCCTTAGCTATCAAGTACTTCAACGCTGCATGGTCAGTAAAAACAATAACTTTAGAACCAATAAGATATGATCTAAATTTTTCTAAAGCATATATAACAGCAAGAAACTCCTTCTCCATAGTGGCATAGTTGACTTGGGCTTCATCCAAAGTTTTGCTTGCATAATAAATAGCATGCAAAACCTTGTTCTTTCTTTTTCCGAGCACGGCTCCTAGTGCAAAGTCACTTGCATCACACATGATCTCGAAAGGAAGATTCTAATCGGGAGCACATATGATGGGTGCCGATATCAAGGCCTGCTTAATCCTGTTGAAAGCCTCAAGACACTCTTCAGTAAAAATAAAAGGAGCATCCTTGAGCAAAAGCTGAGTCAGTGGTTTAGCAATTTTAGAAAAATCTTTGATAAAGCGACAATAAAACCCCGCATAACCCAAGAAACTTCTAACTCCCTTAACATTAACTGGGGGAGGTAATTGCTTAATCACTGAAATCTTAGCTTTGTCTACTTGTATTCCCTTATCAGATACAATGTGACCTAGAACTACTCCCTCTGTCACCATAAAGTGACATTTCTCCCAGTTTAGAACTAAGTTGCATTCTTCACATCGTTTTAGAATTTTAGCGAGGTTAATTAGACATGAATCAAATGAAGAACCATACACGCTAAAATCATCCATAAAGACTTCCATAATAGACTCTATGAAATCAGAAAAGATGCTCATCATACAACGTTGAAAGGTAGCGGGAGCATTACATAAACCGAAAGGCATTCTACGATATGCAAAAGTGCCATAAGGGCATGTAAAGGTTGTCTTTTCCTGATCTTCAGGGTGAATCGGAATTTGGAAAAATCCCAAATACCCATCCAAATAGCAAAAGAACTTATGGTTAGCTAACCTCTCAAACATTTGATCTATAAAGGGAAGAGGGAAGTGGTCCTTTTTAATGGCGATATTCAGTCTACGATAATCAATACACATACGCCACCCTGTTACAGTTCTAGTGGGATTTAATTCATTTTTTTCATTAGTTATCACAGTCATCCCACCTTTTTTAGGCACTACCTGCACAGGACTTACCCACTTGAAGTCAGAAATAGGATAGATAAAACCTGCATCAAGTAATTTCATAACCTCTTTCTTGACTACTTCTTGCATGTTAGGATTCAATCTTCTTTAGGGTTAAATGTAGGGCTTATAGTTATCCTCTAGATGTATCCTGTGCATACAAAAATCAGGGCTAATACCCTTGAGATCATCAATACTGTACCCAATAGCTTTCTTATGGGTTTGAAGAACCCCTAGAAGTTGGGAAGTTTGTAGGTCATTAAGTGCAGTACTGATGATCACGGGGTATAGTTCCTGTTCATCCAGAAAAATATATTTTAAATGAGAAGGGAGAGGTTTTAGTTCAGGTTTCTTGACCTCTGCAAGTTTCGATTCCTGAAACTAAATTTACTACCTTCATTTTTTCCTTGGGCCTAACTCTTTTAAGGAAAGAGCTCTTTCAATATCTTGTACCTCATTACCCCAAACGCTTGCATTGTCTGTAGATAAATTCCCACAAAGAATTTCCTCCAGGGGATCCCTTGCAAGAACCTGTGGCAAGCTATCATCACAAATATCGTCCATTATATCAATTATATCAATATAACAACAATTTCCATGTAGCATAGGCCCCTTTAAAACTTTCCCTAGATTAAAAGTAACATTATCATCACCAACAGAAAGGGTTAGTTTGTCATCTTTCACATCAATAATGGCTCCTGCAGTATGGAGAAAAGGTCTACCTAATATAATGGGTATTTGTGTATCCTCTGCCATGTCTAAAACAACAAAATCAACAGGAATAAAAAATTTACCAACTCTGACAGGAACATCCTCTAAAATACCTAGGGGTATTTTATAGAACGATTTGCCATTTGCAAAGTTATATTAGTAACTTTTAATTCTCCCATATTAAGTTTAGCACAGATAGATGATGGCATAACACTAACACTGGCACCCAAATCACACAAAGCTTTATCAATAAAAACATTCCCTATATGACAAGGGATAGAAAAACTACAGGGATCCTTTAATTTAGGAGGGGATTTATTTTGCAATAGAGCGCTACACTCCTCTGTGAAAGCTACAGTTTCTACTTCATTAAAGGCTCGTTTCCTAGTCAGAATGTCTTTCATAAATTTAGCATATGCAGGAACCTGAGTGATTAAATCAGTGAAAGGAACTATTACCTGCAGGTTTTTCACAACCTCTAAGAACTTACCAAATTGTTTATTAAACTTACTCTTCAATTGTCTATTAGGGAACGGTAGTTTGATAACCGGGCTCTGCACATCTCCTCCCTTATCCTGAGATTTACCCTGCATAGAAACATTAGAAGGGTTGGTATCTGTTTGTAGCCCTGCAAGGTTAGCAGGATTAGCGTTTGGTATAGAGGAATCTAAATCAGGAACTGGTCCATCTTCCTTCGGCATAGGAGGTCCATCATAATGTGAACCACTCCTTAGAGTGATTGCATTGGCATGGTCTGTAGGATGGATAGGTTGTGATGGTAGAGCTCCCTGCTGAGGGGATTGTAGGGTAGATGAAAGTTGTGCAATTTGATTATCCATGATTTTATTGTGGGTTAAAATAAAATCAATTTGCGCATCCCTACTTTCCATATGATTTTGCATATTAGTAAGCATTGCTCTAATTTCTGTCATGGCAGGGTCAGAAGATGTTGAGGGTGATGATTGGCTTTTCTACCCAGAATTTGGATGGTAATATTTTTGCCGTGATAGGGGTTTCTGTTGTGGTTGTTGTGGAGGTGGAGGGTTTTGTACATTGGTACTCCGGTACGAAAGATATGGATGGTTCCGGTAACCGGCATTATAAGAGTTGGAATATGGGTTATTCTGCCTATAGGTTTGAAAGGCATTAACTTGTTCCATGGAACTCCTACAATCTTGCTCCCAATGCCCTACAATTCCACAATTTTTCACAAAAAACTTCATTGTTAGCAACAGCAGAAACATTAGCTATAGAGTTAGGAGTAGTAGTAAGATTATCTAATTTTTGACAAATAGACGTTAATTGAGCTTGCAAAAAGGATACGTGTAGACACCTAAAAATGTCTCCCCAAAACCAAACTCGATGATGAACAACCTTTCACCGCCACTATTGGTCGGGTTCAGTATTTAATCCCGAGAGTGCTTTAAAAATCGTATTTTATTAAATTCATATTTTTGAACAGTCCATGGATTAGTCTTGATGTTTGGTAAAAGCATAGTTTTAATTTCAGCCCAAACTTATTTTTAGCCCAAACCTTTTTTTTTATTTTATTGTTTTATTATTTTTGGCCCAAACCCTTTATTTATTTTTATTTTAATTATTTTATTATTTTAGCCCGAATAATAAAAAGTCAGAAAAGGCCCGAAATTATCAATCGACACTTAAAATGCCGAAGGAAATGAGGGTTAAAAATGTATTTAGACGGAAAAACAGGCTGGAATTTCCCGCGCCACGGAAGGTACCTACCGTGTCACGGGAATCCTTCCCGTCTGACGGTGAGATTTCCAGTGACACGGGAGGTCTGCCGTGACACGGGACATTCCATGTCTTTTCCGCGTAAACCCTTAACGCGTTTTTTATCCCGTTTTCTGAAAACTTCCCGCGTCACACCAAAAATGTACCGTGTCACGGGAAAGTGTACCGTCTGACGGTGGAGCTTCCCGTGTTACGGTACAGTTTGACCGTGTCACGGGATACTTTTTTAGGGTTTTTATCATTTTAGGGTTCCGTGTGCTCCCTCATCACATTTTCCCTATAAATACCCCCTCATTTCTGATGAACGGGACACCGAGTAATTTTCTTATTTTATTTTCTCTCTTCTATGCTTTAGCCTAAACACTAGCCTACCCTTTTCTACTTCAAAATTCCTCCTTCAAGTACTCAAAGGAGTCCATACTTCACTCGTGGTTCTATCCTTAAGCCAAGGCGTGAAAGGTAGAATTGTTTGAGGGTTTGGCCCCAAAATCAACTTTATTTTATTTAATTTAATTTAATCATCGTTTTATTATTTCCTTGAAGTTACTAACTCGTTTATTATTTTGTAGTTGCAAACAAACAGAATCAAAGTAAGGATCATGCTCCTTTTGTTTTTATTATTTTTCTAACGATTTTATGTTGTTGGAATTGTGATTAAATTGGTTTTAATATTAATGTTATTCTATTGATCACTATATTGCATGTTTAAAGGGAATATGTAATTGAAAATCACGCCTAATAAGATAATTTGGACAACCGGTTTAGGATCCCTTTTAATCTTATTATTAATTGAAGTGGTCACCAATATTTTAGAATTATGTGTGCATTAATATTAAACCAACTTAGTTAAATAATAGTTTGGAGCGAATTGAATTATTGTTTGTATGCCTTTGAGATCACAGGAATGCTTTTCAATATAAGAATCGAGTAGAGGCCAATACGGGCGAATGTGACTCCATGACTCACTTCGTACCATTATCCCCGATCCTCCTTTCGTGGTTCCGAACCATATGGAGTTAGTAATCTCATGGATTATGAATGGGGTGTAACCTTCACGGGTCAATCGTTGTTGCCTTCGTTGTCCCTTTATCGTGGTTGCCTTTTTATGATCCGTGAACGGTTTACAAGTTCCTTAAAAACTTGTTGGCGGCTCCCTACTTTCCTTGTCCCTAATCGTATTATGTCAATTCCTACTTCCTATGAGTGCCAAGCATATTCACACATGCTTTTACGTAGGCGCACTTCGAGCGACGCCTACAATACGGAATCGACATTATGTTTTCCTTTATTTGCAAACCCTATCGGATTCCCGTATTAGGAATTGTGTATTGTCATGTCTTTGATAATCTGTCCTGCATCGTCCACATTTAAATTCATGAATCTCCCACTAGCTGCAGAATCTAGAACTGATCTAGAAGAATTTCCAAGTCCATTGTAGAAAGCTTGGATCAATTGCCATTGTGCTAGGTTGTGGTGGGGGCATTCTCTCTGTAGATCCTTGAACCGCTCCCAAGCCTCATATAGAGTTTCATATCATAATCCCAAGCCTCATATCGGCCTCTTGAGCGAAGTTCTGAAAAGCACTCCTTAGTACCGATGTTCTCTCTGCAGGATAATATTTATTATAGAAATTCAAAGCAAGAGTTTCCCAGTCAGTAAAGTGCAGTTCTATTCAAACCATTAAACCATAATTTAGCTTTGCCACATAATGAAAAGGGAAAAAGAATCTCCCTGATTTGGTCCTGCGTGACCCCGACTTGTCTAATGGTGTTACAATACTGGCAGAAATCTTCGATGTGAAGATTAGGATCTTCACCCTTAGCTCCACTGAATTGCTTCCTCTCTATCATAGTGATAAATTGGGGCTTAATCTCAAATTGAACTCCATCTAGAGCCGGAGTGGGAGTAAGGTGCGGGAAATCTGTGAGCTTCAGCTGCGAGTAGGCACTGAGTTTCTTTTGGGTCGTCATCTCTGATTCTGAATCTGAAGGAATTTCTGCGTCACTAGAATCAGAGGGAGGGTCTCTTTGACTGTTGTCCTCCTCAGAACCCGCCAGAATTTGTCTATAAATTTTCCTTTGCCTATGAAACGAGCGCTCGATCTAAGGATCGAAAGGAATGTAACCTGATGTGGAACACCTGAGCATAAACAAGGAACTAAAAGACAAATATGAGAATTGCCTCAAAGAACTAACGTTCTCTTAGACAAAAGGGGATAATCTAGACTACAAAAAATAATTAGAAAATAAAAATAAAACTGTTTCCCCAACAACGGCGTCAAATTTTGACAGGGTAAAGTCGTATCCCCTAATCAAAAGTATTACCTAAGTCCTCTAACTAATGCAGATAGGGAAGTAGGGTCGAATCCATAGGGAAACAAGTCTTTCTACTCCTAATTAATTATTATAACCTAAATTATCAAGGTAACCAATGTTGTTGTAATTAAAGACTATACTACAAAGAATATGATCAAAGAAAATAAAGTAGGGAGAAATTAAATATTAAAAGGCATGGGGCATAGGTTCACTAATAACAATATTCCAGGGCAAAACATAATAAACAATCATCAAGCATTGATTAATCAGATTATAAAAGGCTTTCGCTACGTATTATAATCACAAAGTTAATTTACCGGTATTAAATCTCATCTGTCGAATCTCGACTTAACCATTTATAAATTAGTCCGCCTATTAAAACTAAGCCTAAACATCAATTCTCATTTGTCGAATCTCGAATTAATATTGCTAAACTCATACAATTAAATCTGGCCAAACCTAATTGCATAGCATTAAATCAATCAATAGGAAATTAACCAAGCATTGATAATCAACAATCACAAATTTACCCCTTCATATTATTTATTAGATCCCCATAAACCCTAGAAATAAAACTACTCAAGCATAATTAAATCTAAACTAATCAAATCAATAAAGCAAGACATAATGAAAGAATTAAATAAAATAACCGAAATTAAAAGAGAAGAAATTTTTACCAAAAGAAATCTGGATTAATGAATGTAATTAAGAACAATGTTGAGAGAGAGTTTAAGAGAGTTTAAGAGAGAGAGAATATCCTAAGTAGAGAGAGAAAATCTAAAAGAGAAGGTAATAAAAAATTACGTACAAAATTCGTACTTAAACATCCCTAAAACAAATCCTTAAAAAAAACTAATCAGGTCCTTAGAAAAACACGCGCCAGATCGGGCGAAGGGCCGCCCGATCGGGCCCGCCTTTTTTACTACGCCCTTGCTAGTGTGCTGCGCCCGATCGAGCCTACGCTCACCCGATCGGGCGCGGCTTCTTCCTTGAGGCTGCTTTGCGAGCGCCCGCCCGATCGGGCGTATGCTTGCCCGATCGGGCCCGACTTCTTCTTCGAGGCTTGGATTTCGATTGGGCTCGATTCCTCGGCCCATTCCGGATTTCCTCATCGCGTCTTGATTACTTGATCCAATTTCCCCGGTATCACATACCGAGCCCTTAATCACCGGCTTTCACCGGTCCTGGGCTTAAAGGATGGTCGTGTCCTCCTAACGCTCGTAGTTGCTTCATGAAAAACCCGGAAAACGCTCTAAGTGTGCAATTACCTACAAAACTCAAGCAAAACTACAAAAACACTAGAAAACACAAATTAGTAATAAAAGTGGCCCTAAAGAGCCAAAAACACTACTAATTATGACCATGGGACGGGGGTAAAACACTATATAAATTGGACATATCATCTATCCAAGAAATGGAAATCCTACTCTCATGGGATATGCTGATGCATGCTGCCTATAAAATTTAATATAAACAAAATCATAAATAGGTTATCTTTTCAGCTATGGCAATATAGCGATCTCATGGAAGTTAACTAATCAAACATTAACAACGACTTCATCAAACCAAGATGAATTGATTGCCCTCTATGGAGTTGGTAGAGAATGTATATGGTTGCGATCTGTGACCCAACATATACTCAAAGAAAGTGGCATCAAAACAACCGAAGAAGACATAATTACAAAATTTGAAGCCAACACTACTTGCATTACACAAATTAAGGAAGGCTATATCAAAGGCGATAAAACAAAACACATCGACTCAAAGTTCTTTTCTACTCATGACTTGGAAAAAGAAGGAAGGATCGAACTCAAGCAGATCTAGTCATGCAACAACTTAGCCGATATATTCATGAAGGCATTACCACCTAGCAAATTTCAAGAACTCGTGCATATGATCGGCATGCGTTGTCTTTGTGATATATGTTAAACTTAGGGGATCCCTAGTTGTGTTGTACTCTTTTTCCTTCGTCCAAGTTTTATCCCACAGGGTTTTTCTTGGCAAGGTTTTAACGAGATAGTAAACATATAAGTATAATAGCGGTAATATTTGTTTTTACATAAATGTAAACTTTAGATAAGATTCATTCTATAGAAATCCGTTCAAGGGGGAGTGTTGTATTACACATTATCTGCGTAATATGAACGGATTAACAATATTGCCAAATATCACCGCTTACCTTCCCATGCAAGAGTATATATTGACGCTTAGAACCTCATGCTTGATTAGACATTTCACTACATGTTTAATATATCAAGCAAACATCGTTCATGTAGGGGTGCTATAAATTCCCGCATAATCTAAAGATAATATACACAACAATTATCAGAGTATCTAAAAGTTTTCTTTTGATATCTTGGAAATAAATCCTTTTTTTTAAAGATCTTGGAAATCCAAGTTGATTTTGATGTTGTAACTTAGGCCCTGTTCTCTTCACCTTAAAAAAATAATATTAAGTAAAAATAATTTCAATTTAGTAAAATAAATTCAGTTTAGTAAAATTAATTTCAGTTCAGTAAAAATAAGTTCAATTTAGTAAAATTCAGTTTTCTTAAAGAAGAATTATAACAAATAATTCAGTAAAATTAATTTAAGTTCAGCAAAAAATAATTTCATTTCAGTAAAATTAATTTAAGTTCAGTAAAAATAATTTAAGTTCAGCAGATATAATATTGTTTCAGTAAAAACAATTTCAGTTCAGTAAAAATAAGGTGAAGAGAACGAGGCCTTATACTTGGGCTGCAATGGTCGGTTTTGGACTGGTCAACTTTATGGAACTCTGCTTAGCTTTGTTCTAGTGAGTATTAGTAATCGTATTAATAATGTGCTGACACTTGTTATGTCGTGCTGACACCTGCTCTGCATATGATATTCCCTGCTTTGCTTAGAAGCTAAAAAAATAGGGTCTTACTCTTTTATGTCGGTGGCCACGCAATGTAGCTAGCTATTATGGGGTTTATTTTGTCAAAGTTATAGAGTTTACCGGTTTAGTGTTATAGGGGTTACTCGGGTTGCTCAAGTTAGTGTCTTGCTTTAGGAGTTATATACTTTAATCTGTTGCAAATATTTATTCGGTGAGACAAGTTGCGCAAAAACGTGTTGTACATTTATTTTTTTATTATTTTTTTATTTTTTTGGTTTCGATGATTAGAGAAGGGGAAGTTATTTAGATGGTAGTCCCTAAAAAGTGCATATAATTGAAGGGTTGGGGATTTAGGGTACTATAGTGAATTGTTGATAAAGGAACTGTATACTCGTGCTAATGCATGACATATATTATAGTATGTTCCAAAAAATATTCGTAAAATAAATTGAAATGTTAGTACATATTGTTTAAAAAAATGAAATGTTGGAGATTTTGAGTGCTATATTAGCATGTCATATATTATACTGCGTACCAAAAAAAAAAAAAAAAAAAAACAAAGTGAAATGTTAGTAGTAGTTCCTTAAAAAAAAAAAAAAAACAGAAACAAAAAGGAAATATTGGATGGGTAGTTATTGAATTTTTTAAAAAATGATAAAAATAAATAAATAAAAATAAAATAGTGGGATAGGTACTCATTTTATTATTATTATTATTATTATTATTATTATTATTATTATTATTATTAAAAAAAAACTAATAGAGTTGAGTATTGGATTTTGGAGGATTATCGTGAAAAGTGTCTCTTTATAGACTTTTATTTTATTTTATTTTTTCCTAATAAAAAAACAAAAAAGTTGGTTGATTTACAAACACTCAAACAGCTTAAGTACGTTCTAAAGGGAAAAAAAAAACAGCTTGATAAATTTGATTTTACTCGTTTTTACTTCCTCTACTCGGTATTGTTTTTCGGTAAAGACTAAAATAGACCCGGTCTATAATAACTTATTGTAGACCCAACTTTCTAGTGTACCATACGAATGTGATTATATCATACGAAATGTGATTATATTACTACACAAGTGATTATATCATCCTGAAACTATTATGTAAATGTATCACTCAGAAAGTAAATTTATCATTATAAAAAGTATCAAATAGTAAATTACATCATTCAAAAGATAGATTTTTAAATTTTATCATCCTAAAGATAATTATATAATCTCATTAAATGGTTTAATATAAGATTATATAATTCAATATATGACTCACAAAAAGATAATTATATCGTTTAAAAAAGTAATTATATCAATGTAATTATATCATTTGAAACTGTGTCAAATTTTGAGTATAGAATAATTTATTGTACACCGGATCCATAGAAGACCAATTGTTATTTTTCGAGTAAGTAACCAATTCTATTACCCCGTATCTTCGTAAAACACCATTGTGTGGAGAACTCAAACCTTAAAGATTAGGCATCAATGGCGAGAATAGCTTGTCATCAATGGCGGCCTGCTCTATCTGGTTTGCAAATGCCATTCAAGTCTTCCTTTCTCTCTACTGACCCATCTCTCACTCGTTGTATTACAACGAACCATGTAATCCTTAGCAAACGAAGCTTATCTTCTTCACCATTCAAAGTTTCCATGAGTTTGAAAGCTGGCATTGTTGGTCTCCCTAATGTTGGAAAATCCACTCTTTTCAATGCTGTTGTAAGCCCATCTTCCTCTTTCTCGCTATTCTACTCACATTGCTGCTATTTGGGTTTATGCCTGAAAGGTGTTTGATTATATAAGTTATGCTATTAATTTTCGATTAAATGTCTTGACTTTTATGATTTTTTTTTTTTTTTTTTTTTTTTGTTTGTGGGTAGTTTAGTGAATGTTTTATCTGATTAAGTTGTTCACTGTTAGGTTAGCTTTGTGTTCTTTGTTGGTGGTGATGAACGAGTTACGGCATGTTGAATTTGGGGTTAACTTTAGTTATTGGCAATAGATATTTCAACTGTAAATCCTGCCAATTTGTTTAGATTTGGGTGATGTCGTTTCATCTGATGTTCATCTGTTAGCAGGTTATTTTTTATTTATTTATTTAATTATTTTTATTTTCCACTCTTCTGTTGTACTTGAATGCCTAATCGGTGAAGCTAGAGCTCGAGAATAATGAAAGGTGAGGCATTGTTAACATGAAGGGGTGGAAAGAATTCACATGTAAACTATAAGAGTATATTGTAGGGGGAGTGGACAATCAAGTAGAATGGCTTGAAATAGGAAGCCAGACAATAGGCTGCGAACGAGCTAGTTATGTATTTACATGGTAGTGATTCTAAGGTTTCAACTATAGAGTTGTATTTGATAAAAATCTGGTGTGTTGGGGATACTAGATCTCTTGGCCTATAATTCCTTCTTTGGAGTTTGGCAAAGCAGTAATAAAATAATAAGCACATCAATAAAGGTTCACTTTCAACTCCATTGTTGTTGTCCTGTTTGTTTTTCTCTATCACAAGACCTTGCAAACTTTTAGGTCCTGTGTGATTTGATGTAAAACATTTTCAATGAAATATTAGTTTTCAGGGAAAACCTATTTTCAAAGAAAAGCACAATTGCAAATTAGTTTTCCTTTGTTTGGTTGCATACAAGAGAAGTTCAAGAAAAGTAAAAAATAAGAGTGGAATGTGAGGATGGATGCGAGAGAAGTAAAAAAGAGGTAAGGAGGAGGGAGGAAAATGTGGCTTCTGTTGTTTTGGAAAGGAATTTTTTTCCATCATTTAGGATGCAATTTTACACCATTAGGAAAATTGTTTTCCATCCCTTCACAAACAAAACAAAGGAAAATGGGAAAAAAATGGGAAAGTCATTTTCCATGATAACATTTTACACAAAAACAAACGAGGCCTTAGTAGTAGTTATTAGGAACATCATGCTGGGTATGATAGTTCCTTTTTGTGACTTGTATTTACTTCTATTTGTATTATTATTTAAAAGATCTTCAAATGAATTCCTTAGCTGTAGTTTTTAGTTTAAAACTATCACAACCTGACTTTTCATTACTAATTTATAAGTGTTTAGCCTCAATTCTCCAAGCACAGAGGCTGCTGAATTTGTAAATATGTTCCTTAGATGTATGTGATTATGTCTCTTTGTGTAGATAACTAGAGACTGATTCTTCGTTACTTATTTTGTTTGACAAGTTCCCTTTTTAACAGTAGAATCCAATGCCAAAGTAGTGTTGCACTTTGTTACCGCAAATGTTTAATATTGGAATTTTTTTATGTAGTTTTAATTCTTTACTCCATGGCATGTCAACTGTCATATTAAGTGTATTAGAACTTTACAGGTTGAAAATGGGAAGGCGCAAGCTGCTAATTTTCCTTTTTGCACAATAGAACCAAATGTTGGGACTGTGGCTGTTCCAGACCCAAGGTTACAGGTGCTTTCTGATTTAAGTAAATCTCAGAAAATGGTCCCTGCATCTGTAGAATTTGTGGATATTGCTGGACTTGTTAAGGGAGCCAGCCAGGGAGAGGTTTGAACATATACTTTAATAGAAAGTGTATATCCTTGTTTAATTTCCTTCTTTTTGGTGTCCCTTATAGGATTGATGTCCTCATACACACTACTCTAATTTGCTGTTGTTCGAATTGCAGGGATTAGGGAATAAGTTCTTATCTCATATTCGTGAAGTTGATTCCATACTTCAGGTGCTTATTATATATGTTACTAGTAATTTAGTTCAGTTATATAGACCCCTTAGCCAAGGAAGGCTGTAAATCACAGTGACATGAAAGTGGGTAAGGAGAATGTTTGATGTGCAATAGCGAGTATAGTTTTGCTGTAAAGAAGTTTTATTTTTCTCAATTGTATTGTGTGTGTAGATTTAAATCTACTAAATCATTTATATATCAAAAAACAAGGTTCAATTATAAAAATATTAAGTGATTTAAAGATAATGCAATACCATCCAAAGATCCAACTTGCATCATAGAATTTTGAGAAATGTGAAGCCTTTGTCATGGTGCCCAATGACCATATAGATGAATGTGGGTTTGACCATATAGGGTATATGATTGAGTACACCACCTGAGTTATTATTTCATAGTTGTCTACATTTATACAATAATGTTATTTTATTTTTTGTATTTTGTAATTAATGTTTGTGAAAAATTATCAGAATTAAGAATTGCAGAGAAGAAAAAGTTAAAAATTGTAATTGGAGTCTTGTTGGGATAATTGCTACACAGAATGTAAATTAAATGGGAGACTAATGGTGATGGCTAAAGAGGCTGATTTGGTGTCACTTATGCCTCCCATTTTTATATAATGTAGAAAATGAAGCACTTGATTTTGGATGAATGATCCTTGGTCTTACTCATAAAAAGCTTTTTGTCCATGTGTGTTACTTTCCCTTCTAGGTCTATATAGAAAAAAAAAAATCCCGCTCAAAGTATAATAGAAAACTTTGGGATCTTTATATTAAATTCCCTGAAACTCTTGGGCCTAATACAACACTTAAATTAATACATGAGCTGCATGATCTACTGTTTCAGTCTTTCCATTGTGAGGTATTAGTCATTGCTACAATGCATTTTATAAGCTGTAAGTGTCAGATTAATGTCATCATTATTTTGGTGCCAAATGTAAAGTTCTTCTCTTCTGAATCATAGACAATAAAGTTAGTTTTTATTCTTTACTATATATAATACAATTGGTTCTGACTGTTAACGTGTTTAGGTTGTACGATGTTTTGAGGATAATGATATTATTCACGTAAATGGACGTGTTGAACCAAAGTCTGACATTGATGTCATCAATCTAGAGTTAATCTTCTCAGATTTGGATCAGGTACATTGTGTGGCTGTTATATTATGTATAGATCTTTAATGCTTGAATTAAATTTATATCATTACTGCTTTTAGGGCTACTGCGTGGGTGTAGAGGTTTAGAGAAATGACAAGATTTTCCTAATTAATATGTCTGATGAAATATTTTATTTTTGTAATGAATTTATCTTCCTGCCTTCATATTGGTCTTATGTCTTTGGTGTTTTTGTAATTTTCCTTAATCTTGTATTCAGAGCAAAGGGTATTATGGGCCTAGAAACTAGGTGTCCTTGTTTTAAGTCATCAAGTTTGATTCTAGACAAATTCCTGGCAAAGGTTTAGGCTATTCTGCTCTCAAGTAGCTTCCGAATCTGTTTGACTCAGTTTCACTGTTAACTATTCTTGTGTTTGCTGTTATACTATAAATTAACAATGATCTTTAAAAGTCTGTATCAAAGATATATTAATTGAAATATTAGCAATGTTTTCCAGATTGTCAAGAGTGCTTATATAGTTAATGCTGGGGAAAATTCTTTGATTTAGTGCTAATTTTATTTGGATTTATGTTCACTAAGATAGTTACTGGCAGGCTAATTGCATACATAATCAAAGATAACTTAAGGTCCACATTGTTTAGGGTAAAAAATACCCTAGTACGTGGTCCAATCTTGTGATGACACGTGGCCCAATCAACGGGTGACACGTGTCACCATAGGAAGATGACACATACAAAAGAGCAAGAGAGCACCTAAAATAAAGAGAATGACAAAAGGCCTTCTTACATCAGGAGGCCCAAACTCCTAGAAAGCCGCAAAACGGCGCCCCCAAGAGGCCACGTGTCCTTCCTTGATTGCGCAGCTAATCAGGACCCTGAATCTTAGGTCACTTACCCTCTGGCACAAATCCCCACCCCTATAAATACCCCAATCATTGATGATGGGAGCGGTGGATTATGACATAACATTCAATAAAGCACTAAATAGCTCCAAATTCTCTCTACTTTCTTTCTCTTGTTAAATCCGTTTTCCGATCACTAACTTGATCGTTGGAGGCGGATCTTCGGCCACTGAAGTTCCGTGTTTTTGCAGGTGTCCGAGTCTCACTGCCAGCAAAGCGTGACCAGTATCCTGAGGGATTCCAAAAAACCCCGAAACACACGTCCACGTCCACGTAATACTATAGATAAGGATGTGAGAGTCGAACCATGAGGAGATAATTATCCTATGGATGTCAAATAAAAGGATAGACTATGCAAAAGGGACTTGTTTTGGTGTTGTAAGAAATATTTAAATAAAGAACTAGATCAAACAACACGAATATAATCAAATAATACCATGAATGAATACCAGAAATGGATCAAGAATCATATATATAACACTATTAGGTGAACAGGTCCTCTCAAATCATCCCTTATAACATCATTACTATCTCTTCAGTTTTAAGCTCGTTTAACATAATTATGTGGTATTCTCAAATTGATCTTTCTGTTAAGGCTTTTAGTATGGTCACTGCACTTCTAAAAGATGCAATTCACATTGAAGGCTGTAGCTAGTGATTCTTTTTCATCCATTTATTGTTTACTCCCAACTATCCATGTATGAATCATTGGAAAATTTGCTTGTACTCGATATAAAATGGTTCACCGAATTTATACAGCCAATTCTAAATACTTAAAAAGCGAAAAGTAGCTATTGAATTATGTTGAATTAGCTGTCATATTTCTTAGCTTACTTTTCCTTTGGAGATTCCTTCCTCGAAGATTTGTCCTAGGGCAAAGGACTCTTGAGCTGTAAAGACTTAATTGGTAAAGAAATTAAAGCCTACCCCCTCCCCCCTCTCCAGGTAATCGTAAATAATTAACCTGTCATTATTTTTCCTTGAAGTCTCTCATTATTGGCAGTGAACATTGTTCGAGACAATCATTCTTATGATGGCATATACAGATATACCATAAATAGTAGTGGCCTAGGACTTTGTAGTCAGCTAATACGTAGTATTTAGGATTATAGCTCATATTCAGTTAGAGAACAGGTTTATAATTTTGGAACCAGTTCGCAAAGATACTGGATACCACTCAATACTAGTTGATACTGGTTTCTTAATGCATCAGTCAGCACTCAGCAGTTGTTACATGCATTACTTATTCGACTTGTAAAGGGCTGTCATGTGTTGACCTGTAGAAAGTAAAACTGATATCATGCTACATCAATCTTTACCATTTACATAAATTGTTTAGTTTTTTTTTTTTTTTTTTTTTTTTTTTTTTTTTTTTAGTGATGTGAGATTTTTACTCCTTACTATGATTTCAACCTTAATCATGATATACTTTGCTTGGAGCTAGTCTAAAACTGGTTGTGGCATGAGTTACCCAGATACTTTTGCTTACTTGAGAACAAGATTTTATATAATTATATTGAAGAAAATGTATTTTTAGTTGATTTAAATGAACCCGCTCCCTTTTTCTTTTTTTTCTTTTTGTCAACTTTTCCCTAACTGTATCATTTTATTCTTAAGGTTAGATAAACTCTACGAATTATAGTTTACAAAAATGATACTGGACCATCCCAGATGAGGTCTCAAATCCAATAATTATGGATTTGGTATAGAAACTGAAATTATTTCAGTTAGAATAATTTAAACTGGAATCAATTAGGACAGGTTTCAAGCACTATGTCACCACCATTCTAGGAAAAATCATCCGGTTGTTACCCATTGCTAAATTTTTTTGCTTGCTACTAATCATGCACCACACTGTAACCCCACTTCCTCTTTTTTTCCTAGGAGTGGAAAAACGATTAAGGTGGGTTAATATTTGGAAAGCATTTTGATGAGATATTTGGTTTGGTTTGGTTCCGTTCGGTTTGATTGAAATTTAAGGTTGGGTTATTATTGAGTCGGTTGTTAATTAACTTGTTGATCATTCAATAGGTATAAGTGATACTGTTTTAGGAGTAGATTCGTTAGAGGCTGATTAGAATGAGGTCATGTCACTTTGGGTTTAGATCGGGCATTCCAGATCTGGTAATTTGGTATGGGCTGGTTTTGTATCTTTACTCTGGGATGGTAGTTGTCTGAGAAAAAAAAAGGAAGGAGAGGTGGTTGTAAGGGAATTTAGACTTTAGATTAAACTGTTGTACTCGTACATTTGTGAATAGGCTATTTTGCATTACTCGTTAATCTGATTGGACTTAGTTGCTCAGTGCTTATGTTGGATAATCTGATTGGATCTTTAGTTGTTAGCTTGTTACAGTGCTTATGTTGGATCTAAGTCCTCTTACTGATCATAATGGTTTACACTAATTTAATTAATCTAAAAGACATTATTACAACTTAAGACGACTCAGGTCTCTCTGTCTATAAAAAAGACCAGGGAATTATGATGGATCTAACTTGCATCTCTGGATGTTGAATAATTTTCTGAATGCAGATTGAAAAAAGATTGGATAAACTTAAAAAAAGCAAGGCAAAAGATTCACAAACAAAAGCAAAGGTAATTAAAATTGTAATTACATAATTATCAAGCTGTACAATTACTTTTTTGTTTAATAGAGAAGCTGATCGAATATTTGCTCCAACTTTTGGTACATTCAGGAGGAAGCAGAAAGATCTGCGCTGGAAAAGATTCAACAGGTGCTTATGGATGGAAAACCAGCTCGATCAATTAACTTGTCAGATCCTGAAAAGGATGCTATAAAGCACCTTTGTTTGCTTACGATGAAACCGGTAATTTATGTTGCAAATGTAGCAGAGTCTGAAGTGGCTGATCCTGAAAAGAATCCTTTTGTCCAAGAAGTAACAAAGCTTGCATCGAACTTGCAATCAGGAGTGGTGACTGTCTCAGCACAGGTTTAGTAAACCAGTAAAAAAGCATCTTTAAGTTGATATATCTGCAAGGATGATGTAGATATTATATTGATGATAGATCCTGAACACTGTTAAGCCTGAGTTGGTACATGTGCTTTTGGTTCATTATATATCGCCAAAACAAATAATTCCACTAGATTAAGGTGTTGTTTCATAACTTTCTCTCTCCTAACTCCATAATTTACAATCTATTGTTGGCATAAAGTTTACAAAGTACGCCCTTTTGTAAGAGGGATCCCAGTCAAATGTACCTCTCTTATAGTACTGTGTTTTTTTAGTTTATTTTGGATATAACGCACATATTTCTTTATACTTGGTATTTTACAATATTTGGTTAATTATAAGTGTAAAGGTGGAAAACTGGAAATGGATCCATCACCCATATGTCATGTGATGCAAGGATATTAAGTAGGGTCCCTTGAGCCCACTTGAATATAAAAAAAGATTTCTTATCAAATTAATTTTTTTTTTTAAATTGCTTATATTTTTAATCAAATGACCCCATAAAAATTTATCAAATGAATTTTGATCCCGTTAAATATTTTTTTAGATCTGCCACTATCAATGTAATCATTTGGTTGGAAATTACAGGGTACATCACGTTCATAATCCTTTGGAATTCTGCAATTCTGATATGAACTAACATGGGATATATTTGTAGGTTGAGGCAGAACTTACTGAACTTCCATCTGAGGATAGAGTAGAATACTTAAAATCTCTTGGAGTCAGTGAAAGTGGTCTAGGAAATCTTATTAGAGCAACATATAGCCTTTTGGGTTTGCGAACATATTTTACTTCTGGAGAGAAGGTAATGCAGATTATTTTGGTTTCTATAATGTTTTTGGGTTCCAGATCTTTTCTAATAAGCTCAATAATTATTTCTTTTTTTATGTAGGAAACAAAAGCATGGACAATTCTTTCAGGTAAGATTTTTGGTCTTTCAAAATCATAAACCAGGGGAAGTTCATTTCATTACCCCTTCTTTTCAAAAAGTTTGAAATAACTCTTCTGAATATTGTTTGGACAATTATACCCTCTAAAATGTTTATTTACTTTTTTTTTTTTTTTTTTCCCTCATTAATGTTAAATGCCTCTTTTTTTGAACTCTTAAGAACAGTGTGCCGATATTTATATCCCTATAATAGTTTTTTTTACCTATTTCCCCTCATTTGCCAACAACTAAATTTGTGACACAAGGCAAACCCAAAAGAGCTCCTTGGACATGGCTAGCCATGGCATGCATATCCCGCGCGTTAGCTGCCTTTGTTAATTAGAAAATGTTTATGTTTTCAAAACCTAAACATACATCTCAACATCTGTTTAAAGAAAACTTTATATGCCATTTATGTACGTTTAGCCTGCACATTCTCTTTTCCTAATCCCTCTGATCGTTTTTTATTATTCTCAATTTTCATATTACTTAGCTCTTCTTTGTTCAATTCACTTTGCTCTATTTTATTTTTGGTTTACCTCTAATACCATCTTACACTATAACTTCACAATAATTACTTCTTCCCACACACTATCTCTTACTTAATTTCCGTTTTTCTAACACAATTTTTACATTCTCTCTCTTACTCTACCCTACTTTATCTTACACCCCCTCACATTCTTCAGTACTTTCTTTAATTTTGTATCTATTGAGTAGAAAATAAAAGAATGGAAGAAGTATACTGCAACAAATCCTTATATATTGTGCAATTTGCAAGGCTTTTAACTGTATTAACACATTCTTTTTCACCTACATATTGTGGTGTATATGTAAAGAAAAATGTAGTCATGTGGTGTAGAGATGGCAATTTAGTACGCATCTGGTCCAAATCGAAGAAAAAAGTTCCTTTCGAGTTCAATAATAAAATGCATGAATCTGAGTCTAACAAAAAGTGTGTGAATTTGAATGGAAGGTGGACCGGACTTACATTCTTTGTAGAGTCCGACCAAGTCCAATTTATTAACACTTTGTTTTGATAGAAGAAAATGGAAGGAAAAGAAGAGAAGGGAAAGGAAGGAGGACAAATCTTTTTTGTTTAGGTAAAGAGTTAGGGGAAGGAAAGGGAAGGAGAGGGAGGGATCTATTTTCCCTCTTCCTTTAATAAGCATAATTCCTTCATAATTGGAGAGATTTGGAGGGAAAATGAAGCTCACCTTTTTCTTCCCTTTATTTTCTCTCCCCTTCGTCCTCTATCCCTCTCCAAACAAATCGTAAATGACTAGCTCTATATATAACCTTTATAATTTGCACTCATATACAATTAAATATATATTCATGTTCAATGATATGAATTGGAGACTGAAAATCTACATAAAAAGATGAAATCAAAGGAAAACATGAAGTTAAAAGTTAAGGAAACCAAAAAAAATTTAAAGTAAATGAACTTATCAGCATCAACAAATAAATTAATATTTTGCTCGAATAAGAGAGAAAACTGAGAATGATACCATCACGTATTTTTACTCTATATCTTTTTTTTTTTTGTAGTAAAAAGAACTCATGTTGCTTCAAGAACTTTAGATATTCGAACTTCTTAATTACCTCAAGCTAAAAATCAAAATTTAATTGAAACAATTTGTTCCAAAACAACAGAGAAGAAAAATTATGAAATATAGAGACACCATAAGGGAAAGAATATAGGGGGAGGATGTAGTCTCATGTAGACATTAAATGATAATGAAGGAGAAGTTAATTTTCTAGGGAGAAAGAGGCACAATAGGCAAAAAGAGGAAGAGGAAAATAAGGTAAAGAGTTTTATTTTCTTCCTTTTTTTTTTTTTTTTTTTTTGGGGTGTGTGGATGGGGTGGGGTGGGGTGGGGTGGGGGGAGCATGATCATTTATTAGGTGAATGGGTAGACACACTTTTCAGGTTTGATTAAAAACAAAGAAATGAAAATTAAAAAGAAGATGACGTCAAAATTAGATTTGGTAAGTAATTTTTCTGATGAAAAATCGACACTTCTCCAAATGTCCATCATTGATGTTAGCAACGTCTTGTTTTATTAATTGATTCTCAATTCAAACATGGTTCTAAAAGGAAGTTGAAAGCCGTTTTCAATGGCGAGAAATCTGTGATCTAAAATGATATGATCTGATCTTAATTAAACTTATTAACTTTTAATGAACTTTTAAATCGTTATGATTCCAACTCAGCAGTCCTTACATGGATTTTTTATTGGCCCTTATTATAATTTATTTATATACTTCTCTTAAGGTGTATTGAACTAGACCTTAATCCACCCTCTTAAGACAAAAAAGCTTCTTGGAGCCTTCTAAACAGTCTTTCATTTTATGACGTGATCCTAGAATTAACATCCTATTGAGGACCCTATCGGTTATGGGAAATTAAGGATGGAACATAATAGGCTAAGTCGTAACCACCTAATAAAAAATAATTCCTAAGTCCTCTAAATATGCAGATAGGGAAGAAGGGTCGAATCCACAGGGAAACTGGTCTTTCTATTCCTAATTAATTAAAGCAATCTAAATTATTAAGTACCCAATTGATAATTTGGATAGGAAACTAAACTACAGAGATTAAGAGTAAGGAGAAATCAATGAATAAAGGCCTAGGGCATAGGTACACCAATAATTAATAATCCAGCATAAAACATAACAACTAATGATTAACATTGCACGAACAACATGATTATCAGGCTCTCGCAATTTATTAATCAACATAGATCTACCTGACTCTTGCAAATTACTAGATCTAAGTTCCTATTAAAAATAGCCTTTAATATTAAATTAACATCTACTCGATTCATCAATTCAATATTGCTAAACTTTTACAAGCAAATCGCATTTGCTCGATTCATAATCTGGTTGTAAAGCGTTAAAACAATTCAATAAGAAATTATCATGCAATATTAATAATCAACAATGACAAATTATCCCTTCATATTAATTATAGATCCCCATAAACCCTAGAATTAAACTAGTCAGACATAAATAAAACCAAACTAATCAAAGCAATTAAACAAGACATGATGAAAGAAATAAAGTAAATAGCTGAGATTAAAGTAAAAAGAAATCGTTACCACAGTAATCGAAATTAAGGAGTTGAATTAAGAACAAAATAGAGAACAAAGTTGTGGAGAGAGAAACTAATCTAAAACTAAGTAGAGAGAGAGTCTAAGAGAAGAGAGGTACTAATCGAAAGCATTAAAATCGTATTTATACTTTAAATAATTACTCCTAATTAAAACTAAGATATATCTCCGAAATCAGCTCCTAAAAACCTCGCGCCCGATTGGGCCCGCCTTTTTCCCATTATGGCCGTCTCTCGTGCCCGGCCGGGCGCGAGCTCGAGCGCAAATTACTCTTCCTCGCCCGGCCGGGCGCGCCTTCAGGCGGGAGCTCACTTGGCCGGGCCCGGACACTTGGGCAAGTTTGGACTTCTCGATTGGGCTCCGATTCTTCGGCCTAATCCGAATTTCCTCTTTGGCTCTTGAATGCTGGGTCCAAATGCCTCGGAATCTCAAATGCTAAGCCCTTAACCACCGGTTCGATCCCGACCCTGGGCTATAAAACTGGTCGTGCTCCTCCAATGCTCGTAGTTGCTCCATAAAAATACCGGAAAAATTCTCCATAGGTGCAAATCCCTACAAAAGTCAACCAAAACTACGAAAACACTAGAAAACACCAATTAGTAATAAAAATGGCTCTAAAGAGCCAAAAAAACACTACTAATTATGACCAAGGGACGAGGGTAAAATACTATATAAAGTGGACATATCAAACCCCCCCAAGCCAAACCTTTGGTTGTCCCTAAGCAAAGATCTCATCAATGAATAAATAATTACACGCCTTACCTTAAATAGTCAAAATCAAGCACAAACAATTCAAGGCAAATCTAATAAACATGCTTCAACATCGACCAATCTCATCCATCCAATTACTCTTCCTCCCTAACAATTGTCAAATAGAGCAAACCACAAGAGCATATAGAATTCAAGACTAGTGCTCACACACTCAACTCTCATTTATGTGGCGAGTAAAAGATGTACTCGATCGCTCTCCATCCTAACCCCTTTATGTGAACAATGCCCTCCCAAACTCACAACTCTCCTGTGTTTAAAAAGATAAGCATTCAACCTATATAGTCGACTCGGAATATGTCAAGTCATTCCTTGCATTGATAAACAACACTTTCACATTCACACAACTCTATGCCCAAGGTCGGAAGGTCTTTAAAGCTTATAATTTAAGGCTAGGGTAAAAGGTAGGAAATATTTGGGAAAATATGAGAGTAAAGCCATGCTTAAGGGAGCAAAACCTAATAAACCCAATGTCAAAAATCAATAATGACCAATCATCTCCAACATACTCAACTCCAACATAATTTCACAAAATATAACTCCAAACATAACAATCCCAACACTTACAATATCACTCACAAAAGATATAATAATGTGACACTTGAGCGAATAACAACCTTTACTTTCCAAACTCTGATTTTCATTGAAACTCACTTTTTTTCTTTTTTTTTTTACTTTTTTTTTTTTTTTCTTTTGATCTATTCCGACTAGAACATTTGAACATTAAACAATTTTTTTTTCTTTTGCTCTTTTTCTTTTGAAGTTCACTTATTTTTTTTCATCATTTTTTTTTCTTGAACTTCTCTGTTTTTTTTTTCCATGACATTGTACTTTATTTTTTTTCTTAAGAAGATTAAACATTCAAGCTCATCAAAAATAGACTACTATCAAGAACAAAATAACTTCTCAAAGCCCACCCAAATTGTGCAAATAATAAGCACAATAAAAACTCCCTCACCTCACTCACTAATAGCTCCCTCAAGCCAAGGTTGAGACTAGTAACCAATGGGGAAAAATAGGCTTGTAATGGCTAATAAACAACAAAATGGTCAAGGCAACAACAAGGGTAGCAAGAAGGGAACAAAAGTATCTAAAATCATCTGAAGGCTACCTAAAAGAACAAATGCCTTCGTCCTCCTCAATGTGCATAATAATCAGACATGAAAACATTACTCATATTTGCAAATCAATACTCAAATTCATTGACATACCAGGAACTATCACATAATTCCTAACCAAATCAACTAGTCAAACACTATATTCACAAGTAGTTTGGCAAAATTGACGCATGTTAGGGCATCCAAGCAATCAAACTTCAAATCATGATCAACAAATCCACAATGCTTATCATCATATACCAAGAATCAAAACAATATTTTCCAAATATGGGGCACAGGGAAGCATGATTTACAATCCATTGGAATGTATTTTTGGATTTTTTTTTATTTTCTAATTTTTTTTGTATTTTTCATATAAGAAAGCAATAAAACTATACTAGAAAGCAATAAATCTAATCTAAGAAAACACACCAAGAATAAAAGAAAAGGGAAAAAGAAAGATACCAAATCCAAAAATCTCCCCCCAAACCAGAATCAAACAATGTTCTCATTAGCTCAGGAACTAGCCCAGCTGGCTAATCCTCATCTATGGAGCCGAATCCTCTACCGCTACCACCTGCACCACCATAAGAGCTACCACCAAAATAGTTAGGCCTAAAACCCCCCAGCCGGTCCCCCAAAAGGTATGTCCTGACCGTACCCGTAGAAAGATGAATAGTCAGTATAAATACCATGGGCGGTGGGATCTCTATCGTTTCCTTGGGGTGGGGGCTAAAACCAATCAGGGTAAATAGCATCGTCGGGAATATTGCCCCAACGAGCATAATCATCATACATAGGATACAAGGCTCTACCCTGGTTCCTCTCAAGGTACCCTAATCGCTGGTCAAGGGAGCCTACCATCCTCCTAAGGTCGCTATGTGAATACTTTATGCGTCTTATGGCCTGACCTATACTCTGAAGATCCCAAACTGTCTAGAGTCGCTATGGGGAGAGGGTGGGGCTGGATGAGACATGTGAGGTGGTAAAAGCACTACCTCGGGCTCAGGCCGGGGTGGTGGTGGAACTGGTGGTGCTTGCCCCCTAGCGTGGGCAACGAAAAGGTCATATCTGTAAAAAGCGGTCAACTCGGGATTAGGCAGGGGAAAGATAGGCAATGGTTGCTCCGTCCTAATGCACCAGTGGGGGACTCTCTAGTGGGGGACTCTCTGCTATCCAAACGTATCCAACCCAAATCCTCTAGGTACCTAGCATTCATGTAAGTGTCTGGTCCACAGTTAGTGAGACCGTGAGGTCCACTCTTAACAAACCCAGCCTTCTTAACTGTGGTAATGAGGCCTCCTAGACGAATCGGGGTACCAGCATGGTTACTAGCCTACTAGCCGAGGCATGTCTACCAAGGTGAAAGATGATGTATCTAGCAATGTTTAGTTTACCGTACCCAAACACATAATGTCCAATTACAGCTAATTCATTGTTTAGGCGTTATGCGGCTCATTCCTACCTAAAAAACATACACCTGCAAATCTTTGCCAGATTTTAGGAATAGGGTGATGGATAGGTTTGGCACTAGCATATGTTGGGCGTTAGGCGCTGGTAAACCAGTCAAAACATGATATATGTCTTCCATTTTATATTGCTCATGCCATTGAATGGGTAGTTCATAATTTAAATAAAAAATCTTACAAAAATCAACAAAGGTTAAAATGATATTTCTATTATTTAACCTAAACATCAATTTCGGACCATTTTTGCTATTTACAATAGACAAAGAGGAAAGGAATTCACACGTTAATTCACGATAAGTAGGGTAGTGCATATTTACAAATTTTCTCATTCCTATATCGTTCAAAAAACGTTAAATATAATCAAATAAACCATAGGATTCAAGAGTAGGGCGGTGTAACCACCGTGAAGGGATTACCTCACGCCCATAGAGTTGCTCAAGCCGTTCTCTTTGCTCCGGGGTAGCAATTCTGATGGTCAGCCATTGCGGAAATTGTAATTCCGGATCGTATTGTTGACTTGAGCTAGAACTCCTCCCTAGAATCGTCCTTGACCTCTTTGATGCCATATTTCAAAAATGGGTATGATTTTTTTCGGATTGGAATTTGGGGATTTTGGTATGGAAATGTAGAGGATGAAGAGAGGGTTAGAAATATGTAAAAATTATTGAATTTGGGTGAGAAATGGAGAAGAGATCTTAGAGAGAAGTTAGAGAGTTTAAGGTTTTAGAGAGAGAAAAAATGGTGGAAAGAGAAAGAAGTGAGAAAAGAAAGAAGGAAGAAGAAGAAAAGCATCGGTGGAGATATTCGCGCTCGGTCGGGCGGGCTCTCCCCCGATCGGGTGATCTAAATTTCTGAAAATGCATAACTCTCGCGCCCTGTCAAGCGCAGTTCGCCCGGTCGGGCGACAAAATGCTCGAATTTTCTTCGACTCTCGCGCCTGGTCGGGCGCCCTTCACCCGATCGGGCGATCAAAAGTTTCGTACTTCGTCAATTCTCGCGCCCTTAGTCTTAAATTTTTACCCTTAGTCTCGCGCCCGGTCAGGCGTTGCTTCGCCCGGTCGGGCGTTGCTTCGCCCGGTCGGGCCCGAGAGTATACTTGGTACGAGAGAATTTATTTTCTTTTCTCTAAATTTAACTAACTCTTTTTCTCCTTTAAACCTGTACGAAAACTCAATAAACACATTAAACTCCCTCCTCTCTCCTCTCCCAAGAAAAAGAGAGAAAGGTAGACTAAAAAGCAGGAAAATACGGGTTGCCTCCCGCACAGCGCTGATTTATCTAGGTCTCGTACGACCCTCTTACCAAGATAAAAAATTAGGACCCTTGGCCTACCGCTTGATCGGGTGGTTTCCCGGTTGAGCGGTGTTTAGACCACGACGCGACTTCCTGACATATCATGTGGGACGCCAATTCACCTTATCCGGTGGATCCTCCTTGTCATGAACTGGGGGTTCCTTACTACTACTCACAAGAGACCCTTTTTGACCGATGGTTGCTTCAAATTATCACTGGATTGAGCAATTGCAACTCGATCTGGTGGAACACTTACCGTAGACTCAATTTCCACAACTTGCTTGTTTATTTTCACCTTCTCATCTTCAAAGCCAAGACCGACAGTATAGAGGGCTCTTTCTATTACATCAACTTCCTTTTGCCATTTGTCTATTTCATTTGTAGAAGATGCAACACAAGATATCGCCTTCGAGGGATCTTTTACAAGAGCTTGGGGCTTATTAGAACAATTATTCACCACATTAACACTAAAACACTTCTCCTCTATCATGGGGCTTTTAGGGGTATTATTCAAATTGAAAGTAATTTTATCGTCCTGTATTGATAGTGTCAATTTGCCACATTTCACATCTATAATTGCTCCTGCAGTGTTAAGGAACGGTCTACCCAAAATAATTGGGATTTGCATATCCTCAGCCATATCAAAAACAACAAAATCCACAGTTATATAAAATTTACCTATACTCTAACAGGGACATCCTCTAAAACACCTAAGGGGTATTTAAAAGAACGGTCGGCCATTTGTAGAGTAATATTAGTAGCTTTTAATTTACCCATATTTAGCTTGGAACACATAGATAATGGCATGACACTAACACTAGCACCCAAATCATATAATGTATTATCAATCATTAGATTGCCAATATGACAAGGGATAGAAAAACTACCCGGATCTTTCAGTTTAGGTGGAGATTAATTTTGTAGTACGACATTACATTCTGCAGTGAAAGCGACTGTCTCTACCTCACTAATAGATTTGTTTCTAGTTAATATTTCCTTCATGAATTTAGCATATGCAGGAATTTGTGTAATTAATTCTGTGAATGGAACTATGCTGGCCTGTTGACGGGCTTGTAGAGTAGAAGAAATCTGCGTGATTTGATTATCTACAATTTTATTATGTGCTATGATCGAATCAATTTGGGCATCTCTACTCTCCATGTGCTTTTGCATACTAGCCGACATCGCTCTAATTTCTGCTAAAGCGTGGTAATATTTCTGCTGTGTTTGTTATGGTACCTATGATTGTTGTGGAGGTGGCGGATTTTGAACATTGATGCTCTGGTAAGAAAGATATGGATGATTCCAGAATCCAGGATTATAGGTGTTGGAGTATGGGTCATTCTGCCTATAAGCTTGAAAGGCATTGACTTGCTCCACGGAATTTCTGCAATCTTGCTCCCAATGACCTACAATTCCACAATTTTCACAGAAAGCCTCATTAGAATTATTATTAATTGCAGAAACATTAGCTATATTTGCAGTACTAAGATTATCTAATTTTTGGCAAATAGAGGTTAATTGAGCTTGTAAAAAGGATATAGAGTCTACACTATGTTTCCCCTTGTTAGCAAAGCCTCTAGGATACCCATATTGGGAATTATGGATTGCCATATCTTCTGATGAATTTCCAATCCCATTGTAAAAGGCTTGGATTAACTGCCACTGTGCTAAATTATGGTGGGGACACTCCCTCTGCAGATCCTTGAATTTTTCCCCAAGCCTCATACAAAGTCTCATCTAGCTCTTGGGCAAAGTTTTGAATTGCACTTCTTAGTAAAGCTGTCCTCTCTGCAGGGTAATATTTATTATAAAAATTTAAAACAAGAGTCTCCCAGTTAGTTATACCAAGTGCAGTTCTATTTAATCCATTATACCATAATTTGGCTTTTCCACATAAAGATAAAGGAAAGAGAATCCCCCTGATTTAGTCCTGTGTGACCCCTGATGGTATTACAATATTGACAGTAGTCTACAATATGAAGATTTGGGTCTTCACCCTTAGCTCCACCAAATTGCTTCCTTTCTATCATCGTGATAAATTGGGGTTTAATCTCAAATTGTACCCCATCATGAGCCGGAGTGGGAGTAAGGTGTGGAAAATCTGTAAGCGTCGGCTGCGAATAATCACTGAGCTTCTTAGGTACCGCAATCTCTGATACTGAATCTTTTGAATCACTAGAATCAGTGGAGGGTCTCAACGATTATTGTTATCACCAGCACCCGCCAGGATTTGCCTGTAAAAATTCTTTTGTCTATGGAAAGAGCGTTCGATCTCAGGATCGAATGGGATATAACCTAAAATGGAACACCTGGGCATAAACAAAGAACTTAAAAGCAAATATGACAAGAAGAAATAACCTAGACTACAGAAAACAATAAGAAATAAAAATAAAGCTGTCTCCCCGGCGCCAAATAAAGATCAGGCCTAATCTAGTCACAGTCACAACATTAAATCAATCAATAGGAAATTAATCTAGCATTAACAATTAACAACAATAAATTATCCCTTCATATTAATTATAGATCCCCATAAACCCTAGAATTAAACTACTCAGATATAATTAAAACCAAACTAATCAAAGTAATTAAACAAGACATGATGAAAGAAATAAAGTAAATAGCTGAGATTAAAGTAGAAAAAATCGTTACCAAAGTAATCGAAATTAAGGAGTTGAATTAAGAACAAAATAGAGAACAAAGTTGTAGAGAGAGAAACTAATCTAAAACTATGTAGAGAGAGAAAGTCTAAGAGAAGAGAGGTACTAATCTAAAGCAATAAAGTCGTATTTATACTTAAAATAATTACTCCTAATTAAAACTAAGATAAATCGCCGAAATCAACTCCTAAAAACCTCGCGCCCGATCGGGCGAAGGGCGCCCGATTGGGCCCGCCTTTTTCCCACTATGGCCATCTCTCGCGCCCGGCCGGGCGTGAGCTCGGGTGTGAACTACTCTTCCTCGCCCGGCCGGGCGCGCCTTCGGGCGGGAGCTTACTTGGCCGGGCCGGATACTTGGGCAAGTTTGGACTTTTCGATTGGGCTCCGATTCTTCGGCCCAATCCAGATTTCCTCTTCGGGTCTTGAATGCTCGGTCCAAATGCCTCGGAATCTCAAATGCTAAGCCCTTAACCACCGGTTCGATGACTCTAACCGGCCCTGGGCTATAAAAACTGGTCGTGCTCCTCCAATACTCGTAGTTGCTTCATAAAAATACCTGGAAAATGCTCCAAAGGTGCAAATCCCTACAAAAGTCAACCAAAACTACGAAAACACTAGAAAACACCAATTAGTAATAAAAGTGACTCTAAATAGCCAAAAACACTACTAATTATGACCAAGGGAGGGGGGTAAAATACTATATAAAGTGGACATATCAGAACACTGTTCTTAGAATATTATATATCTTAAAGCTTGAATCAACATTTTTATTGCACATTATAATATCTTAATATAAGCTGGTTTCTTTACAGCTTAATAGTTCTTACAACATCTTATATGCGAGCAATTGAAAGGACATAATAATACAATATGACAACAGTTTTGCATGTTGGTTATTCATTTTGGTGTTTGTTAAGAACATTAGGCATCACACCAGGTTCCAAGACAGCCCAAAATTATTAATTGGAATTGATTTGGAAATTAGTTTACTTATAGTGAATATAGGGCTGATCACGGATTAGATATCCGATCCAAAATTGGATTTCGGATGATATCCGTATCCGATCCGTAAATTTCGAATATCTGAAAAATTCGGATATCCGAAATTTTCGGATCGGATAGTCCGGACATCCATCCGAATACTTTACTACAAGGGTTTTTGAATGGCAAAATTGATTTTTTTGACCCTTTTTTTCCCCTCATGTTATTGACTTGTGGACCTTTTTAACTAATAACTATGTAGACAATTACTTTATAACCTGAACAAAGAGTGAAAGAAAGCTAAAATAGAGTTGAAATTTTGTCTAACAACCAATTTTCAGAAATTACAAAATAATAAAATTATACGCATTACACAACCTGCAAAATGCAAACTAATTCAAGAGAAAAATCTAGCACTTGCCGAAGATCTGAGAAGTGAGGGAAGTCGCTGCTTCTGTTGGAGGAGTGAGGGACACGCTGCTTCTGGTGGAGGAGTGAGGGAATCCGCTGTTTCTGGTGGAGGAGTGAGGGAAGCCGCCACTTCTGGTGGAGTGAGGAAAGCTGCCGCTTCTGGTGGAGGAGTGTGGGAAGCCGCTTCTGGTGGAGCGAGGAAAGTCACCGCGAGGAAAGTCACCGCTTCTAATAGAGGAGTGAGGGAAGCCACTTTGAACGACGGTGAAATATGGGGGTTTCTCATAGAGAAGAGAGAAGAGAGATTCCGGAGATCAGAGAAAAGAGAGGAGAGAGAAGGGAGGAGAGAGAAGAGAGAGGCGGACATGTGAGTGTGAGGGACAAAATATTGAAATTAGGGTAAGCTGAGTTTTTGTCTTTTGGGCATATGAATGAAATTTGAAAATTGAAATATGGTTAAAAAAAAAAAAAGTAATTTTCGGATTTGGATATCCGAAATTTTCGGATCGGATATCCGATCCGAATTTTTTTTTGGATCGGTTATCCTAAATTTTCGGGTTGGATGCGGATCAGATTTTCGGGTTATAAGATAATTTTGCTCAGCCCTAGTTGAGTACAAGAACCATAAGGGCTTTTTGTGAAATTTATCTTCATAGTTTGATATGTACATTTTTTCACTTGGCATCAACATCAGCTAACATGTTTTGAGCGTTATGAAGGTCATGGTGGCGATTTATTGATGGGTATTTTAAAAGGAATCCTTAAGCGGATGCTATAACTATTAGTATTTCCATTTTTGTAATTACATAGTGAACCTGTATGACTTATGAGGTTGGTAGCGTTGTTTTATTGGCCAACTTTTCATCTTAGTCTATAGCTAGTTTATTCTCTAAAGTATTTTCTTATTTCCAGGGATGACTGCCCCTCAAGCTGCTGGAGTTATCCATTCTGACTTTGAAAAAGGTTTTATTCGTGCTGAGACGGTAAGCATTCATGATATTCTTCGTCTCAAGGAAAATTTGCTTTGCTAAACTATGCTTAGAAATATGAGAGGTTTGTATTCCTACATTAAGAGACTTAGAGTAGGGAAGCTTAGTAAATACCAGATCCACTCTTCTTCTTGATGCAACAATAATTTTGAATAATCTTGATGAATATACGAGTTTTGGCAACCTAAACATGGAAATCAATTGAAAATAGTTAGAAGTAACGTAGATTGTTGAAGCCATGAAGAGAGACATTTAACATAATTGAGAACTTAGGTGAAGTGAAGCAGCACATAATCTTATCAACAAATTGTGTAGGAAAAACCAAAGCAATTATCATCTCATGAATACATCTCCATTCAACTGTAATTTAGGATTTCAGCTGAATCTTGAAATGATGGTCAGTATTTATCTTCTTAATGCCTCAGCATGTCATAATATCCTGCATACAACCCACATGTTCATTGAGATCAACTTCTTACCACCCTGTCCCATATTAATGAGGATAGCAACTCCATTCTTACCCTTATCCCTTTCCAAGTACTAAAGCTTATAACCCCATGGTGCTTTTTCTCTCGCCTTGTGTCCGACCCACTTGGTCTTGTGTAGACAATTATGTTAATTCTCCTTCTCTTTATGACCTCTACTAGTTCAACTAACCTCCAATCAAAGAGCCGATATTTCACGTCCAAAGACACATTCTACTGCCAGCTTCATTATGACTTTATCTGCATTCGTCTGTCTTGAGGGAATCCTTGCATATTTGACACCACCCCCAAGCACTGGGATGGTGTGTTGCTTCTGGACGATGACCTAGAACTTCTTGCATATCTTAAACTACACCAGCGCGTCACTGAGAAGGGAAGGCCCTCACAATATTTAAATTATGTCCATAAGATATGACCAAGTTTTGACGCTGGTTGTCGTAGACCTACAACACTCCCTGAATGCCACAAGGTGACACTCTCAGAGTCACATGTGGTCTACCCCAAATCTAATTTAGGATATTGTACCCAAATTGACATGACTTTACAGCTTCTTCTTTAATTCAATGTTAGGTGCATGCTTTGATTGCCATTATTCAATTGACAAGAAAAATGATAACTAGCAGCCAAAATTCTCTCTATTCTCAACAGTTTTAAGTTTGGCAATGAACACTCCTCTGAAAATTACAGCAATCTTATCTACACCAGAATTTTCCATATTCTCCTCATAAATCCTTGCATTAGAATCTAAGGTGAATTTACGCCAATCACATAACAAACAATTGCAAACTTCTAGGAATCCATTTCTTCCTGTATATCTTCTAATTCAATTCTAACTCTAAATTGTATACACATCATGTTTTAACTGAGCATTATCTATTCATACCATCACTAGGTATTCTATCAGCATTTAGAGTTTAAAATTCGAAACTTGGCAATGGAACAGTAATTTATAATTTATGACTACTTTCAACATTATCTAACCTCTAAGTCGAGTTCCATAATATTTTATACCCATCTGAATCTTTTTCCTCTAAATTAAAAAGTTTCTAAGGCTCATTTGTACTCTATTGCTACCATAATACACAAACTAGATAATAATTTCATAACAGTATGCGTCAATTTCATTAATACCTTTTACACATAAATTTAAAACATGACATGTCACATCTAACATGAAGTAACTATCTATCTAGCAAGATATCACTCATTTTGCTTATTCAAAAGCATTGATATTCACTAAAGATTTTTTATCAATAGTTACAATCATAATCTTATAAGTAAAATTAACTTACCTAATAAGGTGGTGCAAAACAGCAACAGTTACACAAATGTTTGGGTAATTCAAAATCTTAAAATTCCGTATACATTTTTGAACCATTAGTATGGGAAATTACAATTATAGCTTGATAGTTTATTCTTTCATCTTTGTTCATATAGTAATTATAACCTCATTGCACCTAAGCAAGAACTTTTTCTCACAGTTCTCTTACATTGGGCTATGATGTAGCATGAAGATAATGTTTAAAAGTATCACTTTTGGCAATTAAAACTAACTTTTGAATGAACATTTAGAATGTCATTAAAGGACTAAAGTTGGCCAATTAAAAGTATCACTTATTCTAAGGGCTTGCTTTATAAATTTTTTTTAATGAATTGCCTTTTTGAAATATCTTTCACCTTTTGTCTTGAATATTCGACCACATGTTTACACCTATATTTATCCAATTTTTGTTTAAAACAAATTAGGCTGTATTTCACTCATCCTACGTGTATAAGTCAAAATTTCTATTATCAACTATACATCATTTAGGTTTGAAACTCTTGGGATTGAGTATATACGAAGGAAGTGAATTGGTGAAACGAGAAAGTTGATATAGGTCACATTAGTCTTACCAATTTGGACTAAGTTGTGGTTAGAGAAATTGAGTTCAAAGGAAGATAAAATGATGTTTGTGAAATTAGGGATGAAGTGGAGGTATGCCCAACTTTGTTTTCCATTAAAATCTTTGACTATAATTTGTTTGCCGTTATTAATAATTCCTCCCTTTGTTTGTCATTTTCTTTTACTTTTTGGGTAGGGATGTTCCTTACTAATTTAAAATCTTTTTCTTTATTCCTTCTATGACAATACAGTTCTCTTTTCCCCTTTCTTACCCAATCAAGTTTCCATGGGTTTTCTTATGTTATTTTATAACACATAAATCTTAACTTTCTCTTTCCTACTCAAAAGGTAAAAGAAAATAAAAGACCACTTTTCACAAATTTTCTCCTTGTGATACAACGAATTAAGATCACTAGGAAACATAGGGAGTAATTTTCAAATATGAACAATAAACAATTATCAAATTCTTGTAACTAATAACTAACTAATCTCGACCGTTTTTTTTTATATTTAAATAACTAAAAAAATAATTTAATTAGTAAAGAAATAAAATAATAGACAAATTACTATATAAAATGTTATTAAGTATGAGATTAAGAGCCTTTAATAAAAGAATGAGAACAGGAACTTCTCTTAATTGTTAATTGCAACCCTTCACTAAGTAATCTAGAAATTTTTATAATTTTTTTTTGTAAGGATTCAGAATATAATTCTGTATTTTTAAAGAATATATAGGCTCCATTCGTTTTTGCTGTACTCATTTCCATTTTGGGTCGTTCTTTTTTGTTCTACTCAATATCTTTTTCTGGTCGCTCTATTTTGTTCTACTCGCTTTAATTTTACTATTATTGGCGCCCTTTTTTTTTTAATTTTTTAATTTTTTATTTTATCATCTTACGTCTTCAACCACAATAATTGCACCTTTCCATACTCTTTGTTTACTTTATTCACCTTTGAAACAAACCCACCTTTTACTTTCTCACACTAAGTCATTATCCTAGTTTATCTTCATTCTTCAATATTTTTGTATGTTACGTATTTATAGTAACCGATTAGAACATAAAAGAACGAAGGGAGTATAATTTCTGGGAGATTATTTAAATATTTGAAAAATCTTGGTAGATTTTAGTGTAAACATTTTTTGGTGTATGAAATCATTTGAAATATTTGAAAAAAAATGAGAGGTTAATTGGTGTGGGAGGTTCATGGCTGGGAGTTTGAAATTGTTGTAAAATATTATTTGTTTTGAAATTTTGTAAATAACCACCCCTCAAAATACCTCATTTAAAAGTCCCTTTTTTCAAATGTCTTAGATTACCACCCATTGTTATAGCCTGGCCAGTTTTCTGACCGTGGAGCCTACACCGGCTAGTTTCATCTTTTTATAAACCCTTTGCCTCATTTTTTTTCCTCACTTCATTTTTACCTACCAATGATCCTAAATTTTTTTTTCAAATATTCAAAAAATTCTCTAAATTCTCCACTTTTTGCAGAAAATCAATGAAATCGAGGCAAATGTTTTTCAAAAAGAAGAAACTAGCCTTTATATAGGCCTTAGGTCGGAAAATTTGTTGGACTCAATCAATGGGTGGTGATATCATTTCAAGGACTGGTAATTTAAAATATTCGAAAAAAGGGGGTGGATACTAGGGTGTTTTGAGAGGTGGTTATTTACAAAGTTTCTTATTTTGTTGAAAATATATAAATTTTGGAATAAAATAGGTGTGAATTAAAAAACATTTTGTTACAAAAAAAAAAAAAAAAAAAAAAAAATAGAACATGGTTTGAAAATACGATTTTGGTTGTGATTATGGGAATAATTGTGGTGTCACGAGTGTCGGGTGCGGATATGATGCGTTGATCATGGACCGTGTCTCAGTTGTCACGATGCAAATTGTAGCCAATCTCCATAGTGTCATAGTGCTTCATTAAACTTCTTTGTCACTTAGTGCTGGCTGCTGCTCCTTTTTGTCTTGTGTCTCAAGGTGCCTCCTCCTTCGAGTATAAACTTGCATATAGGTGGCTGATTTGGTGGCCAACCAAAGCCCACCAACCCGGTTCATCACAATGGCTATAGCTACTTCGAGGCCTTTTGACTGGAAGCAAGCAGGCTTAAACAGGCTCATTTGGGTAGAAATGAGACGAATTCAGATCAGCAGTTAGGGCCCTGCACAGGGGCCATCTTTGAACAATTGGTTAATTTATTATATGAAGGTAAAACCGCTTGGTTGAGGAAGTATAGTCTGAGCTTTTCAGTGATTTATCCCTCATAATTAGGGGCTTGCTTATTAGCTTTGGATGATGTAGATGAGATATTCAGCTCAAGGATTGTTTTTAGTGCTCTCTTAACTGGTCTACAGTATCTAGTTCTTTGATTTTGTTTCATCTTCTAAATCCTTTGTGGTTATTGTTTTTCTGAGCTCATTTGTCATGGCCTTGTGTTATAAATTGAACAACGCTCTTGAAATCTTGGATGGAGGTTACTTTATATTGTGTTGGCATCTGATCTAGATGTTCATATTCCTACATTTTTCCCGCAAAAATCAAATACAAATCCCCTAATTTTTTTTTTCCTTTGAAATTCTGATTCTTACTTGCATCAATTGGCTCAAACATGGATAAGTATATGTCTTATGGAGGAAGCAATTATTCCCCAAAGTCTGTGGATGATCCTCAGACACGATGCTCTAGTCATCATTGCTTCTAGTGGAAATGCCTTTTGTATCTATACAATTAAAGTAGACAATTAATACGGTTGTTGATAGGAGATAAGATGTAATGGGTAAGTCAAAGCAACAAATTTCGCCTAGAATTATGAGCTAGGCTTGTGTAGCGAAGCTTAATATAATATATGTGCCATTTTGCAAGTCATGGGCTGGGTTGTGCTGTTGACAAATACTAGGCCTAGGCTTGGCCTGTAATCTAGTCAGGAGTGTACTATTTTTATTATTGGGGTATCCATGGTGTAGTACCGTTGTATATATTTTTTGTTGGCAAAATTAAGAAAAAAACAATTGTTTTCATTAACCACTACTGTCTGTTGAGTTGAATTGTTAATCTATTAGAGATTTTTTATTTCTTTCATAAACAATACCAGTTTTTAAAGGCACCTTAAAAGTGTTTGCAGAAAGAGAAAGTCTATTGACAAGTCTACATAACATCCTTTGTTGTGCTCTACTGTACTTCCAATCTTTTGTGTTAAGGTCTATTCCACATCCTATAATCTCATCTTTTAATTCTTCAGGTTGCATATGATGATTTCGTTGCTGCTGGTTCACTTGCGGCTGCAAGGGAGAAAGGACTGGTTAGTACATTACTTTGAGCAAGAAATTTAACTTAATGCTTCTTTACATTAATCATTTTTCATAACTAACATGTGAAATACTTGCAATCAAATATACTGAATACCAATAAATTGGTGGTTAATATTTTGCACATCAAAAATGTTATTCAGTTTGAAGATCTATGCACAGACTGCTAGTGATGTAATTTTTCTATAAATTATGTGAACTGATTTAGACAAAAAGTATATTGCCTGCTTTCCTTGACATTATGAGTCTTGTTTCACTAAAGCTCTCATTCTCTCATAATATTTCCTTGGCCTATTCCCCTGTATGGCATCAACTACTAAATAAAACACATATATAATCTCCCTTGATGCTTTCATACAAGTTCCTTTGATTTATGAAACTGACATTATCTTTTCTCCTTATCAATCATCAGACGCTCCAATGGTAGTTCTTGTGCCAGTAAACCTTAAATTTCAATTATTTCTTATTGAAGTAGTTTCATAGCAAATTCTTGTAGCGTAAACTCCATTAGCGCATTTGCTGAGTGTCCATCCTTCCCTTTCTTCGAGCCCTCAGCTTACCCCTTCTCCCAAGGTAGTACTGATACACATGAGCTCAAGCAAACAGACCCACACACATTTGTATATTTGCATTGTATCAAAGCACAGTTTCAAGGGCAGTCAATAATCCTAGTTGAGGACCTTTATCCCCTTTGATCCAATTTGAACGTGTTGGGCTCCCATCTTTACTATCATGTATTGAGGTCTGTTCTATCCCATAGCATTTGAGTCAATTCCATATGTAATGGAAACTTTATTAGAATACATACCGTGTTCTAGACGAATTGTAATCGATACTAAATGAATACCTATAAATTTGTGCAGTTGTAGGGAGGTTTGTATAGCATGTAACATTCATGTTGATATCTTGCTACATAGGTTATACTATACCACAACTACAGTGATGTGCTACACAATTACACATCCTGTTCAACTCTCATAGTTTTTTTGGTCCAGTTTTTGCGGGTCAAGTACTTGAAAGTGAGGGGGAAGGGTAAGAGATCCTCTCACTCTCAAGTACTGCAGTTCGAAGAATTCAACCTTGTTACCTCAAGGTTACAAGGTGAATTCTTCACCAACTAAACCAAGCCTTGCTTGGTAATTGATCTTAATCTAGTGATTAAATAGTTTCGCCATCAACATGGTGAAATTGGATTTTATTATCAAATCCTTGATGGTGAGAGACTGAGAGATGTTACTCATTGGTTTATTGCTTTCATGTATTGCAGTTGAGATCTGAAGGGAAGGAATATGTTGTACAAGAAGGAGATGTCATGTTGTTTCGCTTCAATGTTTGATTACAGTATCGCTGGAGCAGAAGGATTTGTTACCTGTCAGTTACAGCAAAAAAACGACATTGCTGACAAGTTGTACAAGCACATCACTATATTCTTGAACTGTGGGAGCCTGACCTCAAAAGTGAGGAAGATTCATTGAGTAATCACCAAATTTTGTCAAAGAAGCAATTGATTCGTTCATGAGTCTATACTTATTTCATGTATAAAGGCCAGAGATAATTGGATTATTGATCAAAGGAAGATAGAATAATTAAATATAGAATGCTACTAATTTTCTATACCGTATTGCATGCTGAAAGATAGTTTATAAAGAAAAGCAACATTAAAAAAAAAAAAAAAAAAAAAGCTAAAAACTATGATTTTAGCCCATAGTTCTTGTTCATGAGTCTGTTCACATTTACTGAGTTGAACTGAACTAATTGGAAATGAATTGATTGGAGCTGAATTGAATTGAGCTGAGCTGAAATGAATATTTTATGAGAGAGGGAAATTAGGAGCTAAACTGAATTGAATTGATTGGAGTTGAATTGAATTGAACTGAAAGTACGTAAATGTGAAAGGCCCTTAGTTGGAATAGTGGTTACTCCCTTTGATCCCTTGTGTTCTTTGCATTTTCCAATTAAATTGTTTTTTAAAAAATTATGGTTTCAAAGAAACAAAAAAAATTCTTTTATTTTCTTTTACTTTTTTTGGTGAATGAGCTAACATTTGTTACATTTTTCATATTTATATTCAGTAAAAATAATTTCAGCTTTAGAAAACAATTTCAGTTTAGTAAAAATAATTTCGATTCTATAAAATTAAGTAACATTATAGAAGAATTACAATAGTAAAATGGAAAAAAATTATTTTAGTTCAGCAAAAATAATTTCAGTTCAATAAAAATTGATTTCAATAAAGTAAAAAAAGTTCAGCAAAAATAAGATGAAGTTAACGGGGCCTTAGATAAGGTGATAATGTGGAGCGGATTTGCTTGTCTTATTTTTGTAATGTTATTTCTAAAAAGAAATACTTGATTCTACTATAAAAATTATATTGATTTCAAAATTAATTTTATTACTTTGATTGATTCTAAATAATGGGTTACATTCCAACATGATAATTTTGGTATATATATTTTATTATAAGACAAGCAGATCAATGTGTAGCTAACAAGTGTAACTTTATGATTCACTAACATATTTTTTATTAGTTTATTTTTGTAACTAGTTTTGTACCCGTGCGATGCTCGAGTTGTTAATTAAACTTTAAGATAAAACTTTTATCTAAAACATATATGTTATTTGAATTTTCTACTCATGGATTAATAATCCCATTTGACAATCCTACTTGTAAAATAAAAACTTTACTAAATACCGGGTGGCTATAAGAAAGAGTTGGGTTGGTAGTTCTTGAAAGTGACGCAAGTAGCATGGTTAGAGCAATTAGAAGAAATCAGTTTGAAGTTGCACTTATTTTCATATTATTGGAGAAAGTTTAAAAATAAGCTGTGATTTTAATGTCTTTAATTTTAGCTAGATGGGAGATCTATATGAATTAATAATACTTATGTATGATTTCCTCCAAAGCCTTCAAATAACACTAATCGAGTAGTCCCTATAACACTGACAAAATAATTCTTGTAACACTGGCCAAGTAACACTAAATAATCCTTGTAACACTGACCGAGCAACCTCTTTAACACTGACAAAGTAACCCCTGTTTCGGGGGTTTTTGTCGCTTGGAAGAGTTACAACACTAAGACTGGATTCAGCAAAGGGCGTCTGTACCTGCAAAGCAAACGTACTGCCGGTTGGTCAGTGGTCCGCCTCCGAAGATTAAGTTAGTAAGTATTTGGAGTAAAATGTGCGGAAATAAAGTTATCTGCTCGGATTCCAAGCTCAGGTAAGGTGCTGTCTGTTTCCGGAAAACGAAAGCTCTGTAATAAATGTGAAAGTGACGTGTTGTCTAGTATTCAGTGTATTCCTCCCATAAATGTAGGAACTGTCCCTATTTATAGGGTCTTTTTGAAAATTGTGCCCTCCCTAAGATCTGGTGACCTAGGGATTAGGTCACGCCGTAAAACGACGCCTCAAGGTTTGGGCCCTTGAAGGCCGCCATTCTAGAAGCAATGTCTGAGTGACACGTGTCACTGAGCCCAAAAGGCTTTTGGGCATCTCTTAAGGTGACACATGTCGCCCTCTTAATGGTCCATGCTGGATCATCAATCATCCCAGAACGGAGGAATGTCTGCCTACCACGTGTCACCATCTCAAAGGTCCAGGTGGCACCTCTACCAATGACACGTGGCGGCTTCTGATTGGGCCACCTGGCCGGGTATAAAAATACCCAAATCATTTGTCCCTCACAGGGGTTATGTGCATTGCACATGACACCTGTGACAGGTGTCAACATCCGACTGGCCGGATTTTCAAATTATATTTTTTGGGGGAAAAATTAGGGTTTACCCCTTCTATAAATAGAAGGGTTTGACCCCCCTTTTGTTTTCACACCTTTGCGAATCTTGGAGAATCTTTGGACTTTTGACTTTCAAAGACTCTCAAAGACTTAAACTTATCAAGCATCTGGCGCTCGGCTTTCAGTCCGTCTGTTTCAGCAACCCAGGCGTCTCATAGTACCTTCTTCTAAGGTAACACCTGCTTTCCTCTTTTACTTATTTTTTCTTGCATTTTTTCTTTATCAAATGGTTTCCCAAACGCACACGGCACGGCCTAGGTTAGCGATCAGCCGGTCACCGAGGACGGCTGAATCTAGAACTAGGAGTGCCGAATGCTCGTTCGAGAACTTTCCTTTAAGTACATCTCCAAATCCGACAGTGTCTGTGCATCTGCAGGACACGATGGCCAGAACAAAGCAGACAACGAGGAGATATAGGGCGGATGGTTCCTTTTACCATTCGGACAGTGAGACTATCAACTCTGATGGCTTCATTAGGGTGCCTGCTAGTGAAATTTCTGAGAACCCCCAAACCCTTCTTCGACCTTCCCCAAACTCCAACTTATTACTCTTCCCCTTCTTCAAGCGGCACCCCCAGTGATACTATAATGCGGGAAGCCGACAGTCAATACCAGGCCGAGCCTTCAGAACAGGCGTCGGAGGAGAGTCTAGGGGAGGAACCTCTTGGCCCCAGCCGGCAGTCCCCTAGCTCTGGGGAGAGCTCTGATGACGATTTGGCCTCGTCATCTTCTGAAAATGCCTCCGTTACTTCAGAGGAGGCCAGAGCAAAGATAAGCACTGCAAGGGAATCCTTGTCAGTGGAAAAGGGGGAAGGTTGGGCGGAGCCGAGTGCTTCTAGGCGCTTGGAACGTGCCCCCTACTATCACCATGTCTCGCAAAGTAAGCGGACTTCTATGATATCCGGTCTTGCCAATTTTAAGCGCAAGACCGCAATGGGTCATGGCTTTTCCTTGTCTGTTCCCAACAAGGATGATACAATAACCTGGCTGGCCTTGGCCAGCTATAAGGACCAAGCATTCGGCTGCTACGAGGCGTTCCTCTAGGCTGGTCTACGCTTCCCTCTCCATCCGGCCGTGGAGAGAATACTGGACGGATACCAACTGGGTATCTGGCAACTTGTCCCGAATTCATGGATTAATATCATCGGGTACGTTGCCGCATGTGAAATGCTGGAGGTGGATCCCAACTTTGAGGCATTCGCCCACATGCATTATCTCAGCCGAGCGCCTGTTAAGGGCGGCGAAGGCTGGTACACCTTGTCCACCTGGAAGGGGTACATAATGGCAGTCGGCAAGGAGAACAAGTGGAAGGACTGGAGAACAAAGTTCTACATAGTCCATTCCTCTGATAGCCGACTGAACCAGAAATACAATAGGCGGAACAAGGATCCGCCCCTCCTGGCTGGCAAGAGTGCCTTGCCCCCTCTCCCTAGGCGGGCCCAGGAGGAAATTTTTGATCGGGGTTTGTTCAAAGTGTCCGTTCGGACAAATGAGCAGGGGGAGAAAAGAGTCGTCCCCCAGAGCTACATTCCCCTTTACAAGTGGCTGGAAGATGGGGTGTTCTTGGCCGCTTGTGGGATAAGCTCTAAGATGCCGAGAGGTAGTCGGCCGTCTGATTTTATGAAACCTTTAAATTGCTTTTCAATGTTTGTTTATAAAGTCTAACTCCTGATTTTGGTGCACACAAAGCTATGGAAAAGGTCTCGGCAACAAGGAAGCTGGCTGCTGTCTCTGCAGCAAAATATCGCTCAAACGTCCTTAATCGAGCGAGTGACGAGCAGAAAACAGTCGGGACTCCCAAGGTAGCTGTTTATAACACTTGGTATAGTTTTCAACAAAGGTTAATTTTTTCCCGCATGTTTTTCTGACGCCTTTCTTTTTGCTAATGCAGAGTGGTTCCACTAGGCCCTTTCCATCCAAGCAATCCCAACCCAAAATCCAGAAGACTGGGGCTGGTGATGTGAGTGCATCCGGCAAGAACCGGAAGCACATTGCTCACAAGCCCAAGAAAGGAGACGGCTCTACTCTCGAAGCTGACAGGGAGGTCATGGGAAGGAGGAGGAGGTTCAAACGGACGGTATAAACCGCATCTTCATTGAATTTCAACATCAAGATAGTTTCTTAGAATTTTCTTGACTAACTTAATTTTGCATCTCCTGTGCAAAGGCCGACTTTCGTCCAGATGGCCAAGGAGATGCTAAGGGCGCTTAATCCATAGGACAAGGCGTCCGTGAGAGGAGTCGGCACCCTTAACTTGGATGCCATCTTGGGGAACCTCTGTGAGGTAAAAAGTTAGCTTAATTTTCTTATTGTTTAAGCACATATCCGACTGGTCTTGACCATTCGGCTCTTTTCTCATTTTCAGGCTATGCTGCGCATCCAGGGGCTAAGAAGGCCAATCTAGGAGAAGTTCAAAGAGGTAACAGCCGCTAAAGCTCGAGTCGAGTCCGCCTTAGACCGAGCTCAATTTGAAATTGCTTAGAATGAGCTACTGACCCTTGATATGATGTATTCCCAGGCGGATGCCAACCTGTAGGTAAAGAAGGACCTGGATTCGGCTCGCTCCAAAATCATTGACCTTAAGGCTGAAATTAAAGGTCCTAAGGAAAAGCTTGAGCCTCTTCAAGAGGCCAAGAAAGAGGCCGAGAGGGCCAAGGAGCGGGTTGGCCGCCTGGAGGTGCGCCTGGCAAACCAAGAGAAGTAGCTGAAGGCCAAGTTCCAGTCCCGAGCTGAGGAGGAGAAGGAGGCCCTTGTCAAACAAATGATGGAGGACTATGAGGCCATCATGCGGATGGCATGGGAGGCGGTACAGCCGGGTGCTGACTATAGCACCTGGAAATCCAAGTTTGATCAAGCTAACGAGGATTTCAATGCTAAACTTCTTCGCCAATCTCAAGAGGAGGCGAACAAGGCTGATGCTGAGGGCGAAGAGGCCGGTTGCTCATCAGGCTCTTCTGGGGACGAGGAGGGGGACGAGGAGAATGATGAAAATGCGGAGCAGCCGTCGGGTGATGATGTGGCTGCCAATGTTGATAACTCCCCTGCCCCTTAAGCTTTTAATAAGTTCTTTCTGCGGCCGAATGGCCATTTATCTCTCCGGCCTGCGTTCCGAGTAAATGTGTATCTTTACCGACCGAGGGGTCAGGTAAACTAACAATTTCTTAGGCTTTTCCAGCAAACAATCTTACCCAGTCGTCTGGTGGCGATTGGGCTTTTTAATTCAAAAACATTCGGTCGTTTGGCTGAAGTTATTCATATTGTTTTCCTTTAAACTTTTTCATTGCATGTTTTTTGGCTAAGTATTATAACCTGTATACCATGCGAATGTTCTTGCCCCTGGACGGATGTCGAGTGGTTTCGGTTGATTGGATTGATTGACTTAGAAATTATTGATACTTAGAAGATTATGCATGGTTTCTAAGTCAATCAATCACTATGGTGATTGCCCCAAACCACGCGACAGACGGCCATCCGGAGCTTATGAATAATTGTTTTCATTCGGCCATTGGCACAAACGAGATACAAAATTCGACTTAGCAAATTTGCTAAAAAGAAAACCTCCGCCTGTTTTACCCCAAGAGCTAAAAACAGGCGCATCCGACCATAGGCCTCGTCGAGATAGGATGCTAAGTTTTAACTTAGCTTAATTTTACTTAAGAAGAATAATCCGCCTGTCTTGCCCCAAGAGCAAAGAACAGGAGCATCCAACCCACAGGTCTCTTTGTAATCTGCTAAGTATTTTAGCTCGTTTTCTTCGTAAGTAATAGTCCGCCTGTCCTGCGTTTGAGCAGAAACAGGCGTATCTGGCCAAAGGCCTCATAAGTTAACTTAGCTTGTAGATTAGAAAAAATTTTCCGCCTGTCTTTCCCTAGAGCAAAAACAGGCGCATCCGGCTTAGTGCCTCAATAGCCTCTACTTATGAAACAGTGACCCTTTTCCGACTGTGCTAGAACAGTTAGAAAATTCTAGCCTTTTAGATTTCACTTTCAATTAAATCAAACGATTGCGAATGCTGCCTTAGCATTAGGTAGGGCCGCCTGATGTATTTGTAGAGCAATGTGCCACCCAAATGGGAGATGCTTCTCCTCGACGAATTCGCCCGAATGGACGTCGCCGGTTATCTGACTCATGTTGGAGCAGACGGTCATACTCATGTTGGAGCAGACTATGACCATTCGACCTCTATTTGTTTATTAATATCCGACCATTGGCCTCATTATGATTTTATCTGGCCTTAGGCCTTTAAATAATTAAGCAAATATTCGTTAAGTGTTGTCATAAATTTAAAGAATTTCGTAGGAACGACTGCTTTAAAGCAGTCGGCTTCTTCAGAGAGATTGGGGCGTCTGCTGTTGGGGAAGACGCTTTCCAAATACTTTGGTCGTCTGTATTTTGTACAGGCGACGCTAATAAAAAAGGCAAGTTGGGAAATGAAGGCATATTCTCATTAACAAAATTTGAGATGACAAAATTTGACGTATTTACATTCGTACTTAGAAATAGTACTTTTTCAAGTTGTCTACATTCCAAGTTCTAGGCAGCTGCCTGCTGTCTGGTTCTTCCAGGCGGTAAGTGCCGTCTCTTACTTCCTCATATATTCGGTAGGGGCCTTCCCAATTTGGGGTTAGCTTTCCCTGCTCATTCGCCCTACCGACTGCCTCCATTTTCCGTAGCACAAAGTACCCCACTTTGAGAGGACGCTTGTGTACTCTTTTGTTGTAAGCCCGTGTGATTCTCAGACGGTAAATCTCATGGCACAAGGCAACATTGCCCCTGCGCTCTGGAAGTGAGTCCAATGCCAGCTGCATGGCCTCCCAGTTTACTTATTCGTCATATAACATGACTCGAAGAGTCGGCTCATAGTGTTTAATGGGCAGGACAACTTCTGCACCATATACCATGAGGAATGGGGTTTCTCCAGTCGGCCCTTTAGCAGTCGTTCGGATGGACCAGAGGACGTGTGGTAATTCATCTGCCCAAAGGCCACCAGCCCGTTCAATTTTCTTTTTAATCCCGTCTGAGATTAGCTTGTTGAAGGCTTCGACCTGGCCGTTTGCTTGAGGCCGGCCGACTGATGCATAGAAGCTTGAGACCCCTTGGTCTCCCAGCCAAGTCTTGAGTTGAGGCTTCTCAAATTGAGGACCATTGTCAAAAACCATAGACATTGGCACCTCGAAACGAGTGATAATATTCCTCCAGATGAAGGAAATGACATCTTTTGTCTTGATGTTTTTGACCGCCTCCGCCTCTACCCACTTGGTAAAGTAATCCACAACTACCAATATGTAGCACTTGCCGCCTGGTGCTGCTGTGTAAGGCGCAAGTATGTCCATGCCCCAATATGTAGCGCTTGCCGCCTGGTGCTGCTGTGTAAGGCCCAAGTATGTCCATGCCCCAAGTAATTCCAATGGGGTCTTCATTAGATATACTTCTCTTTTCCATGAACTCCCAGAAAACCGACCGAGGCGTTTCACAGGAGGCGGATGATGCCAGTTTCGACAAAGCATCCGCCTGATTGTTTGAATATCTAGGCACTTGGGTTAGATGAAACTCCTCAAGTGTCCCGACTTCGTTTTTGACCGCCTACAAATATTTTATCATGGCCGGATGAGTGGCCTCGTACGTTCCATTGACCTGGAGTACGACCAGTTGAGAATCGGAGCAGGCGTCAATTTTCTTTGCCCCTGCCGCCTTGCAATACCGAATCATATTAGGCCTCATTGTTAGAGACCATGAACTTGAATCGCAATGCATATTCGTACTTATCTCCCTCAGGAGATTGACTGATAATCCCTGCACCGCAGCCGCTCGTAGTGGAGCTCCCGTCCACATACGCTTTCCAAACCTGGTCAGTATTATCCGGTGCAACTGGCCTTGTCATTTCAACAATAAATTCGGCGAATGCTTGCCCCTTTATTGCCTTCCTTGGTTCGTAAGTGATTTCTAATCCTTGCATTTCAATCGCCCATTTGAGCATTCGTCCAGAAGACTCCAAGGTTGTGAGTGGCCGCTTGATAGGTTGGTCAGTATAGACCTCTACCGCATGCGCCAAGAAGTAGAGTTTTAGCTTCTTGATGGCCATGTAAAGGGCAAGGCCAAAATTTTCAACCATGGGGTACCGAAGTTCCGCGTTCCTAAGAACATGGTTAATGAAATACACCGGGAGCTGGATGCCGTCTCTTTCAGCTAAGAGAACGTCACTGAGGGCATGATCAGAGACGGCTAAATACATGAATAGCTTCTCTTTGGGAAAAGGGCTAACAAGCCTCGGCAAAGAGTGCAGGTGAGTTTTCAGCTTTTGAAAGGCCGCCTCTGCATCGTCCCCCCATTCAAAGTTGGTCTTCTTTTTTATTGCCTGGAAAAAGTAGAGACACTTGTCACCTGATCGACTGAGGAATCTCCCCAAGGTCGCCAGGCAACCTGTTAACTTTTGCACTTCCTTCACAGTACGGGGCGACTGCATGTCGATTACCGCCTGTATTTTCTCAAGGTTGGCCTCTATTCCCCTTTGGTCAATAAAAAATCCGAGAAACTTCCCAGACTCAACACCAAAGACACACTTTTTTGGGTTTAGCATGACCTTGTGCCGCCTGAGTGTGGCGAATGTTTCTCGGAGATTAGCAAGATGATCCGCCTGTTGTTTGGATTTGACTATCATGTCGTCAATGTACGCCTCTACATTCCTTCCGATTTGATTAATGAAGACCGCATTAATCATTCGTTGGAAAGTAGCAGACGCATTCTTCAAACCGAACGGCATCACCGTATAACAGAACAACCCCTGATCAGTGACGAATGCCGTCTTTTCTTGATCTTTTTTCCATAGGGGGATCTGATGGAAACCTGAATAGGCGTCCATAAAACTCATCAAGGCATGTCCGACTGTTGAATCGACCAGACTGTCGATCTTAGGCAGTGGATAGCTATCTTTTGGACATGCCTTGTTGAGGTCTGTGTAATCAACACACATGCGCCAAGTTCCATTCGGCTTTTTTACTAACACAACGTTAGCTACAAACTCAGGGAAATTGCACGGCCGAATGAACTTGGCGTCCAACAGCTTTTTAACTTCGGCGGCTGCCGCCTGACTTCTTTCCTCGCCATGGTTTCTTTTCTTTTGCCGGATGGGCTTCTTTTTAAGATCCACGGCGAGTTTGTGGACAGCGAGATCCGGGCTGATGCCTGGCATCTCTTCCACTTCAAAGGCAAAGATGTCTTTGAATTCTCTCAACAGCTGGTGCAGGCTCTCACCCAGCTTAGCAAATGCAACCGTCCCCACCTTAACCGTCCGCTCTGGGCGACTGTCATCTAGAGAGATATCAATGTGTTCGCTAGCAGGCTGGGGACGGAGATCATCTGACCATTCTCCGGTCAGTGATTGCTATTGTTTTTCTTTTTTGACCACCACCAGCTGATCAGTCTTTCTTTTCTTTCCGGCTGGTGGGGCCGACTGTTCTTCCTCGACATCGTCGAGGTCGATTGTCTGCTTGCCCTGGCCGAATGCTGCGGCCGCGGGCTTGATGTCCGAGAGATAACACTCTCGAGCCGTCTTCTGGTCCCCATTGAGGGAACCGACTGTTCCATCATCCTTCTCATACTTGAGCAGCATGAGAGCAAGGATGATGACGGCCTTACACTCATTTAGAGTGGGTCGGCCGAAGATGAGGTTGTAAGCTATGAGCTCTTTAACCACTAGGAAACGGATGGTCATGTGTCGACCGTCTCCCCTGCTCCCCAGGCGGACAGGTAAGTCAATTCGTCCGACTGGGTGCACAAGTCCTCCCCCAAACCCAACAAGGGCGTGAGAGACCTCAATCATGCTATCCGATTTCTATTTGAGATTGGATAAGCATTTGAGGCTGATGAGGTCCGAGGAGCTTCCTGTGTCAATCAAAATTCGACCAACCAGCTGGTTGGCCACCTTACATTCAATGACCACAAGGTCATCATGCGGCCGATGGACTTTGCCTCTGTCCTGCTCGGTGATGACAACTTTAGGGAAGGTGGATGTGCCTGCCGCCTCTCCTTCTTCAACAGAGTTGACCATCTTTCTCAGATTGTGGTCTTTGGTGCCTCGAATGGTCGGGCCACCCCCGGCAAATCCGCTTGCTATGGTGTATACCGGATCTTCATCAGTTTCGGCACTCACAGCAGGCTGGGGAATATTTTTCTTAAACTGCCCCGGATTTGCCTTTGAAGTCACTTTGGACTTCACATAGGATTTCAGCTGTCCTTTGTCGGCCAGACGGTCGAGCAATCGCTTGAGACTGAAGCAGTCGTTCGTGTCATGGCCGACATCCTCATGGAAATGGAAATGCTTGTTTTTGTTCCGATTTTCAGCGGAACCTTTCATAGGGGTCGGCTTCTCAAGAGTCAGCCGATCCTTAATTTCCAAGAGGATGGAGCAGCAGTCCTTGTGGAACTCGTACCTTGGAACGTACGGTTTCCACTCTTTTTTCTTCTTCTGGGCCGGTTGATCAGAGTTATCAATGGCCCAGATTTGCTTTTTCTTTTTGCTCTCTTCTGGCTTAGGAGCCGGCTGAGCAGGCCGACTCTCCTTCTGTCGGTCGGACTTCTTAAGGTCCGACATCTTATTGGAGGAGCAGAGTTCGGTCGCCTGTATATAGGCTTCCGCCTGTCGTAAGGCTCCCTGCAAAGTGAAAATTTATTTGCGGACGAGTTCATACTTAAAAGTAGACCCGTCCTTCAGACCCTTAAAGAAGTCTGTGAAGGCGACCTCATCAGACATTCCATGAATCTGGATTCATACCAGATTGAACCGCCTGACATAGGAACGCAGGCCTTCTTTATCTCCCTGTTGTACATTGCCCAAATCAAGGCTTGTCTTTTTTGCAGGGATGTTCATAGAGAAGTTTGAAGCGAACAAGAACGCAAGCGTCTTGAAGCTATTAATACAACCATCCAGCAGATTGCAGAACCACTATTAGGCTATGCCCTTCAGGGTGGCTGGAAAACAACGACACCATGCAGCATCATCCAACCCCTGTAAATACATGAGGTGGGTGTATGCTAGCAGGTGGTCTTCTGGGTTGGAGGTCCCATCATAGGTTCCAACCAGAACATTTTTAACCTTGGCCGGCTGTTCGGCTTCGGTTATTTCCCTGGAGAAGGCAGAGGGTTGATCTCCAAGGTGTTGCAGCCTGAGCTTCCAGTCCATCGGCTGATAGCCGTATGCCGCTTGTCCTCCAAAGAGGGCAGGCTGCATGTAAGGTAAAGTCAGCGACTGGTACAATGGCGGAGCCATGTACTGGGCCGACTGGATCACATGAGGGCCAGAGTGAACCCGTGGGCTGCTTGTTGGGGTCTCATGTACAGACTAGGATTACCTCACAGAGGTATTCCGAAAGCTATTATGGTAGGTTGACGTTAAAGCCGACTCTGATAGCTGGGTTTTCTTCTACTCAATGTAATGTCGAGCATCAGAGAATGTTTTCTTGCTACCCTCCGGCTGTATGTGCCGGAACGGAGCCTGGTGAGGTCGAATTAGGGTCGAGCCTTCTCCGTAGGGGCAGGATGAGGAGTCGGCTGGCGGTCCCTGACCGACTTCTGTTTGCCAGTCTGGGCTGGCTTCTTGGCCGACTGCTCCTTTCTAGGAGTAGGCGACTTCTTGGAGGCGAGTTTTTTTATTTCACCCCTAAGACTGCTCAGGAGTTTTATGAGTTCATCTCGAGTGACGGGAGTCGATCCTGCCGCCTGGGAAGGATCACCCGTCCGCACCGAGGGCTTTTTTGGCTGACCAACAGTTTTGCTTGGCCCCACCTAATCAGTGTGACACTCCCGCTTTTTCCTACTGCGGATGCGTCTTGTGATGAGGGACCCGTTAGGATCCACATAGGTTTCGACGTCAGCGTCGTCCCCTGAGTCATGGTCCGTCTGGACCACTATGTCTTCTGGAGGCCGATTGGTCTCAGGATTCGGTACAGGGACTTGTGAAGCCATCTCAGAGGTACTCTCCCCACAGACGGCGCCAAATGTTTCAGGGGTTTTTGTCCCTTGGGAGAGTTACAACACTAAGACTGGATTTAGCAAAGGGCGCCTGTACTTGTAAAGCAAACGGACCGCCGGTTGGTCGGTGGTCCGCCTCCGAAGATTAAGTTAGTAAGTATTCGGAGTAAAACGTGCGGAAATAAAGTTATCTGCTCGGATTCCAAGCTCAGGTAAGGTGCTGTCTGTTTTCGGAAAACGACAACTTTGTAATAAATGTGAAAGTGACGTGTTGTCTCGTATTCAGTGTATTCCTCCCATAAATGTAGGAACTGTCCCTATTTATAGGGTCTTTTTGAAAAGTGTGCCCTCCCTAGGATCTGGTGACCTAGGGATTAGGTCACGCCGTAAAACGACGCCTCAAGGTTTGGGCCCTTGAAGGCCGCCATTCTAGAAGCAATGTCTAAGTGACAAGTGTCACTGAGCCCAAAAGGCTTTTGGGTATCTCTTAAGGTGACACGTGTCGCCCTCTTAATGGTCCATGCTGGATCATCAATCATCCCAGAACGGAGGAATGTCTGCCTACCACGTGTCACCATCTCAAAGGTCCAGGTGGCACCTCTACCAATGACACGTGGCGACTTCTGATTGGGCCACCTGGCCGGGTATAAAAATACCCAAATCAACCCCTTTAATGCTAACCAAGTAAACCATATACATTGACCGATTAAACTAAAGAACTAACTAAGTAACCCCTATAACACTAACTAAGTAACATCTGTAACACTAATCACTAATCCTTACATATGGCTAACCACATATAAAAATTCGTGATTACTGAAATTTATTATTTAACATTTTTTATTTTTAAATAAAGCTATACATAGTAATTTAAAGAAAGTAAATATTAAAGTAAAAAGCCGAGTTTGGCATAAGTGTAATGTAGGGTTGTAGAAGTAATAATGTACAACTAAAAAGAACGGTTGTCTACAACTATGATCTCTTTTTATTTTCTCTGAACATCTAGAGTAAGGTTTGTTGCATGTTAAGACTTAAGTAAGAGAACGTTTTAATTCAACTTAGTACATGTCTTTATGATACTCCCTCCATGTTTTATTTTAGTGTTACACTTTCCATTTCCGGCCGTGTTTTTTTAAGTGTTACACTTCCTTTTTTGGCAAAAAGCTACATTAAAATATTATGTCTCTCTCCTCTCATGGTCCCCACCTAAACCCACTACTATTTTTTTATTATATCTTTCCTCACACATTCATTATTTTTTAAGTATCTTTCTTTTACAATTTTTTAATACTCCAACTACCCTACATGCCTCTTATTTTATTTGAGTCAATAAAGTTGTTTAAATTATGTGCCGGTTAAATTGCAATACTTAAAAAAACACGGAGGGAGTATATATATATATATATATATATATATATATATATATATATATATATATATATATATATATATATTCCACTTGTACCACTTTTGTATCTGCCATTTGTATAGAAATATTGGTACGTTATAGAAATAAAATTCTAAACCAAAAATTTTATTAAAAAAAACTCTAAAATAATTTTTTAGGCTACTAAATCTATCTAAATTTTATTGAAAATAAAAAGATAAATAATTTTTTTTATCCTTATATATCTATCCAATTTTTTTTAATCTTTTTTTAAAAAATATATTCAAATAAATACTATGTGTTATACTGATAACTAATGGTCTCCTACGTGGTGTGACACTTGGCGAAAAATTACAATGTCAAGTGTCACTATCTCGTGGCCTTGCTAAAAGTTTAGCTTTATATATTATATATTGGTTATATATGATATGATGATATCTCTAAAAAAAGGAGGGTGTAAAACTAAACTAATAAAAAAGTATATTATCGACAACTCTCCATAGATACAAATATCTCGTGCGCTAAAACTAATATGACATCATGATCGACCACTCCAACAAATGAAAATGGATATTAATTTGCACAGTTCAATAGCTTAGCAATTTTACTTTATAACAAAAATGTAGAGTGCAATTATATTTTACATATTATTATTCATTGAATAATACTAGGGATGATAACGGGGCGAGATGCGGAGGATGGTACCTCCACACCCGTACCCGCCTAAAAATTTTATACTCATCCCCGCCACACCACCTAATCACCCATGGCGGGTCTAATACCCACACCCATACCTGCCCTGCCGGGTACATTGTAGGATCCATCATCCCCGCCCCACCACCTACTTGGATATCCATACCCACCCCAAACCTGCTGTCATAAATGATGTGTGATTTCATAAAAATTGCAATTATACAACACTAACGACTATTTTAACACTACAAAGTCCACCAAAAAATTACAAACTCGTTAATTAAATAGTTTCATATTTAGAAAAATTCACAAATCCAAGTCCATTAAATTATGCAAAGTTATAAAGTTCTAAACACATGAAAAATTAATCAGTCACTCCGGTTACTTTGGTATCACTGTCATCTTCTAGTTCCTCCAACCATTGATGATGCACTTCCTTCAACTCACCTAAAAAATTATATATAACTCATATTAGTAATTTTCATATGTTATACAATTAGAAAATATGATACGACAAATAATTACGTTTATAATTGGACCAAATCCAATGTTGAGTGCACATCAAAGCTTCTACTGTTTTCGGTAAAAGTCGACTACCATATGGATCAAGAACTCTTCCACTAGTACTAAAAGCAGATTTAGATAGGACTGTAGAAACGAGAATGGACATGATATCCCTTGATATTTGTTGAAGAATAGAATATGTGCTTGCATTTGTCTTCCACCAATTTAAAATATCAAAATCATCAACAAGAGGGACATTTTCATCACTTAAATTGATATGAAAAAACTAAGGAAACAAGAAAAAGGGGGAATATTCAAGTAACTACAACTTCAAAATCAACAAAACAAGATAAACCTATCTCTACAATCACCAAGATAAATGAAATAGAGAATTCTTAATCAAGCTAACACAAAGTAAAGCTAGGATTAAGGTGTAACCACAAAGATTACAAAGTAGCAATCACAAAGAAAACCAAATAATCACAAAGATTATAGTAGAGAGAGAAAGTCTCTTTGATTACAAAATCAAGCAAAAAGCTCATCAAAAGTTAAGTGCAAAACGTTCTAAAAAGGAACTTAAATAGTCCGTACAAAGCTGGCTGAAAACGGGAAAAGGTCCGGTCGAACAATGGGTAGGTTCGGTCAGACTACTGGGTAGGTTCGGTCGAACTTCCCCGCTCTTGGTTCGGTCGAACTTTTGGAGTTCGACCTCTCCTGCAAAAATGCTGAAATTTGGTTTGCTACTGTCGTGGAGGTTCGGTCGGACTCGCCTCGGTTCGTTCGAACTTCTCTGCTCCTCGCGACTACCTGGACAGCTCAACTTCAAATGTTCATTACTTCTTCGTTTCTTGCTCAAATTTGGCATGTGATGCCGTTGGAAAGCTCTTGAACTCTACTTTCACCTCCGAATTGAATCACCTTAAAATTCCTTGTAACAAAGGAGATATGGATGAATGAAGTAGTTGCATCACATATTGATAAGCTTCTTCCCTCTCATCCTTGTTCCCATTCTTTATCTTCAATCATCAATTGTAAAATGAAGACACAAGGATTACTTTTATTCACTTAAGTCACGTCATAAAGTAGAGAATTTATCCAAAAAGTAGATTGGAGCCATAAATGCCACTAAATGGATCATATAGTCACACAACTCGTAGTTTTCAATGATGCTCCCTGTAGGGAATAATTCAAGCCTTTAAAATCCCACTAGCTTGAACCCCACTGTGATCATACACTAAAGTACGATGGCGTCCAAAAGGGAAGAAGATAGAGCAAAAGAGTCGCCAACAAGTTTTTTAAGGAACTTGTAAACCGTTCACGAGGTGAAGGTTACACCCCTTAACGATCCAAGAGATCGTCAACTCCATAAGGTCATGAACCAAATAAGGGTTCGGGGATGATGGTACAAATCCAACCTAAAAGAGATTGAACCTGCCCTAATAATAGGCCTCTACTTTATTCTGCTCGTATTCATGTGCGCTTTTTAATTAACATGCAATCAATAGGTTAACCCTAAACCTGTTTAATCTGTGTTGGTTGAATATTAATGCACAAATAAATCTATTATTGGCGATCACTTGAATTATAATCACATTAACCCTAAACAAGATTATTAATTATCTCATTAAGCGTGATTACAAGTACCAATTCCCTTTAACATGCATAAAAGGCGTGATCAAGCAATAAAGAAATAAATATCAAGCAACATAATAATAATCAATAATCAATCATTAGAATAAACATGAATAATAATGATCATCATAAAAATAATAATAATATTCATAATCATCATAAATTATAACAATTATAATCATAATCATGTTCATGTTAATATTAAAGCATAATAAAAATAACAAGATCCTAGGCATGATACTAACAAGATTAATAACAAACCCTAGCATGTCACTAAGCAATAAAAATCAAATCTTTGACCCTAACATGATACTAACAATCATAAATATTAGGAAGAAAATAAAAGACATCATAACAATCATATTTAATATTAAAATTAACCTAGACATGATACTAGGAATCATAATAACAATATAAACATGATTTCTACATCATAATATCAATAAATCAATTAAAGTACTTACTTTGATGCCTCGTACCTCTTTCTAATAACAAAATACACACGTTAGTAATTTCAAGGAAAATAATAAACAACAATTAAATTAAATAATTGAAATAGAGATTTGGGACCAAACCCTCAGAAATTAAAACCTTTCACGTTTAGGGCGAAGGCAACTTCGAATATGGCTAGGTGTTTCTAGATCTTGTGAATGCGGAATTTTGTATGAGAAAGCAAAGTTTAAAAAAGAGAGAGATGAATGATTAAGAGAGAATTAAAGAATTGGTGTAAATCGATGAATGATAGATGTAGATGATGAATGAAAACGGAGTTTTTAATACGATATTTATAGAGAAAATCAGCCAAAAAAGATAAATTAACAAAACAGAGTCTGACGCTCAAGAAACAGAGCTGGCGCCAACCCTGGCTAGCTGGCGCCAGGCACCAGCACTAGCGTTAGGCACCAATGGCTAGCGCCAGGCGCCAAGCCTGGTTCCAGGCGCCAAGGCCTGGGTTTGGACGCCAAGCTCGATTTTAACGCGTTTTCGAAAATCCGATAAGTTTACCATACTGGAGGATAAAATAATATAATTTCTTCGAAAATGCTATTTGATTTAAATAAAACTTTGAAAAGTCAACAAAAGTCAACTTATCAATGCTAATTGAATTAGGAATGAAAAGAACCTTCTAGAAGATTCTAGAAGACTAAAACCATTCCTTATTGCATTAGGAATGATAAATCATATTAGGCCCTCCCCTAGATCATTGGGCCGCATATAAAGCTCAAACCAGGCCCATTTTAGTAAATTGGCCATAACTTCCTCAATATTCATCGGAATTGGGCTTATAATATATCATTGGAAAGGTCTTTGCAATCCCCATCCAACTACACCACCATTGGACCCATATCATGGACCAACCAAACTGGATTGGCTATTTTCTTAAAATAAAGTTTTCAAAAACAGAGAGAAAAGAAAAGAAATAAAACTTTCCGCAACACTAGACCTTTCCACACTTTCGTTTCATTCGATTATGATTCGACGCAAAAGGTACTCATCACTGGGTTTGGTTTTGGGGAGACACAAATGGGTGTCTACAGAAGCCCCCACTTTGACTGAGTTTGGAGAAACGCAAGTTTCGAAAACAAAAGTCAAAGTAGCGATAGGGACGAAGAATGATTCAGAACGTTCTGCGATTCAGAATCAATCTTGTAACGTCGATACCTGCAAAACTAGCGTTAGTTAAACAAATAAAAGAGTTAAGAAACGCGTATCTTCCACCGTCGAGCACACGTCTCTGAAAGTAACCGATTTTCTGCCGCTTTACTGTTTCGATGACCTCCTGCAAGCTAGAGAATGCCATCCCGCTTGAAAACCGCTACACCTATAACTGCTTCCAAATTAGAAGATTGCTTCGCCTGAAACTATCCTCTCCGCAATGATAATATTCCACATCCTAGGGAACATTATCGAAGATTATTTCTCTTGAAACAATCCTCATCCGCATTGACAATATTCCACATCCTAGGGAATACTATCTGTAGACACCTATTTGTGTCTCCCCAAAACCAAACCCAGTGATGAGTGCCTTTCACGTCGAATCATAATCGAATGAAACGAAAGTGTGGAAAGGTCTAGTGTTGCGGAAAGTTTTATTTCTTTTCTCTTCTCTCTGTTTTTGAAAACTTTATTTTGAGAAAACAGCCAATCCAGTTTGGTTGGTCCATGATATGGGTCCAATAGTGGTGTAGTTGGATGGGGCTTGCAAAGACCTTTCCAGCGATATATTATAAGCCCAATTCCGATGAATATTGAGGAAGTTATGGCCAATTTACTAAACTGGGCCTGGTTTGAGCTTTAAGTACGGCCCAATGATCTAGGGGAGGGCCTAATATGATTTATCATTCCTAATGCAATTAGGAATGGTTTTAGTCTTCTAGAACATTCTAGAAGGTTCTTATCATTCTTAATTCAATTAGGACTCTTCAGAGTTTTAATCAGATCAAATAGCATTTTCGACTGAAATTATATTATTTTATCTTCCAGTACGGTAAAATTATCAGATTTTCGAAAACGCGTTGAAATCCGAATTGGCGTCCATCCCCAGGCCTTGGCGCCTGGAACCAGGATTGGCGCCAGACGCCAGCATTGGCGCCTGGCGCTAGCCACTGGTCCTGGCGCCAATGAGCCAGGGCTGGCGCCAATGTGTTTTTGTGGTCTTCAGACTCTGTTTTGATAAATTATCTTTTTTTGGATGATTTTCTCTATAAATATCGTATCAAAAACTCCGTTTTCATTCATCAACAAGCATCAATTATCATCAATTACCATTCATTAATTCTCTTCATCTACAAACAATTCATCTCTTTTCATCAATTTTCAATAACATTAATTCTTTAGAATTCTTTTCTAACTTTGCTTTTTTTAATACAAAATTCCGCATTCGCAAGATCTAGAACACCTAGCCATATTCGAAGTTGCCTTCGCCCTAGATGTGAAAGGTTTTTAATTTTTGAGGGTTTGGTCCCAAATCTCTATTTCAATTATTTAATTTAATTGTTTTGATTATTATTTTCCTTGAAGTTATTAACGTGTGTATTTTGTTATTAGAAAGAGGTAAGAGGCATCAAAGTAAGTACTTTAATTGATTAATTGATTTATGATGTAGATATCATGTTTAGATTGTTGTTATGATATTCCTAGTATCATGTCTAGGGTATTTTTAATATTAAATATGATTGCTATGATGCCTCCTATTTTCTTCCTAATATTAATTCATGTTAGTATCATGTTAGGGTTAAAAATTTTATTTTTAATGCTTAGTGACATGCTAGGGTTTGTTATTAATCTTGTTAGTATCATGCCTAGGATCTTGCTATGCTTTAACATGATTATGATTATTATGATTATGATTGATATTATTATTATTATGATTATTATTCATGATATTGATTATTTATTTATTATATTGCTTGATATGTATCATATTTTATATTGTTATTGCTTGATCACCTTTTATTGCATGTTAAAGGGAATTTGGTATCTGCAATCACGCTTAATAAGATAATTAATAATCTTGTTGGGTTAATTGTGATTATAATTTCAAGTGATCGCCAATAATAGTTTATTTGTGCATTATATTCAACTAACATAGATTAAACAGGTTTAGGGTTAAACCTATTGATTGTATGTTAATCCGAAAGCGCACATGAATACGAGCAGAATAAAGTAGAGGCCTATTATTAGGGCAGGTTCAATCTCTTTTAGGTTGGATTTGTACAATCATCCCCGAACCCTTATTACCACATGACCTTATGGAGTTGACGATCTCTTGGATCGTTAAGGGGTGTAACCTTCACCTCGTGAATGGTTTACAAGTTCCTTAAAAACTTGTTGGCGACTCTTTTGCTCTATCTTCTTCCCTTTTGGACGCCACCGTATTTTAGTGTATGATCACAGTGAGGTTCAAGCTAGTGGGATTTTAAAGGCTTGAAACTATTCCCTACAGTTTTTAGCGACTCCACTGGGGAGGATTTCTATTTTAATTCCTGAATTTGTTTCGGCAATGATTTAGAATGAGTGGATGAGACTCGAAAATTTCTAAGTATTTCATATGCGTAATTTTGATTAACATTGTGTCATATGCATAAAAAGGTTCTCATTGGAAAGACCATCCGTAATGAGTCAAAAACGTAGGATTTTAAACGTAGGAAATTTGAGAAATGTCTTTCACAACTAGGACTGAAATAACACCGCGCGAAACTGGATGATTTTATTGAGTACAGAAAGCTGCTGAGGCATGTGGGAAGTAGCGTCAGGGGCCAGAGCTTGGCGCCAAACTTTTAGCCGTAGCGCCAGACGCCAGTATTGGCGCCAGGCGCTACAGTTAAAAGTTGGCGCCAGTCTCTGTTTGCTGGCGCCAATTTCCCCCAATACCGAGCCAGAAATATGCGTTCTAATTTCGACTGGTTTTTCGTATTGTTTGCTCGATCCTGCTTCCTGATTGAATTTTTTCTCACTTTTCTGAAACCCATATGTGTTCTACATATGGACATAAACCTTTGGGAATTCATGCTCTATCTACCCGATTGAACGCTCCTGGCAACAAAGGGTACATCTGAGAGGTTGAATTCACCAAACCATGGAAGTGAGTTTTTTCTAAAACTCGCGGTGTTCTATCCACACGCGTTAACCCTTCACGGTTAGGCTTCTATGCGGTGCATTTGAACAATTAACCATGGACCCTGTTTGACTAAACCATATCCCGAACTTTAGAGAACTAGAGCCATGGTTAGGTTGCAAACTCATTGCATCATATTGTGCCTACTTGACTAATTGTGCATTATTTGTTGTGCATACTCTATGTGATTTTTCCTAACCGTTTGTTTGACTTGTGTTAAGACTAATAAACTGATTAATGACTAAAGAACTTTGTTTAATTAATTAATTAAATAATTTGAGCTAATAAATAAACATAAAATCGAGTCATAGTTCCTTTAAGTCAACCCGGATTTCTATTCCCGTATACTGCACAAGCGTCAACTTGTTTTGGTCATAGCCGGAGTTCTAGGAAGAACTACGAGTCGTAAAACCTATGGATCTGTAGCCCCGAGTTTTATCTTTAATTTAGCGTTGGTTTCATCTAAATCAAAGTCAGAGATCAATAGTTATGACAAAAATACCACAGTCTGTCCAGTTTAATGCATATACGTGAAGTCTTAATTTAGTCTTTGCTTGAGTCTAGTCTAGCCACATGGTCATGACACGAGTCTTAACATGTCACCTACACTCACTAGTCTTAGCACACACTTTGAGTACACATCACCATGACCATGTCGTAGGTCCATGCATGAGTCGGTCTTTCCGTCATTTGAGTTGGGGGGTACATTCTATTCCTAATTCTTCATATCCCTCTATCTAAATCTTTCTTCACATTCTTCCATCTTTCTTCACCTCCTCCATCCATTGCATTTTGAATAAAGTTTGAGTCAAATAATTAACAATAAGTATCCCCAAATTCCTTTCCCACAGTACTTGGTCGAGGAGAGAAGGGCGATTAATCAAGGACAACCTCTTTATTCAAGTCTCGCTTTTTGATAAACCGATTCGTCAAAAGAGGAAGGCTAAGAAGATAATGGCAACTCAAGAAGAAGTCAATGAGCTTAGGAATCAATTGGTTATCATGACTGAGACACTGAAACTCCTCACACTTAAGGTCGATGATTCCGTGAAGCAACAACGGATGGACCTCATGCAAGAGAGTCTGAGCAAGTTATCTAGTGACTATAAATTTCAGGGCATGAGCTCGCAAGGGGTCTCGCTGGATAAAGAACTTCTTCCGCATAAGTTCAATACCAACGACATCCCAAAATTCAAGGCAACAGATAATCCTTACTTCCATCTAAAAGCTTTCGAAACTATAATGACCATTAAGATCAGAGTATCGATAAGAAGGTGTTCCCCTCTCCGTTCCCACTATCTCTTGAAACCGTTTGCCAACAATGGTTCTTCTCCCTTGACAAGGAGAAAACCTCTACTTGGGAATCGATAGTAAACGCTTTCGTTGATAGGTATAAGTGCAATATCCAAGTTGAAACCGATCATAGACAACTTGAGATGCTAAGACAAAAAGAAAATGAAGGCTTTACTTCTTTCTTTAATAAGTGGAGGGAAACTTCCGCTAAGATGATTGAAGTCCCCACTGAAAAGGAATCTGTGAGGATGTTTTTCAAGAATCTCCAAGAAAAGTATTCGAAGCACCTAAAATATCAACACAATTTGAATACTTTCAAGGCCGTTTATGACATCGGAATTGAAATCGAAGATGACCTTGAAAAGCAAAAAGCTACTAATAATAGTAACCACGGTGGCTGGAAAGGAAAGAAGAACGACAATCCTTCTTCTTCCGAAAACGCCCACTCTAGTAACAATATTAGTACCTTTGATCTCAGTGAAGTTTTAGCCATGGATAACCAAGGATCTAAGAAGCAACTAAGGAAAGACTTCACCCCCATTGGGATGAGCTACGATACTGCCTTCGATCGACTCCATGCCAAAGGACTCATTACTCCCATTGGACCTATTCAAGATCCCGCACCTGAAAAGAGATTGCCTAGTTGGAATCCAGACGAACACTGCAGGTATCATCAAGGTAGGGGTCATACTACTGAGAGCTGTTGGAAGCTAAAGGAGGCTATCCAACATTTGATTGAAAATAACAAGCTTCCCATGCCTCCAGTTAACAAGAAGAGCGTGTGATGATAAAGGAAACAACACAAGACAAGAGGCGAGCTTCAACGACAAGATTTTATGACCTCTTTTTCTATTTCTTTTTCATTTTACCCCTTCCCCAATAAGTCTAGCATAGGCACCTTTTCTTTTCCTTTAGATTAATTTTGTAGATTTTTCCTTTTTCCCTTTTTTAATAAAATGAGCATTTAATTCCTTATATATGATCATTTCATTATATTGCATAAAAAAAAAAAAAAATTTTCGAATTAAGCACAAGGTATACTAATGATTTGAGGCACCCCTTGTAGCCACATCATATCTCCTTTCGCCTTTCTAAATTTACAAATCCTTTCTTCATAAACCACTTTGAGCCTTGTCTAATGATAGACCTTTATTTTTTCAACCTGCATCTACCTAACTTTGGGATGGGATGGTGTACAACTTATGCAATTTTCAAAGAACAAAGCTTGAGTGATTTCAGAAAATCAAAATAGCAAAAAATTAAAAATAGCAAAAAAAATGAAAAAAATTGTACAAAAGGGTAAGTGTTCCAATGTATTTGATATGAAAGTATCTTCGATAAGAACACGTCTCAGATTGCGTCTCTTATCGAGTGCTCGGTACCGTGCCTGAGAAACATGAATGCCAAGTGAATGATAGACCGCATGATCGAGATTGCTCACACTTATAAAAATGAAAAAAAATGCTAAAGCAAAAGATAAAAGAGAGCTAAACAAGAGTAGAAAACCTCAAGCATAAAAATACAAAGGTATACACACACTTGTGCGAGGTTCGGCTAGAGCTACGTTCGGCCTGATTCCTAACGGATACGTAGGCAATCTCACATTGAGGTGCGACCGTCATAAAAATGCATTCATATTCACATTCACATACTTACACCATGATCATATCAAGGGATCTCCAATGCTCATCCCTATTCATTTAGAGCTAGACTTGGGGGCTTGATCCCTACATTATTAGCTTACCTAGCCTAAGAGTCACCACCATTTGACTCTTTTTAATGATATATTTTCCACATACTTAGCTCTTGCGGCCTAACTTTAGTGTCACTATCACACACATCACAAATACATGACCGAATACATTTCCCTTAGGAACCCTTTGTCATGAAATCTTAACGCTGAAGCATGCTTCGTCAACATCACTCATCAATCGTAATCATCATTGCATCACGAAGTATGAAGTGCTTAGCCTCCGTGCCTAAGTTACCCAAATACTTTCATCATGGAGTCAACAGTTGAGATAGCCTAGGATGGATTAATCCTTGAATCTTGAGAGATAGTATCAAACAACATTTGACCAAGCTCATTCAACATGCATCTTCAAACTTTTGATTTTCTTTTTCACGTCTTTCTTTTTCAGGAGAAAGTCGGTACCCTCCACAAAATGACGGAAAATTTTTGTTTTTTCGCACGATCACATTACAATGCACACACGAGTCATGTACACATTGAGTTATGTCGTGTCATATCACTTTGATTTGAGTCTAACACATGTGTCATTACACTTCGAGTCGAGTCAACCTCGAGTCAGTCATATCGAGTCAAGTTTATGCCTTGAGTTGTGTTAAGTCAATGAATCAAGCAACGTTAAGCCTTAGGTCAACCCTAAGATAATTAAAAAGATTAGCAAAGTTCTATAGTCAAAATAAACACAGGTGCAGCAGAACAGGGAGGACCCTATCACAGCATTCGACGACAGAATCAATTCTTGGCTCTAGAGATATCTCAGCAACAACAGAGCTCGAAGCATCTCAGAAAGGTGATTTCGACTTCATACAGCAATTTCGGGTTCCTTGGTACGCCAGTTAGCCCCTATAAGAAATTTGACATGATTAAGTAGTCAGTTGGATTACAATTGCAATAAGTGATCGACCTGATAAAAGATCGTCTCACTTAGCTTAAAGCGTCTAGGCATTGGCTCAAAAGCAGAAAAGGCACCGACGTATAGGTTCAAAGCAACGAACGCGCCGACGTACAGGCATAGCGGAAGCAAAGTTCGAGCGAGCTTTAAAGATCGACAAGTGTTGGTCTTCGGTAATTTTCTTTGGAATATTATCGCAACAACTGAGGATGACTTCAAGTAAAGTTATTTTCGACGGCATTCGCTAAGATTGTGGAGGTTGTCACCCAAGATTTGAGAAGATAGCACGAGATGGGCGGTCTTCGACGGCATTCGCTAAGATTGTGGAGGTTGTCACCCAAGATTTGAGAAGATAGCACGAGATGGGCAGTCTTCGACGACTTTTGCTATGATTGGAAAGGTTGTCACTATGATTCAAGAAAAGGCTCAAGATGTAGCAACATTGATCGACGACGTTCCCTAGATTGCGGAAGATTGTCAAAACAAACAGCAAGATGGCGTTCCATAGATTGTGGAAAGTTGTCACAAACAACTGAAGGTAATTTCAGGGCGAAATTGTCTTCGATCATAATTCCTGAGGCATGGAAGATGATCATAATGCGGATGAGAATTATTTCTAAAGAAATAATTTTCAATGATATTCCCTTGGACGTGGAATATTATCACAGCGGAGGATAGTTTCAGGTGAAGCAATCTTCTAAGTGGAAGCAGTTACAAGGCGTAGCGGTTTTCAGGCGGGATGGCATTCTCTAGCTTGTAGGAGGTCATCAAAACAACAGCAGCAATAAATCGGTTACTTTCAGAGACGTGTGCTCGACGGTGCAAGATACGCGTTTCTTAACTCTTTTATCTGTTTAACTAATGCTAGTTTTGCAGGTATCGGCGTTACAAGATTGATTTAGGATTGCAGAACGTTCTGAATCATTCTCCGTCCCTATCGATACTTTGACTTTTGTTTTCGAAACTTGCGTTTCTCCAAACTCAGTCAAAGTGGAGGCTTCTGTAGACACCTATTTGTGTCTCCCCAAAACCAAACCCAGTGATGAGTGCCTTTCACGTCGAATCATAATCGAATGAAACGAAGTGTGGAAAGGTCTAGTGTTGCGGAAAGTTTTATTTCTTTTCTCTTCTCTCTGTTTTTGAAAACTTTATTTTGAGAAAACAGCCAATCCAGTTTGGTTGGTCCATGATATGGGTCCAATAGTGGTGTAGTTGGATGGGGCTTGCAAAGACCTTTCCAGCGATATATTATAAGCCCAATTCCGATGAATATTGAGGAAGTTATGGCCAATTTACTAAACTGGGCCTGGTTTGAGCTTTAAGTACGGCCCAATGATCTAGGGGAGGGCCTAATATGATTTATCATTCCTAATGCAATTAGGAATGGTTTTAGTCTTCTAGAACATTCTAGAAGGTTCTTATCATTCTTAATTCAATTAGGACTCTTCAGAGTTTTAATCAGATCAAATAGCATTTTCGACTGAAATTATATTATTTTATCTTCCAGTACGGTAAAATTATCAGATTTTCGAAAACGCGTTGAAATCCGAATTGGCGTCCATCCCCAGGCCTTGGCGCCTGGAACCAGGATTGGCGCCAGACGCCAGCATTGGCGCCTGGCGCTAGCCACTGGTCCTGGCGCCAATGAGCCAGGGCTGGCGCCAATGTGTTTTTGTGGTCTTCAGACTCTGTTTTGATAAATTATCTTTTTTTGGATGATTTTCTCTATAAATATCGTATCAAAAACTCCGTTTTCATTCATCAACAAGCATCAATTATCATCAATTACCATTCATTAATTCTCTTCATCTACAAACAATTCATCTCTTTTCATCAATTTTCAATAACATTAATTCTTTAGAATTCTTTTCTAACTTTGCTTTTTTTAATACAAAATTCCGCATTCGCAAGATCTAGAACACCTAGCCATATTCGAAGTTGCCTTCGCCCTAGATGTGAAAGGTTTTTAATTTTTGAGGGTTTGGTCCCAAATCTCTATTTCAATTATTTAATTTAATTGTTTTGATTATTATTTTCCTTGAAGTTATTAACGTGTGTATTTTGTTATTAGAAAGAGGTACGAGGCATCAAAGTAAGTACTTTAATTGATTAATTGATTTATGATGTAGATATCATGTTTAGATTGTTGTTATGATATTCCTAGTATCATGTCTAGGGTATTTTTAATATTAAATATGATTGCTATGATGCCTCCTATTTTCTTCCTAATATTAATTCATGTTAGTATCATGTTAGGGTTAAAAATTTTATTTTTAATGCTTAGTGACATGCTAGGGTTTGTTATTAATCTTGTTAGTATCATGCCTAGGATCTTGCTATGCTTTAACATGATTATGATTATTATGATTATGATTGATATTATTATTATTATGATTATTATTCATGATATTGATTATTTATTTATTATGTTGCTTGATATGTATCATATTTTATATTGTTATTGCTTGATCACCTTTTATTGCATGTTAAAGGGAATTTGGTATTTGCAATCACGCTTAATGGATTGAGGGTTTTGTTCTAGAGAGAGAAACTCTAGCTTCTCTTTAGCCCTTTGAAGAAGGGTCCTGGTGGTTGCCTTCATCGGATTCTTTCTTCAAAGGGTTAGATTGAGAAGCTTGTTTCTTGTTCTTCAATGTCAAAATACAAACCCTAAGGGCTTTTGGATCTTAGGTCTGTTTTTCGACCTTCATTCAAGGTTGAAGAAGTGGCGGCTGTTTTGGTCGGGTTGTGCTTAAAGGTTTAATTTTTCTCTTGCTGGGTTGTTTCTGGGTTTTTTGGTTTTGATTTCTAAATCAAACAAAGCTACTGGACGGTGCTGCGAAGTTTTTTTAGTTCCTTCTTCGATTTTCTGGGTTCTTTGCTCGAGATTGAAGAAGGGTCTAAGTTCGGTGTTCTGGTGGTTGTTCTTGTTGGCGCGGCGGCTGGGCGGTGTTTCATGCTGTTCTTTCCCAGCAGGCGGATTGTGTTTGAAAGTGGCGATTTTTTACTTTGCTAGGCTGATTCCGGTTGGCTGCTGGGCGGTGGTTTGAGTGGTATCTTTTTCCCAGTAGCTGGAGTTCGCTGGAAGCTCATTCGTGAGGCTGATTCTGGGTGTTTGGGGCTAATTTGAACCCTCGATTTTCTGGGTTCTTGCTCAACGAATGTTGTTGATTTTTGGACTAGTTCACCGGTGGCTAGGTCTGGTCTTTGTTGCTGGTGACGGGTCCAGTTCAGTGGTTGTCTTCAACCCTTGACTGGTGTTTGTCGACGGGGCTATGCTCTATTCTTTTTCGGTTGCTGGGCATCGCTGAAATGGGTGTTTATTTGACTGATTCAAGGCTGTTGGGGCTGCGATTCAGCCCTTGATTTTCTGTGTTTTGGTTTGTTTGCGGGTGGCTGGGTTTCCTACCTGGCTGGCGTGGTATTGCTAGGGGCTGCTATGTTTCCTGGGTTCTCTTTTTCGGGTTGGAGGGTGAACTCGAGGGTTGGTGGCAGCCTTCTTGAATTGCATATTTGTAGAGGTTGAGGTATTTCCTATTGTTCTCCATCTGTAAAAAGGAAGGTTGACTTTGTTTTCTACTTCCTTTTTTGTTATCTTTGTGTATTTTGGGAATGCTTCTTTGGTTGTAACTACTATCTAGGCATATTGTATTGCCTTTTCAGCTTAAGCTTCCTAGTGATTAGTATTGTTGGGTGATGGTCCATGGTAGCGATTCTTTGTCCTGGTTTATATTGTATGCTTGCCATGCCGTTGTCCTAGAAAACTAGTTTCTAGGTTATTATTTAGCTGTGATTTTATGATTATGCTTATTGATGGTGGATAGTTGCTGGAGGTTGGTTGTCATAGTTGAGTTTTGGTATTAGCTTGCTTGGTGTGGAGTGGGATGAGACCCTATTTTTATTGCTGTCCTAGCATGAGGTGCTAGCTGATGGCCTGTGTTGTATGTTGGGTGATTTTCCTATTGCTACCATGTTTCTTGCTTCTGCCTGGGCTCCTTTTCATGCCTCTTTCATTGTGGTAGTTGTTGCTCTTTTTTCTGTCTTGACATCCTATGCTTCATGCTTTGCTTGAGCCTCCTTGTGATTGTTTTGCTGGCTGATGGTTCATGGCTGCGATCCTTTGTCCTGGGCTATACTTCATGTATGCTATTGTTCTGTCCTAGCGGACTGTTTATGGGGTTGTTATCAAGCGGATTTTATGATGATGCAGGTGGAAATTGTTCCTTTGTTTTATTTGGTGGAGGTTGGTTGTATGGTTGAGTCTTGGTCATTTTAGCTTGCCTGGTGTTTGGTGGGTGAGGCCCATTTTTAGTGTTATCTCCTAGCATGAGGTGCTAGTTGATGGCTTGGATTGTATGGTGGGTAGTATCCCTCTCTCTACCTTGGTTTTGCTTTGTCCGGGCTTCTTCCCTGCCTCTCCTGCTCTGGTGGATGTTGTTCTATATCTATCTATGCATCTTTTGGTATTTTGTTGTACTTGAGCCTCCTTGTGTCTGTGTTGCTGGCTGATAGTTCATGGCTACGATCCTTTGTTCTGGTTTGTACTGCATGTATGCTATAGTTCTGTCCTGGCAGGGTGTCTACAGGGTTGGTATCAAGTTATGTTGATGCTATTGGATAGTATCTGCTTTGTTATTGCTTTGGTGTAGTGGAGGTTGGTCATCATGGGTGAATCTTGGTTTCTCTAGCTTGCTTGGTGTGTAGTGGGTTGAGGCCCTATTTTTTTAGTGTTGTTCTCTAGCATGAGGTGCTAATTGATAACCGGGATTGTATGGTGGGTGGTGTTCCTATTACTTCCTTGCTTGCTGCTTTTACCAGGTCTTCTTCTTATGCCTCCTCTATTATGGTAATGTTGCTTTACCATTGTCGTGGCATCTTATGTTTCTTTATTCTGCTTGAGCCTCCTTATGGTTGTGCTGCTGGATGATGGTTCATGGCTGCGATCTTTTGCTCTAGTTTGTACTGCATGTATGCTATTGTTTAATCCTGGCAGGCTGATTATGGGGTTGTTATCAAGCTATTCTTTATGGTGATGCTGGTGGTGGTGTGTTTTTCTGTTGTTGTCTTGGCATGGTGGAAGTTGGTTGTCATGGGTGAGTCTTGGATATTTAGCTTGCTTGGTGGGTAGTAGGTTGAGGCCTTATTTTTCGTGCTGTCTTCTAGCATGAGGTGCTAGTTGAGGGCCTGGATTGTATGGTGGGTGGTATTCCTATTGCTACCTTGTTTGCTGTTTCTCCCAGGACTCCTTCTCTTCCCTCTTCCATTGTGATAGCTGTTGATCTACCTTTGTCGTAGCATCGTATTCTCTGTCTTGCTTGAGCCTCCTTATGTTTGTGCTGCTGGATGATGGTTCATGGCTGCGATCTTTTATCCTGGTTTGTACTGCATGCATGCTGTTGTTCTGTCCTGGCAGGCTGACTGTGGTGTTGTTATCAAGCTGTTTTATGATGATGCTGGCGGATGGTGTATGCTTTCAAGCTAAGCTGATGCTTCTTTATATTTACCTTATTTGATATCTTTGGATGTATGGGTTGTTACCCACTTTTGGTTGTAGCTTTGGTTTTCTCTCCCTTTGGGAGTTAGAGGTTCTGTAGTTGTTATCTTTGTTTTGCCTTCGGGCTTTATTTTTGTTGCTTCTTTGGCCCAGAGGGCATGTACTGCACTTTCATTTCTTGTAGTTGCTACTTTTATGGGTAGTAACTCTTTACTTTTGGTAATAAAATTCTTTACTTACCAAAAAAAAAAAAAAAAATCACGCTTAATAAGATAATTAATAATCTTGTTGGGTTAATTGTGATTATAATTTCAAGTGATCGCCAATAATAGTTTATTTGTGCATTATATTCAACCAACATAGATTAAACAGGTTTAGGGTTAAACCTATTGATTGTATGTTAATCAGAAAGCGCAGATGAATACGAGCAGAATAAAGTAGAGGCCTATTATTAGGGCAGGTTCAATCTCTTTTAGGTTGGATTTGTACCATCATCCCCGAACCCTTATTTGGTTCATGACCTTATGGAGTTGACGATCTCTTGGATCGTTAAGGGGTGTAACCTTCACCTCGTGAATGGTTTACAAGTTCCTTAAAAACTTGTTGGCGACTCTTTTGCTTTATCTTCTTCCCTTTTGGACGCCACCGTATTTTAGTGTATGATCACAGTGGGGTTCAAGCTAGTGGGATTTTAAAGGCTTGAAACTATTCCCTACACTATCGAAGATTATTTCGCTTGAAATAATCCTCAGTTGTTCGTGACAACTCACCGCAAGCTAGGGAACGCTGTCAAAGATATCTTCTCTTGAAGCCATCCTCATTTGATGCGATAATTTTCCCAAAGGAAATTACCGAAGATCCACGCCTGTTGATCTTTAAAAGTTTGCCTGAACTTTGCTTCCGCTATGCCTGTACGTCGGCGCTCTTGTTCCTTTGAACCTGTATGTCGGTGCTCTTTGCTCTTGAACCTATATGTCGGTGCCTTTTGCTAATGAGCCAATGCATAGGCGCTTTAAGCTAAGTGAGACGATCTCTTATCAGGTCGATCACTTTATGTAATCAAGCCGATTACTAAATCATGTCAAATTGCTTAGAGGGGCTAACTGGCGTACCAAGGAACCCAAAATATGTTACAGAAGGCTAGCACAACCTCATCAGGTGGCTGGATGCTTTGGCGTCGCTGAAAAACCATCAACGCCAGCTTTTTGGCGTTAGCGCCAGGCGCTGATGTTGGCGCCAGGCGCCAAGCCCAACTTGTGACGCCAATGCATAGGGACTGGCGCCAGCACGGGAATCTCTTTAAATTCCCATTTTCTCTTCATTTCGCTGCTCTGTTCGTCGCGAAACTGCTCGAGGAAACCCGAAAGCTTCAATTGCTCATTGCTTGCTCGTTTTTCAACCGAATTCGCTTAAATTTGTTGCAAATCAAAGCTCTTCTCATCTATTTTCCCGATCTATGTAAGTTTTCCTCAAACTCACATTAGTTTTTATGAATTCTTAGCATGTTTATTCACGAATTTCATGAAAATTCGAATTTTATAATGCTCAATTTGCTTTGTTTGTCAAGTTTTATGCCATGAAATTGCTTGATTATGTTTGTATATTGCCTTGGGAGTAATTTGAGACTTGTTTGACTCAATTTGGTGAAGAAATGAGCAATTTGCCATTAATGGATCTCTTAAGGCCGTGAAGAACAATGTGACTCGTTCTTGATGTTTTTGCTAGCAATTCTTGTTCAATTTGTCACAATAATCACTATAGTGTTGCAAGAAATTGTTTGATTGCTTGAAAAAATGCTGTCATGCTCAATTTTAATTTGTGCTCTGTTTTAGTACTACGTACTCTATTTTTGCGAACATAGTATCATGCAGCTAGGCGAACCTTAGATACTATAGAACCTTAATTCATGATGATTCTGCACAATGTAGCATGGCTAGACAACGAGGTTCGGGTTCACGGTCCCGAAACACTAGACGGGAGCATGAGCCCGTGGAGGACGACACCACGCCGTCCACTTCGCTTGGTCGGCTTCCGGAGTAGGATGAGCGGACCTTGTTCTTCGCCCCTGTCCACCACATTTTTGAGAGGGTGAGACGGGGTACCGAGCCCGGGAGGACACGGCATCACGGCTCTGGCTGTGACGGTTTAGGCGATTTGTACAGGATGCACATCGCCAGGGATCTTGAGACGAGGCTCCTATGGGAGTCTTGCGGGCTAGCTACTTTGTTTGAGACCTCCGAGGCTATAGTCGCCTCCAGCGGGGGTCACCACATAGTGCGTGCTTTGGTGGAGTTCTTCTGGGACACCACCAACACCTTTCATTTCCCTTGGGGCGAGATGATGATCACCCCTACGGACTTCAGTCTCATCACAGGACTGGAGTTCACTTCTGTGTCACTGCCGTTTGACGGTGGGATCGACGTCTTCTCTTTAGAGGTCGAGGAGCTGTTGGGGCTGATCGCTATTCGGGCCCGAGCTGAGGTCGAGACGACTCAGTTCAGTGCTAGAGGGATTCGCCGCTCGACGTTGGCAGTGGCTCTTGATGACGATGCGACCACCCGAGAGCAGTGGGTGCGCATCTTTGTGCTGATGTTGTTGTCAGGGACATTCTCCCCTAACAAGGGTAGTAGGGCATTGCTTTACTATCTTCCTGCTGTCTGTGATCTCCAGCGGATCGGGACTTATGACTAGGCCAGCTTGGCCTATGCTGACTTCGTTCGTGCGCTGAGGGACTCGTGTCGTCACCGGTCCTTTAGGACGAACGTCGCTTTGTCTGCTTTCTGGAAGGTCGTAGAGGTAAACATCATTCCCTATAATGTTTAGCCCTACATATTAGTTAGCATTTATTCACACTTTCAACTCTTTGTAGATCTGGTTCTATGAGTACTTTCCTTCCGTTGCGCCGGCGAGACCATCGCCGAGGGGATTTCCGGTGAGCGCCTCTTGGGGCGGCCACCATGTGGACATGTCTACTGCACGTGTCCGGAGTTGGATCGTCTCGGTACGACTTTTAGTGTTTATCTTGCTTTTCCGCGGTGCTTTAGATATATGCTTGCCTGATTGATGCTTTCTATAGGGACCTGAGGTGGTATACCGACCGTGGGGCGGTTGGACAGTCCTTGGATTAGCCGCACAGTACTCTGCTGAGCGTCGCTATTTTCTGGGGACTTATGGAGCGGTCGCGTACTTAGGAGAGAGGGTCGCTAGACAGCACTCTTCTGATGTTTTCGTCGTTCCTGCCGCTCCACCACGTCATATGTTCGACGAGGCACGGTTGTCGAGCATGTCTGAGGGAGCTGGTACCCCTTGGCTGTCCCATGTGATCCTCGGGCGGTGTTATGCTGAGGAGCTACTACCTTTGTTAGCTCCAGCCCCTGTACCGGCTGAGGATGTGAGGGTAAGATTCTTAGCTTTATTTTTCACTACGTGGCCCCCAAGTAATGCTTTACTGATTTTTCTGCTTTATCAGGATGGTACTGCTGAGTTCGTGCCACCCCGTATGTCTATCCACTACCAGGGGATGTACGGGCCGATCAAGGAGATGATTTCTCCGGCTCCCGAGGGCGAGCGCTTCGTAGAGCGGTCGATTCCTCGCCACCAGACTCGAGTAAGCCTAGTTTTAATTTAGAATTTTGTGTTCATTTATCATGCATTTTCACTGACTTATTTTTCTTACAGTTTTCACGCAAGGTGGTTTCGGCTATGGCACGATGCATAGATGCCTTCCGGAGCCAGCTCGTCCGGATGAGGAACGCGGCCACCTGTCGTCGGGATGATGTCGTCCGAGAGGTAGTCTTTCTTTACTCATTATTTTTGCATTGCTTCTTCAATTTTACTTTGTTTCTGATTTAATTCTTTTTGCAGGGCCAGGCTATCGCTTCTCACACCCGCACGAGACCTGAGGGGCGGAGAGATCCGGCGAGGTCTAGCTCGAGACGTCGTCGTATCGTTAGGGGGTAGAGGCGGTCGCTCTGAGGATGCTCGAGCCGACGTTGCTGAGGGCTCGGGATCTTCTTCTGAGGGTGCTCCTGCTGCACCGGTAGGAGAGGCTACCTCGGCTTTCAGAGGTGGTGGGATGTACGAGGTCGGCTCGTCATCGCAAAAGCCTCCGCGGCCTCAGTCTCAGGTTGATCCTGGCTGAAGTGGTCCTATCTTGAGTCTTCCTCCTCCCACGGAGACTGGAGCTGGTGTTGACGCTGGAGCCGGTGGAGTGGTGACTCCTCGTACGGCACAATTTTATGGTATGATGGGCCTACGTCCTCTGGCGCCGTAGTTTGTTCCTGTATATATATATTTTATTTTGACTTTTTTATAGAACTTTGCCTTTGATTCATCATTTAGACACACATTTTGTATTTTTATGTTTATTATGAATTTATTATGAGTTTATTTGATTTATGTGTATGTTTGTGTGTGCAAGAAAAGTGTGTCAACAATTTTGCGCAAAAATTCCGTCATTTTTATTATTGATGGAGGGTATTATCCGACTCTCTCCCCCTAAAAGAAAAAATAAAAAGGAAAAGAAACGAATAAAAAAGTTGGTTTTTTGGAGTTTAAAATAAAGTCCAAAAAGAATAATATAAATTAAAAATAATAGCTATATTTAATTAATTAAGAAAAAAGGATAGAAAAGATGTTTAGGAAAATTAAACGGAGCCATAAAGTCATTAACCGACTCGAGTTTAATATTAAAAACGCAAGCTGAGCACGCGCGGCTGTCTTGGTGACTTGGCGCCAGCTGGCGCCACACTATGGCGCGTGGCGCCAGGCGCTACACTTAGCGTGTGGCGCCAAGCTCTGGCGGTTGGCGCCAATCTCGGGGGTTTGACGCCAATTGACGCTGACTCCGTGTTTCATTCTGATTAAAACTCTTCGCAATTTGTGCATAAATAGCCCCCTGCCCAGCCGATTCTTCTTATAATTCCAGCGAATAAAATTATTCTCTTCTTTAGAAAAAATAATAATCATGTATTTAGCCACTAAAACCGTCACCCAATACACTCATGAATGATGTCGATCTCTTAATGCTAGAGACAGAAAAAGAATTAGATTTATTTCACTTGGGGGGAATTTATGGCATCAAAGGGGTAGATCTAGACCTAGACTTCATACATACCGCTTTAGAATTTTGGAATGTTGATACACATTGTTTCAGAATAGGGTATGATGAGATTAGCCCTTTGCCAGAGGAATTTGGTGCTATCTTAGGCTTCCCTGCAATAGACCTCGTAGTAATCCCTAGAGTAGATGCATACTATTATAAGGATTTTGAGCGCTTCTTTAATTTAAAGGAAAGGGATTTATCAAAAATAGTAGATGGCAATATGGTTAATTTGAAAGAATTTGCACGCTATTATTTTGATAAACCTCTTTCTGAATCTTTTCATATATATAGAAGAAGGGCGTTCTTATTTTGCATGCTTCATCAATTTTTTCTTAGTAGTGGTAAAAATAATGAGGGTCAATCAATTATCACCACTGTACTAGAACAAATTGAATCAGGGAGGAATCCAATGCCATTAATAGTTGGAGAGACCATGATTAGTCTCGATGAATTGAAAAGGGACCCCAAAGCGCCTTTTCGCGGTTCTCCAATTTTATTACAGGTAGAAAAATAATATTTTTAATTACAAAAATCAAAAAATATATTTTTGTATTGTAATAATAATTTATTTGCATTCAATTTTTTTACAGATGTGGCTAATGGAGAGGCTAGGATTAATTAGCCCTCCGGATGACATTGAAAAATATACTCCCAATTGCTTCGTGAGAAGGAAGAAGCGCATCCCTAAAATTGGGCATCATGGGTGGAGAAAAGTATTTGAATCACGTGATTTTGCTATCAAGTGGGTCATCCCATGGTGGAAAATAGAAAGGATGGTTGGTGTTAACAAGCAACCTTTCCGCCGTCTTCCAAGCTTGTCTAGTGTAACCTATTATTATCCCTGCAGGGTGAAAAGACAATACGGCTTGCTTCAGAATATTCCTTCCGGGGATCTTCGTCCTCCCTATGAGTACCCTGTATCTCAAGAAGTAGATAGATTTGATGCTTATTGGAGCGGTAGACCTTTATGGGAAGTGATTACCCAAAAGGTTCCTCCTTCTTTGCCTAATGATGTGAAGAAGTGGTTGCTGAAGAAATCTTCGATTGATCAGGGTAGAATCGATGTGAAGAATCGTCTAGAAGACAGGGTGACTCATGCCAAAGAACGCTTAGGTGCAAGAGTAGAATTCAAAACACCTACAATGCCTAGGAAGAAAAATACTACCAAAGACAAAGGAAAAAGGAAAGCTAACACCACAGACAAAAAAGCATGGGTGGAAAAGAAGCATGGAGTGCTAGCTGAAGGAGAGACCATCTACTCCAAAATTGAATGTAGGTCCTCTAAAGGATACCTACTAGCTAAAGTAATGGATGAAGAGGAGGAAGCAGAAAAGAATTGGAAAAGAGCTAGAAAGGAAAAGAAAGATTAAAAGCATTGCTTAGCTTTAGATTTATTAGACTTAGATTGTTGTTTTTATTTAAAGTTAATTTATTTCAGCCTTATTTAAATTCCATCAATAGTGTAAATTTATTTTATTAATGAAATTTTAGCCTTCAATTAAATTGTTTACTTTAAATTTATTTTATTAAAGCAATGAAAATCGAAAAAATTAATTCTCCAGAAATTCTTCGAGTACGGAAGTCGAAAATTTTCCGAAAAACACCGAAATTCCCCCAGATTTTATTCCCAAATTGGCGCCAGTAATTGGCGTTTGGCGCCAACTTTGGGGTCTGGCGCCAGGCTCTGTTCTGCGACGCCAATAATTTGCCGATTTTCTGTTGACTTTTTTAATTGATCCTGGAACGCGGAGATGTCGAAAAAATAAAGTGGCCGCACCCGTAAAGGGTTGCCTACGTATCCTTTCTTAAGGAATCAGGCCGAACGTAGCTCTCTTGAGTATCCTACTCAAGTAATTATGGGTAGTATTTCTTAAGTTGGTCAAGATTGGTCATGTTTGAGAATTCATTGCCATCCATATCAGTTAGTTTTGCTGCAACTCCTGACAGGATTGTTTTGACAATGTAGGGGCCAGACCAATTAGGTCTAAATTTTCCCCTTGGGTCTAAAACATTTTTCCTTAGTGCTTTTAATACCAAATCCCCTACTTTGATATTTCTTGTCTTGACCTTCTTATTAAAATGTCTAGCCATACGAGTTTGGTAACACTGAGTGTGATGTAGAGCTTCTAGTCGTTTTTCGTTGAGTAGAATCAATTCTTCATATCTTGCCCTAGTCCATTCAACTTCATCGAGTTTACTTTCTAGCGCAATGCGTAGAGATGGTATTTCTAGTTCGACAGGTTGTACGACATCCATTTCATATACCAAGGAAAATGGCGTATTTCCCGTTGATGTACGGATTGACGTGCGATAACCCCACACTGCGAAGTGAAGCTTGTCAGGCCAATCCTTATAATTTTCTGTCATTTTCTCGATGATAGTCTTTAGATTTTTTATTAGCTGCCTCGACTGCTCCGTTTGCTTGAGGTCTATAAGGGGACGAATGATGATGTTGGATGCCATATTTTTGTAGCAATTCTTCACATTCGGCTTGAAAATGAGTTCCATTGTCACTTATCATTTCATGTGGGACTCCATATCGACAAATAATATTTCTTTCGATAAAGAGTGCTACATGTTTTGCAGTAAGTTTAGCGTATGATTGCGCTTCGACCCACTTCGTAAAGTAATCAATTGCTACTAGAATAAATTCGTGGCCTCCTGTTCCTGGGGGAGTGATTTTGCCAATTATGTCAATTCCTCATGTAGAGAATGGCCATGGCGATGTGTAGGTGTAGAGCAAAGATGGAGGGACATGTTGTAAATTGGCATAAATTTGGCACTTAGGGCATCTTTTTACGTATTGATGGCAATCCCTATTCATTGTAGTCTAATAATATCCTTCTCGCATTATTTTCTGGACTAACATTTTGCCATTTACATGAGTGCCACAGATTCCTTCGTGAACTATTCTCATTATTCTTTGTGCATCCACTTTTCCTACACATAGGAGAGCTCGACCTTTAGGTACCCTTTTATGTAGCTCGTTGTCTATGAGTACATATTGAGAAACCAAAAGTCTCAATGCTCGCTTTGCTCTTTTGTCAGCATGAGGAGGGTATTCTCCATTGGTGACATAGTTGAGTATGTCTGTGTACCATGGTTCTTCTTCTTGTTCTTCTTCTTCGCCTTGGACTAAGTCGTCGTCTTCTATAGCCTGGATATATGCTGGTTTGTGCCTTTTTCGATAGTTAGAGGCATTTGCTCGATTTCCGTGGGAATCCTAACCATTGAGGCTAATCTTGCCAAGGCATCAGCAAATTGGTTTTCTTCTCTAGGTAGATATGTGTATTCTACCTTCTCTAACTGATCGGTAAGAGTTTCCAGATAGGTTTTGTTTAGGGTATTTTTACCCTACCGCGTGGCCCAATCAGAGGGTGACACGTGGCAGCCTCGGGTTGGTCCAAAATGGACCAATCCCTACTTGACACGTGTCATTCCAGAAATAAAGGGGAAAAGGCGGCCTTCAGGCCCAAATCTCGAGAACACCGGAAAACGGCGCAGCCCACCAATGATTAGGGTTCAGTGACCTAATCAGGGGCAATTCCCAAAGACCCTATAAATAGGGAGATGTCTCTCATTTTGAGGGCACGTTTTTACCATTTAATATACCTGCATTCTCTTACATCAGAGAGACACCTGAGCTTGGAATCCGAGCAGATACCCACCTAAATTTCCGTACTCTTTATTCCTTTTCAAGTTACTAACTTGACCGTCGGAGGCGGAGCTCCAACCACCCGGAGTCTCCGTTATTTTGCAGGTGCAGCTCAAGCCGGATCAGTCTTCGTGACGTAACTCTCCCGAGGGATAAAAACACCCAAAACATTTGGCGCCGTCTGTGGGGAGAGTACCTCGAAGACGGTTCAAGAATCTGTACCTCCTAACCGTCTAGGCGAAGACCCAGAAGTCTTTACAGACCATGAGGAGGATGAGGATCCTCAGGTCGAAACCTCCACAGCCGAAGACGGCTTTCTCAGAGTCAAGCGCATCCGGCCCAGAGAGACTCTGGAGCGGGGCGCCTCCCAGGCGGGTCCGAGCAGACCCACTGGGCAGCCGGAAGGGGCAACCCAAACAGCAGCTGGATCAGCCCCTGTCACCCGAGACGAACTTATGAGGTTCATGACGAGTTTCAAGGGTCAAATTACAGAGCTGATCACCAAAAGCCGGGCTGGACCAAGTAAAGGTCAGTCGGCGAAGAAGACTCCTCTAGAGAAAGGGAAGTCAGTCAGAAACCGGCAGCCCACTCCTCATCCAAAGGAAAAGGCAGCCGGGACCATTGATTGGTTGAAAATTCTCCTTCCTGGGAGGAACACAAATAACACTCGCCAGACCAAACAGCCGGTGAGAAGTAAAAAATCAACTCTTGATGCCCGGGAGATTATTAACCGGAAGAGAACCCAATCGCTGTCTGAGTCGGCTTCAACGTCGAACTTTCCAGACAGTTTCAACAACATTTCTGCAGGGAGTGCACCCTCCTTGCATGAGAGCCAGACAGGCGGTAATACCGTCCACTCTGGCCCTCATATGATCGGAGCTATACCGTATGTGCCTACTCAGGCTTACGGATAGTATTCTCCTCACCTCATGCAGCCGGCCTTCTTTGGGGGTAAGGCGGCATACCCAAATGTCTAGCCACTGGACTGGCAGCTTCGTCTGCTGCGCCTGGGTGAACAACCTTCTGCGTTCACTTGGGAGATAACTGAGGCGGCTCAGCCGGCCAAGGTTAAGAACGTGTTGGTTGGTACCTATGATGGTACCACCAATTCGGAAGATCACCTCATGGCTTACACCAATCTCATGTACTTGCAGGGGTTGGATGATGCCACTTGGTGTCGGTGTTTCCCGGCTACATTGAAGGGCATTGCCCAACAATAGTTTGGCAATTTACCAGCAGGGTCCATCGATAGCTTAGCTTCAGGAAGCTCGCCTTCCTGTTTGCTTCTAACTTCTCAATGAATATCCCTGCTAAGAAAACGAGCCTTGATTTGAGCACTGTTAAGCAGGGAGAGAGAGAAGGGTTGCGCTCATATGTCAGGCGATTCAATCTGATAAGAATTCAGATTCAAGGACTGTCTGACGAGGTAGCTTTTACAGACTTTTTCAAGGGTCTGAGAGACGGGTCGACTTTTAAGTTCGACCTCGTCAGAAAAGGGGCTTTCACCTTACAGGCGGCCCTGAGGGAGGCGGAAAGCTACATTCAAGCTACCGACCTCTGCTCGCCTGGTAGCCAGTCGGACTCTAAGAAATCCGACAAACAGAAAGACAGCCGGTCAACTCAGCCGGCCAAAAACAAAGAAGAGAGTAAGAAAAGGAAAGAAGTCTGGGCGGTTACTGACTCTGACCAGCCGTCCAGAAGAAAAAGAAAGAATTTAAACCGTACGTCCCCAAGTACGAGTTTAATAAAGACTGCAACTCCATCCTCATGGAGGTAAAGGACCGGCTTTCCATTGAGAAGCCGAATCCTATGAAGAGTTATGTCCAGTCACGGAACAAGAATAAATTCTGTCAGTTCCATGAGGAGGTCGGCCATGACACCAACGACTGCTTCAGTCTTCAGCGTGCGTTGGACCATCTGGCTGATAAAGGGCTGTTAAAGTCCTACATTTCTAAGTCCCCAGCCGGGGCAAAAAAGAAAAACAAGGGTCAGTCCTCCATGACTACCCCCCAGCCTGCTAGTAGCTCGGATACCGACAAGGAGCCGGTCTACACTATAGCAGGCGGGTTCTCATGTGGTAGCCCTACCATCCGGGGCACCAAGAGCCATCTTCAAAAGATGGACAAAAATGATGATGAGTAGGCGTCTACCAGCTCCTCCTTCCCAAACGTCTTGATCACTGAGAAGGATAGGGGCAGCGTCCGCCGCCCATATGATGACCAGGTGGTCATTGAATGTAAGGTTGCCAACCAGCTGGTTGGACGGATCCTTATAGACACCGGCAGCTCATCAGACATCATCAACCTCCGGTGCCTGCAAAAGCTGAAATACAATGTCAGCAACATGCACCCGGTCACCCACCCCTTGGTTGGTTTTGGGGGTGGGATGGTCTACCCAGCCGGTAGAATTGACTTACCCATCCGGCTGGGGGAGAAAGGCCAGGGACGACACATTGTCGTCAGATTCTTGGTCGTTGAGGAGTTGACCGCCTACAACATCATTCTTGGCAGGCCCACCCTTAACGTAGCCAAGGCAGTAATCATCCCGTCCCTCACGCTCATCAAGTATGAGAGGGATGACGGCTCTGTTGGTTCCTTGAATGGGGATCAGAAGACGGCTCGAGAGTACTATCTCTCAGCCGTCCGAGATACTGTGGCCCCAGGCGGCCAGGAACCAATAGACCTTGACAGTGTCAAGGATGCCGACCCAGCTCCTGCCTCACCAGCAGCCGGAAAGAAAAGAAAGGCACCTCTGCTGGTGGAGGTGAAGAAAGAGAAAAAATAGCAATCACTGACCGGTGAATGGTCAGATGAGCTCCGTCTCCAACCGGCTGGCGAAAGCATTGATCTCGTTCTGGATGACATCCGTCCGGAACGTACTGTTAAGGTTGGGACGGTTGCTCATGCTACCTTGGGTGCAAGCTTGCACCTTTTGTTGAAGGAATTCAAAGACATTTTTGCCTTTGAAGTGGAGGAGATGCCAGGCGTCAGCTTGGATCTTGCCGTCCACAAACTCGCCGTGGACCCCAAAAAGAAGGCCATCCGGCAAAAGAAAAGAAACCACGGCGAGGAAAGAAGTTAGGCGGCAGCTGCCGAAGTCAAAAAGCTGCTAGACGCCAAGTTCATTCGGCCTTGCAATTTTCCCGACTGGGTGGCCAATGCGGTCCTTGTTAAGAAACCGAATGGGACCTGGCGCATGTGTGTTGATTACACAGACCTCAACAAGGCGTGTCCAAAGGACAGTTACCCGCTTCAAAAGATCGACAGTCTGGTCGATTCTACGGCCGGTCACGCCTTGATGAGCTTTATGGATGCCTACTCCGGCTTCCATCAGATACCCCTATGGAAGAAAGATCAAGAGAAGACGACCTTCGTCACTGATCAGGGGTTATTATGTTATATTGTGATGCCGTTTGGCTTGAAAAATGCGCCTGCGACTTTCCAACGGATGATTAATACGGTCTTCATTAATCAGATTGGAAGGAATGTGGAGGCGTACATTGATGACATGATAGTCAAATCCAAGCTACAGACGGATCACCTTGTTGGTCTCCGAGAAGTATTCACCACCCTCAGGCGGCATAAGGTTATTTTAAATCCTAAGAAATGCGTCTTTGGTGTTGAGTCTGGGAAGTTTCTCGGATTCCTGATTGATCAAAGGGGGATAGAGGCTAACCCCGAAAAGATACAGGCGGTGATTGACATGAAGTCACCCCGCTCTGTCAAGGAAGTTCAGAGACTCACCGGTTGTCTGGCCGCCTTGGGGAGGTTCCTCAGCCGGTCAGGCGACAAATGCCTCTACTTCTTCCAAGCAATCAGGAAGTAGACCAGATTTGAATGGTGGGATGATGCTGAGGCGGCGTTTCAGAGGTTGAAAGACCATTTACATTCTCTGCCTAGGCTGGTCAGTCCTTTGCCTAGGGAGACGTTGTACATGTGTTTAGCCGTCTCAGACCATGCCCTCAGTGCCGTTCTCCTTGCTGAGCGAGACGGCGTGCAGCTCCCGGTTTACTTCATTAGCCATGTTCTTAAAAATGATGAACTTCGGTACCCCATGGTTGAAAAATTTGGCCTCGCTTTGTATATGGCATTCAAAAAATTGAAGCCTTACTTTTTGGCACATCCGGTGGTGATCTACACGGACCAGCCACTCAAGCGGCCAATGTCTACCTTGGACTCATCTGGGAGAATGTTGAAATGAGCTATTGAAATGCAGAGCCTTGAAATCACTTACAAACCAAGAAAGGCAGTGAAAGGTCAGGCGTTTGCCGACTTCATTGTTGAAATGACTCGTCCGGTGGCTCCGGATAATCTTGATCAGATTTGGAAAGTGTACGTAGACGGGAGCTCTACAAAGAACGGCTGTGGTGCAGGCGTAATCTATGAGTCTCCTGAAGGAGACAGATTTGAATATGCACTACGCTTCAAGTTTTAGGCCTCTAATAATGAGGCGGAATATGAAGCCCTGCTAGCCGGCATACGCATGTGTAAGGCGGTAGGGGCCATGAAAATTGATGCCTACTCTGATTCTCAATTGGTCGTTAGCCAGTATGGGGGAAGTTATGAGGCTACCCATCCGGCTATGATCAAATATCTTCAGGCAGTCAAAGAAGAGGCCGGGGCACTTGAGGAATTCCGACTGAATCAGGTGCCTAGGTCTGAAAACAATCAGGCGGATGCGTTGTTAAAACTGGCATCTTCCGCCTGCCATGATACGCCTCGGTCTGTCTTTTGGGAAGTTTTGGAAAAGAGAAGCATCTATGAAGATCCCATTGGAGTTCTAGACCGAAGATCTACTTGGATGGATGGCATCCGGGCTTATCTTTCAAACGGCACCCTTCCTGATTCGCCACAAGAAGCAGCCGTCCTGAAGAAGCGAGCTGCAAGCTTTGAGTTGAGTAATGGAGAACTCTTTAAGGTGGGGTTTCTTAAACCTTTGTTGAAGTGTGTCACCCCAGAAAAGGGGAGGGAAGTCCTTCAAGACTTGCACTCGGGATTCTGCGCCTCTCACATAGGCGGCAGGTCCCTAGCCGTCAGAGCCAGACGACATTACTTTTGGCCCACTCTTGAGGCAGACGCCAAGGAATTGGTGAAAAAATGTGACAAGTGCCAAAAGTTTGGAAAACTTATTCATCATCCGGCTACTGATCTGACAGCCATCCACAGCCCAATCCCGTTTGCAAAATGGGGCATGGACATTCTAGGTCCTTACACGCCTGCTCCAGGCGGAAAGCGCTATATCTTAGTGGCTGATGATTATTTCACCAAGTGGGTTGAGGCTGAGGCGGTTAAAAATATCAAGACCTCAGACGTAATTTCCTTCATTTGGAAGAATGTTATCACCCGGTACGGGGTACCCATGTCTATGGTGTTTGATAATGGTCCTCAGTTTGAGACGCCTCAGCTAAAAACTTGGTTGGGAGATCAAGGGAACTCAAGCTATTTTGCATCTGTTGGCCAGCCCCAAGCAAATGGCCAAGTTGAAGCTTTCAACAAACTCATCTCAGACGGAATTAAAAAGAAAATAGAAAGAGCCGGTGGCTTATGGGCAAAAGAATTAATCCATGTCCTATGGGCCATCCGGACAACAGCGAAAGGGGCAACCGGTGAAACCCCATTTCTCATGGTTTACGGTGCTGAAGCCGTCTTGCCTATCAAACATTACGAGCCGACTCTCAGAGTCATGCTGTATGATGAGGAGGCAAACTGGGAAGCAATGCGCCTGGCATTGGATTCACTCCTAGAACGCAGGGGCAATGCCGCCTTGCGTCATGAGATTTACCGTCTGAGAATGACTAGAGCCTACAACAGAAAAGTACACAAGCGTCCTTTGAAAGTTGACGACTTAGTGTTACGAAAAATGGAGGCAACCGGTAGGGCCAATGAGTTAGGAAAGCTAACACCAAATTGGGAAGGCCCCTACCGGATCTATGAAGAAGTAAGGGACGGCACCTACCGCCTGGAAACCACAGACGGCAGGCGCCTACCTAGAACTTGGAATGTAGACAATCTGAAAAAGTACTACTTCTGAGAGAAAATTTTTGTAAACAAATGAACTAATCAATGAAATCAGGCTTTGTTTGCAAATTGTGTTATTTTTTGCAAATTGTGTTATTTTTTGCAAATCCGGGTAAGACCCAGGCGGGCTCCCTTTTACCCAACTAGGATTGATACTTAGTAAAGGTTACGTTAGTTGGACCGCCTGGGTAATACTCAGATCCCTTGTTTATTAGGTTTGATACCTCCTGGGTAATACCCAGACTCACCCGTTTGTCTAAAAAACTTAGTTCGATACTTAGTATAAATTCAATACTGATTAAAAACTAAGCACAAAAACGTTTAGTGGCTACACAACCGGTCTCAAACAAGACCAGAGGCTAAAATGGCCGGATGGTTTCTCTTTTTATAAAATCGCCTGTCCCAACATGGACAAAGGCGTCCGGCGACACCCCTCCGGGTCCAATCGTCGCAGAGAACAGATTATTTGTCGGTTTTATGTATCAATGCAGACGACAAAAATTGAACGACCAAATTGGTCAACTCATAGCCGTCTGACCAAAATAACCTACGAAGAACGAATAGTTCCTAAATACCGGATGAACATAGGCATCAGTCGGTCACCGGCTGAAGTACTCACTTAGGTTATTTATTCCAAAAATTGCACCTCACCCCAATTGGGGCAAAAGAGTTCAATGGCTATGAATTCACTATCAAGACGGGCATACGCCGTCTGTGTAGTGACCGAAACGCCTGTTGGTGTATGGCTGTGCACTTGGTTTGGGGAAATCACTACTGTGATTGATTGACTTAGAAACATATCATGCTCTTCGCAACATCAGACGTTTTCAAGTCAATCAACCAGCTCCACTTGAAACTAATCACACAGCCGTCCAGGGGCAAGGACAACAAGACTATTGACTAGTAAGGCAGGAAACCGCCGCATGCTTTTGACAAGTTAGGCAAAAATAAAAATTTGCAAAAAAAAAAAATTCAAATGCAAAATGATCAAAACCGACTTAGTCGGTGCAATTCATAAAGTCCACCCAACCAAACGGTTGTAGTGGATTAAATTGTTAACCGGACCCCGTTCGGGAGAGAAAGAAATTGTTAATTAACACGGCTCCACAGCCGGTAAATACAAGGATACTCGGCACGCAGGCCGGAAAAAGCAAGTTTTGGCATATAACCGCTGAATAAAAAGAATTAAAAGAAAGCAAAGATTGGCATACTGCCGCTGAGGGGTCACTTCTGGCCTGTAGACGGAGCTTCCTGGTCCTCCCTCTTCTCCTCATCATCTGAGAGAATTTGGTGCGCTTCACCGGGACCAGGAAGCTCAGGCGCGGTCGACTCATTGTTGTTGAGCCAGGCTTCAAAGGAGGCAGGCTCTGGCTCGCCTTGCTGTCTCAAGTACACCACGTACTCGGCATAACTGTGCGCCATTTCCCAGATGCTATAATCCGCGTCTGGGTACAAGGCAACCCAAGCAATCTTCATACGGGTGTCGTTGTCAGCATCACTCTCAGCAACAAGGCGGTTTTGCTCCGCCTCCAGGGTTGCTACAAAGTTTTTCTGAGCTTGAGCAGCATCCTTCTCCAGCCTCTCAACCTTTGTCTTCAGTTTGCCAAGGTCCGCCTGGGCTTCCTTAAGCGCCTCAGCAGCCTTTTTGGCGTCTTCGTCCGCCTTCTTCTGCGCCTCCTCCGCCCCCTTCTTGGTCGTCTCAGCGTCCGTAGCCCACTGGTCGGCCGCCTTCAGATCTAGCTCCAGCTGCTGGATTTGAGACGCCTGTGTCATAATTATTGCTTTAGTTTCAAGTTCATTTACGATAGTCGAGTGTAAAGCAATATTATCAGCGTCTATGGCGGACTTCTTGGCCCTTTTTACCTCTTCCTGTTTGCGGGAATAAGGACGTTTGAGCCCGTCCACCCGCAGCATAGCCTGCAAAAAAGCAGGCGGTATAAGAATTGCAGGCGGGATAAAACACTTGGAAAAATAAAATTGAATTGACAAGTTTCTTACCTCAGCCAGAAGGGATAGAATGCGTTCAAGATTGAACGTCTCTATCCCAGGGATATTGTCCTTATCCCTCTTCCGGACGGCTTCAAGCATGGCCTTGGCGTGCTTCTTGACGTCTGGCCAGCGGGGAGATTGATCTGCACCACAATCAATACGTGATGAGTGCGAAACTAAGGCAGCACCTATTTGTTGCCGACCGTCTGAGGATGACGTCTTTTGGGAGTGGGATTTCACCCGTATAGGCCACCCCAGCTCAAGCGGGGATTCAAAAGGGTTCTTACCTTCAGAGCCGGCCAAGAGGGAACCGCTTGCAGGCGTGGTGAACCCCGCGGCTGCTGATAAGGGCTTGACAAGATCAAGGCCCAGGTTGCCGCCTACCTTCTCGAGTCGCCCCGATACCCGTATCGTCTTAGACCCGGCTGAGGCGCCAGGAGTTGACGCAGAGGCGGACTTTTTTATTTTGTTGAGAACGGCTGGGGCCTCCTCTCTAGCCCGTTTGAGATTCTTCTCAAACGATTTCCCAACTTCTCCCCCCTGCGAAAATAAACAAGTCAAAGTTAGTATCCGGGCAAGATGGTTTTTAAAATAAACTTAAGAAAGGGTCAGGCGCTCAATACCTTGGCCCTGAGCTCGGCCGCAGCTTTCTCCGCAAGATCTTTGCGGATGGTCGCAGAAGACCGCTTGGGAGTTTTCTCCGACTGCAACATGTTTAGTGCTTCTTCTGCAAAAAGAAAGAGATTGGTCAAAATCATAAATCAATTCCGATAAGAAAATACTACAGACGATGTGAACTCAGGCGCATACGTTTATTAAACATGTGCCCTAGCCCACAGGCGGCCAGGAAACATTCATCCCTGAACCAGGCGCTCTTGGGGATTCAATTATTAGGGACTTTTATTGTTTCCCCGGTTGACAGAGTTGCGTCTGTGAGGCCGAAAAAGTCTGCCTCGATTATTTTGTCAAAATCTTCCTCTGGGACCCGGGGAAGAGCGCACTTCCTGCCCAACAAGTCAGGCTTCTTATTGTACAGACGGAATTCACAGTTTTCCCGTCTGGTTGGGGCTGACATCAGGTAGAACCTGTGCTTCCAGCCATCGAACTTGGAGACCTTGTCCAAGGTCATCATATATTGCGGCTACGTGGTTAGAGTGTACCACGCCCTCCAGCCGCCTGGGCTTCTGCTGAGGTAGTGCATGCTTGCAAAAGCCTCCCAGCCGGGGTTAAGCCCCTGGAACTCGCAGGCGGCAACATACCCCAGAATATTGGTCCAGGAGTTGGGGGTAAGTTGCCAGACCCCAAGGCCGTAGCCTCTCAAAATTGCCTTCATCGCTTGGTGAAGGGGGAAGCGAAGGCCGGCTTTGAACGCCGCCTCATAACAACCAAAATAGCTGTTGGCGTTCTGTTGATCATCCCCCCAGGCGATGGTGCCCAGCTCAGGCGGCACCTGGATCTTATACCCGTCTCCTAGCGGGTGCATTTTCTTAAAATTCTCTAAGTTCTCCCCCATTTGGATCCGGTCCTTGGAGGAGACGTGGATGCTGAAGGGATCGTCCTTCTCACTCCACTTTTTCTTTTCTTCCTCCTCGCTATCCGGAAGAGGGGGCAAGTCATCGCTGCTCTCAGAGGTAGAGGCGGAGCTGTCACTCTCCGTCTCCCCCTCACTTTGGTCCATGGGGGCAGAGACGGCCTCATCACCGCCTTGGTTGCACTCTTCCAAGAAAGAGTCAGCAGGGGTTGAAGGGGCACGCGGAGGGGATCTCTCTCCAGAGCCGTCTGGTCTCCCTGACCAGACGTTTCTCCCTCAGGCGTTTGGCCGCCAGAGCCTTCGCTTCTGTAATTTGGATCCGTGGCCGTCTGCATTATCCGAGCCATGGTGTCCTGCACAGACACATAACTGGTCGGAATCCATGGCAAAGGGTGGTCCCAACACCCCGAGTCGGCACTCCCAGTCCTAGACTCAGCCGACCCTGGTGACCGACTTGACTCTAACCTAGGCTGTGCCGTGTGTGTTGGTGATGCATCCATTTATTGCAAGAAACATGTACAAGCGGTGAAAAAAGAAAAGAGCTGAGAGAGACAGAGACGGTACCTTTTGATTTGGTATCTGAAAGTAGGCGCGACCGGCTGGGTCGTTGAAGAACAAATTTTCTTGCTCGCGTCTGACTCAAACGGATGACTTCTGCTCTCAAAGTTTTTCTCTCTAGGAAATTTTTGTAAACGTGCAAAATTATGAGGGTAAAACGGCTATATATAGAGGGTAAATTTAGGGGCATTTCCGTAATTTACCCGGAAGGTGAACGGTTACTCTGTAACGGTAAAATTATCGCCAACCAGAGCGTGACATGTGTCACAGATGCCACGTGGCGTGCCACGTCACATCTGTGAGGGGCAAATGTTTAGGGTATTTTTACCCTGCCGCGTGGCCCAATCAGAGGGTGACACGTGGCAGCCTCAGGTTGGTCCAAAATGGACCAATCCCTGCTTGACACGTGTCATTCCAGAAATAAAGGGAAAAAGGCGGCCTTCAGGCCCAAATCCCGAGAACGCCGGAAAACGGCGCAGCCCACCAATGATTAGGGTTCAGTGACCTAATCAAGGGAAATTCCCAAAGACCCTATAAATAGGGAGATGTCTCTCATTTTGAGGGCACGTTTTTACCATTTAATATACCTGCATTCTCTTACATCAGAGAGACACCTGAACTTGGAATCCGAGCAGATGCCCACCTAAATTTCCGTACTCTTTATTCCTTTTCAAGTTACTAACTTGACCGTCGGAGGCGGAGCTCCAACCACCCGGAGTCTCCGTTATTTTGAAGGTGCAGCTCAAGCCGGATCAGTCTTCGTGACGTAACTCTCCCGAGGGACAAAAACACCCAAAACAGGTTTGGTAAGGGGCTAGGCTTTCGCTCCTTACTTTCCACCTTTTAGATATCTGATTGACGATCAAGGAAGAGTCTCCGAATATCCTTAACTTCTTTACTCCGATATTTGTTGGATGCCATATTTTTGTAGCAATTCTTCACATTCGGCTTGAAAGTGAGTTCCATTGTCACTTATCATTTCATGTGGGACTCCATATCGACAAATAATATTTCTTTCGATAAAGAGTGCTACATGTTTTGCAGTAAGTTTAGCGTATGATTGCGCTTCGACCCACTTTGTAAAGTAATCAATTGCTACTAGAATAAATTCGTGGCCTCCTGTTCCTGGGGGAGTGATTTTGCCAATTATGTCAATTCCCCATGTAGAGAATGGCCATGGCGATGTGTAGGTGTAGAGAAAAGATGGAGGGACATGTTGTAAATTGGCATAAATTTGGCACTTAGGGCATCTTTTTACGTATTGATGGCAATCCCTATTCATTGTAGTCCAATAATATCCTTCTCGCATTATTTTCTGGACTAACATTTTGCCATTTACATGAGTGCCACAGATTCCTTCGTGAACTATTCTCATTATTCTTTGTGCATCCACTTTTCCTACACATAGGAGAGCTCGACCTTTAGGTACCCTTTTATGTAGCTCTTTGTCTATGAGTACATATTGAGAAACCAAAAGTCTCAATGCTCGCTTTGCTCTTTTGTCAGCATGAGGATGGTATTCTCCATTGGTGACATAGTTGAGTATGTCTGTGTACCATGGTTCTTCTTCTTGTTCTTCTTCTTCGCCTTGGACTAAGTCGTCGTCTTCTATAGCCTGGATATATGCTGGTTTGTGCCTTTTTCGATAGTTAGAGGCATTTGCTCGATTTCCGTGGGAATCCTAACCAGTGAGGCTAATCTTGCCAAGGCATCAGCAAATTGGTTTTCTTCTCTAGGTAGATATGTGTATTCTACCTTCTCTAACTGATCGGTAAGAGTTTCCAGATAGGTTTGGTAAAGGGCTAGGCTTTCGCTCCTTACTTTCCACCTTTTAGATATCTGATTGACGATCAAGGAAGAGTCTCCGAATATCCTTAACTTCTTTACTCCCAATGCCAAGGCTGTTTCAAGGCCTACCACGCATGCTTCATATTCAGCAGCGTTGTTGGTAACGTCGATATCAAGCTTTATTCAGATTGCAACGTGCTCTTCTTTAGGTGATACTAGTAGCACCCCAACACCACATCCCTTTTGGTTTGAGGGTCCGTCGAAATACAAGGTCCAAGTATCATCTTCAGTGACCATTAAGTCTTCATATGGAAATTCATTGTCTTGTATTGGCGTCGAGTCTTCTATTGGAAAGTCTGCTAGAAAGTCTGACACCACGGATCCTTTAATAGCTTTTTGTGGCATAAACCGTACATCAAACTGGGCTAGATTGACTATCCATCTTGAAATACGTCCATTGAGTGTAGATTTCTCAAACAGATACTTGAGTGGATCTAATTGGGAGACTACGAAAACGGTATGCACCAACATGTAATGTCTCAACTTAGTTGTGGCCCACACCAAGGCGAGGCACAATTTCTCGAGCGGTGTATAGCGTGTTTTGTATTCGAGCATCTTTTTACTTAGGTAATAGATTGCGTTCTCTTTGCCTTCTACCTCTTGTGCTAGCATGGCTCCCATTCTATCTTTAGTAACCGTCAAATATAACATAAGAGGTATTCCGAGAAGTGCTGGCGCTAATACGGGAGGATTTGCGAGATAGGCTTTGATCTTTTCAAAGGCTTTTTGACACTCGTCATCCCATATTACTGGTACATTCTTCTTGAGCTTCTTGAAGATTGGTTCACATATCGTTGTTAGTTTTGATATGAATCTACTTATGTATTGCAACCGGCCAATAAATCCTCGAATCTGTTTCTCAGTCTTGGGCGGTGGCATTGACATGATTGCTTTAATCTTGGTTGGATCTACCTTTATTCCTCTAGAGCTTATGACGTATCCCAAGAGCTTGCCTGAGGTGACTCTAAAAGCACATTTTGATGGATTCAACCTCATGTTATATTTTCTTAGCCTTTCGAAGAATTTCCTTAAGGCTACTTGATGGCCCGAACGGTCTTTTGATTTTACAATCATGTCGTCGACATATACCTCGACTTCTTTGTGCATCATGTCATGGAGTAAGGCAGTTGCCACACGTTGGTAAGTAGCACTCGCGTTTTTCAACCCGAATGGCATTACCGTGTAGCAGTAAGTGCCCCATGGTGTTATAAAGGTTGTTTTCTCCATGTCTTCTTCTGCCATGAGAATCTGATTGTACCCTGCGTATCCATCCATGAATGAGAGAAGCGCGTGATTTGCCGTGTTGTCGACCAGAATATCGATGTGTGGCAAAGGGAAGTCGTCCTTTGGACTTGCCTTATTTAGATCTCGATAGTCGACACACATCCTTACCCTTCCGTCTTTCTTTGGAATTGGGACGACGTTGGCGACCCATTCGGGGTATTTGGATACCTTGATGAAACCTGCAGTTATTTGTTTTTGAACTTCTTCTTTTATTTTAAGTGCTACGTCGGGTTTCATTCGACGCAACTTTTGTTTTACAGGTTTCATTCCTGGAATTAGTGGTATAGTGTGTTGAGCTATTTCTCTATTAATGCCTGGCAAATACATCGATAAATTCTTTAAGCAAGTTAATTAAATCGGTTCTTTCTTGTTTATTCAATGTTAGTTCGATTTTAACTTCTTTTTTATGAGTTGAATCATTCGAGATGTCAACTGTTTCAGTTTCTTCAATTACCAGTGTTTTCTTTTTGAGTGTTTCCATTGCTTTAATAATTTCTTTGTCTTTTTCATCGTTAGCTAAGCAATGCTCGTCATCTTGGGTTAGAGAAGAACACAAGAAGTAAGGAGAATGAGAAATGTTATTATACTCTGAGATCATTACATCAAAGAGTGATATGCCCTCAGGGACTGGATCACTAACTATCCTAGGAGAAGAAATAGGAGGGGGAGGTGTTACTACTAAAGACTTAGAAGAATCTAAAGGGGAAGACTCTGACTCAGACGACTCTTCGAACATCGGTCCTTGCCCTGTCGTAATTGATATCTTCCTTCCACTTGGAGTAGTTACTTTGATAGTCTTGCGCCACCCTTGTAGTGACCCTTCGACTGGAGTAATTAGCTTCGAGGGATCGCAGCTTACACTTTGTAGGACCGTTTGAATGAGCGAGGAGTTATCTTCTTCGTAAGTTGGCTCATTCTTTTCTCGCCCAAACAGTAATCCCATGACGTTAAAGTCAAAGCATGGGGGTGCTTTCTCCTTGTGGATGGGAGTTGGGATTTCATCAGTGAAGTACCAATCTAAGAAAATCTCAAATCCTGGTTGTCGTATGCCGTTTACAACAAATGGCTCGGGAAATTCATGGCATGGATAGTCCTCTCCTTCTTTTATGAACTGACCATTAAGCATAAGAGGGTACTGATCCATGGGAATTGCTTTCTTTTGAATGCGAGCGTCCCTACTTGCTTTCAACTTGTCCTGGGCTCGCTTGAGATATTTCCGAGTCGGTTTGAAACCAAGTCCAAAAGTATCTAGCTTAGGGAGGCCAGGTGACTCCAGCGATTTTGCTATCCCTTTCTTCTTTCCTAGGGTCATCCCAGGGAAGTGTCCTTGTTTCTTCAGCATGGTGTTGACAATCATGTTGGAATGGGGGTCATGGAAAAGAGATGTCCTTTCATCCTCCTGTATTAAGGAGACTTCTTCGTTAAAGCCCCATAGGTTTTCATCATCTTCGTCGTGCTCCACGTTAATGATTGGATTTTCTATTGATTTTATTCTCATTGGCGAAGCATCGATAGTGATTGGAATTCCTCCAACTATGGCTTTCACTTGTTGGTGGAGAGATGAAGGGACGACCTTTAGATCATGAAGCTAAGGGCGTCCCAACAACAAGTTGAATGAGGCTTTGATGTCTACTACTTGAAAAGTAGTAGCATGTTCTATTGCTCCTGTCGTCACATTTAGGGTTATTTTGCCAAGAGCTTGACGGCGAGTATTATCGTAGGCTCTTATTCCTTGTGTGGACGGAGTTAAATCTTCGTCCCTTATGCCGAGCATCCTCGCAGTTCTAAGTGGACAGACATAGATAGTCGATCCATTGTCTACAAGAGTCATGGGAACATTCATCCTTTTGCAGACTACCGTGAGGTTTAATGCCTTGTAATGTCTGTCACCTTCTGGGGGTAAATCTTTGTCAGAGAAGGTGATTAAATTAATCGGACTACGAAAATCACTTGTGAGGAAGTTGGCTAGTTCCTCAGGAGTAGTGTCAGAATCTATCCCGATTTTATCCAAGGCATTCATTACAGCCAACCTATGTTCTCGAGATGTTGCCAAGAGCTTCCGCACATTCATCTCAACTTTTGTCTTCTTAAACTGTTTAACAATGTCGTTGTCTTCGATGATAGGTATGGGAACTTGATGTACGGTGGGCATAGGTTGTGTTGAAACGGGAGGTTGCATCCTCCCGGATCTTGTGAGGACGTCTATTGATGAATCTTCTTCAGCCCAAATGTCATCTGTGGTGTATGATACAGAAGGTGAAGGTCCTACTATGTCCTTTAGATAGACATCTTCTTCATCACTGTCCCAAACTTCATTAACAGTTATATCCTCTTCTTGTTGAACTTGGACTAATTTCTTTTCATCAATCATTTTCTGTACCAAATCCTTGAACTTGAAACAGTTTTCTATGGTGTGCCCCCCTGATTGATGGTACTTACAGTAATATCTATCTGTCCTTTTTAATGACTCAAATGGTCTCGGTTCGAGAGGTTTGACCTTGCCACTCTCGGAGAGCATTTCGAACATTTGTGCATATGGGATCCCAATTGGAGTGTAGATTCTATTGCTCTTCTTGGGTTTTTCAGTGACTTGTAAGGGAAAATACTTTGCCTAATAAGTCGTTCTCACTGGTGTGAATTCTCTTTTAGGTTCTTCCTTTGGACATGGAAGCTCATCATATTTCTTGTGGAGTTCATTCATAACCTTAAGAGCTTCACGTAGTAGTTGCGATGCCTCCTTCATAGACAGTGTGAGCAATTGTATGTCTTCCTTATTTGCCGGTTCTGGAAGGTTATCTTTGACATCGAAAAAGTCAGAGTATGAGAGATGAGGGGTCAACCTCGTTTTCTTCATCGGAGATAGCCAGAGTATGAGCTAGAGGTGCATTGTCGATGCTTGGCTTCTTACTGGCAGGGGGCAACGGCAGTTTGTTGTTGTCGATTAGGTCTTGGATAGCTTCCTTAAGCTTCCAACAGCTTTCAGTAGAATGGCCCCTACCTTAGTGATACTTGCAGTGTGCGTTGAGGTTCTAGTTAACCGACCTCTTCTCAACTGGTGGGTCCCCAAATGGTCCAATGGGAGTTATAAGACCTTTTGCATTTAATCGATCAAATGCGGTGTCATAACTCATGCCAATAGGAGTGATGTTCCTCCTAAATGGTTTCTTCTGTCCTTGTTTGTTCATGGCAAGAACTTATCCTAAATTAAAGGTGCTAACATTATTTGAGTGGGCGGTTTTGGAAGAAGAAGGATTGTCGTTCTTCTTTCCTTTCCAGCCACTATTGGAGTTATTGTTGGCAGCTTTTGACTTAGCCAAGTCATCTTCAATATTGATCCCAATGTCATAAACAGCCTTAAAGGTATGGAGATTATTTTTATATTTAAGATGCTTGGAATATTTTTCTTGGAGATTCTTGATAAATAGTCTCACAGACTCTTTTTCGCTTGGCATCTCAATCATTTTAGCTGAGGTTTCTCTCCACTTGTTAAAGAAAGAGGTGAAGCCTTCATTCTCTTTCTGTTTGAGGATTTCAAGTTCTCTATGGTCAGTCTCGACTTGAATGTTGCACTTGTACCTATCAACGAAAGCGTTTGCTATAGACTCCTAGGTAGAGGTCTTTTCTTTCTCGAGAGAAAAGAACCATTGTTGGCAAACGGTCTCGAGAGATAGTGAGAAAAGAGAAGGGAAGACCTTCTTATCAATACCCTTGATACTCATTATTGTTTCAAATGCTCTTAAATGGAAGTAAGGGTTGTCAATTGCTCTGAATTTTGGGATGTCGTTGGCGTCGAACTTCTGCGGAAGAAGATCTTTGTCCACCGAGACCCCTTGTGATGTAAGCTCTTGAAACTTGTAGTCACTAGACAACTTACTTAAACTCTCTTGCATGAGGTCCATTTGTTGTTGCTTCACGGGATCGTCGATCCTAAGTGCGAGAAGCTTCAGTGTCTCAGTCACAGTAGCCAGTTGGTTCTTAAGATCATTCACTTCTTCTTGAGTTGCCATTATAACCCTTGCTTTCCTCTTGCGAGCTATAGGTTTGTCAAAAAGTTGGACTTGTACGAAGAGGTTATCTTTGATTAATCGTCCTTCTTTTCTTGACCACGCGCTGTAAATTAAACCATTTTGCGTTTTAATTACTTGACTCGAATCAACTTGACTTTTTGGTTTATTTTAAGGGAAAAAGAAAAAAAGGAAAAAAGGGGTGCATATTTTTGGAAAAAATAACGTACATATTTTTAGGGAACTAAGTATTATTATTTTTATGTTTGAGGATTAATATCCGACTTACCTCCCTAAAAAAAATGACGAAAAAACGCGCACACAAGACTCTCTTAATCATGGTCAAAGTATGTGTATTGGTGTGTACATTGAGTGTAAGTGACATGCTTGGACTCTTGTGTAAGACCATGGGACTTAGTGCCTAAACTCGATCATTGATTCAATTAAACATTATTGATAGCAAAATTAACCGAATTAAACAGAAAACTGATTAATTAGACCTTAGGTGATGACTCGACAAATAATATGAACTGTCGGCCAAGCGATAGGACTGGCGTCACACTGTGGAGGTTGGCGCCAGACAACATAGCTGTCGTCAGGCGCTACACTCCATAGTGTGGCGCTACAGCTCAGATCTTGGCGCCAATAGTGGAGCTTCGGTCTGGGACTGTTTTCGGTGTTATTAGTCAACTGGGGTATGCCTAAAGTCGTACTAGGTCAATTCCGATTGAAAAAATAGACTTTATTGACTCAAATTAAATAATTAATTAATTAATTAATTAGACAAAGTTCTTTAAGTCATTAATTTATTTAATCTCAACACAAGTCAACAAACGATTAAGAGAAACATATAATATATATGCACAACAAATAATGCACAATTAGTCAAGTAGGCACGATATGATGCAATGCGTTTGCAACCTAACCATGGCTCTAGTTCTCTAAAGTTCGGGATATGGTTTAGTCAAAGAGGGTCCATGGTTAATTGTCCGGATGCACCGTGCGGAAGCCTAACCGTGAAGGGTTGGCGCGAGTGGATGGGACACCGCGAGTTTTAGAAAAAATTCGCTTCCATGGTTTGGTGAATTCAACATCTCGGATGTACCCTTTGTTGCACGGAGCGTTCAATCGGGTAGATGGAGCATGAACTCCCAGAGGGTTATGTCCATATGTAGAACACATATGGGTTTCAGAAAAGTGAGAAAAAATTCAATCAGGAAGTAGGATCGAGCAAACAATACGAAAAACCGGTCGAAATTAGAACGCATATTTCTGGCTCGGTATTGGGGGAAATTGGCGCCAGCAATCAGAGACTGGCACCAACTTTTAACTGTAGCGCCTGGCGCCAATACTGGCGTCTGGCGCTACGGCTAAAAGTGTGGCGCCAAGCTTTGGCCCCTGACGCTACTTCCCACATGCCTCAGCAGCTTTCTGTGCTCGATAAAATCTTCCAGTTTCGCGCGGTGTTATTTCAGTCCTAGTTGTGAAAGACATTCCTCAAATTTCCTACGTGTAAAATCCTATGTTTTTGACTCATTACGGATGGTCTTTCCAATTAGATCCTTTTTATGCATATGACAATAATGTTAATCAAAATTACGCACATGAAATACTTAGAACTTTTCGAGTCTCATCCACTCATTCTAAATCATTGCCGAAACAAATTCAGGAATTAAAATAGAAATCCTCCCCAGCAGAGTCGCCAAAAACTGTAGGGAATAATTCAAGCCTTTAAAATCCCACTAGCTTGAACCCCACTGTGATCATACACTAAAGTACGATGGCTTCCAAAAGGGAAGAAGATAGAGCAAAAGAGTCACCAACAAGTTTTTTAAGGAACTTGTAAACCGTTCACGAGGTGAAGGTTACACCCCTTAACGATCCAAGAGATCGTCAACTCCATAAGGTCATGAACCAAATAAGGGTTCGGGGAACATGGTACAAATCCAACCTAAAAGAGATTGAACCTGCCCTAATAATAGGCCTCTACTTTATTCTGCTCGTATTCATGTGCGCTTTTTAATTAACATGCAATCAATAGGTTAACCCTAAACCTGTTTAATCTGTGTTGGTTGAATATTAATGCACAAATAAATCTATTATTGGCGATCACTTGAATTATAATCACATTAACCCTAAACAAGATTATTAATTATCTCATTAAGCGTGATTACAAGTACCAATTTCCTTTAACATGCATAAAAGGCGTGATCAAGCAATAAAGAAATAAATATCAAGCAACATAATAATAATCAATAATCAATCATTAGAATAAACATGAATAATAATGATCATCATAAAAATAATAATAATAATATTCACAATAATCATAAATTAAAACAATTATAATCATAATCATGTTCATGTTAATATTAAAGCATAATAAAAATAGCAAGATCCTAGGCATGATACTAACAAGATTAATAACAAACCCTAGCATGTCACTAAGCAATAAAAATCAAATCTTTGACCCTAACATGATACTAACAATCATAAATATTAGGAAGAAATTAAAAGGCATCATAACAATCATATTTAATATTAAAATTAACCTAGACATGATACTAGGAATCATAATAACAATATAAACATGATTTCTACATCATAATATCAATAAATCAATTAAAGTACTTACTTTGATGCCTCGTACCTCTTTCTATTAACAAAATACACACGTTAGTAACTTCAAGGAAAATAATAAACAACAATTAAATTAAATAATTGAAATAGAGATTTGGGACCAAACCCTCAGAAATTAAAACATTTCACGTCTAGGGCGAAGGCAACTTCGAATATGGCTAGGTGTTTCTAGATCTTGTGAATGCGGAATTTTGTATGAGAAAGCACAGTTTAAAAAAGAGAGATGAATGATTAAGAGAGAATTAAAGAATTGGTGTAAATCGGTGAATGATAGATGTAGATGATGAATGAAAACGGAGTTTTTAATACGATATTTATAGAGAAAATCAACCAAAAAAGATAAATTAACAAAACAGAGTCTGACGCTCAAGAAACAGAGTTGGCGCCAACCCTGGCTAGCTGGCGCCAGGCACCAGCACTAGCGTTAGGCGCCAATGGCTAGCGCCAGGCGCCAATGGCTAGCGCCAGACGCCAATGGCTAGCGCCAGGCGCCAAGGCCTAGGGTTGGACGCCAAGCTCGATTTTAATGCGTTTTCGAAAATCCGATAAGTTTACCGTACTGGAGGATAAAATAATATAATTTCTTCGAAAATGCTATTTGATTTTAATTAAAACTCTGAAAAGTCACCAAAAGTCAAGTTATCAATGCTAATTGAATTAGGAATGAAAAGAACCTTCTAGAAGATTCTAGAAGACTAAAACCATTCCTAATTGCATTAGGAATGATAAATCATATTAGGCCCTCCCCTAGATCATTGGGCCGCATATAAAGCTCAAACCGGGCCCAGTTTAGTAAATTGGCCATAACTTCCTCAATATTCATCAGAATTGGGTTTATAATATATCATTGGAAAGGTCTTTGCAATCCCCATCCAACTACACCACCATTGGACCCATATCATGGACCAAACAAACTGGATTGGCTATTTTCTTAAAATAAAGTTTTCAAAAACAGAGAGAAAAGAAAAGAAATAAAACTTTCCGCAACACTAGACCTTTCCACACTTTCGTTTCATTCGATTATGATTCGATGCGAAAGGTACTCATCACTGGGTTTGGTTTTGGGGAGACACAAATGGGTGTCTACATTCCCACATCAAACCCTCTCTCAAGGAATTGACCTCAATTCTTAGAGATGACATAAAACTCAAATTAAACCTTGGATAATGACTTCATTATTAAAAGAAATAAATCCTACTTGGCTTTACAAAGTTTATTCAACCGATGTATCTACCCGGATCAAACTTCAAGATGACGAACTTGAGAAAAATGAGGAGTAAAATCAAGTGAACCATTGTGTAAAGCAAGAGGAGAACAATAATATCACCATTCACATTATTGATTCTTTTACCCCAAGCACCCAAAACAAGAGCAATACGATAACCATGGGGGTTGGCCAACACATGATGACCCAACAAGTAGTGTAGAATCACATTGAAAAACATCATTGAAGGAATATCCAACACTAAATGTAGAACCAATGAAAGATGTACCAATCAACACACCATAGAATAAACAATTCCTTTCAAATTGTTGTCTTGCAATATTTTTACCAACATGAACATATGGTAAACAAGAATCTAGCTTAAGATGTTCATAAGAATTTGAAGTCATTGAACAACCACCATGCTCATTAAAAGAAGCTTTCACAACATCCAACTTAAGTTCTTCTTTAAAATTTCCTTGTGTATCAAAGGTTGAGACATACAAGCCTTTGCCAAATGATATGAAAAAACCAAGGAAAACAAGAAAAAGGGGGAATATTCAAATAAACACAACTTCAAAATAAAAAAACAAGATAAACCTACCTCAACAATCACCAAAATAAAAGAAATAGGGGATTCTTAATCAAGCTAACACAAAGTAAAGCTAGGATTAAGCTGTAACCACAAAGTTCCGGCTAGGCCTCCTTGATGAGCTTCTTTAACAAGTAACTGTCGATGAGAACATTTCGGAACACAAATCTTGTTTCCCTTGAAAAGGAAGCCTTCTTGCACCATGAAAGAGCCATTGACCCCTTCCATACACTTCTTCATCAACCCACCAAAATCCTCATCATCACCATTGTAGAAACCCAAATGTGTCTCCCTAAAGCCTAACCCAGTGATGAATACCTTTCACGTCATTTGATTATCGAACAAAGTGAAAGTGTGGAAAGTCTAGTGATGAGGATGTTTTTATTAAAATATTTCTCTTTCTGTTTTCAAAAATATTTCTTTTCTTACTCTAATTCATGGAAAATAGCCAGTCTAATTTGGTTTGGTTCATGATAAGGGTCCAATAATAGTGTAGTTGGATTGGGCTCGAAAAGAGCTTTCCAATGATATATTATAAGCCCAATTCCGATGAATTAGGAGGAAATTATGGATTAAATTAAATTAGGCCCAATGATCTAGAGGAGGGCCTATTAATTATTATTCCTAAAGTGATTATGATTGATTTTAGTCTTCTAGGAATATCTAGAAGGTTCTCTTTAATTCTAATGAGGTTAGGATTGATAATTACATTTTTGTAAAGATGTTTTATTTTGAATAAAATATATAAAATCTGAATTTAAAACTGCTTAGATGCATAATTACTTGTAATCGATTTTAAAGGTAATTACGCGTGTAAAAGCGCGTTGTACTTTTGAATCAACGCGAGACGACAGAGTTATCGCCAGGCGTTGACCTTTGTCGTCAGGCGACGAGCTTGTCGTCTGGCGTTGACTCCTGTCGTTTGCGAGAGGAGATATTTTATTCCAAATATGATTTTCTTTGATACGGTGCTATTCTTTCTATAAATAGGGGTCGTAGGTAACACCCCAATAATTCTCTCTTAAAAACCTGCGAATAACCTGAACAATTCCAAGAGAATTACTGACGTGCTACCGCCACGTGTTCAAACGTTAAGGCTTTTTCAGAAAATAGCAGCGGAAAAACTAAAACAAATATATATAAGTTTCAAAATCAATAACCAAAACCAAATTAAATATTACAACTTCGAACCCTTAAGGCCCTTATTCGAAACTTAAACCAATAGAAATAGTATGAAAGTAAAGTTGAGTTTAAGTAGCTTTAAATGTAAATAGCAACAAAAATAAGAAAAGTAACCAACTCTCCACTCAAGATCCCACCATCTAGAAATAGATGTTGCATGTGTAAGAACATGTGGTTAATCTGCTCCCCAATATTACAAGTGTAAAAATTGGATCGTCACTGGGTCATTGAAAGGCGAAGGCCATGACTAAAGAAAGACATGCACAAAAGCACCCAATCAGCAAAGCTGAGTACATAAAAGCTGCGAAATAAATTAAGAAATACTTAACATGCTACTAACAATCAAGCATACGCATCATTAAATTACAGACTCAACACATGACTCAACTATCAAATTTATTAAGACTTCACTTGTTAATATTAACTAACTCATTTATTTATTTCATTGGATTTTGCAATAGACAACGTTGTCCAACCTATGTTCCATTTGGAACATCAATAAAAGAAAAACCTCATGCCTCCTTTCGGAAACATCAATATGAAAGAAATGGTGTCCTTTGAACAAGTGTACTATTCCGTTAGCGGGTTCAGAATTATTAGAAAGCTAATATATTCAGTAAGGTCAAGTGATCGGAATGCCTGGGTGGAGGCCGCTTCCGATCAGTAATATTAATGTATAATTAATATTACAACTTAATCTTTACTGAACCCTTCGGGTCACACCCAAGCAAATATACGAACCGACTCGACGAATTGATTCGGAAGAAATTAATTCGTCGCTTGAGTGTTAAATATTTAGACGTCGGAAATTCGAGCTTGGAGCGTCAAAACCGAGCGTCGGAGAATCTCAAATGTCGAGCCAAAATTTATGAATTGGCGAGACGGGAAAATGCTTCAAGTAACAAGTAAAATCCTATCCATGCGAGAGGCTAGGAAAGTGCGCCCAATAGGTGTGTGCCATGAGGCAGCACACATGGCAAAACGCCAAGTGGAAGCCGCCACGTTGGCAGCTGATGTGTCCAATTTATATAGTGTTTTACCCCCGTCCCTTGGTCATAATTAGTAGTGTTTTTGGCTCTTTAGAGCCACTTTTATTACTAATTGTTGTTTTCTAGTGTTTTTGTAGTTTTGCTTGAGTTTTGTAGGAGATTGCACATTTGGAGCGTTTTCCAGGTTTTTCATGGAGCAACTACGAACATTGAGAGGACACGACCATCTTTGAAGCCCAGGACTAGTTACAGTCGGTGATTAAGGACTTGGTGTGTGATACCGGGGAATTTGGACAAAGTATTCAAGACCCAAAGAGGAAATCCAGATTGGGCTGAAGAATCAAGCCCAATCGAAGTCCAAGCCTCGAGGAAGAGACCGGGCCCGATCGGGCAAGCTTGCGCCCGATCGGGCGGGCGTGTAGAAGAGGGCACCAGCAATTAGCTCGACCGGGCGCGGCTGCCCTGGAAGACCTTGAGGAAAAAGGCGGGCCCGATCGAGCGGCCCTTTGCCCGATCGGGCGCGTGTTTTTGGAGGCATCTGATTGCCGAGATTTTTGTTTTCAATTAGGATTTGCTTTAGGGATGTTTAAGCTCTATCTCCTACTACCTTCTAGAAAGGGCACAGGAGAAAGAGACAAGAACATCCTGAGCACAAGCTTCCTGCCACCTTCTAGGAAGGGTTCTGGAAACAAGGCCCAAGAACATACAGACAAGCAAAGAGCAACAACACCACCCCCGTAAACTTTACAAAACAAACCTCCTCCTAGACTCAGTTGCAAAAGCAACAGGACTAGACAAAAGAGGGTTAAAACACCAAACTAGGGACAACAACAAAACAACACAAAAACCAGAACTCAAAACAGACAGCACTTTGCACCACAGACAGAAGCAGCAAAAAGCAGCAACACAGGCTTGCAGCACAAACAGCACAACACACAACAGCAACTCCAACAACAGCAGCAACACCTGCTGCCAGAACAGTAAAATCAGCAACAAGGTAAGCAACAACAACTGAGCAGCAGTAGCACATCAGTTCAGCAACATGCAGCTAGCAACAACAGACCAGCTACTGACCATCACAGCAGCTTAAAAGACAGGGTAAGCAAACAGCAACAGCAACAGCATCTGAGCAGCAGCAGCACAGGGCAACAACAACAACTGAGCAGCAGCAGCACAACAGGGCAGCATCAGCAGCAAAGCAGCAGAGCAACAGAGCAGCAGGGAAACAACAGCAGAAAAGTAGCAGCAGCCTGCAGCAAAGCAACAGAACAGCAGAGCAGCAGGCCAACAGAAACAGCAGAGCAGCGGCAGTCAGTAGCAGAGCATCAAAACAGCAGGGCAGTAGCAGTAGCAGAGTAGCAGCAGCCAGAACCTTTTTTTTTTTTTAGACTGAAACAAATAGCATCAAAGAGCAAACCAACAGCAACAACAAAGCACTCAATAACCCAAAAGAGCAATAAAAGCAAAACCAGCAAAAACAAATCCCAAAACTAGAAATCAGCACTCAGAAATTAGGAATCAGAAACATCAAGAACCAGCAACAACACCAGAAACCTAGAGAAGCAGAAGCAGCTCCTAAACAATAAAAAATTTGCTTCCCGCCGGGATTCTACAAACTGAATGAAAGACAATATCCCTAACTAGGGCATCAACAGATTTGCAGTACCCAGTAAACAAGATTGCATTCCTCTGAATCCATATACCATAAACTGTTTCAGTGAAGGCTACATGGATCACTTTGTTTTTCAATCTGGAACTTCTGCTGATTTTCTTCATCCAATCAATCTCCTCACTAAACTGCTGAACAGGCTTGGAAACATGTAAAATACCCAACACCTTGTTCCAAACCTGTCTAGAGTATTCACAATCAAAGAATAGATGTTGAAAACTTTCATTGCTATTCAAACACAAGAAGCACCTTGGATCACAAGAAATGTTCCATTGGAGCAACCTATCCTTAGTGACAAGCCTATTGCACAAAGCTAGCCACAAGATAAAAACACTTTTAGGAGTTGCCAAGTTATGACAAATGACTCTCTTCCAAGGAACCTTAGGGACTTGAGGTCTAATTGCAGCATAAAGCTTCTTGATCTTCACTTTGTTGCCCTGCATGAAACCATCCCATCCCCCTTGATCATTCACAACATCTTTACAGCTCAGAATCTTCTTCAAGAACCAAGAGCATTTAGCAGGGGTAGGGGTGGTCCAACAATCTCTATGCTTGAAGTAATAGATTTGGACCCACTTAACCCAAAGATTATCAGCCTTGTGAGCAATATCCCAAAGTAACTTAGTGACAGCTGCTTTATTCCATTCAGGAAGAGACAGCAAGTTCCAGCCACCACAGACATTATTCCAAGCCACCAAAGATTTTTTAGTAGGGGCAGAGGAACCAGTCCAAAGAAAGCATCTGAATCTAGCCTCAACCTCTTTCAAAATTTTCTTTGGTAAGATGAAAATTTGAGCCCAATATGTCTGAATTACCAAACAACACACTCTTCACCAACTGAAGCCTCCCAGCATAAGACAAGTGTTTAGCCATCCACCCTTGGATTCTAGCAGTCACCTTCTCCACCAAAGGCCTACACTGCGCAATAGTAAGTTTCTTGGAAGAAAGAGGGACCCCAAGATACCTAAAAGGGATAGTACCTTGAGAAACACCAAGAAGCTCCCTCAGCTCTGTCTGAACATCAATAGGAACTCCTCCAAAATAGACTTCACTTTTATCAAGATTAGCAGAAAGCCCAAAGGCACCTGAGAATTTCAAGAAGGCTTGGAAGAGGAGCTTAACAGAAACCATATCAGCTCTAGAAAACATCAGTAGATCATCAGCAAACATCATGTGAGTTAGGTTTAACTTTTCACATCTAGGATGAAAGTCGAAATCAGGAGTTAACTTAAGCTCATCAAGGCATCTGGAGAGGTATTCCATACCAATAGCAAAAAGAAAGGGAGACATAGGGTCACCTTGCCTTAAGCCTTTCTTAGCTTCAAAGGGAGGGGCAGGAAAACCATTAATAAGAATAGAATAGGAGACAGAAGTAAGACAAGTCCAGATCCAGCTAACAAATTTCTGAGGGAAACGAAGCTCCTGCATAACAGTGATCATGAATCCCCACTCAACTGAATCATAGGCTTTCTTCAAATCCACCTTAACCATGCACCTAAGAGAGATAAATTTGTGATCATAGCCTTTGATCAATTCAGTTGCAAGAAGGATATTGTCACCAATGTGCTTGCCTAGAATGAATCCTGCCTGAGCATCATTAATCACCTCGCCAATGATAGCAGCAAGTCTAGCAGTTATGATATTAGAAATGAGCTTATAAACCAATCCTTAACATGAGAAGCATTAGGGATTTTAGGAACAAGAGTAATAGTTGTACAATTCCATTGCTTAGGCAAGGTCCCTTTAGTGAAGAAATCAATAACACTAGCATAAATATCATCTTTCACAATATGCCAAGCTCTCTAAAAGAAAAGGGAGTTAAAGCCATCAATAACAGGAGATTTAGTGTTATCAATTCTCTTAAGGGCAGCATCAATTTCATCATGAGAAATAGGCCTAATGAGATATCTCTGAGCAGCAGAGCTAAGCTGCTTACCCCTCCTCATAGTGACAAGGTAAATAGCAGGGAGCCAAGGAGCCTGAGTCCCTAAAAGAGACTTATAGAAAGAAATAATTTCATGAGAAATAGCATCCGGATCCTTGAGCAACACCTAATTAGAATCAAAGATGGAGTCAATTCTATTCCTTGCTTGTCTACTCTTCATCACAGAGAAGAAATAATGAGAATTGCCATCTCCAAGCTTAATCCAATTGATCCTAGATTTTTGTTTGAAGATGCTTTCCTGAATATCATTCCAGTGTTTGACAACCTTAATAGCATCAGATTCTTTAGCATAAAGATCCAAATCATCAGGATTCTGAGCCATTAAGTTCTGAATTCCAGAAAGCTCAATATTAGCTTGATCAATCTTTTCCTCAATGTTGCTAAACTGCTTGCTATTAAGAGACTTAATACTAGACATCACAAAATTAAGCTTCTGCCAAACAGAATTACCAGAACCCCAAGCTTGAGAAACAGTATCAAGAAAATCAGGGTGATCAGCAATACAGTTTAGAAACCTGAATGGTCTACCACTCCCAGCAGGGGCAGAACATACATCCAACAGAACTAGACTATGATTAGATAAAGAGGGGGGGAGATAGACAGTCTCAACATGCCCATGAGAGGCCAGCCAAGCTTGGTTACCAAAGACTCTATTAATCCTAGAAAGAGTTCTAGGACCAGTGTGAGCCTTATTTGACCAAGAGTAGATGGCTCCTTTGCTCTTGATCTCAGTGAGGTCCAAATCATCAACCAGACTCTAGAAATCTCTAGTCTCATAATCAGTAACATCAGTACCATGAAGCCTATCTGAAGTATGAAGAACAGAGTTATAGTCACCAGCACAAAGCCAAGGAGAATGCTGAATAGAGATGCTTCTAAGACCTTCCCACAAAGGAAGCGTATCATGAATGGAGTGAAGCCCATAAACAACAGTGAGATGAATTTGAGTAGAGAGGTCCTTAGAAGAGACACTACAATGAATGAACTGTTCATGAACCTTCAAGACATTAACAGTTACTCTATCTGCATTCTAACCAAGCCAAATCCTCCCTTTGGGAGAATGGTCATAATTACACAACCAAAGCCAAGAAGAGCCAAACTTCCTCTGATAAGTGAGAACATTTTTCAATTTGATTTTTGTTTCAAGCAAACCAACAACATCAATTGAATGAGAATGAAGCAACCTCTTTACAGAGGCAACTTTGCCAGGGTCATTTAGGCCCCTGACATTCCAAATAGAGTAAATCATGACACCAAAGGGGGATTAACCTCACCCCCGCTTGGATTTATAGTGAAGCCACCTGCACCATCCATTTCATTTGCAAATAGAGCAACAAAAGCATTAGAGGTAGAGGCAGGCTGATGAAGTCTAGTTTGTTGGCTTTTTGTCTTCCTTCCAACTATTCTCCACCCCTCATCTGAATTTTGAGAAGTATGAACCTGTGGAGTAATGATAGATTGTCCATGAACAGAAGCACCAACATCAACAGCAGGAGCAGGAGCAGGAGCTTGGCTAGGCTTAGGAACCCAGACCTGCTTTTGCTTAGGAGGAACAGGAGCCGGCTGCTTAGGAACCTGTTTAGGCATAGCAGGCTTAACAGAGAAATCATGGCCAACCTTGTTGCACTTAGAACAAAAAAGTGGGGCCCACTCATACACTACCTTGAGCTCCAATAGTTCCTTTGAAGGACTCTCAACCAATACAGAATTAGGCATAGGCTTTGTAACATCAATTTCAATTAGAACCCTAGCAAAAGACACTCTAAGTTGTCTAGTAGTACACTCATCAGCACAAATTGGCACTCCAAGCAAACTACCAATGCGGCTAAGAGTGTCAGATCCCCAACAATTAAGTGGGAGATTAGGGAACTTAACCCAGAGAGGAACAGTTCTAAGAATTTCAGCATTAAAATCAAAATTAGGACACCAAGGCTTCACTATTGCTGGTTTTCCAAGGAACATATGAGGACCAGAACAAAGTATAGTATCTTTATCATCATTAGAACAAAGATTAACGATAAATAATATGAAGGGGTAATTTGTGATTGTTGATTATCAATGCTTGATTATCAATGTTTTGATTAGTTTAGGTTTAATTATGTGTGAGTAGTTTTATTTCTATGGTTTATGGGGATCTAATAAATAATATGAAGGGGTAATTTGTGATTGTTGATTATCAATGTTTGATTATTTTCCTATTGATTGATTTAATGCTATGCAATTAGGTTTGACCAGATTTAATTGTATGAGTTTAGCAATATTGATTCGAGATTCGAGAGATGAGAATTGATGTTCAGGCTTAATTTCAATAGGCGGACTAATTTATAAATGGTTAAGTCGAGATTCGAGAGATGAGATTTAATACCGGTAAATTAACTCTATGATTGTAATACGTAGCGAAAGCCCTTTATAATCTGATGAATTGATGCATTGATGATTGCTTATTATGATTTACCCTGGAATATTGTTTATTAGTGAACCTATGCCCTAGGTTTTTCCTTCATTGATTTACCTCTTATTTTACTCCCTTCCTACTCTTACCTTTAGTAGTTTAATTACCTTTTTACAATAATTTGGTTACTTGATAATTTAGATTGCTTCTAATTAATTAGGAATAAATTGACTTGTTTCCTTCTGGTTCGACCCTTTTTCCCTATCTAACAAAATGCAAATTGATAATGCCGTATGTGACTTAGGAGCTAGTGTAATCCTAATGCCATATTCGGTTTATCAAAGACTTAATCTAGGGGAACTCTTACCTTCCAACATTACCTTGCAACTAGCCGATAGGTCAATCAAGTTTCCAAAAGGTAAAGTGGAAGATGTTCCATTGAAGGTTGGGAAGTTTGTGTTCCCGGTGGGTTTTGTTGTACTTGAAATGGATAAAGATGCTACCATTCCTATCATTCTAGGTAGACCCTTTATTGCTACGTAGGGTGTTATGATAGATGTCAAGAGTGCAAAGATTTTGCTTAACGTAGAAGATGAGGTTATAGAATTCAATCTGAATGAAAGCATGAAATATCCATGTTCTTCTCTAGAAAATTGCATGATGATTTACTCTCTTGATCATGTTGTGTCTTCCATGCATGAGCACTTGCTCACCTCTAACGATGCTCTTGAGAATGTTTTGTTGAAGAAAGATAAGCTAGGTGCACCATGCAAGGAGATGGCATTGTGTGAGGAATTGCTTAATGGAAGCATGAAAGAAGTGGCTGAACAAATGTGCTTGAAGATCTCAAGCCATGAAGCTTTGCAAGCGGCCGTGACAAAAGAAGGTAAAGGTGTGCCTATGGTAGAGCTCAAACCTCTACCATCACACCTTAGGTATGAATTCTTAGGCCTAAATTCCATTTACCCCGTAATTGTTAGTGCATCCTTGAGTGAGAGCCAAGCTCAAGCGTTATGTTGTGTCCTGAGAAAGCACCAAGGTGCTTTGGGCTATACTATTGATGATCTTAAGGGTATAAGCACTGCTTTGTGTACACACCACATAACGCTTGAGGAAGACACCCTTTCTTCTATTGAACGAAAAAGAAAGCTACATCCTCAAATGGGAGAGGTGGTGAAAAAATAGATCACCAAGCTTTTGGATGCGGGAATCATATTCCCCATCTCAAGCTCTAGGTGGGTCTCTCCCGTTCATGTCGTTCCTAAGAAGGGGGGTATGACTGTGGTCAAGAATGAGAGAGGTGAGCTCATTCCGACTAGGATGGTCACCGGTTGGAGGATGTGTATAGACTATAGACGTCTAAATACATCCACCAAGAAGGATCACTTTCCCCTTCCATTCATTGATTAAATGCTTGAGACAGTAACAAGGCACAAGTTCTATTGCTTCCTTGATGGCTATTCGGGATTTTTCCAAATCCCAATCCACCCCGATGATCAAGAGAAGACAACATTTACATGCCCCCATGGGACCTTTGCTTATAGGAGAATGCCTTTTGGCCTTTGTAATGCCCCCGCAACTTTTCGAAGGTGCATGATGAGCATTTTTGTAGTCATGTTGGAGGAATAAATGGAGGTGTTTATGGATGACTTCTCCGTAGGTGGGGTTTCATTTGAAGAGTGCCTTGTGAATCTTGAGAAATGTTTGGAAAGGTGTGTGAAGGTTAATCTTGTCTTGAATTGGGAGAAGTGCCACTTCATGGTGGAGGAAGGAATAGTGCTTGGACAACAAAATCTCTCATAAAGGAATAGAGGTGGATAAGGCCAAGATCGAGGTTATTGAGAAGCTTCCACCTCCGGTGAATGTCAAGGGAGTGAGATCATTTTTGGGACATGCGGGGTTCTGTAGAAGATTCATCAAGGATTTCTCACTCATTTCCAAGCCCTTTAATAATCTTCTTCGAAAAGATGTAGAATTTGTGTTTGATGGTGAATGCTTGGAGGCATTTAATAGGTTGGAGAAGGCCCTAATCTCTACCCCCATTATTCAAGCCCCAAGATGGGATCTACCCTTTGAGTTAATGTGGGACACTAGTTATTAGGCTATTGGAGGTGTTTTGGGACAACGTGTGGACAAGAAGCTTTATGTGATTTACTATATGTCCAAGATGGTAAATGAGGCTCAAAATAATTACACAACAACGGAAAAGGAATTCTTGGCCATTGTTCACTCTTTTGAGAAATACCGGTGTTATTTGTTTGGTTACAAGACCATTGTCTTCACGGATCATGCGGCTCTCAAGTATCTCTTTGCCAAGAAGGAGTCCAAACAAGGTTGATTCGTTGGGTGCTTGAACTACAACCTTTTGAAATAGAGATTAGGGATAAGAAGGGTGCGGAAAATGTTGTGGCAGACCATCTTTCTCGCCTTGAGGGTGATCAAATTCATGATGACGGTTCACCAATTGAAGATAGAATGTTGATGTTGTCTTGTATGCCATTAAGGTAAGGAACTCCCATGGTATGCCTATTTGGTTAAATTTCTAGCATGTGGGGAGTTTCCACCTTCTTTCTCCAAGAACAAACGAAAGAAACTCAAGAGGGAGGCAAGACATTACTTGTGGGATGATCCCATCTTTTATAAACGAGGGGTTGATGGCTTGCTTAGGCGTTGTTTTCCGAATGAAGAGGTGCCTAGTGTTCTAAAGATGTGCCATTCGGATCCTAGTGGTGGCCATATGGGTGTTTCCAAAACCGCTACTAAGGTTCTTCAAAATTGTTTATGGTGGCCACATCTCTTTAAGGATTCATGGGGCTGTGTCAAGTCATGTGACTGATGTCAAAGAGTTGGGAATATCTCCAAGCGGAATGAGATGCCTCAACAACCTATTCTTGAGTTGGAGGTGTTCGATGTATGAGGGATTGACTTCATGGGACCATTCCTATCTTCATATGGGAATCAATTCATACTTGTGGTTGTGGACTATGTTTCTAAGTGGGTTGAGGCCATTACTTCCCCAACAAATGACCACAAAGTAGTGTTTAAGTTGTTCAAATAAATCATCTTCCCAAGGTTTGGTGTGCCTAAGGAGGTGATAAGCGATAATGGTTCTCATTTTGTTCACAATGCCTTTCAAAAGATGTTGAGAAAACATGGAGTTCATCAACTCTTTGGCCTTCCATATCATACTCAAACGAGTGGCCAAGTCAAGGTCTCCAATCATCAAATAAAGCTTATTCTTGAGAAGACGGTTGCAAGGAATAGAAAAGATTGGTCGGACAAGTTGCATGATGCTCTTTGGGCCTATAAAACGACTTTCAAGACACCTATTGGCACCACTCCATATCGCCTTGTCTATGGCAAATCATGCCATCTCCCGGTAGAGCTTGAACACCGTGCTTTGTGGGCAATCAAGAAGATAAATTTTGATTTAGAAAGTGCGGGGGAGAAAAGGTGGTTGGATCTTCATGAGCTAGAGGAGCTTAGACTTGATGCTTACAATTGTGCTAGCACCGGCAAAGCTCGTTCCAAGGAAGCTCACGACAAGCTTATTGAGAAGAAAGAGTTTTGTGTTGGTGATAAAGTCCTCTTCTACAATTCAAGAATGACGTTGTTTCCCGGAAATCTCATGTCAAGATGGAGTGGCTCTTTCTTGGTGAAAGAAGTTTTTGCTAATGGTGACGTGGAGATTTCTCCTTTGGATTCCTTATCTTCTTTCAAGTTTAATGGTCATCGGCTCAAGAAATATTTTGATGGAGTGTTCGTTGGTCTTAGTCATAAAATGATTCTATTCAAGCCACCTTGAATGGGTGGTAAACGTCGAGCTAACAACGTTAAACAAAAGTGCTTACGGGAGGCAACCCGATTTCTCACCTCTATTATTCTCTTTTCTTTCATTTCTTTTATTTTTATTTGTTAATTTTTGTTCTTAACTTTCCTTTTGTTTTTAGTTTCTTTTGTAGGCTACCTTCATTTATCAACTATGGACTTAATGTGTTTGATGAAGATGGCAAAAGGAGAATTTGGAGTGCGGGGGAGAGGGCACCCCGCGGGCTTGGAGAGGCCTCGGGTGCCCTTGCTTTAAAAAAGGGCAAAGCCGATCAGGAACTCTCCGCGGTTGCCCCGCGGGCGCGACAACTTTGGAGAGGGCGCGGCTTATTTTTGTCAAAAAAAGATGAGGAACTCTCCGCGGTTGCCCCGCGGGCGCGACAATCATGGAGAGGGCGCAGCAAAGTCGGGAGAGGGCGCGGCCCCAGTTAAAGGTAAAAATCAAATTTTTTTCCAGATTAGGCGCGTGATTGCCCCGCGGTCTCTGATGCGGGAGAGGGCGCGGCCAGCTGGGTTACATAGTAGGCCGGTTTGCTCCTCTCTCTCTCTCCTCTCTTATTTTTCAATCTCCTTTTGATTTACCCCTTTCTCTCTCTTCCTCCTCTCAAACCCTAACCCCCAAATCATCATTCTCACACAAATTCACACAATCCAATCTAACTTCCATCACATTTTTTATTTTATTCCATTTTCATCAACATTAAGTCTCTTTTCTCATGGTTTTTTTGGGAAATTCGAGTCCTTAAAGCAATTCTAAGCTTTGTTTGAGTCTTCAATCTTGGTATACTTCTAACCTTTGTTTTATTTTTGTCAATTTCAATTGATTATTATACAATGGTTTTGGTTTGCCTTGATTAAGCATGACTATGATGTTTATGGTTGTTAGTATGGTGGTTTAGGAATTGTTTTGAGTGATTTATGCTTATTTTTGAGATAAATTGTTAATGTTGTTGGTTGTTGTTTGGATTTTTGGTTGTTTTGTTGCTTATAACAGGTACTTTGTAGTTTGTGGTGGTTTTGGGTGGTATTGTGAAGGTGGTTTGAAAAATTGGTGGTAGTGTTGGTGTTTATTTTGGGTGATTGTGTAGTTTCTGGTGTTGGTTGCACTTGTGACTATGGATTTGTTAAGGAAGGTTAAGAGTAGCAAGAAACGTTCTAACCAATCCCCCGGCCAATCCTCCCAAGGCTAATCCTCTCAAGGCCAACCTTCAAACACCGAACCTCCTCACAACCAAACTCCTCAAGATGATTCCCCACCTCCTCCTTTACCTCCTCTCAAATTTCACAATCGGTCTAAACATGTCCCAATCTATAACAAAATGAAAACCCGGAAATTTAGACCTACCCGCAACTATCTTCCCGATGATATGGTCACATTAGGAGTTGATGCCGATCTTGACATCCTACTCCGTAACCTTTGTTTGGATGAGTTTGTAAAGTCATCTCCAAGAACCTATTTGGAACCGTGCATTGAGTTTTTCTCTACTTTTGAGTATAATAGGGCGGGGGATACCGACTATATCATCTCTTTCCAACTATTCAATGCCAAGCATACCATGAACCTTACCGAATTCAATAAAGCCCTTGGCTTCAATCCCAATGCCAACATCTATGTGTCCTTGGTTTCCCTTCTCAAGTCCGATTACAATGAGTTTGCATGGTGGAGACAAATTGCTCAAAAGAAGGTGTTTGACTCTAAAAATTTGCTTGCTAGTTAGATCATTCACCCAGCTCTTAGAATTCTTCATCGAGTTCTTGGCTATGCCGTGTTTAATAAGCAAGATCTTGGGAAGCTTTCGAGGGAGGAGATTTTAGTTCTTTGGATTGCTACAAGGCCGGATTTGGGGCCGAGGTTGAATTTTGGGTACATTTTTATGGATTGTTGCAAGGAAATAATTAATGGGAAGAAAACGGGTGAGATACATTGTGGAGGTATGGTTACGAGATTGGTGTATCATTTCAAGGAAGAACGTTTCTTGAAGTCTTGCACTCCGCTTGGAGGGAGTGAAGACATGTATCTAGATTTGAAGCAACATAACACTTTGCGCTTCAGTACTAAAGCTAAGAGAGACGGTGTTTTTTTTTTGGTAGTGCGTAATGTGCACCATTGTTTACTCCCAAACCCGGCCGCCACCTCAATTATTCGAGATGCTAAGATTGTTTGGAGGATTCCTATGGACAATGGAAGAGTTGAGGATGATATGGAGGAGGATGATGATGATGTGAATGATGGTGACAATGATGAGGAGGATGATGAGGGTGGAGAAGGTGGAGAAGGAGGAGAAGAACATGAACAACAACAACAACAATTTCAACATGAACAATAACAACAACAGCAACAAAGAAGAAGAAGAAGACAACAACATCAACAACATCAGTACCAAGGAGATGCCTATCTCCGTGAGATGGAGGCTATGCGAGAGCATATGGAGCGCATGCAATTGAGCATGCAAGGTTTGTATTCCAACCATCAAACATTGTCTTTTCAAACTAGCGCCCTATATGACGCTAGTTTGCGTAGGGGGGAGGTCACTCCTCCGGTGAACTACCCATATGTGCCGCCCCAACAAGGGTCTGTGCCATCTTGGGGTGGTAGAAACCTCCCCACATACCCCTATTGGCCCGGGGTTACACACCCCGATGAGCCAAGGCGCGACTTCCTAGATGATTCTGGTCATTATGACGATCGGGTTTCGGGGAGGAGTGATTATCGGGGTGACCCTGACTACTACTATGTTCATCTCACTCACCCCGACCTCTGTATGCAGCCCGAGCCATTTGATCAATTGTCCACATCCCAACTTGACCTTTTCAAGGGTCGTTATGGGCTCCATCCCGGTTTTACCGGAGGTTAGGATGTGGGTGATGGTGGTGCCGGCCCTAGTGGCCAATAGTTCCCCCTTGGTTGTTTGATTCCCTTTTTGTTTCCTTCCTTTTTAGCTTTGCATGTTCTTGAGCATCGCGGTTGATGTCCTTATTTTGTGAGGGGGGAGAATAAAAAAGGATGTTTTAGGGTAGGTTTTGGGGGAGGCGCCTTGGACTCATGGGGATGTGTTTGAAAAGGCTTTGGTGGATTTTTCTTGCTTCGCTCTTGGTAGTCTAGTTAGTATGATGTTTGTCTTGTTGTCTTGATTTTGATGATGATGTTTTGAGGTTTCTTTTAATCATGATGATGATGATGGTTTCTTTAGGTTTTTGTACATAGTTTTCAAGTAAGCTTTCTTTTGTTTGCTTTTGTTTGGAAGTTACTAACAATTTCATTTTGTATATAGTCCTTTTCTTTTTCTCACCTTGCTCGTAGCTTTTGCTTTAGTCTTTGAAGCTTCTTGAAGGAGGTCGTTCTTTCCCCTTGGTTATTGTAGCATAGCTTAGACGCTTGGTGAGACCTTTCTTGTTTTATCTTTTTACTTTTATTCCTTAACTTTTCTTGGCTTCTTAGATTAGGGTTAGTTTTAGGGGAGTTGAATGGTTCGAGGATGTATGATTATAACACCTAGTGTGTTTGGGGTCTTTGGCGATGTGGCCATTTGACCGCTTATATGTCGATTGGGAAATACGTGTTATGATTGCATCTTTGTCCTTTATTTGTTCTCCTACTTTTCCTTTATCTTTGCTTTTCAACTTTTATTCTCTTTTCTTTTCTTTTCTTTTCTTTTTGTTCTTTGTTTTGTACATAGCTTTCTGAGGCTTTATTTTTCACTCTTTCTATTTTGAATTGGACTTGTAAACAATGGACTCTTGCTTTTGAATAATAATCTTACTAGGTGGTAATGGTATGCATAGTTTGAGAATACGTTTGGTTGATTCTAGGATAAAGCATGCTTAGAACTAGGGGGATCAAGAAGCCGGATTCTACTTGTTTTTGGCTTGTTTGGTAGTTGCTCCCTATCTTCAATTTGACAACCTTAGTGAGTTTTTTCTACAACCATGTGAGATTCATACTTTTTCAAGCTTTCAACACAATCTTGCATGAGCGGCGTGGATCCTTGACTTTCGCAAACCTAATCTAGAATCTTAACATATGATTCCTAAGACCGAGACCGAACCACCTAGGGAGGACAAAGACATGTTTTTGGGGAGGTATTTTTCCTTTTTCTAGGATAGTGTCCTTCTTTTTACTTTTGGTTTTTGGGATACATTTGCCTACTTGCTAGCCCTTTGAGCCTTTTTCCCTTCTTTTCAAGCCACATGATTAGATCTTGAACCTTTTGTTTCATTTTCATTTTCATTTTTGGTTTTTGTGAAGCAATGGTCACTGTTGTTGGAGATTGTGGTCTATAAGTTTGGAACTTGGTTCAAGTTTTTGAGCAAGTTTGTGTTGTATATACATTGTGAACAATGGCAAATGTCTAGTAAAAAGCCGTCCCAATTCAAAAAGGCAAGGACGAAATAAATGCAAGTTTGAAAATAAAAGCAGTCCAAAGTTAAAAGAGGCGAGGACAAGCACTACGAAAGAAAAAAAAAATAAAAGAGAAAACAAAAAAAAAGTGAAAAATGCAAAAATATTTTTGTGTGAGTACTCATCCTTTTTTAGCATTGAGGACAATGCTCCATTTAAGCTTGGGGTGGGGGGGGGGGGAAGTGTTCTCATGCTTTTTGTGTATATGTTTGTGATCTTAGCTTTGAATAAGCTTAGGGGTTTGGTATTTTTGTTTGGTGATTTCTTGGTTATAGTGTAAAGAAATGCGCAATCTTTGCTTCATAATTTAGGTTAACCACCAAAGTTTAAATTTAGCCTACCTTTACCCTTTTTGCCTTACGTTACAAACTTTGGGAAGACCTTTTAACCTAGGGGTTGAGTCACTCATCGGTGGAGGGAATCATGGGTTATAGCCTAAGGAAAGGGGATGCGAAGTCAAGATGTCGAGTAGCCCAAAAATTTAATCTTTTTCTGGTTCCTTCGCGGAATCTATGAGATGCTCACTAAGGGGAGATATGAGATTAGTAGGGGAACTTTGTAAGATCGTTTGGCATGAAAGTGGAGTGTGACAACTAGTTCCTATGCTTAACATATTTATGTTTCAATCAACCTTAGGTATCTTATAACGTGCATACCATGATTAACTTTAGAAAGGTTGTTATTCATTTGAATTATAGTCACTTTGTAAATTCCATTTCACAAAGATTTTTGATTAATTGTTTTTCAAACTTTGCTCTTTATTCTTGTATTTTGCCTCGTTTTTTATTCTTTTGTTTTGCTTTATAAGAGTTATAGGTTATCTCAAGGAAACCTTTACGAGAGCATCACTCGTCTTCTAGGGTAATCTAGGGGTTTAAATGGCTTGTCTTTTGTTGCTAAAATTGACCGTGATTCCTACGAAAGTGAGTTAGTGTATATTCTCACCTCCTTCTTTTTCTTTTTATTTTGAATAAGCCCTTCTTTTTCCTTTTTAGCCTTTGTTTTGCTCGGGACGAGCAAAAGTCTAGCTTGGGGGAATTTGATGAGTGTCATTTATGGCACACATAGGGTAGTCCTTAGGATGATTTCATCCCTTTTTCATGCTTTCTTCTCTTATTTTTGGTCCTTTTTCCTTTAGTTCCTCTCTTTCCTTCATTCTTTGTGTTTTTTGTGTTTTCTTCGTGTTTTCCTTTTATTTGGCCCTTTTTCCCTTTTATTCCCCTCCTTTGTTTGCTCTTGTAGGTACCTAGGAGTTGTCTTTGCAAACGGATCAAGATGAGCTATTAACTAAGCAAGGAGGAAGCAATCTGCTCAGAGTGGGCTTGGAGAGAGCTTGGAGAGGCCTTGGAGAGGGCGTCAGCCTTTGCCAGGTTGCCACGGGCGCGGTCCTGAAGGTCGCGGGCGCGGGTTGTGTTGCACCAAATTAGCCTAAATCGACCAGGAAATCACCGTGGTCTGGCCGCAGACTTCCCGCGGGCGCGGTTAGACTAGAGAGAGCGCTCCATATTAGAGAGATCGCGACCCTCTGATTACTCTTTGGGAGCAGGGGATTCGCCGCGCCCTTGCCACGGATGCAGGCTAGAAGACCCGCGGGCGCGGGTGTTGCCCCAAACAGCCCGCATAGTTTGTTATGGGTTCCGTACCCATTTCCCCGCGGGCGCGGGATTTCTTAGAGAGGGCGCGGGGATCCTGTTTTCCTTCTTTTCTTATAAATACACTTGTAATTCCTTTTGAAAACGAACTTTTAGATAATTTTCATTAGCTTAGTTTTAGAGAGAGAAGTTAGAGAGAAGTTGGAGAGAAGTTCTTGGATTTGGATTTGTATTTCAACATTGGTTCAATTGTGCTTGGATGTCTTCATCTTCAATCATTAATATTAGTGAGAATCTCTTATTTTAGTTCATCTCTTTACTTGTTTGTTTTAGATTCATGTTTCATTGTTTGATTTCCTTGGATTTGAATTTGATATTGTAGTTGATATTGTTTTCTCTTGATTTTGATTTAGAATGATGATCAATGCAATTTCTAGTGATTTGTTCTTGAGTTACACCATGATTAGTGAGTAGATTAGTAGCTAGGGAGAAGGGGAAGCATGCTTGATTGATAATTTGTGCTAGTTGATGATCATTGATTGATTGAATTGTTGCAATTAAATTGGTTGACATAGTTTTGCATGTGATTAATTAGATGAGGAGTGATCAACCTATAAGATTAATCTAGATTGCATTGCAATTCTTAATGACATGAACCATCAATTTGAGAATTGTTTTGATTGATTGAGTTTGATTGTGATTTTCCTTGATTAGCCATTCATAGTGACCCCTAGCTTGGCCCCTAGGAGATAGCTCTTGAATTCTTTTGATTGCTACTATTGTTTTTCCTTTGCAATGCTTGAATCAATTGAATGAACTATCAATTAGCATGATTATTGAACTTGCATGTGGAACCTATATCCCTAGTGTTTAGTTTCTTGAATTACTTGATTAATCTAGCTTTGTTACCATAGTACCAACCATTTCTCACTACAATCTTCGAAGTAGCTTGACTTAGGCTATAGTTAATACCAACTCACTCCTTTGGGTTCAACCCTCAACTTGCCTTATACTCATATTAGGTTGGTTTAGGTTGTATAAATTGTATTTGATCTAGGGATAGACAATTGACGACACATTTATTCCTTTATCACCTACATAAAGGGACAACAATACAATATTAATTACCCTTGTATACACAATTTCTAGCAACTTGAACTCACTTTAAACAACTTATAATAGTCTTAAAATTATTTAAAAACTCCTAATTAGCCTCTCTTTTAATGGCTAATTAAACTCTTTCATTAAAATCACAATTTTACTACTTTAAATATAATTTCAGCAACATTATTTGATTAAAACTCCCTTACAACTTTATTAAAACATACTTTTATGCCCAATAAATCAATATAATCATCAGGTATACAAAAGCCCCAAATCAAATTGTTTAAGAACCCTAAAAATCACATCTTTAATATATTAAAACCCCAACTTTAATCATATCAAAATCTGAAAATAATAATCCTAATAATAATTTGAAAATATAGCATAAAACCCTTAAAACATAATTTTGATACTAATTAAACAAAATTTAAACAATAAAAAATAAAAGTGAAACTAATAAATAAAATATGAAAACCAAGAGGAGGGAGGAAGGAAGAAAGACCAAGTGGAAGCAAGGCTGCCTGGGCGGCTGCAATACCGGTGGTTAGAGGCAGCAGTGGCGGGGTCCGATCAGCAGTGGTAGTGGGTGGCTGCGGTATGTGGGTTTGCTCGCACGTAAAAAAAGAAAGAAAGGAAAAAGAATAAGGAAGGGAAAGGAAAGAAAAGGCAAAAAAAAAAAAAAAAAAAAGAAAAGGAGTTGTACTCCTACGTGAAACCTAGGAAAAAGAAATGAGGAGGAAAGAGAAAATAAGGGAAAAGAAAATAAAAGAGAAGAAAACTTACCCTTTTTTTTGTGTGTGTGGCAAATTTAGGGATAAATAGAGTATTTATATTGTAGCATGGGTTAGGGTAGGTTTGGGCTTATAAAAATTATGGAGTTGAATAATAAAATAGTTGGCCTAAATATTAAAATAAGATGATTGGGTTTATTAAGAAGATGGGTTACATGATTAAATACTTATTGACCCAAATATTAATACTTGTTTTATTTATAAACCAACAATTATAATTATTTGATCCAAAATATACTTTTTTAATTAAATAAATAATATATAGAATACATTAAAAATACGGGGTATTGCATCGTATCTCCATGTTTTTAATCATCAACACCTAGATTTCTCTAATTCTCTCTCTCTATCTAAAAGCTAGAAGCTTTCTCTCTCTCTATTCTTTTTTTTTTATCCTTCCCTTTTACAAAATTCCTCACTCGTTAGTTTTATAAATTCCTAGCCAAGTTCGAAGTTGTCTTCGCCCTAGACGTGAAAGGTTTGATATTTCTGAAGGTTTGGTCCCAAATCTCTATTTCAATTATTTAATTTAATTATTTTTATTATTTTCCTTGAAGTTACTAACGCGTGTATTTTGTTATTAGAAAGAGGTACGAGGCATCGAAATAACTACTTTAATTTCTTTATTAATCTTTTGATAAAGAAATTATGCTTAAATTATTTTGTTGATTCCTAGTATCATGTTAGGGTGTTCTATTGCTTCCGAGTATCATGTTTAGGGTTAACTAAATTTCTAATATCATGTATATTATTACGATGCTTCCTATTTATTCATAATATCATGTTAGTATCATGTTAGGGCTAAAGCTTTGATTTTAATTGTTTAGTGACATGCTAGGGTTTGTTATTAATCTTGATAGTATCATGCCTAGGATCTTGTTATTATTATTAAAGTTTAATATGATTATGATTATGAATATGATTATGATGATGATTGTTGTTATGTTGCTTGATATATTATTGTTATTGCTTGATCACACCTTTTATGCATGTTTAAAGGGAATTTATACTTGTACGCACGCTTAATAAGATAATTAATAATCTTGTTTAGGTTAATTTGATTATAATTCAAGTTATCGTCAATAATAGATTTTTTTGTGCATTAATGTTCAACTAACATAGATTAAACATAGTTAAGGTTAATATATTGATTGCATGTTAGTCAGAAAGCGCACATGAATACGAGAAGAATAAAGTAGATGCCTATTATTAGGGCAGGTTCAATCTCTTTTAGTTTAGATTTGTACCTTCATCCCCGAACTTTCAGTCGTGGTTCCAGACCTATTGGAGTTAACGATCTCCTGGATCGTTAAGGGGTGTAACCATCACCATGTGAACGGTTTACAAGTTCCTAAAATTTGTTGGCGACTCTTTTACTCTAGGTTCCCTCCCTTTGGACGTCATCATGCTTAAGTGTATGATCACAGTGGGGCTCAAGTGTGGGATGACTTGAAATATTCCCTATAGTTTTTTACGACTCCACTGGGGAGGATTTCTATTTTAATTCCTTAAATTTATTTTGGCAATGATTTAGAATGAATGGATGAGACTCGAAAAGTTCTAAGTATTTCTTGGGCGTAATTTTGATTGACATTATTGGCATAACCATATAAAGGATCTCATTGGAAAGACCATCCATAATGAGTAAAAAAACATAGGATTTTTACACGTAGGAATCTAGGGAAACATCTTTCACAACTAAAGTCAAAATAATGCTATGAAAGAACTGGAAAATCAAGAACAAAAAGCTCCTGAGGCATGTATGTATTAGGGCTGAGAAAACAGCGTCAGCGCTAAACGATGGCGCTGTCGCCTGGTGACAATCTTGTCGTCTGGCGACAGTGCTAGCGTCTGGAGACGACGCTATTTTCTCGTGCCTAATTCTTCCACCAACAAGCCAGAAATCTACCTTCTTGTTTCGACTAGTTTTCTAGTACTGTTTACTCGGTTTTACTTCCTGATTGAGTTTTTCCCTTTTTTCTGAAACCCATATGTGTTCTATATATGGCCATAAACCTCTAGGAATCACACTCCATCTACCCAATCGAACGCTCCTGGCAACGAAGGGTATATCCGAGTTTGTTGAATTCACCAAGCCATGTAAACGAGTTTAACTAGCGGGGTCCCATCGACACGCGCCAATACTTCCAAAGGTAAGGCTTCCGTGCGGTGCATCCGGACTCATAACATGGACACTCTTGGACTAACCCATATCCTGAACTTTAGAGAACTAGAGCCATGGTTAGGTTGCAAACTCATTGCATCATATCGTGACTATATGTCTACATGTGCATTATTTGTTGTGCATATTTTATGTTTTTTTCCTAACCGTTTGTTTGACTTGTGAATGAGTTAAATAAATAAATTAATGACTAAAGGACTTTGCTAATTTAATTAATTAATTAATTAATTAATGATTAAAGTCAAATGAATTGATCAAATTAAACTTGACTTAGTATGACTTTTACGCTTGTCCCTTTAGAGCAAAATACTTGAAACAGTCCCAGATCGATGTTTCAGAATGGCGCAAAGATTTGGACTGTGGTGCCACATGCTAGTGATTGGCCCCAGGCGACGATCTCGTCGTCTGGCGCTGACCCTTAGCGTCTAGCGACAGTACTGTCGTCTGACGACAACCTTTATTTTTGATCGAGTCTTCATGACGAATCAGTCTAATAAATTTGCTAAAACAGTTAAATCGATTCATTAATGACAGTAATCATGTTAAGTCCTTAATTTAATCTAGGCACATAGTCTCATGGTCTCACACAAGAGTCAAAGTATGTCACTCACATTCACCATTAAAGCACACACATAATATGTCATCTTTTGACCATGTCTAGAGAGTGTCGTATGCATGTATTTTCCATCATTTGAGTTGGGGGTCCACTCTATTCCTAAATTCTTCTGTATATTCCCATATATAACATTTTTTCCATTTTCTACATACTTTGTCCATACCTATCATTCTCTCCTTTCTTTCATGATTTCTTTCCATCCATCGCATTTTGAATAGAGCTTGAGCCAAAAATGAAAAACTTACCCCTAATTTCCCTTTCCACAGCACTAGGTCAAGGAGGGAAGGGCGATTAATCAAGGACAACACCTTTGTTCAGGTGCTACTTTTTGACAAACCAATTAGTCGGAAAAGAGAGGCTAAGAAGATAATGGCGTCTTAGGAAGAAGTTAATGAACTCAAGAAGGATGTGGCCAACCTAACTGAATTAATGAAGAGTATAGCCCTTCAAGTCAATGGCCCTGTGAAGCAACAACAAATGGAGCTCATGCAAGAAAGCTTGAAAAAAATATCCAATGACTATAGATTTCAGGGCATTATCTCACAAGGGATCTTAGTGGACAAGGAACTTCTTCCGCAGAAGTTCAATGCCAGTGACATCCCTAAGTTCAAGGAAACAGATAATCCTTAATTCCACTTTAGATCGTTCGAGACAATAATGAATATTAAGGGGATAGATAAGAAATTTTTTAATACATTGTTTTCTTTATCACTTGAAACCGTTTGTCAACAATGGTTCTTTTCTCTTGATAAAGAGAAAACCTCTACTTGGGATGCAATTGTGAACGCTTTCATTGATAGATATAAATGTAATATTCAAGTCAAAACCAACTATAGACAACTTGTGATGCTAAGACAAAAAGAGAATGAAGGCTTTACTTCTTTCTTTAATAAGTGGAGGGAAACTTCCGCTAAGATGATTGAGGTGCCCATCGAAAAAGAATCTGTAAGGATGTTCATCAAGAACCTTCAAGACAAGTATTCGAAGAATTTGAAATATCAACACAACTTGAATACTTTTAAAACCGTTTATGACATAGGAATTGAAATAGAAGATGACCTTGCAAAGCAAACAGCTACTTACAATAGCAACAACAGTGGCTGGAAAGGAAAGAAGAACGACAATCCTTCTTCTTCCAAAAATGCCCACTTTAGTAGCAATGTTAGTACCTTTGATCTCAATGAAGTCTTAGCTATGGATAATCAAGGGTCTAAAAAGTCACCAAGGAAAGATTTCACTACTATTGGGATGAGGTATGATACTGCGTTCAATCGACTCCATGCCAAGGGACTCATTACTCCCATTGGACCTATTCAAGATCCCGCACCTGAGAAGAGAAAGCCTAGTTGGAACCCAGATGCACATTGCAAGTACCATCAAGGTAGGGGTCATACTATAGAGAGCTGATGCAAGCTAAAAGAGGCCATTTAATACTTGATTGATAATAACAAGCTTCCCATACCTCCAGCTAGCAAGAAGACCGAGTGATAATATGGCATAAGACAAGAGGCGAGCTTCAACGACAAGATTTTGTGACCTTTTTTTTTTTTTCTATTTCTTTTATTCAGCCTTTCCCCAATAAGTCTAGAATAGGCACCTTTTATTTTCCTTAGATCTTATTTTGTAGGTTTTTTCCCTTTTTATCTTTTAATAAAAACGAGCATTTCTTTTCTTACATATGATTATTTCATTAAAAAAAAAATCCATGTCGAACTAAGTACAAGGTATACCAATGATTTGAGGCACCCTTTGTAGCCTATCATATCATCTTCACCCTTTCATATATACAATCTTATTTTGATAAAACCACTTTGAACCTCACCTAACGATAGACCTTCATTTTTTCTAACCACATCTGACTAACCTTGGGATGGGATGGTGTGCAACTTATGCAAATTCCAATTTTACAAAAGCTTGATTGATTTCAAAGGAATAAAATAAAAATATAAAAAATAAATAAAAGTGTATAAAGGGCAAGTGGTTGGTACCGTGCTTGAGAAATATGTCTTTGATATAAACATGTCTTTGATATGAACACGTCTCAGATTGCGTTTCTTATTGAGTGCTTAGTACCGTGCCTGAGAAACATGAATGCCAAGTGAGTGATAGAACGCATGATCGGGATTGCCCACACTTATAAAAAAAAGGTTCAAGATAAAAAAAATTGCAAAAGCAAAAAACAGAGAGCAAAAATAAAAAATAAAAGAGAATTCAAAAATATGAAAACCTCAAGCATACAATACAAAGATTTAAATGCTAGGTTGCACACCTTGAGGGCTTATCCAAGGTTTTAATCCTTTATCCCCTTCTTCTTTAACCTTTAGCCTAACCACGTTACAACCCTTAAAAGACCTTTTTGAGGTATACACATACTTGTGCGAGGTTTGGCTAGAGCTACGGTTGGCCTGATTCCTAACGGATACGTAGGCAACCTCACATTGGGGTGCAACCGTAATAAAAAATGCATAATTGATTATATCAAGGGATATCCAATGCTCATCCATATCAATTTATTGCTAGAATTGGGGGCTTGATCCCCATATCATTAGCTTACATATCCTAAAGAGTCACCATTATTTGGCTCTTCTCATAATACATTTCCATACACTTAGCCTTTGCAGCCTAGCTTTAGTGTCACTTTCACACAGTACACAGATACATGACCAAATAGTACTTCCTTTAGGAACCCTTTGTCTTGAAAGCTTAATATAATATTGAAGCACTCCTTGCCATATTAAGATCATATTTGTCATTATATCGCAAAGTATGAAGTGCTTAGCCTCCGTGCCTAAGCTACCAAAATATTATCAAGATAGCCTAGGATATTGCACCCCAAAGTTGTTTAAGCTCATTCGACAAGTATTATAACACTTTACTCTTGTCTTTTGGGTCTTTATTTTTCGGGAGAAAGTCAGTACCCTCCATAAAAATGACATAAATTTTTTGTTTTTCTCTGTTTTCGAGTCAAATGCACACATAAGTCATGTACACATCGAGTCTCATGAGTCAACACTTTGCACACACAAGTCACAATCGAGTTGAGTCGACCTCAATTCGGTTAATCATATTAAGTCAAGTTTATACCTTAAGTCGTGTCGAGCCATGTGTCTCAAAACGCTTTGAGTCGAGTCATGCCAAGTCATATGTGTTAAAAACACATTAAGTATTATGCAATGAGTCAAGCAACACTGAGCCTTAGGTCAACCCCTAAAGAAAAGATGAGCAAAGTCCTATAGTCCAAAATATAAATGCAGGTACAAAAGATTTGAAGCAAAAGGACGCAAGTGGCTTAGCAAATCAACTAGATTCGGCCTGATCGTAGTTATATTGACGATCGGCCTTATTGATCGAGCACATCCCGATTTTGATCAAGAACCTCGGACTCGGTAAAATCCTGAAGAATAGAGTTTTCAATAGAGTTTCAAAGCATAGGAAGCTATCACTTCCAAAGAGCAAGCGAGCAAGAATGTTCCTGATCGCGGGTAAAAGTAGGTCGTTGGTCTACTAGCCCTAACCAAATTAGAAATTTATAATACCTAAACTTACACTAAACTAGTTAGTGGCAAGTAAAGGGTCGAACCCAAAAGGAGTAAGTGTATTAATTTGTGCCAACTAGACTACTAGGAAAGGTTGTGAGATATAGAGAGATTCAACCAAATACTACTAAGAGCAAATAACTAAAACTAGGCAAAGTGGAATCCAATTACATGAATGCATTCAACAACATCATACAAATAGATGAAAATGACCTCGATTAGGAACATCAACACATTGAACTCACTCTCGCACAATTAAGCATGTTAATTATCCTACTAAACTTATTCACTCTCGTGCAACTAGCCTAGCAAAGGTATGGAAGAATTTAGGACTCTCAACAAACTCACTCTCGCACAATTGTTTGAAAGCACAAATAAGAGCATAGAATCGATTAGCTAGAAAGATTCTAATCCATAAAAGCATCACCCATACACAATAATCAAGAAACAATTTCATACTAATCACAATCAATCATTCAATTCATTAATATAACCTTCATCCAATTCCCTAGAACAAGACCTAAGCTAACATAATGAAGAGGGACATGGAAAACAAGGTAAAATAAGAATAAAAACAAGATTAAACAAACAAACTAATTAATCTACTCAAATCAACATACAAAAAGCAAAAACTAAGAATTAAGCAAGAAATAAAGACGAGAGAAAGTTAGAAAATGCTCATTGAATAGATGAGAAGAAGTTCCACAAAGTTGCTTCTTCAACCTCTCAAAAACTCCATGGAAATCCAAGTTTTCTCTCTCTACACTACTCCTAAACTAGAGAGAGAAATCCTAATCTAACCCTAAGAGAGAGAAAATATAGGCTAAACTAATCTAAACTATCTAAAATAAAATGTTGATTGAAAGTAGTGAGAAAATAACCCCAATGGGGTATTTATAATACAAGTTCAATAAAAATAAAATAAAATGAAAGAAACTAAAAAGAAATAAAACTAAATAAAACAATTAAAATAACTAAACTAAAAACAAAAAAAAAACAAAACTACAATAAAATAAAATAAAAGAAAAGGGAAAGGAAAAAGAAAACCCCAAAATTCCCACCAAACCCACGAATCATCAGACCCCTCTTCTTCTTCCCTTTCGAATTTGGCTGCTTTCATTCCATCATCAACCATCATCCAAAAAACATCATCACCGTTCATCAACATTATCATCATCTAGCATCACCAAATTCTCGACCTTTGGATTAATCGAAGGAATCGTGGTCGTCCTATTTTAATTAAAATCACGTGAAAAGCTCGTGATTGACCTACATTTGCGCGCCCGCACAGAAGTCGCGCACAGGTCGCGCAAAGCTACTGCCTCAACTCTGATTTTGGACTCCAATTTGTGCGCTTTCTGACAGGGCTGCGCGGCCGCGAATTGGTTGCTTTGTGAGTTTGGGTGTTGGGCGAATTGCGGCTGCAATTGTTGTTGTTGTTTTGGGGCTGACGGTGGTCTTAATTGGTGGCTGACGGAGGTAGATTGGAGGTGAGTTAGGGTGGTTGTTGATGGTGATTTGCTGCTGTGAGTTGAGGGGTTTAATTGGTGAGTGGTTTGGTGGTGATTTGGGTGGTTGTTGTTGCGTGAAGTGAGGGAGCAGGGCAATCGGTTGTTACGGTGGTGTTGGTGTTGGTTGATATGGGTTTTAATGGACGGTGGTTCAGGGGGTGTGAAATGGTGGTTAATTGGTTGTTGTGGGAGCGATGGTTGGGAATTGGTTGTTGATTTGGTGTTGCTAGGTGCGTGAGGTTGCAATTGGTGGTTTAGTGAGGGTGGCGGCAGATGTTGCGTGGCTGGGCAGTGCTGCTGTAGGAGGCTGGTTGTTTGCGTGGTGGTGATTGGAGGTGTGGGAATACGTGAGGAAGCTGGGAGCAGGGGAAGTGAGGTGAAGAGAGTGTGGTGTAGGTTTAGGTGATGGTGGGGTTTATGATAAGCTGGCAGCAGTAGGTTGGTTAGGGGCAGCAGCTTGTGAATGATGTTTGGCTTGAATTCGAGACTCCATTTATGACTTAAAACTTGAGACACGTATATTGAACCTCGAACCTTGGACCTCCGAGCACAGTCCTACACAAACCAAGAAAATCGAGAGAAATAGGGACAAAAACTAAAATAAAATAAAATAGAACAAGATAAATAAAGTAAAATGAAATGCTAAAACTAAAGAAATAATAAAATAAAATGGAATAAATTAAAATAAAATAAAATAAATAGAAACTAAATCGGAAAATAAGGATAAAAATACCCTAAAAGTGACATAAAAGTCACTTATCAAACTCCCCCAAGCTAACCTTTTGCTCGTCCTCGAGCAAATTAACATGAAACACAAGATAAGGAGAATGAATTATCCAAGAAAATCTAAGACACTAAAGGAGACAAGAATGTACACTAACTCACTTTCGTAGGAATCACGGTAAATTTTAGCAACTAAAGACAAGCCCTTTAAACCCCTAGATTGCCCTAGAGGACGAGTGTGCTCTCGTGAGGGTGTCCTAAGAGTTTAACCCACAACTCTAAACAAAAACAAAGGCAAGGCAATAAAAAGAAAAGAAAAAGAAACATAAAAAGAGAAATAAAACACAAAGTTAATATTTGGACGAGAGATAGGAACAAGCACCAATGAATGCAAACCTTTCTAAATAGACAGATGTATGCACGTTCCAAGATGTCAATGGTTGATTGAAACATAACATATGCTAAACATAGAGAACTAATGGGGACACAATCGACCCTAGCCCCAACCAATCGGGCCGCGTTCTCTCCACTAGCTTAAAATCAACCCTTAACCTAGTTTCTCATGATTCCACGAAGGAGCCGAAAAAAAGGTAAAGAAATGAAAAACTTTGAGAAGGTAATCCCGACATGTCAACTATGCATACTCTCTCCATAGGTTTGAAGTCTATCTGCCTCCACCGTTCTTTGACCTAACCCCACTAAAGTCTAAGGGTCTTTTATTGGGTTGTAACGTAAGGCTAAGGGTTAAGGCGGGGTAAAAATTTGAAAATTTTGGTGATATTTCCTAAGTGAAGCAAAAGAGTGGCCTACTCTCAAAAACAAACTCAAGAAGTCACAAAATATCAAACAAAAATACCAATAATGCCATCTCCCCCAAGCTTATTCAACACTAACACAATATGTACCAAAAACGAAGTAACGCTCCCCCCCCTCCCCAAGCTTGAACGAAGCATTGTCCTCAATGCTTTAACTAGGGAAGAAAACGAAACCAAACTAATTTTTTTATTTTATTTATTTATTTTTTAAGATCTTATTTGATGTCCTTGCCTTTTTTTTTTTTTAACTATGGACGGCTTTTTCTTGAAACTTCATTTGATTTTCTTGAATTGCATTTTTCTTCTCAAACTTTTTTGCATTTTCTTTTCTAGCTCAAATTTCAATACTGTACTTAAACCAATGCACAAAATGTCTTGTTAAATTTCAACACTCTCAAAACTCAAACCTCACATGCCAATGCTTCACTAACTAAAAGGGTTGGTAATCATAGGCCATTAGGTTTGTAACGCGGTTTAAACAAGAGCGGGAAACATTAGGCTCAAATTGGTTAATAAGTAGGTCGATGCAAAATAGAAAACCAAATTTGCAACAAAATAAAAAGAAGATAAAGAAAAATGAGAAAAGGTGCCCTTTTCCTCCCCTAGAGTGGCTCGGTCACGATCTTGGGAGCTAGAGGTCAAAACAAGGATTAAGACATGCATAGTCAAGGATCCTAAATAGCTGCTCAACAAGGTAATGAAGGCTAGAATAAATGAAGCTCACAAAGGATTATAACCAAACAAAAACCAACCAAGGGTTTCAAATCCACTATAGAGAGCAACTTAATCTTACCACATTCCCGTGAACTAAGGCTTCATGGACCCCTAGCTAAAAGTTCTTAACCCGACTACCTTAGCATATAGTATCCTAGAGTCAACCAATGACACTCTCAAACCGTGCATACATTTACCACTTAGGAAGAAAAACATTCAAGGATTCAAGTCCCAAAACAAAATGTCTAAAATAAGAACAAACAAAACACATTTTACCAAAATTACCTTGAAAGGAAACAAAAATCTTTTTGGATTTTTCAAAATAAAAGAAAAGACATGGAAATGCATATACTCAAGTGCATGGCATAAATGAATCAACATCCCACCAAACATGATAGAATACCCTCCCCCTAAGCTTGAGTGAGACAATATACTCAAATATAAACAAAATAATCCATGGGAGGGGAAAAGAAAAAAATCAATCCAACAAACCAACACAAGTCCAACGAGTCACCAACCATTAGAGAAAGAGCTAGGAAAGATATTACCGGATATTGGTGGGTGTAATCACCCGCAAATGAACCAATTTAACCTTTCAAAGCCGATTTCTTCTTGAATTGAATCTCGATTTCCATATCCTAGCAAAAATAGGCATGAAACTTCCTTAATTCTTGAACCAAACAATGCATAAGTGTATATCAAGTTATGTACCTAGGAAAAGGCACACAAACATTTCCATGAGAGAAAATCTAATCTAAAAATAAAAGAAAATGAAAGCAATAAAAACCTCGGGTTACTTCCCGAGAAAGGCTTGTTTAACGTCCAAGCGAGACCACTCTAGTTAATAATATTGCAACGAACGCAAGAGCTTATCAAATGAACTACTACACATTTCATATGATAACAAGTAGGCAAATGACGGGAGGAGGACGTACAACAAGATTATTGCACGTAAGTGAGGAGGAAGATGCCAAAAGAAGGAAGAAAAATCAAAAGAAAAATCAAGAAAATAAGAAGAGAAAGAAGAAGAAAAATAAGGAAAAGAATAAAATGGAAAAACCTCCTCAAAATGTTTTTGGGTGGCACAATCACCCATTTCCTCAATAATAGGAGGATGAAAAGGAAAAGTCTCATCAAACAAGATAAGGTCCTCAATAGGCTCTTTGACAAAAGAAGGGAGGAACATGGAATAGTAGGAGATGTGGTCAAATTTCCTTGAGAAAGGGACATGAGGAAGGGGAGGAGAAACAATGGTCTCACAAAGCCTCACATCACCAATGAGGACATGAAAATCAATCATAGAATTCTCAAAAGAACACTCATGACTCACATCTCCCTCAAACAATAACTCTCCAATAGAAACAACCTCATCCTCCTCTCTATCATAACGATGAACAACAACTCCCTCAAGATCCTCAAAGCCTAGAGTCTCTAAACCATGCATGAAAGGATAAAGGTTTCTCTCAAACTCATCCCTTTCCCACAAAGCATTTCCAATGAACTCTCTCAAAAGGCTATAATGATTTGTTACTCCTTCAATGAACATACTAGCCATAACCTCAAATGAGTCCAAAGACTCATGGATAGAAAGGTCACAAACATGCAAGGTAGACTCATCAAGATGGGGAAGGGGGTTGGAAACCTTAAAATCGACATTTTCTTCATTCACAACTCCGCCTCCACCACTCAAGGGACTCTCAATCTCTCTTGATTTCTCAAACTCACCATCATCATCCTCATGAACTCCATCATTCAAACATGAAGATGGCTCACTCACATCCTCACCAAGGGAAGCTCTCAAAGGGGGTGAATAAGGGGAAGGATGGCAATTAAGCTCAAATGGGGAATGAAAAGGATCAAAATCCTAAAAAATCCTCTCATCACAAGAAAATCTCCCCTCACCTTCACACCCTTTCCCTACATCATCCTCAACAACACTTTCACACTCCAAGTGAGGTGCCTCACGTCCATCAAAATCAAACATAGCACTCATCACTTGGGCAAGCCTCACTTCTCTCAATTTTTGTTCCTCTTGAAGCTCTTGGAGTTGTTGGGTGAGATATTGCATTTGAGAGAGAATTTGGCATCAATGATATTGGGTTGAGGTTCATGATCAAAGTCAAATTGCACATCAACAAAATTAGCACAAACCTCATCAAAATGAGCATAAGGGGGAAAGGTGTCAATTTGCATACTTGGATCATCACAAGGCACATAAGAAGTATAAAGAGAATTCATGCAAAAATTAAAAGAATATTGGCATTGAGAATCAAAATAAGAAACATGAGATTCTCTATCTAAAGAATCCCTAGCAAGCCATGTGAAGAAATCCCAAGAATCATGCATAGACAAATGACAAAATCTACCATTATTCATGTCCTCAACCATTCCCCTAGTATACTCATTCATGCCCCAATAAGCTATACCATAAGCATCACTAAGAGAACACCCATGGTAACTAAGAAAACCATCTAGTCTTTCAAAGTAAGCATAGAAGGGCTCACCATCAAATTGAGGAAAAGATAAGCATGCCATTTTTTTACAAAGAACAAAGAAAAGCAAACAAAATCAAATAATATACAAGAACCTAGCTAATCTAATCAACACAAACTAATGAACGCCTTAGTTCCCGCCAATGGTGCCAAAATTTGATTGCGGGTAAAAGTAGGTCGTTGGTCTACTAGTCCTAATCAAATTAGAAATTTATAATACCTAAACTTATACTAAACTAGTTAGTGGCAAGTAAAGGGTCGAACCCAAAAGGACTAAGTGTATTAATTTGTGCCAACTAGACTAGTAGGAAAGGTTGTGAGATATAGAAAGACTAAACCAAATACTATTAAGAGCAAATAACTAAAACTAGGGAAAGTGGAATCCAATTACATCAATGCATTCAACAACATCATACAAATAGATGAAAATGACCTTGATTAGGAACATCAACACATTTAACTCACTCTCGCACAATTAAGCATGTTAACTATCCTACTAAACTTATTCACTCTCGTGCAACTAGCGTAGCAAAGGTAAGAAAGAATTTAGGGCTTTCAACCAACGCACTCTCGCACAATTGATTAAAAGCACAATTAAGAGCATATAATTGATTAGCTAGAAAGGTTATTCTAATCCATAAAAGCATCACCCATACACAATAATCAAGAAACAATTTCATATTAATCACAATCAATCATTTAATTCATTAATATAACCTTCATCCAATTCCCTAGAACAAGACCTAAGCTAACATAATGAAGAAAAACATGGAAAACAAGGTAAAATAAGAATAAAAACAAGATTAAACAAACAAACTAATTAATCTACTCAAATCAACAAACAAAAAGCAAAAACTAAGAATTAAGCAAGAAATAAAGATGAGAGAAAGTTAGAAAATGCTCATTGAATAGATGAGAAGAAGTTCCACAAAGTTGCTTCTTCAACCTCTCAAAAACTCCATGGAAATCAAAGCTTTCTCTCTCTACACTACTCCTAAACTAGAGAGAGAAAATCCTAATCTAACCCTAAGAGAGAGAAAATATAGGCTAAACTAATCTAAACTATCTAAAATAAAATGTTGATTGAAAGTTGTCAGAAAATAACCCCAATGGGGTATTTATAATACAAGTTAAATAAAAATAAAATAAAATGAAAGAAACTAAAAAGAAATAAAACTAAATAAAACAATTAAAATAACTAAACTAAAAACCAAAAAAAAACAAAACTACAATAAAATAAAATAAAAGAAAAGGAAAAGGAAAAAGAAAACTCAAAACCCCTAAAATTCCCACCAAACCCACGAATCATCAGACCCCTCTTCTTCTTCCCTTTCGAATTTGGCTGCTTTCATTCCATCATCAACCATCATCCAAACGTCATCATCACCGTTCATCAACATTATCATCATCTAGCATCACCAAATTCTCGGCCTTTGGATTAATCGAAGGAATCGTGCCGTCCGATTTTCATTAAAATAACGTAAAAAGCTCGTGATTAACCCACTTTTGCGCGCCCACACAGAAGTCGCGCACAGGTCGCGCAAAGCTACTGCCTCAAATCTGATTTTGGACTCCAATTTGGGCGCTTTTTGACAGGGTTGCACGGCCGCGAATTGGTTGCTTTGTGAGTTTGGGTGTTGGGCGAATTGCGGCTGCAATTGTTGTTGTTGTTTTGGTGGTTGACGGTGGTCTTAATTGGTGGCTGACAGAGGTAGATTGGAGGTGAGTTCGGGTGGTTGTTGATGGTGGTTTGCTGCTGTAAGTTGAGGGGTTTAATTGGTGAGTGGTTTGGTGGTGATTTGAGTGGTTGTTGTTGTTGCGTGAAGTGAGGGAGCAAGGGAATCGGCTATTGCGGTGGTGTTGGTTGATACGGGTTTTAATGGACGGTGGTTTAGGGGGTGTGAAATGGTGTTTAATTGGTTGTTGTTGGAGTGATGGTTGGGAATTGGTTGTTGATTTAGTTTTGCTAGGTGCGTGAGGTTTCAAATGGTGGTTTAATGAGGGTGGCGGCAAATGTTGCGTGGCTGGGCAGTGCTGCTGTAGGAGGCTGGTGGTTTGCGTGGTGGTGATTGGAGGTGTGGGAATACGTGAGGAAGCTGGGAGCAGGGGAAGTGAGGTGAAGAAAGTGTGGTGTAGGTTTAAGTGATGGTGGGGTGTATGATAAGCTGGCAGCAGTAGGTTAGTTAGGGGCAGCAGCTTGTGAATGATGTTTGGCTTGAATTCGAGACTTCATTTAGGACTCAAAACTTGAGACACGTATATTGAACCTAGAACCTTGGACCTCCGAGGACAATCCTACACAAACCAAGAAAACCGAGAGAAATAGGGACAAAAACTAAAATAAAATAAAACAAGATAAATAAAGTAAAATAAAATGCTAAAACTAAAGAAATAATAAAATAAAATAAAATAAAATAAAATAAAATAAATAGAAACTAAACCGGAAAATAAGGATAAAAATACCCTAAATGTGACATAAAAGTCACTTATTAGTTCCCAAATTTTTTGAAAAACCGTAAATATAAATGCATGAAATTCTTCCAAGATAAGAGAAGTTTAAGCAAAACATACATGGATCAATAGATTAGAGATGAAGATCTTTAATTTACAAAAGACTTGAGCAGATTTGGTTCAAAGGAAACGACCAAGTTAAAGGTTTAGAGTGAAACCGAGCAACGAACAGCCGTAACAGCGGAAATGGAGAAGAAAGGAGTTTTTAGTTCAAAAACTAACTCTATCGCCATACAAATTTTTTTTCGTCTGGCGCTAGTCTTTGTCGCCTGGTGACAAAGCTAAATCCTGGCGACAGTGCGTTTCGGCGTGCGTTGGTGCGGCGACGGGATATATGGCCATCATAAATGACTATGCGTACCTTATGCAGCACTTTGGGGTTCCTTGGTACGCTAGTTAGCCCCTATAAGATGTTTGACATGATTAAATAATCGGCTTGATTACAATCACAGTAGGTGATCGAACTGATAAAAGATCGTCTCACTTAGCTTAAAGCGCCTAAACATTGACTCATTGCAAAATAGCACCGACGTAATGGTTCGCAAGCAGCAAAAAGCATTGACGTAATGGTTCACCAACAGCAAAATGCGCCGACGTACTGGCGCTGCGGAAATTTCTGCGAATATCACTAAGGATGACTTCAAGCAAAGTTATCTTTAACAGCGTTCCCTAGGATATGGAAAGTTGTCAGAAAGCCGAGGATGACTTCAAGCAAAGTTATCTTTGATGATGTTCCCTAGCTTGCAGAGGGTTGTCACGGAAAACTGAGGATGGCTTCAAGAGAAGTTATCTTCGACGACGTTCGCTAAGATTGAGGAGGTTGTCACCTAGATTTGAGAATATAGCACGAGATGGGCAGTCTTTGACGAAGTTCGCTAAGATTGATGAGTTTGTCATCTAGATTTGAGAAGATAACACAAAATGCGCAGTCTTCGACGACGTTCGCTATGATTGTGGAGGTTGTCACCTAGATTTGAGAAGAACGATTCGTGAAGAGGTGGTCTTTGACGACTTTCACTATGATTGGGAAAATTGTCACCACGATTCAAGAAAAAAGCCTGAGATGTAGCAGCATTGATCGACGGCGTTCCCTAGCTTGTGGAGAGTTGTCACAAATAACTGAGGATGACTTCAAGTGAAGTTATCTTCGACAGCGTTCCCTAGGATGTGGAAAGTTGTCAGAAAACTGAGAATGGCTTCAAGCGAAGTGATCTTCGACGGCGTTCCCTAGGATGAGGAAGGTTGTCAAAAGCAGGAGGTGATTTCAAGCGAAGTTATCTTGATCATATTCCCTAGGATGTGGAAGATGGTCATAAAACAACGGAAATTAAAGGCAGTTTCAAGCATGGTAGTCTTCAAGCGGTATCCCCTAGCTTGAGGAAGATCGTCACAAATCAGTTACTCTAGACACGTGTGCTCGATAGTGCAAGATACGCGTTTCTTTAATCTTTTATCTGTTTTAACTAACGCTAGTTTACAGGTATAGGCGTTGCAAGAATGATTTAGGATCGTAGAACGTTCTGAATCATTCTACGTCCCTATCGTTACATTGACTTTTGTTTTCAAAACTTGCATTTCTCCAAACTCAGTCAAAGTGGGGGCTTCTATAGACACCCAAATGTGTCTCCCCAAAGCCAAACCCAATGATGAATACCTTTCACGTCATTTGATTATCGAACGAAGTGAAAGTGTGGAAAGTCTAGTGATGAGGATGTTTTTATTAAAATATTTCTCTTTCTGTTTTCAAAAATATTTCTTTTCTTACTCTATTTTATGGAAAAGAGCCAGTCCAATTTGGTTTGGTTCATGATAAGGGTCCTATAAATGTGTAGTTAGATTGGGCTCAAAAAGAGCTTTCCAATGATATATTATAGGCCCAATTACGATGAATTATGAGAAAATTAAGGATTAAATTAAATTAGACCCAATAATTTTTAATGTGGCCCAATGATATAGAGGAGGGCCTATTAATTATTATTCATCAAGTGATTAGGATTGATTTTAGTTTTCTAGGAATATCTATGAAGGTTCTCTTTAATTCTAATGAGGTTAGGATTGATAATTATATTTTTTTAAAGATGTTTTATTTTGAATAAAATATATTAAATTTGATTTTAAAACTGCTTAGACGTATAATTACTTGTAACCGGTTTTAAAGGTTATTACGCGTGTAAAAGCACGTTGTACTTTTAAACCAGCGTGAGACGACAGAGTCGTCGCTAAGCCCTGACTTTCGTCGCCTGGCACTGACCTTCGTTGTCTGGCAACAAGCTTGTCGTTTGGCGCTGACTCCTATTGTTTGCGACAGGAGATATTGTATTTTGAATATGATTTTCTTTGATCCCGTGCTATTTTTCCTGATAAATAGGGGTAGTATCTCCCTGTTTTTAATCATCAACACCCAAAATTCTCTAATTCTCTCTCTATCTAAAAGCTATAAGCTTTCTCTCTCTCTATTCTTTTTCTAAACCTTCCCTTTTACAAAATTCCTCACTCATTAGTTTTAGAAACACCTAGCCAAGTTTGAAGTTTTCTTCGCCCTAGACGTGAAAGGTTTGATATTTCTGAGGGTTTGGTCCCAAATCTATATTTCAATAATTTAATTTAATTGTTTTTAGTATTTTCCTTGAAGTTACTAACATGTGTATTTTGTTATTAGAAAGAGGTATGAGGCATCAAAGTAAGTACTTTAATGATTTTATTGATCTTTTAATATAGAAATCATGCTTAAATTATTTTGTTGATTCTTATTATCATGTTAGGATGTTATATTGCTTCCTAGTATCATTTTTAGGGTTAACTAAATTTCTAATATCATGTATATTATTATGATGCTTCCTATTTCTTTCCTAATATCATGTTAGTATCAAGTTAGGGCTAAAGCTTTGATTTTAATTGTTTAGTGACATGCTAGGGTTTGTTATTAATCTTGTTAGTATCATGCCTAGGATCTTGCTATTATTATTAAGCTTTAATATTATTATGATTATGAATATTATTATGATTATGATGATGATTGTTGTTCTGTTGCTTGCTATATTATTGTTATTGCTTGATCACACCCTTTATGGATGTTTAAAGGGAATTTGTACTTGTAATCACAATTAATAAGATAATTAATATTCTTGTTTAGGTTAATTTGATTATAATTCAAGTGATTGCCAATAATAGATTTGTTTGTGCATTAATATTAAATCAACATAGATTAAACCGGTTTAGGGTTAATCTATTGATTGCATGTTAGTTAGAAAGCGCACATGAATACGAGAAGAATAAAGTAGAGGCCTATTATTAGGGCATGTTCAATCTCTTGTAGGTTGGATTTGTACCTTCATCCTCGAACTTCCAATCATGGTTCCAGACCTATTGGGAGTGTTTGGGTTTGGTGAGTCTGACTCACCGTGGAAACAAACCCAAAAACAAGACCGCACTCGCAATAAATAAAACCATAAACATAATTATATTAATCACAAGATTAAGATAAGCTAATTACCTTTGACGCGTGCTTCGCTCCAAAATGAGCTCTTACTTGAAAGCTTCAAGTCCCGCTCACACGGAGACCTCCAACGAAGTCCACTGATGAGTGACATTTATGTCACTCTTAGAGAGTAGTTCTAGAGTCATTTTCGTGTTTATTTTATCTTACTTTCCCCTTTCTTTCTCTTGTTTTCTCTTAATAATATTTCTAGTTTATTTTGGTAATTTTGGTGCGTTTTAGTTTATTTTCTTTATTTTATTAGTTTTAGTCTATTTTCGTATTTTATTTTTACTTTCTTTGCTTGTATAGTTTTTGTTTAGTTTTTATTAGTTTTAAGTTTATTTTGTTATTTATTTGATTTTATTTACTTGTATAGTTTTATTTAATCTTTATTAGTTTAGTGTTATTTCTCTTTTTCTATTTTACTTTATTTTACCTTTATTTTATTTTATTTTATTTTATTTTATCTCTTAGTAATCCCCTCGTGTTTTTGGTTATAGGTGTTTCGGGTTTTATGTCAAGTGGGTTCGGGTTCCAAGTTGAGTCAAACGCCAAACAAAGCTGCTGCCCAACCTTATCCATCACCGCACCCTTCATTATCCTACACCACACCAAAACACAACACTCTTCCCCTGATCCCTCACGCACACAGCAGCCTGCCAAACCCCAACATCGCAAACCACCACACACACCTGCTCAACCACACCAACAACACAAGCATATCGCTGCCCCTGCCTCACTTCCAGTTGCCAGCAACAACAACCACAATCGCCCACCAATTCACGCACATCCCCTGCTCCACCAACACCAACAGCAGCAACATTGCACAACCTAACACCACTAGCAACATCCCTTGCTCCACCAACAGCAACACAACCTGACCACGCAAACCACCAGTCACAACAGCTCACCTGCCACCACACACACCTGCTCAACCACACCAACAACACAAGCATTTCGCTGCCCCTGCCTCACTTCCAGTTGCCAGCAACAACAACCACAATCGCCCACCAATTCACGCACATCCCCTGCTCCACCAACACCAACAGCAACGCAACCAACACAACTCCCCTGCACCAATCGACTCAACCAACAACAGCCACCAGTCGCCAATCCCCAACCCATCCAATTACCACCAGCCGCGCCACCGTTCTCAACCACCAACCAACCGGCAACATCAATCCACCAATTTACACAAGCATTTCGGCCCCGCAATTAAGCAATTCAGAACGAATTGAAAATCAATCAAGTTCGAGCATACCGTTTGTGGTTCGATCGAACTTCGAGTCAGAGACTTTGTGGGTTTTGTTATTCGAAGAGGAGTGGCCGAACATACCCATGGTTCGACCGAACCAACCCCGTAGTTCGGCCGCACCAACCCACGCTTCGACCGAACCGCTTCACGAGACTCGCGCATGGTTTTTAAAGAGGGTCGAACGGCCACGATTTGATGATGATAGTTGATGAACGGTGGTGATGGTGGTGCGTTTCAATCGAATCAGAGCAGCCAAGAAGAAAGAAAAAAAACCGTTTGATGGTGATGAATGGAAATCGGGGAGCTGATGTTTGGATGGTTTTTGTTTTCTTTTTCTTTTATTTTTACTTTCTTTTCCTTTTTCCTTTTCTTATTTTCTTTTCTCTTTTATTTTCTTTTTCTATTTTGATTTTCTTTTTATTTCCTTTTCTTTCTTTATTTTATTTTCCTTCTTTTATTTTTCTATTTTTCCTAGTTTTATTAGCTTAGTATAAATACCCAATTTTGGGGTAATTAGAAAGGAGGGAATAACTATCTATTCTTCTCTCTAATTAGTTTTAGGTTAGATTAGGATTAGTCTTCTTTGGTAGAGAGAGAAAGTGAGGTTTTCTTCATTAATGAACTTGGATTTTGAAGAAGGAGCTTGTTCAATCCTTTGTAGACCTTCATCTTCAATTAATGAGCAATTTCTTACTCTCTCTCCTCTATTTTTATTTGTTTATTTTGATTATTATTTTAGTTGTTGGTATTGCTTGTTGATCATGTTGATTCTTGATTATTTGTTGATTAATCTTGTTATTATCATGATTAGTGAGTAATTTCCCCATTAAGGGGATGGTTGTGGTGTAGTTGGACCTTGAGCATGTTCTAGGGTTTAGAATTGATTTATTTGTGATTAAAGTCTTTATATGCTTGATATTCTTTAATCTTCTTGCAAGTGCACATTGTTGGTTGATTAAAGGTGAATCTTCGCTAACAAGAAACGGAAGTTGACTTAGTTAAGGTTCATTACTATCGATTGTTATTTAATAGTACCTCCTAGTATATGGTTCTAATGTGGAAACATAGAGGCTATGTTAGGAGAAGCCAATTGACCCCGGAAGGCGGCTAGATTGGATTCTTAATTTCGATATTCGAGCATGTTTAGTTCATAATTAATTCAATTTCTATGCCTTTGTTTATGTTCAAGTGAATGCTATACCTAAACCATTTCCCTTAATGTTTTATTTCTTGTTTTAGCATTTTTAGACTTTAGTTTATTTATCCCCTATTCCGGACTAGCTTAATTGTTGATAACATTTGGTGGTGTTTACCGTTCTCTGTGGTTCGACCCCTATGCTTGCCTTATACTCGTATTAGGTTTGTTTAGGTTGTATAAATTGTATTTGATCTAGGGATAGACAATTGACGACGCGTTTATTCCCTTACCAAATTGGCGCCGTTGCCGGGGAACGGCTTCCATTACCGTCATGTTATCTTATTGAGACTAGTCCATTGTTTATATTTTCTTTTGATTTGTTTTTGTTCTCTTTGTTTTGTTTGAGAAAAAATGGCTTATATTTCTATTCCTCAATTTGATAATGAACCGTTTTGGGTGTATTTCAATAGACTTGAGGATTTCCTAGATGGTGTTAAAGGTTTAACCAAGGGTGATTATTGTGAAATCATCAATTTGGGATTAAATGAGAATTTTAGAGGAGTAGTTGATAATATGTTAAATGGTAAATTTCAAGACATGTCTTCGGATGAAGCTTGGGATTTCTATTCATGGTTAGCTAGGGATAATTATGATTGGGAGAGGGCCAATCATGAGACTTATGTTCGGGATTCTCATGCTTTTAATGTTGATGCTAATTGTGATGATTTGTCTAATATGAATTCCCATGATGTGCTTGATGCTCCCCATAGTGACCATGTAATGCATGATTTCAACTCCCCTCCCTCTATAGCTCAATGTAATGAGGTACATTCTAATGATGATGAAGTGCATGTTCTTTCTCATTTTGCATCCAATTTTTGCATGAATTCTAAAGGTGTGCCCCATAGTCCCCTAGATGATTCCAATGAGCAAGCTTTTGACTCGTCTATCCATGATGATTTGGACTCATTTGAGATTATGGCCCAAATATTTCTTGAGTTTCAAACGGTAGCCCATAACCTTATGAGTGAGTTCATTGATAAGGCTTCATTAGAAAGAGATGAGTTTGAGAGAAATTTGCCCCCATTCACTCTTGATTTTGAGAAATTTAAGGGAGATGTTGTTCAAGGTTGTGAAGAGGAGGTTGAGATTGAATCATTTGGAGTTTTTGAGCTTGAGGGAGATGTAGAACATGAGTGTTCTTCATTTGAGGATTCCATGATTGATTTTCATTCCCTAAATAGTGATGTGAGATCTTGTGATGTGGGATTAGCTACCCCTTTTTGCCTTTCTCATACACCTTTTTCCCAAAGGTTTAACCATATCTCCTACTATCCTATGTTCCTCCCTTCTTTTCTCAAAGAACCTCTTAGGGATCCTCTTCCTTTTCAAGCTTCCAAAGCCCCTAACCCTTTCATTGTTGATGAGGAAAAGAGTTATAATGCCAAACAAAAAGATTTTTGTGAGGATTTTTTTTTTCTTCTTCTACTTTTTCTTCTTATTTTCTTGATTTTTCTTTTGATTCTTTTACTTTTTCTTTTCTCCCTTCTCTCAAGCATAAAGTCTCCTTGTACTTTATGTTTGCTTGTCATATGAGCATCGCGTATGCTCTATTTCTTGATATGTTTGCCGGTGCATATGACAAGTTATTGCGTTCTTTGTCGGGTTATTTACTAGATTGGTCATGCTTGGACGTTAAGCAAGCCTTTGCGGGAAGTAACCCGTGTTTTATTGCTTTCTTTTTCTTTCTTTTGTGTTTCTCATTTTTGTTTACTCTCTTGTCTATGTGTATAGGTACTCGATGCATATACTCATGTGCAAAGATTTTGGATTGAGCTCCTTGAGACGAAGCACACCAATGATTGCTTGCATTTGGAAAAGCAACAAAGACGAGGAATTAGATGAAATTGTGGACAATGTGCTCAATTGCGGGTTTCAACACCCACCTCACATTTGGTTTACTCTTTCCTTCTTCCCTCATCTTGGATTTGCTTTCTTAATTACATTTGGATTGTGTGATTATGAATTGTTGTGTGAATGAGTTTTCTTCCTTCCCCTCCCACCCACCCTTTGTGCCTTTATTTTGAGCATTGAGGACAATGCTCCATTCAAGCTTGGGGGAGTAGCTATTCGCTAGCTTGGGGGGGTTATCTATATCTCTTGGTGGTTTCTTAATCCATAGTCTCATGATTGCTTGATTTATTTCTCTCATACTTGCCAAAATCTATTATTGAGATTGGTTTTCTATGTTTGGATGGCCATGAGCGCCTTATTGAGTTGACTTTTGGTATATGTAGTTTTGGATTGATCATGCTTTCATATTGCACTATTGTATATGCATTCTTGAGTATTGTTGGTTTTGTGAATATTTGTGTGTATAGTGTCTTTCCATGGCATTCAAGGCAAGTTTCAAAATGTTTTGTTTTAAACTTGGACATAATTGGGCTTTAGCACCTAGAATACCCTCTTTGCTAGTTGTTAGAGGTTTTCGTGCACTTGAATGTCGAGGTTGGTTCACACATATAACATTGCCAAGGTAGTAGAACTTAAGGGCTATGAGACCTTAGCTCACTTGGTTTGTGGTAAGATGGTTGCCGCTCTCTAGCTAGTTGAAGCTTTAAAGGTGATTTTTGCTACTCCACTACCGTCATTTTTGTGAGGATGTGTCTATTTTGTTCTAGCCTTCTACATTTCTTGCATGTGTGGCGTTTGGATCCTTGGCATTGCTAGCTTATATCGAGAATTTGGCTTAATCTACCCAAGATCGAGACCGAACCAACCTAGGGGAAGACGAAGGCAATTAGGATTTTTGTTTTGTTTTATTATTTTCTTTTCTTTTATTTTTCTTTTGCATTTGCTCATTTAGTAACCCAATTTGAGCCATTTTCCCTTCTTTGGCATAACCACATTACAAACCAATGGACCTTTGCTTTATTTTCACCTTTATTAGTTCTTGTGAAGCATTCTTGGGACTTGATTTGTATTTTTGGTTAATGAAAGTGAGAAAAAGAATGAAAAAGAAGTGAAAAAACTCAAATTTTGGTACTTGTGTTTATATTTGTTATGTTGAATGGGTTGAGTAAATGAGAAGAAAATAAAGTAAATTAAAGAAAAAGCCGCTCAAAGTTAAAAGAGGCGAGAGCAAAGAATAAAAAGAAATGAAAAAAAAAAGGAGAAAATATTGAGAAAATACAAAAATATTTGTTGTTTGGTTGAAAAAAGAATAAGCTTGGGGGAAGAGTTGCTAGAATTTTTGATTTGAAATTTGGTAGTTTATTGAGTTTGAATTAAGGAATGATCAACCTTGCTTCACTTCTAAGTTTACCACCAATTTCCAAATTTATTTCCACACCCTTTACCCTAGCCTAAATGTTTCAACCCTTTTAAGACCTTTTGACCTTAGTGAGGTTTAGTTACTACCGATGGAGGGTAATCAAGCCAAGCCTATTGAGCGAGCTATCAATGCCAAGATGTCGGGTAGCCTAAATGTTTTTCATTGATTATTTCTTCCGATTCCTTCGAGGAATCTTGAGATATCGCCTTAAAAGTGGACGCAAAACTAGTGAGGATGCGGGAGTTTGGTCGGAGATAAGGAGGAGTGTAAGTCCCTCTAAGTTCTCTACCCCTTTGCATGATTTATGTGTGCATTAACCTTAGCTATTCTTTTGCTTGGCTACCTTTAATGTCTAGAAAGGATTGTATTCTTGTGCATTTAGCCCATTGTTTGTGTTTGGTTTGAAATATCAAAACTCGAGTTTTCTTGATTTCACCTTTGCCTTGAATGTTATGTGTTGTCGAGAGTTGTGGGTTAAACCTCTTAGGAAACCCTCACGAGAGCTTACTCGTCCTCTTTGGCGACATAGGGGTTTAAAGGGCTTGATGCATACGCTAAATGCATCCGTGATTCCTACGACAGTGAGTTAGTGTACATTCTTTTTCTTTGTTTCTATTTTGTTTCTTTTGCCTTTAATAATTCCATCTTGTTCTCTTTTGCCTTAGCTTTGCTCGAGGACGAGCAAAGGTTTAGTTTGGGGGAATTTGATGAGTGACATTTATGTCACTCTTAGGGAGTAGTTCTAGAGTCATTTTCGTGTTTATTTTATCTTACTTTCCCCTTTCTTTCTCTTGTTTTCTCTTAATAATATTTCTAGTTTATTTTGGTAATTTTGGTGCGTTTTAGTTTATTTTCTTTATTTTATTAGTTTTAGTCTATTTTCGTATTTTATTTTTACTTTCTTTGCTTGTATAGTTTTTGTTTAGTTTTTATTAGTTTTAAGTTTATTTTGTTATTTATTTGATTTTATTTACTTGTATAGTTTTATTTAATCTTTATTAGTTTAGTGTTATTTCTCTTTTTCTATTTTACTTTATTTTACCTTTATTTTATTTTATTTTATTTTATCTCTTAGTAATCCCCTCGTGTTTTTGGTTATAGGTGTTTCGGGTTTTATGTCAAGTGGGTTCGGGTTCCAAGTTGAGTCAAACGCCAAACAAAGCTGCTGCCCAACCTTATCCATCACCGCACCCTTCATTATCCTACACCACACCAAAACACAACACTCTTCCCCTGATCCCTCACGCACACAGCAGCCTGCCAAACCCCAACATCGCAAACCACCACACACACCTGCTCAACCACACCAACAACACAAGCATTTCGCTGCCCCTGCCTCACTTCCAGTTGCCAGCAACAACAACCACAATCGCCCACCAATTCACGCACATCCCCTGCTCCACCAACACCAACAGCAGCAACATTGCACAACCTAACACCACTAGCAACATCCCTTGCTCCACCAACAGCAACACAACCTGACCACGCAAACCACCAGTCACAACAGCTCACCTGCCACCACACACACCTGCTCAACCACACCAACAACACAAGCATTTCGCTGCCCCTGCCTCACTTCCAGTTGCCAGCAACAACAACCACAATCGCCCACCAATTCACGCACATCCCCTGCTCCACCAACACCAACAGCAACGCAACCAACACAACTCCCCTGCACCAATCGACTCAACCAACAACAGCCACCAGTCGCCAATCCCCAACCCATCCAATTACAACCAGCCGCGCCACCGTTCTCAACCACCAACCAACCGGCAACATCAATCCACCAATTCACACAAGCATTTCGGCCCCGCAATTAAGCAATTCAGAACGAATTGAAAATCAATCAAGTTCGAGCATACCGTTTGTGGTTCGATCGAACTTCGAGTCAGAGACTTTGTGGGTTTTGTTATGTGAAGAGGAGTGGCCGAACATACCCATGGTTCGACCGAACCAACCCCGTAGTTCGGCCGCACCAACCCACGGTTCGACCGAACCGCTTCACGAGACTCGCGCATGGTTTTTAAAGAGGGTCGAACGGCCACGATTTGATGATGATAGTTGATGAACGGTGGTGATGGTGGTGCGTTTCAATCGAATCAGAGCAGCCAAGAAGAAAGAAAAAAAACCGTTTGATGGTGATGAATGGAAATCGGGGAGCTGATGTTTGGATGGTTTTGGTTTTCTTTTTCTTTTTCTTTTATTTTTACTTTCTTTTCCTTTTTCCTTTTCTTATTTTCTTTTATCTTTTATTTTCTTTTTCTATTTTGATTTTCTTTTTATTTCCTTTTCTTTCTTTATTTTATTTTCCTTCTTTTATTTTTCTATTTTTCCTAGTTTTATTAGCTTAGTATAAATACCCAATTTTGGGGTAATTAGAAAGGAGGGAATAACTATCTATTCTTCTCTCTAATTAGTTTTAGGTATGATTAGGATTAGTCTTCTTTGGCAGAGAGAGAAAGTGAGGTTTTCTTCATTAATGAACTTGGATTTTGAAGAAGGAGCTTGTTCAATCCTTTGTAGACCTTCATCTTCAATTAATGAGCAATTTCTTACTCTCTCTCCTCTATTTTTATTTGTTTATTTTGATTATTATTTTAGTTGTTGGTATTGCTTGTTGATCATGTTGATTCTTGATTATTTGTTGATTAATCTTGTTATTATCATGATTAGTGAGTAATTTCCCCATTAAGGGGATGGTTGTGGTGTAGTTGGACCTTGAGCATGTTCTAGGGTTTAGAATTGATTTATTTGTGATTAAAGTCTTTATATGCTTGATATTCTTTAATCTTCTTGCAAGTGCACATTGTTGGTTGATTAAAGGTGAATCTTTGCTAACAAGAAACGGAAGTTGACTTAGTTAAGGTTCATTACTATCGATTGTTATTTAATAGTACCTCCTAGTATATGGTTCTAATGTCTTTGGGTTAGCAATACCCGACCAATAAAACCCAAGTAATTATATTGAGTTCAAAGGTTTTCACTAATTGTGATGCCTTTTTCAACTCTTACTCAAGCATCATTCCCAATGCCCATACTTGGGTATTTATAGGAAATGATGGGAGTATCATTTACTCTCCCATTAATATGGGATAATATGATTTTTCCATTTTATTTTAAAGCTAAAACAAAATTAATAATCAAGCTAGTAATAAATCAACAAGTGGCAAGCTCATGTGAGTGGTTAGGTGAGGACCACTTGGAAAAGGGGGGGACCAAACTTGCTCCCCACTCCCTCTCCCAAAACCGGCCACCTCACTCCACACACACTCAAGGACCACAAGCCACATGGCACCCACCCTTGGGCACCAAGGCAGCCAAGGTGGGCTGCCATGTGCTGTTGTCCGTGGCAGCCACGCCCAGCAAGCCCAGCACTCGCATGCGGACTGCCTGGCGCTGCTGGCCAGCAAGCCCAGCATGCTTCTGCGGGCTGCTGCTGGCCTTGTGCCTTGGCCACCGCTGCTAGGCAGCAAGCAATGGCCTAGCCATGCTGCTGCTAGCTGTGGCGAGCTGGCGCGCCTAGCGTGCTAGCTGCTGCAGCTTGTTGCGGCATGGCTTGCTAGCCATTACGCGCACAAGGCTGCGCCTAGCATGCTAGCACGCACTAGGCAGCGCCTAGCCTTGTGATGCTAGCATGGGTGCGCTAGCACGCACCAGCCAGCCTTGGCTCGGCTTGGTGCGCATGCTACCACCATGCTAGGCCATACGCCCTTAGCACTCGGTTTGCTTGGGCATTCCGATGCTAGGGGTATTTTGGTCTTTTGTTGATTTATTACTATTTCTCGTCTCGTCTTTCACTATTTTTCGACTCGACTTCCGACGCTCGGTTTCAACGCTCTAAGCTCGAATTTCCGACTTCTAAATAAATATTACTTGGTCGACTCATTAATTGCTTCCAAATAAATTCGTCGGTTCGGTTTGTTGAATGCTTGGTTGTGATTTGAAGGGTTCAGTCAAGATTAAGCTGTAATATTAATTATTCATTAATATTACTGATCGGAAGCGGCCTCCACCCAGGCATTCCGATCACTTGACCTCACTCAATATATTAGCTTTCTAATAATTCAGAACCCACTAACGGAATAGTACACTTGTTCGAAGGACACCATTCCTTTCAATCTCCCACTTGTGCTTCCGGACAAGTTCGCATTTTGTGTACAACCTTTGTCCTATGTCGCTTAATGTCTCTTCATGAACTATAAGGTAAGATTTTTTTTCTCATCCTTATTACGTCCAGAAGTGTTTCCCGGTTCCGAGTCCGACTGTCAATAAACAGACGATTTCTAAAATCCATCTGAGCACAGCCATGCATTTTACAGTCTCGCTCTACGAGAGGCCTTGTATACAACAAAGACATCTTCCCTATTTTAGTAAGGGGACATTCCCAGTCTTGTAATGTAGCTCCTCTTACTGAGAGGACCTAGTCGCCCGAGTGTTGCCGTTATAATTCCCTATTACGGCAGACGTTTGAAAACATCAAAGCGAACTAGTACTCAAACAAGAGAACTCACAATACTCATGGTCGAGGAAATAGGTTCCGATAGCCATAATGAGAAGTATACTTATGACAAATTTTTAATTTCTTAAAGTATTCTCATAGGTCGATCCAGTATGGTTCTAAACCAATACCTGTGCAAATGATTTATGACAATCATGTCCTTGTAGCACATGAAACGGTGCTATAAATCAAACTACACACTAATCTCAATCGGTCATTAATCGTCCATCGTTTAGATGACCTTGATTAGGGATAATTTTCGATTATAATATTCAATGTTCACTTAATAGGTGTTTCCTTACCAAGACTGGTCTAGATACCCTATTTTGAATATTCTCAGAATCGAATGGACTCATTATTTAATCCTAAACCACAATTAAATAGCATAACGGAGTAATAAAATATTGCATGAAATTTTACATTACTCCAAAACATGAATGGTTTTCCTTAGCGTCTTACATTAATTTTTCTCAAAATTAACTAAAACACTAAACAAGGAAATCAAAGCCAGTCTCCTACATGCTTGACTCCCATTGCCTCAACATGCTTGTTGTGCTTCACTTGAGGCAAAGGTTTTGTAAGTGGATCGGCTACATTGTCATCCGTTCCAACTTTGCAAATTTTGATTTCACCCTCTGATTTCCATTCTCGAATCATGTGAAATCGCCGCTTGACCTGTTTGACCTTCTGATGTTCCCTAGGCTCTCTGGCCTGAGCAATAGCTCCATTGTTGTCACAATAGAGGGCTATTGGATTCTTTATAGAGGGTACAACATCAAGTTCACCAACGAACTTACGAATCCAAACAGCCTCCTTAGCTGCTTCAGCAGCTGCTAAGTATTCGGCTTCAGTTGTAGAATCTGCAGTTGTACTCTGCTTTGCGCTCTTCCAACTAAACGCCCTCCATTTAGACAGAACACATATCCAGATTGCGATTTGAAATCGTCTCTGTCTATCTGGAAGCTTGCGTCGGTATAACCTTCCACAACTAAATCCTCTGCACCACCATACACCAGGAATTTATCCTTGTTCCTTTTCAGGTACTTTAGGATATTTTTGGCCGCAGTCCAATGCGCCTCTCCTGGGTCTGATTGGTAATGGCTCGTAGCACTCAAGGCATACGATACATCTGGCCTAGTACATATCATGGCATACATGATCGATCCAATAAGCGAAGCATATGAAATCTGATTCATTCTTACCCGCTCATCAGGTGTCTGTGGACACTGCTTCTTGCTTAGGGTTATGCCATGTGACATTGACAGGTGACCTCTCTTGGCCTCCTCCATGCCAAATCGAGCAAGTACCTTATCAATATAAGTACTTTAACTCAATCCAATCATCCTTTTCGATCTATTCCTATAGATCTTGATGCCTAGTATGTACTGAGCCTCTCCCAAGTCTTTCATTGAGAAGCACTTTCCAAGCGAGGCCTTTACAGACTCTAACAACGGAATGCTGTTTCCAATGAGCAATATGTCATCGACATATAAGACTAGGATGGCGATGTCACTCCCACTGACCTTCTTGTAAACACAAGATTCATTTGGATTCTAGATAAAACCAAACTTACTGATGGCTTCATCGAATCGCAGATTCCAACTTCTGCTTGCTTGCTTTAATCCATAAATGGACTTCTTAAGCTTACAAACTTTCCTAGCATTGTTTTGGTCGACAAAACCTTCAGGTTGTGACATATACACAGTTTCTTCCAAATAACCATTAAGGAAGGCGGTTTTGACGTCCATCTGCCATATTTCATAATTGTAATATGCAGCAATCGCTAGGAGGATCCGAACGGATTTAAGCATTGCGACTGGTGAAAAGGTTTCATCGTAATCAATACCATGAACTTGCCTGTAACCTTTTGCCACCAATCTAGCTTTGTAAATGAATACATTTCCATCTTTCTCGGTTTTCAACTTGAAAATCCACTTACTTCCGATAGGTGTATAACCTTCGGGTAAGTCAACCAAGTCCCAGACTTGATTTTCAAACATGGAATCCATTTCAGATCTCATGGCCTCTTGCCATTTAGCAGAGTCGGTGCTTGCCATCGCTTGCTTGTAGGTTGCCGGTTCATCTCCATCCATAATCAGGATGTCCTGATTCTCGGTTAATACTAAACCAAGATATCTATTAGGTTGAGATCTCGGCCTCTGAGACCTACGTAGGGTAATGGATTGAGCATTTGCATTGTCGGTTCGACTTTGCACATTTTGATCATTTTGACTTGCGTCAACTAATGCTGTTTGAGCACTTTGACTGTCATTATGATTTTGTTGCTCATCCTCACGAACTTCGTCGAGTTCGATTTTCCTCCCACTTGTCATTTTGGAAAGGTGCTCCTTCTCCAAAAAGACACCATCGCGAGAAACAAACACATTGTTCTCCGATTTGTTGTAGAAGTAATACCCTTTGGTTTCTTTTGGGTAGCCCACAAAGTAAACCTTGTCAAATTTGGGATGAAGTTTGTCAGAAATCAATTTCTTGACATATGCTTCGCATCCCCATATCTTTAGAAAAGATAACCTGGGAGGTTTCTTCGTCCATAATTCATATGGAGTCTTTTCTACAGCTTTTGATGGAGCACGGTTCAGTGTTAGTGCCGCAGTTAGAAGTGCGTGTCCCCAGAAAGAGATAGGAAGATCACTAAGACCCATTGTTGATCGTACCATGTCTAACAAGGTCCGATTTCTCCTTTCGGATATTCCGTTCCATTGAGGAGTTCCTGGAGGTGTCAATTCTGAAAGTATACCCTTTTCTTTCAGATGGTCATCGAATTCTTGGCTCAAGTATTCACAACCTCGATCCGATCAAAGGGCTTTGATTTTCTTGCCAAGCTGATTTTCAACTTCACTCTGAAATTATTTTAACTTTTCAAATGATTCAGATTTATGCGACATGAGGTAGACATAGCCATATCTACTATAGTCGTCTGTGAAAGTGATGAAATATCGATGTCCATTTCTTGTGGTTGAGCTCATTGGTCCACATACATCGGTATGTATAAGACCTAATAAGTCACTTTCTCCCAACTTGGAGAATGGTTGTTTAATCATCTTGCCTAATAGACATCCCTCGCAATTCTCAAACGATTCTAAATCGAAAGAGTCAAGAACACCTTCTTGTAGAAGTTTCTTGATGCGTTTGATGTTGATGTGGCCAAGACGACAATGCCACAAGTAAGTCTGAGTTGACTCTATGGTCTTAGATCTTTTGGTATCATTATAAACAATTTGTCCAAATACACAAACGTGTCATTCCATAAATATAAACAAGATGATATGTCTTGTGATCAAGTTCAAAATGACGTCCAACGCCACAAGATCAAAATATGGTAGATAAAACTAAACAAGTTTTAAATCTAGACAAAATATGAGATTACAAGCTTTCTTTGAAAGATTATCTTGTTCTTCCACTTGTGTACTCATATCCACTTGAAAAGCATCGCTCACTTTGTTCCTGAAACGGGAGCATATAGTGAGCCAATTTTCCGGTATCTAATACCTTATAAATGGATTATGTTCAAGTGTAAAGATGATACCTGAGATTGAGGTTACTTTTATTTTTGCCTCATCTTCTAGATACATGCTACATTCTCTTTTGTAGTGTCCGAGTCTACTACAATAGAAGCAGCGCATCTTAGCTTTGTTCTTGAACTCCTTCTTTGGTCTCAGAGCAACCTTAGCCTTCTTGCAAGAATAAGTTTTCTGGAGCTCTTGAACAACTTCCATCAAGGACAGTTTGTTCCGCTTGGCCGTAAGTCGCATCTTTAATGCAACATACCCCAAATGGAGTGAGCTTAGTAGCATGAGAGCCGCTTTCTCATCGTCCACTGGTTTGCCAATTAGCTCCAGATGGGTGAATAGCCTTGTCATGTTGAGCACATGAGCTTGAAGTGGCATCCCGGGTCTAAGTCTTGCATTATAGACCTTAGCCCATACTTCTTGTCTCTCTTTCGTGAGACACCCATCTTGCGGTGGCTTGATCCTCATGTTCGAGAGTGACCTAGTCACATCTTCCACAAGTCCATCATAGTTGCCTCTGGTACTTTTGGTGACTCTCAAATTGACTACATCTTCTAGAGCTTTGAGCATCATGTCCGGAAAATAGTTGGAGAACTTCCTCTTCCATTGTACCGGGATGGAGTTTGCCATGAGTCTGGAAACTCTTTTACAATCCACACTCCATACCTCATGTGCCTCATCACTCATAATCCCCTTTGAGTAGAAACTCGGGATTTGAGTGTCCAGAATGTGCTCTAGGTAGCAATTTCAGAGGGTCTTTCGGAGTTCCTCTTCCCATTCCTTAAATTTTACCAAGTTCAGAGAAATTGGCAACTTTTCGGGCAATTCCGGGAGCATAAGGTTGTTGACATTAGTTGAAGACATGATTCTACAATTGAAAGAATTTGAAATAAAAAACCATTCATTATACTTAAATAAGATTGAATTCATGCATTTTAATCAAACTTATTTAAAACGTCTTATTCACACATTAAAGATTGTCCCCATTTTAGGTGAGAATAAGTCGATTCCAAGATTCAAAGAAACAAAGAGTGGTTAAGCATGCTTTGGCTTGTCTTAACACTCAATCTCCTAAGGTAAGCAATGCTTTGCTAATGGCTCCAAGCCACTCTTGGTTGAATAAATCGTCGCATCCAATGCTATCTAAACAATTTATTCACTTTGCCACGACATGTTAGGACTCCATCACTCATATCGTTGAGTATAACCAAAACCACCTTGCATACCCGGTATGCCTTACGTTCCTTGGAGAAGTAGTGATGCCTCGCTTTGGCGTAGCCCACCACTACCCTCGTTCGGTTGGTAAGTGTGTTTTGGAATGGCAAGTTTTACTCAATATTTTAGGGATCTAGGGTTTCTATGTTGGTTGATTTAAGTGAACTTAATTAATCATCTCAACATTCGAAATCCTAAACATGCATCTAACATATAATTCATATATATATAAACATAAATATATATCGAAAACATAAATAGAGATGCATTTGGCAACTAGCATGACCCCTTGAGATCTTCAAGTCTTCAAAAGGTCTTCATTTGCAACTTCATGGCTTTGTCTTCTAAGAACCCCGTCTTCAAGACTTGACCAAAATATTACAATTGCTAGTATCTACGATTAGGACTAATCTAAATATTAAGGTACAAAAATACTCAACGGTTCGCAGACCGTATTTAGATTTACAAAAATACATCACGGATCACAGTCCGTATTTTCTATCCTAATCGGGCCCCACTAGTTGCCATTTCATAAAACCTGTGAGAGAATTTACATTCCATTCATCCATTCACTATATGTGAATGGCCCATGCATTTTACAACGATAAAAAGTAACAATGCATAAAACGCGCGAGAACTAGTAACTAATCTAGGTGGTTAATCCAATTAACACGTCTAATTAAACTAGTCAAAGTTGTTTTAACCGGTTATGGAAATAACTAAGAGACGCTCCCACTAAATTCCGCATCCAACTTAACTAATCCAATTAATTAAGTCGGTGAACCCAAATATTTGCCAAAATTAATTTTTTGCAAATGTCGCTCAAAAACCGAGGCCTAGCCACCAAAAATTCTAATTAAATAAACAAAATAATTAAAACGACAATTTAAGCAAAATTACGAATTCCAAAATGTCTAAGTGCCTAGCACTAAGACTTGGAGTCGAAAAAAAAAAAAATACCCTTATTTACATATTAAGCAACGCTAAAATTAACTTTAAAATAGCATCGCCATAATAACCCGGGGTTATTGTGCCAATTATGGGATTGTACGTACCGTACAACAAGCACGTAGTATGCCCATGCGCACCCCTGCAACACCAAGCATGCATGTGGGCTGCTTGTGCTCGCATGCGCTATGCCCAGCCCAGCCAAGCGTAGCAGCACGCACAGCGCGCACAACCTTATGCTCCTGCTGCGCCATGCTGCTGTTTGCTGCTGGCTGGCGCGCTATGCTGCTGGCAGCGAGCAACAGCCCACGCCCTTCCTCGCACACACAGACGTACAGCACCACGCACCTAAGAACGAAGCGCCCAGCAGCTTCGGCAGCCACATATGGGTTGCGTGAGCAACCCAGCTGGCCGAGAGCTAGCTCGGGGCTCTTAGGCCTCGTGTTGCGTGCTAATGTTTCAAAAATTATCGATTTTGTGTGTGACATTATAAATCAATTCTAAATTAATTTTAGAATCAATTTTGAGGAAAAATGAAAAATTACAAGTCCAACTTAAATAATTCATCCAAAAGCAATGAACCAAATTTATTTCCAAGAACCATTCTTTAATAAAATTTGTTTAACTTGGTGTAATGAAATAAATTAGGGCAATTCTCACTATTAATTTAATCATTTTAAATTAATCTTGAGATTTTGACAAAATAAAAGGGAGTTGGAAAAAATGAACATAATTTCAATAAAGACTCCAACTTTAATACTTGTGACTCCATGAAAAAATTATATCTTCCAATATGAAGATAAACCAATTTCAATCACAAGTTTTAAACTTTATGATTCCAATCAACTAAAAAATGATTAAATCAACAAAGTTTAACCAAAATTCATGGAATTTAATAAATCAAAGTTTCAATCACTTATCATAAATAAAGATTGAATCTTTAGTACTTGGAAGCAACAAAGAATAACAATTTCACACTTAATGCAATCAATTTGCAATTATGTGAAAAATAAAACCGAACTTTCAAGAACCAATTACTACCAAGTAATCATACTTAAAGTGGTCTAAAATTGCATATAAATTAAGGAAAGAACCAAATACATAACCACCATAAATATGCAATCAATTTTCAAGGTTAGAAAGACTTAAAATTTTTCGTCAAAACGAAAAATCCCTCGAAAAATGCATTTTTGGTCGTTTTTTGGCTAAAATCCGAGTCCTGGAAGGGTAAAACCATTTCCAGAACGCCTTTTCCACCCAAAATTCACTATTTTTGGGTCGAAATCTAGGTTCGGGAGCTGAAGACAGCTCTAATACGAGGTAAAAATTGGAAAAACGAGTTACTAATCTAATTAGCAACTTAAAACCAGAAAAATTAAGCCATAAAAACACCTTGAAAATATTATGATTTTAAAAATAAACGAGCGAGGCTCCGATACCGCTGTTGGGGTTTGGTGAGTCCGACTCACCGCGGAAACAAACCCAAAAACAAGACCGCACTCGCAATAAATAAAACCATAAACATAATTATATTAATCACAAGATTAAGATAAGCTAATTACCTTTGACGCGTGCTTTGCTCCAAAATGAGCTCTTACTTGAAAGCTTCAAGTCCCGCTCACACGTAGACCTCCAACAAAGTCCACCCGCACCAACAAAACCGACTAGGTCCAATGTCTTGGGGTTAGCAAGACCCGACCAATAAAACCCGAGTAATTATATTGAGTTCAAAGGTTTTCACTAATTGTGATGCCTTTTTCAACTCTTACTCAAGCATTATTCCCAATGCCCATACTTGGGTATTTATAGGAAATGATGGGAGTATCATTTACTCTCCCATCAATGTGGGATAATATGATTTTTCCATTTTATTTTAAAGCTAAAATAAAATTAATAATCATGCTAGTAATAAATCAACAAGTAGCAAGCTCATGTGAGTGGTTAGGTGAGGACCACTTGGAAAAGGGGGGGACCAAACTTGCTCCCCACTCCCTCTCCCATAACCGGCCACCTCACTCCACACACACTCAAGGACCACAAGCCACATGGCACCCACCCTTGGGCACCAAGGCAGCCAAGGTGGGCTGCCATGTGCTGCTGTCCGTGGCAGCCACGCCCAGCAAGCCCAGCAGGCCCAGCACTCGCATGCGGGCTGCCTGGCGTTGCTGGCCAGCAAGCCCAGCATGCTTGTGCGGGCTGCTGCTGGCCTTGTGCCTTGGCCAGCGCTGCTAGGCAGCAAGCAATGGCCTAGCCATGCTGTGGCGAGCTGGCGCGCCTAGCGTGCTAGCTGTGGCGAGCTGGCGCGCCTAGCGTGCTAGCTGCTGCAGCTTGTGCGGCATGGCTTGCTAGCCATTGCACGCACAAGGCTGCGCCTAGCATGCTAGCACGCACTAGGCAGCTCCTAGCCTTGCGATGCTAGCATGGGTGCGCTAGCACGCACCAGCCAGCCTAGGCTCGGCTTGGTGCGCATGCTAGCCACCATGCTAGGCCATACGCCCTTAGCACTCGGTTTGCTTGGGCATTCCGATGCTAGGGGTATTTTGGTCTTTTGTTGATTTATTACTATTTCTCGTCTCGTCTTTCACTATTTTTCGACTCGACTTCCGACGCTCGGTTTCAACGCTCTAAGCTCGAATTTCCGACGTCTAATTAAATATTACTCGGTCGACTCATTAATTCCTTCTGAATTAATTCGTCGGTTCGGTTTGTTGAATGCTTGGGTGTGACCCGAAGGGTTAGGTCAAGATTAAGCTGTAATATTAATTATTCATTAATATTACTGATCGGAAGCGGCCTCCACCCAGGCATTCCGATCACTTGACCTCACTGAATATATTAGCTTTCTAATAATTCTGAACCCACTAACGGAATAGTACACTTGTTCGAAGGACACCGTTCCTTTGAGGGAGATCGTTAAGGGATGTAACCTTCACCTTGTGAATGGTTTACAATGTGAACGGTTTACAAGTTCCTAAAACTTGTTGGCGACTCTTTTACCCTATCTTCCTTCCCTTTGTATGCCACCATGCTTAATTGTATGATCACAGTGGGGCTCAAGTGTGGGATGGCTTGAAATATTCCCTACAACCATACAACTCTTTGAGCAACTTAAACCCCAAAATTTCGCATCGAGAATAGTGATCATACAATGCCTCATAGAAAGAGCATCGGCTACGACATTGCTCTTATCCTCTTTGTACTTAGAAGAGAAAGTGAATGATTGGAGGAATTCAACCCATTTGGCATGTCTTGCATTGAGTTTATGAGAACCATTGATGTACTTAAGAGATTCTTGATCGAAATGTTGTACAAATGGACTAGGTCTCAAGTAATGTGACCAATGATCAAGAGCCCTCACAATGGCATAGAACTCCTTGTCATAGGTGCTATATCTCATTCTTGCCCAACCAAGCTTCTCACTAAAATAAACAACCAGCCTCCCTTCTTGAACAAGAACCTCCCCTACTCCAACCTCACTAGCATCACATTCAACCTCAAAGGCTTGATCATAATTTGGGAGAGCCAAGATTGGAGCCTCACACAACTTCTTCTTGAGAATTTCAAAAGCCTTTTGAGCCGATGGTGTCCACTCAAAAGTACCTTTTTCATGCATTTGGTTACCAGAGCCAAAATAGTGCTAAAATTTTTCATAAATCTTTGATAGAAAGAACCTAAACCATGGAAATTTTTAACTTGGGTGAGTGTGGTAGGAGTTGGCCAAGATTGAATGGCTTCCACCTTACTAGGGTTCATTGAGATCCCTACATTAGAAAACACATAGTCAAGAAAAAGAACACTATCCACCATAAAATTACATTTTTTGAACTTGGAAAAAAGCCGCATACTTCTTAATGTTTCAAATACTTGCTTCAAATGTTTAACATGATCAAGTTCACATTTTCCATAAACTAGTATATCATCAAAATACACAACAACAAATTTACCAATGAAGGGACGAAGTACCTCATTCATGAGTCTCATGAAAGTGCTAGGAGCATTTGAGAACCCAAATGGCATCACAAGCCACGCATACAAGCCTTGCTTTGTCTTGAAAGCGGTCTTCCATTCATCTCCTTCACGCATGTAAATTTGATGATACCCCGTCCTCAAGTCAATCTTTAAAAACACCTTGGAACCATGTAACTCATCAAGCATATCATCAAGTTGAGGAATAGGGAAGCTATACTTGATGGTAATGTTATTGATGGCTCTACTATCCACACACATTCTCCATATGGCATCTTTTTTTGGAACCAAAAGAGCCAGAACTGAACAAATGGCTAAGGGATTCCCTCATAAATCCTTTTTCCATCAACTCACCAACTTGTATCTTAATCTCTCTAGCTTAATCGGGGGTACACCCATAAGCTAGTCTATTAGGAAGTTGTGACCCTAGAATAAGCTCAATTTGATGCTCAATTCCTTTAAAAGGTGGCAAACCGGGTGGGAGATCATGGGGAAAACATCATGGTACTAAACCAATACTTCCTTGACAAGGGGCTGGATTGGGTTCACTCGCTTACTCTCTTATGCTTCCCTAAGAAGACAAATAAAGACAATTTGTCCTTGATTTATCTCCTTTCCCATCTCATTTCCCCAATGAGAAGGTTCTATTTTATTGTGTTTCGCGTACCCAAGGGTTCTTTGTGTTTAATTGTGGGGGACAAGGGGTGGAGTACAATATTTTTCTTATCCATCATGAATGAATAAGTGTTCTTTCTTCCATCATGGACTACATGTCTATCAAATTGCCAAGGCCTTCCAAGTAAAACATGACAAGCATCCATACGCAACACATCACAAAGCACCTCATCCTTATATAATTTGCTAGTTGAAAAAGAAAGAAGAGTTTATTTTGTTACCTTCACCTCATTGTGATTATTAAGCCATTGAAGTTTATAGAGAGTAGGATGATCGATATTTTCAAGATTGAGCTAGCTTACTAGTGTTGTTAAAGCCACATTAGTGCAAGAGCCACTATCAATGATAAGATTGCAAACTCGATCCTTGATGATGCAACGAGTTTGGAAAACGTTTTACCTTCCTCTTCCTCTAAAGGAGTGGAAATGGAGTGAAGTGCCCTTCTAACAACAAGAATTTGACCCTCATCGGCTTCAACTAAAATCTCATCCTCCTCATCATATATAGGGTCTCAAAAATCCTTCTTCTCATCTTTATACTTATCATAATCTATTTCACGAATCATCATAGCTCTACTATTTGGACACTCATTAGCAAAATGTCCATAGCCTCTACACTTGTAGCAAGTCTTCCTATTGCTCATCTTGTTATGGTCATCCTTGCTAGAAGAATGCATGGGAGCCTTGCCTTTATCATCCTTGGCAATGGGATTACTTGTTTCACCATTTGGAGTAAAATAATTCTTAAAGGTAGGTTTAGAATACCCACTAGCACTACTCCTCTTGTCATACTTCTCAAACTTCAAAGCCTTTTTCACAACTTGATCAATCTATGGGAATGTACATCATCCTTTTGCCCAAGCTTTCCCTCAATACCACCAATGTACCTAGCAATCTTATGCTCCGGTGCTTCTTCAATTCCACTCATAATAGAGAGTTTTTCAAACTCCGTAGTATACTTCTCTACCGACATAGTTCCTTGTTCAAGATAATTCAATTTAAGATAAACATCTTGCAAATAATCTCTAGGCACTAAAGCCTTATTCATATGTTTTTTTAATTACTCCCAAGAAGTGATTTTTGATTTTTCATCTTTCTTCCTACGATTCTTTAAGTTCTCATAACACAAAGAAGCATGTTTTTTAAGCTTAAGGATAGCCAATTTGAAACGTTTTTCATCATTATAATGCTTATATTCAAATACATTCTCCATACTCCTAACCCAATCAACAAATTTGTTAAGATCAAGATTACCTTCAAAATCCAGAAATTCCAACTTGATATCTTGGTCACGGTTGTCCTCATGGTGTCGTTGGTGGTGTTCCCTACTTCGGTGAGGAGAGTTAGAACCATCTTCTTCACTTGGGCTTCTCATCCTTCTAGGACTATTTCTATTCTCCAAGACCTCAAGAAGTCTATCAAACTTCCTTTCTAGAGCATCCAATCTAGAGTCTTCATTGTAACCTTCATCATCTTCATAATAGTACCTATCACCCATGTTACTAGATAGAAAGCTTGTATCTTTGAGAGAAAAATTTAAAATTTTTATGGGAAAAGATAAGATTTTTTGAGAGGGGGAAAGAAAAATTCAAAAGGTAGGATCTTTCTAGGCTAATAACCTGGCTGTAATACCAAATGATATGAAAAAACCAAGGTAAACAAGAAAAAGGGGAATATTCAAGTAACTACAACTTTAAAATCAACAAAACAAGATAAACCTATCTCTACAATCACCAAGACAAATGAAATAGGGGATTATTAATCAAGCTAACACAGAGTAAAGCTAGGATTAAGGTGTAACCACTAATATTACAAAGTAGCAATCACAAAGAAAGCCAAATAATCACAAAGATTATGGTAGAGAGAGAAAGTCTCTTTGATTACAAAATCAAGTAAAAAGTTCATCAAAAATTAAGTGCAAAAAGTTCTAAAAAGGAACTTAAATAGTCCATATAAAGCTGACTGAAAACGGGAAAAGGTCCAGCCGAACAATGGGTAGGTTTGGTCGGATTACTGGGTAGGTTTGGCCGAACCAAGGGGTAGGTTCGGTCGAACTTCCCTGCTCCTAGTTCTGTTGAACTTTTGGAGTTCGACCTCTCCTGCAAAAATGCTGAAATATGGTTTGCTACTGCCTTGGAGATTCGGTCAGACTCGCCTCGGTTCTTTCGAACTTCCTTGCTCCTCGCGACTGCCTGAACAACTCACCTTCAAACGTTCATTACTTCTTCGTTTCTTGCTCAAATTTTGCATGTGACCTTTCGTTGGAAAGCTCTTGAACTCTACTTTCACCTCCAACTTGAATAATCTAAAAATTCCTTATAATGAAGGAGATATGGTTGAATGAAGTAGTTGCATCATATATTGATAAGCTTCTTCCCTCTCATCCTTGTTCCCATTCTTTATCTTCAACCATCAATTGTTAAATGAAGACACAAGGATTACTTTTATTCACCTCAGTCACATCATCACATAGAGAATTTATCCAAAAAGTAGATTGGAGCCATAAATGCCAGTAAATGGATCATGTAGTCGCACAACTCTTAGTTTTCAATGATGCTCCCGCATCATAAATACTTTGCTAATTTTGATTTTTCATTTCTTATACTTTTACCTTGCTAAAATTAACTCAAGAAATATTTGCATATAAGCATCTCCTTAAACCTTTCCACTCATATGACCTGATGACTTCTGGTGACTACTAGAAGTTTGAGTTCTTCCATTTTTAGACCCATATTCAACTACCAATTCACTTAGCATATTTCTAATTCTTTCAATTCCCTCCTTATTAACATTCAAATCATCATATATTTTCCCAAAATAAAAGCGAATAAGATCCATCTTATATCTCGGGTCAAGTATTGTTGCCACTCCCATTAGAGCATTGCAACCAATCCAAAACTTGTCATATTTTTCAAGTATTACTTGTGCCAGAACTTTCACAGTCATAAGGAGATGAAAGCCAGCTACTTAAAGCAAGTCTAAGAGCACACACCTTTGGAAAATAAATGTTTGTAGTTGGATACTTTGATGCAGAAAAGTCATGAGAAAGATTACTAAACACTTTCAATTTTTTCACATATTTTTTTTGATAAGTATCTTTTATGTCACTTTTAAAGTATATTTATGCTTATTTTTTGGTTTAGTTTTTAAATAATTTCCCTAGTTTTACGCTTTATTTCTCTCTTTTTATTATTTTCCTATTTGATCTTTATTTTGTGTATTTTAGTAGTTTTTAATAGTTTTTAGTTTATTTTCTTAATTTATTTTATAATTCGTAATTTATAATGTTCTTAGTCTAGGTTCTTATTAATAGTTTTCTTTTCGTTTTCCTGCTTTTATTTTCTTTTATTTCCTTGTTTGTTTTCTTTATTTTATTTAATATCATTTGATTTTATTATTTCTTTTAGTTTTAATATTTTATTTCTTTAAATTTATCCTTATTTTATTTTAGCTGAACCTTTTATTTTACTTCATTTTATTTTATTATTTTATATCCTACCGTCGTGTTTGTTCTTGGTTGTAGGCGTGTTCGGGCCGATGCTCAATTTTCAAGTTGAAGTCCGTTTCGGATTCTCGATTCTGAGTCATATGTAAAGCATCAAGTAGCTACCACCTAAACCTTCACCACACCACATCCTAACCTCCCCCACACGAAATTCTCAACCCATCTCCCCTGTTTCCTCAACAGCACCAACAACTAAAAGCCCATTTCCCATGTTTACACCACCGTCAAATAACAGCAGCAAAACCAACTCCTAGCCACCGCAATCACCCATACCACCTCCAATAAACCACCTCCAATTAACCACCTCTTCCAACACCCAAAAGCCACGCACCAACTCCCCACCAAACAACAGCAACAACCACCCAAAACAAAACCCCTGCTTCAATCTCTCACGCATCCCACACCCCCAAATTCGTACCTCCCTCCACACTAACACCACCATCTCACCCATTCCAGCCACGCAAACCCACAATAGACCCACCGAATAAACCAGCACCGCAGCCACTAATCACGACTGCCGCACACCGCCTCTGCCTCGCAACCAACAAATCACAGCAACAAAGCACCCTTTAGAGCGGGCGCTCTGCTATATCAAAGCGGTCGCTCCTCTTTTATTCACTTTCTCGAATATGACGCAGAATGCAAGAGCGGACTGTCACAGGTCATCTCCCACACCAAGGATGGGCGTCAAGAGGGTCACTAGGCAGCAAGGCAACAATCGGGGCTAGGGGGTCTACCTTGGTGCTCAGGTAAGCACTTCCCCCTAAAGAGCTTTATATTGCACTTGCCTTGTATTACTAGTGAACACCCACTTGACCTTAACACAATAATGGACCATTTTGACGGGCTAATGGGCTCCAAATAGGCTCAAATTTTGGGGTCCACCATATTGTGGGCTAAGGAAGACCATGGAGGTGTCGGTTTTCCAAACGGAGGTCCCGAAGTATGAGTTTGGGCAGCAGGCAGCCCGGAATACGTGAGATGCTTCTAGAAGGTTCCGGGCTACTTTGGAGTGATCTTTTGGTGGAGTATTATAGAGAGGATGTCTCTAGAATATTCAAGGGTCTTCATGTACAAAGTAGAAGGGTCTAGGCACTTCTTTGTATGTATATAAGTGTTTTACGTTCTAGAAGGTTCTAGGGTGGTCTTGGGCATTCTAGACTAGGAAGGATGTAGAAACCTCCTTGTATGTATGTTCCTTTGGATGTGGGAACGTTCTAGAGTCATGTACAGAGTTGTAGTCTAGAACCCTCCATTTGAGAAGGTTAGGAACTCTCTAGATACTTAGGAGGTAGCTTGGATGCCTATAAATAGGCCATCCCCATTCATTTGTACATGAAGCCAACACATAACACAATTGTAAAGTTCTCTAAAGTAATCAAAGCATTCCTTTGAAAACTCTTAGGAGCATCTTTCTTATCTTGCTTAGCCAAATTCGTAGCACACTTAGCCTAGCAAAACAAGGAGAGTCTTGACTAGGAGACTAACGAGTGTTGTCGACTAGTGGACCGCGTGCATGGGGACTTAGGAAAATTAGTCTACACGTGACAGGACGCTCCGATTGGGTTGCGCAGCCGCTCCTCATTTCCATTTAAAAATCACGTGACTTTCTCGTGAATGCTTAAGCAATCCTCAATCAATGGCCGTGATTTGAGGTCGGCTGGAGGTGAGCTTTGAGCCGTTTGATGGTGTTGATTGAAGTTGATGATGAGCGTTGATGATGTTCGAAGATCAGAGAAGCCATGAGAAAGGGGAATTTGAGGGGTCTAATTTGTGAAAATTCTAAGGTGAATAAATAGTTTTTGACCACCTTAAGCCATATGATACGACTTCATATGAGCCACACATAAGAAAAATGAGGTAAAAAAGTGGGTCCACATAATTTTTATCCAAAAATTATTTAAATCATTTTAGAAAATTAGAAAATTAATTTCTATAATTTAGAAAAATCAGAAAATAGAATTTTTGAAAATCATAAAATAGATTGATTAAAAATTGTTACATATTAGTTAAGTAAATTAAGGTGAGAAATACTAATTATTCTCTCTCTTAGGGTTTTCTTAACACCATTTCTCTCTCCTCTGAATCTGTCTTCTCACGGTCACCGAAATCTTGTATTAACCTACCACTGCTTCCCGGAAACAGCTGTCCTGAACATCTCCATAGCCTTTATAAATGAAGAACATGAAGTACGTACTCATGGAGTGAGCAACGGATTTTTGGAATCTCTCTTTTTAGGGTTTGTTTAACCCTCTCTCTCTTTTAAAAATCCCATTTCATGGAGTCCTCCACAGAGATTATAGTGATGATGGAGTCACTTTATTTGTATTTATTGAAATTCTGGCAAGTTCAGACTTCAGAGATTGCCGTGACGATGGTCGAATAAGTTGAAGAAGATGATGAACAATAACTGTTGTAATTGGTTATTGCCACATAAACACTTGTACATCACCAACGAAAAAATTGGTCTATGTGATTTGGTGGGTGGGAAGGGGAATATATAAATTACGTGGATATATCCAATGGCGTACAAGATTTTTTCCAATACACAATATGTAGGTACTATCCACAAACAAAAGTGGTAGTTACCAGAATATATTAGTGGTAGTGGTCATTCAAATGAGAATGACATCAGTGACTTATATTTTATCACCGTAACAAAATTAATGACACGCATATTTTGGATAAACTTGAACTTTATATTACTGTAGGCGTCGTTTGCAGTGCGCCTACATTAAGAATGTTGTGAATATGGTTAGCACTCTTAGGAAGTGGGAATTAACATATACGATTAGGGACAACGATTAGGGACAACGAAAGTAGGGAGCTGCCAACAAGTTTATAAGGAACTTGTAAACCATTCACGGATCATAAAAGGCAACCACGATAAGGGAAAACGAAAGGCAACAACGATTGACCCATGAAGGATACACCCCATTCATAATCCATGAGATTACTAACTCCATATGGTTCGGAACCACGAAAGGAGGATCGGGGATGATGGTACGAAGTGAGTCATGGAGTCACATTCGCCGCCTCTACTCGATTCTTATAATGAAAAGTGAATCCTGCGATCTCAAAGGCATACAAACTACGATTCAATTCGTTCCAAACTATTATTAAGCTAAATTGGTTGAATATTAATGTAACACTCAGTTAATTATACCTTAATAACAAATATAAATCAAATGGAAATTAAATAAAATAAATAGTAGAGTTGATTTAGTCCAAACCCTCAGTTAATTATACCTTTCCCGCCTTGGTTTAAGTATAGAAATTTGGGAATTGTATGAACTCCTTGGAATGCTTAAGGAAGGAATGATGTAGTTAGGAATATAAGTTTAAGGCTTAGAATATGAGAGAGAGAGAGAGAAGAGAATGATTTTTGGTGTAGAAGAGAGGAAGAGAGAAGGATTTGGTGATCAAGCTTATTGATGATTGAAAAAGGGGAGATATGACCTCTGTTAATAAGGAAAAAGATGGGTCGAAGAATTGAGAAAAAATAAAAATTCCAATTGGAATAATACTCTTGCGATAGACAACAGTTTTTGCGGCTTTTGTTTTTATCATATATTTTGATCAATAAATTGGGATAAGATAAATAATATGTCGTTGGAAAGATGTTTAAGTCTACTTTCTAACACAATGAAAATCAGATTCAAATATTTTGTAGAATGAAAGATGTGGCTGAAATAGTGAGATGGTGTCAGTTTTGGATAGAGTTTGGTATTTCAATCATATCTTTTTCGTTATAGCTCGGAATTAATATTATAATATATCATTGGAAAGATAATTTTAAGAGCTATCCAATCATCTAAGATTTGGATAAAAACTATGAGTAAAGAAATTAATATCTGACTATCTTTGAATGTCTTTCAAATCGAATAGAATTAAGACTTTCAAAAAGAAAAGTTTTATTCAATTTCAAACTCTTTTAATCTTATCTTTTTCAAAAAGGATAATTAAGATCTTTTAGAAACTTATAGAAGCTTTCAATTAATCCTAATTGGTTTAGGAATGAGATTAAATTATCTGGACCCTCCACATGATCATTGGGTCGTAGGTAAGGTGCGCTTAGGTCCGGTTTGGACTTAGTTTAGTATTTTAGTCATAACTTATTCGTTATAACTCGAATTTGGGCTTATAATATATCGTTGGAAAGCTCTTTTAAATCCCCGTCAAATTATTAAATCTTTGGACCCAGATTATGGACCAAAATAACTAGCCTAAATGTTTTTATAAAAAGAACACGAAATAAATGATTTTAAATGACACGAAATGAATTATTTTTTGTTTAAAGGACTGAAAAGAGGAAAATAATTTATGGTTTGGGGAGATGGGCTAGGAATTGGGTTGGTTTATGAAATGAAAATATGAATTTAAGCACTCCAAGATTAAATACTCAACTCGACCAATAATGGCGGTGAAAAGGTATTCATCATCGGGTTTAATTTAAGGGAGACATTTTTAGGTGTCTACAAAAGCCTCCACTTTGACTGAGTATGTAGAAATGTCTGTATCGAAAACAATAATCAAAGTATTTGGTAGGGACGGAGAATGATTTAAGACTTTCTTCGATCCTAAATCACTCTTTATACACTGATACCTGCAGAAAAATGTTAAATCTACATATAAAAGAGTAAAGGGATAGAATGCTTATCTGACATCAGTGTATCGGTGTAAAATGAGTTTGGTAGTTTAGACACCCAAATGTGTCTCCCCAAAACCAAATCCGGTGATGAATACCTTTCGCTACATTTGATTATCGAACGAAGTGAAAAGTGTTGAAGGTCTAATGATGAGGATATTTTTATTAAAATATTTCTCTTTCTGTTTTCAAAAATATTTCTTTTTTCTTACTCTTATTTATGAAAAATAGCCAGTCCAATTTGGTATGGTCCATAATAAAAGTCTAATAACAGTGTAGTTGGATTGGGCTCAAAAAGAGTTTTCCAATGATATATTATAGGCCTAATTCCGATGACTTATGAGGAAGTTATGAATTAAATTAGATTAGGCGCAATGATTTTAAAAGGTGGCCCGATGATCTAGAGGATGGCCTATTAACTATTATTTCAAAAGAATGTTTTATTGAGAATAAAACATATTAAATATGATTTCAAAAACTACTCGGACGCTTAATTACCTGCAACCGGTGTTGAAGGTAATTACGCATGGAAAAGCGCGTTGACTTTTGGACCAGCGCGAGACGACGGATGTTGGGGTTTGGTAAGTACAACTTACCACGGAAACAACCCCGACCCAAAGAACCACTCGCAATTAATAATACCATAAAGCATAACAAATAAACATAAAAGGATAAAATCGGAATTTACCTTAGTAGCATGCTTCGCCCTCAAATTTAGTCTCTTACTTGAAAGCTTTAAGCCCTGACAATACGCGAGCCTCCTGCGGAAGTCCACCCGTAAAAACTACTAGCGACTTTTAGGTCCGTTCCCTCGAGATTAGCGAGGTCCGACCAAAACCCGAGTATTATATGAGTTTAAGAGTTTTTGCTAATGCAATGCTCTATTGAACTCCTACTCAAGCACTCTTCCCAAAAACCCAAGATGGGTATTTATAGGCAAGAGGGAGAGTGGGAGTTTATATCCCATCAATGTGGGAGTCATGAAATTCCAAAATTTATTTTAAAGCTAAATTAAAATAAATAAGCAAACTAATAACAAATCTACAAGCGGCACTATCATATGTAAAGGGTGGTGAGGACCACATGGAGAGTAGGGCACCATACTTGCTCCCCACTCAATACTCTCCTTGTGACACATGTCCCTCACCCCACTTGCTTCCATATGCTCCCACTTGCTTCCCCTAGTACTCGACCCTATGGCCTAGCCACAGCTTGGCCGAGAGCCTATCCCCTTGCGTGCGCTGCTAGCTGCTGCTAGCACGCAAGGCTTGCATCAGCTAGCTGCTGCTAGCACGCATGCTTGCGGCTGCTAGATACTGCTAGCATGCGTTGCTTGCGGTTGCTAGCATGCTGCTAGCTATGGTGCGCTAGCACGCACCATCCGGCCATGCATGGCTTGGCTTGGTGCGCTTGCTAGCCACCAATGCTAGGACAATTTTTCCCCTAGCACTCCGATGCTTGGAGCACTCCGATGATAGGGGTATTTTGGTAAATATTGGCGATTTATTATTATTTGCGCGTCACGTCATTTACTATTTTTGACTCGACTTCTGACGCTCGGTTTTGACGCTCTAAGCTCGAATTTTTGACGTCTAAATATTAAATACTCGGGCGACGAATTAATTTCTTCCTAATTAATTCGTCGATTCGGTTCGTTTATTGCTAAGGGTGTGACCCGAAGGGTTCAGTCAAGATGAAGCTGTAATATTAATTATGCATTAATATTACTGATCGGAAGCGACCTTCACCAAGGCATTCAAATCAATTCACCTTACTGAATATATTAGCTTTCTAATAATTCTAAACCCACTAACGGAATAATACACTTGTTCGAAGGACACCATTCCTTTCAACGGAGTTGTCGCCAGGCTCTGACCTTCGTCGCATGGCATTGGCCTCTTCGCCTGGCGACGAGGTTCGGTATCTGGCGCTGGCTCCTGTCGTTTGCGATAGGAGGATTTTTATTCCGAATGCGATTTTCTTAGATCCCGTGCTATTTTTCTTATAAATAGGGGTCGTTTCTACCTGTTTTGAAATCATCAATAATCATCTACAATCATCAATCTTCTCTCTCTCTAAAAGCTCGAAGCTTTCTTTCTCTCTTCTTTTTCTAAACCTTCCCTCTTTCAAAATTCCTCATACCTAGCCAAGTTCGAAGTTACCTTTGCCCTAGACGTTAAAGGTTTGATAATTTTTTGAGGGTTTTGTCCTAAATCCCTATTTTAGTTATTTAATTTAATTGTATTGATTTTATTACCTTTTCCTTGAAGTTAATAACGCGTGTATTTTGTTATTAGAAAGAGATAGAGGCATCGAAGTAAGTACTTTAATTGTTTTATTGATCTTTTAATTTAGAAATCATGCTTAGATTATTTTGTTGATTCCTAGTATCATGTTAGGTTATTTTATTGATTCCTAATATCATGTTAGGATGTTTTATTGATCTTTAATGTTTAGTGACATGCTAAGGTTTGTTATCAATCTTAGTTGTATCATGCTTAGGATCTTATTAACATTAGGCTTTAACATGATATTTCAATTACGATTATAATTTTAATTATGATTATTGTTATGATTGTTATGTTTATATTGCTTGATAATATTTATTGTTATTTCTTTATCACACACTTTATGCATGCTTAAAGGGAATTTGTACTTGTAATCAAGCTTAATAAGATAATTAATAATTTTATTCAGGTAAATTTGATTATAATTCAAGTGATCGCCAATAATAGTCTTATTTGTGCATAAAATATTCAACCAACATAGATTAAACAGGTTTAGGGTAAACCTATTGATTGTATGTTAGTTAAAAAGCGCACATGAATACGAGAAGAATAAACTAGAGGCCTATTATTAGGGCAAGTTCAATCTCATTTAGATTGGATTTGTACCTTCATCCCCGAACTTCTAGTCATGGTGCCAGACCAATTGGAGTTCGATCACCTGGATCGTTAAGGGGTGTAATCTTCACCCTTTGAACAGTTTAAAAGTTCCTAAAACTTGTTGGCGACTCTTTTGCTTTAGCTTCCTTCCCTTTGGACGCCACCATGCTTAAGTCTATGATCACAGTGGGGATCAAGTGTGGGATGGCTTGATATATTCCCTACATTTTTTTGGTGACTCCGCTGGGGAGGATTTCTATTTTAATTCCTAATTAATTTATTTTGGAAATGATTTAGAATGAATTGATGAGACTTGGAATGTTCTAAGTATTGCATATGCGAAATTTTGATTGACATTATTGGCATAAGCATAAAAAAGGTTCTCATTGAAAAGACCATCCGTAATGAGTAAAAAACATAGGATTTTTACACGTAGAAATTGTGGGTTTATCTTTCACAACTAGGATCGAAATAATGCTACGAAAAAAACTGGAAAATTTAAGAACAGAAAGCTGCTGAGTCATGTAGGAATTAGCGCTGATAAAATAGCGTCGACGCCTAACGTTGGCGTCGTCTCCAGGTTACAAGCTTGTCATCTGGCGACTGGGCCTACTTCTAGCGACAAAATTGTTTTCTCTCTGAAAAATCTTCCAATACCGAGCGAGAAATCTACCTTCTTGTTTCGACTAGTTTTCTAGTACTATTTGCTCAGTTCTACATCTTGATTGAGTTTTTCCTTATTTTCTGAAACCCATATGTGTTCTACATATGGACATAATCCTTTGGAATTTCATGCTCCATCTACCCAATTGAACGTTCCTGGCAACGAAGGGTACATCCGAGAATGTTAAATTCACCGAACCATGGAAGCGAGTCTAACTCGTGGGGTCCCATCCACACGCGCCAACCCTTCCAAAGGTAAGGCTTCTAAGCGGTGCATCCAGACTCATAACCATGGACCCTCTTTGACTAACCCATATTTTGAACTTTGGAGAACTAGAGCCATGGTTAGGTTGCAAACTCATTGCACTATATCGTGACTATATGACTATTTGTGCATTATTTACTATGTATACTCTATGTGTTTTTTCCTAACCGTTTATTTGACTTGTGTATGAGTTAAATAAATAAAAAAAATGACTAAAAGGAATTTTCTAGTTTAATTAATTAATTAATTAATTAATTATGATTAGAGTCTAATAAATTGATAAAACTGGACTGAGCACGACTTTTTAGGCAATTCCCTTTAGAACAAAATACTGGAAACAGTCCCAGATCGATATACCATAACGGCGCAAAGATCTGGACTGTGGCACCACACACTAGTGTCTGGCGCCAGGTGACGATCCTGTGGTTTAGCGTTGGCTGCCAGAGTCTGGCGACGGTACTTTCCTATGACGACAGCTAGTAATCTTGCTCGAGTCTTCACGATGTGTCAGTCTAATTAATTTGCTATACAGTTTAATTAGTTTATTAATGGAAGTAATTATATTCAGTCCTTAATTGAGTCTAGGCACATAGTCCCATGGTCTCACAAAAGAGTCAAAGTATGTCACCTATACTCACTAGTTTAGCACACACTTTGTGAATATGTCACCATGACCATGTCTTAGGTTCATTCATGAGTCGTCCTTTCCGTCATTTTAGTTGGGGGTACATTTTATTCCTAATTCTTCTATATATCCTCATCTACATCATCTTTCCATCCTCTACATGCTTTCTCCATATAACAATATTGATTCTTCCAACCTCCTTCCATCTGTTGTATGTTGAATAGAGTTTGAATCAAATAATTAACAGTAATTATCCCCAATTTCCTCCCTACAACACTTGGTCAAGGAGGGAAGGGCGATTAATCAATGACAACACCTTTATTCAAGTGCTACTCTTTGACAAACCAATTAGTCGAAAAAGAAAGGGTAAGAAGATAATGACGTCTCGGGAAGAAGTTAATGAACTCAAGAAGGATGTGCCCAACCTAACTGACTTGATGAAGAACATAACCCTTCAAGTCAATAACCCTGTAAGGCAACAAAAAATAGAGCTCATGCAAGAAAGCTTGAGCAAAATAACCAATGACTATAGATTCCAGGCATTAGCTCACAAGGGGTCTTAGTGGACAAGGAGCTTCTTCCGCAGAAGTTCAATGCCAATGACATCCCTAAGTTCATGCCAACGGATAATCCTTACTTTCACTTAAGGGCCTTTGAAACTATAATGAACATTAAGGGGATTAATAAGAATATATTTCACTCTTTATTCTCAATGTCTTTAGAAACCGTTTGTCAACATTGGTTCTTTTCGCTTGTTAAAGAAAAACCTCTACTTGTGATGGAATAAAAAATCCTTTCATTGATAGATATAAGTGTAATATTCAAGTTGAAACCGAGTATAGACAACTTGAAATGTTAAGAAAAAACGAGAATGAAGGCTTTACTTCTTTCTTTAATAAGTTGAGGGAAACTTCCGCTAAGATGATTGAGGTGCCCACCGAAAAAGAATCTGTAAGGATGTTTATCAAGAATCTATAAGAGAAGTATTCGAAGCATTTAAAATATCAACATAATTTGAATACTTTCAAGGCCATCTATTACATAGGTATTGAAATTGAAGATGACCTCGCAAAGAAAAAAGCTACTAACAATAGTGACAACAGTGGCTGGAAAGGAAAGAAGAACGACAATCCTTCTTCTTCCGAAAACACCCACTCTAGTAACAATGTTGGTACCTTTGATCTCAATGATGTCTTAGCCATGGATAATCAGGGATCTAAAAAGAAACCCAGAAGAGAGTTCACACCCGTTTGAATGACCTATGATGTTGCTTTTGATCGTCTCTATGATCGAGGATTATTAGCCCTACCGAGGATCCAACGCCGGAGAAGCGATATTCAAGATGGGATCCCAATTCTTATTGCAAGTACCATCAAGGAAATGGTGATACCACCGATGAATGCTACTAATTTTAAATTCTCATTCAAGATCTCATAGTAGCAAACAAGATCCCATTGCCTCTAGCTAGCAAGAAGACTGGGTGATGATAAGCACAAGACACAAGGCAGGCTTCAATGAAAAGATATCACAACCAGTTTTTCTATTTCTTTTTCATTTTTTCCTTTCCCCAATAAGTGTAGCATAGGCACCCTGTATTTCCTTAGATTTACTTTGTAAAAATCTTCTTTCTCTCTTTAATAAAAATGAGCATTTGTTTTCTTGCATATGATCATTGCATTGCATTGCCAAAAAAAAAAAAAATCCATTTCGAACTAAGCACAAGGTATACCCATGATTAGAGGCACCTCTTGTAGCCATTCTATACCTTTCACCCTTCAAATATACATCATTATTTGATAACCCACTTTGAGCCTCATCTAACGATAGACCTTTCTTTCTTTGACCCACATCCACCTAACCTTGGGATGGGATGGTGTGCAACTTATAAAATTTTCAAAGAACAAAAAGATTGAATGAATAAAAAGATTAAAATAGAAAAAAAAAAAGTGTACAAAAGGGCAAGTGTTCCAATGTCTTTGACATGAACATGTCTTTGATATGAACATGTCTCAGATTGCATCTCTTATCGTGTGCTCGGTACCGTGCCTGAGAAACATGAATGCCAAGTGAGTGATAGACCACATGATCGGGATCGCCAACACTTATCCAAATGAAAAATGCAAAAGCAAAAAGAAAAAGAGAGAGCAAAAATAATAATGAAAAGAGTTCAAAAGTGAGGAAACTTCAAGCATACAAATACAAAGATTCAAAAGCAAGGTTGCACACTTTGGGGGCTTATCCAGGGCTTTGAGCCTTTATCCCTTTCTTCTTCAACCTTTATCCTAACCACGTTACAACCCTTAAGATACCTCTTTGAGGTATATACATACTTGTGTGAGGTTCGGCTAGAGCTACGTTCGTCCTGATTCCTAACGGATACGTAGGCAACCTCACATCGAGGTGCAACCGTAATAAAAATGCATTCATTCATAATTGGTCATATCAAAAGATCTCTAATGCTCATCTCTATTCATTTAGAGCTAGACTTGGGGGCTTGATCCTTACATTATTAGCCTACCTAGCCTAAGAGTCACCACCATTTGACTCTTTTTAATATATTTTTTCACACATTTAGCACTTACGGCCTAACTATCACATACATCACAGATACATGACTAAATATACTTCCCTTAGGAACCCTTTGTCGTGAAATCTTAAACACAATGCTAAAGCATGCCTTGTCATATCAACATCAATCATCATTGCATCACAAAGTATGAAGTGCTTAGCTTTCGCGCTTACATTACTGTAGGCGTCGTTCGAAGTGCCCTACGTTAAAGCATGTGGTGAATATGCTTGGCACTCATAGGAAGTGGGAATTGACATATACGATTAGGGACAAGGAAAGTAGGGAGCCGCCAACAAGTTTATAAGGAACTTGTAAACCGTTCACGGATCATAAAAGGCAACCACGATAAGGGACAACGATAGGCAACAACGATTGACCCGTGAAGGTTACACCCCATTCATAATCCATGAGATTACTAACTCCATATGGTTCGGAACCACGAAAGGAGGATCGGGGATGATGGTACGAAGTGAGTCATGGAGTCACATTCGCCCGTATTGGCCTCTACTCGATTCTTATAGTGAAAAGTATTCCTATGATCTCAAAGGCATACAAACAATAATTCAATTCGCTCCAAACTATTATTTAATAAATTGATGGAACATTAATGCACAAATAATTCTAAAATATTTGTGATCACTTCAATTAATAATAAGATTAAAAGGACCCTAAACCGGTTGTCCAAATTATCTTATTAGGCGTGATTTTCAATTACATATTCCCTTTAAACATGCAATATGGTGATCATAAATAGAATAACATTAATATTAAAACCCATTTAATCACAATTCCAACAACATAAAATCGTTAGAAAAATAATAAAAATAAAAGGAGCATGATCCTTACTTTGATTCTGTTTGTTTGCAACTACAAAATAATAAACGAGTTATTAACTTCAAGGAAATAATAAAACGATGATTAAATTAAATAAAATAAAATAAAGTTGATTTTGGGGCCAAACCCTCAAACAGTTCTACCTTTCACGCCTTGGTTTAAGGACAGAACCTCGAGTAAAATATGGACTCCTTTGAGTGCTTGAAGAAGGAATTTTGAAGTGAAAAGGGTAGGCTAGTGTTTAGGCTAAATCATAGAAGAGAGAAAATAAAATTAGAGAATTCCTTGGTGCCCCGTTCATCAGAAATGAGGGGGTATTTATAGGAAAAATGTGCCGAGGGAGCACACGGAACCCTAAAATGATAAAACCCTAAAAAAGTATCCCGTGGCACGGTCAAACTGTACCGTGTCACGGGAAGCTCCACCGTCAGACGGTACACTTTCCCGTGACACGGTACATTTTTTGTGTGACGCGGGAATTTTTCAGAAAACGGGATAAAAAACGCGTTAAGGGTTTACACGGAAAAGACACGGAATGTCCCGTGTCACGGCAGACCTCCCGTGTCACGGAAAATCCCACCGTCAGACGGGAAGGATTCCCGTGACACGGTAGGTACCTGCCGTGGCGCGGGAAATTCCAGCCTGTTTTTCCGTCTAAATACATTTTTAACCCTAATTTCCTCCGGCATTTTAAGTGTCGATTGATAATTTCGTGCCTTTTCTGACTTTTTATTATTCGGGCTAAAATAAAAAAATAATTAAATAAAAATAAATAAAGGGTTTGGGCCAAAAATAAATAATAAAAGAATAAAATAAAAAAGGTTTGGGCTAAAAATTAATTAATAAGTTTGGGTTGAAATTAAAACTATGCTTTTACCAAACATCAAGACTAATCCATGGACTGTTCAAAAATATGAATTTAATAAAATACGATTTTTTAAGCACTCTCGGGATTAAATACTAAACCCGACCAATAGTGGCGGTGAAAGGCGTTGTTCATCATCGGGTTTGGTTTTGGGGAGACATTTTTAGGTGTCTACATTTACCTAAATACTTTCATTATCAAATCAACTAGGATTGTCTAATATGTTACAATCCTTGTAATGTGAGAGATAACGTTAGCGGATTAAGCTCATTCAACATGCACCTTTAAAAACTTTGCTTCTTTCCTTTTTCGCGTCTTCATTTTTCGGGAGAAAGTCAGTACCCTAGACAAAAATCACGGAAATTTTTTTTTTCTGTATTTCGATTCATGTACATATCGAGCTTCATGAGTCAACACTATGCACACACGAGTCACACGAAGTGAGTCATCATTAAGTCAAGTTTATACCTTTAGTCATGTCAAGTCAATGAGTCAAGCAACACTAAGTCTTAGGTCAACCCTAATTACATGAGCAAAGTCCTATAGTCCAAATGTAATTGCAGTAACACTAAGTCCCAGACAGACAGGTAAGCTCTATAAAAAGGTTTGAAGTAAAAGGACACAAACAACTTAGAAAATGATCTAGAGTCAACTTGATTGCAATCATATTTGGTTGACGATTGGCCTGACGGCGGTCATATTAATTGATTGGGTTCCTTGGTACGCTAGCTTTACCCTATAAGAAAATTGACATGATTAGTAGTCGGCTTAATTACAATCGCAGTAAGTGATTGACCTAATGACGATCGTCTCACTTAGCTTAAGTGCCTAAGCATTGGCTCATTACAAGCACCAAGGCATCGGTTCTAAAGCAAGCACTTATACGACAATTTTTCCAAGATTAGATTGTCATCCCCAACCGACATTATTTCAAAATATGGATTGTCGCGCATTCTTCTAAAACGACAATTTTTCCAAGATTGGATAATCATTTCAAGCAAATTTTCTAAGCCTGGATTGCCGTGCTTCTACTTCGTTTGGCAATTTTTTCCAAGTCCGGATTGTCATCGCTGGCAAGTTTTCTGAGATTGGATTGTCATACACATAGTTCCCTATGGAAAAATTTCCCAAAGGATTGTCGCAGGTCTCTATTCATCTTAATATTTCGGCAAAGGCTTCTCAATGTTGATTGTCATTCATTTTAGTTAGTGGAAAATTTTCCCGAAGTGGATTGTCGATTGACTCTTTTTTGCAAAAGTACCAAGACGCGGATTGTTAATTGTGGAAAAATTTTCCTAAAAGGATTGTCGCATAGCATTGGCAAATTTCCAAGGTGGATTGTTTTCAAGAGTTATGTTCCAAGATGTGGATTGTCGATCGTAGCAAGGTTCTCATGAGAGATTGTAACGAAGCATTGGTACCTTTTCCCAAAAATGGATTTTGGCAAAATTTCTGAGATACGGATTGTTGCTTCATTGCGGAAAAATTTCCATGGATGGATTGTTATGTAGCATCGACAATTTTCCTTAAATCGGATTGTCTAAATTATTCAACAGTTGTGTTGACAATTGTTCCTAAAGAAGAGAGGATTGTCACCAAAGTTTAAACAAGCTTTAAGGATCGACGAACGTTGATCTTTGGTAATTTTCTTCGAAATATTATCACAACAACTGATGATGGCTTCAGGTGGAGTAATCTTCGATCATGTTCCCTGGCTTGCGGAAGATGGTCACAAGGTGGTAGAAGATCGTTTCGGGCAAAGCAATTTTCGATAATGTTCTCTGGCTTGTAGAAGACTATCATAGCAGAAATTGGAGGCAGTTACGGGCGTAGCAGTCTTCAGGCGGTATGAGGAAGATCGTTAAACAAAGAAGAAGCTCTTTTGCTCAGAGACGCGTAGGCATATCCTATCAAAGCTGTGTTTCTCAGAAATGCGTGGACATAACAAAAAAGCTCCATTTTTCAGAGAGATGAGTGAACATCAACAGAGGCAAAGCAGCAAGATGGCATTCCATAACTTGTGGAAGGTTGTCACAACAACAAATGCAGCCACAAATCGATTACCCTCAGAGACGTGTGCTCGATGATGCAAGATACGCATTTTTTAACTCTCTCATCTGTTTTAACTAATGCTAGTTTGCAGATATCGGCGTTATAAGAATGATTTGGGATTGCATAACGTTCTGAATCATTCTCCGTCCGTATCGTTACTTTGAATTTTGTTTTCTAAACATAAGTTTCTCCAAACTCATTCAAAGTGGGGGCTTCTATAGACACCCAAATGTGTCTCCCCAAAACATATCCCGGTGATGAATACCTTCGCGTCATTTGATTATCTAACAAAGTGAAAGTGTTGAAGGTCTATTGATGAGGATGTTTTTATTAAAATATTTTTATTAAAAATATTGAAAAATAGCAAGTCCGATTTGGTGTGGTCCATAATAAAAATCCAATAATTGTGTAGGTTGATTGGGCTGGAAAAGAGTTTATAAATGATATATTTTAGGCCCGATTTCGATGACTTATGAGGAAGTTATGGATTAAATTAGATTAGGCCCAATTATTTTCAATGGTGGCCTAATGATCTGGAGGAGGGCCTATTAGCTATTATTTTAAAAGAATGTTTTATTTAGAATAAAATATATTAAATCTGATTTGGAAAACTACTCGGACGCTTAATTACCTGCAACCGATGATGAAGTTAATTACGCGTGGAAAAGCGCGTTGACTTTTGGACCAGCGCGAGACGACGGAGTTGTCGCCAAGCGCTGACCTTCGCCGCCTGGCGTTGGCCTCGTTGTCTGGCAACGAGGTTCGTCGTCTAGCGCTGGCTCTTATTGTTTGCGATAGGAGGAGTTTTATTCTGAATGTGATTTTCTTTGATCCTGTGCTATTTTTCTTATAAATAGGTGTTGTTTTTCCCTGTTTTGAAATAATCAATAATCATCTACAATTATCAATCTTCTCTCTTTCTGAAAGCTAGAAGCTTTCTCTCTCTCTTCTTTTTCTAAATCTTCCCTCTCTCAAAATTCCTCATACATTAGCTTTAGAAACATCTAGCCAACTTCGAAGTTGCTTTCGCCCTAGACGTGAAAGTTTGATAATTTATGAGGGTTTGGTCCTAAATCCCTATTTCAATTATTTAATTTAATTGTATTGATTTTATTACCTTTTTCTTGAAGTTACTAACGCGTGTATTTTGTTATTAGAAAGATATGATTTTTATCAGCTTAACACGGAATTAACTGCTTAATCATATTAAGAAGATGATTCCGCGTATAAAGCGCGTTTTAATTCTGACTTAGCGCAAGACGACAAGGATGTCGCCTGGCGCTGCTCCCGTCGTCTGGAGCTAACTCGTGTCGTTGGCGACAAAAGGTATTTTATTCCGAATATGACTTGATTTGATTCCAAGCTATTTTTTTTCCCTATAAATAGGGGTTGTATCTCCCTATTTTTATTCATTCACAATCAATATTTCTCTTCATCTTTCTCTCTAAAAGCTAGAAGCTTTCTCTCTCTCTATTCTTTTTCTAAACCTTCGCTCTCACAAAATTTCACATACATTAGTTCTAGACACATCTAGCCAATTTTGAAGTTATCTTCTCCCTAAATGAAAAAGGTTGATACTTTTTTAGTAGTTGGTCCCTAATCCCTATTTCTATTATTTAATTTAATTGTTTGATTTAATATTTTCCTTGAAGTTACTAAACCGTGTATTTTGTTATTAGAAAGAAACACGAAGCATCAAAGTAATTAATTTCTTTATTTTTATATATGAATCATGCTTAGATTATTTTGTTAATTACTAGTATCATGTTAGGATGTTTTATTGCTTCCCAGTATCATGTTTAGGGTTAAGTAATATTTCTGATATTATTATTATCCTTCCTATTTCTTTCCTAATATCATGTTAGTGTCATTTTAGGAATAAATCTTTGATTTTTAATTCTTAGTGATATGCTAGGGTTTGTTATTAAGCTTTTTAGTATCATGCCTTGGATCTTGCTATTATTATTAAGTTTTAATATGATTATGATCATGATTGTGACAATTATGTTGCTTGATATATAGTATTTGTAATTGCTTGATCATGCCTTTTATGAATGTTAAAGGGAATTTGTACTTGCAATCACACTTAATAAGATAATTAATAATCTTGTTTAGATTAATATGATTATAATTCAAGTGATCGCCAATAATAGATTTACTTGTGCATTAATATTCAACCAACATAGATTAAACAGGTTTAGGGTTAATCTATTAATTGTATGTTAGTAAAAAAGCGCACATGAATACGAGAAGAATAAAGTTTAGGCCTATTTTTAGGGCAAGTTCAATCTCTTTTAGGTTGGATTTGTACCTTCATACCCGAACTTCCAGTCATGGTTCCAGACCTATTGGAGATAACGGTTTACAAGTTCCTAAAACTTGTTGACAACTCTTTTACTCTAGCTTCCTTCCCTTTGGACACTACAATGCTTAAGTGTATGATCACAGTGGGGCTCATGTGTAGGATGGCTTGAAATATTCCCTACATTTTTTAACGACTCCACTAAGGAGGATTTCTATTTTAAATCCTAAATTATATTTTGGCAATAATTTAAATTGAGTGGATAAGAATAATAAAGTTCTAATTATTTCATGTGCGTAATTTTGTTTAACATTATTGGCATAAGCATAAAAAGGTTCGCATTGGAAAGACCATCCGTAATGCATCTAAAACATAGGATTTTTACATGTAGGAAATTACGGAAATATCTTTCACAAATAAAGTCGAAATAACGCTACGAAAAAAACTGGAAAATTAAAGAACAGAAAGCTGCCGAGGCATGTAGGAATTAGCGCTAAGAAATGATGAGTGTCATTTATGACCCTCATAGGGTAGTCTTTTAGATGGTTTCACCGTATTTTCATATCTTTCTTTTATTATTTTGGTCTTTTCTCCTTTAGTTTCTCTATTTCCTTCTTTCTTCGTGTTTGGCTTTCCTTTATGTTGTTTTATTCGTGTTTCCCTTTTACTTGGCTAATTTTCTCTTCTATTTTCTCTCTTTTTTTATTGTTGTAGGTGCTTAAAGAGTTGGCTTTGAAAAGGGATCAAGAAAAGCCAAAAGGACTAAGCAAAGAAGAAGCAAGCTCCTTGGAGAGGGCACAAAGTTTTTGCCAAAGGCCGCGTGCGTGGTAAAAATGCACAAAATGGAGATTTTTTTGTAGAAACTCTCCGCGGGCGTGAAAGATTTGGAGAGATAGCGGGCCCCTGATTACACTTGGGAGCAGGGCATTTGCCGCGCTTTTAGCCGTGGGCGTAGGGGTCTTCGCTGCGGGCATGGGCTATAGTACCCGCGAGCGCGAGGGTTCCGTACCCAAATTTTCTGGGACCGCGGGAATTCATAGAGAGGGCGCGACAGATCAATTTTTCTTCTTTGTCTATATATACTTTTATATTTCCTTTTGAAAAGACAACTTTTAGATAATTTCATTTGCTTAGTTTTTAGAGAGAGAAACTAGAGAGAAAGTAGAGATAGAATTTCTTGGATTTTAATTTGTATTACAATATTGCTTCAATCAAGTTTTGATTTCTTCTTCATATCAATGAAAGTTTGTGAGATTTCTTCCCTTTGAATGTACTTTTATTGCAATTTTATTTAATACTTGAATGTTTGAATTGAATTTTGGTTTAGGTTTGAGAAATCGTTGATTGATTGAATTCCTTCTTGATTAAACTTGAAATGAATATGTTTGTGATTGAATATTTTTTGTCTTTTAATCTCACCATGATAAGTGAGTAGATTAGTCGCTAGGGAGAAGGGGAAGCATGCTTGATTGATGATTTTCGCTAGTTGATGATCATTGATTGATTAAATTGTTGCAATTAAATTGGTTGACATAGTTGCGCATGTGATTAATTAGACTAGGAGTGATCAACCTATAATATTAATCTAGATTGCATTGCAAATTTCAATGACATGAACCCTTGATTTGAGAAATGCTTTAATTGATTGAATTTGATTGTGATTTTCATTGTTAGCCATTCATAGTGAACCCTAGCTTGGCTTATAGAAGATAGCTTTTAGATTCCTTTGACTGCAATTGTTGTTTGTCCTTTGTAATGTTTGAATCGATTGAGTGATCTATTAATTAGCATAATCATTGAGCTTGCCTGTGGAACCTATATCCCTAGTGTTTAGCATATTAAATTTCTCTATTTATCTAGTTTTTTGATACCTTAGTGTAGACACCCATTTGTGTCTCCCCAAAACCAAACCCTGTGATGAGTACCTTTCATGTCGAATCATAATCGAATGAAGTGAAAGTGTGGAAAGTTTAGTGTTGCGGATAGTTTTAATTTCTTTTCCCTTCTCTCTGTTTTTAAAAACCTATTTTAAGAAAATCCAGTTAGGTTGGTCCATGATATGGGTCTAATAATAGTGTAGTTGTAAGGGGTTTGAAAAGAGCTTTCCAACGATATATTATAAGCCCAGTTCTGATGAATATTGAGGAAGTTATGGCCAAATTACTGAACTGGGCCTTGTTTGAGCCTTATATGCGGCCCAATAATCTAGAGGAGGGCCTAATATAAATTGGTCATTTCTAATGCAATTTGGAATGGTTTTAGTCATCTAGATTCTTCTAGAAGGTTCTTTTCATTCCTAATTCAATTAGCATTGATAAATTGACTTTTGTTGACTTTTTAGAGTTTTAATCAGAATCAAAGAACGTTTTTGAGGAAAATACGATTTTATCCTCCTGTACGGCAATTTCTATCTGATTTTAAGAAAACGCGTCGATTTCTTAGTCAGCGCCAAACGCCACCTGTAGCGCCTGACGCTACGCTTGGCGCCTGGTACTAGCCTTAGCGCCTGGCGCTAAGGTCAACGTTTGGCGCTAATCTGGCTTTTTTGCGTCATAACTCTGTTTTTGATGTTTTTATCGTTTTGGCTGATTTTCTCTATAAATAGCCTCCTAAAAACTCCATTTTCAGTCACCAACTCTCATCAAGATCTTCTTGATTACTCTCTCTCTCTCTCTCTTTTCTAAACTAGTCTTCTCTCAAATATAAAAATTCCGCATTCATTTGATCTGGATACACCTAGCCATATTCGAAGTTGCCTTCGCCCTAGACGTGAAAAGTTTAATTTCCGAGGGTTTGGTGCCAAATCTGTCTTCCAATTATTTAATTTAATTGTCTTGTTTATTATTTTACTTGAAGTTACTAACGTGTGTATTTTGTTATTAGAAAGAGGTACGAGGCATCCTAGTAAGTGCTTTAATGGTTTTTATTGATATTATGATATAGAGATCATGTCTAGGTTGTTATTATGATTCCAAGTATTATGTTAGGATGTTTTCCTTAATTTGATGTTTAGGGTGACAACAATAAATTCCTAGTATCAAGTCTAGGGTAACTCTAATATTAAGTATGATTGTTATGATGCCTTTTATTTTCTTTCCTAATATTCAGGTTAGTATCATGTTAGGGTTAAAGCTTTGATTTTTATTGTTTAGTGACATGCTAGGGTTTGTTATTAATCTTGTTAGTATCATGCCTAGGATCTTGCTATTATTATGCTTTAACGTGATTATTTTAATTATTATTTTGATTATTATTATTATTATTATGATGATGATTAAGTATTATGTTGCTTGATTATTTATTGTTATTTCTTGATCACACCTTTTATGCATGTTTAAAGGGAATTGGTATTTGTAATCACGCTTAATAAGATAATTAATAATCTTGTTTAGGGTTAATTTGATTATAATTCAAGTGATCGCCAATAATAGTTTGTTTCTGCATTAATATTCAACCAACATAGATAAACAGGTTTAGGGTTAATTCTATTGATTGCATGTTAGTCAGAAAGCGCACATGAATACGATTAGAATAAAGTAGAGGCCTATTATTAGGGCTGGTTCAATCTCTTTTAGGTTGGATTTGTACCTTCATCCCCGAACCCTATTTGGTTCAAGACCTTATGGATTTGACGATCTCTTGGATCGTTAAGCGGTGTAACCTTCACCTCGTGAACGGTTTACAAGTTCCTAAAAAAAACTTGTTGGCGACTCTTTTGATCTATCTTCTTTCCCTTTGGACGCCACCGTACTTTAGTGTATGATCATAGTGGGGTTCAAGCAAGGGGATTAACGCTTGAAATATTCTCTACAGTTTTTGGCGACTCCACTTGGGAGGATTTCTATTTTAATTCCTGAAATTTATTACGGTAATGATTTAGAATGTGTGGATGAGACTCGAAACGTTCTAAGTATTTTATGTGCGTAATTTTGATTAACATCATTGTCATATGCATAAAAAAGATCTCATTGAAAAGACCATTCGTAATGAGTTAAAACATAGGATTTTACACGTAGGAAATTTGAGGAATATCTTTCACAACTAGGACCGAAATAACACTGCGTGAAACTGTAAAATTTTATCGAGCATAGAAAGCTGCTGAGGCATGTAGGAATTAGCGTCAGCGAACAGAATATTAGCGCTAGACTTTTAACTGTAGTGCCAGACGACAATTTTGTCGCCAGGCGCTACAGCTAAAATCCGGCGCCAATCTATGTTTGCTGGCGCCAAATTCTTCCAATACCGAGCCAGAAATATGCGTTCTAATTTCGACCAGTTTTTCGTATTGTTTGCTCGATCCTACTTCCTGATTGAGTTTTTCTCATTTTTCTGAAACCCATATGTGTTCTACATATGAACCCTCTGGGAATTCATGCTCCATCTACCTGATTGAACGCTCCGAGCAACAAAGGGTACATCTGAGATTGTTGAATTCACCAAACCATGGAAGCGAGTTTTTTCTAAAACTCGAGGTGTCCCATCCACTCGCGCCAACCCTTCACGGTTAGGCTTCCGCGCGGTGCATCCGGACAATTAACCATGGACCCTCTATTGACTAACCCATATCCCGAACTTTAGAGAACTAGAGCCATGGTTAGGTTGCAAACTCATTGCATCATATTGTGCCTACTTGACTAATTGTGCATTATTTGTTGTGCACATACTATGTTTTTCTTAACCGTTTGTTTTACTTGTGTTAATATTAAATAAATTAATGACTAAAAGAAGTTTGCCTAATTAATTAATTAATTAATTTAAGTAAATAAAGTCTAATATTTTAATCAGAATTGACTTAGTGCGACTTTAGGCAAACCCTTGTTGATTAATAACACCGAGAACAGTTCCAGATTGAAGCTCTAGCAATGGCGCCAAAGTCTGAACTGTAGCACCACTCCGTGGAGTGTGGCGCCTGGGGACAGCTCTGTCGTCTGGCGCTACACTACAAAGAGAGGCGCCAGTCCTGCCGTTTTGACGATAGTTCGGATTATTGATCGAGTCATCACCTAGTGTCTAATTAACCAGTTTGCTAATTAATTCAGTTAAATTTCACTGTCAATTATACCTTGTTAAGTCATTAATTAAGTCTAGGCACTAAGTCCCATTGTCTTACACAAGAGTCCAAACATGTCACTTACACTCAACGCACACACCAATACACACACTTTAAACATGTCTAAGAGAGTCTTGTATGCGTGTTTTTTCCGTCATTTTTTTTAGGGGGGTAAGTTGGATATTAATCCTCCAATTTAAATACCATACTTAGTTCCCTAAAAAATATATATACATTATTTTTGCCAAAAATAAAGTCGAGGTCGATTTGAGTCAAGTAATTAAAACGCAAAATGGTTTAAATTACAGCGCTTGGTCAAGAAAGGAAGGACGGTTAATCAAAGACAACCTTTTCGTACAAGTCCAACTTTTCGACAAACCCATAGCTCGTAAGAGGAAAGCTAGGACAGTAATGGCAACACAAGAAGAAGTCAATGAGCTTAGGAACTAATTGGTTACCGTGACTGAGGCACTGAAGCTCCTAACACTCAAGATCGATGATCCCGTGAAACAACAACAGATGGACCTCATGCAAGAGAGTCTAAGCAAGCTATATAGCGACTACAAGTTTCAAGGGATTAGTTCACAAGGGGTCTCGGTGGACAAAGATCTTCTTCCGTAGAAGTTCAATGACAACGACATCCCGAAATTCAAAGAAACCGATAACCCTTATTTTCATTTAAGAGCCTTCGAGAAAATAATGAGTATTAAGGGTATCGATAAGAAAGTGTTCCCCTCTCTGTTCTCACTATCTCTCGAGACCGTTTGCCAGCAATGGTTCTTTTGTCTCGAGAAAGAAAAGACCTCTACTTGGGAGTCCACAGAAAACACTTTCGTTGATAGATACAAATGCAACATTCAAGTTGAGACTGACCATAGGGAGCTTGAAATCCTCAAGCAGAAAGAGAACGAAGGCTTCACCTCCTTCTTTAACAAATGGAGAGAAACCTCAGCTAAAATGATTGAGGTGCCAAGTGAAAAAGAGTCTGTAAGGTTGTTCATCAAAAACCTTCAAGAAAAGTACTCCAAGCATCTCAAGTATCAAAATAATCTCAATACATTCAAGGCCGTCTACGACATTGGAATTAATATTGAAGACGACCTGGCTAAGTTGAAAGCTGCCAATAATAACTCCAATAGTGGCTGGAAAGGAAAGAAGAATGACAATCCTTCTTCATCCAAAACCACCCACTCAAAAAACGTTAGCTCTTTTAACCAAGGAGAAGTCCTTGCTATGAATAATCAAGGACAAAAAAAACCATTTAGGAGGAACTTTACTCCAATTGGCATGAGTTCTGACACCGCATTTGATCGATTAAATGCAAATGGTCTTATAACTCCTATTGGACCATTTGGGGACGCACTAGTCGAAAAGAGGTCGACTAATTGGAACCCCAATGCACACTGCAAGTACCACCAAGGTAGGCGCCATCTCACCGAGAATTGTTGGAAGCTTAAGGAAGCTATCCAAGACTTAATCGACAACAACAAGCTACCATTGCCCCCTGCCAGTAAGAAGCCGAGTATTAATAATGCGCCTCTCGCTCATACCTTGGCTATCTCTGATGAGGAAAACGAGGTTGACCCCTCGTCTCTCATTAAACCTATTAAAGAAATCCAGACCATCAAAGAAGAGGAGGAGATCTTTTTCGACGCCATGGATAGCCTTCCAGAACCAGCAAGTAAAGAGGACATACAATCGCTCACACTGTCTATGATGGAAGGATCACATTTGCTACGTGAAACTCTCAAGGCTATAAAGGAAGTTCAGAAGAAATGTGACGAGGTTCCACTCTCGAAAGATGAACGTAAGAGAGAATTCACACCCATGGGAACAACTTATGAGGCGAAGTGTTTTCCTTTACGAGTCACCGAAAAACCCAAGAAGAGTAATAGACTCTACACTCCAATTGGGATCCCATATGTACAAATGTTTGAAATGCTCTCCGAGAGTGGCGAGATCAAACCTCTCGAACCGAGACCATTCGAATCATTGAAAGGGACAGATAGATAGTACTGTCAGTATCATTAATCAGGGGGTCACACCATCGAAAACTGTTTTAAATTTAAGGATTTAATTCAGAAAATGAATGATGAAAAGACACTAGTCAAAGTTCCACAAGAAGAGGATGAAAATATTAATGGAGTTTGGGATAGTGATGAAGAAGACGTCTACTTAAAAGACGTGGTAGGACCTGCACCTTCGGTGTCATACGCCATGGACGACTTTTGGGTTGAAGAAGATTCATCAATAGACGTCCTCACAAGATCCGGGAGAATGCAACCTCCCGTATCAACACAACCCATGCCAACCACACAACTAGTTCCCATCCCTATCATTGAAGACAATGATATCTTTAAGGAGTTTAAGAAGACAAAAGTTGAAATGAACGTATGGAAACTTCTGGCGACATCCCGAGAACATAGGTTGGCTGTAATGAATGCCTTTGACAAAATAGGGGTTGATTCTGACACCACTCCTGAGGGGTTGGCTAACTTCCTCACGAGTGATCTTCCTAGTCCAATCAATTTGATAACCTTTTCTGACAAGGATTTACCTCCAGAAGGTGACAAACATTACAAGACATTAAACCTCACGGTAGTTTGCAAGAGAATGAAAGTCCCTATGACTCTTGTAGACAATGGATTGGCCATCAACGGCTGTCCACTTAAAACTGCGAGGATGCAAGGCATAAGGGATGAAGATTTAACTCCTTCAACACAAGGAATAAGAGCCTACGACAACACTCGTCGACAAGCTCTTGGTAAAACTACCATGAAAATATCGGCGGGAGAAATAAAACATGCTACTACTTTCCAAGTAGTAGACATTAATGCTTCATTCAATCTACTGTTGGGACGCCCTTGGCTTCATGACCTAAAGTTCGTCCCCTCATCTCACCACCAACAAGTAAAAGCCATAGTTGGGGGAATTCCTATCACCATCGACGCTTCACCTATGAGGATCAAGTCTATAGAAAATCCAATAATTAATGTGGAGCACGATGAGGATGATGAAGATTTTTGGGGCTTTAACGAAGAGGTCTCCTTAATCCAGGAGGATGAAAGGACCCCTCTTTGCCATGACCCTCATTCCAACATGATTGTAAATGCTATTCTGAAGAAACAAGGACATTATACTGGGATGACCCTAGGAAATAAGAAGGGAATAGCAAAACCGCTGGAGTCACCTGGCCTCCCTAAGTTAGACACTTTCGGACTTGGTTTCGAACCGACTCGGAAAGATCTCAAGCGAGCCCAGGAAAAATCAAAAGCACGTAGAGACGCTCGCACTCAAAAGAAGGCAATCCCAATGGATTAGTACCCTCTTACACTTAATGGTCAATTTATAAAAGAAGGAGAGGACTATCCATGCCATGAATTTCCCGAGCCATTTGTTGTAAACGGCATAAGGCAACCGGGATTTGAGATTTTCTTGGATTGTTATTTCACAGATGAAATCCCAACTCCTGTCCATAAGGAGAAAGCACCCCCATGCTTTGACTTTAACGTCATGGGATTATTATTTGGGCGAGAAAAGAATGACCCAACTTACAAAGAGGATAACTCCTCGCTCATTCAAACAGTCCTACAAAGCGAAAGTTTCGATCCCTCGAAGCTAATCACTCCAGCGGAAGGATCACTACAAGGGTGGCGCAAGACCGTCAAGGTGACTACTCCAAGTGGAAGAAAGATATCTATCATGACAGGGTAAGGACCGATGTTCGAAGAGTCGTCTGAGTCTGAGTCTGAGTCTGAGTCGGAGTCTCTCCCTATAGAGTCATCTAGGTCTTTAGTAGTAGCACCTTCCCCTTTTATCTCCTCTCCTAGAATAGTTATTGATCAAGTCCCTGAGGACATATTACTCTTTGATGTAATGATCTCAGAGTATAATAATATATCTTTTTCTCCTTATTTCTTGTGTTCTTCTCTAACCCAAGATGACGAGCATTGCTTAACTAACGATGAAAAAGACAAAGAACTTATTAAAGCAATGGAAATACTCGAAAAGAAAACACCGGTAATTAAAGAAACTGAAACGATTGATATCTCAAATGATTCAACCAATAAAAGAGAAGTTAAAATCGGACTAACCCTTAACGAACAAGATAAAACCGATTTAATTAACTTACTTACAGAATTTATCAATGTATTTGCTTGGTCATACAAGGATATGCCAGGCATTAATAGAGAAATAGCTCAACACAGTATACCACTAATTCCAGGAATGAAACCTGTAAAACAAAAGTTACGTCGAATGAAACCCGACATAGCTCTTAAAATTAAAGAAGAGGTCCAAAAACAAATAACTACAGGTTTTATGAAGGTATATAAATACCCTGAATGGGTCGCCAATGTCGTCCCAGTTCCAAAAAAAGATGGAAGGGTAAGAATGTGTGTCGACTATCGAGATCTAAACAAGGCAAGTCCAAAGGACGACTTCCCTTTACCACACATCGATATTCTGGTAGATAACACGGCAAATCACTCGCTTATCTCGTTCATGGACGGATACCCAGGTTATAATCAGATCCTCATGGCAGAAGAAGACATGGAGAAAACAACCTTCATAACACCATGGGGCACTTACTGCTACACGGTAATGCCATTCGGGTTGAAAAACGCGGGTGCTACTTACCAACGTGCAGCAACTGCCTTACTCCATGACATGATGCATAAAGAAGTCAAAGTATATGTCGACGACATGATTGTAAAATCAAAAGACCGTCCAGGCCATCAAGTAGCCTTAAGGAAATTTTTCGAAAGGCTAAGAAAATACAATATGAGGTTGAACCCATCTAAGTGTGCTTTTGGAGTCACCTCAGGCAAGCTTTTGGGTTATGTCATAAGCTTTAGAGGAATAGAGATAAACCCAACCAAGATCAAAGCACTCATGTCAATGCCACCGTCCAAAACCGAGAAACAGATTCGAGGATTTATTGGCCGGTTGCAATACATAAGTAGGTTCATATCAAAATTGACGACGATATGTGAACCAATCTTCAAAAAGCTTAAGAAGAATGTACCAGTGATATGGGATGATGAGTGTCAAAAAGACTTTGAAAATATCAAAGCTTATCTCGCAAATCCTCCCGTATTAGCACCAGCACTTCCCGGAATACCTCTTAGGTTGTACTTAACAATTACCAAAGAGAAAATGGGAGCTATGCTAGCACAAGAAGTAGAAGGCAAAGGAAACGCGATCTACTATCTAAGCAAGAAAATGCTCGAATATGAAGCACGTTACACACCACTTGAGAAGTTGTGCCTCGCCTTGGTGTGGGCCACAACCAAGCTAAGACATTACATACTAGTGCATACCTTCTTCGTAGTCTCCCGATTAGATCCACTCAAGTATCTATTCGAGAAATCTACACTCAATGGACGCATATCGATATGGATAGTGAATTTAGCCCAGTTTGATGCAAGGTTTATGCCGCAAAAATCTATCAAAGGATCTGTGGTGTCAAACTTTCTAGCGGACTTTCCAATAGAAGACTTGGCGCCAATACAAGACAATGAATTTCCAGATGAAGACTTGATGGTTACTGTAGATGATACTTGGACCTTATACTTCGACGGAGCCTCAAACAAAAAGGGATGTGGCGTCGAAGTTTTACTAGTATCACCTAAAGAAGAGCATGTCCCAATGTCCATAAAGCTTGACTTTGACGTTATCAACAACGCTGCTAAATACGAAGCATGCGTGGTAGGCCTTGAAACAGCTTTGGCATTAGGAGTAAAAAAGTTACGGATATTCGGAGACTCTTCATTAATCATCAATCAAATATCTAAAAGGTGGAAAGTAACGAGTGAAAGTCTATCCCCTTACCAAACCTATCTGGAAACTCTTACTAATCAGTTAGAGAAGTTAGAATACACATATCTACCTTGAGAAGAAAATCAATTTGCTGATGCCTTGGCAAGACTAGTCTTGATGGTTAGGATTTCCACGGAAATCGAGGAAATTCCTCTAACTTTAGAAAAAAGGCACAAACCAGCATACATTCAGGCTATAGAAGATGACGAAGTAGTCCAAGACGAAGAAGAAGAAGAAGAAGAAGAACCGTGCTACACGGATATACTCAATTATGTCACCAAAAGAGAATACCCTCCCCATGCTGACAAAAGAGCAAAACGAGCTTTAAGACTCTTCGCTTCACAATATGTAATCATAGACAACGAGCTACGTAAAAGGGTACCTAAGGGTCGAGCTCTCTTATGTGTAGGGTCGAGCTCTCTTATGTGGGGTTACCGCACGTCAATTCACACATCAACAGGAAATACGCCATTTTCCTTGGTATATAGAATGGATGTCGTACAACCTGTCAAACTAGAAATTCCATCTCAACGCATCGCGTTAGAGAGAAAACTCGATGAAGTCGAATGGACTAGGGCAAGATATGAAGAGCTAATTCAACTCGATGAAAAACGACTAGAAGCTCTACATCACACTCAGTGTTACCAAAATCGTATGGCTAGGCATTTTAATAAGAAGGTCAAGACAAGAAACATCAAAGTAGGAGACTTGGTGTTAAAAGCACTAAGGAAAATGGTTTTATATCCAAGGGGAAAATTTAGACCTAATTGGTCTGGACCCTACATTGTTAAAACAATCCTGTCAGGAGGTGCAACAAAATTAACTGATATGGATGGCAATGAGTTCTCGAACATGAAAAATCTTGACCAACTTATGAAATACTACCCATAATTACTTGAGTAGATACTCAAGAGAGCTACGTTTGGCCTGATTCCTTAAGAAAAGATACGTTGGCAACCCTTTACGGGTGCGGCCACTTTATTTTTTAAAAATCTCGCATCCCAGAAATAATTAAAAATTCGACAGAAGATCGACGGAACATGACGCCTGACTGCCGCGGCCGGCGCTAGTCTCGAAATCGTGGCGCCAATTCACAATTAACAGTCAGGGAATATTTCGGTGTTTTTCGTAAAATTAATTTTTTTTTGGGTTTTCATTGCTTTAATAAAATAAATTTAAAGTAAATAATTTAATTAAAAAGCTGAAATTTCATTAATAAAATAAATTACATTATTGATGGAATTTAAATAAAGTAACTTTAAATTAAAAAAATAAACTAAGTCTAATAATTGGAAATTAAGCAATGCTCTTAATCTTCTTTCTCTTTCTTAGCCCTTTTCCAATTTTTGTCTGCTTCCTCATCCTCATCCATAATCCTAGCTAGTAGGCATCCTTTAGAGGACCTACATTCAATCTTGGAGTAGATAGTTTCCCTTTCAGCTAGGACTCCATGCTTCTTTTCTACCTAAGCTTTCTTTTATGTGGTGTCAGCTTTCCTTTTTCCCTTATTTTTTACAGTGCTTTTCTTCCTAGGCATTATAGGTGTTTTGAATTCAATTCTTTCACCAAAGCATTCCCTAACAGGAACCACCTTGTAACCTAGACAACTCTTCACATCAGTTTTACTCTGATTTTTCTTCAAGTCCTTTGAAGGTTTCTTCAAGCAGCCACTTTTTCACATCATTGGTCAAGGAAGGAGGAACCTTTTGGGTAATTACTTCCCATAAAGGTCTGGCACTCCAATAAGCATCAAACTTGTCTACTTCCTGGGAGACAGGGAACTCGTAGGGAGGACGAAGATCTCCGGAAGGAATAGTCTGAAGTAGGTCGTATTGTCTTTTTACCCTGCAGAGATAATAAAAAGTCATACGAGACAAGCTTGGAAGACGGCAGAAAGGTTGCTTGTTAACACCAACCATCCTTTCTATTTTCCAGCAAGGGATGACCAACTTGATGGAAAAATTGCAGGATTCGAAGACCCTCTTCTATTCGTGGCACCCCATCTTAGAGAAGCGTTTCTTCCTCTTCACGAAGCAATTCGGAGTGTACTTCTCAATTTTGTCTGGAGGGCTAATTAATTCCAGCCTTTCCATTAGCCACATCTGTAAAAAAAAAAAAAAAAAAAAAAAGTTGCAATGCAAATAAATTATTATTACTATACAAAAAAATATTTTTGAATTCTGTAATTAAAAATATTTTTCTTCTACCTGTAATAAAATTGGAGAGCCCCGAAAAGGCGCTTTTGGATTCCTCTTTAATTCATCTAGACTAATCATAGTCTCTTCAACTATTAAAGGCATTGGATTTCTCCCTGATTCAATTTGTTCTAATACAATTGTTATAATTGATTGACCCTCATTATTTTTACCACTAGTAAGAAAAAATTGATTAAGCATACATAATAAGAAAGCCCTTCTTCTATAAACATGAAAAGATTCGGAATAAGGTTTATCAAAATAATGGCGAGCAAATTCTTTCAAATTAACTATGTTACCATCCACTATTTTTGATAGATCCCTGTCTTTTAAATTGAATAAGCGTTCAAAATCCTTATAATAATATGCATCTATTCTAGAGATTACTACAAGATCTATTACATGGAAACCTAAAATAGCACCAAATTCTTCCGGCAAAGGGCAAATTTCATCACACCCTATTCTAAAGCAATGAGTATCTACATCCCAATATTCTAGTGCGGTATGAATAAAATCTAAGTCAAGATCTACCCCGTTGATACCATAAATACCCCCAAGTGAAATACATCTAATTCTTTTCTTTCTTTGGCATTAATAGACCGACACCATTCATGGGTGTTATTGGTAAAAGTTTTGGTGACTAGAGACATGATATTATTTTTCTAAAGCTAAGAATTATTTTATTTGCTGAAATTATGAAAAGAATCGGCTGGGTAGGGGGCTATTTATGCACGAAATCGGAGCAGTTTTAATCTGGGAAGGATTCGGAGTCAACGCTATTTAGCGCCAGACGCTACTATTGGCGCCTAACGCCAGAGCTTGGCGCCAAATGCTATGTGTAGCGCCTGGCGCTACACCAAAACGCGTGGCGCCACCTAGCGCCAATTTGCCTCATCGTACGCGCTTTCTAAAAACCGCGTTTTTTACTTAATTCGAGTCTGCTAATGACTTTACGGCTTCCTTATCTTTTTCTAAATATTCATTTATTCCTTTTTTTTAATTAATATAGCTATTATATTAATTATATTATTTTTTTTGGATTTTATTAGACTAATTTCCAAGTTTCAATAAATCCAATATTTTATTTGACTTTTCCTTTTTTTCATTTTTTTTCTTTTTTGGGGGAGAAAGTCGGATACCCTCCATCAATTATAAAAATGACGGAATTTTTGAGCAAAATTATTTGTCACATTTCCTTGCACACACAAACATGTACATAATAATAATAATAAAAAATGAAAAAAATGATAAATAAAATAAAATCATAATAGTATATATATATACAAAATATGTCTAAAAAATGAGTCTAACTAAAAGGCTAAGTTCTATACAAAGTCAAATAAATAATAAAAAGCACAGGTATAAGCTACAGCGCCGGGGGACGTAAACCCATCATCGCAAAAACTCCGCTGTACGAGGAGTAATCTCTCCACCAGCTCCGGCTCCAGCTCCAGCATCAGCTCCAGTCTCCGCGGGAGGAGGAAAGCTCAACATAGGACCCATCCACCCGAGATCAACCTGAGGCTGAGGCTACGGAGGCTGCTGCGATGACGAGCCGACCTCGTACATCCCACCACCTCTAAGAGCCGAGGTAGCCTCTCCCTGGCCTACCGCCTCGGTACGAGCAGCCTCAGAACGACCACCCCTACCTCCCGAAGTAGTGCGGCGACGTCTCGAGCTAGACCTCGCCGAAACCCTCCGCACCTCATGTCTCGTGCGGGTACGTGAAGGAATGGGCTAACCCTGCAAAAGGTGTTTAAAATCAGAAACAGGCAAAATCGAAGCAGTAATGTAAAACATATGAAGGCAAGACTATCTCCTGAACGGCGTCGTCCCGACGGCACGTAGCCACGTTCCTCATCCGGACAATCTGGCTCCGGAAGGCATCTATACATCGTGCCATCGCCAAAACCAGCTCGCGCGAGAACTTTCAAAGAAATCAGTCAGTAAACATGCATAATATATATCGACAAAATTTGCAAATAAACAAGCTTACCCGAGTCTGGTGGCGAGGAATCGACCGCTCTACGAAGCGCTCGTCCTCAGGAGCCGGAGGAATCATCTCCTCAATCGGCCCATATGTCCCCTAGTAATGGATAGATATACGGGGTGGCACGAACTCAGCAGCGCCGTCCTGACAAGGCAAAACGAAATCAGTAAAGCATTACTTGGGGGCTACTTAACGAAGGGTAAAAGCTGAAAAATCGTACCGCCACATCCTCAGCCGGTACAGGAACTGGAGCTAACAACGACAATAGCTCCTCCGCATAGCATTGCCCAGGGATCATGTAAGATTGCCAAGGGGTACCAGCTCCCTCTGACATGCTCAACAACCTAGTGGCGTTAAACATGTGGCGTGGTGGAGGAGCAGGAACGACAAGTGTATCGGAGGAATGCTGAATAGCAATCCTCTTTCCGAGATACGCGACCGCTCCATAGGTCCCTAAGAAATAGCGACGCTCAACTGAATACTGGGCGGCTAACCCAGGGACTGCCAGGTCGCCCCATTGTCGGTTCAGCACCTCAGGCTCCTACAAAGAAAGTCAATCAGGCAAGAATCTATCTAAAGCATCTCAAAATGTCAAATAAGAAAAGAATCATACCGAGATGATCCAATATCGGACATATGCAGTGGACATCCCTACACGGCGGCTGCTACAGGAAGCACTAACGGGAAACCTGCGCGGCGACGGTCTGGCCGGTGAAGCTGAGGGGAAATACTCGTAGAACCAAATTTACAATAAACTAAAGTTATCAGTAAATGCTAACTAAAATGTAGAGCTAAACTTTATAGGGAATAAGGTTTACCTCTACGACCCTCCAAAAGCTGGACAAAGCAACATTCGACCCAAAGGACCGATGTCGACACGAGTCCCTCATCGCTCAAATGAAATCAGCGTAGGCCAAGCTGACCCAGTCATAAGTCCCGATCCGGTGTAGATCGCGGACGGCAGGAAGGTAGTAAAGCAGCACCATACTACCCTTGTCGGGGAGAATGTCCCTGACAACAAGATGAGTGCAAAGATGTGCACCCGTTGCTCTCAGGTGGTCGCACCATCATCAAGAGCCGCTGCTAGAGTCAAGCGGCGAATCCCCCTAGCGCTGAATTGAGTCGACTCTACCTCAGCTCGAGCCCGAAAAGCAATCGGACCCAATAGCTCCTCGACCTTAGGGGAAAAGACGTCGATCCTGCTGTCGAACGCCAGTGGCACAGAACTAAACTCCAGTCCTGTGATGAGACTGAAGTCAGTAGGAGTGACCATCATCTCACCCCAGGGAAAGTGGAAAGTGTTGGTGGTGTCCCAAAAGAACTCCACCAAAGCACAAACTACATGGTGACCCCCGCTGGAGGCAACCATTGCCTCAGAGGTCTCGTACAGCGCAGTAAGACTGCAAGACTCCCATAGAAGTCTCGTCTGATCATCTCTGGTGATGTACATCTTGTACAGATCTCCCAAGCTGTCACAGCCGGAACCATGACAGCGCGTTCTCCCAACAGTGATGCCCCGTCTCACCCTCTCAGAAATGTGGTAGACGGGAGAAAAGTATAAGGTCCGCTCATCCCACTCGGGGAGTCGACCAAGCGAAGTAGACGGCTCGGCATCGTCCTCTGCGGGCTCATGCTACCGTCGGACGTCTCGGGACCGTGAACCGGAACCTCGCTGTCTAGCCATGCTACATTGTGCAGAATTATCATAAATTACGGTTTTATAGTATCTAAGGTTCGCCTAGCTGCATGATACTATGCTAAAAAAAAAAACAGAGTACGTAGTACTAAAACAGAGCACAAATTCAATTTGAGCATAACGGCATATTTCAAGCAGTCAAACAATTTCTTGCAATACAATAGTAAATATTGTGACAAATTGGACAAGAATTGCTAGCAAAAACATCAAGAACGAGCCACATTGTATTCCCGACCTTAAGAGGTTCAACAATGGCAATTTGTTCATCTCTTCACCAAATTGAGTCAAACAAGTCTCAAATTACTCCCAAGGCAATATATAAACATAATCAAGCAATTTCATGGCATAAAATTTGATAAACGAAGAATATTGAGCATTCTAAGTTTCGAATTTTCATGAAATTCAAGAATATATACATGAAAAATTCATAAAAACCGTTGTGAGTTTGAAGAAAACTTACATAGAACGGGAAAATGGATGGAATAAGCTTTGATTTGCAACAAATTTGAGCGAATTTGGTTGAGAAACGAGCAAGAACGAAGCAAATGAAGTTCTGGAAATTTTCGAAGCCAAAATGCGAAGAACAGTAGCGGAACTGAGGAAGAGAAGGGTATTTAAGGAAAACCCGACTCTAGCGCCAAGCACCAGACCTTAGCATCAGCAGATAGGCTTAGCGCCTGGCGCTAGCTCCAGCGTCTGGCACTACAGTCAGTTAATTGGCGCTGATGTTTTTTCAGCGGCGCCAGAACATTCATCCACTCAGTACGGTTGTTCTAATCTTATGCAATGTAATTTGGGTTCCTTGGTACGCCAGTTAGCCCCTCTAAGAAATTTGACACGATTTTTAGTAATCGGCTTGATTGGCTCATTAACAAAAGGCAGCGACATACCGGTTCATTTGCAAAAGGAACCGACGTACTGGTTCATTCATTCAGCAAAGGTCACCGACATATAGGTTCAAAGCAGCAAAAGCGCCGATGTACAGGCATAGCAGAAGAAAAGTTCAAGCGAACTTTTAAAGATCGATAAGCGGAGATCTTCGGTAATTTCCTTGGAAAATTATCGCAACAAATGAGGATAGCTTCAAGCGAGGATATCTTCGACAACATTCCTTAGATTGTGGAGAGTTGTCAAAAACAACTGAAGATGATTTCAAGCGAAGTTGTCTTCAATCATGTTCCCTTAGACGTGGAAGATGGTCACAAAGCGGAAGAAGATTGTTTCAAGCGAAGCAATCTTTGATAGTGTTCCCTGGTTTGTGGAATATTATCAAAGCGGAAGAAGGTCGTTTCAAGGGAAGCAATTTTCTATATTTGAAGCAGTTACAAGCGTAATGGTTTTCAAGCAGGATGGCATTCTCTTGGCAGGAGGTCATCAAAACAGTAAAGCGGCCAAAAATCGGTTACTTTCAGAGACGTGTGCTCGATGGTGCAAGATACGCGTTTCTTAACTCTTTTATTTGTGTAACTAACGCTAGTTTGCAGGTATCGGCGTTACAAGAGTGACTAAGGATCGCATAACGTTCTGAATCATTCTCCGTCCCTATCGATACTTTGACTTTTGTTTTCAAACTTGTGTTTCTCCAAACTCAGTCAAAGTAGGGGCTTCTGTAGACACCCATTTGTGTCTCCCAAAAACCAAACCCAGTGATGAGTACCTTTCACGTCGAATAATAATCGAATGAAGTGAAAGTGTGGAAAGTTTAGTGTTGTGGATAGTTTTAATTTCTTTTCTCTTCTCTCTGTTTTTGAAAACCTATTTTAATAAAATAGCCAATCCAGTTTGGTTGGTCCATGATACTGGTCTAAAATAGTGTAGTTGGATGGGGATTGAAAAGAGCTTTCCAACGATATATTATAAGCCCAGTTCCGATGAATATTGAGGAAGTTATGGCCAAATTACTGAACTGGGCCTGGTTTGAGCCTTATATGCGGCCCAATGATCTAGAGGAGGGCCTAATATAGATTTATCATTTCTAATGCAATTTGGAATGGTTTTAGTCTTCTAGATTCTTCTAGAAGGTTCTTTTCATTCCTAATTCAATTCGCATTGATAAATTGACTTTTTAGAGTTTTAAACAGAACCAAAGGACGTTTTTTAGGAAAATACGATTTTATCCTCCTGTACGGCAATTTCTATTTGATTTTAAGAAAACGCGTCGATTTCTTAGTCAGCGCCAAACGCCAGCTATAGCGCCTGACGCTACGCTTGGTCCCTAGCGCTAAGGTCAGCGTAATGCGCTAATCTGGCTTTTTGCGTCAGAACTCTGTTTTTGATGTTTTATCTTTTTGGCTAATTTTCTCTATAAATAGCCTTCTAAAAACTCCATTTTCATTCACCAACTCTTATCAAGATCTTCTTGATTACTCTCTCTCTCTCTTCTCTATACTAGCCTTCTCTAAAATATAAAAATTTCGCATTCATTAGATCTAGATACACCTAGCCATATTCGAAGTTGCCTTCGCCCTAGACGTGAAAGGTTTCATTTCTGAGGGTTTGGTTCCAAATCTCTCTTTCAATTATTTAATTTAATTGTCTTGTTTATTATTTTCCTTGAATTTACTAACGTGTGTATTTTGTTATTAGAAGGAGGTACGAGGCATCCAAGTAAGTGCTTTAATGGTTTTTTTTGATATTATGATATAGAGATCATGTCTAGGTTGTTATTATGATTCCTAGAATCATGTTAGGATGTTTTCCTTAATTTGATGTTTAGGGTGACAACAATAAATTCCTAGTATCATGTCTAGGTGTACTCTAATATTAAGTATGATTGTTATGATGCCTTTTATTTTCTTTCCTTATTCAGGTTAGTATCATGTTAGGGTTAAAGCTTTGCTTTTTATTGTTTAGTGACATGCTAGGATTTGTTATAAATCTTGTCAGTATCATGCCTAGGATCTTTCTATTATTATGCTTTAACGTGATTATTTTAATTATTATTTTGATTATTATTATTATGATGATGATGATTATTTATTATGTTGCTTGATTATTTTTTGTTATTGCTTGATCACACCTTTTATGCATGTTTAAAGGGAATTGGTGTTTGTAATCACGCTTAATAAGATAATTAATAATCTTGTTTAGGTTAATTTGATTATAATTCAAGTGATCGCCAATAATAGTTTGTTTGTGCATTAATATTCAACCAACATAGATAAATAGGTTTAGGGTTAATTCTATTGATTGCATGTTAGTCAGAAAGCGCACATGAATACGATCAGAATAAAGTAGAGGTCTATTATTAGGGCAGGTTCAATCTCTTTTAGGTTGGATTTGTACCTTCATCCCCGAACCTTATTTGGTTCAAGACCTTATGGAGTTGACGATCTCTTGGATCATTAAGGGGTGTAACCTTCACCTCGTGAACGGTTTACAAGTTCCTAAAAAAAACTTGTTGGCAACTCTTTTTCTCTATCTTCTTTCCCTTTGGACGCCACTGTACTTTAGTGTATGATAACAGTGGGGTTCAAGATAGGGTTTTAACGCTTGAAATATTCCCTACCGTTTTTTGGCGACTACACTGGGGAGGATTTCTATTTTAATTCCAGAAATTTATTTTGACAATGATTTAGAATGAGTGGATGAGACTCGAAACGTTCTAAGTATTTCACGTACGTAATTTTGATTAACATTATTGTCAAATGCATAAAAAAGATCTCATTCGAAAGATCATCCGTAATGAGTTAAAACATAGGATTTTACACGTAGGAAATTTGAGGTATATCTTTCACAACTAGGACCAAAATAACACTGCGCGAAACTGGAAAATTTTATCGAGCACAAAAAGCTGCTGAGGCATGTAGGAATCAGCGTCAGCGAACAGAATATTAGCGCCAGACTTTTAATAGCCCAAGGGAGAAGATATTGGTTCTATGGATGGCTACCAAGCCGGATTTTGGGCTAAGAGTGAACTTTGGGTATATCTTTTTGGAGTGTTGCAAGGATATGATTAGTGGGTTAAAGATCGGGGAGAGTCATTGTGGGGGCTTGATTACAAGGTTGGTGAAACACTTCAACCAAGAGGATTTCTTGCAGTCTTGCACTCTGGTTTTTGGGAGTGAAGATTTGTTCCTAGAATTGAAGCAACTCAATACCTTGCGCTCCAGTAATAGTTCTAGGTGCCCCAACAACAACAACAACAACAACAAAGGATAGGAAGAAGACAACAACAACTACAACAAACGAGAGGTAGAAGACAACAACAACAACAACAATACTACAAAAAAGATCCCTATCTTTGTGAGATGGCGGCTATGCGTGAGAAAATGAAGCGCATGCAAGGTATGTATGCCGACCACCAACACTTTTCTTATCAAACTAGTGCCGTATATGATGCTAGTATACGTAGGGGGGAGGTCACTCCTCCGGTTAACTACCCGTTTGTGCCGGCTCAACAAGGGCCCGTGCCTTCTTGGGGTGGTGACAACCTCCCTACGTACCCATATTGGTCGGGTACCACGAACCCCGATTAGCCTAGGCGTAATTTCCCCGATGAGTCCCGTCATTTTGACTACCGGGTTTTGGGAGGGAATGATTATAGGGGGGATCCTAACTACCCTTATGTGCACCTCACTCACCCTGAACTTTGTATGCAACTTGAGCCATATGACCGATTATCCGTATCCCAACTTGACCTCTTCAATGGTCATTATGGGTGGCCACCCGGTTACACCGGTGGTTGGGATCCCTATGCCCACGCCCCCGTTCAGGCTTTTCTTATGATAGAGCGGATGCGGGTGATAGTGGTGCCGACCCTAGTGGTCATTAGTATCCCCCTTGGTTGTTTGTTTCCCCTTTTTGGTACCCCCCTTTTAGTTTTATTTGCTTGTGTGCATCGCGGTCAATGCCCCTCACTCGTCCTCATAGGCGACTTTGGGGTTTAAAGGGCTTGTTGTAGCTAAAAATAACTGTGATTCCTACGTTAGTGAGTCTTAGTGTATATTATTTTTCTCTCTTTTTCCATTTTTTTTCTAAATAAGCCCTTTTTTTTATTCCTTTTTAGCTTTTGTTTTTCTCAAGACAAGCAAAAGTCTAGCTTGGGGAAATTTTATGAGTGTCATTTATGGCACTCATAGGGTAGTCTTTTAGGATGGTTTCACCCTATTTTCATAGCTTTCTTTTATTTTTTTGGTCTTTTCTCCTTTAATTTCTCTATTTCCTACTTTCTTCTTGTTTTACTTTCCTTTATGTGGTTTTCTTCGTGTTTCACTTTTATTTGGCTATTTTTTTCTTCTATTTTCTCTCTTTTTTTTACTTTTGTAAGTGCTTAAGGAGTTGGCTTTGGAATGGGATCAACAAGAGCCAAAAGGACTAAGCAAAGAAGAACCAAGCTCCTTCGATAGGGCTTGGAGATGGCTTGGAAAGGGCACAAAGTTTTTGAGAAAGGCCACAGGCGCGGGTCTGAAGGCCACTAGCGTAGTAAAAATGCACAAAATGGAGATTTTTGGTAGTAACTCTCCGTGCCCTGGCCGCGACTTAGCCGTGGGCGCGGGGATCTTCGCCGCGGGCGCGGGCTACAGTACCCGCGGGCGTGGGGGTCACCCAGATTGCCTGCGGAGTTTGTTATGGGTTCCGTAACCATTTTTCCGCGACCGCGAGAATTCTTGGAGAGGGTGCGGCCGATCAGTTTTTGTTCTTTGTCTATATCTACTCTTGTTTTTCCTTTTGAATAGACAACTTTTAGATAATTTCATTTGCTTGGTTTTTAGTGAGAGAAACTAGAGAGAAGTTAGAGAGAAAGTAGGGATAGAAATTCTTGGATTTTGATTTGTATTACAACATTGCTTCAATCAAGTTTAGATTTCTTCTTCATATCAATGAAAGTTTATGAGATTTCTTTCCTTTGAATTTACTTTTATTGCAATTTCATATAATACTTGAATGGGAAATTCTCTTTGGTAACACTATAGTGTTTAGTTTTCTTAGTGGTGAACTGTGAAAATTCTTATTATCTTTGGTAAACCTAAATTTTGTATATTAAGCTATTCATGACATTAATGATAAATTATAGTTAAATATTTAACCATAGTTAGTATTTTTATTTATTTATTTTTATTATTTTTTACTTTAAAAAAAGAAATAATTTTTTGTAAACAAAAAAAAGCCACCCCTTCCCCCATCAACAACCCACCACCCTTCGCCCCCACCCACGCCGGCGCCCATCCCTATATCGTCGGCGCACCAATGTCCCCTGTACCCTAAACCGACCACCCTGATTGCAACCATACATCAGCAACCCAGAGCCTCGAATGCGATCATTCCTTCCCTCACCAACCAGCCACCGAGTCCTCAACCACCACCAACCCAGAACCTTAAACCACAACCGTCCTCTCTTTCTCCTCCTTCCACAAAACCGTAACCACCTGTAACCCCTCCTTGGCTTGCAACCCTGATTCGGCGATTCCCTCCCCTATCGAACTCCCCTTCCCCGATTTCCCAGTTCCCTATTTTCACCCAAAACCCTAACCCAAATAAAACCCCTAATTCATCTCTTGAAACTTCCAATTCGGAAGATCGACGACAAAGAAACCGCCCATCAATCTCAACGAAGAGAGAGGAGGTTCAATTGGTAACGAATTGATCGAAAAAAGGCACCGACGATTGAAGGTGAAGGCGGGGAAGGTGGTTAGCATGTAATTTTTCTTGGTTTTTCTATCTTCATTGCCGCCGCTAAAGACACTTTTCATCGGCTGACTTACGGGCTGCCTTGGAGACGTGTTGCGTTAGATTTAATTTGGGGTTTTTCTGGCGGCGAATTTAAGGGAGGAGGATTTGTTATCTGGGGTGTTTCATTGGGTGGGGCGTCGGGTGGTTTTGGCAGTGGTTTTGGCTCAGTGGTGGTGTGGTTCGGGCGTTGGTGGTGGTCTGTAGTTTGGGGGTTGGTGGTGATGTGGTTTGGTCGTTGGTGGTAGTCTGAGTTGGTGTTCAGTCAGTAGGGATGGAGAGGCTTTTATTTAAAAAAAATTAATTTAATTATTAAAGAATAAAAGAAATTAACTATGGTTAGTGAGTTTATATTAAAATAACTATTCTCTTTGGTAATCAATAATTCAAGTTTACCAAAGATAATAACAATTTTCACAATTCACCACTAAGAAAACTAAAAAAATAGTGTTACCAATTAGAATTTCCCTACTTGAATGTTTGAATTGAATTTTGGTTTAGGTTTGAGAAATTGTTGAATGATTGAATTCCTTCTTGATTAAACTTGAAATGAATATGTTTATGATTGAATTTGTTTTGTCTTTCAATTTCACCATGATTAGTGAGTAGATTAGTTTCTAGGGAGAAGGGGAAGCATGCTTTATTGATGATTTTTACTAGTTGATGATCATTTATTGATTGAATTGTTGCAATTAAATTGGTTGACATAGTTGCGCATGTTTTAATTAGACTAGGAGTGATCAACCTATAATATTAATCTAGATTGATTACAAATTTCAATGACATGAACCCTTGATTTGAGAATTTCTTTAATTGATTGAATTTGATTGTGATTTTCCTTGTTAGCCATTCATAGTGAACCCTAGCTTGGCTTAAAGGAGATAGCTTTTGGGTTCCTTTGACTGCAACTATTGTTTGTCCTTTGTATTGTCTGAATCAATTGAGTGATCTATCAATTAGCATAATAATTGAGCTTGCATGTGGAACCTATATCCCTAGTGTTTAGCATATTGAATTTCTCAAATTATGTATTTTCTTGATACCTTAGTTACCAACCATAACCATTTACATTCTTCGAAGTATCTTGACATAGGCTATAGCTTGCACCTACTCATTCCTTTGGGTTCGATCCTTGACTTACCATATACTCATATTAGGTTAGTTTAGTGTTTACAAATTTAGTTTGGCTCTAGGAAAGGGTAGGAAACGACCTACATTTTTCTCTTATCAAGTAAATAGAGTCATCGTCGAGCGATGGATCTGTCGCCTACTAGTTTTCTAGTACTGTTTGCTCAGTTTTACTTCCTAATTGAGTTTTTCCCTTTTTTCTGAAACCCATATGTGTTCTACATATGGCCATAACCCTCTGGGAATTCACGCTCCATCTACCTAATCGAACGCTCTTAGCAACGAAGGGTACATCCGAGTTTGTGAATTCACCAAACCGTGGAAGCGAGTTTAACTCGCGGGGTCCCATCCACTCGCGCCAACCCTTCCAAAGGTAAAGCTTCCGCGTGGTGCATCTGGACTCATAACCATGGACCCCATTTGACTAACCCTTATCCTTAAACTTTAGAGAATTAGAGCCATGGTTAGGTTGCAACTCATTGCATAATATTAATAGTACTTGACTACTTGTGCATCTCTTAGTTGTGCATAATTAATATGTGACTAAGCTAACCATTTGTCTTGACTTGTGTTTATAATTAAAGTCTTAATCAACTAACCAACAGCTAAAAGATTTTTCTTAATTAATTGATTTATTAATTTGAACCAATAAATATGCCTAAAATTGAGTCATAGTTTCTTTGAGTTAACTCGAATTTTTATTCCTGTATACTGCACAAACGTCAACTTGTTTTAATCATATCCGAAGTTCTAGGAAGATTTACGATTCGTAAAACCTATGGATATGTAGCCCCAAGTTTTATCTTTCATGTTGCATTGATTTCGTTCAATTTGGAGTCACAGATAAAAAGTTATGACTAAAATACTACAGCCTGTCCAAATTAGTGCACATGCGTGAAGTCTTTACTTAGTCTTTGTTCAAGTACAATCACATAATCTAGTCACATGGTCATGACACGAGTCAAACATGACACTTATAATCATTAATCTTAGCACATACTTTGTGAATATGTCACCATGACCATGTCTTAGGTTCATGCATGAGTTGATTTTTTCCGGCATAAGATTTGGGGGTACATTCTATTCCTAATTCTTTCATATCATGATCTTTCCATTCTCTACATGATTTCTCCATATCACAATCTTCATTCTTCCAACCTCCTTCCCTCTATTGCATGTTGAATAGAAAATCAGTCAAATAATTAACAATAAATATCCCCAATATCCCTTTCCACAACACTTGGTGATGGAGGGAAGGGCGATTAATTAAGGACAACACCTTTGTTCAAGTACTACTTTTTGACAAACCAATTAGTCGGATTAGAAAATCTAAGAAGATAATGGCATCTCTGGAAGAAGTCAACGAACTTAGGAAGGATGTGGCCAACTTAACTGAATTGATGAAGGCTATGGCTCTTCAAATCTATGACCTGTGAAGCAACAACAAATTGAGCTTATGCAAGAAAGCTTGAGCAAACTATCCAATGACTATAGATTCCAGGGCATTAGCTCACAAGGGGTCTCAGTGGTCAAGGAGCTTCTTCAGCAGAAGTTCAATGGCAACGACATCCCTAGGTTCAAGGCAACATACAATCCTTATTTCGACCAAAGGGCTTTCGAGACCATAATGAATATTGAAAGGATTGATAGGAAAGCCTTTCATTCATTATTTTCTTTATCTCTTGAAACCGTTTGTCAACAATGGTTCTTTTCCCTTGACAAGGAAAAAACCTCTACTTGGGATGCTATTGTAAACGCTTTCATTGATAGATATAAATTTAATATTCAAGTTGAAACTGACCATAGACAACTTGAGACGCTAAAGCAAAAACAAAACAAAAGGTTTACCTCCTTCTTCAACAAGTGGAAGGAAACTTCCGCCGATATGATTGAAGTCCTTACTGAAAAGAAGTCCATAAGGATGTTCATTAAGAACCTTCAAGACAAGTATTCAAAACATTTGATATATCAACATAATTTGAATACTTTCAAGGCCGTCTATGACATAGGTATTGGAATTGAAGATGACCTTGCAAAACAAAAAGCTAATAACGATAGCAGGAACAGTGGCTGGAAAGGAAAGAAGAACGATAATCCTTCTTCTGCAGAAAATGCACACTCTAGTAATAATGTAAGTACCTTTGACCTCAGTGAAGTATTAGCCATGGAAGAAACAACTAAGGTAAGAGTTCACCCCCATTAGGATGAACTACGATACTACTTTCGATCGAGTACACGCCAAAGGACTCAACGCTCCAATTGGACCTCTTCAAGATCTAGCACCCAAAAATAGGTCACCCAATTGGAAGGCTGACGCTCATTGCAAGTACCATCAAGGTAGGGGACATACTATTGAGAGTTGTTGGAAGCTAAAAGAGGCTATCCAACATTTGATCTATAATAACAAGCTTCCAATACCTCCAGCTGGCAAGAAGAGCGAGTGATGATAAGGCACAAGACAAGAGGCGAGCTTCAATGACATGATTTCGTGACCTCTTTTTCTATTTCTATTATTCATCCTTTCCCCAATTAGTCTAGCATAGTCACCTTTTATTTTCCTTATATCTTATTTTATAGGTTTTTCCTTTTTACCTTTTAATAAAATGAGCATTTCTTTTCTTGCATATGATCATTTCATTACATTGCATTAAAAAAAATCCATGTCGAACTAAGCACAAGGTATACCAATGATTTGAGGCACCTCCTGTAGCCATATCATATTACCTTTCACCCTTCAAATATACAATCCTTTCTTGATAAACCACTTTAAGCCTCGTCTAACGATAAATCTTTTTTTCTTCGACCCACATCTACCTAACCTTGGGAAGGGATAGTGTGCAACTTATGCAAATACCAAAGCTTGAGTGATTTTACCTAGATCTCAAAAACTTAAAAAGCAAAAAATAGCAATTAAAGTTTATGAAAGGGCAAGTGTTCCAATGTTATTGACATGAACATGTCTTTGATAAGAACACGTCTTAGATTACGTCTCTAATTGAGTGCTCGGTACCGTGCCTGAGAAACATGAATGCCAAGTGAGTGATAAACCGCATGACGAGATTGCCCACATTTATCAAAAAATGCAAAAGCAAAATGAAAAGAGAAAAAAAAAACAAAAAAGAGCTCAAAAGTGAGAAACTTCAAGCATAAAAACACAAAGTTTCAAAAGCAAGGTTGCACACCTTGGGGGCTTATACAGGGTCTTGATCCTTTATCCCTTTCTTCTTAAACCTTTAGCCTAACCACGTTACAATACTTTAAAGACCTCTTTGAGGTATACACATACTTGTGCGAGGTTCGGCTAGAGCTACCTTCAGCCTGATTCCTATAAGTTATGTAGGCAACCTCACATCAAGGTGTGGTCGTAATAAAATGCATTAATTAATAAACACATTCATGCATGATCATATCAAGGGATCTCCTATGCTCATCCCTATCCATTTAGAGCTAGACTTGGGGGCTTGATCCCTACATTATTAGCTTACCTAGCCTAAGAGTCACCATTATTTGACTCTTTTCAAAATATATATATATATATATATATATATATATATATATATATATATATATATATTTCCATTGTAGACACCTAAAAATGTATCCCCGAAACCAAATCCGATGATGAACAACCTTTCACCGCCATTATTGGTCGCGTTGAGTATTTAATCTTGGAGTGCTTAAATCCATATTTCCATTTCATAAAAAAAACCATTTCCTAGACCATTTCCCCAAACCATAACTTATTTTCATCTTTTCGTGCCTTTAAACCTAAAATAGTTCATTTTGTGTACTTTAAAATCATTTATTTCATGTGCTTTTTATAAAAACGTTTAATCCTGTTTATTTTGGTCAATAATCTGGGTCCAATGATTGAATAGTGGCCCTGATACGGCTTCAAAAACTGTTAGACATGGACTGCTAGCGGAGTGGAAAGAAGGACTTGTTACATCCTTAAAAGCGTGAAAAGTACATGGGACTTGAAAATATCTTTCCAACGATATATTATAAGCCCAAATCCGAGTTATAACGAATAAGTTATGGCCAAAATACTAAACTAAGCTCAAACCGAACCTAAGCCAACCTTACCTACGACCCAATGATCATGTGGAGGGTCCAAAAGCTTTAATCCCATCCCTAAACCAATTAGCATTAATTGGAAGCTTCTATAAGTTTCTAAAATATCTTAATTATTCTTTTTGAAACGATAAGATTAAAGAGTTTGAAATTGAATAAAACTTTTCTTTTTGAAAGTCCTAATTCTATTCGAATTGAAACACGTTCAAAGATAGACATATATTTTTTTCGTACCTCGTAGTTTTTATCCAAATCATATATGGTTGGATAGCCCTTGAAATTATTTTTCCAATGATATATTATATTATCAATTTCGAGCTATAACGGAAAAGATATGAATGAAATATCAAACTCTATCCAAAACTTATACCATCTCAATATTTCGGCCATATCTTTTATTCTAAAACATTTATTAATCTGATTCTAATTGGGTTAAAAAGTAGACTTCAACAGCTTTCCAAAAATATATTATTTATGTTATTCAAATTTCTGGATCAAAAGATATGATAAAAACAAAAACCACAAAAGCTGATGTCTATCGCAAGAGTATTTTTCCAATTCGAATTCTTATCTTTTCTTAATTCTTCGAGCCTTATTTTTCCTTATAAATAGAGGTCATATCTCCCCTTTTTCAATCATCAACAAGCTTGATTGTCAAATCATTCTCTGCTCCCTCTTTAGCCTAAACACTAGCCTCCCCATTCTTTCACTATTCCTTCCTTTAAGCACTCCAAGGAGTCCATACAATACTTGAAGTTCTATACTTTAACCAAGGCGTGATGGAAAGAATTAACTAAGGGTTTGGACCAAATAAACTCTACATTTAATTTAATTTAATTTCCACTTGATTTATATGTTTTATTGAAGTTACTAACAGTTTATTCATGATGTAGCAATTCAAGAAAACGCGGAAAGTTAGTAATTAATCACTTAATTACTCTTATTTTTATTCTTGTTGCTAGTATCATGATTAGGCTAATTTATGATTTGATTTGACTAACGATATTATGGTTAAATTGCTTCCAATATTAATGTTTTTTCAATTATTATTTTTTATCACCATATTGCATGTTAAAGGTAATATGTAATTGAAAATCACGCCTAATAAGATAATTTGGACAACCGGTTTACACTAGTAGAAAAAATGAAAATGCCACCGCTTAAAGGCCACCGGTTTTTTAAAACCGGTGGTTTAAAAAATGGCCGCGAATTAGGCATTTATTATTGCCACCGGTTCAAACCGAACCCGTGGCAATAATGCTTAAGCCCACCGGTTTTGAACCGGTGGCAATATTTGAATATATAAAACGCGCGGCCCTTTAACTTCTTCTTCTCTCCACTGTTTTATTTCCACCAAATCTCCAGTACGAGCCACCAGTGACGCCGCACCACCATCCAAACCCTACCACCACACACTCCACCAGCGACGCCGCACCACCTTCCACCACCTCCTCACTCCCTCTGAACCTCCTCCACCAGTGAGCGAAGCAGCAAGCAGCGCGCACCACAGGGAAAAATTTGATTTTTCGGGGGAACTCCCTCCACCACTGACCAGGTGCGTGGTCCGTCCACCACCTGTCCGCACTGACGCCACAACCACCGCACCACCATCCCATAGCCACCGTTCGAAATTGCATATTAATAGACGGTAATTTTTTCTGAATTTCTGTGTTTTATTTTTGTTGTTCTTAGGCTAATTTTTTCTGAATTGTTCATGAATTAGGTTAATTGAAAAAAAAATGCAATTACTTGATATTAGTGAATCATAAAATTGAAATTTGGAAGTAAGTGCTTATACTAAATCAGAATTACGCCAGATTATTGAAAAAAAGAAACTGCAATTAGAGGTGAAACCACAAGAATAAAAACAGTGTAAATGAGAGGAAAAAGAAAAAGAAGTTAGAGAAGATCGAACCTATATAAATTTGAACATATGGAAAATTATACTACGTATAATGTTATGCCGAAGACTCTGATATGATTATGCTCCTTGAATTGTTTATTGAAATTCAGAATTGATTCAGAACGCCGATGATGCTGGCGCAACTAAGGTTTGCTGCTTGATTGTCCGATGATTCCCCAAATGTAAGTTGTTGCATGCATAATCCCCTTGATTTCTTTAATCCATGGCAAAAGTAGAATTTGTTATATACACCCGGGTGGGTAATTTGATCATTAATTTTTTATCATTGGGAAATTCTCTTTGGTAGACAATAATTAGGTTATTTTTTGGTTAATTTTTCTGAATTTTCTGGGTTTTTTTTTTGTTGTTGGTAGGGTTAAAATTTTAGAGAATGCATCTTTAGAAATCAAGAAATTGTTTAATTGTGTTTATCTTTAGAATGCAAGAAATTGATTAATTGTTCATGAATTAACAGTATAATGGAAAATATATTTTGAATAATTTTTTTTATTTCTTTCATTGTATTATTATTATTATCAATTTGTTGTTGTTGCTTAATTTTTGGTGAAGTATAGTATGAATTATTGAATTATTTTGGAGTTAGATTGAGGAGTAATTCGTTTTAGATTACATTACATAATGATTTTCCTAATGCTTTTAGGAAATATATGGATTATGGAGTATAATTTGATATGTTGGAGTGGTGTGAAATTGATTGTTAGGTTTTATTAGGAAATTTTGAATAAAGTAGAGATTATTAATAACCTTGTTAATTAATTAGTTGAATTTGGTAGTATGTTTTAATGTGTAATTTTAGGTTGTTTTATAGTTCTTGACAAAATTACTAACTTTTATTTTGTTGTTTTATTTTTTTATTTTTGTAGATACATATGTAGTGAAGCACAAGTTTATTAGCTATTCAAGTGGGAAGTTCGAGACATTACATCCATTATACTTGCTATATTGGTATGAACTATAAACTTTATGGAGCTATATATATTTCTTTCTATTTATCTATTTGATAAAAGTTTGTTCATGATATTACAAGTTGTGTCTTGTTTAATAATAAATAATTACAATAATATGTTGAATGTTTGCATCATCATACGCCTAGATACCCGTTCAAGGCTTTCTCATTAGGAGAAAGTCTTGAATAGTCCCCGGTTGGGACTGTTCTTGAATGTTTACTCTCACTTAGGTGGTGAATGTATGTCTTTTTTTCGATTTTAAGGAACATCTTGGCTGTCCATTTCTTCTCCATGTTCTCTGGGTACATATTTGGGTAAGTAATTATCTACATCTTGTACTTGGGGAACTGGGGGGAAGTGCTGCCGGATTTTCTTTAAAATTGGAAAGTTGACATACATTCACTAGTGAGAGTAGACATTCAAGGATGGGTTAGGTTGGAGTGATAAGGACACTTTGGAAACATGCATTTGTTCAGTATATGAATGGTATATTCACGATGTGTACTTGAAGTTGATTTACATAAGATATGTAGCAATTGTACATTATTGATAATATGTTGCTATATATGTTTAGAGACACTTTACTAAATGGGAAAGGATCGTGGTTGGATGTATGGTAGACGTGATACAATGAATTTTTGGAATGGGGTTCAAGAGTTTTGCGAGACGGCTTTATCTTATCAGCGCAAAATTGGTGAGGAACACCTATACTGTCCTTGTGTTAATTGTAATAATGTGAAGGTGGTCAATAGTGTTGAAATCATTAGAGATCATGTACTTTGTCGTGGGTTTAGACTTAAATACCATGTGTGGATTTGGCATGGTGAAAGTGGAGAGTATAGTGAGGATCTTGATGGGAATGATGTGCATGATAAAAGCAGTGAGATTCATGTGGACGAGGAATGGGAGATTGATGAATATGCTATTGATAGTGGTGAGGATGGAGCTGAGGATCATCCAGTGGATGAGGTCGAGGATAATGACGTGGATGAGATGTTGCATAATGTCGAAGGTGATGTGTTTGAATTACTATCGAAGGCTTCCAAAAAGCCTTTGTACCCTGGGTGCAAAAAATACTCCAAACTTTCTGTCGTGCTAACACTTTTTAACATTAAGTCGAAGCATGGGTGGACGGACGTTAGTTTTTCTTCTTTGTTGACCGCATTAAGTAAGATGTTGCCTGATGGGAATGAAATTCCTACGTCTTACTATTATGCAAAGAAGCTTATGTGTCCATTTGGTTTAGAGTATAAGAAGATACATGCCTGTCCTAATGATTGTATTTTGTTTTGTAATGAGAATGAACAATTGGAGGAGTGTCCACGATGCAAGCAATCGCGCTACAAGCGCATGAGTTGCAATCCTGGTACGAAGGGACCTCCTGCTAAGGTGTTATGATATCTTCCTATTATTCCAAGGTTTAAGCGTCTATTCTCAACACCAAAAGACGCTAAAAACTTGAGGTGGCATGCCGAGGGAAGGAAGAAAAACAGAATGCTAAAGCATCCGGCTGACTCCCCGCAATGGAAGAACATTGATTTGAAGTTTCTGGAGTTTGGTAATGAAGTCAAAAATTTAAGACTTGGGTTGTGCACAGACGGGATGAATCCATTTGGCACTCTTAGTACCCAACACAGCACTTGGCCGGTTCTTTTAGTGATCTACAATTTGCCTCCTTGGTTATGTATGAAACGGAAGTATATAATGCTTTCATTGCTAATAACGGGGCCTAGGCAACCTGGAAATGACATAGACGTTTACCTTGCGCCACTAATTGGCGATTTGAGAAAGATGTGGGATGAAGGGGTTTCTTGTTTTGATGCTCATAAGAACGAGGTGTTCACATTGCGTGCAGCCCTTATGTGGACCATGAATGACTTCCCTGCATATGGCAACCTGTGTGGGTACAAGGTTAAAGGGAAAAAAGCATGCCCCATATGTATTGATGAAACATCAAGCATATACCTTAAGAATTCTCACAAAGATGTGTATATAAGGACTCGAAGGTTCCTTAGGCGTGATCACCCGTACCGTAGGCAAAAAAAGGCTTTCGATGGGACAGTGGAAGAGGAGACTGCGCCTAGGCCATTGACCGTTGTTGAGGTTTATGCTCGAGTTAAGGGTATACGAACAGTGTTTGGAAAATCTGAAAAAGCTCCGGTCTCAACAGCTCTTTTAAAAAAAGAATCAATTTTGTGGAAGCTTCCGTACCGGAATTGTGGCCTCAAGACAAGGTTACAAAGGGGAAGGACAGAAAGGGAAAGGAACCGGAACAAGAAACTGTAAATGTTTCGAAAAAAGGAAAGGGGAAGAGCAAGGGAAAGGGAAAGGCCGCGAATGCTTCAAAGAGTAGAGATGAGGGTAAAGGGAAGGTTGAGAAGAAGTATTTACCACCGGCTTGCTACACATTGTCAAGGGTAGTAAAGCGGATGTTTTGTGCATGTCTTTACGGCATTAAGGTTCCATTTGGGTACGCATCTAACATGAAAAGATTTGTATCCTTAAGTGGAGAACTGAAGCTGACAAGTATGAAATCCCATGATTGTCACATGTTGATGCAAGTATTTCTACCGATTGCAATACGTGGTATTTTACCGAAGCACGTGAGAGAAGCTATTACAAGCCTATGTTCGTTTTTCAATACAATATGCAGCAAAGTGCTTGATCCTTGTACACTTGATGCTTTGCAAACGGATGTGGTTGTGACTTTGTGCAAATTTGAGATGTATTTCCCACCCTCCTTTTTTGACATAATGGTGCATCTCATTCTTCATTTGGTGCGTGAGATTAAGTTGTGCGGTCCAGTTTTCTTGAGGTGGTGCTATCCTTTTGAAAGACACATGGGCACATTGCAAGATAAAGTAAGGAATCCGACTCATCCGGAAGGAAGCATGATTCAAGGGACCGTGAGTGAGGATATTGGTAATTTTGTGGCCGACTATTTAGCCGTTGCTGAACCTATTGGTCTTCCTGCTTCTCGACATGAAGGGAGACTGGATGTTCATGGCACAATTGGGTCGAAACGAATGTCACCGGATCGAGATCAGTTCTTACAAGCACAGCTTTATGTGTTGCACCATGTTGCTGATGTTCACCCATATTTAGATGAGCACATGGCTAGTTTGCGTGATGAATTTCCATCGAAAGGTGAAAGGGCACAAATGCAGTTGCATAATAAGAGGTTTGTGAGTTGGTTTAGTCAACGAGTGATGAGTCTCTTGGATGATAGTGTCACCGATACAGTAAGGTGGCTTGCTTATGGTCCTAGGGATGATGTTCGCTCATTTGAGGGATATGACATCAATGGGTACACTTTTTGGACAGAGGGTCGGGATTTGAAATCTACGCCGACCCAAAATAGTGGAGTAACGCTTGTGGCATCGTCAAGGGAGTTTGCAAGTGCTAAGGATAAATCACCTGTCGATGCAAAATTGTCATACTACGGTCGAATTCAAGAAATATGGGAGCTTGATTATTGTAACTTCACGGTTGCTCTTTTCAAATGTAAGTGGGTTGATAATATCAGGCGTAATGTCAAGTATGATGACTTTACTCTTGTAGATCTTGGGCACTTGAATGATAGTGCGGAACCGTTCATCCTAGCTTCTCAAGCTAAGCAAGTGTTCTATGTAACTGACCCAGTCGATTCAAGATGGTCCATTGTGCTAGCTGGGGAAAGAAGAATCCTAGGCATTGGAGATGTTGAAGATGAGGAAGAATACGATGCATTTGATGATTCAGCACCTTTCACTGTTCCTAGACCTATTGCATTAAATGACATAGACGACCAGACATGTTATATGCGGTCAGACCACAACGAAGGAATATTAGAATGAGGTACTATACCATTTAATTTGAAATTGTAAGCAATTAAAAGTACTATTAAATTTAATCAGAAGTTAGGTAATTTTATGAATAGTTGGAGGGAAAATGTATGATATTGTTATCTTAGTTGCTAAATTTTCACAAATTCTTGTTAATGAATGAAGTATATCTCAAAATTGACATATTATGATAGAATTTAATTTTTTAGTGTTAACGGTACTAGATAATAATAAGTTATGTCAAAATGCATCAAAAATGATAGAATTTAATATTTTATATACTAACATGTATTATGACCTATATGTCAACATTTTTATCTCTTATGGACCTAATATCGTGTTATGTTTGTAATGACAGGTGTTTATAACTCATGGAGGACGATTATGACCCACTAGTAGAGGATTTGGAGGATGATGATGATGGCTATGAGGATTAGGATGAGGATGAGGATGAGGACAAGGACGAGCCATATGATGTCAACAAGGAGACTGATTTGGGTGAGCCAGAAGATCAGGAACAAGATGCTTATGAGCGCAGGCTTGATGAATTTGAAATTTCAGCTGAACGTGCGCCTGCTATTGATTCTACAATTGTTGAGGTTGTTGGTGAGAACACTACTCCTCAAACTCAAAGCCAAGGAAATGAGCAATTGAACACAGGTGGTGGAGTGGGGGTAAAGGCACCAGCTAAGAGAAAGGGTAGGGGTCCGACAACAAGTTTTAAGAAGCCAACCGGTCCCATGGTGTTGGAGTATGACAAAAGAGGTCGACCTACTGGCCAATGGATTCGGAAATATGCAAACCAAGTTGGCATATGTTCGCGCAAAATCCCCATTACACTTTCTTGGAAGCAAGTACCTCCAGGCTTGATTCAAACATTTTGGGATGATACCAGGGCAAGTGTTTTGTTCAAATGCACATTTACATGTATCACAAATAATTTCACCTAATGTTAGTTTGTAAATGGAAAATAATAATTGCTTGTATTTGTGATTGCCGAAGCTGTTTAGTATTCCTAATGATCCCCAGAAGAGAAGGGTGTTTGATTCTTTACTAGGGGAGAGATTCAGAGGCTTCAAGACCCACTTGACCAGTGGATGGATCTATAAGAAAAAGAAACACAAGAAGAAAGCTTCCAAGGGAAATGAAGGTGAAGGTGGAAATGAGGAAGAAGTTGAGGAACAAGACCCACCGTGGAAAAAAAATGCCAAGCGTGATGGAGGACGAGTGGAAAAACTTTGTTATTCAAAGAACTCGACCCAAAGCAATTGTAAGAACTACTAAATCTAATGAGAATTGTATAACATATTGACTCTTTTTGCAGTAATGATGCTAACATTACTATTTATGTAGGAAATTCGAGAGCAAAACAAGGCAAATTCATTGAAGAAGGAGTACCGCCATCGTACGGGGGCCAAGACATTTGGTGAATGGAGGCAAACTTGGAAGAAGGAGGGTATATACCCCACTTTAACTCAAGGGTCATCCTTAGAGCCCTCCAACTCCACGATCACTACGTTGGTTAGTCGTGCTGGCGATTTCATTTGTTCTCTACATTCCTTTGATAAGGACACCGGAAAATGGGTCATCAAGGAACCGGAAAAAAAAGTGGCGGATAAACTTGTAAGCTATTTGAAACTTTAGCATAACTTTACCATACAAAAACATTTTATGTATTCATGTTAACATTTTTTCTTATGCTACAGCTTGATTACACTACAGAAGTTGTTGAAGGCAAGCTGGTCCCGACTATAGAGAAAGACCCCTTCACCTTGGCTTTGGGAAAGCCCTACCATCCAGGCCGGGTAGTAGGTATGGGAGGGACGTTGCTAGGATGGGAGAAGGTGATGGGTTCAGAATACACAAAAAAGGGAAGATCTCGAGGAAGTGTTAACTCACCGGAAGAATTGGATGCCAAGGTGGCATCCATCAAGGATCAAGTTCGCAATGAGTTAATAGGTGAATTCAATGCTTGGGCGAAGCAAATGAACTTACCCTTGTTGTTCCCCTCGACTACACCGTTCGACTCTAGTAGTCACCCAAAAGGACAAGGAGAAGAGGAGATACATGAGGTAGTTTTCTATCTATTAGTTTTGGCCTAGCTTGTGAGTTACGTGAGATCTAATGTGGCATTTTTGATTAATTATTGCAGGTTGTTACTCCCACACATGCGGACTCGAGGGAGGTTAATAATCCAACACCCCATGAATTTCCAGATTTAGAGGTGAATTTAGGATTTGAGGGAGCGTGTTTGGTTTTAACATAGTGAATTTCGTTACATGATCAATTGTGTAGGAAAAGACCCTTTTTGATAATTTCAGTTTTTACAAGTGAATTTTGTTACTGGTGTAGGTAGAGACCGAGTGTACACTTCTAGCCCTGGGGCTATCAAATGGAGGAGAGTTGCAGTTGGTGGCGTATGGTAGTGCACAAGCAACGACTGGTGATACGGTCCATTTACAATCGCTTAGGCCACAACATTACTCGGTCGGGATCAATTCTTACATTGCTGGGTTTGAAAACATCCCACTACCGATGCCTATAGTGGATGATGGGATTACTCTTCTTTGGGAAGCAAAGGGTAGCTAAGTGCAATGGCCACGTGCTTGGGTGAGGTTAATCAACAAGGTAATATTTATTTTGATGTTGTGCAAAATAACAAATCTGCATGCGTACTTATTAGCTTAAACCCCGGACAAAAATTTTTGAACTCTAATTATCTTTGTTTTGATCAGATTTTGAAAAAAAGTCAACCATCAAATAGAAGGAAGGTGGTGAAGCCTAAAAGCGTTGATCAACCTATAAAGAAGATGAGTGAACAAGGGTCGAAGAGTGAACAATTATCGAAGAAGAACTCTTCGAAAGGTTCAGCCATGCAACCTACTCCACTTGTTGGAGACAATGTCCTTCAATCGCTCACTAAGGATTTAACTTTTCTACACGATCGTTTTAGTCATTTGCCTAGTGACGATCCCATTGAAATTGCACTTCCTAAAGCAATGTTCCATTATGATGAGGATGCAAGTGCATGGTTAAACAAACAAGATGTGAAGGAATTTTTAAGCAGTTCAATGCTTAACATTTCTCTCATTCAAATATTCATGAGGTACGGGCACATGCCACTTAAATTAATTATGTTATTCATATTAGTGTTGTTTATCCTTCATATATATGTCAACTAATTTTTCATTGCACATGCACGTAGAGCACTACGGGAGCACTTAAGTGACACTGATTCCCCTAGTAAAGTTGAGTGGTTATGCCCCGAACAGACATCCGAGACTAGAATCTTACACAACTCCCCCGAGGTGATGTATTATGTTAATCATAATATTCGGGAATCAATGCGTGCGGGAGACAAGTTCATATTCGCCCCATGTTATGAGGAGTACGTTTAACCATGTGTAATTCAATTCGTTCTACATTTGAATTATTTGTTGTACCCTAATTATTGATTTGTTTGTGTATTGTGAATTTATGTAGGTTTCATTGGTTCCTCATGGTGATTTGTCCTTCTAATAACACAATCTTTCACCTTGATTCAACTCGATCAACAAAGAAGTACCTCGTGATGTCTGTACTACAAAAGTAAATATAGCTACCTAGTGTTGATTATCTTAACCTAACTCATTTAGTAGTCAAACTAATCAAATTTGAATTTACTTTCCTATAGTATTATGAAGAAGATACATAGTCGTGCTCCACGGGGTCCTACATGGAAATCACCTATGGTAATACCACATCATATTGTGATTATCTTAATAAACATTGCTAAAACAATTTTAGGTTTTATGTGACGTTTGATTCATTTGATTTTTTCCTATGCTAGTGCCCACAACAAGATAATGGAGTTGATTGTGGATTATACGTGATGAAATTCATGCTTGACATAGCGACTCATTGTTCCAACACCATAAATCTTAATGAGGTACGACCTTAAACTTAGTAAAATGCCCTTTTTCTGTGATTTCAAGGCTTAGCCACCTATAACTAAGTATAATTGACATGTTATGAGGAAGAACTTGGTCATTTGTTTAAAAATGTAGAAAATGGGCAAGTAGAAGTCAAATAGGCCTTTTTATGCTATTTTGGATGAAAATGCGACCTTAAACTTAGTAAAATGCCCTTTTTCTGTGATTTCAAAGCTTAGCAACCTATAACTAAGTATAATTGACATGTTATAAGAAAGAACTTGGTCATTTGTTTAAAAATGTAGAAAATGGGCAAGTAGAAGTCAAATAGGCCTTTTTAGGCTATTCTGGATGAAAATGCCACCTTAAACTTAGTAAAATGCCCTTTTCCTTGATTTCAAGGCTTAGCCACCTATAACTAGGTATAATTGACATGTTATGAGAAAGAACTTGGTCATTTATTTAAAAATGTAGAAAATGGGCAAGTATAAGTCATATAGGCCTTTTTATGCTATTTTGGATGAAAATGCGACCTTAAACTTAGTAAAATGCCCTTTTTCTGTTATTTCAAGGCTTAGCCACCTATAACTAAGTATAATTGACATGTTATGAGAAAAAACTTGGTCATTTGTTTAAAAATGTAGAAAATGGGCAAGTAGAAGTCAAATAGGCATTTTTACGCTATTTTGGATGAAAATGCGACCTTAAACTTAGTAAAATGCCCTTTTTCTGTGATTTCATGGCTTATCCACCTATAACTAAGTATAATTGACATGTTATGAGAAAAAACTTGGTCATTTGTTTAAAAATGTAGAAAATGGGCAAGTAGAAGTCAAATAGGCCTTATTTTGGCTATTTTGGATGAAAATGCGACCTTAAACTTAGTAAAATGTCCTTTTTCTCTGATTTCAAGGCTTAGCCACCTATAACTAATTATAATTGACATGTTATGAGAAATAACTTTGTCATTTGTTTAAAAATGTAGAAAATGGGCAAGTAGAAGTGAAATAGGCCTTTTTATGCTATTTTGGATGAAAATGCGACCTTAAACTTAGTAAAATGCCCTTTTTCTGTGATTTCAAGGCTTAGCCACCTATAACTAAGTATAATTGACATGTTATGAGAAAGAACTTGGTCATTTGTTTAAAAATGTAGAAAATGGGCAAGTAGAAGTCAAATAGGCCTTATTTTGGCTATTTTGGATGAAATTGCGACCTTAAACTTAGTAAAATGCCCTTTTCGGTGATTTCAAGTCTTAGCCACCTATAAATAAGTATAATTGACATGTTATGAGAAAGAACTTGGTCATTCATTTAAAAATGTAGAAAATGGGCAAGTAGAAGTCAAATAGGCCTTTTTATGCTATTATGGATGAAAATGCGACCTTAAACTTAGTAAAATGCCCTTTTCTGTGATTTCAAGACTTAGCCACCTATAACTAAGTATAATTGACATGTTATGAGAAAAAACTTGGTCATTTGTTTAAAAATGTAGAAAATGGGCAAGTAGAAGTCAAATAGGCCTTATTTTGGCTATTTTGGATGAAATTGCGACCTTAAACTTAGTAAAATGCCCTTTTTCTGTGATTTCAAGGCTTATCCACCTTTATTTAAGTATAATTTACATTTTATGAGAAAGAACTTGGTCATTTGTTTAAAAATGTAGAAAATGGGCAAGTAGAAAACAAATAGGCCTTATTTTGGCTATTTTGGATGAAAATGCGACCTTAAACTTAGTAAAATGCCCTTTTTCTGTGATTTCAAGGCTTAGCCACCTATAACTAAGTATAATTGACATGTTATGAGAAAGAACTTGGTCATTTGTTTAAAAATGTAGAAAATGGGCAAGTAAAAGTCAAACAGGCCTTATTTTGGCTATTTTGGATGAAATTGCGACCTTAAACATAGTAAAATGCCGTTTTTCCGTGATTTCAAGTCTTAGCCACCTATAACTAAGTATAATTGACATGTTAAGAGAAAGAACTTGGTCATTCGTTTAAAAATGTAAAAAATGGGTAAGTAGAAGTCAAATAGGCCTTTTTATGCTATTTTGGATGAAAATGCGACCTTAAACTTAGTAAAATGCTCTTTTTCTTTGATTTCAAGGCTTAGCCACCTATAACTAAGTATAATTGACATGTTATGAGAAAAAACTTGGTCATTTGTTTAAAAATGTAGAAAATGGGCAAGTAGAAGTCAAATAGGCCTTATTTTGGCTATTTTGGATGAAATTGCGACCTTAAACTTAGTAAAATGCCCTTTTTATGTGATTTCAAGGCTTAGCCACCTTTAACTAAGTATAATTGACATGTTATGAGAAAGAACTTGGTCATTTGTTTAAAAAATGTAGAAAATGGGCAAGTAGAAGTCAAATAGGCCTTATTTTGGCTATTTTGGATTAAATTGCGACCTTAAACTTAGTAAAATGCCCTTTTTCAGTGATTTCAAGGCTTAGCCACCTTTAACTAAGTGTAATTGACATGTTATGAGAAATAACTTGGTCATTTGTTTAAAATTGTAGAAAATGGGTAAGTAGAAGTCAAATAGGCCTTATTTTGGCTATTTTGGATGAAAATGCGACCTTAAACTTAGTAAAATGCCCTTTTTCTGTGATTTCAAGGCTTAGCCACCTATAACTAAGTATAATTGACATGTTATGAGAAAAAACTTGGTCATTTGTTTAAAAATGTTGAAAATAGGCAAGTAGAAGTCAAATAGGCCTTTTTATGCTATTTTGGATGAAAATGCGACCTTAAACTTAGTAAAATGCCCTTTTTCTGTGATTTCAAGGCTTAGCCACCTATAACTAAGTATAATTGACATGTTATGAGAAAGAACTTGGTCATTTGTTTAAAAATGTAGAAAATGGGCAAGTATAAGTCAAATAGGCCTTATTTTGGCTATTTTGGATGAAAATACGACCTTAAACTTAGTAAAATGCCCTTTTCCTGTGATTTCAAGGCTTAGCCACCTTTAACTAAGTATAATTGACATGTTATGAGAAAGAACTTGGTCATTTGTTTAAAAATGTAGAAAATGGGCAAGTAGAAGTCAAATAGGCCTTTTTATGCTATTTTGGATGAAAATGCGACCTTAAACTTAGTAAAATGCCCTTTTTCTGTGATTTCAAGGCTTAGACACCTATAACTAAGTATAACTACCATGTTATGAGAAAGAACTTGGTCATTTGTTTAAGAATGTAGAAAATGGGCAAGTAGAAGTCAAATAGGCCTTTTTATGCTATTTTGGATGAAAATGCGACCTTAAACTTAGTAAAATGCCCTTTTTCTGTGATTTCAAGGCTTATCCACCTATAATTAAGTATAATTGACATGTTATGAGAAAGAACTTGGTCATTTGTTTAAAAATGTAGAAAATGGGCAAGTAGAAGTCAAATAGGTCTTTTTATGCTATTTTGGATGAAAATGCGACCTTAAACTTAGTAAAATGCCCTTTTTCTGTGATTTCAAGGCTTAGCCACCTATAACTAAGTATAATTGACATGTTATGAGAGAGAACTTGGTCATTTGTTTAAAAATGTAGAAAATGGGCAAGTAGAAGTCAAATAGGCCTTTTTATGCTATTTTGGATGAAAATGCGACCTTAACTTAGTAAAATGCCCTTTTTTTGTGATTTCAAGGCTTAGCCACCTATAACTAAGTATAATTGACATGTTATGAGAAAGAACTTGGTCATTTGTTTAAAAATGTAGAAAATGGGCAAGTATAAGTCAAATAGGCCTTATTTTGGCTATTTTGGATGAAAATGCGACCTTAAACTTAGTAAAATGCCCTTTTCCTGTGATTTCAAGGCTTAGCCACCTTTAACTAAGTATAATTGACATGTTATGAGAAAGAACTTGGTCATTTGTTTAAAAATGTAGAAAATGGGCAAGTAGAAGTCAAATAGGCCTTTTTATGCTATTTTGGATGAAAATGCGACCTTAAACTTAGTAAAATGCCCTTTTTCTGTGATTTCAAGGCTTAGACACCTATAACTAAGTATAACTGACATGTTATGAGAAAGAACTTGGTCATTTGTTTAAGAATGTAGAAAATGGGCAAGGAGAAGTCAAATAGGCCTTTTTATGCTATTTTGGATGAAAATGCGATCTTAAACTTAGTAAAATGCCCTTTTTCTGTGATTTCAAGGCTTATCCACCTATAATTAAGAATAATTGACATGTTATGAGAAAGAACTTGGTCATTTGTTTAAAAATGTAGAAAATGGGCAAGTAGAAGTCAAATAGGCCTTATTTTGGCTATTTTGGATGAAAATGCGACCTTAAACTTAGTAAACTGCCCTTTTTCTTTGATTTCAAGGCTTATCCACCTATAACTAAGTTAAATTGACATGTTATGAGAAATAACTTGGTCATTTGTTTAAAAATGTAGAATATGGGCAAGTAAAAGTCAAATAGGCCTTATTTTGGCTATTTTTGATGAAATTGCGACCTTAAGTTTAGTAAAATGCCCTTTTTCTGTGATTTCAAGGCTTAGCCACCTTTAACTGAGTATAATTGACATGTTATGATAAAGAACTTGGTCATTTGTTTAAAAATGTTGAAAATGGGCAAGTAGAAGTCAAATAGGCCTTTTTATGCTATTTTGGATGAAAATGCGACCTTAAACTTAGTAAAATGCCCTTTTTCTGTGATTTCAAGGCTTAGCCACCTATAACTAAGTATAATTGACATGTTATGAGAAAGAACTTGGTCATTTGTTTAAAAATGTAGAAAATGGGTAAGTAGAAGTCAAATAGGCCTTATTTTGGCTATTTTGGATGAAAATGCGACCTTAAACTTAGTAAAATGCCCTTTTTCTGTGATTATAAGGCTTAACCATCTATAACTAAGTATAATTGACATGTTATGAGAAAGAACTTGGTCATTTGTTTAAAAATGTAGAAAATGGGCAAGTAGAAGTCAAATAGGCCTTATTAGGTGCCTTTTTAATCTTGTTGTTTAATCAAGTGATCACTAATATTTTAGAATTATATGTTGCATTAATATTCAACCACTTTAGCATAATAATATTTTGGGGCAGATTGAATATTTTGTTTCTATGCCTTTGAGATCGCAGGAATGTTTTTCACTTTAAGAATCGAGTAGAGGCCAATACGGGCCAATGTGACTCTATGACTCAGTTCGTACTATCATCCTCGATCCTCCTTTTCGTGGTTCCAAACCATACGGAGTTAGTAATCTCATGGATTATGAATGGGGTGTATCCTTCACGGGTCAATCGTTGTTGCCTACCGTTGTCCCTTTATCATGGTTGCCTTAAATCATCCATGAACGGTTTACAAGTTCCTTAAAAACTTGTTGGTGGCTCCATACTTTCCTTGTCCCTAATCGTATTATGTCAATTCCCACTTCCTATGAGTTCCATGCATAATAACCACATGCTTTTACGGAGGCGCACTTCGAACGATGCCTACATCCATCCGCTTAGCCTTTGCAACCTAGACTTAGAGTCACTTTCACACACATCACAGATACATAGACAAATAATCCTCCTCTTAGGAACCTTTTGTCATGAAATCTTGACACAATGTTGAAGCATATCATGTAATATTAAGATCACTCGTTATCATAATTCTCACAAAGTATGAAGTACTAAGCCTCTATGCCTAAGCTACCCAAATACTTTCATTATCGAGTTAACACTTGATATAGCCTAGATGAACTAATCCTTTCCACTATGAGATACAACATTAATACATGCATTCTACTAAGCTCATTCAACATGCACCTCAAACACTTGCTTCGATTCTTTTGTGCGTCTTTCTTTTTCAGCAGAAAGTAAGTACCCTCAACAAAAATAACGGAAAAATTTTTGCTTTTCTGCATTTTGGGTCAAGTACATCACAAATACAATGCACACACGATTCGAGTCATGCCACATTGAGTGATGTTGTGTCATATCACATCGAGTTGGGTCTAACACGCGTGTCAATCACCTTGAGTCAAACTCTAGTCAAAGCAATCATAATGTCAAGCACAATAAACCTTAGATCAACCCTAATGAAAACATAAGCAAAGTCTTGAAGTCCAAAACATATATGCAGGTACAGTAATTCCCTAACGGACAAGTGATCTTTACAAAGAGGTAAAAGACACAAGTTTGCAAAGACATGCAAAGCTATCACTTCCAACGCGAGGAGATGAGAAAATTTTAACAAGACGACTCAATGCGTAGTGGTCTTTGATGACATTCCCTAGGATGCAAAAGTCGTCACCCTATTTGAGAAGATAGCTCAAGGCGAAGCAATCTTTGATGGTGATCCCCAAGATGTAGAGGTTGTCAAATAAAACTACTTTGATTCAACAAAAATTGATTATGTCCTAAAGCACGGACGGCTCGCACAACATGTTTCTCAAGACGAAAAGACCCATAATTTTCGAACAAGTTTTTCCCAAGACAGAGAAAAATTGTCAATTGATGCACACTTCCTAAGGCGTAAAAGTTGGCAATTGCATCCCAAGGCGTGGGTACATAGCGGAACTTCACTCAAGAGCTACGCAAGGTGTAGGAGCTCATGACAGGATTCTCAATGCATGGAAACTGTTATACTATTAGACTTCCCAAGGCGAGGAAAATTATCATTCGAAAGACTGCACAAGACGAAGGAGTCTACGACAAGTTACCCGAGGCGAGGAAATTTGTCATTATTCATTTGTGAGTTTCTCGAGGCGTAGAAGCTCATAATAAAAATCCCTAAGCCGTGGAAGACCGTTATTCAGTGAATCGCCCAAGACGTGGTGGTTTACTGTAGAATTCCCAAAGCGTGGATAATTATCATTCCATGGATCGCTCGAGGCGTGGTGGTTCATAATAAAATTCCCAAGACAAGGAAGGACGTCACAGCAGAGCTGAAGATGACTACAAGTAGACACCTTTGATGATGTTCCCAAGGCACTATGAACGATTGTCATAAGCAAGTGAAGATAGCGAGGCACTGTTACCTTCAGATGGCGTTCACGAGGCACTGTGGAGATCGTCACTAACAAAATACAACAACAAAACGGTTACTCCAGAGACGTGTGCTTGAAAGTGCAAGATTCGCATTTCTTAACTCTTTTATCTGTTTAACAAACGCTAGTTTGTAGGTATCAGCGTTATAAGAATGATTTGGGGATCGCATAACGTTCTGAATCATTCTCCATCCCTATTGCTACTTTTACTTTTGTTTTCGAAACTTGCGTTTCTCCAAAATGTGTCTCCCCAAAAAAAAAACCTAGTTATGAATAACTTTCATGTCATTTGATTATCGAACGAAGTGAAATTGGGAAAAGTTTAGTGATGTAGATGTTTTTATTAAAATATCTCTCTTTCTGTTTTTGAAATTATTTCTTCTTACACTCTATTTATGAAAATATCCCGTCTAATTTAGTTTGGTCCATGATAAGAGTCCAATAATAGTGTAGTTGGATTTGGCTCGAAAAGAGCTTTCCAAAGATATATTATAAGCCCAATTCCGATGAATAAAGAGGAAGTTATGGATTAAATTAGGTTTGACCTAATTATCTAGAGGAGGGCATAATAATTATTATTCCTAAAGTTATTAGGATTGATTTTTATCTTCTAGAATTATCTAGAATTTTCTTTTTAATACAAATAAGATTAAGATTGATAATTATATCTTTAAAGAGTTTTATTTTAAATAAAATAAGGGATTTGTCACAAATGTGAATTTAATCTGATTAATGCGGAATTAGCTGCTTAACCGTATTAAGAAGATGATTCCACGTACAAAAGCGCGTTTTAATTCTGACTTAGTGCAAGATGATAAGGTTGTCGCCTGGCGCTGCCAGCTATCGTCTGGCGCTGTTCTTGTCGTCTTGCGCTAACTCTTGTCGTTGGCAACAGAAGGTATTTTCTACCGAATATGACTTGATTTGATTCCAAGTTATTTTTTTCAATAAATAGGGGTCGTATCTCCCTGTTTTTATTCATTCACAATCATTATTTCCCATCATCTCTCTCTATAAAGCTAGAAGCTTTCTCTCTCTCTCTCTCTCTCTCACTCTCTCTCTCTCTCTCTATTCTATTTCTAAACTTACCCTCTCACAAAATTACACGCACATTAGTTCTAGACACACCAAGCCAAGTTCGAAGTTGCCTTCGCCCTAGACGTGAAAGTTTGATACTTTTTGAGGGTTTGGTCCCTAATCCCTATTTAAATTATTTAATTTAATTGTTTGATTTAATATTTTCCTTGTTGTTATTAAAGCGTGTATTTTTTTATTAGAAAGAGGTAGGAAGCATAAAGTAATTTCGATATTTTGATATATGAATCATGCTTATTTTAATTTGTTTATTCCTAGTATCATGTTAGCATGTTTTATTGCTTTCTATTATCACGTTTAGGGTTAACTAATATTTTTGATATTATTATGATGCTTCTTATTTCTTTCCTAATATCTTTTTAGTGTCATGTTAGGAATAAAGCTTTTATTTTTAATGCTTAGTGACATTCTAGTGTTTGTTATTAATCTTGTTAGTATCATGCCTAGGATCTTGCTATTATTGTTAAGTTTTAATATGATTATGATCATGATTGTGATCATTATGTTTCTTGATATATATTATTTGTTATTGCTTAATCACGCCTTTTATGAATGTTTAAAGGGATTTTGTACTTGTAATCACGCTTAATAAGATAATTAATAATCTTGTTTAGGTAAATATGATTATAATTCAAGTGAACGCCAATAATAGATTTTCTTGTACATTAATATTCAACCAACATAGATTAAACAGGTTTAGAGTTAATCTATTGATTGTATGTTAGTCATAAAGTGCACTTGAATACAAGAAGAATAAAGTAGAGGCCTATTTTTAGGGCAATTTCAATCTCTTTTAGGTTAGATTTGTACCTTCATCCCCGAACTTCAAGTCATGGTTCCAGATCTATTGGGGTGTAACCTTCACCTTGTGAACGGTTTAAAAGTTCCGAAAACTTGTTGGATACTCTTTTACTTTAGCTTCCTTCCCTTAGGACGCCACCATGCTTAAGTGTATGATCACAGTGGGGCTCAAGTGTAAGATGGCTTGAAATATTCCCTATTGTAGACACCTAAAAATGTCTCCCCAAAACCAAACCCGATGATGAACAACATTTTACCTCCATTATTGGTCGGGTTGAGTATTTAATCTTTAGAGTGCTTAAATCCATATTCTATCCAATACATTTCATAAACCAATCCATTTCGTAGCTCATTTCCCTAAACCATAGCTTGTTTTCCTCTTTTCGTGTCCACATCACAAAACAGAGAGAAACTGATTTTTTGGCCTAATAATTTTGATCAAATTATTATTTAGTTGGATAAGCCATGAAAAAATCTTTCCAACCATATATCATAAGCACAATTCCGATTTAAAACGAAGAAGATATGAGCCAAACACTAAACACGGCTCAAAACCGACACCCTTCTACTTAAACTTCCATATTGTAAAATATACAAATGATTTTTACAAGATTCAAATTAGGTTGGAAAGTAGACTTGATAAGTTTTCCAATGATATATTATATGCCTTATTCCGAGTTAAGGATTAAAATAAATCATGATTTTAAAAACGCGTAAAAAAAATAGAATTACCGCGCACAGTGTAAAAGCACCGTGTCACGACGCCTGATGACATGGCACAGTGTCGGGTGTCGTGACACGGTAATTTACATCGTGTCATGGTGCTATTTTCATAGTTTTTTTTTTGCGTGAAAATCCACCGTGGCACGGTACCTGTTGCCGTGACACAGTACACGTTGTCGTCATACGGTATTTCTCACCGTGTCACGGTGCTTTTTCCGTGTAATTTTTTTACCGTGACATGGTGTACTGTGCCGTGTCACAGAATTTTCTTGTGTCTTTTCTGCGTAAACCCTTCAAGCGTTTTTACTCCCGTAGGTCTAATATTTCCCGCGTCACTCCAGAGTATGTCGTGTTACAGAAGAGTTTCCCATGTCATGACATTTTTTGCCGTGTCGCGGCAATTTTTGCCATGTCACGGCAACCTTTTTTATGGTTTTATCTTTTTAGGGTTCCTTGTGTTCCATCTGCTCATTTTCCCTATAAATAACCCCTTCCTTTCTAAAATTCGGGGCATCAAATCATTCTCTCTTCCTCTCTTGTACACAAAAAATAATTCTTCTCTCTCTATCATATTCTAAGCCTTAAACCTATATTCCTAATTACACCATTCTTCCCTTAAGCACTCCAAGGAGTCCATACTTAACCCGAGGTTCCGTCCTTAAACCAAGGCGTGAAAGGTATAATTAAATGAGGTTTGGACCATATCAACTCTACTTTTTATTTAATTTAATTGTTTCAATTTGATTTATATTTTTTATTGAAGTTACTAATAATTTATTCATGATGTAGCAATTTAAAGGAACGCGCGTAATATGAGTAATTAATTAATTTAACTACTCTTATTTTATTTTAATATTGCTAGTATCATGATTAGGGTTATTATTATTATTTGATTTAACTAACGTTATTATTGTTAAATTGCTTCCAATATTAAGGTTTATTATATTATTGTTATGATCACCATATTGCACGTTTAAAGAGAATATGTAATTGAAAATCACGCCTAATAAGATAATTTGGACAACCGGTTTAGGATCCTTTTTAATCTTATTGTTTAATCAAGTGATCACTAATATTTTAGAATTATGTGTTGCATTAATATTAAATCAATTTAGCTTTATAATAGTTTGGATCAAATTAAATATTTTTTTTGTATGCCTTTAATATCGCAGGAATCACTTTTCACTATAAGAATCGAGTAGAGGCCAATACGGGCGAATTTGACTCCATGACTCACTTCGTACCATCATCCCCTATCCTCCTTTTGTGGTTCCGAACCATATGGAGTTAGTAATCTCATGGATTATAAATGGGGTGTAACCTTCACGGGTCAATCCTCGTTGCCTATCGTTGTCCCTTTATTTGTGGTTGCCATTTATGATCCGTGAACGGTTTACAAGTTCCTTATTAAAAACTTGTTGGCGGCTCCCTACTTTCCTTGTCCATAATTGTTGTCCCTAACCGTATATGTCAATTCCCACTTCCTAAGGGTGTCAAGCATATTCAAAACATGCTTAACATAGGCGAACTTCGAGCGACGCCTACACTTACAGTACTACAAACATATGTATATATATACTTTAGTCTTATTCGATTTACTTATAAATGTAAAACTGATCTACATAGTAACTACAATAAAGATTAATAGCCTTAAGATATGAACTTATCTTTTGTAACCCTTTCTCCATTATCAATCAAACTTAAAGCTTTCATCTTTATTATTTCTTGCAACTTACAAAAAATCAGATTATCTACATTATTCAAAGAATCGATCTTTCTCTTTAAATTTTACTATTATTTGCATGAGTAGTTAAGCAGTACATTCTGCAAAACCATCACACTATTCGAGCTCCCACAAAATCCCTAAAACTTAAAATCTAACATATGCCAATAATTAGACAAAACAACACACAAAATAGCAATTCAAAAGCATTAACAACAATAATTTAAGTCCAAAACCGTAAATCTAACAAAAATCAATAAACTTGAATTTCTTATTACACATTTCTATTAACGTATACAACATATACATGTATGTGTATAGGTGAATTCACTACATATATATACTATAACCGCGACGCTGCACGCGACATGTATACTTCTGTAGTAAGGCCATGTGACACGTAATAATTGCGACATGTACGTGTACTATTCATAAGTCATGGATCATAAGATTACCAATTTCAATGACGTAGAAACAACTACCATGTTGTTATACCATTAACATGCCCTCTCCACTACCATATAATATAAAAATGCTATCTTGCACGTGAATAAAATCCAGTGGCAACGCATAGCCTCGACATCGGTGATGGAGTACACAATAAATAACCTACAACGCGTTACCCTGTAACCTTTACATGTGTTAAAAGAACCAAACTTTTGAATTTTGTGTAAATCTAGTTATCTGTCTACCCCCAAAATTTTGGCTAGCAAATGTTTTTGGAACAATCCATAGCTATTCCTGGTAGTATCCATGGGATTCAAAATCCAAATTTCCTTTAAGAGATTTAAAGCAAACAGTGGGCAGCTTCCAAAAATTCAAAATTTCAACCTGTTTTGGGGTTGGCGGTTCCTTATAGATGTTCCCCAACGTCTATGTATAAAAACCCCTAAATTTTCTGACCTGGTAATTTCCCTTCATTTAAGCAATATAACTATTTGATACACGTCATATTTGGTAATGTAAACTACTCCTGTTGTACGTACACCACCATGTAAAGTAAAAAATCTAAACCGTTAGCTAGTATCACATTGTGCTTTAAAATTTTTAATTTACATATTCTATAATTGGAATAAGAAATTTAAGATCTACCTATACAACAGTAGGAAGCTTAAAAGTATGCAATATTGATCTATACTAAAGTTACTTAGCTTCTTTAAATAACCATAGAATATTATATTGAAAACAAATACATAAAATATATTAAAGAAATAAATATAAAGGCCTTGAAAGGAGTGAAACTACATAGAGCTATGTAGTTTGGCAAAGCTACAAGTAGTTATAGCTCCACAAATGCAAACATGTACTAATAACTATATTTAGAAATTGGTAGCGCACGGTTCCTTGTATGCAACCATTGTGGATGTTCTAACAATGCTATTGGCACGTATATAACATCCAACGCGTTAATCTATAACCCTTGCATATGCTAAAAGAATAAAACAGTTTTAAAGTAAATGTAATTTAAGTTGAATATCTACCCCCAAAACATTTCCTAGCAATTTTATTTCGTAACGTCAATGGATATTTCTGGTAATATCCATGGAATATGAAATTTAATTTCCTTTTTTAAAAAATTATTTCCCCAACTTCTAAGTTTAAAAACCCCTAAATTTTCTCTATCCTCAGAAATTCCTTTTCATTTTCTCTCTCTGCATACTTCGTTCAATTCATTTTCACTTCTAACAGACCGTTCATCCTCTACCCCCCATCTCTCCTCCCCCTGTGCAAGGTAAGTCATAAATTGTAGTTGGTAAGATTTATCCGATTATGTTGTTTATGTGAAATCCAGTTATAATAATTAGGGTTTAGTTTGTTGTAAAGTATTGAAATTTTGTTTTTGTAGATGTAATCGATTATGTTGTTAATGTGAAATGGGGTTATAATAATTAGGGTTTAGTTTGTTGTAGAGTATTTAAATTATGGTGTTAATGTGAAATAGGGTTATAATAATTAGGGTTTGGTTTGTTGCAGAGTATTTAAATTTTGTTTTATGTGGCTGTAGACAGTGAATTTGTTGGGGATTCTTTGAATGATTAAGTTGAGTATTTTGTGTAAACCGAGGTCTTAAGTGATTTCGGTATGCTAAATGAATTCTCATACTTATTGTGTTTTGAAATTTTGTTTTAATAGCTGTAGACGGTGGATTTTTTTGGGGATTCTTTGAATGATAAATTAAACTTGACTATTTTCATTACAAAAATTAAATAGATAAAAATAAAATTTAGCTTAACTATTTTGTGAAATGCGAGATCTTAAGAAATTTGGGTATACTTATCAAATGAATTCTCTTACTTACTATGTTTTCAAAAATTGTTTTAATAGCTGTAGATGATGGTTGTGCTCGGGAGTGGTGATTCTTTGAGTTATTAAACTTGATTATTTTGTGTCATGCGAGTTCTTAAGTGATTTGGATATATTTATAAAATGAATTCTCATACTTGTTGTGAAACCCTTGCAGTCATCAAAGATGTACCTTGGCAGATACCTTATATGCTCTTTAATTATTGTCAATCATGATTTTACGCTAACCTTGGTTATTGACTTTTTATATATGCTTCTGCAATGTGATGGTTCCATTGTAAAAGAAGAAAATGGGCAACCTATGTCTGCACATATCAGAGGATCTAGAAAGGGTTGCATGATTACTTCTCTTCTTACTGTTGAATTATGCACTACTTAAAAACAACTTTTTTAGTTTACCATACCCTTCTAAATAAGGATAACTAATTGATGATAAAAACTAAGTGTTTATGGTTACACTTCTTCTATGTAGACGTCGACAGAACAATAAGATGATTGTATTATAAAACTCCCATATGATATAAAGAGACACATACTCTCGTTCTTAATAACAATAAGGAAGCTATGCAGATAAGTACCTTATCCAAGACTTGGAGTTATGAATGGTTGTGCATCCCCTACATCAAATTTGGGAGAAAATTTGTTCTCAAATGTTGGAATTTGGATGTTTTAAGTGATGTATTCCCACAGACTATTACAGCTGTCCTAAACCTTGAAGTTGTACAGAGGTTCATGGAGTTTCTAGGCAACGCTTTTATAAGCAAAAGACGAAAAGTCCAAAAGCTAAGGCTCTATATACCCCCAATACAAGGCTTTTCAACTTATTTGGAAGGATTAATAGTTAATGAGCTTGAAGTTGACGTCATTGGCACTTCAAGACGAACAACACTTAATGATTTGGACTATTTGCCATAGTTTGTTTTCTGTTTTAACTATTTGACTAAATTATAAATTCAAGATAGCCAGATATCCAATGATAATCTAGCAATGAAATTAATCACCCTGCATTGCGCAAAATGTGCATGACCTATGTCGTAATGAATAAGAAGGTGGTTAATAACCTGGTAGATAGCTGCACCAGAGTTGAGAAGTTGAGCTTCAGTGACTGCCGAGGTTATGGATCACTTTTTATTTTACGGCATCCTAACCTAAAACATCTGATATAGATAAGTGGAATGGACTTGAAATTTCTTGAGATCAACTCAGAAAATCTCTGCTCACTCTTTGATTCAAAATTTGGTTCTCATTGTAAGCTTGTGTTGTCAGCCAGGTGTTGTAGTACTTAAACAAACATCGAGCTATTTGGTAAGACTCTATCATATACTATATTATTTTGTTTTTTGTATGCTTGTCTTTTGGATGTAAAGTTGATTCTAATTGGGTCGATTTCATCTTGTAGTACTTTGACAAACATTAGATTTGAATATGTCAAAATGTCGGTTTACCAATGACTGGTTACAACGGCATCTCTCCCAAGTTTTATGTATCGATGTTTTGAAGATTGTCTATAGCTCTGGTTTACAACATTATCTGCAGATCACATCAGGCCGTCCACGAGGTTTAAACTAAATAAAATTGAGTTGAAACTTTGTGCATACCTGTACGACTTTACATTTTTCTCGCAATGGAACTTAACATCTCTTTCTTCCGAAACTAGAATACTATATTATTGAAGACTCTTCACATTATTGAATTTGTCCCTCCTCGCTGATCTTCTACACATCTCAGAATTAAAGTATTTATTTATTTAATTTTTTGCTCAAATCGGGGATGTACTTTCATAATCTTAAGTTTTTAGATATTATAGTGTCCATATTTGTTCAGCCGAAAGGGAAAATAAAATCTTAGGTTTTTAGAGGTGAGAAAGGCCACAACATTATTTTATATGTCAGTGCAACATTATATAGTACTTAACAAGCATGGGGATAATTAATGCCGTAATTTAAGAGAAACAAAAGTAATTTCATACATGCTCTTACAATTTGTCTATGGTTGTTTCATACCAACATGGTATATGGAAATGTCCAAATCAGTAAAATGCATGGCTTCTAAAAAATCTACCTAAGAGTATGTAATCAACTAGGTGATCTGTTACTATTGCATAACATTGCTTATTATATTGTATTAAAGAAGCATAGAAGATATTAGTGCCATTTCTTATTATGAATGAAGTTAAATTTGTTGTCTATTATAGACGAACGGAGTTTGTTGTCCCAGTCTCTCAGCCAACCTGTGGATGCTATCCGTCTCAACCTATCAATAGTTGGAGGCATTTTTTAAGGTAATCTTAATGTTGTCCCTATTAAAATGGTGATGCCTTAAGCTTTTAGTTATAGCAAAAAAATTCCCTTGAATATATCCAACGATATAGAAAATAGATTGAATCTTATACCAAAGTTCACTCACTAGACTCTCCCCTAGTAGATCAGAAGCAATATCTGTAAGCTAGATCTCTAGCCTATAATTAAAGTTTAAATCAAATGTCAATGAACATAAGTATAAATTATATGGTAGAAAATAAAATAGTAGTTTCCAATATAGTTTATGGTCATATCTAGTTAGATACATTTATCAGATTGAGAGGATATCATCTGTCAACTTTAGTACATACTGTGTAAAAAAAAAACGATTTCTAAGCAGGCAAGCACTACATTCAATTATTCATAATCTCATAATGCAGAAACAGGCAGAATCAAATAATATAAAGTGCGAGACAAAATCACCCATAGGATAGAGCAAGGGAATCCATAGTGTAAACCTTCTTACGGACAAATTAGACGTCGTTGTTGTTTAGGCAGTTATTGTATGGATTCGATTATGTATACTAGCAACCTTAATGGACGTTAATTGCCTTACTACAATACAACAACTCAAATAGTATGATTAGTTATATAATATGAAGTATGTGATCAAGTAATTAGGATCACCATAAGTAATATTTTATGGTATCTACTTATGGTTTAACGGACAATACCTATCATGTATCAAGTATCTTTTTCTCTTGCTTTTGCGGGCTTGCACTTTAATTCCATTACATTACAAGGAGGGTTGCGACACAAATACAAGGTTCAGAAGATTAATTATTGTCATTCAATTAATGATATTCAACCATAATTTGTGACACACTATAAGAAAAACTAAAAAGACATAGTAACCTTAATTTGTTAGATTTGTAACCAAAAAGACCAAGTAACCTCAATTTGTTAGATTTGTAACAAAATTAATGCTCACAAAGTGAATTGAAATAGAAAGGCCACAAAATTTTCAAAACTTGACATATATAGAGGGGAAGCAGTGATTAGAAATGTTTTTTTCAGAAACCAATGATACATAGAAGAATATAATGTACACAAACTAACAATAGCATGAATTTCATAATCCAAACAAAAACTAAATCCAAACAAAAGCAATTAGTTTCATAATCCAAACAAAAACAACAAGTTTCATAATCAAAACAAAAACAACAAGTTTCATAATGCAGCTTTTTCAAGAAATATTTTCACCATTCCTTTATCATCTTTAAATCCCTTTTGCTCAACAATCTCAAAATCCCTTAACGAATGCCTCCAACAGTTGATAGGTTAAGACAGATAGCATCCACATGTTGTCTGAGGTGATTCATCAGTTAGCTCCTTGTAATTTAACTGGAACAAATTAAATAAAAATGATATGAAGAGTAATTGAAGATCAAAGATGAAATTTAACCAAGAATAACATTGTCATATACTAACTCCGTCCTTATATAATTGACATAAATATAACTTAATTCTTCTCAGAAAAATATTATTCACTACACCATATTCAAATAAACTACTGTAAGGAATGGTGTTGTAACAAAAATAGAATATTAGATAAGAATAATATACCTTGAGCAAAAAATTAAATAAATTATTTCTGACATGTGCATAATAAGATAAGGAAGGGTAGAAACGTCCAAAAATGCGAAGAGTCCTCAGCCGAGGACAAAGCCAAAGCATGGCTTCAATGCATCGGGTAATATCAAGAAAGCTTACAGAACTAAAACATGCTACCCTCAACTCGTCAATCTTACAAATCGGATACTCATATCTGTGCCTCGTTGGTCTTCGAATTATGACATCCTTAAACATATCAAAGCTATATAAAGTCAGGTTCATCATAGTATAAATCAGATCACATAACTCAGTTCAATCATTCGTGAAAAGTTTGTACCTCAATCAGTGCCGTCTCAATACACAAGTTCTCATAATGCCTTAGTTGCTTGAGTAATCTGATTATTTGTACATCCCATGTAGTATTCAAATGTGCACGTATAGGGAGCTCAACGGTGATGCTAGAAGGTAGTATCATATTTTGTGAAGATAGTGGTGTTATGTTCCATTGCGTGCAAATTCTGAAGTGGTACATATATGCATAAAGTTTCAGCTCAGTTTTATTGAGTTTTAAACTATGTAGAGGTCCTGATGTGATCTCCAGATAACGTTGTAAACCAGAGCTATAAACAATCTTCATAACATCGAGACATAAAACTTCAGAGAGATGTTGTTGTAACCAATAATTGGTAAACCAACATTTTGACAGTGTTAAATCAGATAAACATGGATAGATGTCGAAGTCTAATTCATCATCAACGTTGCAACCTGAAATCGACCAAATTAGAATCAAGGTCAAAGCTATATGATAGATTCTTACCAATTAGCTAAATATTTGTTAAAGTACTACAACACGAGGCTAACAATAAAAGCTTACACCGAGCACCATATTTTGTATGAACAAGTGAGCATAGATTCTCTGAGTAGATCTTAAGAAATTTCAATCTAATGTCACGTATTTGAATAAGATGTTTTAGGTTAGGATGCTGTAAAATTTGAAGTGATCCATATATAACCTCGGCAGTCAGTGAATCTCAACTTCTCAATTCTGGTGCAACTAGCTACTAGGTTATTAACCACCTTCTGATTCATTACGACATCGCTCACAGAAAGTTTGCGCAATGCAGGGAGATTAATTTCATTGCTAGATGTATCATCAGATATCTTGCAATCTAGAATATATAATTTAGTCAAACAATTAAAAGAAAAAAAAAACTGCGGCACATAGTCCAAATCATTAAGTGTCATTCGTATTGAAATGCCAATGACGTCAACTTCAAGCTCATCAACTATTCAGCCTTCCAAATAAATTGAAGTTAAGCCTTGTATTGGGGGTATATAGAGCCTTAGCTTTTGGACTATTCGTCTTTTGCTTATAAAAGCGCTGCCTAGAAAATCCATGAACCTCAGTATAACTTCAAGGTTAGGGTTAGCTGTAACAGTCTGTGGGAATTCATCACTTACAACATCAAAATTTCAGCATTTGAGAACAAAGTTTCTCCCAAAGTTGATGTAGGGGATGCCAAGCCATTCATACCTCCAGGTTTTGGATAAGGTACTTGTCTGCATAGCTTCTCGCGTTGTTAAGAACAAGAGTATGTGCCTTTTGATATTTGATGGGAATTCTGATATACGATCATCTAATTGATCTATCGACGTCTACATAGAAGAAGTGTAATCATAAACACTTAGTTTTCAACATTAATTGGTAATCTTTATTTAGACAGGTAAACAAAAAAAACTATGTTTTTAACTAGTGCATATTTCAACTGTAAGAACAGATGATATGTGCAAACAAACATAGTCATTAAACCTTGTTAAATATACTACTTATAATAGCCTAGATTTAATATAAACCAAAACTCATGATACTTCTCATACACTACCAACACAGTCAAGTCAGTTTGTAAACCTTGTTAAAATAAACCTTGTTAGATAATGAAAGAAGATGAGTTTAATAATACCTTCACTTTTTTTGACGATTTTTGTGCTTGTCCCAGTCCCATTGGTTTTTTTTTTCACTCTCCTAGATGGCATATTTATCTTCTTCTTTGGCAATGGAATCACATGCAAGCTACTAAAACAAAATTTCAATCACTCAAAGAATCCCCAACAAATCCACCATCTACAGCTATTAAAAAAAAAAAAAAATCAATACATAGTAAGTATGAGAATTCATTTGATAAGTATGTATACTAAAAAGACTTTAGACCTCAAATTACAAAAAATAATAAAGTTTAATCACTCAAATCACTTATAACACGTCCAACAACTACAGCCTTTAAAACAAAATTTCTAAACTCTACAACAAACTAAACCCTAATTATTATAACCCGACTTCACATTAACAAAATAATCGATAATGTTTTACCACCTATAATTCATGAAGTTTACAAAGTAAAGTACACTATAACAATTTACAAAGTACCTTGCACCAGGGGATGGGAGTGGGGTGGGGGGGATGAACGGTCATGTTGAACAGAGAGAGAATTGAACAAAGAATTTGGAAAGAGAAAATAAAAAGGGAATTATAAGGAAAGAGAAAATTTAGGAGTTTTTAAACTTATAAGGAACCGCTCACTTGCTTCAAATTTTTTAAAGTAAATTGGATTTTATATTACATGGATATAACCAGAAACACCTATAGACAGTTCCAAGTTGAAAAATCTTTGCCTAAAGTTTTAGGGGTCATTTTAGGCGTTAAAGGTCTGAATTGAGTTTGAAATTAGCAAAAAAAATAACGCAAGTGCCTCGTTTTATGTAACAAAAATGTATTCATTTGCGGGAAACTGTAAAAATGAGACACTTCCATTTTTTTCTAATTCTGAGCTCAATTCGGGCCCCTAAGGACTTAAATGAACCCAAAACCTGAACCGAATATTTTTTAACATGTAAACCGATGAAAAAGTTATATCGGGCTGCAATTTATAATTGGAAAATTTGCTAAAAATAACACCACCTTTCACCGGTCTTCCCTAAATAACACCACCTTTTGATTATTCCACAATAACACCACCTTTGACACACATCTGCCAAAAATGAAACAAAAAACCGGTCACCTATTTTACAGGTTACCCTAGGACACGTGTCCTAGTATGATTTGTCGGTTTTATTTTTAATTTTTGATTTAAAAAAATTAAAAAAAACTTAAAACTAAAAAAAATAAAATAATAAACCCCTCTTCCCACCCCCTTGCACCAGCCTCCACCACACCCCACCAAGACGACCACCCACCTGAAACCACCCTCCCCATTCCTGACCCCTTTTCCGACACCCCTTTCCTTTCGAGCCCCATTTTCGACACCCCTTCCTTTCCGACCCCATTTTCGGCACCCCCTCCACTTACCTCAACCTCCTCCCCTTTCCGACACTTTTGCAGCACCCCCCCCTCTTTCTCGAACATCAAGAAACAAATCTGGGGGCTTAAAGTTTGGGGTTAAAGTTTGATGGGGGTGGTGATTCGGGAAACAAAAACCACCACAACAATTTTGGGTTAAAGTTTTGGGTGGTGATTCAAGGGGGGAAGGGGGTAGAAATGGTTGTTGGAAGGGCAAAATAGGTTCGTCGGAATTGTGGAAGTGGTTTGGCGCCGGCCGGTGGGGAGAGGGGCGTTTTCGAGGGGAGGGAGGAGGGTTTTAGGGCGGGGTGAAGGTGGTTCAATGGAAGGAGCTGGTGGTCGGGGTCTGGGTTAGGAGACGTGTCGCCGACGCTGGGGTAGGATGCTGGGGCTCTGGCCGCCGGCGGTTATGGGGAGGCCCAACGGTGGGGTGGCTGCCAAGGGAGGTTTTATTTTATTTTATATCATTTATTTTTTTTTTTTTAATTTTAAGTATTTTTTTTTTAAAAAAAATATCTTAAAAAAATTAACTAATGATATAGTGACACGTGTCACTAGTAACCTTTTTAACAGGTTACCAACAGGTTACGTTTCATTTTTGGCAGATGTGTGTCAAAGGTGGTGTTATTGTGGAATAATCAAAAGGTGGTGTTATTTAGGGAAGATCGCTTAAAGGTGGTGTTATTTTTGACAAATTTTCCTTTATAATTTATACAAACTTTTGGGCTGCAATTTGCAATTTTTTTTAAATGACTGCAGTTTGCAAAATACAAACTTTAAATGGCTGCAATTTGCAAATTTTCCAAGTAGATAATTAACTTAATTAACATTAACTTGAATTTTTTTTTCTTTTACCATATTTCAGTTTTATAGGTTAGCGTGTTTGATGTTATATATGTGAGAATAGCATTGTTATATGTTAGTGGGATTGGCATGTTAATGCCGTAGACCTGGAAAATAGGTCATTCGAGTCGGATATGGGTAGGGTCAATTCTGGTCGGGTTAAGTTCAGGTCAAAAAGTTATCGGGTCAAGTTCGGGTTGGGTTAGGTCATTTCGGTTTTCGGGAACGTTTTGGGTCGAGTTCGGGTCGGGTCAAGTTTGGGTCGGGGCGGTTCGAGTTGGGTCAATCTTTGGGTCCAATTTTAGGGTCAACTTCGAGTCGGGGTCATATTCTGGCCGATGGATTGGGTTAAATTCAACTCTGTATAGTAGTATATGTTTATATATTTTTTGACGAGAAACTCACTATATTTATTCAGGCTACTTATTTCATGGAATATAGTAATTGTTTGACTTTAGATTATTTTGTAAATTCATTTGGCATTGAACATTATGTTATGTACGCATTATTATTGTACTATTTTTTTTATCTAGACTTCTGAGAATTGTGACTTTTATTTCAAGCTTTAGTTAATTTTTTTAATCTTATTGACAAACTCTGTAGAATAGTCGTTAAATTTCAATCTTTTTACGGTTTTTAAATTACTTATAAAGATAAAAGGCCGAAGAAATCGAGAAAAGTAATGCTCAAAATATTTAAATTACTTACAATGTTCCACATTACAAATTAATAAAAAAAAAAATCAAGTTTGATTGCTATTTTTTTCTATTTTGATTTGCTTAGATTAAGTCTTTAGCTTAAATAGATTCTGGTCATTTAAGGTATAAGATAATTTTGATTGGAGTAACTTTGGTTTCAAGTCTTTTGGGGTCAATTAATTCAAGTTATAAGTCAGGCCACTTTGGGTATCGGGTTAACTTCAGGTCTCGGGTCACTTCGGGTTGGGTCATTTTGGGTCTCGGGTCACTCCGAGTTGGGTCATTTCGGGTCAGGTCATTTTTGGTCGGGTCATTTTAGGTTTTAGGCTAAGGTCGGGTGTATTCCACTTCGGGTCTGGTATGGGTCGGGTCGAGTTGATTCGGGTTTTGGGTCATTTCCGGGGCACTATTTTTAGGTCGACTTCGGGTCATTCGGGTTAGGTCACATAATTTTCCAATATTAGGTCTTCACCTTCTTAATTTGAGCTTCTCTTAGTTGCCGAAGAGAAAGGATGATGAAGAGTTTCCCATTTATATATGCTATTAAGAGGTTTAGAGGATGAGGCACCAGTGTGCAGTGTTCTGCCATATTGATTAGTTGTATACGGAAATAGGGTAGTTTTTGGGTATTGTTTATTTGTTGATGGGTAATTTTTAAAGTATAATCTTTTTATACAAAACTTACTGATTACTGTCTAAAGAAGAATTTATATATTGACCTTTGTACTATGATATATTTAGATACGCAATTCATGTAATTGTGTAATATAGTTTGTGCTAAATAAAAGTTAAAATAGATTAGGATAATTAGCTATATCCATTCAGAGTATATGCGGATCCTAACCCTAGGTCTTGATAAATTTGATTTCATTTTGATTGTTTGGAATATACATACCTCACTTCACTGCTTCGAAATAGCTTAGCTTTGACATTAACATTCATCTCCCATTCCTAGTGGTTCGACCCACGACTTACTCTATGCTTGGTATAGGGGTGTGTTGAGAGATTACAAATTTTGTTTTGACCAAGGGTAGATTAGTTTTCAACGATGTAGTCTCCGCCCTAGATCAACTAATCTGTTAAAAAGTAAATGGAGACTGTGATAGAGGAATAATCGCGTCATTAGACAACTACACCTAAATCTAATACAATTTATAGACTTGACTTATCCTAATACAAGTATATGGCAAGAAGAGGGGTCGAACCAAAGGGAGAAGCACATAAACACCGCATTCATCATTAGACTTTAAGCTATCTCGGTACAAAGGATAGGAATGATTAAGAGATTAAACTAAAGATAAAACGAGTTAAAATCAATATAACTAAACACCAAGGGAGATGGGTAGATGTAGATGCCGCTTGATCATGCAATAACATAAAAGCAAATCAATGGTGAACTAAACATGCATGAATATCGAAATAAAGTTCAATCTAACCGCCTTCCAGGGTTAATCGGTTTCTCCTAACATAGCCTCTATGTTTCCACACTAGAACCATATTTTGGGAGGTGCAATCAAAGAACAATCGATAGTAATGAACCTTAACTAAGTCAACTTTTGTTCCTTGTTAACAAAGATTCACCTTTAACCAACCAACAATGTGCACTTGCAAGAAGATCAAAGAATATCAAGCATGCAAAGATTTTAATCACAATTAACTTAATCCCAATATTATAAGCATGAACAATTAGCAACTACACCATCCCCACACCCTTGGCTAAGTGACTACTCACAAATCATGTTGAAAACAATATCAATCACCAAATCAATAAGCATCAACATGATTAATAAGCAAAGAAGGAAAATCAAAGTAAACAAGCAAAGTTAAATGCAAAAGTAAAGAGAAAGAGTAAGAGATTGATCATTAATTGAAGTTGAAGATCTACAAAAGATTAAGCAAGCTTCTTCTTCAAAATCCAAGTTCATCAATGAAGAAATCCACACTTTCTCTGTCTACCAAATGAAGACTAATAGTGTTTCTTTCTCTAGATTAAGCTAAAAAGTGCAGAAAATTAAAACTAAGTTAATCTAATTACATCAAAATGTTCTAAAATGGGACTTATATAGTCTGTACAGAGCCAGCTGAAATAGAGGAGTGGTCCAACCGAACACTGGGAAGGTTCGGTCGGTCTACAGGGTAGGTTCGGTCGAACCATGGGTAGGTTCGGTCGAACCTCCTTGATCCTGGTCTGGTTCAACTTCTATGGTTCGACCACTCCTGCAAAAATGCTTCTTGACTCTGCCTTGACGTTCGGTCGGACCACTGAGCAGGTTCGGCGACACCCTTGTTCGACCACACCTTCAGGAGGTTCGGCCGAACCTCTCCTGAATCTTGCTTCCTTCAGCTTTCCTTGAGCTTATCTTCCTCCTCTTGAAAACCCCGATGGTTCCTACAAAGCATAAGCATGGAAATCAAAGTAAAGAGTAAGAAAAGGAGAAAAATCAGGAAAGAAGATGCATAAAGGGAAAGGGAACTAAGTGCAAAGAAAAGGATTCAAACAAGCCGCAAATGTGGGAAAATGACCATCAAAATGAACCTTAATCGTGGCATAAATGCCACTCATCAGACTGTTATAAAGTAAATAAAAATTGTTGTAAAGTAAATAGAAACTCTTATAAAGTAAACAAAAACTGTTATTAAATAAATAGTTATAAAGTAAACTATTTACTATTATATGTCTAAGATGTCTATTGATAAGTTTAATAAAGTTAATCAAAATGCTTATAAAGTAAATATAAATGTTTTCAAAGTTAGTTAACATGTTTTAACAAATTATAAAATCTAAAGTGAAAGATAGCAATTATGAACCAGAAGAAGATCAGAATGAGGATTTTGATGGATCATCAGAAGAAGACTAAAAAAGGGGAAAAGCTCATTTGAAGAAAAAAAATGAAGCTTAACAATTCTGATCTTGATGTACATGAAGTTATTGATGTTAATGATGATGATGATGGCAATCTGGAAATCAAGAAAACACACTGCTAGCCCAATGCAATTGTTAATTTGATCAAGGATTTTAGTGAGTAGCAAAAAACAGATGTCATAAGTATTTGTTTTGGAGGGCTGCTTGAACTAAAGTTAACAAGAATTTCAACAAAGATGCTTCCATGACTTTGTCACCATTTCAATGAAAGCATCTACATGTTCAAGATTGACATGCTGAAGGGATTTTCAGTTAGTTCCTATGATGTTGAAGATATATTCTTGCTTCCACATGTAACTGAGAACAAGATCATTTTTCAGTTAAGGAAGCAACCTCTATCAAACTTAATGATTCAAAAAGAATGGAAGAAGAAACTAGGAATTCCAGAAGATGATGAGATAATTGTGAATAATTTTGAGAACAAATTAAAGACTCTGAAGGAAGGAGGGGAGGATTTTAAAAGATTCTTTGTGATGTATGTTTGTAGCACATTCTTAGCCCCTACTTCAAATAGAGTGATTGATTACAAGATAATCAACTATGCAAACAATGTGAAACATATACATAACCTAGATTGGTGTGGTTATGTGATGAATAACTTGGGTAAAGTAGTGGGGAGCTTCAAGAACAACTAAAACACGGAATCAAGATTAGGAATCAATGGATGTGTCCTGATTCTTTAACTTGTCTACTGTCATCATCATCTGGCATTTAGAGGGCAGCCTGAACTTATAACACTACCATGGATCAAACATTGGTCAAATGAGAAACTGAAACAAAGAATTGCAAATGAGGCAAAGGCATCTTTTGGTCAAGAAGAACTCCAAAAAGATGACTATCCAGTTTGTAGAAGAAAAGGAAATCAAGCATTCTTGGGAGATGTAATTGAGAATGCTTATAGAAACTTTGCTGATAGAGAGAGAAGATTGGTGTCATTCAACCTACCAGAAGGTGTCATGACAGACAGTGAAATACATGATGCTGCAAAAGATGTGAGTATAGTTTTTTTATAAGTTACAATGATTTCTTGTATTTACTTTAATGAAATGTCTTTACTTTTTATCTCATATTTGTTTACTTTTATTTTATTGAATTGCTCTGCTTCTAGTACTAATAATGTGTAGTAAATGATAAACATAAAGTAAATAAAGTAGACTTAAAAGTAAACAAATTAACTTAAAAAGTAAATAGTATTTGTGTTAAAAAATTATGAAATAATTAGTTGTTGTTATTTAATTTGAAGGAAATTGAAGAAGAACTGCATTTGTTGACTAGAGATTCAAAACTCTTTGCGATGATACATGCTGAGCGTATAGCTACCTTAAGAGAGAAGATGAAATATCAACAAATGAATGTTCTACATCAAATTCTCAACAAGTTTCTGAAACACAAAGGCTGATGGAAGATCCTAAAGTACAAAGGGATAAGGACGAAATAGTAAGGCTTTATGATGATTTAAGAGATGTATCTAGTGTGATTCTGTAACATGGTAGGATCAACACAAAAATTCTGAAACAGATCCTTAAACTAATCAAGAAGATGTAACTGATCCTGAAACTTTTAATTTGGATGATGATGATGAAGATATGAAAATAAAGGATCTAGATTATGAAAAAAAAGAGGAGGATCTGTAGACACCTAAAAATGTCTCCCAAAAACCAAACCCGATGATGAACAACCTTTCACCGCCACTATTGGTCGGGTTCAGTATTTAATCCCGAGAGTGCTTAAAAAATTGTGTTTAGTTAAATTCATTTTTTTTAATAATCCATGGATAAGTCTTGATGTTTGGTCAAAGCATATATTTTTTTAATTTCAACCAAAATCTTTTTTATTTTATTACTTTATTATTTATTTTAACTCAAACCTTGTATTTATTTTATTTACTTATTTTCTTTTTTTAGCCCAAATAATAATAAATCAGAAATGGCCCGAAATTATCAATCGGCACTTAAAATGCTGAACGAAATTAGGGTTAAAAATGAATTTAGATGGAAAAACGGACAAAAAATTCCCGCGTCACGGCAATAGTCCACCGTGTCACGGGAAACTGTCCCGTCTGACGGTGGGATTTCCCGTGACATGGGAAACCTGCTGTGACATGGGAGTTTCCGTGTCCGCTCCGCGTAAACCCTTTTTATTCCCCGTATCCTAAAATATTTCCCGCGTCACGCAACTGTTCACCGCGTCACGAGAATTTTTCCCGTCTGACGATGGGAATTCCCGTGTCACAGTACACAGTGTCGTGTCGCGGTTTACTTTGTTAGGGTTTTTATCATTTTAGGGTTCCGTGTGTTCCCTCAGTACATTTTTTCTATAAATACCCCCTCATTTATGATGTACGGGGCATCAATTAATTCTCTATTTTTCTCTCTTCTATACTTTAGCCTAAACACTAGCCAACCCTTATTCTTTCAAAATTCCTTCTTCAAGCACTCCCAGGAGTCCATACTTTACTCGTGGTTTCGTCCTTAAGCCAAGGCATAAAAGGTAGAACTGTTTAAGGGTTTGGCCCCAAATCAATTCTATTTAATTTAATTATTGTTTTATTATTATTTCCTTGAATTTACTAACTATTTTATTATTTTGTAGTTGCAAACAGACAGAATCAAAGTAAGAATTATGTTCCTTTTATTTCTATTATTTTTCTAACGATTTTATATTGTTGGAATTATTGTTGAATTGCTTCCAATATTAATGTTTATTTTATTATATTTATTGATCATCATATTGCATGTTTAAAGGGAATTTGTAATTGAAAATCACGCCTAATAAAATAATTTGGACGACCGGTTTAGGTTCCTTTTTAATCTTGTTGTTAAATCAAGTGATCAAAAATATTTTAGAATTATGTGCTGCATTAATATTAAACCAATTTAGCATAATAATAATTTGGAGCGAATTAAATATTTTGTTTGTATGCCATTGAGATCGCAGGAATCACTTTTCACTATAAGAATCGAGTAGAGGCCAATACGGGCGAATGTGACTCCATGACTCACATCGTACCATCATCCCTGATCCTCTTTTCGTGGTTCCGAACCATATGGAGTTAGTAATCTCATGGATTATGAATAGGGTGTAACCTTCACGGGTCAATCGTTGTTGCCTTCGTTGTCCCTTTATCGTGGTTGCCTTTTATGATTCGTGAACGGTTTACAAGTTCCTGAAAAACTTGTTGGCGTTCCCTACTTTCCTTGTCCCTAATCGTGTCCCTTATCGTATATGTCAATTCCTACTTCCTATGAGTGCCAAGCATATTCACACGGGACTGTCCACCGTGTCACGGCACAGTCCACCGTGGCGTGGTGGACCTGCAGCAAAAAAAAAAAAAGTCTGTCGTGCCACGGGAAACTCTACCGTGTCACGACAAATTTCCACTGTGGCACAGTGGATTTCCAAAAAAAAAAAAAGAAAAAGTCTGCCGCGCCGCGGGAAACTTTACCATGCCACGGCAAATTTCCACCGTTGCACGGTGGACTTGCAGAAAAAAAAAAAAAAAACTCGTGCCACGTCAGCATCTACTGTGGCACGGGAAAGTTCACCGTGTCACGGCAATTTCCACCGTGGCACGGTGGATTTCCAAAAAAAAAAAAACTACCGCGTCACGGCATCTTGTCCCGTTTTCCGTGTCACGGTGCCCTTGAAATAAGTCTAGTCAGCTTTTTTTAAGTCTTCCATGTTAATTTGGTCCTCGCGTCAGTCATTTTGGTTATTGTTCACATGTCTAGCCATACGATCATACCACGATTCTTATAACATCACTTAGTCACTCATGATTCAAGTATAGTCCACACACTTTCTTTATGTTCCGACTCGAGTCGTGCACCAAGTCGTTTATGATCGTATACTAGGTTCATGCACCCTTTTTTCGTCATAATAAAAAAAATGAGTGGAGTTTTCTCACCTGTTTTTTTAAATGTCTATTTTTTCCTTCCTTTCCTATCTTGAGCAACGAGTCAAAAAATTAAATGAATTATTTTATTTCACAGTACTTGGTCAAGGATCAGGGATAGATTAATACGGTTCGAGTCATTATCGCAACAATCTCTCAGATCCAATAGGCGTTCAAAGAGAACTTTGCCATCTCCATTACTTATCACCTTTCAATAGCCACTAAAGAAGATATTGAGAACATCAACAAATCCATCGAGGCACTGTCTGCCATGATGCAAGCCCTTACCACTAGGGTCACTACCATGGAACAAAATAAGGTCATTGTTTCCACCCTTGACAAACACAAGGAACAAATGAGTAAGATTTCTGAGGATTTCACTTATGTGGAACGGCCTCCCACTCCTTTGGATGTGAAGGGCAAACTCCCTTAAAATTTCTCCACTGCTGATATTCCAAAGTTCAAGCCTACTGATAATCCAATATTCCATCCGAAGGCGTTCTCTTCAACCATGACTCTTAAGGGATTGGACGTAACACTCTTCCCTACGGTGTTCCCTTTCTCCTTAAAACATGCTTGCCAACAATGGTTTTATTCCTTAGATGCCAAGCATACTGCGACTTGGCAAGATGCCACCGACAGTTTCATGAATTGTTACAAGTGTAACATTCAAACTAAAACTTCTGAACGTGAACTCTCCATTCTCAAACAGAAAGTGAATGAAGGCTTCACCGCTTACCTGAACAGGTGGAGGGAAACAGCTTCACTCTTGGTAGATCCTCCCAAAGAAAGAGAGATGGTTCGCCTCTTTATTCAAAATCTGACTCATAAATATAGAGAACATATCAAATTTCTTCCACTGAACACTTTTGAAGCTGTATACGACATCGACATCAATATCGAGGATGAGCTAATAAAGACTGCTGGTAGTAACAATAATAACACTTGGAAAAACAAGAAGAACGTCCATCCTTCTTCTTCGTCTTCTAAGCACGAAAATACTACCAACAATATAAGCCAAGTTGATCTCAATGAAGTGTTAGCTCTTGATGCTCCATTGCCCAAGAAGACAAGAACTTACACTCCTTTAGGAATGACTTATGATGCGACCTTTGATCGCCTCTACGGTCAAGGCTTGATCACACCTATTGGGCCATTATCAGAGCCGAAACCTAAATAAAGGAGCGCCAAATGGAATCCCAATGCCCATTGCAAGTACCATCAAGGAAGGGGTCACACTACTCAGCAATGTTGGAATTTGAAGGACGTCATTCAAGACTTGGTGGATGCAAACAAACTTCCTGTCCCTCCAGGCGGAAAGAAGTAATGAACAAAAGACGCACAGCAGATCCTTTGGGCAAGATTTCATGATTTCTTTTTTGCCATTCATCTCCATTCCCCCATTCATGTCTAGCATATGTCTCATGTATTTCGTTCACCTTTTCCATTAATAAAATTAGCAAATTTCCTTTACATCTCAATCATAGAATTTTTCATTCATTCATTCAATCTCAAAAAATAAAAAAAAATAATAAAAAAAATAATTCAATTACCGAACTAAACCCAAGGTACACCAATGACTTGAGGCACCTTTGCAACCCTTTCATTCCCTGTTAACCGTTCAATCACATTCCATTTCTTCATCAACCATTTTGAGCCTCGTCTAACGTTTGGCCTTCATTTCTTCAACCCACATTTACTTAACCCTGTGATTGGAAGATGTATAATCGTATAACATTCAAAAAGCAAGTAAAAAAAAAAAAAAGCAGCAAAGCAATAATAAAACAATGTCTAAAGGCAAGTGTTCCAATGTCTTTGATATGAACACGTCTCATATTGCGTCTCTCATCGAGTGCTCGGTACCGTGCTTGAGAAACATGAATGCTAAGTGAGTGATGGACTGCATGATCTGAGATTGCCTACATTGATTCAAAAGAATGAAAACAAAAAAATCAAAGCAAAAAAAAATGTTGAAAATAAACTTGAAAAATTCAAAATTTTCAAATTCACAAATACACATCTTGGGGGCTTCTCTCGGGTCTTGAGCCTTTTACCCCTTTCTTCCTTAAACCATCAACTTAACCACATTACAACCCTTGAAAGACCTCTTTGAGGTGTACATACACTTGTGCAAAGTTCGGTTTGAGCTACGTTCGGCCTGATTCCTAACGGATACATAGGCAACCTCACATTGAGGTGCGGCCACATTCATATTCATATCTATGCATGATCGAGTCAAAGAATATTCAATGCTTATCTCTATATCCCTACCCATTTAGAGCTAGACTTGGGGGCTTGAACCCACATCACATTAGCTTACCCAGCCTAAAGAGTCATTATCTTTGACTCTTCACACATATATTTCCATCACCATAACCTTTGCAGCCTCACCTTAGTATCACTTTCACACACTTCTTTCACACATACATATCCATATCATCTTTCTCTTAGGAACCCTTTATCATGAAATCTTGTTTCCCTACCGCGCATGCTTCATCATCTTTCAAGACAACATTCATCAGAAGAAACGTTGTATACTTGCTTAGCTTCTTGACCTAAGCAATGTTTATTGTTTCATGCATCGCATAATGTGCTGAGTAACATTTCTATATCAATGATTTGTAATAATACCAAGCATATCGTTCTTAGCTCCTTGACCTAAGCAACGTTCATAATCACTTCATCTATATACGTGCTTCGCTTCAAGACCTAAGTGACGTTCAAGATCGCTTCTTTACACCATAAATAATGCTTAGCTCCATGACCTAAGTTCATTCATCTATCGTGTCACATGATGTAATTGTCCTTAGCCTCCTAGCCTAAGAACATACATCATGCATACATTATACTCAAGACGAGCAGTTCAATATAACAAGAAGAAAATCCATGTGATTCATTTCGTCTTGCTCAACAAGTTCAAAACTTCTTCCCTTTTTTATCATGACTTTTATTTTAGGGAAGTTTAAAAACAAAACCTCATTTTTCATGTCATTCTTTTTCAGGAGAAAGTCGGTACCCTCCACTCATGACAAAAATGACGGAAAATTTTTGCTTTTGCATTTTTAATTGCTTGTGTCAGTGCACACACTCACTCAATACACACACAATCACAAGTCATACTCATGTCATGTCATGTCGTGTCAAGCCAAACTTGGTCAAGTCAATCATAGTCTATACGAGTCCCCTGGCAAATTTTATTTTGCAGTTCTCAATTACACCCCACGCCCGGGGACAAGCGGACCATCTACAGCCCACGTCCGGGAACAAGCGGACCATTTACAACCAGCCCACGTCCGGGGACAAGCGGACCATCTACAGCCCACGTCCGGGGACAAGCGGACCATTAACAGCCCACATCCGGGGACAAGCGGACCATCTACAACCCACGTTCGGGGACAAGCGAACCACCATCAATTCACGGCGCAAGGTTCTCGATACACAGAGACTTGCAATCTCATCATCTGTCGACTTTCCTCAAGCATGGAAAGTATTATCCGGTGGATTTCTTCTAGCATAGAACACCGCCAAATTCATATGTCGGCTTTCCTCAAGCATGGAAAGTATCATCTGGTAGATTTCTTCAGGCTTAGAAGTTATCAAATTCATCAGTCGGCTTTCCTCAGGCATGGAAAGCGTTTCAACAAACGTCATCCGGTGGATTCCTTCAAGCATGGGAAGCTGCAAAACTCATTTGTCACCGATACACTAGTGCCAGATACATATTCTATCCTTTTACTCTTTTATCTGTGGAATTAACATTTTGCTACAGGTATCGGCGTATACAGAGTGGTTTAGGATCACAGAACGTCTTAAATCATTCTCCGTCCCTATCGACTTCTTTGACTATCATTTTCGAAAATGATGTTTCTACAAACTCAGTCAAAGTGGGGGCTTCTGTAGACACCTAAAAATGTCTCCCCAAAACAAAACCCGGTGATGAACAACATTTCACCGCCACTATTGGTCGGGTTCAGTATTTAATCCTGAGAGTGCTTATAAAATTGTGTTTAATTTAATTCATTTTTTTTAATAGTCCATGGATCAGTCTTGATGTTTGGTCAAAGCATAGATTTTTTTAATTTCAGCCAAAATCTTTTTTATTTTATTACTTTATTATTTAATTTGGCCAAAACCTTATATTTATTTTATTTACTTATTTTCTTTTTTTAGCCCAAATAATAATAAATCAGAAATGGCCCAAAATTATCAATCGGCACTTAAAATGCTGAACGAAATTAGGGTTAAAAATGAATTTAGATGGAAAAACAACCAAAAAATTCCCGTGTCACGGCAATAGTCCACTGTGTCACGGGAAACTGTCCCGTCTGACGGTGGGATTTCCCGTGACACGGGAAACCTGCTGTGACACGGGAGTTTCCGTGTCCGTTCCGCGTAAACCCTTCACGCTTTTTATTCCCCGTACCCTAAAATATTTCCCGCGTTACGCAACTATTCACCTCTATCAAACTTGTAGATTCAAAAAGAATGGAAGAAGAAGCTAGGAATTCCAGAAGATGATGAGATAATTGTGAATAATTTTGAGAACAAATTAAAGACTCTGAAGGAAGGAGGGGAGGATTTAAACAGATTCTTTGTGATGTATGTTTGTAGCACATTCTTAGCCCATGCTTCAAATAGAGTGATTGATTACAAGATAATCAACTACGCAGACAATGTGAAACATATACATAACCTAGATTGGTGTGGTTATGTGATGAATAACTTGGGTAAAGCAGTGGGGAGCTTCAAGAACAACAAAAACACGGAATAAAGATTAGGAATCAATGGATGTGTCCTGATTCTTTAACTTTTCTACTTTCATCATCTAGCATTCAGAGGGTAGCCTGAACTTACAACACTGCCATGGATCAAACATTGGTCAGATGAGAAACTGAAACAAAGAATTGCAAATGAGGCAAAGGCATCTTTTGGTCAAGAAGAACTCCAAAAAGATGACTATCCAGTTTGTAGAAGAAAAGGAAAGCAAGCATTCTTGGGAGATGTAATTGAGAATGCTTATAGAAACTTTGCTGATAGAGGGAGAAGATTGGTGTCATTCAACCTACTAGAAGGTGTCATGACAGACAGTGAAATACATGATGCTGCAAAAGATGTGAGTATAGTTTTTTTATAAGTTACAATGATTTCTTGTATTTACTTTAAAATGAAATGTCTTTACTTTTTATCTCATATTTGTTTACTTTTATTTTATTGAATTGCTCTGCTTCTAGTACTAATAATGTGTAGTAAATGATAAACATAAAATAAATAATGTAGACTTAAAAGTAAACAAATTAACTTAAAAAGTAAATAGTATTTGTGTTAAACAATTATGAAATAATAAATTGATGTTATTTATTTTGAAGGAAATTGAAGAAGAACTGCATTTGTTGACTGAGATTCAAAACTCTTTGCAATGATACATGCTGAGCGTACAGCTACCTTAGGAGAGAAGATGAAATATCAACAAATGAATGTTCTACATCAAATTCTCAACAGGTTTCTGAAACACAAAGGCTGATGGAAGATCCTAAAGTACAAAGGGATATGGACGAAATAGTAAGGCTTTATGATGATTTATGAGATGTATCTAGTGTGATTCTGTAACATGGTAGGATCAACACAAAAATTCTGAAACAGATCCCAAAACTAATCAAGAAGATGTAACTGATCCTGAAACTGTTAATTTGGATGATGATGGTGAAGATATGAAAATAAAGGATCTAGATTATGAAAAAAAAAAGAGGAGGATGACTGTAGACACCTAAAAATGTCTCCCTAAAATCAAACCCGATGATGAACAACCTTTCACCGCCACTGTTGGTCGGGTTCAGTATTTAATCCCGAGAGTGCTTAAAAAATTGTGTTTAGTTAAATTCATTTTTTTTAATAGTCCATGGATCAGTCTTAATGTTTGGTCAAAGCATAGATTTTTTTAATTTCAGCCAAAATCTTTTTTATTTTATTGCTTTATTATTTATTTTGGCCCAAACCTTGTTTTTATTTTATTTACTTATTTTCTTTTTTTAGCCCAAATAATAATAAATCAGAAATGGCCTGAAATTATCAATCGGCGTTTAAAATGCTGAACGAAATTAGGGTTAAAAATGAATTTAGACGGAAAAACGGACAAAAAATTCCCACGTCACGGCAATAGTCCACCGTGTCACGGGAAGCTGTCCCGTCTGACGGTGGGATTTCCCGTGACACGGGAAACCTGCTGTGACACGGGAGTTTCCGTTTCCGTTCTGCGTAAACCCTTCACACGTTTTATTCCCCGTACCCTAAAATATTTCCCGCGTCATGCAACTGTTCACCGCGTGAAGGGAATTTTTCCCGTCTGACGGTGGGAATTCCCGTGTCACGGTACACAGTGCCATTTCGCGGTTTATATTTAAGGGTTTTTATCATTATAGGGTTCCGTATGTTCCCTCGGCACATTTTTTTCTATAAATACCCCCTCCTTTATTATGTACGGGGCATCAATTAATTCTCTATTTTTCTCTCTTCTATACTTTAGCCTAAACACTAGCCTACCCTTATTCTTTCAAAATTCCTTCTTCAAGCACTCCCAGGAGTCCATACTTTACTCGTGGTAGCCAAGGCGTGAAAGGTAGAACTGTTTGAGGGTTTGGCCCCAAATCAATTCTATTTAATTTAATTAATTTTTTATTATTATTTCCTCGAAGTTACTAACTTGTTTATTATTTTGTAGTTGCAAACAGACAGAATCAAAGTAAGAATTATGTTCCTTTTATTTCTATTATTTTTCTAGCAATTTTGTATTGTTGGAATTATCGTTTAATTGCTTCCAATATTAATGTTTATTTTATTATATTTATTGATAACCATATTATATTTATTGATCACCATATTGCATGTTTATTATATTTATTGACCGGTTTAGGTTCCTTTTTAATCTTGTTGTTAAATCAAGTGATCACAAATATTTTAGAATTATGTGCTGCATCAATATTAAACCAATCATTTAGCATAATAATAATTTGGAGCGAATTGAATATTTTTTTTGTACGCCTTTGAGATCGCAGGAATCACTTTTCACTATAAGAAACGAGTAGAGGCCAATACGGGCGAATGTGACTCCATGACTCACTTCGTACCATCATCCCCGATCCTCCTTTCGTGGTTCCGAACCATATGGAGTTAGTATTCTCATGGATTATGAATGGGGTGTAACCTTCACGGGTCAGTCGTTGTTGCCTTCGTTGTCTCTTTATCGTGGTTGCCTTTTATGATCCGTGAACGGTTTACAAGTTCCTTAAAAACTTGTTGGCGGCTCCCTACTTTCCTTGTCCCTAATCGTGTCCCTTATCGTATATGTCAATTCCCACTTCCTATGAGTGCCAAGTATATTCACACATGATTTAACGTAAGCGCACTTCGAGCGACGCCTACAATAACTAAAAAGAGGAGGAGGAAGAAGAGGAGGAGGAGGAGAAAAAGGAGGATGAAGAAAAGGAGAAAAAGAAGGATAAGGAAGAAAAACAGGAGAATGACAACAAAGAAATGGACGAGGAAGAAAATAAGGAGCACAAGGAAGAAGACAAAAAGGAGGATGAGAAACAAGTGAATGAACCAGAGAAGCAATTAGAGAAAAAGGAGGATGAGAAGCAGAAAGAGAACACTGAAAAGAAAGAAAAGAAGAAAAGGATGATGATAACCAGATAATTGATGCTGATATTAGTAGTGTAGTACACTGAAAGTATACTAAATCAGCCAACACTTACAAAGAATGCAACACAAAAAATAATTGAAAGTAAGTTTTTAACTTTAGTAAATATTTAATCAATCCATAGTCAATAGTGTATCATTGTTTTGAAACTATATCTACTATTGTATTTCAGGTGATGCTAAAAAACAACTTCAGGCAGAAACAAACATTCAACTTAAGGACATTCACCATGAGATACTTTCAAAGGTTAAAATCAATTATATTGTGGAGAAAAAGATGTTGAAATTGATTTTTTTATTTCAAAGACAATGAAAGGAAACAAATCAAGAACGCATGAAATGCCAGAGCTTTATTAAGTAGTGGCTGATTACTACTTTGTGAAGTACAACCCATTCAAACAGTAAGTAATGTATTATTTAATTTCAAACATATTATATCTACTTTAGATAATATTTAGTTTACTTTAAATAATATTTTATTTACTATAAAAATTTAATTTTGCACAGTGAAAAGATTGGGAAATTTGAAAGTCTTCTCATGATAACAAGAGATGACACAACATCCCTAGCTCCAACAACCCCTGCTTAAATGATAAAATTTAATATAGTTAAATGTTGGTCATTTCTTATGAATGATTCTTGATTGAAAGAAGATCCTTCGTGCTTTGTTTTTGGCATTGACCACAACGTAAGGGTTAAATAAAATGTTAAGCTAAATAACATTTAAACATGTATGAACTCATTAAGTAATATGTTTTATGTGCTTATTAATGTACAGAGACCTCTAGAGTTGTCTCTCAGGTCACAAGGTGCTTCCCAACAAACAGATAAAACACAGGTGAAATATCCTTCAGTACACTCACAAGAATTGAATCAGGCATGGTATGATTGGATGTGCCTATGTGATGCAAAGGAAAAATTTTTGACAGCTCAGTTGGTATGTCTTATTATTCATATCTGTTAAACTACATTGTAGGAATAATAATTTAAAATTTGTAGACTAATAAATGTAATTTTAATGACAGATTTTTGTTCCAATCTGTCTGAGTAACCACTATAGTTTGATAGTGGTTAACTTTATGAATTAGACAATTCAATATTTTGATAACAGGGAGTATGATGATAGGCATAAGCCTTTCTACAGAATTCTTGGATCTATTGTGGTAAGATTTTTTTGCTTTTTAAAAAGTAAATTATTAAAGTAAATAAGACTACTATTAAAGTAAATGAGTATTTAATAAAAGTATACATTATAATGTCTGTAAATAAAATAAGATAAAATATAAAATAAAAGATGTTCTGATTAATGTAAATAATATTCTTATTAAAGTAAAATAATATCTAATAAAAGTATACATTATATTACCTGTAAAAAAATAATAAAAAATATAAAGTAAAAGATGTTCTGATTAAGTGAATCATATGTTTATTAAAGTAATTTATACTATAAATTTTGTATTACTTATATATTGCTTTATAAATGTTATAGGTGGAGGAAATGTCAAGCTTTCTAAAGAAAATTAATCATGAAAAAGTTGATGAAATACTAGAATATGAGTTTGATGAAGTTAACTTCAAGTTGAAGACACCAAGATGTACTCTTGATTGTGGTGTTTTTGCAATGATACATATGTTATGTTTTTCTAGAGAAACTTTTGATTCTGACCTTGATTTAGCAAATAGGAGAAAGGTGTATCGTGCAAAAATATGTGCTACTCTTGCTTTCGCAGACGTAAACACCAAAAGAAAACAACTTATGGGAAAAATTTCAAGGTTCAGGGTAGTTAGGAAACTAGAGAAGGAGAAAGGGGTGGATGATATGATATATGTTACTGATTTCTTGAAGAAACACAAGGAAGTAATGGATAACATGAGTTTGACATGTCACCAAGTGATTGACTACTTAGCAATCATTGATGATGAAAACTTTCCAAGAAAGAGGTATGTTTTATACTTGCTAAAAAAAAACTCATATTGCATTATATATAAAATTGTTTGCCATAAGTATAACTTTAATTTTAATTCAAAATTACAGAAAAGTAGTTGGATGGTTTATAGATTCAATTGAAATAGTAAGGCAAGATTGTAACGCTTTGCTCAATGAATGGAAATGGAAAGTTTCAAGTAATATGATCACTGCTTAGTCAAACCACCTCAATAACATTGAAATGCAAAAAGACAGGACTGAAAATGACTTGGTCAGATTGATCTTTGGATTTGAGTTCATGGTAAGTTTTTCCGATTTAATTTTATAATTTAAAATTATGCATTAAATAAATATTAGAAATAATCTTTAGATTTTTTTAAGGATGCTTTAACAATGCGTTTGAATGCTCATGGGAATAAAGGAGTAACAAGTCTGCAAAAACTATGGATTGATTGGAAAAGTTCACAATCATTGGACTTGGATGCAGCTCAATGTGTAAGACATAATTAATATTTAAAGTAGAACAATATATGTTTAATGTAATGAAAAACAGGTTTAAAGTAAATATGTGTAAAACAAACCTATGTGCAGGTATATATACCTTTGAAGATGGAAGATCATTATTTTCTTGTTGTGATAAACTTCAAAGATGAAACAATTGATCATCTGGACAACACTTTGTACGAGACCAATGAAGAGTATGAGCTTGTACAGAGTTTTATCTTAGAAACGGTAAAATATCAATAGATTAAAAAAATGTCTTTAAATTAATTTTTCAATGTCTCATATTATATTAATATTCATTGCATTACAGGTGATACAAGTACAGAAATTGTTTAAAAAAAAAGAAAGCATCCATAAGCAAATGATATGTTGTCCTACAAGCTGAGAATAATTGAACTTCCATTCCAAAAAGAAAAAGAAGATAATTTCTCAGCAAGCTATCTACTGCTGCATATGAAGGTTTATGATGGTGCAAATAGGATAGGATTAGGAACAATAAAAGAGGTAAGTTAGCATACTTAATTATGAAGTCCTTGAACTCTATACTTATTTGGTAATTTATTTAAACTAAAGTTAATCTTTTATTTTTTTACAGGAATTTTCAAGACTGAATCACCATCACACAAGAACAGTGGTTGACCTATTTCTCAATGATAAGAATCAAATGAAACAAATACTACTTAAAAATGTTGAGGATTGGGAAGAGAAGATAGCATCTAAACAAGTGTAAATGATATTAGTAGATTTGAATATATCATAGATATATCAGTAGTTTTAAGTAGTATATTTGTATGAAGAATACATATTATATCCATAAGTTGAATTACTAGTATTGTTCTGTGTCAAAAATGGTGGTAGATGTAAAAGTAGAAGAAATCAATTAAAAAGTAAATGAAAATAGTGTTAAAGTAAATAACACTATGTTTAAAGTAAAAGAAAATTTTTTTAAAAAAAAAACCTTTCTGAAATATGGTGTTCGATTTTAAAGTAAACAAAAATATTGTTAAACTAATTAAAAATGGATCTAAAGTAGAGGTGGAGATGGGAAAAATTATTAAAGTCAAAACAAGAAAAAAAAAATTCAAGTAAAAAATATGCTATTCGATTATAAGTGAATGAAAATAGTGTTACAGTAAATAACACTATATTTAAAGTAAAAGAAAAAAATATAAAAAAATAACTTTCTAAAATATGGTTTTCAATTTTAAAGTAAAGAAAAATACCGTTAAAGTAATAGAAAATGCATCTGAAATAGAGGTGGAAACGGGAAAAAGTATTCAAGTCAAAAAAAAAATCAACTCAAAAACATGTTATTCGATTATAAGTAAAGGGAATTAATTCGATTATAAGGGCGGAGCGGAGCGGATGTTGGCCTTTCAATTCCCATCCCCTTCCCCACGACGCCACAACGGGTACAATATTTTAATTCAAGTAATTCTTTTATTAAATAGTATAAAAGTATATAATTTTTCTTTAAAGATATATATATTGGTATTAGTTGGGGATAGGGTGGGTACAAAGTGAAATGGGTAGGGTAAGGCAGGGATGGGGCGGGTACAACTAATAATACATCCATCCCCGCCCCATCACTCGCCAAACCGAGACCTATCCCCACCAAACTGGGGATGGGTCAAGTCTCCTACTTGAAATGCCCACATCCATGGGTGGAGGTAATTGTGAAGGTGGTAGTTAAATGCTTTGTCACACTAAAAAAAATACAAATTTTTAAAATATTGTTTTTTGGAAGGTCGTGCACCACACTATTTCACTAAGAACGAGTTTGGTTTGGGTTAAGTAAGAATGGGTTGTGTCTATTCGAGTTAGGTCAATAGGAATTAATACCGTAATTTATGTTGATCAAACACAGATTGGGTGAGTTTAATAACATGTCAAGTTACATTCAAGTTAAGTCAATCTGTGTTTGATCAACATAAATTACGGTGTCTTAATAGGAATTACAACCGGGCAAAACCGGTTTTCTTTTACACTCTTCAACCTCTTTGAACTTCTGGCAGAGCCTTTATTAAGACACTGATATAGAGGCAAGATATTTATATCTACTTCATTTGACCTTACCAAAACCTGAATATTAGCATCTTTCACCTCTTTTGAACTAGGTGCATTTTCAAGATTATACTTTGATATCATCTGCTCCTCAAATGAAGATAATGTCCTAATAAGCTCAGATAAATCATCCTCAGATTGGTCAGTTAAACTCACACAACTGAAAATCTTGGACCATACATCACTGACAAATTGCTTCTTCTTATTATACTTAGAAGCATCATCCAAAGCAACATTTATGACAGAAGCTTTCTTCAGAACATCTTTTCTCCAACGATTCAAGATATAAGGATCGGGAATTTCACGTATACAGTTGCCTTTCATAGCAAACAGAATGTGTCTACATAAAACGCCTTGACTCTCAAACATTCTACAAGTACAACTTGACTCATATGTGGCCAACTCCAAAGTTACATCAAAATTTTTCCTTTTCTCATGATCAACAATAACAGAAAACTCCACACCATCTCCATACAGAGAACTACAACTTTCAACACCACATGAAAAACAGGCTCCCTCGCATTCTTCTTGAAAATCATAAAATATGGCACGAGTATAAACAACAACAGTGTGCTTTTCCAAGTGTAAATGAGTAACCAATTGAGGCTCAAGTTTATTAAGCCTTATAAACTCATCCTGTCCAAGCCTTTGAGCATCAAGAGCAGTTTCATAACGGATAAAGAATTCAACACAAGTCACATGAGGGTTTGTAAAATTACAAAAGAAATTGTTTTCACTTTCAGACCTAGAAGTAGAATGTAGTAAACCACCCATAAATAAGTCCCTAAAATATGCAGGAATCAATAGATGTTTAATCTTGAACATGTATGCAAACCACTCATGATCGACAAGGTCAAACTCTTCCATAACACTATTCCAGCCATCAACAAATACACAAGGATCAATTTCTCTATCCCAAACTACTGCACTTAAGCTTTTTCAAGAAATCAGTTTCATTACAAAAAGCAGTTCTAACCTTTTCAGGTACCTTCCTCATTATGTGCCACATACATAGCCTATGTTTAGTCTTGGTAAAAACGTTTTCTATGGCAATACCCATTGCAGGATCTTGATAAGTGATAATACAAGAGGGTTCTCTTCCCATGCACTTCAAAAAAGTTTGAAATAACCACACAAAAGAATCTATGTCTTCTTTAGACAATACACCAGCATAAAATGTAACACATCTCTTGTAATTATCAACACCAGTAAAAGGACAGAAACCATTGAATATTTATTTGTATCATAGGTAGAATCAAAAGATAAAGAGCTAGTCACCAAATAATTGATAATCTCTTCTACCAATAGCATCAGCCCAAAAGATACGGGTCAAATGCCTGCTTTTGTCAACACAATAATAAAAATAATAACACCCTTTTATTGGTTTTCACTTTTTGTTCAAGGTTCTGAACAAACATCGCACCATCAGCATTAGAGATATAAAATTTCAAGTCCCTAGAAAAATTTTTGATATCATTTTTACTGCCTCTAACATTTTCAAACCCACAAAAAAGTTCTATCATGATCCTATAAGACATAACAACCCCTATATTTAACTTTGAGTTGTCAAAAATAAACTTCTTATGAACAAAATTTAAACCAACTTCATGTTTAGTAACTTGCCTAGTAATATGTGTCGAAAGAGGATGAGAATGATATTCTTGAAAACAATAAACCATATACTTCCCACCAGTACAAAACCTAAATTTTATCTTAGCAGGTCAACCAACTCTCTTCACTGTCTTTCTCTTTAAAGAAGAACCTTCAACTTGTTTACCAGATTTCTTGTTATTTGTCACATGCCCTTCTTTGCTACATAATAAATATTTAATTACAGTAACTCCTTTACCAGTAGGATCATCCTTATTCTTTTGTGATTTAGTAGTACTAGAACGGACTTTAAATCCACACTCATCAGCATATTTGTAATTAAAGGCAATACCATCTTGAAGAGTGTCAAATATCATTCCAACAAAAGGTTTGTTTTTCAAAGAACAACCTAACATATACTCTTTATCACCTCTAAAATCATAATATATTTTAGGAAGCAAAGGCTGAGTGGGTGTTTTGAAAATTCTTACATTGTTATCTTCTGTAGTGACAGAAGAAGAACAATGCTCTACACTTTCAGACATGTTCCTGAAAAGTAAATGAATCGAAGGAAAAAGTAAACAAACAATAAATAAAAGTAAATAAACTATAACTAAAAGTAAACAATATTTTTAAAAAATAAGCTAATAAAAACTATTAGAGATATACTAAAAAGTAAATGACTCAGAGCATAAAGTAAAAAAAAAAAAATTTAAAAACTTGAAGAAACTAAAAAAAACATGAAGTTATAAGGATATGCAGAAAACATCTACAATGAATTTCATATGTGTAAAACAACAACAAATTATACAACTTGATTAATAACAGTGAGCAATATAGCAACTATCTGCAGAAAACAACTACAATGAATTTCGTAAGTGTAAAACCATAAAATAGAAATTAAAAACCAAAATCGTAAAAATAAAACACAAAATAAAACACTAAATTGTATAGAAAAATTCAAAGAACAATTAATAAGTAAAAATTGATAAAAAATAAGATAAAAAATAATAAATAGGAAAACATGTAATAATATAAACAATGAAATAAAAATAAACAACGAAAATACAAAATATAATTAGAAAATTACCTCAATGAATAAAAAAATCGAAGAATACGATGTAATTGAAGATCAAAATCGAAAAATCTGGGCAAAAAATTCGATAAATCGAAGAATTCAGATTGCGCGGCGGATAACTCAAGGTTAGAGAGAGAAAATGAGGACGCGAAGAGAGAGAAAATGAAAGGAAGAGAGAGAAAGAAAAGATGTCATTCAAAGTGGCAAAATTACCAAAAGGCCATTACTGAAATGAAAAAGGCGGTATATATGTATATATATATGTATATATATATATATATATATATATATATATATATATATATATATATATATATATATATGTTGGATAAGCTAGCTAAAAGTAGTAAATATTCTGGTAAAAAAATTTTGAATTAAGGATGTCAAGCAATTTGCCTAGCACAAGTAATATATATTCTGGTAACTACCACTTAAAAATAAGGACTATACCAACATTATGTCTATTTAGAAAATCCCTCATATGTTGTTACATTATCCAAGTAACAGAAAAAAGTGAAGGGCGACCTCTTATAAGTAATTTTGGTAACTACCACTCGTGCGAATGGATAATACTTAAACTACGTGTGTTTGGAAAACACCTTATATATTCTTGCTAATATACAAGTAATTTTTTGCCGAATGTGGATCGGAGATGGGGTTTGCAATGTTAGTTATGTAATTGAACCCTACACCAAGTGCGCTGCGTTGGAGCACTAAGCGAGAGTTGAATCGTCATTTTGACTGTTCTAATAAATGTTACACACCTTGCATCATAGGGGTTGAGTACAAATATTTTGATACTACATTACTAAAATTTATGATAAAAAATGCCATAATAACTCTAATACACACACCTTTATATAAAAAAAAATAAGATTCAATAACTTAATACGATATATCATATATATTGTACTAATACGGTGCTGTCCAAGTTCTTGGTGGAAGGTACAAATAAAATATGATTTAAGATTGAATTCTCTCCTCCTTAAATACATGTGACTTTAATTAAATTCAATAGAACTTTATTGCTAACCAAAGTAAATGGAACTTTATTCCCCTGCCTACTATGTGTCTATGTTGAAGCATCAAAGTGAGGATCAGAGACCACTAATCCATGTGGGGTAAGTTAAAAAAAAAAGTTTGTGGGTTTTCTTAGAGAAATTGTACCATCAAAGTATATACGAAGTATATGATTTATGTATTTTTATTACACATATGGTCATGTCGCTTCAGTTATACACTTATATATGCAAATATTCAATTATTGCTGGTAAGGTGTTTTGTATGGTATGATTTAAAAATATCTTTGATTGCTTTCAGACTGGGTAACAGCCTCAGGAGAGCATGCTGACTTGGGGTAGGTGCGACCTAGACTCTTGACAATAAAGATTGTAATGAAAAACTCGTGTGGATTGAAATTGGTTCATATTCTTGCTCCTTACCATTAAAAAAATAGTAGTGAAAGTATGTTATTATGATCTGATATAAATAAGACACCTAAGGAGTAAAGACTAATACATTTCTACATGTACAGCTTACAGATTGAATAACAACTGATATCATACATAATTTTCAGTTGGGTGTTCATTTTCAAGTCCGTTATATTTATAATAGAGCCTCTCTCCTTTACGTGTGTCCCTATTTGCAGTTAACAAAACTCTGCATTCACCGCCGACATCATATCTTACACACTTCACATTTTTCTTCTTCTATCCCTCCCTGAATCATAAATAAGTTCATAATGGTTACTTCAAACTGTGATATAAACAAAACATATATTAGTAACTTAAAAGAAAGAGAGCTTACGGAGTGTAATTGTTGATGCCATTGATAAAGCGTGAAATGTTACAGTGTTTGTCTAGGAAGACAACGAGGCTTTGTGACGTATTACTAGCTGAAATCAATGTCATCAAGCAATCTCTACCATCATTTTCAAAATTCGTGAGGAAATCAACATCTCCAACATATTCTGTGATAATTGTCAAGTCCTTGATGGATCTGTCTCTCCGTACTGTGAACCTATTTAACTACTTTTCTGATTGTTAATTGATATTGTTTTTCTGCCCCAGCAAGGCAGCAATCCAAGATACTGTGAAATGAAATAATTAAGGAATACTTACCCTTATTTAGGATCAGAGACTACTAGAAGGGGAGGCCACATTCCACTATTCACCCTTGCTTTGCACATCTGTAAGGTCTCGGTATCTTCTTTTGTCTGAACTAAACCAATATGAAATTAACATTGATCAGGGAAAAGACTTACTGACTTAGATTACAACAGGGAAAAACTGCATACTACATATGACCTACAATTTCACGAAATCAAATAAGTAAATATGAGCAACATAACGATAGGTCGATCTTCACAACCATAATATGTAAGCCTAATTATATAGAAGCATTATTGCTCAACTATATCTAACATGCATGCATTACCTGCATTCCTCTATCCTTAAATGCAGCACAATTTCCTGATCTAGGAGCCATGCCAGGGACATAAGTGAGCTTATCGCCAAATGTTGTCCCAGTTTTCATCAGCGCGGTAGCTAATGCATATATTTACGCCAATCTCTGCTCAGGGTATAGAGGCGATTTGAAGGGCAATAATTTCATGCGCTTTTTAGACACTATAAAGCTACTCGATCGCTTCCTTCTTCTTCAAAGAATCTATAATCATTTAGAAAACTTAAATCAATCGCCACATTATATACTAATAGACATAAGTATTGAAAAAAATACAGTGCCATATATATCGGTTGTAGGCAACCAGGCATATACCAGCCATTGGCTTTTCATCTTCTATAAGTGACTTTTATATTGTTAATATATCGACAATTTTAGTCAGCACAAATGACCTTTTTGCACAAAGGAAACCAAAATGTTAGTGATGATCCAAAAAAGACGATAAATTAAATCTGGCATTTGATTTCAAAAGTGGCATGAAAACCTTGCTTATTAATAGGATCATTAACCAAAATCATTTCCAAATTGCAATGTGTCATTTAAACCTTACGCCAATTTTAACCATTTTAAGCCATTGCACCAATCACAATTCACAAACCAATACCATGAATTAAGTTCAGCCAAATTAAAGCAAACAATAAGATATTAACATTCTTCTTACTCTTCATATCTTCTTCATCCCCCTTCTTCTTCGCGTCGTCTTCAGCCCTCACCTTCTCCTCCTCCTCTACAGACCGTAACAAAGAGGTTGTCTCAATTGTGTTTCGGATGTCTATGTTGGCATCGACCTCTTTCCATTTTTCATCCTCTACTTCGTTAATAGCGTCGACCTCTTTTCGTTTTTCATCTTCTTTACCCACTTCCTCTAATGTCTCTGATTTTGAGCTTGATCTGCCATCACTAACATTAACTTCAATACGCATGTTACCTTTAGTGTAATTAATTATATACGTCTCTTAGCTCCAAATTAATCATTTTAAGCAATAGCAGCATTGATTTTCTTAATTAAATATGTAGTTAATCTACATACGAAAACAGGTGGTCAATAAGTTTTTATCGTGACTGATGCTATATGCAGGTCGTCAGAAAATTTGTTGTGTATCCAAGCAATTCTTCCACTAAAGTTGTTCTCCTTCTTTCGAGTAACTCAAAACTTCTTCTATTCAATTCTACTCATCAACATACTGTAACACCCCAATAATTCTCTCTTTAAACCTGTGAGGACCCTGAACAATATTCAAGAGAATTAATGGCGTGCTACCGCCACATGTTCAAACGTTAAGGCTTTATCAGAAAATAGCAGCGGAAAAACTAAATCAGTTATAAATAAGTTTCAAAACCAACGAATGAAACCAAATTAAGTCATACAACTTGGAACCATTAAGGCCCTTATTCAAAACCCAATAAAAGTAGTAAGTGATTAAATTCAGTGTTCAAATAATTTCAAACCCAAAAGAAATAGTGTCGAATAAAATCGAATTAAAATAAATTCAAACTTGCAAAAGAAATAAAATGCAAACAACCAACTCTGTACTCAAGATCCCACAACCCTGATGAATGCTGCATGTGTAAGAACCTGTGGTAATTCTGCTCCCCAATATTACAAGTGTAAAAATTGGATCGTCACAGGGTCATTAAAAGACGAAGGCCATGACCAAAGAAAGACACACACAAAAGCACGCAATCAGCAAAGCTGAGTACATACAACCTGCAAAATAAATTAAGAAATCCATAACATGCTACTAATAATCAATCATCATGCACCATTAAATTATAGACTCAACACACGACTCAACTATTTATATTACTAAGACTCCATTAATTAATAATAGGTAAATCATTATTTTTATTCATTGGATTACGCAATAGACAAGGTTGTCCAACCCATGCTCCATTTGGAACATCAATAAAAGAAAAACCCCATGCCTCCTTTCGGAAACATCAATAAACATCCAACGACCACGGGCGCGACTCCGTGACCGTAGTTAGTATGAGATCTCACCTAACTCCTAGTTTTGAAAAATATTTGAAATAAGAGACTCGTAGATCAGACGGCCTCGAGAAAAGTACACGGCTAATACCCCATGTACCCCAACCCCTGATTGTCATTACTCCAGAAGTGCACCAATCCAGAGTTTTATTGCTCATCCATCTTGCACTTTACGTGATTTACAGGTTTAGACTTGGTGATGACTCATATGCATAACAATACAATCAATCCAATATCGATTCAATCAAGTAAAACAACTTTTCAATTTCAATTCTTGTTTATTAGTGGCAAGCAACATTTATTATTTATTCCTTTACTACCTCGGTGTATAAACACCTTAAGTGCATAAGGCACCCCAAAACCTCAACCTCGTCTTAGAAGACTTAAATTCTTCCTTTACTTATCCTGCTTGCATAATCATGAATGAGTAATAAATTATTCATTACACCAATCATATACCTTTGCCTCTAAGCGCACCTTGCATAATTAGAGCACAAATAATACTTGCAATATAAAATAGTGCACGTCATACGAAATTCACAATGTATAACCAAACAATTTAACTCAGTCATCCCTATACATGATACTAAGTTCTCGATCCGTCGTCCTTAAACATGCACCTAAAAGAAAGGTTTCGTAACTTGTACGTACCTTGAGCAAACGAATTGGTATGCCACTTTAACTCCTCTCCTAAGCCAAATAATAACATCTCAATCAATACCCAATCAATCAAATTTACAGCAATACTAACTTACTTTAAAACCTTCAAAATCCAAATCAAACAACACTTTAAAACCTTCCCTTTAGTTAAAATTAAAGGCTTATATATAGTTCTTTAAATTTTATTCATAAAAACCTTAAAATACACTCTTATACATGAAATTACAGCAAGTTTAAAGTCTAATAAAAATCTGAAAATTATTTTAAAACCCCTAATAATCTCCCTTTTTAATGGGTGATTAAACCCTCTTTATAAAACATCAAAAGTAGTACTTAGAAACTATTTCCAACACTTAAAAATTCAATAAAAACATATATTTATGCTTAATTAACTTTAAAGATAATTAATTTTATTAATCAAACTCAAGGATAATATTTTAAGTATAAAAAAACTTCGTTAAAATCAAAAACTGCCCGAAAATCATATTTAGAGGCTGAATTTGGCCACGAGAGGGTGGTGCTCACTACCAAAGGTTGTCAATCTTTCTTAAAACGTTGTTTCCACATGGAAAACACTACTTTTTCATCAAAATCGGATGAGTTCAGAATCTGATCAGGATTAAAACGGGATTAATATTAACGAACGAAAATCTAAAAATTAAAACACGAATCTATGTGTTCAAAATAATCTGGAATTAAGTTAAACTAATTAGTAGTTATAATCACCAAAATTTCAAAACATCATTACTATAAAAGCCCTAAATCAATTGTTCATAAAAACCCTAAAATCATGATTTTCAATAAATTGAAACCCTAGGTTTATAATTCATAAAATATGAAATTTATAACATAAATATAATCTGAAATTTATAATCTTTATACCATTAAAATATAATTTGATACTAAAAATATAATCTTTATACTAAAATCAAAACCCAAAACAATTAAATTAACATTAAGCAAAATAATGAAACAAAGGAGGATGAAAATAAGACTAACCTTTTTGTGTGGGAAATTTTTGGAGATTCATGGGGTATTTATAGGAGGGAATTATTGTAGGGTAAAAAGAAAGATTGGGCCTCATAAAAATAATGGGTCGATTAAGTAAACAAATGGGTTAGGCTTGTGTGATTAGACATAAATTGTAGAATAAAGATGCATAAAATAATTTGTTCAAATAATTTTCGACCCAGGTTAATAATTTGAAACTTTTGAAATTAAATTATGAAAAATAACAAATAAATATTATAAATAAAATAAATTTTCATTTATAAAATATTTAAAAATACGGGGGATTACACATACCCTAAATTAAAAAACAAAATGTTTGATTTAGCAATCATTACAACAACAAAAAAAAAACTTTACATCAATAATATAGTAACAATAAATGACCTAAGAAAACAATCATAACAAATGATTTAACACTTTACACTCACATTTGGTGTTTTGTAATCTTTGGGATGGCTGAAAACAAGATTATGTAGCTTATTTGTCTTTTCATCATCCTAGTCTCCCATCCTCGGAGTGTTAAACCTCCAAAGATTATCCAACTCAACCGTGGTTGAGTATTCACAGAAGAGTGCCTAAATAAGTGACGATAAAAAACGAGCTACCATGTACAACTTTGGATACTACTATAAACAACGAAGTCAAATTATCAAATGATACCATGTACAACTTTGGATACTACCATATATTAATAGAATAAATAAACTACAACCTAATTTAAATTATATTCATGGTAATGCCAAATATAGAGGTTGGTCAGTACCAATTTTTCATAAATTAATTACTCTAACACCAAGGATCAAGTTTTTATGATCAGTACCACAACTCTTGTTAACATAAGCAACCTATAAAAAAAATTAATGTAATAAAAATAGGGTATCCTCCCAAGTGAAGAGACATCCTAATACCAAAGTGAAGCAATAAGTGATCGTTTAAAGTAACACAATTGTTTTCAAGGTGTAAGGAGGGTGATCCCATCGTAGGGGGTCCTTCCTTAGATGCCCATGGCCATTTAAAAGCCTAGGACTTTATACTTGTTAGGGTGTATTAGGATTTGTATTCCTTACTATTTGGGATACCTTGAAATAGAAATGATACTCTCATCACGCTTTTTTGTAAGAAACAAGTAGGAGTCGCCAAGGAGTTTTAGGAAAACTCATAGACCTTGTTCATGCCTTTCTCCCAAGTAGAGTTCAAGGGATAATTATCACAAATTGTAAGTTTACCCATGCCCAAACTGGTCTACATAAACTAAAAATGAGTTCGGGAGCGAGGGTACTAAAATAACGTTCCTTTTAGGGAGGAATCGCTATTCTAGCCCTAGTGCGGCCTCTAATAGCTCTTCCTTTTTCACAATTTAATCACCAAACAATATATGCAACGCGATACCTAAAAATAAGTTAGTTGATTTTATTTACACGAATTAATCATGTAGGAATTACATTGCAAAAGTCGTTATTCTTATTTAATCAATATTCGTGAAAGAACAATAAATAAACAATATTCGCCTTATCTGAAGTGATAAAATAACAATTAATTATTCAAATTCTAGTCTTGAATAACGAAAGAACACTATGTGAATTAATTAATTAAAATTTTGTTTAAAGTGAACAAACAACACTATTTATTTAGTAAAGTTATTTAAACAATAAAGGAAAAGTGATTTATCTAAGTGCTCAGGAAACTAACCGTTCTTCTTTTATGTTAAATCTCTGTTTAATGTGTTTATGAACTTTCTTTCTTCTTCGTACCTCCAAGGACTTCAATGGATTAAATTAGGGTTATAAATTATTTGGGAAGAGAGAAGAGAAAGTAGAGTATGATAGTAAGAGAAGTTGAGAGATTAGGTTTTGAGAATACTAGGGTTTTAATTCTGAATTTTCGGTCCTCGTAATGCAAAACGAAGACCCCTATTTAAAGGCGTAAGGATCTAGGTTTAGGGTTTTAGAGTTGCGCCATTAGTTGGCGCACGCAACTCTTTGAGTTGCGTTGGGTTCCGCGCGCATCTTAATGAGTAGCGCGCGCCAGGCACGCGCAACTGATTGAGTTGCGCTAGTTTGCGATTTGCCTTATACAAAAGCACGTTTTTAAAACTTCCATAACTTTTGATTCGGATTGAGGCGTGTAAGATATCATTGGAAATCTCCGAATGTCTACTTTCTAATGCCATTAGAATTAGGTTAAAATATGTACTGGATCAGAAGTTATGGTCGTTAGAGTGCAAGGTTGTCGGTTTTAGGGTCCGGTTTAGTGTTTTGATCATAACTTCTTTGTTTTGGCTCGGAATCGGGATTATAATATATCGTTAGGAATCTCTTTGAAAGGGTTATCCATAAGTATAGGTCTTGCATGGGAATTTTATGTTTGGTTCATCTATTTAGCCCAGTTTTTTTTAACAATGTAGGTTCCATTGGATCCAATCATTGCATTTGACACATTTGGGTCAATTATTAATCATGTTTAAACATGTATGAACATTTTTTAGGCTAAATTAGTAATCGAAAAAGGGTCTAAGATAAATTGGTCTCAAATATGGGTTTTAACTTAGTTCATAATTCTTTTTATAGTCCATAAACATTTCAAATTTGATCTAACATAAGAACGGATTTTTGTAACATCGACGCACTTCCTTTCGGGATAAGAGGTCAAAAGTAGGTGTCTACAGTTAGCCCCCACTTTGATCGAGTCTAGAATAGACGATGATCAAAGTAGTCAAGGAAATAAATCGGAGACTCATTCTGTGAAGTTCTCAAAGAATAGAGAATATTTCAGAATGTTAAGGATGTCGAAACAATCCTTGGTTCGCTAAGTGTTTAAAACAAGTAGCTATTAAGGCTAGAAAAAGTTATCTCTAGTCTCAACGCGCTAAAGAATCCAGATTGATCCTTTGCATTACAAGTAAAGGTGTTTTGGGTGATGTCAAGTTATGAGAAGAGATCGGATTAAAAAAGGAGTAAAGGGGATGATTTCCTCTCAATCATGTCATCTTTGGTCTAAAGTCCCTCGATATGTCATCGAAACTTTAGCTTGATTTTAACAAAGTAAAAAGATGAAAAAGGTGTTTTTGGTATTCGAGCCAAAATGGTCCGGTAGGCATATATATATCCAAATCCAGTGAGAGGGAAGAAAGTCAACAACTCTCTAAGCAGTTTTGTCCACAAGATGAGTACACATGTCTCAGGACTGGGGGCACGTGACTACATAAGCGCGACATCGTCTCGTCGCTTCTTTATAGGGGGTGGACGGACACCCTAACTGTCTGGTAAGCTCACTAACTATCGTATTTGCTTCTAAGTATATGTTCCTGATGGTTCTGCGCGCCTGTTGACTCGTGAGCTAACGCCTAAAGTAATCCTCTACCTTTTAGTTCCGAGAGGTAGATCTTGCAAAGCTTGGGCTGAAGTAAACTTTTACGCAACACCTACGCCGTACAATTTGCGTCGTACGATATGCCTTTTGCATTTTTACGCTGCATGACAACGCCTTCCTTTTTACTTCGGACGTGAAAAATGAAGAGAAGCCGGACATTTATAACATCAGTACAGTAAAATGACAAACCTGTCTAAGGGTGCTTTTACGTAAAGCACCACCACGGAAGGTCTTAAGACAGTCGTACGAAAACGTTCAAAACGTATTCTTAGGGAAGGCACAAAGTACAGTGTGCATGCAAGGTGATGCAAAAAACTAACAAAGAAGAAAACAAACTATAAAATGCAAAGCAATTTAAAAGATTTTGATAATTTGCGCGCCATTACGTCTAATAACGAGCAAAAACCATTGGAAAATGATCAAACGGATCAAAATCTGGATACCGGTCATTTAAGTGACCAGTATCCGCGCGCAACTCAGTAGGTCGCGCTGGCCAGGCGTGCGCATCATTTTGAGTTGCGCTGGTCTGTCACGCGCAACTGATTCAGTTGCGCGCAGCATTTAATTCAGCAAAAAGAAATCGCTGCACGCGATTTTCATTTCGCATTCTCTCACCTCCTTTTTCGCCATTTTCTAACCTTTCTCCCTCTAGAAAGCTTGTTTTCTCGCGATTTTTGAAGCTAAAGGAAGTAGATCTCTCTCTTAATTCATATTTGCCATAATTAGTTCACTCTTAGCTGAATATGGGCGATTTTCGAATCGTTGAACCCCAAATTTTGAATTTGGGGGTTTTTTATTTGACTTGTTTTCATGAATTTGTTTGTTTGTCGTTGTGACATGTTTAAGAAATATATTGCAACAAATTTCATGTGAATTGATAAAGTATTGATCCTATATGAGCATGTCAAGCATATATGTGTTTTTTTTTTGTTCATTCTAATTTTGGCTTTGTGCTTGAACTTTATTTCTCTTTTTTGCTCAAATAGACTATACTTGTTAATTTTAATGTAAATTTAAGTGTTTAGAACAACAGTTTTACATTAAAATTATAAATGAAAATTTGAACTTTTATAATAGCACGAATTTGTTCTTGCGACTCATGTTTTTTTTTTGTTTTTTTTTTTTCATGTGTAATAAGTTATAAAATTGGTTTTATCAATGATAAAAAATACCCGATGGTTATTATTGTTCACTTATAAAACTTTTGATTTCAAGATTTCCACAAAACTAGTTAGTTTTAGAAAATTCTTAAAGAGATCATCGAGCTGGAATAGTTTGGCTATACTTCGGGCTTTTGAGCCCCCATTTTATGTTTTCGAATATTATAGCCCCTAATGTTTGGTGACTTCGATGACTTGTTTGTTTTTTAATAATTAGACCCTTTCATGTTTCTTGAAAAGGATCTAGAAATCCGTGTTTCGTCTTATTATGATAACAACTAGGATCTTGGAAACGATTAAACTAATGTGTTTAAATCGTTTTTTGACCATTCACAGTTTTAACAAAGAAATTTGCTAAGTCTAGCAATATTGGTCATTCATTAGAACAAGTAAGGGGAAAAATGAAATGTTGTTCAATTTTTTCGTCTATTCTTGCTACTTTTGAATTCTTTCTTTTGAGTTAAAATTTTGTCACTGTTTTGAAGCTCGAGAAAGTAGATATTATCCTCCTTGTGAAATTCCAATGTGTGCAATAATGGAGAATAATTTAGAATGAAGACTCCTTAATTTCGAATTTAGGAGTCTTTTGTTTACATTCTAACTCATAAAATTGTTTGTCTTATGTTAATAATGTGTCTTGATACAATTTTCATGATGAATGATTGAGTACTAAACTTTCGTATGAGCAAGTATCATGATTTTGTTGCTCTCCACTAGTCATACTCTCTAATTTCTCGAGTAAATTAAGTATTGAAACAACAATTATGCACTAAGATTAGTTATTGAAGTTGAACTTGAAAATGGCTCGAATATGTAACTTGTTTCATGGCTAAGTTCAGTTGCATACTTAGTTTTCAAAGGAAAAAAATGATTATTAAATCATTGTGATGCATTTGAAAATTATAAGGCTCAAGATCTACAACTATTTAGGAGATTCTTGAAAGTAGCTTGAATGGCATGAATATGTCATTTTGTTTCTTTATGGATATTGGAACCCCATGTGTTATGCGCATTCTTGCTATTTCTCAAGTCTTGGAACCCCCAATTTGGGGCAGTTCTAATGACTTGCTATTGTTTAGGCCATTCATATAATCATGATATTGAGATGGACCTATGTATATGTCCTATTTTTGTTTTGAGATATTTAGGACAATGGCATGGCTTTCACATTTTAGTTAAAGTCATGTTCCATAAAGCAAGTTAGTTCTTTGCTTGTTTATAAACCAAAACAATTGTGTAAGGTTTAGTATATCATACCTAATGTCTAAATGTTTGTAAGGATCATTGATTTAGAACATCAAATATTTTCTTTGTTCTTATCAATCATTTATTTTGGTCTTGCAGGTGGTTTGTTTACCATCCCTAAGCAAAGGAGAACAAGTTCGAGCCAAGAAGTCGAATCTTAGTTCATTCCTTTTGAAAATATAAATGTACATACACGTATTATCCAAACGGTTATTGAGAATCTGAAATTTATTTATTTGAGAAAATGAAATAAAAATTCATAAAGAAAATTTTGAATACTATTTTTTATTAGAGACAGGTTATTTCGAACTAGAATTACAAATTTCAAAAGGGTCCAAAATTTAAATAAAATTTTGTTTTGAAAAGAAACTTTTTATAGTTGGCAAAATACATAATATTATTGTTATAAATTGAACCCAAATTGGAAAGAAAAGTCTAGCTCGTAATTGAGTGTGACTTTTTCTGTCCAAGATTGATGAAGGTAAGTTGTAATTTGCAACTTATTTCAAGAAAGATATGAAAATGTGAGCAAACTTTCGTATATCTAATTTTGTTTCAGTTTTACGTTTTGTCATCATTGTCATATTTTGCTATTTGAAAGTGAATTTCTTTCTATTAAATAAGCACCGTAATTTGAAAACGAATGTTTATCAAACCTAGGTTTGTTGAGTGTTAGAATAATTTATAAAATCATTCGAATCACTTTCCAAAATATGGTCTCATTTTAAAATGAAAGTTAAGGTGAGACTTATATTTTTAATTTGTAGCCCCAAGTGTAGACTTAGGTTGCTTTTGGAATTCATGTATTCATATGCTAGGGGATGTTTCTCATGTTTGTTTAAGGCCCTAAGATTTGTATTTTAAATTTGCAGAATATTGCATATGTTTATCATAAATTGTTTGATCAAGTAACATAGTTAATTATCTTGGTCATTTAAAGTTATTAAAATGGTTCGAAATAAGCTTTGCATGACATTGATTTCGCAGCATAAATAGCGTGTTCAAATCTGTAAATAGAGAGAAGTGGGGATCTCCTGGCTTTTTTAAGCCCCCAATTTGAGGCAAAGAGCGAAAAAATTATATTATTTTCGAGTGTTTTAGTTGCCAAATGGGAGGGATCATGCCGACTTACCCCCTAAAAAAGAAATGAACAAAAAAGACGGATTTTTATAAAAAGGAAGGGGAATCCAACTTTCCCATAGAAGAATAAAGAAAGAAAATTAGACATGTTTTCGAAAAGCAAGGATTATTGACTTAATATTTGAATCGTCATGATGACTTGGCAGTCAGGTATACTTGTGATAGCGATAACGATCATTTTTTTAATGTAGCGATCATGTTCAATCAATATTCCTCTCTTAGAGAAGATGGAGACATCCCACGTAGGCGGACATTTTAGTTGCTCATGACAAGTGAAAAGACCAATTCTCAAGAGTTGTAAAAGACATCTAAAGTTGACGTTGAGGCTGTCGATATATCAAATCAATTTATTGGATTAACTCTTTTTCTTTCTAGGCAATGTATATAGAACCTGAATTACCTTTGTAATAAATAGCCCTATTATTAAAAGAAAAGAAGATGATTATTTTTTTTTTAAAGTGATACTCATCTTATTTTTCTTTGGCAAAAGATATTGAAAACATCGAATTTAGTTTTATTCGATTGCTTTACTAACATGATATAATCAAGCCATTCGCTATCAAATCATCCAAATCATTTGAATTTTTTTTATATGATCTTGTAATCATAACTCAACACTTCATGTATTTTATATATGGGCATGACTACTCAATAGTAGGTGTAGGGAACATTTCAAGCCTTACCCCAAAGTTTAACCCCACTGTGATCATACACTTAAGCATGGTGGCGTCCAAAGCGAAGAAAGCTAGAGCAAAAGAGTTGCCAACAAGTTTTAGGAACTTGTAAACCGTTCACAGGGTGAAGGTTACACACCTTAACGATCCAAGAGATCGTTAACTCCAATAGGTCTGGAACGAAGACTGGAAGTTCTAGGATGAGGGTACAAATTCAATCTAAAAGGGAAAGAACCTACCCTAATAATAGGCCTCTACTTTATTCTTCTTGTATTCATGTGCGCTTTCTGACTAGCATGCAATCAATAGGTTAACCCTAAACCTGTTTATCTATGTTTGTTGAATATTAATGCACAAACAAATCTATTATTGGTGATCACTTGAATTATAATCAAATTAACCTAAACAAGATTATTAATTATCTTATTAAGCGTGATTACATGTACAAATTCCCTTTAAACATGTATAAAAGGTGTGATCAAGCAATAACAATATATATAATCAAGCAACATAATAATCATCATAACAACAAAATTAATAATAATAATTAAATTAATCATGTTAAAGCATAATATTAGCAAGGTCTTAGGTATGATACTAACAAAATTAATAGCAAACCCTAGCATGTCACTAAACATATAAAAATCAAAGCTTTAGCCCTAACATGATATTTAGAAAGAAATAGGAAGCATCATAGAAATCGTAATTGATATTATTAAGAAACTTATTCTTTACCCTAAACATGATACTAGGAAGCAATCTAAACATGATTTCTCCATCATAATATCAATTAAACAATTAAATCACTTACTTGGATGCCTCGTGCATTTTTCTAATAACAAAATACACACGTTAGTAACTTCAAGGAAAATAATAAAATCAAAACAATTAAATTAAATAATTGAAATAGAGATTTGGGACCAAACCCTCAGAAATATCAAACCTTTCAGGTCTTGGGCGAAGACAACTTTGAATTGGGCTAGGTGTGTCTAGATCTTGTGCATGCGGAATTTTGTTTGTGAAAAGTTGGTTTAGAATAAGAGAGAGAGAGCATTAAGATTTTTCTTGATGAGAGTTGATTCTTAAAAACGAAGGTTTAAGGACACTATTTAAAATGAAAAATAGTCCGGAATATGATAAAAAAGAATCAAAATTTAAAGAGGAATAAACACACGACGCTGGCGCCACAACAACCTCTGTTGCCGCACGACAAGCTTGTCGCTAGGCGATAACCTGGTGTGCGGCGCTGCAGGCAATTTTCCACATGTTTTCATATTTTTTGATAAAATTAAGCGTAAAAGTCCGTATGAGGGGTAAAATCGTAATTTCCTTTAAAACACTTCTTTTATTCCAAATAAAACTCATAAAATTCAATTGTCAATGCTAATCACATTAGGATTCAAAAGAACCTTCTAAAAGATTCTAGAAGACTATAATCAATCCTTATTGCATTAGGAATGATAAATTATAACAGGCCTTCTTGTAGATCATTAGGCCGCATGCAAAGATCAAACCGGGCCCAGTTTAGAAATTTGGCCATAACTTCCTAATTATTCATCGGAACTGGGCTTATAATATATCGTTGGAAAGCTCTTTTCAAGCTCAATCCAACTACACTATTATTAGACCCTTTCCATGGAACAAACTAAATAAGATTGGCTATTTTCATAAAATAGGTTTTCGAAAACAGAGAGAAAGAAGAGAAATAAAAACTAATCGCAACACTAAACTTTGCACACTTTCACTTCATTCGATTATGATTCCACGTGAAAAATATTCATCACCAGGTTTGGTTTTGGGGAGACACAAGTGGGTGTCTACAAAAGCCCCCACTTTGGCTGAGATTGGAGAAACGCAAGTTTCGAAAATAAAAGTCAAAGTATCGATAGGGACGGAGAATGATTCAGAACGTTTTGCGATCCTAAATCATTCTTGTAACGCCGATACCTGCTAACTAGCGTTAGTTAAAACAAATAAGAGAGTTAAGAAACGCGTATCTTGCACCGTCGAGCACACGTCTCTGGGAGTAATCGATTTGTTGCTGCATTTGTCGTTGTGACAACCTTCCACAACCTAGGGAACAATGTTTTGATGTTAACATGTGCACGCGTCTCTGAACAAATAGCTTTGACGATCTTCCTCAAGCTAGGGGATACTGCCTGAAGACTGCTATGCCTGTAACTGTCTCCAAATTTCGCTGTGATAGTCTTTTGCAAGCCAGAGAACCCTATCGAAGATTGCTTCGCCTGAAGCCACCCTCATTTGTTGCAATACTATTCCGAAGACCATCGCCGAAGACAAACGCTTGTTGATCCTTTAAAGTTCGCTTGAACTTTGTTTTTACTATGCCAGTGCGTCGGCGATTTTGCTGTTTGTGAACCAGTATGTCGGTGCTTTTGTTGTTTATGAACCATTATGTCGGTGCCTTTGCGATGAGCTAATGTTAGGCACTTTAAGCTAAGTGAGATGATCATTTATCAGGTCGATCGCTTAATGTGATTGTAACCGAGCCGATTACTAAATCATGTCAAGATTCTTAGAGGCAATAACTGGCGTACCAAGGAACCCAAACTTCTGTACGAGGCCGAAATAATCATTTTACAAGGCCTCACGTTCTGTCGCCACTACAGCGGCTGCTAGAAACTATTGTCGTCGCGATTTCTTCTTGTCGCCAGGCAACAACCTATGTCGCGCGGTGCTGCACTCGGGTTTTCCGAATAAAACCCCTTACTTCCTCATTTCGGTGTTGTTGCTGTTTTCGTTCGAAATTTCTCCACGAAACTTCAAATCGTCCGTTTTCGCTCGTTTCTCAACCAAATTCGGTCAAACTTGTTACAAATCGAAGCTTTGTTCATCTAGTTTGTTGATCTATGTAAGTTTTCTTCAAAATCACTCGAATTTTGCTGAATTTTGCACATGTTTATTCATGAATTTCTTGAAAATTCAAAACTTATATTGCTCAATTTGCTTTTTTTGTCTTTTTTTATGCCATGAAATTGCTTGATTATATTTGTATATTGCCTTGGGAGTATTTGAGACTTGTTTGACTCAATTTGATAGAGAAATGAGCGATTCATCATTGTTAAACCTCTTAAGGTCGTGAGAACAATGTTGCTCGTTCTTGATGTTTTTGCTAGCAATTCTTGTCCAATTTGTCACAATAATTATCGTAATATTGCAAGAAACTGTTTGATTGCTTGAAAAAAGCCATATATGCTTGAATTGAAATCATGCTCTGCTTTAGTACTATGTACTTTTTTTTTGCGAACATAGTATCATGCGGCTAGGCGAGCCTTTTGATATTATATAGCCTTAATTTTTGTCAATTTTGCACAATGTAGTATGGATAGACAGCGAGGTTTCGGTTCCCGGTCCCGAGACACATGACGGGAGCACGAGCCTGTACAGGAAGATGCGGATCCGTCCACTTCTCTCGGCGCCCTCCCTGAGTAGGATAAGCGGATGTTGTTTTTCGCCCCCGAGCACCACATTTCTTAGAGGGTGCGTCGTAGGATCATCTGTGGTAGGACGCGTAGCCATGTTTCGGGCAACGAGACCATAGGCAAGCTGTACGACAAGTATTTTCGCGGCGATGAGGGGCTGCGACAGCTTTGGGAGTCTTGTGGGCTGACTGCCCTGTTCCATGCTACTCAGGCCATGTATACGTTCGATGCGGGCCACCACGTGGTTCATGCTTTGGTGGAGTTCTTCTGGGACACCACCAACAATTTCACTTTCCCTGGGGTGAGATGAATGTGACCCCAGCCGATTTCAGTCTCATCTCGGGACTGGAGTTTCGGTCAACTATGCTGCCATTCGACAACACTATTCGTGCTTTCTCTTCAATAGTCGAGGAGTTGTTGGGTTCGATCGCTGTTCGGGCCCGTGCCGAGGTGGAGCCAGCACGACTTAGCTCTAGTTGCATTCGCTGGTCGACTCTAGAGATGGCTTTTAAGGACGATACGACCACCAGAAAATAGCGGGTACGCATCTTTGTGCTTATATTGCTATCAGGGACCTTTTCCCCTGATAAGGGTAGTCGGGTGCTGCTTTACTATCTTCATGCTCTCCGCGGTCTTCAGCAGATCGGGACATATGATTGGGCTTGCTTGGCCTATGCTGACTTTTTGCGGGGCTTGCGAGATTCCAGTCGCCACAGAGCTTACACAGGAAACATCGCACTCTCTAGCTTCTGGAGGGTTGTAGAGGTATACTTTATCTCTTTAAAGTTAGCTCTAAACTCTTATTAGCATTTGTTGATTTTCTTCTATCTTTGTAGTTCTGGTTCTACGATTATTTTTCTTCTCTTGCGCCGGCGAAACCATCTCCTCGCGAGCTCCCTGTTGGCGCTTGCTGGGGAGGTCGCATTAGTGATCAGGCAGCCACTGCTCATGTTCGAGAGCTGATCCTCCCGGTATGTTCTTTTAAACAGTTGACATCTTTATATTGCCTTTAATAGGGTTTTACCTTATAGATATGTTTTGCAGGAACCTAAGGTAGTATACCGGCCATGGAACGGTCAGGTTATTCCTACGCTGGCCGCGTAGTACACTGATGAGCGACGCTACTTTCAGGGGACATATGAGGCAGCGGTGTACCTTGGAGAAAGAGTCGCTATTCAGCACTCTTCGGAGATCTTCGTCGTCCCCGCTCCTCCGCCTCGCCACATGTTCCATGACGCGATGCTGATCAACTTGGCGGAGAGGTCGCCTGTTGTTACCCCTTGGCGATCTTATGCTAGCTCGGGGCGATGTTACGAAGAGAACTTGCGGCCGTTGTTAGCTCCTGCCCCTGTTTTGTCTGAGGAGGCGGCGGTATGATTTTTGTCTTTAATTTCTTTGCTAAGTAGCCCCAAGTGATATTTTATTCACTTTATTTTTCTGTTTGCCAGACTGAGCTTGCTGAGTTCGTTTCTCCCCGGATGTCCATCAGCTATCAGGGGATGTACGGCCTTGTTGATGAGATGACCCCTCTAGCTCCTGAGGATCAGCGCTTCGTAGAGAGATCCATCCTTCGTCACCATACTCGGGTGAGTTATTTACTTCCTATTTGCTTATATTTGTCTTGTATTGTTACTAACTTTGTATTTTTGACAATTTTTGCGAGAGGTGGTGTCGGCAATGGCGAGGTGCATAGACGCCTTTCGGAGCCAGCTAGTAAGGATGAGGAATGTAGCTTCCTGTTGTCGTGATGATGCTGCTTAGGAGGTAACTTTTCCCTCTTCATTTTTGCATTGTTTTTCTATTTTCTTTGCATCTGACTTAATTTACTTTTGCATGAACATCCTATCTTGTCTGGCACGAGACGTTGCTGCACTACCTCTGGTGGCTGAGGTGGCCTATCTAAGGCTGCTCGGACCGAGGCAATGGAGGGCTTGGGTTCTTCCTTTGAGGGTGCACGGACGGGAACGATGGGCCAAGGAGAGGCGACATGAGCTTCGGTAGGTGGTGGGACGTACGAGGTCGGCTCATCGTCGTAGCAGCCTCCGCAGCCTCAACCTTTGCTGATTCATCACCAGGGTGAGCCTTGGTGGACAGGTCCTGAGTTAAGGTTCCCTACTCCTGGCGAGACCGAAGCTGGTGAGGAGCATACTCCTCGATCTGCGTTGTTCTTCGATATGATGAACATCCCTCATCATCTGCGTCCTCCGGCACCGTAGTTATACCTGTGTTGATTTTATTTTGACTTTTGTTGGACTTTGCCGACTAACTCATTTATTAGACACATGTATATACTGACTGTTATCTATTATGACTGTTTAATCTTTGCATTTGTTTTTCATTTTTATGTTCATATGTGTGTGCAAAAAATTTGTGATTAATTTTGCGCAAAAAATTTCCATCATTTTTATTACTAATGGAGGGTATCCGACTTTCTCCCCCAAAAAGAAAAAATGAAAAATAAATCGGACTTGAAACAAACCTAAATTTAATTAAGCTTGTATAATTCCAAAAGGGAAAAAAAAATATAAATGTATGGGGTAATTAAACAAAGGGCAAAATTGTAAAGTCATTGTACGAATTCGAATCATAGCCAGAAAAACGCGGTTTGCATAGCACGTTGAGAAAGAGCTGCAGCGCCGCTTGTCTCCACGCGCTTCGCGCTGTCGTCGAGCGCTGGTGCTTTCGCAAGGTGACAGACTTTGTCGCAAGGCGACAAGCTTGTCGTCTGGCGCTGTAGTGCCCTGCCTCTGAATCCTTTTTGGAGTCAAACTGCATCGATTTTGTAAATAAATAGCCCCCTGATCTGCTGATGTTCTGTATAATTCAGAGAGATTAATTATAATCTCAGCTTCTCAACAAATAATTATGTCTTTAGTCACTAAGAGTTTTAGTAATTTTACTCGTGAATGGTGTCGATCTTTAACTGCTAAAGAGAGAAAAGAACTCGACTTTTTTCACATGGGAGGTATTTGTGGTATAAAGGGGGTAGATCTTGACATAGATTTTATTCATACCGCCATAGAATATTGGGATACAAATACACATTGTTTTAGACTAGGGTGTGATGAAATTAGCCCTTTACCAGAAGAATTCGGTGCCATCCTAGGCTTCCCTTCATTAGATCTTGCGGTAATCCCTAGAGTAAATGAGTATTACTATATAGATTTTGAGCGCTTAATTAATTTAAAGGAAAGAGATCTAACAAATATTGTAGATGGTAGCGCAGTCAATCTAAAAGAATTTGCACGCCACTACTTTGATAGACCTTATTCTGAGTCTTTTCATGTTTATAGAAGAAGGGCTTTTCTCTTTTGCATGCTTAACCAATATCTTCTCACTAGTGGTAGGACTAATGAGGGTCAAGCAATTATATTAACTGTTTTGGAGCAAATTAAATCTGGAAGAAACCCAATGCCATTAATTGTTGGAGAGACTATTCTTAGTCTTGATGAATTAAAGAAAAATACAAAAGCACCTTTTCGGGACTCTCTAATTTTATTATAGGTTGAAAGTAATATTTTTAATTACAGAAATCAAAAACATATTTTTGTATAGTAATACTAATTATTTGCATTGAATTTTTTTTACAGATATGGCTAATGGAGAGACTAGAATTAATTAGTTCCCCTGACAACATTGAAAAATACACTCTGAATTGCTTTGTGAGGCTAAAGAAGCGTTTCTCTAAGATGGGTCGCCATGAGTGGAATAAAGTTTTTTCCTCTTACAACTTTGCTATCAAGTGGGTCGTCCCATGGTGGAAAATTGAGAAGATGGTTGGTGTCAACAAGGAACCCTTCCGCCGTCTTCCAAGCTTAACCAAGATGACTTTTTATTATCCATGCAGGGTAAAAAGGCAGTACGGTCTACTTCAAACAATTCCATCTGGGGATCTCCGTCGTCCTTGTGAATTCCCTGTTTCACAAGAAGTGGTGAAATTTGACACATATTGGAGTGCTAGGCCTTTATGGGAAGTGATTACCCAAAAGGTTCCTCCTTCCTTTCCCAATGATGTGAAGAAATGGCTTCTTAATAAGCCTACAAAGGACATGAAGAAAAATCAGAGTAGAACCAATGTGAAGAACTCTCTAGGTGACAAAGTGATTCCTGTTAAGGAACATTATGGTGAAAAAGTTGAATTTAAAACACCTGTGATGCCTAAAAAGAAAGACACAACAAAGGATAAAAGGAAAAGAAAAGCTGACACTTCAGAAAAGAAGGTTTGGGTAGAAAAGAAGCATGGAGTCCTAGCTAAGGGAGAAACCATTCACTCTAAAATTGAATGTTGGTCCTCTAAAGGATGCCTACTAGCTAAAGTCATGGATGATGAAGAGGATGTAGATTAAAATTGAAAGAGAGCAAAGAAAGAGAAGAAAGATTGAAGCATTGCTAAACTTTCAAATTATTAGACTAGTTTAAATTTAAAGTAAATTTTTTTTATTTAAGCTTTTATTTAAATTCCATCAATAATGTAATGTTTACTTTATTTTATTAATGAAATTTCAGCCTTTTTTTAATTAAATCAACTCTTAAATTTAATTTATTAAAGCAATGAAAACAACTTTAATTATTTTTCGGAAATTTTCTCGAGTACGGAAATTTTTTCGAAATACACCGAAATTTGCCTAGATATTCGCAGAAAATCGGCACTCTTGTTTTGCGTTTGTCGCCAGACGTTGGTGTTTGTCGCCGCGCGACAAGCTTTGTCGCCTTGCGTTGCAGTCTATCGTTCGACGATAGACATTTTTCCGAGGCGCTGCTATTGCGTTGGGTTTTATTGCTTCTGGGATGCGAGGTTTGTGAAATTTAAAGTGGCCGCACCCTATAAAGGGTTGCCTATGTATCCTTTCTTAAAGAATCAGGCCAAACATAGCTCTCTTTAGTGTCCTACTCAAGTAATTATGGGTAGTAATTTTTATGTTGGTCAAGGTTCGTCATGTTTAAGAATTCTTTGCCATCCATTGACAGAATGGTTTTGATGATATATGGTCCAGACCAATTAGGCCTAAATTTGCCCCTTGGATCCAAAACATTTTTCCTTAATGCTTTTAACACCAAGTCTCCTACTTTGATGTTTCTTGTCTTGACCTTCTTATTAAAGTTCCTAGCCATACGGGTTTTATAGCATTGGGTATGATGTAGAGCTTCTAGTCGCTTTTCATCGAGTACAATTAGCTCTTCATATCATGCTCTAGTCCATTCGACTTCATCAAGTTTTCTTTCTAATGCAATGCGTAGAGACAGTATCTCTAGCTCTACAGGTTGTACGACATCCGTTCCATAAACCAAGGAGAATGACGTATTTCATGATGATGTGCGAATTGACGTGCGATATTCCCAAAGTGCGAAATTGAGTTTGTCAGGCCAATCCTTGTAACTTTCTGTCATTTTCTCAATAATAGTCTTTAGATTTTTGTTAGCCGCCTCAACTGCTCCATTTGTTTGAGTTCTATAAGGGGAAGAGTGATGGTGTTGAATACCATATTTTTGTAACAATTCTTCATATTTTGCTTGAAAGTGAGTACCATTGTCACTTATCATTTCATGTGGGACTCCATATCAACAAATAATATTCCTTTCTATAAAGAGTGCTACATGTTTCTTAGTGAGTTTAGCATATGACTGTGCTTCAACCCACTTTGTGAAGTAATAAATTGCTACTAAGTTGTATTCGTGACTTCATGTTCTAGGAGGGGTGATTTTACTAATAATATCAATTCCCCATTTTAGAGAATGGCCATGGTGAAGTGTAGGTGTATAGTAGAGATGGAGGAACATGTTGTAAGTTAGCAAAGATTTTGCACTTAGGGCACCTTTTTACATACTGATGACAATCCCTATTCATGGTAGTCCAATAATACCCTTCTCGCATTATCTTTTGGACTAGCATTTTGCCATTAACATGGGTTCCACAAATGCCATTGTGGACTGTCCTCATAGCTCTTTGGCTTCCTTTTTCCCTACATATAAGAGAGCTCGACCCTTAGGTACCCTTTGTGTAACTCATTGTCTATGAGTATGTATTGGGAAGCCAAGAGTCTTAATGCTCGTTTTGCTCTTTTGTCAGCATGAGGAGGATATTCTTCTTTGGTGACGTAATTGAGTATATCCGTACACCACGGTTCTTCTTCTTCTTCTTCTTCTTCTTCTTCTTCTTCTTCTTCATCATCATCATCATCATCGTCATCATCATCTTGGAACACTTCATCATCTTCTATAGCTTGAATGTACACCGGTTTATGCCTTTTCTCTATGGTTAGAGGCATTTGCTCAATTTCCGTAGGAATCCTAACCATTGAGGCTAGTCTTGCCAAGGCATCAGCAAATTGGTTTTCCTCTCTAGGTAGATAGGTGTATTCTACCTTTTCCAACTGGTTGGTGAGAGTTTCTAGATAGGTTTGGTAAGGGGCTAGACTTTCACTCCTTACTTTCCATCTTTTGGAAATTTGGTTGATTATCAAGAAAGAGTCTCCAAATATTCGTAATTTCTTTACTCCCATTGCCAAAGCTGTATCGAGGCTTACCGCCCATTCTTCGTATTCGGCAGCGTTGTTGGTAATGTCGAAATCTAGCTTTATAGAGATTGGAAAATTCTCTTGTTTAGGTGATACTAGTAATACTCCAACGCCCCATCCATTTTGGTTTGAGGCTCCATCGAAATATAAAGTCCAAGTATCATCTTCTGTAACCATCAAGTCTTCATCTGAAAATTCGTTGTCATGTACTGGCGTCGAATCTTCTATTGGGAAATCCGCTAGGAAGTCCGAGACCACAGATCCTTTGATAGCCTTTTGAGGCATGAATCTTACATCGAGTTGGGCTAAATTGACTATCCACATTGATATGCGCTCATTGAGTGTAGACTTTTCGAATAGATACTTAAGTGGATCCATTCGAGAAACTACAAAGACTGTATGCACGAGCATGTAATGTCGTAGCTTGGTTGTGCCCCGCACCAATGCTAGGCACAATTTCTCAAGCGGTGTGTAGCGTACTTCATACTCGAGAATTTTCTTGCTTAAATAGTATATTGCATTTTCTTTACCTTCTACTTGTTGTGCAAGCATAGCCCCCATTGTCTCCTTGGTGACTATTAAGTACAACCTAAGAGGAATCCCTTGAAGCGCTGGTGCTAATACAGGAGGATTTGCAAGATAGGCTTTGATCTTTTCAAAGGCTTTTTGACACTCGTCATCTCATATTACTGGCACATTCTTTTTGAGCTACTTGAATATTGGTTCGCATATCGTTGTTAGCTTCGATATGAACCGATTTATATATTGCAACCGGCCAATAAATCCTCGAATTTGTTTCTTGGTTTTGGGCAGTGGCATTGACATGATCGCCTTGATCTTGGTTGGGTCTATCTCTATTCCTCTAGAGCTTATGACATATCCTAAGAGCTTTCCTGAGGTGACTCCAAAAGCACACTTAGATGGATTCAACCTCATGTTGTATTTTCTTAGCCTTTTGAAAAATTTTCTTAAGCCTACTTGATGTCCTGGGCGATCCTTTGATTTCAGAATCATATCGTCCACATATACCTCAACCTCTTTGTGCGTCATATCATGGAGTAGGGCAGTTGTTGCTCGTTGGTAAGTAGCACCCGCGTTTTTCAACCCGAATGGCATTACCGTGTAACAGTAAGTACCCAAGGTGTTAGATATGTCGTTTTCTCCATGTCTTCTTCTGCCATGAGAATTTGGTTGTACCCCGCGTATCCATCCAAAAATGAGAGAAGCGCATGATTTGCTGTATTATCTACTAAAATATCGATATGTGGTAAAGGGAAGTCGTCCTTTGGATTTGCCTTATTTAAATCTCGATAATCGACACACATTCTTACCCTTCCATCCTTCTTCGGACTTGGGACCACATTTGCTACCCATTTGGGGTATTTGAATACCCTAATAAAACCTGCAGTTATTTGCTTTTGAACTTCTTATTTTATTTTAAGAGCTACGTCGGGTTTCATTCGACGCAACTTTTGTTTTTCAAGTTTCATTCCCGGAATTAGTGGTATAGTGTGTTGAGCTATTTCTCTATTAATGCCTGGCATATCTTCATATGACAAAGTAAAGACATCGATAAATTCTTTGAGTAGATTAATTAAATCGGTTCTTTCTTCTTTATTAAGTGTTTATCCAATTTTAACTTCTCTGTTAATGGTTGAATAATTTGAGATATCAACCGTTTCAGTATCCTCAATTACCGGTGCTTTCTTTTCAAGTGTTTCCATTGCTTTAATAATTTCTTTGTCATTTTCATTGTAAGTTAAACAATGCTTAAAGAAATGTCTTCAGGGACTTGATTGCTAACTATCCTATGAGTAGACGCTAAAATAGAAGAAGGAGAAGAAGGGAGAGGTGCTACAAATAAGGACTTAGAAGACTCTACAGGGAAAGACTCTGACTCCTACTCTGATTCAGACGACTCTTCAAACATTGGTCCTTGTCCTGTTGTTATTGAGATTTTTCTTCCACTCGGAGTAGTCACCTTGACTGTCTTGCGCCATCCTTGGACTAAACCCTCTGGTGGAGTGAAGAGTTTCGATGGGTCAAAATTCTCGCTTTGTAGGATCATTTGAATGATTGAGGAATTATCCTCTATATATTTTGTCTCATCCTTTTCACGCCCAAAAATTAGTCCCATGACATTAAAGTCAAAGCATGGGGGTGCTTTCTCCTAATGAATAGGAGTTGGGATCTCATCTAGAAAGTAACAATCCAGAAAGATTTCGAACCCAGGTTGCCTTATGCCATTTACAACAAAGGGCTTCGGAAACTCGTAGCATGGATAATCCTCTCCTTCTCTTATAAATTGTCCATTGAGAGTAAGAGGATATTGGCCCATTGGGATTGCTTTATTTTGGGTGCGAGCATTCCTATGCGCCTTAGACTTTTCCTGGGCTCGCTTAAGATCTTCCCAAGTCGGTTCGAAACTTAGTCTGAAAGTATCTAATTTAGGGAGGCTAGGTAATTTAATTTGTTTTGCTATCTCCCTTTTCTTTCATACAGTCATTCCCGGAAAGTGTCCCTGTCTCTTGAGAATAGCATTTACCGTCATATTAGAGTGAGGGTGATGGCAAAGAGGGGTCCTTTCATCCTCCTCGATTAAGGAGACCTCTTCATTAAAGCCCCACAAATATGTATCATTCTCGTCGTGCTCCACATTAATAATTGGATTTTTGACGACTTTAATCCTCATTGGTGAAGCATCGATTGTAATAGGGATCCCTCCAACTATAGCCTTTAATTGTTAATGAAGGGATGAAGGGACAGCCTTAAGGTCATGAAGCCAAGGGCGTCCATACAATGAATTGAATGAAGCATTAATATCTACCACTTGGAAGGTATTGGCATGTTCTATTGCTCCCGCCGTTACATTCATGGTGATTTTTCCAAGAGCTTGGCGACGAGTATTGTCGTAGGCTCTTATTCCTTATGTTGACGGGGTTAAGTCTTCATCCCTTTTTCCTAACATTCTCGCAATTCTGAGTGGACATACATTGATTGTCGATCCATTATCTACAAGAGTCATTGGGACATTCATCGCCTTGCAAACTACTGTGAGATTCAAAGCCTTGCAATGCTTGTCACCTTTTGGAGGTAAATCTTTGTCAGAAAAGGTGATCAAGTTGATAGGATTAGGGAGATCACTCGTAAGGAAGTTAGCCAATCCCTCAGGAGTGGTTTCGGAATCTATCCCTATCTTATCCAAGGCATTCATTACAGCTAGCCTATGTTCTCGGGATGTAGCTAGAAGTTTCCATACGTTCATTTCGACCTTAGTCTTCTTGAATTGTTTGACAACATAATTGTCCTCTATAGTTGGTATGGGAACTTGTTGCACGGCAAGAATAGGTTGTGTAGAGATGGGAGGTTGCATTCTCCCAGATCTTGTGAGGACGTCTATGGGTGAATCTTCTTCATCCCAAAAATCACTTATCGGATATATGACTAAAAGTGGAGGTTCTTCCATATCCTTAAGATAGACATCTTCATCATTGCTGTCTCAAACCCCATTGATGCTAATATCTTGTTCTTGTAGGATTTGAACTAACTTCTTGTTATCAATCATCTTCTGAATTAAATCTTTGAATTTAAAACAGTTCTCAATGGTATGTCCCCCTGATTGATGGTATGGACAGTAGAAACTAGCTGTCCTCTTTAATGACTCAAATGGTCTCGGTTCGAGAGGTTTGACCTTACCACTCTCGGAGAGCATTTTGAACATATTAGCATAGGAAGTCCCTATTGGAGTGTAGGGCTTGCTACTCTTCTTGGGTGTGTCAATTACTTGGAGAGAAAATGATTTCTTCTCCATGGGTGGAACTTTAACATGTTTGCTTTGAACCACCTTTTCTTATTTCTTTGCTAATTCAATAGCTTCACGTAACAAGTCTATTCCCTCCCACATTGATCGTATGAGAATCCATACTTCTTCTTTAGTTGTAGGTTCTTGTTCAGAAGGAAAATCATCCATGGCATCGAAAAAGGTTTCCTCCTCTTCTTCGATAGCATGAATTTCTTCAACTAGTTGGATGAGGGATGATGGATCAACATTGTTTTCCTCATCAGAGATAGCTAAAGAGTAAGAGAGAGGTGCGTTGTTAATGCTTGGCTTCTTGCTTTTAGGGTAAATGGAAGCTTATTGTTGTCAATCAAGTCTTGGATAGCTTCCTTAAGCTTCTAACAATTCTCAATGAGATGGCCGCTACCTTGATGATACTTACAATGTGCATTGGGGTTACAGTTAGCTGTCCTCTTTTCAGCAGGTGGATTCCCGAATGGTCCAATAGGAGTTATAAGACCTTTTGCATTCAGTCGATCGAATGTAGTGTCATAACTCATACCAATTGGAGTAAAGTTCCTCCTAAATGGTTTCTTTTGTCCTTAGTTGTTCATAGCAAGGACTTCACTCAAATTAAAGGACTTCACTCAAATTAAAGGAACTAACATTATTTGAGTGGGTGGACTTCACTCAATAGTAGGTTTATTTGTGCAAAAATATCCGACTTACCCCTCTAAAAAAATGACGGCAAACACGCGCATACAAGACTCTGTAGACATGGTCAAAATGTACATACATATTAGTGTGTGCTTTCTTTGTAAGTGCAAGTGACATGCTTTGACTCTTGTGTAAGACCATGGGACTAAGTGCGTAGACTCAATTAAGGACTAAATAAGGTTACTGCCATTAACAAAAAAAACCAAAATGATTAATAAATTGTTTAATTAGCCTTGTCGTGACGACTCGAGCAAAATACAGAATTGTCGCCGCACACTGCAGTGCAGCACCAGACGACAGAGTTGTCACTCGGCGTTGCACAACAGCGTTTGGCGCTGCAGCCCAAATTTTAGCACCATTACTGGAGCATTTATCTGGGACTACTTTCAGTATTTTTACTTTACGGGAAAGGCCTAAACCTGTTTATCTATGTTGGTTGAATATTAATGCACAAATAAAACTACTATTGACAACCACTTGAATTATAATCAAATTAACCCTAAAAAAGATTATTAATAATCTTATTAAGCGTTATTACAAGTACCAATTCCCCTTAAACATGCATAAAAGGTGTGATCAAGCAATAACAATAATAATTATCAAGCAACATAATACTCATAATCATCATAATCATGTTAAAGCATAATAATAGCAAGATCCTAGGCATGATACCAACAAGATTAATAACAAACCCTAGCATGTCACTAAGCATCAAAGATCAAATATATAGCCCTAACATGATACTAACATGAATATTAGGAAACACAATACGAAGTATCATAGAAATCATAATAAGCATATTTGATATTATATCTTTACCCTAAACATGATACTAGGAACTGATTTTTTTTCATTCAAAACATCAAATTAAGGAAAGCATCCCATCCTAACATGATACTAGGAATCAAAATAACAACCTAGACATGATTTCTATATCATAATAATAATAAAACAATTAAAGCACTTAGTTGGATGCCTCGTATCTATTTCTAATAAAAAAATACACACATTAGTAACTTCAAGGAAATATATAAAACAAAAAATTAAATTAAATAATTAAAAAAGAGATTTGGGACCAAACCCTAAGAAATATCAAACCTTTCACGTCTAGGGCGAAGGCAACTTCGAATTATGCTAGTTGTGTCTAGATCTTGTGAATGCGGAATTTTGTATTTGAAAAGGCTAGTTTAGAAAAGAGAGAGAGAGAGGGTATCAAGAATTTCTTTATGAGAGTTGATGAGAATTAGATGGAGAATTGGTCAGAAGAATTGATGATTTAAAAACGGAGGTTTAAGGATAAACATCCTCACAGATTCTTTTTGTTATATCAAAGGAAATTAGGGTTTGACTTTTGTTGACTTTCTCTCTTCTTCCTCTTCTCCATGGTTAATCGATTTTTATCGATTTCTTCATCAATGTTGAGCTTCGATGGCTAAGAAGAAGAAGCAGAACAATTCTACACCCCAATTAGTACAACATAGAAGCTCTACTGATGAAATTTTACAGAATTTACGAAACTCAGGTACAACCTTTGTTCCAAGCCCGATTCAGGAGGTTGACGAGCTTGTCACTCCGGCACCGGCACTGGTCAATCCGTCTTGTGGTTCTATTCCCCGGAGTGATGCTAAAACTATTCCCCTATTTGTTGAAGCCATTGCTAGACCAACATCTTCGAATTTCAATGAAACAGTACCTAGGGTTTCTGGGTTTACTGTTTCATTGAATGCTGAAGCTGCTGCTCATCGATCTGAACCAGCTATCCCTGATTCTCACTCTGTACCTCCCCCGGAACAGATTTACACAAGGATGGTGAAGATCGAAGCTCGTTCTCTGGGAAATTAGCTGCTAAGGGAGCTCCCCTGTTCTTTGTTGCTCCGGTTGTTCAGAATGGGAAGCAAGTTGCTCAGCTTAAGGAATCTGAACTCTTGGAAGGTAATAGGAAATGGTCTAATGCTTTAGTTTTTTATGTTGTTGGTCATTACCCTACTATTGCTGCTGTTCACCGTTTCATAGTTCAACAATGGCATGATGTGAAAAAACCAGAAATTTTTTGGCATGACGATGGGTATTTTATCATTAATTGTTGCTTAGTTAGTGATAAGGACACTATTCATTGCTCTGGTCCGCATATGTTCATGGGAAAACCAGCAATCATTAAACCTTGGAGTCCTAAATTTGATTTTGGTGCTGAGATTTTGAGAATTATTCCTTTATGGGTTAAGTTCCCAAACTTACCTTTAAATTGTTGGGGTCCTGAAACTCTTAGTCGTATTGGTAGTTTGCTTAGTGTACCAATTTGCTCTGATGAATGTACTACAAGATAACTAAGAGTTTCTTTTGCTAGAGTTTTAATAGAAATTGATGTTACTAAGCCATTGCCTAAATCTGTGTTTGTGGAAAGCCCCTTTAAGGAAACTCTAGAACTTAAGGTAGTTTATGAATGGAATCCACCCTTTTTTTCTAAGTGTAATAAAGTGGGCCATGATTGTTCTGCTAAAGTGCCATCAGCTCCTAAGCATTTAGTGACTACAGCTCCCAAGCAGTCAGTAACTGCAACTCCTAAAGTGCAGCAAGTCTAGGTAGCTAAGCCTAGTCAATCTCCTCCTGTTGTTGATGTTGATGCTTCTGTTCATGGGCAATCTATTATCACTCCACAGGTTCATACTTCTCAAAACTCAGTTGAGGGGTGGAGAATAATTGGAAAGAAGACAAAAAGTAAGCAAACTAGGGCTAATCAGCCTGCTTCTACCTCTAATGCTTTTGTTACTCTATTTGCAAATGAAATGGATGGTGCAGGTGGTTTCACGATAAATCCAAGCGAGGGTGAGGTTAATCCCCCTTTGGTGTCATGATTTGCTCTATCTAGAATGTCAGGGGCCTGAATGACCCTGGGAAAGTTGCCTCTGTAAGGAGGTTGCTTCATTCTCATTCAGTTGATGGTATTGGTCTTCTTGAAACAAAAATTAAATAAAAAAATGTTCTCACTTACCAGAAGAAGTTTGGCTCTTCTTGGCTTTGGATGTGCAATTATGATCATTCTCCTAATGGGAGGATTTGGCTTGGTTGGAATGTAGATAGAGTAACTGTAGATGTCTTGAAGATTCATGAACAGTTTATTCATTGTAGTGTCTCTTATAAGGATCTTTCTATTCAAATTCATCTCACTATAGTCTATGGGCTTCACACTATTCATGATAGGCTTCCTATGTGGGAAGGAATTAGGAACATCTCTATTCAGCATTCTCCATGGCTTTGTGCTGGTGATTTTAACTCTGTTCTTCATACTTCAGATAGGCTTCATGGTTCTGATGTCACTGATTATGAGATTAGAGATTTCTAAAGTCTGGTTGATGATTTGGACCTCACAGAGGTTATGAGTAAAGGAGCTTTTTACCCTTGGTCAAATAAGGCTCACACTGGTCCTAGAACTCTTTCTAGGATTGATAGAGTCTTTGGTAACCAAGCTTGGCTGGCCTCTCATGGGCATATTGAGATTGTCTATCTTCCCCTTTCCTTATCTGATCATAGTCCTGTTGTGTTGGATATTTGTCCTGCTCCTGCTGGGAGAGGTAGACCTTTCAGTTTTTTAAACTGCATTGCTGATCATCCTGATTTCCTTGATACTGTTTCTCAGGCTTGGTGTTCTAGTGGTTCTGTTTGGCAGAAGCTTAATTATGTGAAGTCTAGTATCAAGTCTCTTAATAGCAAGCAGTTTGGCAACATTGAGGAGAAGATTGATCAAGCTAATGTTGAGCTTGCTGGAATTCAGAACTTAATGGCTCAAAATCCTGATGATTTGGATTTATATGTTAAAGAATCTGATGCTATTAAGGTTGTCAAACACTGGAATGATATTCAAGAAAGATTCTTCAAACAAAAATGGATCAACTGGATTAAGCTTGGAGATGGCAATTCTCATTATTTTTTCTCAGTGATGAAGAATAGACAAGAAAGGAACAGAATTGACTCCATCTTTGACTCTAACCAGGTTTTGCTTAAGGATCTGAATGTTATATCTCATGAAATTATCTCCTTCTATAAGTCTCTTTTAGGGACTCAAGCTCCTTGGCTTCCTGCTGTTGACCTTTTTACTATGAGGAGGGGTAAACAACTTAGCTCTGTGGCTCAGAGCTTTTTCATTCAGCCTGTCTCTCATGCTGAAATTGATGCTGCTCTTAAGGGAATTGATAGCACTAAAGCTCCTGGTATTGATGGCTTTAACTTGTTTTTCTTTAAGAGAGCTTGGCATATTGTGAAAGATGATATTTATGCTAGTGTTATTGATTTATTTACTAAAGGGACCTTACCTAAGCAATGGAATTGCACAACTGTCACTCTTGTTCCTAAAATCCCTAATGCTTCCCATGTTAAGGATTTTAGACCTATAGCTTGTTGCACTGTGGTTTATAAGCTCATTTCTAAGGTCATAACTGCTAGACTGGCTGCTATCATTGGTGAGGTCCTTGATGATGCTCAAGCAGGTTTCATTTCAGGCAAGCACATTGGTGACAATGTCCTTCTTGAAGAAAGCCTATGATTCAGTTGAGTGGGGATTCTTGATTACTGTTATGCAGGAGCTTGGTGTTCCTCACAGATTTATTAATTGGATCTAGACTTGTCCTACTTCTGTCTCTTATTCTATTCTTATCAATGGTTTTCCTGCCCCTCCTTTTGAAGCTAAGAATGGTTTAAGACAAGGTGACCCTATGTCTCCCTTTCTTTTTGCTATTGGTATGGAATACCTTTCCAGATGCCTTGATGAGCTTAGGTTAACTCCTGATTTTAACTTTCATCCTAGATGTGAAAAGTTAAACCTAACTCACATGATGTTTGCTGATGATCAATTGATGTTTTCTAGAGCTGATAGTGTTTCTGTTAAGCTTCTCTTCCAAGCTTTCTTGAAATTTTCTGGTGCTTCAAGGCTTTCTGCTAATCTTGATAAAACTGAAGTTTACTTTGGGGGAGTTTCTGTTGAAGTTCAGTCAGATCTGAAAGAGCTTCTTGGTGTTTCTCAAGGTTCTATTCCTTTTAGATATCTTGGGGTCCCTCTCTCTTCTAAGAAGCTTACTATTGCTCAATGTAGGCCTTTAGTGGAGAAGGTGACTGCTAGAATCCAAGGGTGGATGGCTAAACACTTGTCTTATGCTGGGAGGCTCCAGATGGTGAAGAGTGTGTTGTTTGGTATTTAGACATATTGGGTTCAAATCTTTATCTTGCCAAAGAAAATTCTGAAAGAGATCGAGGCTAGATTTAGATGCTTTCTTTGGACTGGATCCTCTGCCCCTGCTAAGAAATCTTTGGTTGCTTGGAATTATGCCTGTCTTCCTAAAGTCTGTGGTGGCTGGAATTTGCTTTCTCTTCCTGAGTGGAATAAAGCAGATGTCACTAAGTTACTTTGGGATATTGCTCACAAGGCTGATAATCTTTTGGTTAAGTGGGTCCATATCTATTATTTCAAGCATAAAGATTGTTGGACCACTCCTACCTCTGCTAAATGCTCTTGGTTTTTGAAGAAGATTTTGAGTTGTAGAGATATTGTGAATGATCAAGGAGGATGGGATGGTTTCATACAAGGCAATAAGATGAAAATCAAGAAGCTTTATGCTGCTATTAGGCCTCAAGTTCCTAAGGTTCCTAAGGTGTTGAGTATCTTACATGTTTCCAAGCCTATTGTAGACACCCATTTGTGTCTCCCCAAAACCAAACCCAGTGATGAGTGCCTTTCACGTCGAATCATAATCGAATGAAACGAAAGTGTGGAAAGGTCTAGTGTTGCGGAAAGTTTTATTTCTTTTCTTTTCTCTTCTCTCTGTTTTTGAAAACTTTATTTTTAAGAAAACAGCCAATCCAGTTTGGTTGGTCCATGATATGGGTCCAATAGTGGTGTAGTTGGATGGGGTTTGCAAAGACCTTTCCAACGATATATTATAAGCCCAATTCCGATGAATATTGAGGAATTTATGGCCAATTTACTGAACTGGGCCCGGTTTGAGTTTTAAGTACGGCCCAATGATCTAGGGGAGGGCCTAATATGATTTATCATTCCTAATGTAATTGGGAATGGTTTTGGTCTTCTAGAACATTCTAGAAGGTCTTATCATTCTTAATTCAATTAGGATTCTTCAGAGTTTTAATTAGATCAAATAGCATTTTCGACTGAAATTATATTATTTTATCTTCCAGTACGGTAAGTTTATCAGTTTTTCGAAAACGCGTTGAAATCCAAATTGGCGTCCAACCCCAGGCCTTGGCGCCTGGAACCAGGATTGGCGCCAGACGCCAGCATTGGCGCCTGGCGCTAGCCACTGGTCCTGGCGCCAATGAGCCAGGGCTGGCGCCAAGGTGTTTTTGTGGTCTCCAGACTCTGTTTTGATAAATTATCTTTTTTGGATGATTTTCTCTATAAATATCGTATCAAAACTCCGGTTTCAGGGAGCAATATTCACGGATTGTCAATTATCGTTCATCAATTTTCAATAACATTCATGCATTATTTCTTCTTTGCTTTTTAATACAAAATTCCGCATTCGCAAGATCTAGAAACACCTAGCCATATTCGAAGTTGCCTTCGCCCTAGACGTGAAAAGTTTTAATTTCTGAGGGTTTGGTCCCAAATCTCTATTTCAATTATTTAGTTTAATTGTTTGATTATTAATTTCCTTGAAGTGACTAACGTGTGTATTTTGTTATTAGAAAGAGGTACGAGGCATCAAAGTAAGTACTTTAATTGATTAATTGATTTATGATGTAGAAATCATGTTTACATTGTTGTTATGATATTCCTAGTATCATGTCTAGGGTAACTTTAATATTAAATATGATTGCTATGATGCCTTTTATTCTCTTCCTAATATTTATGATTGTTAGTATCATGTTAGGGCTAAAGATTTGATTTTTATTGCTTAGTGACATGCTAGGATTTGTTATTAATCTTGTTAGTATCATGCCTAGGATCTTGCTATGCTTTAACATGATTATGATTATTATGATTATGATTAATATTATTATTATTAATGATATTGATTATTTATTATGTTGCTTGATATTTATTTATAGCTTGATCACCTTTATTGCATGTTAAAGGGAATTGGTATTTGCAATCACGCTTAATAAGATAATTAATAATCTTGTTAGGTTAATTATTATTATAATTCAAGTGATCGCCAATAATAGTTTGTTTGTGCATTAAATTCAACCAACATAGATTAAACAGGTTTAGGGTTAACCTATTGATTGTATGTTAATCAGAAAGCGCACATGAATACGAGTAGAATAAAGTAGAGGCCTATTATTAGGGCATGTCCAATCTCTTTTAGGTTGGATATGTACCTTCATCCCCAAACCCTATTTTGGTTCATGACCTTATGGAGTTGACGATCTCTTGGATCGTTAAGGGGTGTAACCTTCACCTCGTGATGGTTTACAAGTTCCTTAAAAACTTGTTGGCGACTCTTTTGCTCTATCTTCTTCCCTTTTGGACGCCACCGTACTTTAGTGTATGATCACAGTGGGGTTCAAGCTAGTGGGATTTTTAAAGGCTTGAAACTATTCCCCACAGTTTTTGGCGACTCCACTGGGGAGGATTTCTATTTTAATTCCTGAATTTGTTTCGGCAATGATTTAGAATGAGTGGATGAGACTCGAAAAGTTATAAGTATTTCATGTGCGTAATTTTGATTAACATTATTGTCATATGCATAAAAAGGTTCTCATTGGAAAGACCATCCGTAATGAGTCAAAAACATAGGATTTTACACGTAGGAAATTTGAGAAATGTCTTTCACAACTAGGACTGAAATAACACCACGCGAAACTGGATGATTTTATTGAGCACAGAAAGCTGCTGAGGCATGTGGGAAGTAGCGTCAGGGGCCAGATCTTGGCGCCACACTTTTAGCCGTAGCGCCAGACGCCAATATTGGCGCCAGGCGCTACAGTTAAAAGTTGGCGCCAGTCTCTGTTTGCTGGCGCCAATTTCCCCCAATACCGAGCCAGAAATTTGCGTTCTAATTTCGACCGGTTTTTCATATTGTTTGCTCGATCCTGCTTCCTGATTGAATTTTTTCTCACTTTTCTAAAACCCATATGTGTTCTACATATGGACATAACCTTCTGGGAATTCATGCTCTATCTACCCGATTGAACGCTCCTGGCAACAAAGGGTACATCTGATAGGTTGAATTCACCAAACCATGGAAGTGAGTTTTTTCTAAAAACTTGCGGTGTCCTATCCACACGCGTTAACCCTTCACGGTTAGGCTTCTACGCGGTGCATCTGGACAATTAACCATGGACCCTATTTGACTAAACCATATCCCGAACTTTAGAGAACTAGAGCCATGGTTAGGTTGCAAACTCATTGCATCGTATTGTGCCTACTTGACTAATTGTGCATTATTTGTTGTGCATACTCTATGTGATTTTTCCTAACCGTTTGTTTGACTTGTGTTAAGACTAAATAAACTGATTAATGACAAAAGGAATTTGTTTAATTAATTAATTAATTAATATGAGCTAATAAATAAACATAAAATCGAGTCAAAGCTCCTTTAAGTCAACCCGGATTTTTATTCCCGTATACTGCACAAACGTCAACTTGTTTTGGTCATAGATGGAGTTCTAGAAATAACTACGAGTCGTACAACCTATGGATCTGCAGCCCCGAGTTTTATCTTTAATTTGGCGTTGGTTTCATCCCAATCAGAGTCGCAGATCAAAAGTTATGACTAAAATACCACAGTCTGTCCAGTTTAATGCATATACGTGAAGTCTTAACTTAGTCTTTGCTTGAGTCTAGTCACATAGTCTAGCCACATGGTCATGACACGAGCCTTAACATGTCATCTACACTCACTAATCTTAGCACACACTTTGAGTACACGTCACCATGACCATGTCGTAGGTCCATGCATGAGTCGATCTTTCTGTCATTTGAGTTGGGGGGTACATTCTATTCCTAATTCTTCATATCCCTCCATCTAAATCTTCTTTCACATTTTATTTTAATTTTCCTTCATTCCTCCATCCATTGCATGTTGAATAAAGTTTGATTTAAATAATTAATGATAAGTATCCCCAAATTCCTTTCCCACAGTACTTGGTCGAGGAGAGAAGGGCGATTAATCAAGGACAACCTCTTTATTCAAGTCTCGCTTTTTGATAAATCGATTCGTCAGAAGAGGAAGGCTAAGAAGATAATGGAAACTCAAGAAGAAGTCAATGAGCTTAGGAACCAATTGGTTACCATGACTGAAACACTGAAGCTACTCACCCTCAAGGTTGATGATCCCGTGAAGCAACAACAGATGGATCTCATGCAAGAGAGTCTAAGCAAGCTATCTAGTGACTATAAATTTCAGGGCATGAGTTCGCAAGGGGTCTCGCTGGACAAAGAACTTCTTCCGCATAAGTTCAACGCCACTGACATCCCTAAATTCAAGGCAACAGACAACCCTTACTTCCATCTAAGAGCTCTTGAAACTATAATGACCATTAAGGGTATCGATAAGAAGGTGTTCCCCTCTCTGTTCCCACTATCTCTTGAAACCGTTTGCCAACAATGGTTCTTCTCCCTTGACAAGGAGAAAACCTCTACCTGGGAATCGATAGCAAACGCTTTCGTTGATAGGTACAAGTGCAATATTCAAGTTGAAACCGATCATAAACAACTTGAGATGCTAAGACAAAAAGAGAATGAAGGCTTTACTTCTTTCTTTAATAAATGGAGAGAAACTTCCGCCAAGATGATTGAGGTCCCCACCGAAAAAGAATCCGTGAGGATGTTTATCAAGAATCTTCAAGAAAAGTATTCAAAGCACTTAAAATATCAACACAACTTGAATACTTTCAAGGCCGTCTATGACATAGGTATCGAGATCGAAGATGACCTCGCAAAGCAAAAAGCTACTAACAATAGCAACCACGGTGGCTGGAAAGGAAAGAAGAGCGACAATCCTTCTTCTTCCGAAAGCGCCCACTCTAGTAATAATGTTAGTACCTTTGACCATAATGATGTCTTAGCCGTGGACAATCAAGGATCTAAAAGGAAACCCAGGCGAGAGTTCACATCCATTGGAATGACCTACGATGCTGCTTTCAATCATCTCTATGATCGAGGATTAATCAAACCTATTAGCCCTACCGAGGATCCAACACCAGAAAATCGATCTTTGAGATGGAATCCAAATTCCTATTGCAAGTACCATCGAGGAAACGGTCATACCACCGATCAATGCTACAGGTTTCAAAATCTCATTCAAGATCTCATAGAAGCAAATAAGATCCCATTGCCTCTAGCTAGCGAGAAGACTGGATGATGTCGGAGCAAACAACACAAGACAAGAGGCGAGCTTCAATGACAAGATTTCATGACCTCTTTTGTCTATTTCTTTTTCTTTTTTTTCCTTTCCCCAATAAGTCTAGCATAGGCACCTTTTCTTTTCCTTTAGATTATTTTGTAGTTTTTCTTTTCTTTTCCCTTTTTAATAAAATGAGCATTTATTTCCTTGCATATGATCATTTCATTAAAAAAAAAAAAAAAAAAAAAAAAACCATGTCGAATTAAGCACAAGGTATACCAATGATTTGAGGCACCCCTTGTAGCCACATCATATCTCCTTTCGCCCTTCAATTATACAATCCTTTCTTCGTAAACCACTTTGAGCTTCATCTAACGATAGACCTTTCTTTTTTCAACCTACATCTACCTAACCTTGGGATGGGATGGTGTGTAACTTATGCAATTTTAAGAAGGCTTGAGTAATTCGAAAGATAGCAAAAATAGCAATAATAAAAAACAAAAAAAGTGTACAAAAGGGTAAGTGTTCCAATGTCTTTGATATGAAAATATCTTTGATATGAACACGTCTCAGATTGCGTCTCTTATCGAGTGCTTGGTACCGTGCCTGAGAAACATGAATGCCAAGTGAGTGATAGACCGCATGATCGGGATTGCCCACACTTATAAAAATAAAATAAATGCTAAAGCAAAAAGAGCTAAAAAAAAGAGTAGAAAACCTCAAGCATAAAAATACAAATATTCAAAAGCAAGGTTGCACACCTTGGGGGCTTATCTAGGGTCTTGAGCCTTTATCCCCTTCTTCTTTAAACCTTTAGCCTAACCACGTTACAACCCTTAAAAAGACCTTTTTGAGGTATACACACTTGTGCGAGGTTTGGCTAGAGCTACGTTCGGCCTGATTCCTAACGGATACGTAGGCAACCTCACATCGAGGTGCGACCGTAATAAACATGCATTCATATTCACATTCACACACTTACACCATGATCATATCAAGGAATTCCCTATGCTCATCCATTTTCATTTAGAGCTAGACTTGGGGGCTTGATCCCTATATTATTAGCTTACCTAGCCTAAGAGTCACCACCATTTGACTCTTTTCAATATATTTTTCCACACACTTAGCTCTTGCGGCCTAGCCTTAGTGTCACTATCACACACTGCACAGATACATGACCAAATATATTTCCCTTAGGAACCCTTTGTCATGAAATCTTAACATAACGATGAAGCATGCCTTGTCACATCACTCATCACTCATAATTGTCATTACATAGAAGTATGAACTGCTTAGCCTCCGTGCCTAAGTTACCCAAATGCTTTCATCATTGAGTCAACCATTGAGATAACCTAGGATAAATTAATCCTTGAACCTTGAGAGATAGTATCAAACAACATTTGACTAAGCTCATTCAACATGCATCTTCAAACTTTTGATTTTCTTTTTCACGTCTTTCTTTTTCGGGAGAAAGTCGGTACCCTCCACAAAATTAACGGAAATTTTTTGCTTTTCTGCGTTTTCGAGTCGCACGATCACATTACAATGCACACACAAGTCATGTCGTGTCATATCACTTTGATTTGAGTCTAATACATGTGTCAAACACTTTTAGTCAGTCAATCAGCGAGTCAAGTTTATACCTTGAGTTGTGTCAAGTCGATGAGTCAAGCTACAATAAACCTTAGGTCAACCCTAAGATAATTAAAGATTGGCAAAGTTCTATAGTCAAAAATAAATACAGATGCAGCAGAAGAGGGAAGACCCTCCTCCAGCGCCTGGCACCAGAGATATTTCAGCAACGACAGAGCTCGAAGCCTCTCAGAAAGGTGATTTCGACCTCATACATCAATTTCGGGTTCCTTGGTACGCCAGTTAGCCCCTATAAGCAATTTGACATGATTAAGTAGTCGGTTTGATTACAATTGCAATAAGTGATCGATCTGACGAAAAATCGTCTCACTTAGCTTAAGCGCCTAAAACACTGGCTCATTACAATCGGTTCAAAAGCAAGCACTTAAACGACAATATTTCCAAATATGGATTGTCGCGCATTCTTATTAAACGACAAAGTTTTCCAAAAACTGGATTGTCATCCCCAACTGACAATATTTCCAAAAATGGATTGTCGTGCATCTTCTTCAATGACAATTTTTCCAAGATTGGATTGTCATCTCTGGCAAAGTTTCCAAGCGTGGATTGTCGTGCTCCTTCTTTGTTTGGCAAGTTTTTCCAAGTTCGAATTGTCATCGCTGGCAAGTTTTCCGAGATTGGATTGTCATACACCCAGTTCCCTATAGCAAAATTTCCCAAAGGATTGTTGTAGGTTTCTATTCATCATAAATATCGGCAAAAGTTCCTCAACGTGGATTGTCATTCATTTCAGTAAGTGACAAATTTTCCCGAAGTGGATTGTCGGTCGACTCTTTTTTGCAAATGTTCCAAGACGTGGATTGTCAATAGTGGCAATATTTTCCCAAAAGGATTGTCGCATAGCGTTGGCAAATTTCCAAGGTGGATTGCTTTCAAGAGTTATATTCCAAGATGTGGATTGTCGATCGTAGCAAAGTTCTTATGAAAGATTGTTACGAAGCATTGGCAACTTTTCCAAAAATTGGATTTTGGCAAATTTTCTGAGATACGGATTGTCGCTTCATCGTGGCAACATTTCCAAGGATGGATTGTTACGTGGCATTGACGACTTTCCCTAAATCGGATTGTCATACATCATACAAGAGTTGTGTTGGCAACTATTCCCAAAGAAAAGAGGATTGTCATCACAGCAAAAGCACCGACATACTGGTTCACAAGCAGCAAAGCGTCGACGTACTGGCATAACAAATATTAAAAAGCAGTGATCTTTTCGAAGACTATCACAGCGGGAAAAAGAAGCTCTTTGTTCAGAGACGAGTGAACATCGAAACAGCAAGATGACGTTCTCTAGCTTGTAGAAAGTCATCAAACAAAATACAGCAACAAATAGGTTACTTTCAGAGACGTGTGTTCGACGGTGCAAGATACGCGTTTCATAACTCTTTTATCTGTTTGACTAATTCTAGTTTTGCAGGTATCGGCGTTATAAGATTGATTTAGGATCGCAGAACGTTCTGAATCATTCTCCGTCCCTATCGTTACTTTGGCTTTCGTTTTCGAAACTTGCGTTTCTCCAAACTCAGTCAAAGTGGGGGCTTCTGTAGACACCCATTTGTGTCTCCCCAAAACCAAACCCAGTGATGAGTGCCTTTCACGTCGAATCATAATCGAATGAAACGAAAGTGTGGAAAGGTCTAGTGTTGCGGAAAGTTTTATTTCTTTTCTTTTCTCTTCTCTCTGTTTTTGAAAACTTTATTTTTAAGAAAACAGCTAATCCAGTTTGGTTGGTCCATGATATGGGTCCAATAGTGGTGTAGTTGGATGGGGTTTGCAAAGACCTTTCCAACGATATATTATAAGCCCAATTCCGATGAATATTGAGGAATTTATGGCCAATTTACTGAACTGGGCCCGGTTTGAGTTTTAAGTACGGCCCAATGATCTAGGGAAGGGCCTAATATGATTTATCATTCCTAATGTAATTGGGAATGGTTTTGGTCTTCTAGAACATTCTAGAAGGTCTTATCATTCTTAATTCAATTAGGATTCTTCAGAGTTTTAATTAGATCAAATAGCATTTTCGACTGAAATTATATTATTTTATCTTCCAGTACGGTAAGTTTATCAGTTTTTAGAAAACGCGTTGAAATCCAAATTGGCGTCCAACCCCAGGCCTTGGCGCCTGGAATCAGGATTGGCGCCAGACGCCAGCATTGGCGCCTGGCGCTAGCCACTGGTCCTGGCGCCAATGAGCCAGGGTTGGCGCCAAGGTGTTTTTGTGGTCTTCAGACTCTGTTTTGATAAATTATCTTTTTTGGATGATTTTCTCTATAAATATCGTATCAAAACTCCGGTTTCAGGGAGCAATATTCACGGATTGTCAATTATTGTTCATCAATTTTCAATAACATTCATGCATTCTTTCTTCTTTGCTTTTTAATACAAAATTCCGCATTCGCAAGATCTAGAAACACCTAGCCATATTCGAAGTTGCCTTCGCCCTAGACGTGAAAGGTTTTAATTTCTGAGGGTTTGGTCCCAAATCTCTATTTCAATTATTTAGTTTAATTGTTTGATTATTAATTTCCTTGAAGTTACTAACGTGTGTATTTTGTTATTAGAAAGAGGTACGAGGCATCAAAGTAAGTACTTTAATTGATTAATTGGTTTATGATGTAGAAATCATGTTTACATTGTTGTTATGATATTCCTAGTATCATGTCTAGGGTAACTTTAATATTAAATATGATTGCTCTGATGCCTTTTATTCTCTTCCTAATATTTATGATTGTTAGTATCATGTTAGGGCTAAAGATTTGATTTTTATTGCTTAGTGACATGCTAGGATTTGTTATTAATCTTGTTAGTATCATGCCTAGGATCTTGCTATGCTTTAACATGATTATGATTATTATGATTATGATTAATATTATTATTATTAATGATATTGATTATTTATTATGTTGCTTGATATTTATTTATTGCTTGATCACCTTTATTGCATGTTAAAGGGAATTGGTATTTGCAATCACACTTAATAAGATAATTAATAATCTTGTTAGGTTAATTATTATTATAATTCAAGTGATCGCCAATAATAGTTTGTTTGTGCATTAAATTCAACCAACATAGATTAAATAGGTTTAGGGTTAACCTATTGATTGTATGTTAATCAGAAAGCGCACATGAATACGAGTAGAATAAAGTAGAGGCCTATTTTTAGGGCATGTTCAATCTCTTTTAGGTTGGATTTGTACCTTCATCCCCAAACCCTATTTTGGTTCATGACCTTATGGAGTTGACGATCTCTTGGATCGTTAAGGGGTGTAACCTTCACCTCGTGATGGTTTACAAGTTCCTTAAAAACTTGTTGGCGACTCTTTTGCTCTATCTTCTTCCCTTTTGGACGCCACCGTACTTTAGTGTATGATCACAGTGGGGTTCAAGCTAGTGGGATTTTTAAAGGCTTGAAACTATTCCCCACACCTGTTCAGCAGTTTGGTGATGAGATTGAATGGTTGAAGAAAATCTGCAGAAGTTCCAGATTGAAAAACAAAGTGATCCAAGTTGCCTTCACTGAAACAGTCTATGGTATTTGGATAGAGAGGAATGCAGTTTTGTTTACTGGTTGTTGCAAGCCTGTTGATATCCTAGTTAGGGATATTCTCTTTCATTCAGCTTGTAGAATCCCAGCGGGAAGCAAATACTTGATTGCTTAGTTGGTTTATCAGGGAGGTGCTTCTGCTGTTCTGTTTTGCTGTTGCTGTTGCTGCTTTCTGAATTATGAATGCTGAATGCTCTGATTTCTGAATTCTGATTTCTGAATTATGATTGATGTTGTTGATTCTTGTTGCTGTTGCTAAATTCTATTACTGTTGTTGTTTCCTGTTGCTGCTGCTGTGTTATGTAGGTGCTTCTGTTTTTTGTTGCTGTTGCTGAATTCTACTGCTGTTGGCTCTGTTGCTGTTGCTGAATTCTATTACTGTTGCTGATTTCTATTGCTGCTACTATTTTCTGCTGCTGTTGCTGAATTCTGCTGCTGTTGCTGACTTCTGTTGCTGTTGCTGACTTCTGTCCTGCTGTTGCTGATTTTTAATGCTGAGCTGTTACTGTTTCATGTTAGCAAGTCAGCTGTTGCTTGGTTTTGTTGCTGTTTCTGCAGTTGGTGTTTTGGCAGGCTGGTGCTCTTTCTGTAGTTGCTGGTTCAGGCTTGCTGTAGTCTGGTTTGGGTGGCTGCTGCTGCTGTTTCTGTTTTGCTTTTTGCTATTTATCTTTGGCAGCATTTAGCTCATTATTTTGTTTTTATGATGCTTAGCTTGTTTGTATTCTCTAAGTTGTTGTATTACCTTCTTTTGTCTAGTCTTGATGCTTTTGCAGCTGAGTCTAGGTGGAGGTTTGCCTTTATACAGTTTGTAGGGGTGGTGTTTCTTGTTTGCATGTCTGTCCTGCTCTTTGCTTGTTTTTGTGTTCCTGGGCCTTGTTTCTGGAACCCTTCCTAGAAGGTGGCTGGAAGCTTGAGCTCAGGTTGTTCTTGTCTCTTTCTCCTGAACCCTTCCTAGAAGGTGGCAGGAGATTGAGCTTGAACAGTTTGGTGGTTGGTTGGCCTGTTTTTCAGGTCTTGTGGGGTTTGGTGTTTGTTATAAATTAGCTCTTGTAAGTTGTAACTTTTCCTTTTGGTAATAAAATTTCTCTTATTTTCCAAAAAAAAAAGAAAGAAGTAAAGCCTTCATTCTCTTTTTGTCTTAGCATCTCAAGTTGTCTATAATCGGTTTTGACTTGAATATTACATTTATATCTATCAATGAAAGCGTTTACAATAGCAATCAATAAGTTTACCCTAAACCTGTTTATCTATGTTAGTTGAATATTAATGCACGAATAAAACTATTATTGGTGACCACTTGAATTATAATCAAATTAACCCTAAACAAGATTATTAATTATCTTATTAAGCGTGATTACAAGTACCAATTCCCCTTAAACATGCATAAAAGGTGTCATCAAGCAATAACAATAATAATCATCAAGCAACATAATAATCATAATCATCATAATCATGTAAAAGCATAATAATAGCAAGATCCTAGGCATGATACTAACAAGATTAATAACAAACCCTAGCATGTCACTAAGCATCAAAGTTCAAATATATAGCTCTAACATGATACTAACATGAATATTTGGAAAGACAATAGGAAGCATCACAGGAATCATAATAAGCGTATTTGATATTATATCTTTACCCTAAACATGATACTAGGAACATATTGTTGTCATTCAAAACATCAAATTAAGAAAAGCATAATAACATGATACTAGGAATCAAAATAACAACCTAGACATGATTTCTATATCATAATATCAATAAAACAATTAAAGCACTTACTTGGATGCCTCGTATCTATTTCTAATAAAAAAAATACACACATTAGTAACTTTAAGGAAAATATAAAACAAACAATTAAATTAAATTATTGAAATAGAGATTTGGGACCAAACCCTCAGAAATATCAAAGCTTTCACGTCTAGGGCGAAGGCAACTTCTAATTATGCTAGGTGTGTCTAGATCTTGTGAATGCGGAATTTTGTATTTGAAAAGGCTAATTTAGAAGAGAGAGAGAGGGAGAGGGAGAGAGAGAGAGAGAGAGAGACTATCAAGAATTTCTTGACGAGAGTTTATCTGAATTAGATGGAGAATTGGTGAGAAGAATTGAGGAGAAGAATTGATGATTTAAAAAAGGAGGTTTAAGGACGCTATTTATAAAGAAAATCAGCCGAATATGATAAAAAAGAATCATAGTTTCAAAAATATTAAAACACGACGCTGTTGCCAAACACGCGCTTGTCGCCAGGTGCCCGACGTGTCGCCACGACGCCAGGTCTGACGCTAGGCGACAGACTGCTGTTGCGGCGCTGCAATCAGTTTTTCCACGCATTTTCTTATTTTGATAAAATTTAATCGTACCAGAGGGTAAAATTGTAATTTCCTTAAAACACTTCTTTTATTCTAATCAAAACTCTTAAAAGTCAATTTAACAATGCTTTAGGAATGATAAATCATAATAGGCCTTCCTCTAGATATAATTAATCCTAATTGCTTTAGGAATGATAAATCATAATAGGTCTTCCTCTAGATATTGGGCCGCATATAAAGATCAAACCGGGCCCAGTTTAGTAATTTAGCCATAACTTCCTCATTATTCATCGGAATTGGGCTTATAATATATCGTTGGAAAGCTCTTTTCGAACCCGACCAAACTACACTATTATTGGACCCTTGATATGGAACAAACTAAAATGGATTGGCTATTATCTTAAAAATAGGTTTTCAAAAACAGAGAGGAAGAAAATAATAATCAAAATAAAGTAAATAAAAATAGAGATTCTCATAAAGTAAATAAAAATAGAGGTAGAGAGTTAGAGATTCTCATTGATTGAAGATGAAAGTCTATAGAAAAGATGATCAATTTCTTCTTCAATATCCAAGTTCATCAATGGTGAAACCCTCACTTTCTCTCTCTAAACTACCCTAATCCTAACTAAACCTAGAGAGAAAAGCTCTCCTAAAAACTAATTAGAGAGTTGAATAAAAAAATGGTAATTCTTTTCCTCCTCCCCTTTTTTTAATTACCCCAAAAATGAGTATTTATACTAAGCTAAGAATACTAAGTAAGTAAAAGAAAAGAAAAGAAAGTAAAACGGAAAAATAAAATAAGAAAACTAATATAAAAATAAAAGAAAGAAATAAGAAAAGGGAAAAGAAAGAAAAGAAATAAAAATAAAAGAAAAAGTAAATATTAAAAACAAAATCAATTCCCACAAAACAACCAGACTCCAATCTTCTTCTTCGACTTTTCTTGGCTGCTTGAACTTCATCACCACTGCACACCGTCATCACCGCACCCTCATCATCACAAATCGAAGATCAACGACCATCACCAAGCTTCAATTGTTTAATCTCATTAAATATCATGTGCGAGGCTCGTGGAGTGGTTCGGTTGAAACATGGGTTGGTGTGGCCGAACTACGGGGTTGGTTCGGTCAAACCATGGGTGTGTTCGACCACACCTCTTCAATTTACAGAACTTTGAAAGTTTCTGACTTGTACTTCGACCGAACTTTTATTGGTTTGCTCGAACTTGATTAATTTGCCATTTGCTCTGATTTTTGGGTGATAATAGCGGAATCGGGGTGAGTAATTGCGGCAGACTGGTGGCAGCAGGTGGTTCTTGTTGTTGGGTGCGTGAATCGGTGGGTGATAGTGGTTGTTGTTGATGTACGCGAAGGGTGGACGGAGGAGGTTAATTGGTGTGAGTTTTGGTGGTTTAAATTGCAGGGAAGAGGGAGTTGCGTGGGCTGGTTGAGCAACGCTGATGCTGGTTTGCGGCTGGTGTGAGGTACGGGTTGATTGGGTTGTGGTGGCAGCAAGGGAGTTAGTTGTAGGTGAAGGAGGCAGCAGTGGTGGTCGTTGGTGGTCAGGTGGTTGCGTGGCAGCAGGGGAGTTGGTTGTAGGTGGAGGTTGCTGTTGTTACGGGGGTGATTGAGGGAGGCAGCAGCTATGAGGGGGAGGATAATAGGAGGTGGCTGCGGTGGTGTTGGTTGATGCGTAAGTGAAGGAAGGTGCGGTTGTGGTGGCTGTTGAGGCTGGTTTGGTTGGTGGCAGCAGGGGAGTTGGTGGCTGGTGAGTGGTGTTTTCGGGGGCTAATGGGTTGGTGTGCAATGGTGGTGGCACTGTGGTGATTTTAGAGGTAGGTTGCTGCCAGGGGAGTTGTTAGGAGGGTGAAATTGGTGGGTGATGGTGGTGGTGGTTGCAGCTTGTGTTGGTGTTTCATTGTGGCTGGAGTTTGACTTTTGACATGAATTCGGAAACCAAACTCACTTGGCTTACCGAACACCTACACAAAAAACCGTGGAAAGGGATTGGGACAAAGAATAAAATAAAAGAAATAAAATAGAAAATAAAAGAAATAACACTAAACTAATAAAAATTAAATAAAACTATACTAGTAAATAAAATCAAATAAATAACAAAATAAATATAAACTAATAAACACTAGGAAAGTAACAAAGAAAAGGAACAAAATAAAATAAATCGAAAGCAAATAAAATACGAAAATAAACTAGAAAACAATTAAATAAAGAAATTAAGCTAAAACATACTAAAACTGAGAAATAAACTAGAAACTTTATTAAAAAGAAAACAAGAGAAAATAAGGGAAAATAAACACGAAAATAGCTCTAAAACTACTCCCTAAGAGTGACATAAATATCACTCATCAAATTCCCCCAAGCTAAACTTTTGCTCGTCCTCGAGCAAAGTTAAGGCAAAAGAGAACAAGATGGAATTATTGAAAGCAAAAGAAAAAAAATAGAAACAAAGAGAAAGAATGTACACTAACTCGTTGTCGTAGGAATCACGGATGCATTTAGCGTATGCATCAAGCCCTTTAAACCCCTATGTCGCCAAAGAGGACGAGTAAGCTCTCGTGAGGGTTTCCTAAGAGGTTTAACCCACAACTCTCGACAAAAACCAAGGCAAGGCAACAAATGGAAAAAGAGAAGAAACATGAAAAGAGAAACAAACACAAGCTCATGTATGGACAAAAGATAGGGACAAGTACTAATGAATGAACCCCTTTCTAAATGGACAAATGTATGCACGTTCCAAGATGTCAATGGTTGATTGAAACATAACAAATGCTAAGCATAGAGAACTACTTAGGACTCAATCCACCCTAGCCCCAACCAATCGGGCCACGTTCTCTCCACTAGTTTCAAATCAACCCTTAAGCTATCTTCTCAAGATTCCACGAAGGAACCGGAAAAAGATAAAGAAATGAAAAACTTTGAGAAGGTAATCCCGACATCTCAACTATGCATTCTCTTTCCATAGGTTTGAAGTCTATCTCCCTCCATCGTTATTTTGACCTAACCCACTAGAGTCTAAGGGTCTTTTTATTGGTAGTAACGTAAGGCTAAGTGTTAAGGCGGGATAAAAATTTGAAATTTGGTGAAATTTTCTAAGTGAAGCAAATAGTGCGGCCGACACTCAAAAACAACTCAAGAAGTCACTCAGTATCAAACAAAAATACCAATAATGCCACTCCCCCAAGCATATTCAACACCAACACACAATATATACAAAATGAAGGAACGATCCCCCCAAGCTTGAACAAAGCATTGTCCCCAATGCTTAAACTAAGGAAGAAAACGAAACCATAAAAAATATTTTTATTATTTTTGTTTCTTTTCCAATTTTTTTTTTCTTTTTTTTTTATAGAGATTTTATTCGTTGTCCTTGCCGTTTTATCTATGGACGGCTTTTTCTTGCAACATCATTTGATTTTCTTGAATTGCATCTTTCTTTTGAAACTCAACTCTAACCAAATCTCAAAGTGCTTCTTGTTTATGATCAATATTCTCAAAACTTAAACCTCACATGCCAATGCTTCACTAACTAAAATGTTGCTAAACATAGGCCATTAGGTTTGTAACGCGGTTTAAAAAAGAGCGGGAAACATAAGGCTCGAATTGGTTCAGCAAATAGGTAAATGCAAAATAGAAAATCAAATTTGTAACAAAACAAAAAGAAAATTAATAAAAATGAGAAAGAGGTTCCCTTTTCCTCCCCTAGAGTGCTTCGGTCACGATCTTGGGAGCTATGAGTCAAAACAAGGATCAAGACATGCATTGCTAAGGATCCATATGTGCCACACAACAAAATGATGAAGGCTAGAACAATGTTACCTCACAAGGGATTAGAACTAGTCAAATACCAACCAAGGGTGTCAAATCCTCTATAGAGAGCAACACCATCTTACCACATACCCGTGAACTAAGGCTTCATGGATTCCTAAAAGTTCTTAACCCGACTACCTTAGCATGTAATATCCTAGAGTCAACCAATGACACTCTCAAATCGTGCACACATTAACCACTTAGGAAGAAAGGCATTCAAGAGTAAACAACTCCAAAAGATATAATGTCCAATCCAAGTTAAAACAAAGACACAACACCTAATTGCCTTGATCAAAACGAAAATCTTTTTGTATTTTTCAAAAGCGTGAAAAACATGGAAATGCATATACTCAAGTGTATGACATAAATAAATCAACATCCCGCCAAACATGATTGAATACCCTCCCCCAAGCTTGAATGAGGCAACATGCTCAAACATAGACCAAATAATCCATGGGAGGGGAAAACAAGGAGAAATTAATCCAACATTACCAACACATGATCTTCAAGTCACAATGAGTAAGAGAGAGGGAAAAGAAGGATATTACCGAATATGGGGAAAATGCAAAATCACACAAAAACCCGAAATAACCTCATAGGATCCACAATCTCTACAAATAAGGCTTGAACTCCATATGGGTAAGTTGAGGCACATTTCCTAGATTCTTGATCATCACTAATGCCAAAGAGTATATCAAGTTGTGTATCTAGCAAGGAACACAAACACGTCCATGAGAGAAAATCTAATCTAAAAAGAAAGGAAAATGAAAGTAATAAAACACGGGTTACTTCCCGCAAAGGCTTGTTTAACGTGCAAGCGAGACCGCTCTAGGAAATAATAAATCAACGCACGCAAGAGCTTGTCAAATGCACTACTACACATTTCATGGGGGTGTAAATAGGCAAATGACGGAATAAGAACGTGCAATAAAATCATTGCACGCAAGTGAAGAGGGAGATGCCAAAAGAAAGAAGAAGAAGGATCGAAATGAAACTCAAGAAAGTAAGAATTAGAAGAAGGAAAAGAATAATGGAAAGAAAAGGAAAAAGGCAAATCCTCATCACAAAATTTTTGGTTGACAAAATTCCTCTCTTCCTCAATAATGATGGAATGAGGGACATGAAAATCATCCATAGAGGGCGGCTCCCCAATAGGGTCTTTGAGATAGGAAGGGAGAGAAATAGGGTAAGGAAGGATGTGGTCGAACCTTAGCGAAAAAGGGGTACGAGAAACGGGAAAAGGGGTAGCTACTCCTTCACCACAAGGTCTCACATCGCCAATGAGGGAATGAAAATCAATCATAGAATCTTCAAATGAAGGGCACTCACGATCTACACCTCCCTCAAGCTCAAAAACTCCAAGGGAATCAACCTTATCCTCCTTTTCACCACAATAAACAACCTTTCCTTCAACTATCTCAAAACATATGGTCCTAAAATCGTGCATGAATGGAGGTAGATTCATCTCAAACTCATCCAAGTTCCAAGAAGAGTTCTCGATGAAATCATCCAATAATCTATAAGTCCTCAAATGACTTTCAAAAAATATGTGGGACATTACCTCAAAAGAGTATATATACTCATAGATTGAAGGGTCACAAACATACACTTGAGACTCATCAAGATGGGAAGAAGGATAAGGATTTTCAAAATCAACACTCTCTTCATTTTCAACTCCTTCACCATCACTCGAATGCTCTCTAATGGGATCCTCACTCATATGGGGAAGAGAAGAAGAAGGAAGGGCATTTTCTTGAGAGTTGGCTAGTTGGAGAATTTGGCTCTCAAGCATCTTCATTCTAGCTTCCGTCTCCCTATTCTCAACTTCCCTCATCTCGTTATACTTCTCCATCATCTCCATTATCTTCATTATCTTCTCTTCCTTCAAATTTTCCATAGAATTACCCTCATAAAAGGACTCATTAGAAGCATAAGGTAAATCATTTGAAGCTATGTAAGAACAAGAAGATGAGGAGGGAGGATCATTCACATTATAAACATGAGCATCATCATATTGGGGAAAGGGGGCATAATCAAGCAAATGAGATTCATCATCAACAATAGGAGATAGAGAGTTGAAATCACTTGTACTAGGTTCTCAAATAGGATCACAAGACAAATCATGGGGATGCATGCCACTAATAAAACTATTATCACATTGAGAATCAAAATTAGCAACATTACATGCCCTATTGCGTACTTCCTTAGCAAACCATACAAAAAAGCTCCAAGCACTATGAACCGATAATGCTTGAAATTCGCCGTTAAACCTACTTTCAACTTCAAATCTCGTTTTTTCATTCATGCCATAATAACAAATCTCACAAGCTTCACAAGGATTATATCCATTATAGTTCAAAAACCCAACAAGTCTATGGAAGTAGACATAAAAAGACTCATCATCATATTGAGGAAAAGAAAAACGTGCCATTTTTCAACAACAAAAACAAAACAAAGAGAACAAAAACAAATCAAAAGAAAAAAATATACAATGGACTAGTCTCAATAAGATAACACAACGGTAATGGAAGCAGTTCCCCGGCAACGGCGCCAATTTGACAAGGGAATAAACGCTTCGTCAACTGTCTATCCCTAGATCAAATACAATTTATACAACCTAAACAAACCTAATACGAGTATAAGGCAAGCATAGGGGTCTGTAGACACCCATTTGTGTCTCCCAAAAACTAAATCCAGTGATGAGTACCTTTCACGTCGAATCATAATCGAATGAAGTGAAAGTGTAGAAAGTTTAGGGTTGGGGATAGTTTTAATTTCTTTTCTTTTCTCTCTGTTTTTGAAAACTTATTTTAAGAAAACAGCCAATCCAGTTTGGTTGGTCCAAGATATGGGTACAATAGTAGTATAGTTTGATAGGGCTTGACAAGAGCTTTCCAACGATATATTATAAGCCCAATTCCGATGAATATTGAGGAAGTTATGGCCAATTTAATGAACTGGGCCCGGTTTGAGCCTTATATGCGGCCCAATGATCTAGAGGAGGGTCTAATATAGATTTATCATTCCTAATGATGCAATTAGGAATAGTTTAAGTCTTCTAGATACTTCTAGAAGGTTCTTTTCATTTATAATTTAATTAGCATTGATAAATTGACTTTTGTTGACTTTTCAGAGTTTTAATTAAAATCAAAGAGCATTTTTGAGGAAAAATACGATTTTATCCTCTTGTACGACAATTTTTATTTGATTTTAAGAAAACGTGTGGTTTTCAGAATCAGCGCCAAACGCCAGCTGTAGCGCCTGGCGCCAATGGCCAGCGTTGGCGCCAATTCAGTTTTATGTGCGTTAGAACTCTGTTTTGATATTTTATCTTTTTGGCTGATTTTCTTTATAAATAACGTCGTAAAAACTCCGTTTTCGATCACCAATTTTAATCTACAATTCAAAAACTCTCATCAAGATTTCCTTGATTACTCTCTCTCTCTCTCTCTCTTTTTCTAAACTAGCTTTTCTCAAATATAAAAATTCTGCATTCGCAAGACTTAGATACACCTAGCCATATTCGAAGTTGCCTTCGCCCTAGATGTGAAAGGTTTTAATTTATGAGGGTTTGGTCCCAAGTCTCTCTTTCAATTATTTAATTTAATTGTTTTGTTTTATTATTTTCCTTGAAGTTACTAACGTGTGTATTTTGTTATTAGAAAGAGGTACGAGGCATCAAAGTAAGTACTTCAATGGTTTTTATTGATGTTATTATGTAGAAATCATGTCTAGGTTGTTATTTTGATTCCTAGTATCATGTCTAGGGTAACTTTATGATTATTATTATGTTGCTTGATATTTATTGCTATTGCTTGATCACACCTTTTATGCATGTTTAAAGGGAATTGGTACTTGTAATCACGCTTAATAAGATAATTAATAATCTTGTATAGGGTTAATTTGATTATAATTCAAGTGATCGTCAATAATAGTATTATTTGTATATTAAATTCAACCAACATAGATAAACAGGTGTAGGGTTAATCCTATTGATTGTATGTTAGTCAAAAAGCGCACATGAATACGATCAGAATAAAGTAGAGGCCTATTATTAGGGCAGGTTCAATCTCTTTTAGGTTGGATTTGTACCTTCATCCCCAAACCCTTATTTGGTTCAAGACCTTATGGAGTTGACGATCTCTTGGATCGTTAATTGGTGTAACCTTCACCCTGTGAACAGTTTACAAGTTCCTAAAAAAAACTTGTTGGCGACTCTTTTGCTCTGTCTTATTCCCTTTTAGAAGCCATCGCCGTACTTTAGTGTATGATCACAGTGGGGTTCAAGCTAGGGGGTTAACGCTTGAAATTATTCCCTACAGTTTTTGGCGACTCCGTTGGGGATGATTTCTATTTTAATTCCTGAATTTGTTTCGGCAATGATTTAGAATGAGTGGATGAGACTCAAAACGTTCTAAGTATTTCATATGCGTAATTTTGATTTAACATTATTGTCATATGCATAAAAAAGATCTCATTGGAAAGACCATTCGTAATGAGTTAAAAACATAGGATTTTACACGTAGGAAATTTGAGAAATATCTTTCACAACTAGGATAGAAATAACACTACGCGAAACTGGAAAATTTTATTGAGCACGGAAAGCTGCTGAGGCATGTAGGAATTAGCGTCAGCGACTTGAGGATTGGCACCATATTTATAACTGTAGCACCAGACACCAGCATTGGCGTCAGGCGCTACAGCTAAAATTTGGCGCCAAGCTCTGTTTGCTGGCGCTAAATTCTTCCAATACCAAGCCAGAAATATGTGTTCTAATTTCGACCAGTTTTTCGTATTGTTTGCTCGATCCTACTTCCTGATTGAGTTTTTCTCACTTTTCTGAAACCCATATGTGTTCTACATATCAACATAACCCTCTGAGAATTCATGCTCCATCTCTCTAATTGAACGCTCTGAGCAACAAAGGGTACATCTGAGAATGTTGAATTCACCAAACTATGGAAGCGAGTTTTTCTAAAACTCGCGGTGTCCCATCCACTCGCGCCAACCCTTCACGGTTAGGCTTCCGCGCGGTGCATCAGGACAATTAACCATGGACCCTTTATTGACTAAACCATATCCCGAACTTTAGAGAGCTAGAGCCATGGTTAGGTTGCAAACTCTTTGCATTATATTGTGCATACTTGATTAATTGTGCATTATTTGTTGTTCATATATATGTTTTCTGGACCGTTTGTTTGACTTGTGTTAAGATTTCATAAATTAATGACTTAATGAACTTTGCCTAATTAATTAATTAATTAGAGTAAATAAAGTCTAATTTTTTAATCATAATTGACCTAGTACGACTTTAGGTATGCCCCTGTTGATTAATAACACCGAAAACAGTCTCGGATTGAAGCTCCGGCATTGGCGCCAAAGTCTGGACTGTAGCGCCACTATGTGGAGTGTGGTGCCTGGCCACAGCTCTGTCGTCTGGCGCTACACTACACAGTGCGACGCCAGTCTTGTCGTTTCGCCGACAGTTAAGATTATTGGTCGAGTCATCACCTAGTGTCTAATTAACCAGTTTACTAATTAATTCGGTTAATTTTCGTTGTCAATAGTACTTTGTTAAGTCATTAGTTGAGTCTAGTCACATAATCTAGCCACATGGTCATGACACGAGTCTTAACGTACCACCTACACTCACTAGTATTAGCACACACTTTGAGTACATGTCACCATGACCATGTCTTAGGTTCATGCATGAGTCGGTCTTTTCCATCATTTGAGTTGGGGGTACATTCTATTCCTAATTCTTCATATCCCTCCATCTGCATCATTTTTCTTCACATTCAATTCCAATCATTCTTCACTTCCTCCATCCATTGCATGTTGAATAAAGTTTGAGTCAAACAATTAACAATGAATATCCCCAAATTCCTTTTCCACAGTACTTGGTCGAGGAGAGAAGGGCAATTAATCAAGGACAACCTCTTTATTCAAGTTTAACTTTTTGATAAATCAATTCGTCAAATGAGGAAGGCTAAAAAGATAATGGCAAGTCAAGAAGAGGTCAATGAACTTAGGAATCAATTGAATGACGTGACTGAGGTGTTAAAGGCTTTAACCCTCAAAATTGATGACCCTGTGAAGCTACAACAAATGAATCTCATGCAAGAAAGTTTGAGAAAGCTATCTAGTGACTTTAAATTTCAGGGCATAAGTTCACAAGGGGTCTCGCTGGACAAGGAACTTCTTCCGCATAAGTTCAACGCCACTGACATCCCAAAATTCAAGGCAACAGATAACCCTTACTTCCATCTAAGAGCTTTTGAAACTATAATGAGCATTAAGGGTACCAATAAGAAGGTTTTCCCCTCTCTGTTCCCACTATCTCTCGAGACCGTTTGCCAGCAATTGTTCTTTTCTCTCGAGAAAGAAAAAACCTCCACCTGGGAGTCCATAGCAAACTCTTTCATAGATAGATATAAGTGCAACATCCAAGACGAAACAGACCATAGACAACTCGAGATGTTAACACAAAAAGAAAACGAAGGGTTCACGTCTTTCTTCAATAGATGGAGGGAAACTTCCGCTAATATGGTCAAGGCTCCTACCGAAAAAGAATATGTGAGGATGTTTATCAAGAATCTCCAACGGAAGTATTCAAAGCACTTAAAGTACCAACACAACTTGAATACCTTCAAAGCTGTGTATAACATAGGCATTGACATTGAAGATGACCTTCTGAAAGATAATAATGCGAGAGGAAAGAAGAACGACAATCCTTCTTCTTCCTCTCCCATTAATGAAGTGCATGCCACGAACGCCCCTAAATCACGAATCCAAAGGTCCAAAAGGGTGTTCACTCCACTTGGTATGAGTTATGAAACAGCTTTCGAGAAGCTACATCACAAAGGACTAGTCATTCCCATAGGGCCTATCAAAGATCCAGTTCCAAAAGCCAGGCCACCCAAGTGGGAGCCCAATAAGCACTGCAAATATCACCAAGGAAAGGGTCACGACACTGAGGAGTGTTGGAAACTCAAAGAAGCTATTCAATATCTGATCGATAACAATGAAACTTCCGAGATTCTAGCCATCGAAGATGACCAAGCGTCCTTCGATCCATCACTTCTTATCACACCTGTAGGAGAGCCCATGATCGAGAAAACTTGTATGACCTCTCTCAATGAGGTGGCCATGATTGGGGAGGATGAAAGTCTTTTCTTAGATAATACCAGGGAAGACTCGTCAAGTCTAAAAGAAGACGTTCGGAAATTGCAAGATGTCGTTGCCATGCTCTTGAATGTGGTAGAAGGACTAGCAAATCGGGTGATGGTCATCGAACAAAATTCTCACCAAGAGTTTAATGAAGAACTCAATGCTCCTAAGCCACGGGCAAAATGGACCATTGAAGAAGACACACCAATAGGAATGACATACAATGAAGCTTTTGACTGTCTTCATGATCAAGGTCATATTCACTCCATTAGTCCCAGTCAAGACCTTCCATCTGAAAAACGTTTTCCCAATTGGGATCCAAATTCCTATTGTCGATACCATAAAGGTCGCAGTCACACTATCGAAAAGTTTCTCGCCCTCAAGGATCGTGTTCAAGACTTCATTAATTCAAATCTCCTTCATGATCCTCCGCGCGACAAGAAGGCCAAGATCAGTAACAATAACAACAGTTGTTGTAAAGGAAAGAAGAACGACCATCCTTCTCCTTCCGAAAACACCTACTCTAGCAACAGTGTTGGTACTTTCGACCTTAATGAGATCTTAGGATTTAGAAAGCAACCGAAAAGGGATTTTACCCCTATTAGAATTAGCTATGATGATGCTTTCGATCGACTCCATGCCAAGGGACTCATTACTCCTATTGGACCTCTTTAAGATCCCCCACTTGAGTAGAGAGTGCCTAGTTGGAATCCAAATGTGCGCTGCAATTACCATCAAGGTAGGGGTCATGCTACTAAGAGCTGTTGGAAGCTAAAGGAGGCTATCCAACATTTGATTGATAATAACAAGCTTCCCATACCTCCAGTTAACAAGAAGAGCGAGTGATGATAAAGCAAACAATACAAGACAAGAGGCGAGCTTCAACGACGAGATTTCATGACATCTTTTTTCTTTTTCTTCATTTACCCTTTCCCCAATAAGTCTAGCATAGGCACCCTTCATCTTCTTGAATTTATTTCTTAGAGTTTGATTTTTACCCTGCACTTATTAAATAAAATGAGCATTTATTTTCTTGCATATGATCATTGCATTGCATTGCATTGCAACAAAAAAAAAAGTTGAGTTAAGCACAAGGTATACCAATGATTTGAGGCACCTCTTGTAACCACATCATATTATCTTTCACCCTTCAATTATACATCCTTTTTTGGTAAACCACTTTGAGCCTCGTCTAACGATAGACCTTTCTTTTTTCAACCCATATATACCTAACCTTGGGATGGGATGGTGCGTAACTTATGCAATCTAAAAAGCTTGAGTGACTTCAAAAGCTTGAATGAATAGCAAAACATAAGTAATAAAAAAATGATAAAAGTGTACAAAAGGGCAAGTGTTCCAATGTCTTTGATATAAAAATGTCTTCGATATGAACACGTCTCAGATTGCGTCTCTTATCGAGTGCTCGGTACCGTGCCTGAGAAACTTGAATGCCAAGTGAGTGATAGACCGCATGATCGGGATTACCCACACTTAAAAAATGAAATAAATGCTAAATTAAAAGAAAGAGCTAAAAAAGAGTAGAAAACCTCAAGCATGAAAATACAAACAGCCAAAAACAAAGTTGCACACCTTGGGGGCTTATCTAGGGTCTTGAGCCTTTATCCCCTTCTTCTTCAAACCTTTAGCCTACCCACGTTACAACCCTTCAAAAGACCTCTTTGAGGTATACACACACTTGTGCGAGGTTCGACTAGAGTTATGTTCGGCCTAATTCCTAACGGATACGTAGGCAAACTCACATCGAGGTGCGGCCGTAATAAAAATGCATTCATATTCAAATTCACACACTTACACCATGATCATATCAAGGGATCTCCTATGCTCATCCCTATCCATGTAGAGCTAGACTTGGGGGCTTGATCCCTACATCATTAGCTTACCTAGCCTAAGAGTCACCACCATTTTACTCTTTTAACAAATAATATCTTTCCCTACACTTAGCCCTTGCGGCCTAACTTTAGTGTCACTTTCACACACTACACAGATACATGGCCAAATATACTTCCCTTAGGAACCCTTTGTCATGAAATCTTAACACAATGTTGAAGCATGCCTTGTCATGTTAAAATCGCTCATCACTCATCATTGCATCACAAAGTACGAAGATCTTAGCCTCCGTGACTAAGTTACCCAAATACTTTCATCATGGAATCAACAATTGAGATAGTGTCAAACAAAATTTGACTAAGCTCATTCAACATGCACCTTCGAAAACTTTGCTTCTTTCTTTTTTCGCATCTTTCTTTTTTGGGAGAAAGTCGGTACCCTCCACAAAAATGATGGAAAATGGTTATTTTAATACGATCATAACACTATGCACACACGGGTCTTGAGTCACACGTGTTATTTCACTTCAAGTCGAGTCAACCTCGAATCAATCACAGCGAGTCAAGTTTATACCTTGAGTTGTGTCAAGTCAATGAGTCAAGCAATGCTAAACCTTAGGTCAACCCTAAGATGATTAAAGAGATCAGCAAAGTTCTATAGTCAAAAATAAATACAGGTGCAGCAGAATAGGGAAGACCCTACTCCAACGCCAGACGACAACGTCTAGCGTATGGAAATAGATTTCAGCGCTTGACGCTAGATCTCAGCGTCTGGCTGAAGAGTCAATTCTTGGCGCCAGAGATATTTCAGCAGCGACAGAGCTCGAAGCCTCTCAGAAAAGTGATTTCAACCTCATACAGCAATTTCGGGTTCCTTGGTGCGCCAGTTAGCCCCTATGAGCAATTTGACATGATTAAGTAGGAAGTTTGATTACAATCACAATAAGTTACCGACCGGATGAAAGATCGTCTCACTTAGCTTAAAGCGCCTAAGAATTTGCTCATCACGGAGACACTGACATACTGGTTTTAGCGGAAGCAAAGTTCAAGCGAGTTTTAGAGATCGGCAAGCGTTGGTTTTCGGAAATTTTTCTTCGGAATATTATTCTCAAGCTCTATTGTTCAAAGACGCGTGGAAATTTCTTTCAAGCTATTTTTCTCCAGAGACACGTGGGCATATTAATCAAGCTCTTTTGTTCAGAGACGCGTGGACATATCATTCAAAGCTCGTTTGTTCAGAGACGCGTGAACATTTCTTTCAAGCTCTTCTGCTCGGAGACGCGTGGGCATCCTATTTTCAAGCTCTATTGTTCAGAGACGTGTGAACATTTCCATCATGCTCTTCATTCAGAGACGCGTGGACACATCATTCAGAAGTTCATACCCAAAAAAAATAAAGAAGCTCTTTGTTCAGAGGCGCGTGGACATATCCAAAAAAAGAAGCTCTTTGTTCAAAGACAAGTGAACATCGAAACAGCAAGATGGTGTTCCCTAGAATGTGGAGAGTTGTCATAAACAATTGAAGGTAATTTCAAACGAAGTTGTCTTCGATCTTGTTCTCTTAGACGTGGAAGATGGTTATAAAGCGGAAGAGGATTGTTTCAAGCGAAGCAATCTTCGATAGCGTTCCCTTGGACGTGGAATATTATCAAAGCGGAAGAGGATCGTTTCAAGCGAAATAATCTTCTATATTGGAGGCAGTTACAAGCGTAGCGGTTTTCAAGCGGGATGACATTCTCTTGGCAGGAGGTCATCAAAACAACAACAATGCAGCAGCAAATCGATTACTTTCAGAGACGTGTACTCGACGATGCAAGATACGTGTTTCTTAACTCTTTTATCTATTTAACTAACGCTAGTTTTCAGGTATCGGCGTTACAAGAATGGTTTAGGATCGCAGAACATTCTGAATCATTCTCTGTCCCTATCGATACTTTGACTTTCGTTTTCGAAACTTGCGTTTCTCCAAACTCAGTCAAAGTGGGGGCTTCTGTAGAAACCCATTTGTGTCTCCCCTAAACCAAATCCAGTGATGAGTACCTTTCACGTCGAATCATAATCGAATGAATTGAAAGTGTAGAAAGTTTAGTGTTGCGGCTAGTTTTAATTTCTTTTCTGTTCTCTCTGTTTTTGAAAATTTATTTTAAGATAAAAGCCAATCCAGTTTGGTTGGTCCATGATATGGTTCCAAGACTAGTATAGTTGAATAGGGCTTGACAAGAGCTTTCCAACGATATATTATAAGCCTAATTCCGATAAATATTGAGGAAGTTATGGCCAATTTACTGAACTGGGCCCGGTTTAAGCCTTATATGCGGCCCAATGATCTAGAGGAGGGCCTAATATAGATTTACCATTCCTGATGTAATTATGAATGGTTTAGTCTTCTAGATTCTACTAGAAGGTTCTTTTCATTCCTAATTCAATTAGCATTAATAAATTGACTTTTGTTGGCTTTTCAGAGTTTAAATAAAACCAAAGAGCATTTTTGAGGAAAAATACGATTTTAACCTCCTGTACGGCAATTTTTATCTGATTTTAAGAAAACGCGTGGTTTTCTAAATCAGCGCCAAACGCCAGCTGTAGCGTCTGGCGCTACGCTTGGCGCCTGGCGCCAATGGCCAGCGTTGGCGCCAATTCAGTTTTATCTGCGCCAGAACTCTGTTTTGGTATTTTATCTTTTTGGCTGATTTTCTTTATAAATAACGTCGTAAAAACTTCGTTTTCGATCACCAGTTTTCATCTACAATTCACCAACTCTCATCAAGATTTCCTTGATTACTCTCTCTCTCTCTCTCTCTCTTTTTCTAAACTAGTTTTTCTCAAATATAAAAATTCCGCATTCGCAAGACTTAGATACACCTAGCCATATTCGAAGTTGCCTTCGCTCTAGATGTGAAAGGTTTTAATTTCTGAGGGTTTGGTCCGAAGTCTCTCTTTCAATCAATTAATTTAATTGTTTTGTTTTATTATTTTCCTTGAAGTTACTAACGTGTGTATTTTGTTATTAGAAAGAGGTACGAGGCATCAAAGTAAGTACTTCAATGGTTTTTATTGATGTTATTATGTGGAAATCTTGTCTAGGTTGTTATTTTGATTCCTAGTATCATGTCTAGGGTAACTTTAATATCAAGTATGATTAAAAGTATGATGCCTCCTATGTTCTTCCTAATATTTATGATTGTTAGTATCATGTTAGGGCTAAATATATGATTTTTATATATTTAGTGACATGCTAGGGTTTGTTATTAATCTTGTTAGTATCATGCCTAGGATCTTGCTATTATTATTCTTTAACATGATTTATGATTATTAATTATGATTATTTTTATGATTCATGATTATGGTTATGAGTATTATTATTATTATAATTTTATGATTATAATTGTTTTGATGATTATTATTATGTTGATTGATATTTATTGCTATTGCTTGATCACACCTTTTATGCATGTTTAAAGGGAATTGGTACTTGTAATCACGCTTAATAAGATAATTAATAATCTTGTATAGGGTTAATTTGATTATAATTTAAGTAATCGTCAATAATAGTTTTATTTGTGCATTAAATTCAACCAACATAGATAAACAGGTGTAGGGTTAATCCTATTGATTGTATGTTAGTCAAAAAGCGCACATGAATACGATCAGAATAAAGTAGAGGCCTATTATTAGGGCAGGTTCAATCTCTTTTAGGTTGGATTTGTACATTCATCCCCGAATCCTTATTTGGTTCAAGACCTTATGGAGTTGACGATCTCTTGGATCGTTAAGGGGTGTAACCTTCACCCTGTGAACAGTTTACAAGTTCCTAAAAAAAACTTGTTGGCGACTCTTTTGCTCTGTCTTATTCCCTTTTAGAAGCCATCGCCGTACTTTAGTGTATGATCACAGTGGGGTTCAAGCTAGGGGGTTAACGCTTGAAATTATTCCCTACAGTTTTTGGCGACTCCGTTGGGGATGATTTCTATTTTAATTCCTGAATTTGTTTCGGCAATGATTTAGAATGAGTGGATGAGACTCAAAACGTTCTAAGTATTTCATATGCGTAATTTTGATTTAACATTATTGTCATATGCATAAAAAAGATCTCATTGGAAAGACCATTCGTAATGAGTTAAAAACATAGGATTTTACACGTAGGAAATTTGAGAAATATCTTTCACAACTAGGATAGAAATAACACTACGCGAAACTGGAAAATTTTATTGAGCACGGAAAGCTGCTGAGGCATGTAGGAATTAGCGTCAGCGACTTGAGGATTGGCACCATATTTATAACTGTAGCACCAGACACCAGCATTGGCGTCAGGCGCTACAGCTAAAATTTGGCGCCAAGCTCTGTTTGCTGGCGCTAAATTCTTCCAATACCAAGCCAGAAATATGTGTTCTAATTTCGACCAGTTTTTCGTATTGTTTGCTCGATCCTACTTCCTGATTGAGTTTTTCTCACTTTTCTGAAACCCATGTGTTCTACATATCGACATAACCCTCTGAGAATTCATGCTCCATCTATCTGATTGAACGTTCTGAGCAACAAAGGGTACATCCGAGAATGTTGAATTCACCAAACTATGGAAGCGAGTTTTTCTAAAACTCGCGGTGTCCCATCCACTCGCGCCAACCCTTCACGGTTAGGCTTCCGCGCGGTGCATCAGGACAATTAACCATGGACCCTCTATTGACTAAACCATATCCCGAACTTTAGAGAGCTAGAGCCATGGTTAGGTTGCAAACTCTTTGCATCATATTGTGTCTACTTGATTAATTGTGCATTATTTGTTGTTCATATATATGTTTTCTTAACCGTTTGTTTGACTTGTGTTGAGATTTCATAAATTAATGACTTAAAGAACTTTGCCTAATTAATTAATTAATTAGAGTAAATAAAGTCTAATTTTTTAATCATAATTGACCTAGTTCGACTTTAGGTATGCCCCTGTTGATTAATAACACCGAAAACAGTCTCGGATTGACGCTCCAGCATTGGTGCCAAAGTCTGGACTGTAGCGCCACTCTGTGGAGTGTGGCGCCTGGCCACAGCTCTGTCGTCTGGCGCTACACTACACAGTGCGACGCCAGTCCTGTCGTTTTGCCGACAGTTCAGATTATTGGTCGAGTCATCACCTAGTGTCTAATTAACCAGTTTACTAATTAATTCGGTTAATTTTCGTTGTCAATAGTACTTTGTTAAGTCATTAATTGAGTCTAGTCACATAGTCTAGCCACATGGTCATGACACGAGTCTTAACGTACCGCCTACACTCACTAGTCTTAGCACACACTTTGAGTACATGTCACCATGACCATGTCTTAGGTTCATGCATGAGTCGGTCTTTTCCGTCATTTGAGTTGGGGATACATTCTATTCCTAATTCTTCATATCCCTCCATCTACATCATTTTTCTTCACATTCTAGTCCAATTATTCTTCACTTCCTCCATCCATTGCATGTTGAATAAAGTTTGAGTCAAACAATTAACAATGAATATCCCCAAATTCCTTTTCCACAATACTTGGTCGAGGAGAGAAGGGAGATTAATGAAGGACAACCTCTTTATTCAAGTTTCACTTTTTGATAAACCAATTCGTCAAATGAGGAAGGCTAAAAATATAATGGCAAGTCAAGAAGAGGTCAATGAACTTAGGAATCAATTGAATGATGTGACTGAGGTGTTAAAGGCTTTAACCCTCAAAATTGATGACCCTATGAAGCTACAACAAATGAACCTCACGCAAGAAAGTTTGAGAAAGATATCTAGTGACTTTAAATTTCAGGGCATGAGTTCACAAAGGGTCTCGCTGAACAAGGAACTTCTTCCGCATAAGTTCAACGCCACTGACATCCCAAAATTCAAGGCAACAGATAACCCTTACTTCCATCTAAGAGCTTTTGAAACTATAATGAGCATTAAGGGTATCGATAAGAAGGTTTTCCCCTCTCTGTTCCCACTATCTCTCTAGACCGTTACCGGCAATGGTTCTTTTCTCTGGAGAAAGAAAAAACCTCCACCTGGGAGTCCATAGCAAACGCTTTCATAAATAGATATAAGTGCAACATCCAAGACGAAACAGACCATAGACAACTCGGATGTTAACACAAAAAGAAAACGAAGGGTTCACGTCTTTCTTCAATAGATGGAGGGAAACTTCCGCTAATATGGTCAAGGCTCCTACCGAAAAAGAATCTGTGAGGATGTTTATCAAGAATCTCATAGGGAAGTTTTCAAAGCATTTAAAGTACCAACACAACTTGAATACGTTCAAAGATGTGTATAACATAGGCATTGACATTGAAGATGACCTTCTGAAAGATAATAATGCGAGAGGAAAGAAGAACGACTATCCTTCTTCTTCCTCTCCCATTAATGAAGTGCATGCAACGAACGCCCCTAAATAACGAATCCAAAGGTCCAAAGGGTGTTCACTCCACTTGGTATGAGTCATGAAACAGCTTTCGAGAAGCTACATCACAAAGAACTAGTCATGCCCATAGGGCCTATCAAAGATCCTGTTCCAAAAGCCAAGCCACCCAAGTGGGACCCCAATAAGCACTGCAAATATCACCAAGGAAAGGGTCACGACACTGAGGAGTGTTTGAAACTCAAAGAAGCTATTCAATATCGAATCGATAACAATGAAACTTCCGAGATTCTAGCCATCGAAGATGACCAAGCGTCCTTCGATCCATCACTTCTTATCACACCTGTAGGAGAGCCCATGATCGAGACAGCTTATATGACCTCTCTCAATGAAGTGGCCATGATTGGGGAGGATGAAAGTCTTTTCTTAGATAGGAGCTTCTCTCTAGCCCTTTGAAGAAGGGTCCCGGTGGTTGCCTTCATCGGATTCTTTCTTCAAAGGGTTAGATTGAGAAGCTCGTTTCTTGTTCTTCAATGTCAAAATACAAACCCTAAGGGCTTTTGGATCTCGGGTTTGTTATTCAACCTTCATTCAAGGTTGAAGAAGCAGCGGCTGTTTTGGTTGAATCGACTGCTGGGAGGTGTTTAAAGTCTATTCTGTTTCCCAGCAGTCGGGTTGTGCTTAAAGTATTAATTTTTCTCTTGCTGGGTTGTTTCTGGGTCTTTTGGGTTTGATTTCGACATCAAACCCTCGGTTTTCTGGATTTTCTTTGCTTTGTTCTGATCTAGCTCGCTTGTGGCTTAGTTTTTCTAGCTTATTTCGCCGGTGATTGGTCTAGTTCAGTGGGTTTTCCTTCTTCGATTTTCTGGGTTTTTCGCTTGAGATTGAAGAAGGGTTTGAGTTCATTATTCCAGTGGCTGTTTTGGTTGATCCGGCTGCTGGGTGGAGTTTCAGGTTTATTCTATTTCTCGGCAGCCGGTACTTGCTAAAAGTGTTGATTTTTTCTTCATTCGTTGGGCTGATTCTGGATTTTTGGGCTTCGATTTTCAAATCAAACCCTCGATTTTCTGGGTTTCCGCTCAAGGATAGTGTGGTGTTCTGGTCTTGTTCGCCTGTGACTGGTCTTCTTGTTCTCTGGGTTATTTCACCGGTGATGGGTCTAATTTAGTGGTTTCGGGGTGTATTTCTTTGTGGTTGGCGAGTCTGATTTCTGGGTTCGTTTCTCCGGGGGGTTTTCTGCTGTTTGCGGGATTTCTTCTTGGAGGGTGAGCTTGGGGGTTGGTGGCAGCTCCCCTGATTTGCATTTTGTTGAGATTGAGGTATTTCCCGTTGTTCATTAACTATTAAAGGAAGGCTAAATATTTTTATTTTCCTCCTATTTATTATCTTTGTGTAAAATGGGATTTGCTTCTTTGGTTTTATCTACTGTCTAGATGTATTGTATTACTTTTTCAGCTTAGGCTTCCTAGTGATTAGTGTTGTTGGTTGATGGTTCATGGTAGCGATCATTTGTCCTGTTTTGTATTGTATGCTTGCTGTGATGCTATCCTAGCAGGCTGGTTTCTAGGTTGTTATTTAGCTGCCATTTTATGATTATGTCTATTGATGGTGGATAGTTGTTGGAGGTTAGTTGTCATTGTTAAGTCTGGGTCTTGTTAGCTTGCTTGGTGTGTAGTGGGTTGAGGCCCGTTTTTAGTGCTGTCTCCTAGCATGAGGTGCTAGTTGATGGCCTGGGTTGTATGGTGGGTGGTCTTCCTATTGCTACCTTGTTTCTTGCTTCTATCTGGACTTCTTTTATGCCTCTTCTTTTGTGGTAGTTGTTGGCCTATCTTTTCCTCGACATCTTATACTTTTCTGCTTTGCTTGAGCCCCTGTGTTTGTGATGCTGGCTGATGGATCATGGCTACGATCCTTTGTCCTGGTTTGTATTGCATGTATGCTTTTGTTCTGTCCTGGCATGCTGATTACAGGGTTATTACCAAGCTAATTTTATGGTGATGCTGGTGGAAGGTGTTATTTGTTTTATTTGGTGGAGGTTGTCTGTTATGGTTGAGTCTTGGCCATTTTAGCTTGCCTGGTATGTAGTGGGATGAAGCCCATTTTTAGTGTTGTCTCCTAGCATGAGGTGATAGTTGATGGCTTGTATTGTATGGTGGGTGGTTCCCTCTTTCTACCTTGGTTCTTGCTTCTGTCCAGGCTCCTTCTTTTACCTCTTTTGTTGTGGTGGTTGTTGATCTACCTCTGTCCAGGCGTCTTATGCTATTATGTTTTACTTGAGCCTCCTTGTGTTTGTGCTGCTGGCTGATGGTTCATGGCTACGATCTTTTGTTCTGTTTTGTACTGCATGTATGTTATTCTTCTGTCCTGGCAGGCTGACTATGGGGTATTATCAAGTTATTTTATGGTGATGCTGGTGGTGGTGTTTTCTCTTTCGTTGTTTTGGCGTGGTGGAAGTTGGTTGTTAAGGGTGAGTCTTGGTTATTCTAGCTTGCTTGGTGTGTGGTAGGTTGAGGCCCTATTTTTAGTGTTGTCTCCTAGTATGAGGTACTAGTTGATGGCCTGGATTGTATGGTGGGTGATATTCCTATTGCTTCCTTGTTTGCTGTTTCTTCCAAGACTCCTTCTTTTGCCTCTTCCGTTGTGATAGATGTTGATCTTCCTTTATCGTGGCATCTTGTGCTTCTCTGTCTTGCTTGAGCCTCCTTATGTTTGTGCTGCTGGATGATGGTTCATAGCTGCGATCTTTTGTCCTGGGCTGTACTGCATGCATGCTGTTGTTCTGTCCTGGCAGGCTGACTGTGGGATTGTTATCAAGCTGCTTTTTATGATGATGTTTGCGGATGGTGTATGCTTTCAAGCTAAGCTAATGCTTTTTTATACTCACCTTTTTTGTTATCTTTGGATTGTTGGGTTTTTACCTACTTTTGGTTGTAGCTTCGGTTTCCTCTACCTTTGTTAGTTAGAGGTTCCGTAGTTGTTGTCTTTGTATTGCATTCGGGCTTTGGTTTTGTTGCTTCTTTGGCCCAGAGGGCTTGTACTGAACTTTCATTTCTTGTAGTTACTACTTTTTTTAGGTAGTAACTCTTTACTTTTGGTAATAAAATTCTTTATCTACCAAAAAAAAAAAAAAAAAAAAAAGTCTAAAAGAGGACGTTCGGAAATTGCAAGATGTCTTTGCCATGCTCTTGAATGTGGTAGAAGGACTAGCAAATCGGGTGATTGTCATCGAACAAAATTCTCACCAAGAGTTTAATGAAGAACTCAATGCTCCTAAGCCACGGGCAAAATGGACCATTGAAGAATACACACCAATAGGAATGACATACAATGAAGCTTTTGACTGTCTTCATGATCAAGGTCATATTCACTCCATTAGTCCCAGTCAAGACCTTCCATCTGAAAAACGTTTTCCCAATTGGGATCCAAATTCCTATTGTCAATACCATAAAGGTCACGGTCACACTACCGAAAAGTTTCTCGCCCTCAAGGATCGTGTTCAAGACTTCATTAATTCAAATCTCCTTCATGATCCTCCGCACGACAAGAAGGCCAAGATCAGTAATAATAACAACAGTGGCTGTAAAGGAAAGAAGAACAACCATCCTTCTCCTTCCGAAAACACCTACTCTAGCAACAGTGTTGGTACTTTCGACCTTAATGAGATCTCAAGATTTAGAAAGCAACCGAAAAGGGATTTTACCCCTATTGGAATTAGCTATGATGATGCTTTCGATCGACTCCATGCCAAGGGACTCATTACTCCTATTGGACCTCTTCAAGATCCCCCACTTGAGAAGAGAGTGCCTAGTTGGAATCCAAATGTGCGCTGCAATTACCATCAAGGTAGGGGTCATGCTACTGAGAGCTGTTGGAAGCTAAAGGAGGCTATCCAACATTTGATTGATAATAACAAGCTTCCCATACCTCAAGTTAACAAGAAGAGCGAGTGATGATAAAGCAAACAATAAAAGACAAGAGGCGAGCTTCAACGACGAGATGTCATGACATCTTTTTTTCTTTTTCTTCATTCACCCTTTCCCCAATAAGTCTAGCATAGGCACCCTTCATCTTCCTTAAATTTATTTCTTAGAGTTTGATTTTTACCCTGCACTATTTAAATAAAATGAGCATTTATTTTCTTGCATATGATCATTGCATTGCATTGCATTGCAACAAATAAAAAAAAAGTTGAGTTAAGCACAAGGTATACCAATGATTTGAGGCACCTCTTGTAACCACATCATATTATCTTTCACCCTTCAATTATACATCCTTTTTTAGTAAACCACTTTGAGCCTCGTCTAACGATAGACCTTTCTTTTTTCAACCCATATATACCTAACATTGGGATGGGATGGTGCGTAACTTATGCAATCTAAAAATCTTGAGTGACTTCAAAAGCTTGAATGAATAGCAAAAACATAAGTAATAAAAAAATAATAAAAGTGTACAAAAGGGCAAGTGTTCTAATATCTTTGATATAAAAATGTCTTCAATATGAACACGTCTCAGATTGCGTCTCTTATCGAGTGCTCGGTACCGTGCCTGAGAAACATGAATGCCAAGTGAGTGATAGACCGCATGATCGGGATTACACACACTTATAAAAATGAAATAAATGCTAAAGCAAAAGAAAGAGCTAAAAAAGAGTAGAAAACCTCAAGCATGAAAATACAAACAGCCAAAAACAAAGTTGCACACCTTGGGGGCTTATCTAGGGTCTTGAGTCTTTATCCCCTTCTTCTCCAAACCTTTAGCCTAACCACGTTACAACCCTTCAAAAGACCTCTTTGAGGTATACACACACTTGTGTGAGGTTCGGCTAGAGCTATGTTCGGCCTGATTCCTAACGAATATGTAGGCAAACTCACATCAAGGTGCGGCCGTAATAAAAATGCATTCATATTCAAATTCACACACTTACACCATTATCATATCAAGCGATCTCCTATGCTCATCCCTATCCATGTAGAGCTAGACTTAGGGGCTTGATCCCTACATCATTAGCTTACCTAGCCTAAGAGTCACCACCATTTGACTCTTTTAACAAATAATATCTTTCCCTACACTTAGCCCTTGCGGCCTAACTTTAGTGTCACTTTCACACACTACACAGACACATGACCAAATATACTTCCCTTAGGAACCCTTTGTCATGAAATCTTAACACAATGTTGAAGCATGCCTTGTCATGTTAAAATCGCTCATCACTCATCATTGCATCACAAAGTATGAAGATCTTAGCCTCTGTGACTAAGTTACCCAAATACTTTCATCATGGAATCAACAATTGAGATAGTGTCAAACAAAATTTGACTAAGCTCATTCAACATGCACCTTCGAAAACTTTGCTTCTTTCTTTTTTCGCATCTTTCTTTTTCAGGAGAAAGTCGGTACCCTCCACAAAAATGATGGAAAATGGTTATTTTAATACGATCATAACACTATGCACACACGGGTCTTGAGTCACACGTGTTATTTCACTTCGAGTCGAGTCAACCTCGAATCAATCACAGCGAGTCAAGTTTATACCTTGAGTTGTGTCAAACTCGAATCAATCGGCGCCAGAGATATTTCAGCAGCGACAGAGCTCGAAGCCTCTCAGAAAAGTGATTTCGACCTCATACAGCAATTTCGGGTTCCTTGGTGCGCCAGTTAGCCCCTATGAGCAATTTGACATGATTAAGTAGACAGTTTGATTACAATCACAATAAGTTATCGACCTGATGAAAGAGCGTCTCACTTAGCTTAAAGCGCCTAAGAATTTGCTCATCACGGAGACACTGACATACTAGTTTTAGCGGAAGCAAAGTTCAAGCGAGTTTTAGAGATCGGCAAGCGTTGGTTTTCGGAAATTTTTCTTCAGAATATTTTTCTCAAGCTCTATTGTTCAAAGACGCGTGGACATTTCTTTCAAGCTCTTTTGCTCCAGAGACGCGTGGGCATATTAATCAAGCTCTTTTGTTCAGAGACGCGTGGACATATCATTCAAAGCTCGTTGGTTCAGAGACGCGTGAACATTTCTTTCAAGCTCTTCTGCTCGGAGACGCTTGGGCATTCTATTTTCAAGCTCTATTGTTCAGAGACGTGTGAACATTTCCATCATGCTCTTCATTCAGAGACGCGTGGACACATCATTCAGAAGTTCATACCCAAAAAAAAAATAAAGAAGCTCTTTGTTTAGAGGCAGTGGACATATACAAAAAAAAGAAGCTCTTTGTTCAAAGACGAGTGAACATCAAAACAACAAGATGGTGTTCCCTAGAATGTGGAGAGTTGTCATAAACAACTGAAGGTAATTTCAAGCGAAGTTTTCTTCGATCATGTTCTCTTAGACATGGAATATGGTTATAAAGCGGAAGAGGATTGTTTCAAGCGAAGCAATCTTCGATAGTGTTCCCTTGGACGTGGAATATTATCAAAGCGGAAGAGGATCGTTTCAAGCGAAATAATCTTCTATATTGGAGGCAGTTACAAGCGTAGCGGTTTTCAAGCGGGATAACATTTTCTTGGCAGGAGGTCATCAAAACAACAACAATGCGGCAGTAAATCGATTACTTTAAGAGACGTGTGCTCGACGGTGCAAGACACGCGTTTCTTAACTCTTTTATCTATTTAACTAACGCTAGTTTTCAGGTATCGGCGTTACAAGAATGGTTTAGGATCGCAGAACATTCTGAATCATTCTCTGTCCCTATCGATACTTTGACTTTCGTTTTCGAAACTTGCGTTTCTCCAAACTCAGTCAAAGTGGGGGCTTCTGTAGAAACCCATTTGTGTCTCCCCAAAGCCAAATCCAGTGATGAGTACCTTTCACGTCGAATTATAATCGAATGAAGTGAAAGTGTAGAAAGTTTAGTGTTGCGGCTAGTTTTAATTTCTTTTCTCTTCTCTCTGTTTTGGAAAACTTATTTTAAGAAAAAAGCCAATCCAGTTTGGTTGGTCCATGATATGGGTCCAAGAGTAGTATAGTTGGATAGGGCTTGACAAGAGCTTTCCAACGATATATTATAAGCCTAATTCCGATGAATATTGAGGAAGTTATGGCCAATTTACTGAACTGGGCCCGGTTTGAGCCTTATATGCGGCCCAATGATCTAGAGGATGGCCTAATATAGATTTATCATTCCTAATGTAATTAGGAATGGTTTTAGTCTTCTAGATTCAACTAGAAGGTTCTTTTCATTCCTAATTCAATTAGCATTGATAAATTGACTTTTGTTGGCTTTTCAAAGTTTTAATTAAAATCAAAGAGCATTTTTGAGGAAAAATACGATTTTACCCTCCTGTACGACAATTTTTATCTGATTTTAAGAAAACGCGTGGTTTTCTAAATCAGTGCCAAACGCCAGCTGAAGCGTCTGGCGCCAGCATTTGCGCCTGGCGCCAATGGCCAGCGTTGGCGCCAATTTAGTTTTATCTGCGCCAGAACTCTGTTTTGGTATTTTATCTTTTTGGCTGATTTTCTTTAAAAATAACGTCGTAAAAACTCCGTTTTCGATCACCAGTTTTCATCTACAATTCACCAACTCTCATCAAGATTTCCTTGATTACTCTCTCTCTCTCTCTTTTTCTAAACTAGCTTTTCTCAAATATAAAAATTCCGCATTCCCAAGACTTAGATACACCTAGCCATATTCAAAGTTGCCTTCGCCCTAGATGTGAAAGGTTTTAATTTCTGAGGGTTTGGTCCCAAGTCTCTCTTTCAATCAATTAATTTAATTGTTTTGTTTTATTATTTTCCTTGAAGTTACTAACGTGTGTATTTTGTTATTAGAAAGAGATACGAGGCATCAAAGTAAGTACTTTAATGGTTTTTATTGATGTTATTATGTAGAAATCATGTCTAGGTTGTTATTTTGATTCCTAGTATCATGTCTAGGGTAACTTTAATATCAAGTATGATTAAAAGTATGATGCCTCCTATGTTCTTCCTAATATTTATGATTGTTAGTATCATGTTAGGGCTAAATATATGATTTTTATATATTTAGTGACATGCTAGGGTTTGTTATTAATCTTGTTAGTATCATGCCTAGGATCTTGCTATTATTATGCTTTAACATGATTTATGATTATTAATTATGATTATTTTTATGATTCATGATTATGGTTATGAATATTATTATTATTATTATAATTTTATGATTATAATTGTTTTGATGATTATTATTATGTTGCTTGATATTTATTGCTATTGCTTGATCACACCTTTTATGCATGTTTAAAGGGAATAGGTACTTGTAATCACGCTTAATAAGATAATTAATAATCTTTTTTAGGGTTAATTTGTTTATAATTCAAGTGATCGTCAATAATAGTTTTATTTGTGCATTAAATTCAACCAACATAGATAAACAGGTGTAGGGTTAATCCTATTGATTGTATGTTAATCAAAAAGCGCACATGAATACGATCAGAATAAAGTAGAGGCCTATTATTAGGGGTGGTTCAATCTCTTTTAGGTTGGATTTGTACCTTAATCCCCGAACCCTTATTTGGTTCAAGACCTTATGGATTATTTGACGATCTCTTTGATCGTTAAGGGGTGTAACCTTCACCCTGTGAACGGTTTACAAGTTCCTAAAAAAAACTTGTTGGCGACTCTTTTGTTCTATCTTCTTCCCTTTTGGACGCCACCGTACTTTAGTGTATGATCACAGTGGGGTTCAAGCTAGAGGGTTAACGCTTGAAATTATTCCCTACAGGGTCGAACCACAGAGAACGGATAAACACCACCAAATGTTATCGACAATTAAGCTAGTCCGGAATAGGAGATAAATAAACTAAAGTCTAAAGATGCTAAAACAAGAAATAAAACATTAAGGGAAATGTTTTAGGTATAGCATTCACTTGAACATAAACAAAGGCATAGAAATTGAATTAATTATGAACTAAACATGCATGAATATTGAAGTAAAGGATCCAATCTAGCCGCCTTCCGGGGTCAATTGGCTTCTCCTAACATAGATTCAATGTTTCCACATTAGAACCATATACTAGGAGGTACTATTAAATAACAATCGATAGTAATGAACCTTAACTAAGTCAAATTTCGTTCCTTGTTAGCAAAGATTCACCTTTAATCACCCAACAATGTGCACTTGCAAGAAGATTAAAGAATATCAAGCATATAAAGACTTTAATCACAAATAAATCAATTCTAAACCCTAGAACATGCTCAAGGTCCAACTACACCACAACCATCCCCTTAATGGGGAAATTACTCACTAATCATGCTAATAACAAGATTAATTAACAAACAATCAAGAATAAACATGATTAACAAGCAATACCAACAACTAAAATAATAATAAAAATAAAGAAAATTAAAATAGAGGAGAGAGAGAGAGTTAGAGATTCTCATTGATTAAAGATGAAAGTCTATAGAAAAGATGATCAATTTCTTCTTCTATATCCAAGTTCATCAATGGTGAAACCCTCACTTTCTCTGTCTAAACTACCTTAATGCTAACTAAACCTAGAGAGAGAAGCTCTCCTAAAAACTAATTAGGGAGTTGAATAAAAAAAAAATGGTAATTCTTTTCTTCCTCCCCTTTTTTTAATTACCCTAAAAATAGGTATTTATACTAAGCTAAGAATACTAAGTAAGTAAAATAAAAGAAAAGAAAGTAAAAAGGAAAAATAAAATAAGAAAACTAATATAAAAATAAAAGAGAGAAATAAGAAAAGGGAAAAGAAAAGAAAGAAATAAAATAAAAGAAAAAGAAAATATTAAAAACAAAATCAATTCCCACAAAACAACCAGACTCCAATCTTCTTCTTCGACTTTTCTTGGCTGCATGAACTTCATCACCACTGCACACCATCATCACCGCACATCATCATCACAAATCGAAGATCAACGACCATCACCAAGCTTCAATTGTTTGATCTCATTAAACATCATGTGCGAGGCTCGTGGAGTGGTTCAGCCAAACCATGGGTTGGTGTGGCCGAACTAAAGGGTTTGTTCGGTCGAACCATGGATGTGTTCGACCACACCTCTTCAATTTACAGAACTTTGAAAGTTTCTGACTCGTACTTCGACCGAACTCTTTTTTATTTGCTCGAACTTGATTAATTTACCATTTGCTCTGATTTTTTTGTGAAAATAGCGGAATCGGGGTGAGTAATTGCGGTGGACTGGTGGCAGCAGGTGGTTCTTGTTGTTGGGTGCGTGAATTTGTGAGTGATAGTGGTTGTTGTTGTTGTGCGCGAAGGGTGGACGGAGGAGGTTAATTGGTGTGAGTTTTGGTGGTTTAAATTGCAGGGAAGAGGGAGTTGCGTGGGATGGTTGAGCAACGCTGCTGCTGGTTTGCGGCTGGTGTGAGGTACGGGTTGATTGGGTTATGGTGGCAGCAGGGGAGTTGGTTGTAGGTGAAGGAGGCAGCAGTGGTGGTCGTTGGTGGTTAGGTGGTTGCGTGGGAGCAGGGGAGTTGGTTGTAGGTGGAGGTTTCTGTTGTTACGGGGGTGATTGAGGGAGGCAGCAGCTATGAGGTGGAGGATAATAGGAGGTGGCTGTGGTGGTGTTGGTTGATGCGTGAATGAAGGAAGGTGTGATTGTTGTGGTTGTTGAGGCTGGTTTGGTTGGTGGCAGCAGGGGAGTTGGTGGCTGGTGAGTGGTGTTTTCGGGGGCTAATGGGTTGGTGTGCAATGGTGATGGCACTGTGGTAATTTTGGAGGTAGGTTGCTGCCAGGGGAGTTGTTAGGTGGGTGAAATTGGTGGGTGATGGTGGTGGTGGTTGCGGCTTGCGTTGGTGTTTCGTTGTGGCTGGAGTTTGACTTTTAACATGAATTCGGAAACCAAACTCACTTGACTTAAAACCCGAACACCTACACACAAAACCAAGGAAAGGGATTGGGATAAAGAATAAAATAAAAGAAATAAAATAGAAAATAAAAGAAATAACACTAAAATAATAAAAATTAAATAAAACTATACAAGTAAATAAAATCAAATAAATAACAAAATAAATATAAAACTAATAAACACTATGAAAGTAACAAAGAAAAGGAACGAAATAAAATAAATCGAAAGCAAATAAAATACGAAAATAAACTAGAAACCAATTAAATAAAGAAATTAAATTAAAACTTACTAAAACTAAGAAATAAACTAGAAACTTTATTAAAAAAAAAACAAGAGAATAAAAGGGAAAATAAGGGAAAATAGACACAAAAACAGCTCTAAAACTACTCCCTAAGAGTGACATAAATATCACTCATCAATAAGTTGAGAAATGAAGAAAATAGGCATGTAAGAAGCCATTTCGGCTCAAAATGGCTTTATTTCGATGAAATGGACCCAAAAACATAGAACTTAGCTTCTTTTATGTCATTTCAAGTCACAATAACTTATAATTATGTAATTATGATATGGTTTGAGAAAGAATAAGTTTATAAGTTGAGAAGTGAAGAAAACAGGCATGTGAGAAGCCATTTCGGCTCAAAATGGCTTTATTTTGATGAAATGGACCCAAAAACTTAGAACTTAGCTTCTTTTATGTCATTTTAAGTCAAAATCACTTATAAATATGTAATTATGAGCTGGTTTTAGAAATAATAAGTTTATAAGTTGAGAAACGAAGAAAATAGGCATGTTCGAAGCCAATTTGGCTCAAAATGACTTTATTTTGATGAAATGGACCCAAAAACTTAGAACTTAGCTTCTTTTATGGCATTTCAAGTCACAAACATTATAAATATTTAATTATGAGATCGTTTTAGAAATAACACTTTTATAAATTGAGAAATGAATAAAATAGGCATGTTAGAAGCCAATTTGGCTCAAAATGCTTTTATTTTGATGAAATTGACCCAAAAAATTAGAAATTAGCTTCTTTTATGTAATTTTAAGTCACAGTCACTTATAAATATGTAATTTTGAGATGATTTGAGAAAAAATAAGTTTATAAGTTGAGGATTGAAGAAAATAAGCAAGTGTGAAGCCATTTTGCCTCAAAATGGCTTTATTTTGATGTAATGGAGCAAAATACTTAGAAATTAGCTTCTTTTATGTCATTTCAAGTCACATTCACTTATAATATGTAATTATGATATGTTTTGAGAAAGAATACGTTCATAAGTTGAGAAATGAAGAAAATAGGCATGTGAGAAGCCATTTTGGCCCAAAATGGCTTTAGTTTGATGAAATGGACCCAAAAACATAGAACTTAGCTTCTTTTATTTTATTACAAGTCACAATAACTTATAAATATGTAATTATGATATAAATTCAACGACCGAGTGAATTAAAAAAAATAATGGCTCAAAATATTAAAAAAAAAAAAGAGCACCTTCCGCCGAGGCCAGAACAGGCGAGGGAGCCGCCGCCGCTGCCGAAACAGCCCAGGCAGCCACCGCCGAGGCCAAGGCCACAACAACCTCGGCAGCCGCCTGCCGATTCTGCAGCAGCCCGGCAGCTTGCTGCCTGGCCTGTAGCAGCCTACTGCCTTGGCTGAAGCAGCCCTTGCAGCAGTTGCCTGGGGTGCTGCAGCCTCAGCAACACACCCTAGGCAGCCGCTGTCTAGGGTGGAGCAGCCTAGGCAGCCAGCTACTTCCGAGGCCAGAGCAGCTCCGACAGCGGCTGTCGAGGCCGGAGCATCCCCGGCAGCGGCTGTCGAGGCCGGAGCATCCCCGGCAGCGGCTGTCGAGGCCGGAGCATCCCCGGCAGCGGCTGTCGAGGCCGGAGCAGCCCGGGCAGCAGTTGCCGAGACCGGAGCAGCCTGGGAAGCCGCTTCGGAGGCCGGAGCAGCGTAGGGAGCACCAGCTGAGGTCGCCGCTGCCTCGGCATCGGAGATGGGGGCCGGAGAGTTGTGCTATTTCGGCGATTTTATTTTCAGAGGTGCAATTAGAGAGTGCCTAACGGTTATTTAACACTAAAAAAATGAAAATAAATAAATTACCTCGTTAATCAACCTCACCTACGCACATGGCCAATCAACAAAGCTACCTATTGCTTGCCAAATCTTTGTTATCTCAACCTCCTCTATCAGTATGGGTAGTGGGATGTCTTCGAACCCCTCAACCACTGAAGCGATCCCAACCGAGTAATGATGTGGCCCCGCCGTAGCACCGGTTGTCGCTTGTGCACTACCATACGCCACGAAACTCAATTGCACACTATTTGCATGCCCTGGGGCTTGAATTGCACACCGGGTGTCTTCCTACACTTGTACAAAAATAAGTTATCTAAATAGGTCTTTTACTACACCATTGATAATATAACGAAATTCATTAAGGTAGAGGGTTACAAATCACCTGTAAATCTGGATATTCATGCGGTGTTGGATTATCAAGCTTATTCGAGTCCGCATGTGTAGGGTAGGAACCTGCAACAGTTCATCAATCATGTCACCTCAGATCTCAATTAACTCAGTATTTTATAACTTTTAATAATCTAATTGAAATTACCTCAGGTAGCACATTTTCTCCATGTATCTCATCTCCTCCATGTCTTTCACCTTCTCCTTGTCTTTTTGGTTGAGAACATCAGTCGACCGGTGTAGTCGCGAGGAACGGCAAAGTTAGTAAGTTCATCTGCTTTGCCCAAGCATTGAATTCACATACTAACTCGTTGCATACTTGTTCCTTAATTGATGCCACCTTGGCCTCCAACTCACCCGGTGAGTTAACACTGGCTCGAGATCTTCCTGATTTTGTGTATTCTAGACCCATCACCTTTTTCCATCCTAACAATGACCCTCCCGAACTCACTACTCGTCCTGGATGGTATGGCCTTCCCAAAGCCATGGTGAAAGGGTCATTCTCCACACTTGGGACCAATTTTCCTTCCACCAGTTCTTGAGTATGATAAAGCTGTAGCAAAAGGAAAAAGGATGTCAGTAATACAGTTAATGGTTTGTATAGTGATTTTGATGCAAAAGCGACTTAATATTCAAAAGTTCATAGGTAACTTACAAGTTTATCTGCCATTTTTTTGGTTTCCGGACCCTTGATGACCCATTTTCCGGTTTCCTTAACAAATGTATGGTGAGAACAAAAGAAATCACCAGCACGATTCACCAAAGTAGTGACCGTGGAACTAGAGGGTTCCTTCGACGCCACTGAAGCGATTTAGGGTATAAACCCTTTTTTATCCACTCAGGTCTCTTTTCAGCAAATGTCTTAGCCCCCATACGATGGGTGTACTCCTTATTCAATGCATTTTTTTTTATTTTGCTCTAGAATTTCCTACATAAAAACAAATGTTAGAATTAGTAACACAAAAAGAGTCAAGCTATTATTCAATTGAGATCAGATTTACACAAACATGCAATGGCTTTCTTTTGAGTCTTCTGAATAACGAACTCTTCCCAGTCTTCTTTTGACACGATTGGCCATTTTTGCCACGGGAGAAGGTCATCCTCAACAACTTTCTTCTTCTTTGATTTCTTCTTCTTGTAGATCCATCCATTAGTCAAGGTGGTCTTAAAGCCTCTAAATCTTTCCGCTAATAAAGATTCAAACACCCTTCTCTTCTTGGCATCATTAGGAATAGAAAATTGCCTCTGCAAGTACAAATACAAACCGATTATTAGTTTCTATTTACTAACAACCATAAGGTGAAGGTTTCTTAAATTGTCTAAATGTGCCAAAAACATACTTACCCTTGTATCATCCCAAAAGGTTTGAATCAAACCCGGAGGTACTTGCCGCATTACAAGTGTAATGGGGATTTTCTGCGCACACATGCCAACATGATTAGCATATTGTCGACGCCATTCGCCCTCAGGTTGGCCGTTGTTGTCATACTCCAAGACCATGGGACCGTTCGGTTTCTAAAAACCTCTCGTCGGACCCCTTCCCTTTGTTTGAGCTGGTGCCTTTACCCCCCCCCCCCCCCTTCACCACCTGTGTTATTTTGATCCTGTCCTTGGCCATGAGTTTCAGGAGTCGGGTTCTCACTAACAATCTCACATGCTGTATTTACAATAGGCGGTTCACGTTCAGCTGAAATTTTAAATTCTTCAAGCCTACGCTCAAACTCATCTTGATCCTAATCCTCTGGCTCACCCAAGTCAACCTCCTTGTTCACATCATAAGGCTCATCCTCGTACTCGTCATCATAGTCATTATCCTCAATGTCCTCTACACAATCAGGGTTATGATCGTCCTCCATGAGATATAAGCACCTGTCAAAACAAACATAAAACAATATTAGTGTATAGTAAAGTATTAGTGTAAATGAGTACACTTAGGCAATTTCAAACTATAAACATGTTAAATATAATGAATATGAGTTGTTAGAATGATTAAATGTTAATTCATACAAAACAAAGGACTTGGGTTAACTAGATGCTCATTTAAGCCATTTTCACCTACTTATGGTCCTATAACCTTGTATATTCATGATAATGAGTACACTTAGGCAATTTAAAACTACAAAAATGTTAGTTTATATAAAAAACAAAGGATTTGGGTCAAATACAAGCTCATTTATGGTCTTTTTTGCCTACTTATGATCCTATATACATGATAACTAAACTATATTTGCAATGAAACCATTACTAACTTTTAATCATACTACCTCAATCTGAAATTCCTTCATTGTGGTCTGATCGCATATAACCTGCTTCGTTGTCTACGTCATTTAGTACAATAGGTCTAGGAATAGTGAAAGGTGCAGAATCATCAAAGGCATCATATTCTTCCTCATCCTCAACATCCCTAATGCCTAGGATTCTTCTTTTGCCAGCTAGCACTATAGACCATTTTGAATCGATTGGGTCAGTTACGTAGAACACTTGCTTAGCTAGAGATGAAAGGATAAATGGTTCCGTACTATCATTCAAGTGGCCAAGATCAACAAGAGTAAAGTCCTTATATTTGACGTTACGCTTGATATTATCAACCCACTTACACCTGAAAAGAGCAACCGTGAAGTTACAATAATCAAGCTCTCATTTTTCTTGAATTCGACCATAGTATGACAACTATGCATCGACAGATGATTTATCCTTAGCACTTTCCAACACCCTTGACGATGCCACAAGCGTTACACCACTGTTTTGGGTAGAGGAAGATTTCAAATCACGAACCTCGGTCCAAAAAGTGTACCCATTGATGTCATATCCCTCAAATGAACGAACATCATCCCTAGGACCGTACGCAAGCAACCGTACTGTATCAGTCACATTAGTATCATCCAATCGACCCGTTACTCGATAACGAAACCAATTAACAAACCTCTTATTATGCAACTGCATAAGTGCCCTTTCATCTTTCGATGGAAATTCGTCACGCAAACTAGCCATGTGCTCATCTAAATATGGGTGCACATTTGAAACATGGTGTATTACATAAAGGTGTGCTTGTAAGAACTGATCTCGATCAGGTGACATTCGTTTCAACCTAATTGTTCCATGACCATCAAGTCTACCTTCATGTCGAGAAGTAAGAAGACCAATAGGTTGAGCAAGGGCTATGTAGTCCGCCACAAAGTTACCTATCTCCTCACCCACGGTCCCTTGCAACATACTTCCTTCAGGGTGAGCCCGGTTCCGTACTTTATTTTTTAATGTACCCATGTGTCTTTCAAAAGGGTAGCAACACCTCATGAACACTGGACCGCACAACTTAATCTCACGCACCAAATGAAGAATCAGATGAACCACTATGTCAAAAAATGAGGGTGGGAAATACATCTCTAATTTGCACAAAGTCACAACCACATCTTCTTGCAAAGCATCTAGTGTACTAGGATCAAGCACTTTGCTAAAAATTGTATTGAAAAATGAATTAAGGCTTGTAATCGCTTCCCTCACGTGTTTCGGTAGAATACCACAGATTGCAATCGGTAGGAATACTTGCATCATAATGTGACAATCATGGGATTTCATACTTGTCAGCTTCAATTCTCCATTCAAGGTTACAAATCTTTTCATGTTTGATGAATACCCTGATGGAATCTTAATGTCGTACAGACATGCACAAAACATACGTTTCTCTACCCCTGACAATGTATAGCAAGTTGGGGGTAAATAAGTCTTTTAATCCTTCCCTTTACCCTTAACTTTCTTCTTTGACCCATCTGTGGTCTTTCCCTTTCCCTTTCCCTTGCTCTTCTCCTTCCCTTTTTTCGAAACATTTTCATCTTTTTTTCTCGGTTCCTTTACCTTTCTAACCTTTTCCTGATCCCACAATTCTGGACGAATCTCCATCTCTTTCAAATCTAACCGTGCACCCTTTCCATCCTTTTGTTTTACCTTGGATATTCATAAGTGTTCCCAAAAGAGCATCACACACATTCTTCTCTATATGCATCACATCAAGACAGTGCCTAACGTCATGCTCTCTCTAGTACGGATGCTTCCAAAAGATTGATTCTTTCTTAAACAGATCAGCTGAGACCACAGTTTTTTTTTCTGATTTTCCAAACACCATTCGTATCCCTTTCACCCGAGCACAAACCTCAGCACCAGTCAATGGTCTAGGCGCAATATCCTCTTCCACTATTCCATCGAAAGCCTTTTTCTGCCTACGGTACGGGTGATCACGCCTAAGGAACCTTCGAGTCCGCAAGTATACATCTTTACGAGAATGAGTAAGGTATACGCTTGATGTGTCATCAATACATATGGAGCATGCTTTTTTCCCTTTGACCTTGTACCCAAACAAGTTGCCATATGCAGGGAAGTCATTCATGGTCCACATAAGGGCTGCACGCAATGTGAACATCTCGTTCTGATGAGCATAAAAAACGGAAACCCCTTCGTCCCACATCTTTCTCAAGTCGTCAATAAGCGGCGCAAGGTAAACATCTATGTCGTTTCCATGTTTCCTAGGCCCCGTTATAAGCAATGAAAGCATTACATACTTACGTTTCATGCACAGCAAATGAGGCAAATTATAAATCACTAAAAGTACTGGCCATGTGTTGTGTTGGGTACTAAGAGTGCCAAATGGATTCATCCTGTCCGTGCACAACCCAAGCCTTAAATTTCTGACTTCATCACCAAATTTCTCAAACTTCAAATCAACGTTCTTCCACTGTGGAGAGTCAGCTGGATGCTTCAACATTCTGTTTTTCTTTCTACCCTCTACATGCCACCACAAGTTTTTAGCGTCTTTTGGTATTGAGAATAGATGCTTAAACCTTGGAATAATGGGAAGATACCACAACACCTTAGCAGGAGGTCCCTCTGTACCATAATTGCAACTCATGCGCTTGTAGCACGACCGCTTGCATCGTGGACACTCTAGCAATTGTTCATACTCATTTCGATACAGAATACATTCATTAGAACATGCATGTATCTTCTTATACTCCAAACTAATAAAGGGACACATGATCTTCTTTGCATAATAGTAAGACTTAGGAATTACATTCCCATCAAGCAACATATCACTTAATGCGGTCAACAAAGAAGTAAAACTAATGTCCGTCCACCCATGCTTCGACTTAATGTTGAAAAGTGTTAGCACGACCGATAGTTTGGAGTATTTTTTGAACCCAGGATACAAAGGCTTTTTGGAAGCCTACGATAATAACTTAAACACTCCACCTTCAACACCATGCAACATCTCATCCACGTGTTCATCCTCAACCTCATCCGCCTGATCATCATTGGCTCTATCCTCACCATTATCAACAATATAGTCATCATTCTCGTATTCCTCGTCCACATGAATCCCATCTCTTCTAACACGCACATCATTCCGATCAAGATCCCCACTGTACTCTCCACCTTCACCGTGCCAAATCCATACATGGTATTTATGTCTAAACCCACGACATAATACATGATCTCTAATGATTTCAACACTATCGACCACATTCACATTATTACAATCAACACAAGGAAAATAAAGGCCTTTGTCACCCAGTTTGCGTTGATAAGATAAAGCCCTCTTGCAAAACTCTTGAACCCCATTCCAAAATTCCAATGTATCGCGTCTACCATACATCCAACCACGATCCTTCTCCATTTAGTAAATTGTCGCTAAACATATATAGCAACATATAATGAATAATGTGTAATTCCTACATAATTTATGTAAATCAAATTCAAGTACAGAACGTGAACATACCATTCATATAGTGAAAAAATGCATGTTTTCAAAGGGTCCTTATCACTCCAACCTAACCCATCCTTGAATGTCTACTCTCACTAGTGAATGTATGTCAACTTTCCAATTTAAGGATAATCCGACAGCATTTCCCCCTAGTTCTCTAAGTACACGGTGTGGATAATAATTACCCACATATGTACCCAGAGAACATAGTGAGGAAATGGTAAACCAAGATGTTCCTTAAAATCGAAAAGAAAACATACATTCACCACCTAAGTGAGAGTTTACATTCAAAAACAGTCCCAACCGGGAAATATTCAAGACTTTCTCCTAACGAGAAAGCCTTGAACGGGTATCTAGGCATATGATGATGCAAGCATTCTATATATTGTTGTATTTATTTGCAATTAAACAATAAACAAGTTGCAATATAATGAATAAAATTTTATTAAATGGATAAATAGAAAGAAATATAGCATAGTAAAGTTTATAAGTCATACCAATATAGCAAGTATAGTGGATGTACACTTATGAATTACCCCCTTGAGCTCAATATGTAGTCCTCAACCTAAACTCGTGCTTCACATATGAAACTATTAAAAAAAAAACAAAAACAAAAACAAAAATTAGGTTAAATATTATGTATGTACTATTTCTTTCTCATAACATGTCAATTTACTAATTTATTTCTAAGCTAAAACACATCATTCATCAAACTAACAATTGCTAAACTATGTATTCACTAATTTGTTCAAAATTCATCTAATTTATTCAAAATTGCTAAACTAACATGGTTACTAATCTCTAATTTATTCAAAATTACCCATCAAAACAACTTAAAAGTAACCATTAAAACATTCCAAAATTCAACTACTTTAGTAACAAGGTTTCTAATCTCTAATTTATTCAAAATAACCCATCAAAACAACTTAAATTAACCATTAAAAGTAACATACCAAATTTCAACTAATTAGGTACCAAGGTTAATTAATTCAAAATTATCCACCAAAACAAATTAAATTAACCACTAAAACATAATAAAATCCAACTAATTGAGAAAAATCTCTAATATTTTCACAAATTCCCAATAAAAAAACCTAAAATTGAGAAAAATTGAAGTATAATTATATTCAAACCTAAATTTTAATTTGCAAACAATGATTCAACATGCAAAACACATTAATATAAGTGCATAATTGGAAAATAATTGTGAAATAAAAAAAAAAGGAAAAATCTTGAGGGGAAGATGGAGGGAAGTAGAAGCTCGGTGGTGGAGGAGCCTCAGGGAAGATGGAGGACAGCAACAGCTAGGTGGCGCGGCGACCTTAGGGCAGCAGAAGCTTGGTGGCACGGCGACATTAGGGTTGTGACGTGACAACCTTAAGGTGGTGGCGCAGCTTCAAGACCTTGACAACCCTCGAATTAAGAGGGAAACCTACTTGACAGCCCTCGAATTACAACATAGAAAGAGAAGGACAAGGGAGAAAGAGCAGGGCAAGAGAGAAAGAGAAGGGCGGGGCAGGTGGCCGGCGACGATGGCGGATCTAGTGGAGGGAAAATGGAGAGAGTGCTGGTGAGGGTTTGAACAATGAAGGGAATGCAACAGTGAAAGCCGAAATAAAAATGAAAGAGAGAAGGAAGAAGAAAGAAGATAACGCGAGTTTTTTTTTTTTTTTTTGAATCCTGCACCGGTTCAGTGACACCAGTTCAAACCGGTGGCCTTTGTATTTTTGGCACCGGTTTGAGGTGAACCGGTGCCATTGTTCTTGCTCAAACACACCGCCCAATTTTAGGCCGGTTTTTCCCACCGGTTTGGTCTGAACCGATGGCATTTTGGGGTTGCCTTTTTATATTTTTCTACTAGTGCATTCATTATCTTCTCTCTTTTTTTGAGAATTTTTTTTTTTTTTTTTGTATCATACTCTATTTTTTTTTAAGAACGACATTTCTTTTTTTTTTTTGTTCTATTTCTCTCTTTTTTTTGTGTGAGGCAATCAATCATCCCAAGTAAAGTTCTCGGGATTTTCTTTTTAAACCATAGAAGAGGTAAAAAAAATTATACTCTTAAATCAAGGTTGATCAATTACAACTAAAACATGATGAACACGAAAATAGGCACATTTAAGAATAAACATATTGATGTGTCCTATTAAGGGATGCGAACTTCTAATGACTAACCTCATAAGAAATAATGTTATTACTTTGATTATGAAGTACGTAAATGAATCATCATAATCAAAACTAGTTCGCGTGCAATTTTCCGTCTTACGCTAAGGTGGAAAGAGCAATTTTATTTTATTACCGAAAACGCAAAAAGAACGATAAAAAACATTTATTTTTTATATTTTATTTTTATTTATTTTTCTTTTTGCGAAAACGCAAAAAGAACGATAAAAAACATGTTTTTAAATTTTTCGAAAAAAAAAGAAAAAAAAAGACGATCATCGTAAAAGTTAGACAACGTTGTTAGAAAAAGAGATATTTTTAGCACCTACTTAACGATTAACCTTGAAGCGGTAGTATCGTTTTCTCCGTATGATATTGCTCATAACGAGTCAAAGTCAACGTTGAACAATGGGTGCGCGCAAGACATAGTGTTGCGCGGGGGTGTCACGCGCTACTTCTGAACTTGCGCTAGGAGGGCGCGCAAGTTTGATAGTTGCGAGTGCCACCTGGTAGGTTTGACAATTTTTTTTTTTTTTTTGCGAATTTTCTTTTATTCTATCTCTAGGTAACAAGTTGGAATTAGTTAGATTAGACATGAACCACATATTCATGTAGTCACATAAGCACATAAAAGGAACCGTCAAAGTATGCAATGTCATTCTAAGGTAAAGGCTTGGGTGTCCAAAGGTACCATATCTTAATGGACGATGCACGAATCAATCACTCAACGTGTTGACCCACGACATAGCCCTCCCAATATTTTGTTGGCGATATGGGTGGGATGATTGTTATTGATTTTGGGATAGAAGCCTGCATTGGCAACCCCTAGTTAATGAGCTAATTCCCAATGGTTAAAATGTGTTATGATTATGCATGATGCAATGTTGCTTGTTTGATTTTTACTTTTGTGAAAAAGGAAGATATTATGCGTTCGAGTCTCGCTCTCTAACTAGAGATTATCCAAGTTAGTTCTCGTTACAATCCAAAGGCAACCTAGTGTTGGAAACCTTGAACCATAACTACGAACTAATCTTCACTACTACAAAATTAGCCAAAGAGACCCAATAAAAAAGACCTATTATCTACATAATGGGTCTCTTTGATCCAAGAGACAGCTTATTATTAACAACGGGTCTCAAACTTCATTTATTTGAGGGTAAAAAATTCAAAAGACCAGTTATCTAAGAAAACCGATCTCTTGCGTTTTTTTTTAAATTAATTTTTTCGATAAAAATAGTTAGAGACTCATTTTCTAAGAAAACTGGTCTCTCTTTATAAAAAAATGAAAAACAAATTAAAATAATTTATAGGGAGAGACCTGTTATACCACTTAACAGGTCTCCCTTATTTACAAATTAGAAAATAAATGAAACCCTACTGCTTTACCCCTCTTCATTTCCTCCTCCATCTCTCTCTCCTTCCTTCTTCTTCTTCTTTCCTCCTCCCTTCTTCCTCCTCACCCTTTCTTTCCTCCCTTCTTTCTTCTTGAATTACAATCATCTAACAAATCAAAGCGCAATTACAATCAATTTCACCCCAATTTTAATTTCCTTAATGTTTTTTTTTTCAATTTAAAGAACTCCGGCATGTCAAAATTTCAAGATCAACTGTCAAGGTGAGTTGTTAAAATATTTTTCCCTGTTTTTAAGTGTTGATAGATCTTCATTTTTTCGTTGTCTTTAATGAAAATCTGGCTATCTTATAATTGATTATAATATTTGTTTTTGTAAAAATATTTTTATTCAATTCTTCGTTAGTTATGATAATTAATTTTTTATTTAGTTTTCTTGTTAATGTTTTTGTTTTTAAACTTATTTTTGCAAAAAAAAAAATAAAATTGTGAGATTTGAACATGATGTGTTTTTCAGTTTCGTTTTGGGGGTTTTTTCAATGGATGTATTAGCTTTATTCCCTTTTTCTTTTACGTTTTTTTAACATTTTTTTCCCTTAGATCTTCTGTAGTGTTAGATCTAGTTTAGTTGATTTTTCGTTTATGTTTTTATATATTATTGTTCGTTTCGTTCTTCTTTTATGTTAGCTAGATCTGATATGTTGATGAATTTCTTTTATTTCCATTTTCAATGTCATTTTTTAGTTGTTCAGATTTTAGTTCTAGAGATTTTTTTCGTTTTTAAAATTTATCTTTTTAGTTTTTCCTATTAATTCACTCTTTAGCTCGTTTTTGAAATTGGTTAAAATTATTTTTATGAAATTTCATTTTTATTTTTTCTTTTTGTGTGTTAAATCGCCATTTAACAAAATTTTTAGTTTACATCCTGTATTTCATCAGTTATGAATTTTTCTTTTCAATTTTTAGATCTTTGTTTTGTTTCATATGTTTTTTTTTTTATTTATTTTTTACTTTTTTGGTTAAGTTTCCATATTAATCTTTGTTTGATTTTTTTTTAAAACAAAGATTTTTTTTTTCTGATTTATTTTATTAGATACTAAGTTTTTGTTTGGTTTTACTTTGTGTATATATGTGGTTACAGTTAAAAGATTTCTACAAGTTATCATCTAGAAGATCTTTGGAACTAGAAGTTATTATTTATAGCGTTTTGTTTTTTTATTTTATTTTTGTGTATTGGATTTTCAATTACTGTATATTTGTATCTTGTTTGTAATATTTGAGGTATATGACATTCAAGAATTATTTTGTACTCTATATTTAATAATTTAAAAAAAAATTAAATGAGTTATATTGATGAATTGTGATTATAAATTTATAATTTTAAAATTCGTATCAAATAAGCAATTTTTTATTTATTTTAAATGATATCCGAGAGACCTGTTAAGTTTAATAACCGGTCTCAAGTTTCTTAAAAAAGAGACTGCTTATCTTCCATAGGCGGTTTCAATTTTTCACAAAAAATTTCTCATTCTAAAGACCGCCTCTAGTCAAGCAGTCTCTTTGCCAAAGAAAGCACTTAGCTAGAGACCGCCTCTAAAGCAGTCTCTTTGGCTAATTTGGACGGGTCTCTTTGGCTGATTTTGTAGTAGTGCTTGTAACCTTTATGTCCCGAGTGGAGTCGCCATTGTAAGGATGGTGATCCCATCGTAGGGGCTCCTTCCTTAGATGCCCATGCCCATTTGAAAGTCTAGGACTTTACACTTGTTAGGGTGTATTAGGATTTGAATTCCTAACTGTTTGGGAGACCTTGAGTTAGAAATGATACTCTCATCAAGCTTTTTTATAAGAAACAAGTAGGCCAGGAGTCGCCAATGAGTTTTAGGAAAACTCATAAACCTCGTTCATGCCTTTCTCCCAAGTAGAGTTCAAGGGATAATTATTAGCACGAATTGTAAGTTTACCCATGGCCAAATTGGTCTACTTAAACCAGAAATGAGTTCGGGAGCGAGGGTACTAAAATAACGCTCCTTTTAGGGAGGAATCGCTATTCTAGCCCTAGTGCGGCCTCTACTAGCTCTTCCTTTTTCACAATTTCACCACCAAACAATATATGGAACGTGATACCTAAAACTAAGTTAGTTGATTTTATTTACACGCATTAATTATGTAGGAATTACATTGCGAAAGTCGTTATTCTTATTTAATCAATATTTGTGAAAGAACAATAAATAAACAATATTCGCCTTGTCTTAAGTGATAAACGAAAGAACACTATGTGAATTAATTAATTAAAAGTATGTTTAAAGTGATAAAACATCACTATTTATTCAATTAAAGTTATTTAAACAATAAAGGAAAAGTGATTTATCTAAGTGCTCAGGAAACTAACCGTTCTTCTTTTATGTTAAATCTCCGTTTTATGTGTTTATGAACTTTCTTTCTTCTTCATATCTCCAAGGACTTCAATGGATTCAATTAGGGTTGGAAAGTATTTGGGAAGAGAGAAGAGAAAGTAGTATGATAGTAAGAGAGGTTGAGAGATTAGGGTTTTGAGAATACTAAGGTTTTAATTCTGAATTTTCGGTCCTCGTAATACTGAAAGAAGACCCCTATTTATATGCGTAAGGATCTAGGTTTAGGTTTTAGAACCGCGCCTTCAAGTGGCGCGCGCAACTGGTTGAGTTTCGCTGGTTTGCGATTTGCCTTATACGAAAGCGAGTTTTTAAAACTTCCATAACTTTTGATTGCGGAGTCGGATTAAGGCGTTGACAAGGGAATAAACGCGTCGTCAATTGTCTATCCCTAGATCAAATACAATTTATACAACCTAAACAAACCTAATACGAGTACAAGGCAAGCATAGGGGTCGAACCACAGAGAACGGTAAACACCACCAAATGTCATCGACAATTAAGCTAGTCCGGAATAGGGGATAAATAAACTAAAGTCTAAAAATGCTAAAACAAGAAATAAAACATTAAGGCACCAAGGGAAATGGGTAGGCGAAGTTGACGCTTGACCCTACAATAACAAAGTAGCATATCAATGGTAAACTAAACATGCATGAATACCGAAGTAAAAGGTCCAATCTAGCCGCCTTCCGGGGTCAATTGGCTTCTCCTAACATAGCCTCTATGTTTCCACATTAGAACCATATACTAGGAGGTACTATTAAATAACAATCGATAGTAATGAATCTCAACTAAGTCAACTTCCGTTACTTGTTAGTAAAGACTCATCTTTGATCAACTAACAATGTGCACTTGCAAGAAAGACCAAAGAATATCAAGCATGCAAAGACTTTAATCACAATTAACATAACCCCAACATTAAAAGCATGAACAATTAGCAACTACACCATCCCCACACCCTTGGCTAGATGACTACTCACAAATCATGTTGAAAACAATATCAATCATCAAATCAATAAGCATCAACATGATTAATAAGCAAGGAAGAAAAATAAAAGCAAATAAACAAAATCAAGAACAAAGGTAAAGAGAAAGAGTAAGAAATTGCTCATTAATTGAAGATGAAGGTCTACAAAGGATTGAACAAGCTCCTTCTTCAAAATCCAAGTTCATTAATGAAGAAAACCTCACTTTCTCTCTCTACCAATGAAGACTAACCCTAACCTAATCTAATCTAAAACTAATTAGAGAGAGGAATAGATAGTTCTTGAATTGTTCTTAATTACCCCAAAAAAAATGGGTATTTATACTAACTTAATAAAACTAGGAAAAATAGAAAAAGAAAATAAAATAAAATAAATTAAAAGGAAAAGTAAAAATAGAAAACTAAAATAAGAATAAAAAAATAAAAGAAAGAAAATAAGAAAAAGAGAAAAGAAAAGAAAGAAATTAAAATTAAAAGAAAAAGAAAATAAAACCGAATCAACCCACAAATCCCCACCAAACCATCAGCTATTTCCATTCTTCTTCGACATTTCTTGGCTGCTTGAACTTCATCACCACTACACACCATCATCACCGCACATAGTCATCACAAATCAAAGATCAACGGCCATCACCAAGCTTCAATCGTTCGATCCTCATTAAAAATCATGTGCGAGGCTCGTGAAGCGGTTCGGTCGAACCATGGGTTGGTGCGGCCGAACTACGGGGTTGGTTCGGTCGAACCATGGGTATGTTCGACCACTCCTCTTCGATTAACAAAACCCACAAATTCTCTGACTCGAAGTTCGGCCGAACATCTCAATGGGTTTGCTCGAACTTGATTGATTTTCAATTTGTTCTGATTTTTGCTGTAATTGATGCTGGTGGTGGCTGCTCTGTTGCGCGGTGGTGTTGCGGGGTGATTGTGTTGCTGTTGGTGCGCAGAGAGGTGTATTGAGGTGGCTAGTGAATTCGGGGTGAAGCAGGGGCAGCGTGGTCATTGTTGATGTTGTGTTCGTTGTTGTTGCTGTTGTTGGTGGTTGAGAACGGTGGCACGGCTGGTGGTAATTGGTGGTTGATTGTGGGCGGTTTGGGCAATTGCGGATTGGTTGGGGATTGGCGACTGGTGGCTGTTGGTTGTGGTCGTGTGAGGTGGTGAGAGCAGGGGGTAGCTGCTGTTGTGTGTGGTGGTGTTGGTGTGTGTGGTTGTGTGGCTGGTCGAGGGAGCTGCTGTTGTGTTGGTTGCGCTGCTAGATGGCTGCTAGGTGCGGTTTGTTTGTGTTGGTGCTGCTGCGGGGTGAAGCAGGGGCTGTTGTGGTGTGGTCAGGTTGTGTTGCTGTTGGTGTTGGTTGAGGGAGGCATCAGGGGAAAGGTTGGTGTGGTGGAGGTTAATGAAGATATGGGGTGAAGGATAGGAGGCAGCAGCTTGGGTTGATGTTGGTTCAGGGGTGAAATTGGTGGTGTTTGACTTGGACCTTGAACTCGAGCCTACACACAAACAAACCCGAGGATAAAAGTGTGAAACCGAGACAAATAAAATAAAATAAATAAATAAGGAATAAAATAAAATAAAATAGAAAAAGAGAAGTAACACTAAACTAATAAAAATAAATAAAAGCTATACAAGCAAATAAAGTAAAATAAAATACGAAAATAAACTAAAATTAATAAAATAAAGAAATAAACTAAAACGCTCCAACACTACCAAATAAACAAGAAACTTTATTAAAGAGAAAACAAGAGAAAGAAAGGGAAAATAGGATAAAATAAACGGGAAAATGACTCTAAAACTACTCCCTAAGAGTGACATAAATGTCACTCATCAGGCGTGTGAGATATCATTGGAAATCTCTGCATGTCTACTTTCTAATGAAGTTAGAATAAGGTTAAAATAAATTATGGATAAAAAGTTATGGTTGTTAGAGTGAAAGGATGTTGGTTTTAGGGCCCGGTTTGGTGTTTTGATCAAAACTTCTTTGTTTTGGCTCGGAATTGGGCTTATAATAAACCGTTAGAAATCTCTTTGAAAGGTTTATCCATTTGTATAGGCCTTGAATGGGAATTTTATGTTTGGTTCATATGTTTGGCTCGATTCTTTTAACAATGTAGGTTCTATTGGATCCAATCATTGCATTTGACGCATTAAGGTCCATTATTAATCAATTTTAAACATGTATGAACATGTTTTAGGACTAATTAGTAATTGTACACGGCTCTAAGATAAATTGGTCTTAAATATGGATTTTAACTTACTTCATAATTATTTTCATAGTCCATAAACATTTCAACTTTGATCTAACATGAAGAACGAATTTTTGTAACATCATCGCAGTTCCTTTCGGGAAAAAGGTCAAAAGTAGGTGTCTACACTTAGCCCCCACTTTTATCGAGTCTATAATAGACGATGATCAAAGTAGTTAAGGAAATAAATCCGAGACTCATTCGGCGATGTTCTCAAAGAATAGAGAATCTTTTAGAAATGTTAAGGATGTCGAAACAATCCTTGATTCGCTAAGTGTTTAAAACAAGTAGCTATTAAAGCTAGAAAAATTTATCTCTAGTCTCAACGCGCTAAAGAATCTAGATTGATCCTTTGCATTACAAGTAAAGGTGTTCTGGGTGATGTCAAGTCATGAAAAGAGATCGGTTTAAAAAAGGAGTAAAGGGGATGATTTCCTCTCAATCATGTCATCGTTGGTCTAAAGTCCCTCGATATGTCATTGAAACTTTAGCCTGACTTTAACAAAGTAAAAAGATGAAAAAAGGTGTTTTCGGTATTTGAGCCGAAATGGTCCGGTATTTGAGCCGGATGTTCACAAGATAGAAATACATGTCTTAGGACTGGAGGCATATATCCATATCCAGTAAGAGGGAATAAAGTAAACAATTCTCTTAGCAGTTTTGTCCACAAGATGAGTACACGTGTCTAAGGACTGGGGGAACGTGACTACATAGGCGCGACATCGTGTTGTTGCTTCTTTATACAGGGTGTGGATGTACACCCTAACTGTCCCGTAAGCTAGTAGCTCACCAACTACCGTATTTGCTTCCAATCAAGAAGTGTTTGTTCCTGATGGTTCGGCGTGCCTGTCGACTCGTGAGCTAACGCCTAAAGTAATCCTCTACCTTTTAGTTCCGATACGTATATCTTGCAAAGCTTGGGCTGGAGTGAACTTTTACGCAACGCCTACGCTGTACAATTTTGCGTCGTACGATGCGCCTTTTGCATTTTTACATTGCATGACAACGCCTTCCTTTTTGCTTCGGACGTGAAAAAAGAAGAAAAGACAAACATTTATAACGTCAGTATAGTAAAATGAAAAACCTGTCTATGGGTGCTTTTACGTAAAGCACCACCACGGAACGTCTTAAGACACTCTTACGAAAAACGTTCAAAACGTATGCTTAGGAAAGGCATAAAGCACGGTGTGCATGTAAGATGATGCAAAAAACTAACAAAGAAGAAAACAAACTAAAAAATGCAAAGCAATTTAAAAGATTTTGATAATTTGCGCGCCATTACGTCTAATAACGAGCAAAATCCGTTGGAAAATGATCAAACGGATCAAAATCTGGATACCGGTCATTTTAGTGAGCAGTATCCGCGCGCAACTCAGTAGGTCACGCTGGCCAGGCGCTCGCATCATTCTGAGTTGCGCTAGTCTGTCATGTGCGACTGATTCAGTTGCGCGCAGCATTTAATTCAGCAAAAAGAAAACGTTGAACGCGATTTTCATTTCGCATTCTCTCGCCTCCCTTTTCGCCATTTTCGAACCTTTCTCTCTCTAGAAAGCTTGTTTTCTTGCGATTTTTGAAGCTAAGGGAAGTAGATCTCGCTCTTAATTTATATTTTCCATAATTCGTTCACTCTTGGTTGAATTTGGGCGATTTTTGAACCGTTAAACCCCAAATTTTTAATTTGGGGGTTATTGATTTGACTTGTTTTCATGAATTTGTTTGTTGTAGTTGTGTCATGTGTAAGAAACATATTGCAACAAATTTAATGTGAAGTGATAAAGTATGGATCCTGTATGAGCATGTCAAGTATATATGTGTTTTTTTGTTCATTCTAATTTTGACTTTGTGCTTGAACTTTATTCCTCTTTTTGGCTCACATAAACTACACTTGTTAATTTTAATGTAAATTGAAGTGTTTAGAACAACAATTATGCATTAAAACTATAAATGAAATTTTGAATTTTTATAGTAGCACGAATTTGTTCTTGCGACTCATGTTTTTTTTTCATGCGTAAGTTGCAAAATTGGTTTTATCAATGATAAAAAAAATAACCGATTGTTATTATTATTCACTTATAAAACTTTGATTTCAAGATTTCCACAACACTAGTTAGTTTTATGAAATTCTTGAAGAGATCATTGAACTGGAATATTTGGCTATACTTCGGGCTTTTGAGCTCCCATTTTATGTTTTCGAATATTGTAGCCCCCAATGTTGGGTGACTTCGATGACTTGTTTGTTTTTAAATAATTAGACCCTTTCATGTTGCTTGAAATGGGTCTAGAAATCCCGTGTTTCATCTTATTATGATAACAACTAGGATCTTGGAAACAATTAAACTAATGTCTTTAAATCGTTTTTTGACCATTCATAGTTTTAACAAAGAAATTTGCTAAGTCTAGCAATATTGGTCATTCATTAGAACAAGGGAAAAAAATGAAATGTTGTTCAAATTTTTGTCTATTCTTGCTACTTTTGAATTCTTTATTTTAAGTTTAAATTTTGTCACTGTTTTGAAGCTCGAGAAATTAGATTTTATCCTCCTTGCAAAATTCCAATGTGCGCAACAATGGAGAATAATTTAGAATGAAGACTCCTTAATTTCAAATTTAGGAGTCTTTTGTTTACATTCTAACTCATGAAATTGTTTGTCTTATGTTAATAATGTGTCTTGATACAATTTTCATGATGAATGATTGAGTACTAAACTTTCGTATGAGCAAGTATCATGATTTTGTTGCTCTACACCAGTCATACTCTCTAATCTCTAGAGTAAATTGAAGTATTGAAACAACAATTATGCACTAAGATTAGTTCTTGAAGTTGAACTTGAAAATGGCTTGAATATGTAACTTGTTTCATGGCCAAGTTCAGTTGCAAACTTAGTTTTCAAAGGAACAAAATGATTATTAAATCATTGTGATGTATTTGAAAATTATAAGGCTCGAGATCTACAACTATTTAGGCGATTCTTGAGAGTAGCTCGAATGGCATGAATACCTCATTTTGTTTCTTTGTGGATATTGGAGCCCCCATGTGTCGGATTATGCGCATTCTTGCTATTTCTCATGTCTTGGAGCCCCCAATTTGGGGTAGTTCTAATGACTTGCTATTGATTAGGCCATTCGTATAATCATGATATTGAGATGGACCTATGTATATGTCCTATTTTTTGTTTTGAGATATTTAGGACAATGACATGGCTTTCACATTTTAGTTAAAGTCATGTTCAAGAAAGCAAGTTAGTTCTTTGCTTGTTTATTAACAAAAACAATTGTGTTTAAGGTTTAGTATATCATACCTTATGTCTAAATGTTTGTAAAGATCATTGTTGTGATTTAATTCTCAAAGTTGACTTAGAACATCAAATATTTTCTTTGTTCTTATCAATAACTGATATTGGTCTTCCAGGTGGTTTGTTTACCATCCCTAAGCAAATGAGAACAAGTTCGAGCCAAGAAGTCGAATCTTAGTTCATATCTTTTGAAAATATAAATGTACATACACGTATTATCCAAACGGTTATTGAGAATCTGCAATTTATTTATTTGAGGAAATGAAACAAATATTCAGAAAGGAAATTTTTAATATAATTTTTTTATTAGAGACAGGTTATTTCGAACTAGAATTCAAAATTTCAAAAGGGTCCAATAATTTAAATAAAATTTTGTTTTGAAAAGAAAATTTGTATAGTTGGCAAAATACGTAATATTATTTTTCAAAATTGAACCCAAATTGGAAAGAAAAGTCTAGCTCGTAATTGAGTGTGACTTTTTTTGTCAAAGATTGATGAAGGTAAGTTGTAATTTGCAACTTTTTTCAACAAAGGTATGAAAATGTTAGCAAACTTCCGTGTATCTAATTTTGTTTAAGTTTTACATTTTGTCATCATTGTCATATTTTGCTAATTGAAAGTGAATTTCTTTCAATTAAATAAGCACCGTAGTTTGAAAACGAATTTTTATCAAACCTAGGTTTGGTGAAGTGTTAGAATAATTATAAAATCATTCGAATCACTTTCCAAAATATGGTCTCATTTTAAAATGAAAGTTAAGGTGAGGCTTATATTGTTAATTTCAAGCCCCCAAGTGTAGACTTAAGTGGCTATTGGAATTTATGTATACATATGCTAGGGGATGTTTCTCATGTTTGCTTAAGGCCCCAAGATTTGTATTATCAATTTGCAGAATATTGCATATGTTTATCATAAATTGTTTGATCAAGTAACATAATTAATTATCTTGTTCAAATAATAGAAAGTTTTATTCTTCCCTTTGTCATTTAAAGTTATTAATATGGTAGTAATAAGCTTTGCATGACATTGATTTCGCAGCATAAATAGCGTGTTCAAATCTTTAAACAGAGAGAAGTGCGGATGTCCTAGTTTTTTTAAGCCCCCAATTTGAGGTAATGAGCGAAAAAATTATACTATTTTCGAGTGTTTTAGTTGCCAAATTGGAGGGATCATCCCGACTTACCCCCTAAAAAAGAAATGAACAAAAAAGACGGATTTGTATAAAAAGGAAGGGGAATCCAACTTTCCCATAGAAGAATAAAGAAAGAAAATTAGACATGTTTTCGAAAAGCAAGGATTATTGACTTAATATTTGAATCATCGTGATGACTTGGCAGTGAGGTATACTTGTGATAGCGATAACGACCATATTTTTCATGTAGCGATCATGTTCAATCAATTTTCCTCGCTTAGAGAAGATGGAGATATTTCACGTAGGCGGACATTTTAGTTACTCATGACAAGTGAAAAAACGAATTCTCAAGAGTTGTAAAAGACATCTAAAGTTGACGTCGAGGTTGTCGATATATCAAATCAATTTATTGTATTAACTCTTTTTCTTGCTAGGTAATGTATATAGAACCTAAATTACCTTGTTAATAAATAGCCCTATTATTAAAAGAAAAGATGATGATTTTTTTTTTAAAAAGTGATAATCATCTCATTTTCTCTTTGGCAAAAGATATTAAAAACATCGAATTTAGTTTGATTCGATTGCGTCACTAACATGATTTAATCAAGCCAATGGCTATCAAATATCCAAATCATTTGAATTTTTTTATATAATCTTGTAATCATAACTCAACACTTCATGCATTTTATATATGGGCATGACTACTCAATAGTAGGTCCATATGTGCAAAGGCCTAAGATTGGCCATATTTTCATGGAATGATGATTTTGGTATATGGTTATGGTCTACCTCAAGGAGGGCCTTTCCAAGGTTGTAGCGTGGCTAGGCTTGGGGTTATGAACAATGGGCAAGCTCAAGTATACTATTAAAATCCCTTACTTTTGGTGCTTCTTGAATTAAAACCATTCTGTTTTATGTGGCAACTTCCTACATTAGGTGTCTTTTCCTTCTCATCTCTCCCTTTTTATTTCTCTCTTTTTTATTTTTTTTTTTTTTGACAAGTTTTGTTTTAGGTTTAGAACAAATTTTTTTCTTTTGCATTTGATCTTTCCTTTTAGGTTCAGACTAACTTTATGTCCCTCTTATTTTTGATTGCTTCTGACTTGGTTTCTTCTTGCAGGGTCAGCCCATTCCTTCTCGTACCCAGACGAGACCTGAGGTCCGGAGAGAGCCAACGAGGTCTAGCTCGAGGCGTCGCCGCACTAGTTATGGCGGTCGGGGTGGTCGATCTGACACTGCCCGGACCGAGGCGATGGAGCGCTCGGGCTCTTCATCTGAGGGTGCACAGGCCGGGCCGGTAGGCCAGGGAGAGGCCACCTCGGCTCCTAGAGGTAGTGGGATGTACGAGGTCAGCTCGTTATCGCAGCAGCCTCCACAGCCTCAGCCTCTGTCGGTTCATCAGGCCGACCTTGGGTGGACGGGTCCTGAGCTGAGTTTTCCTCCTCCTAGAGAGACTGGAGCTGGAGTTGGTGGGGAGCATACTCCTCGTTCTGCGCAGTTCTTTGATATGTCGGGCGTCCTTCATCATCTGCGTCCTCCAGCGCCGTAGTTATACCTGTGTTTTGTTTATTTTGACTTGTATAGAACTTTGCCTAATTGACTCATTTATTAGACGTATTTTCATATACATACTATTATCTTTTATGACTTCATTTATCTTGCATTTATTTTTCATTTACATGTGCATATTTGTGTGTGCAAAAAATTTGTGAATTAATTTTGCGCAAAAAATTTCCGTCCTTTTTATTATTAATGGAGGGTATCCGACTTTCTCCCCCAAAAAGAAAAAATGAAAAATAAATTGGTTTTGCTACAAACCTAAAATTAAATTAAGTCTAAATAAATCCAAAAAAGAAAAATTGAAGGAAAATATATGAAATTAATATGTAAGAGTATTTGTAAAAAGGGATAAAATCGTAAAGTCATTGTACGAGTTCGAATCATTGCCAGAAAAACGTGGTTTGAATAGCTCGTTGATAAAACGCTGCAGCGCCACGTGTTTTGCGATGGCGCCGGGCGTTGCTTCTGTTGCCAAGCGACAGACTTTGTCGCCAGGCGTCAAAGTTGTCGTTTGGCGCTGAAGTACGCTTACTCCGAATCCTTTCCGGATTGAGACTGCATCGATTTTGTGTATAAATAGCCCCCTAATCTGCTGAGTTTCTTCATAATTCTAGCAGATTAATTATAATCTTAGCTTCTTGAAAAAATAATCATGTCTTTACTTACTAAGAGTTTTACCAACTTCACTCGTGAATGGTGTCGGTCTTTAACTGCTAAAGAGAGAAAAGAACTTGACTTTTTTCACATGGGAGGTATCTATGGTGTTAATGGGGTAGATCTTAATATAGATTTTATTCATACCGCCTTAGAATATTGGGACATAGATATCATTGTTTTAGACTAGGGTGTTATGAAATTAGCCCTTTACCGGAAGAATTTGGTGCCATCTTAGGCTTCCCTTCTTTAGATCTTGCGGTAATCCCTAGAATAAATGAATATTATTATAAAGATTTTGAGCGCTTCATTAATTTAAGAGACAAAGATCTAACAAATATTGTATATGGTAGTGTAGTTAATTTGAAAGAATTTGCACTCCATTACTTTGATATACCTTATTATGAATCTTTTCATGTTTATAGAAGAAGGGCTTTTCTCTTTTGCATGCTTAACCAATATCTTCTCACAAGGGGTAGAACTAAAGAGGGTCAAGCAATTATTTTAACTGTTTTGGAGCAAATTGAATCTGGAAGAAATCTAATGCCATTAATTGTTGGAGAGACTATGCTTAGTCTTGATGAATTGAAGAGAAATTCAAAAGCACCTTTTCGGGGCTCTCCAATTTTATTACAGGTAGAAAAATAATATTTTTAATTACAAAAATCAAAAACATATATTTGTATAGTAATATTAATTTATTTGCATTGAATTTTTGCAGATATGGCTAATGGAGAGACTAGAATTAATTAGTCCTCCTGACAATGTTGAAAAATATACTCCAAATTGCTTTGCGAGGCAAAAGAAACTCTTCTCTAAGATGGGGCGTCATGAATGGAATAAAGTCTTTGCCTCTTGCAATTTTGCTATCAAGTGGGTCATCCCTTGGTGGAAAATAGAGAAGATGGTTGGTGTCAACAAGAAACCTTTCTGTCGTCTTCCAAGCTTAACCAAGATGACTTTTTATTATCCCTGCAGGGTAAAAAGACAGTACGGCCTACTTCAAACAATTCCGTCTAGGGATCTTTGTTGTCCCTATGAATTCCTTGTTTCACAATAAGTATAGAAATTTGATGCATATTGGAGCGCTAGAGCTTTATGGGAAGTGATTACCCAAAAGGTTCCTCCTTCCTTGTCCAATGATGTAAAGAGGTGGCTTCTTAAGAAACCTTCAAAGGACATGAAGAAAAATCAGAGTAAAACCAATGTGAAGAATCGTCTAGGTGACAAGGTGATTCCTGTTAAAGAATTCTTGGGTGAAAAGATTGAATTCAAAACACCTATGATGCCTAAAAAGAAAGACTCTGCAAAAGATAAAGGGAAAAGAAAAGCTGGCACTTCAGAGAAGAAGGTTTGGGTAGAGAAGAAACATGGGATCCTAGCTAAGGGAGAAACCATTACTCTAAAATTGAATGTAGGTCCTCTAAAGAATGCCTACTAGCTAAAGTCATGGATGATGAAGAGGATGCAGATAAAATTTGGAAAAGAGCAAAGAAAGAGAAGAAAGATTGAAGCATTGCTTAACTTCCAATTCATTAGACTTAGTTTTAAATTTAAAGTTAATTTGTTTTAAGCTTTTATTTAAATTCCATCAATAATGTAATTTTTATTTTATTCTATTAATGAATTTTCTTCTTTTTAATTAAATCGACTTCTTTAAATTTAATTTATTAAAGCAATGAAAACTGAAAATTTTATTTTCTAGAAATTTTTTCGAGTACGAAAGTCGAATATTTTCCGAAAAACACCGAAATTTGCCCAGGTACTCCCAGAAGAGCAGCGCCGCTATTTTATGGTTGTTGCAAGCTGCTGCCGTCTATCATCCGGCGACAAGCACTTTCGCCTTGCGCTACAGTATGTCGGCCGGCGACAGGCTTTTTTCTGCGACGCTATTGTTCCGTCGAATTTATTTTTATTTCTGGAATGCGATTTTTGCAAGAATTAAAGTGGTCGCACCCGTAAAGGGTTGCCTACGTATCCTTTCCTAAGGAATCAGGCCAAACGTAGCTCTCTTGAGTATCCTCCTCGAGTAATTATGGGTAGTACTTTTTAGGTTGGTCAAGATTTGTCATGTTCGAGGACTCATTGCCATCCATGTCAGTTAGTTTTGCTGCACCTCCTGATAGGATTGTTTTGACAACATACGGTCCGGACCAATTAGGCCTAAATTTGCCTCTTGGATCCAAAACATTTTTCCTTAATGCTTTTAACACTAAATCTCCTACTTTGATGTTCCTTGTCTTGACCTTCTTATTAAATGTCTAGCCGCTTTTCATCAATTAGAATTAACTCTTCATACCTTGCTCTAGTCCATTCGAGTTCATCGAGTTTACTTTCTAGTGCAATGCGTAGAGATGGTATCTCTAGCTCTACAGGTTGTACGACATCCATTCCATAAACCAAGGAGAATGGCGTATTTCCTGTTGATGTGCGAATTGATGTGCAATAACCCCAAAGTGCGAAATGGAGTTTGTCAGGCCAATCCTTGTAATTTTATGTCATTTTCTCGATGATATATAGTCTTTAGATTTTTATTAGATGCCTCAACTGCTCCATTTTCTTGAGGCCTATAAGGGGAAGAATGATGATGTTGAATGCCATATTTTTGCAATAATTCTTCACATTCATCTTGAAAGTGAGTTCCATTGTCACTTATCATTTCATAAGGGACTCCGTATCTACAAATGATATTCCTTTCGATAAAGAGTGCTACATGTTTCGCAGTGAGTTCAGCATATTATTGTGCTTCAACCCAATTTGTGACGTAATCAATTGCTACTAGGATATATTCGTGGCCTCCTGTTCCTGGAGGGGTAATTTTACCGATCATATCAATTCCCCATGTAGAGAATGGCCATGGTGAAGTGTAGGTGTAAAGTAGATATGGAGGAACATGTTGTAGATTAGCATAGATTTGGCATTTAGGGCATCTTTTTACATATTGATGACAATCCCTATTCATGGTAGTCCAATAGTATCCTTCTTGCATTATCTTTTGGACTATCATTTTACCATTAACATGGGTTCCACAAATGCCTTCGTGGACTATCCTCATAGCTCTTTGAGAATCCTTTTTCCCTACACATAAGAGATCTCGACCCTTAGGTACCCTTATATGTAACTCGTTTTCTATGAGTACGTATTGGGAAGCCAAGAGTCTTAATGCTCGTTTTTCTCTATTGTCAGCATGAGAAGGGTATTCCCCTTTTGTGACATAGTTAAGTATATCTGTGTACCATGGTTCTTCTTCATCTTGTTTTTCATCTTGGATTACTTCATCGCCTTCTATAGCTTGAATATAAGCCGGTTTGTGCCTTTTCTCTATAGTTAGAGGCATTTACTCGATTTCCGTAGGAATCCTAACCATTGAGGCTAGTCTTGCCAAAGCATCAGCAAATTGATTTTCCTCTCTAGGTAGATATGTGTATTCTACCTTTTCTAACTGATTATTGAGAGTTTCCAAATAAGTTTGGTAAGGGGCTAGACTTTAACTCCTTAGTTTCCATCTTTTAGAAATCTAATTGACGATTAATGAACAGTCCCCGAATATTCGTAATTTCTTTACTCCCAATGCCAAAGTTGTTTCAAGGCCTACTGCTTCGTATTCAGCTGCGTTGTTGGTAACGTTAAAATCTAGCTTTATGGAGATTAGGATGTGCTCTTCTTTAGGTTATACTAATAATACTCCAACGCCACATCCCTTTTGGTTTGAGGCTCCATCGAAGTATAAAGTCCAAGTATCATCTTCTGTGACCATCAAGTCTTTGTCTGGAAATTCATTGTCGTGTATTGGCGTCAAATCTTCTATTAGGAAATCCGAGACTACAAATCCTTTGATAGCTTTTTGAGGCATGAATCTCACATCGAACTGGGCTAAGTTAACTATCCATCTTGATATGCGCCCATTGAATTTAGACTTCTCGAATAGATACTTAAGTGGGTTCATTCGGGAAACTACAAAGACTGTATGCACGAGCATGTAATGTCTTAGCTTGGTTGTGGCCCATACCAATGCGAGGCACAATTTCTCAAGTGGCGTGTAGCGTACTTCATACTCGAGCATCTTTTTTCTTAGATAGTAGATCACATTTTCCTTACCTTCTACTTCTTGTGCAAGCATGGCTCCCATTGTCTCCTTGGTGACTGTTAAGTACAACCTAAGAGGTATTCCAGGGAGTGCTAGTGCTAATACGGGAGGATTTGCAAGATAGGCTTTGATCTTTTCAAAGGATTTTTTACACTCATCTTCCCATATTACTGGTACATTCTTTTTGCGCTTCTTGAATATTGGTTCACATATTGTTGTTAATTTTGATATGAACCTACTTATATATTGCAACCGGCCAATAAATCCTCGAATTTGTTTCTCGGTTTTGGGCGGTGGCATTGACATGATTGCCTTGATCTTGGTTGGGTCTATCTCTATGCCCCAAAAGCTTGCCTGAGGTGACTCCAAAAGCACACTTGGATGGATTCAACCTCATATTGTATTTTCTTAGCCTTTCGAAAAATTTTCTCAAGGCTATTTGATTTCCTGGGCGATCTTTTGATTTTACAATCATGTCTTCCACATATACTTCAACCTCTTTATGCATTATGTCATGGAGTAAGGAAGTCGTTGCTCATTGGTAAGCAGCACCCGCGTTTTTCAACCCGAATGACATTACCATGTAACAGTAAGTACCCCATGGTGTTATGAATGTTGTTTTGTCCATATCTTCTTCTACCATGAGAATTTGGTTGTATCCCGCGTATCCATCCATAAACGAGAGAAGTGCATGATTTGCTGTATTATCTACAAAAATATCGATGTGTGGTAAAGGGAAGTCGTCCTTTGGACTTGCCTTATTTAAGTCTCGATAGTCGACACACATTCTTACCCTTCCATCCCTCTTTTGAACTGGGACCACGTTGGCCACCTATTCGGGGTATTTGGATACCCTGATAAAACCTAGAGTTATTTGTTATTGAACTTCTTCTTTTATTTTAAGAGCTACGTTGGGTTTCATTCGACGCAACTTTTGTTTTATAGGTTTCATTCCTGGAATTAGTGGTATAGTGTGTTGAGCTATTTCTCTATTAATACCTGGCATATCTTCATATGACTAAGCAAATACATCGATAAATATTGTAAGTAGATTAACTTAATTGGTTCTTTCTTGTTCATTAAGTGTTAATCCGATTTTAACTTCTCTTTTAATGGTTGAATCGTTTGAAATATCAACCGTCGCAGTTTCCTCAATTATCGGTGTTTTCTTTTCGAGTGTTTCCATTGCTTTAATGATTTGTTTGTCATTTTCATTGTTAGTTAAGCAATGCTCGTCATCTTAGGTTAAAGAAAAACATGAGGAGTAAGCAGAACAAGACATATTATTAAACTCTGAAATCATTACATCAAAAAGGGAAATGTCCTCAGGGACTTGATTATTAACTATTCTAGGAGTAGAAGTAGAAGAAGGAGAGGGAACTACAACTAAAAACTTGGATGACTCTACAGGAAAGGACTTTCACTCGGACTCTTACTCAGACGACTCTTCAAACATAGGTCCTTGCCCTGTTGTTATGGAGATTTTCCTTCCACTTGGAGTAGTCACCTTGACCGTCTTACGCCACCCTTGTACTGATCCTTCTGCTAGAGTGATGAGTTTTGAGGGGTCAAAAATATCGCTTTGTAGGACCGTTTGGATGAGCGAGGAGTTATCCTCTATGTATCTCGGCTCATCTTTTTCTCGCCCAAATAGTAATCCCATGACATTAAAGTCAAAGCATAGGGGTGCTTTATCCTTGTGAATAGGAGTTGGGATTTCATCTAGAAAGTAGCAATCTAAGAAGATTTCAAATCCCTGTTGCCTTATGCCATTTACAACAAAAGGTTCAGGAAATTCATAACATGGATAGTCCTCTCCTTCTCTTATGAACTGTCCATTGAGATTAAGAGGATACTGATCCATTGGACCTTAGACCTTTCCTAGGCTCGCTTAAGATCTTCCTAAGTCGGTTCGAAACCAAGTCCGAAAGTATCTAACTTAGGGAGGCCAGGTAATTCCAGCTGTTTTTCTATTCCCATCTTCTTTCCTAGAGTCAATCTAGGAAAATGCCCTTGTCTCTTGAGAATAGCATTTACTGTCATATTGGAGTGGGGGTCATGACATAGAGGTCCTTTCATCCTCCTCGATTAAGGAGACCTCCTCATTAAAGCCCCACAAGTCTTTATCATCTTCCTCGTGCTCCACATTGATAATCGGATTTTCTACAGCTTTAATCCTTATGGGTGAAGCATCAATTGTGATAGGGATTCCTCCAACTATGGCTTTTACCTGTTGGTGGAGAGATGAAGGGACGACCTTTAGGTCATGAAGCCAAGGGCATCCCAACAATAAGTTGAATGAAGCTTTAATATCTACCACTTGGAAGAGAGTAGCATGTTCTATAGCTCCCGCCGCTACATTCATAGTAATCTTACCAAGAGCTTGGCGACGAGTATTGTCATAATATCTTATTCCTTGTGTTGACGGGGTTAAGTCTTCATCCTTTATGCCTAACATCTTTGCAGTTCTGAGTGGACATACATTAATTGTCGATCCATTGTCTACAAGAGTCATTGGGACGTTCATTCTCTTGCAGACTATTGTGAGGTTTAGTTTCTTATAATGCTTATCACCTTCTGGAGGTAAATATTTATCAGAAAAAGTGATCAAGTTGATAGGACTAGGAAGATCACTTGTAAGGAAGTTAGCCAACCCCTTAGGAGTGGTGTCAGAATATTTTTCAAAAAAAAAAGGAGTGGTGTCAGAATCTATCCCTATCTTATCCAAGGCATTCATTACTGCCAACCTATGCTCTCGAGACGTAGCTAGAAGTTTCCATACATTCATCTCCACCTTGGTCTTTTTGAATTGTTTGACAATGTCATTGCCTTCTATGATAAGTATGGGAACTTATTGCGAAGTTGGAATAGGCTGTGTAGAGATGGGAGGTTGTGTTCTCCCAGACCTTGTGAGGACGTCTATGGGTGAATCCTCTTCATCCCAAAAATCACCTACTGAATACGACACTGAAAGTGGAGGTTTTTCCATGTCTTTTAGGTAGACGTCTTCTTCATCGCTGTCCTAAACCCCATTGATGCTTATGTCTTCTTCTTATGGGATTTGAACTAGCTTCTTATCATCAATCATCTTCTGAATTAAATATTTAAATTTAAAACAGTTTTCAATAGTGTGTCCCCCTAATTGATGGTATTGACAGTAGAACCTGTATGTCCTCTTTAGAGATTCAAATGGTCTCGGTTCGAGAGGTTTGACCTTACCAATCTTAGAGAGCATTTTGAACATTTTAGCATATGAAGTCCCAATTGGAGTATAGAGTTTATTACTCTTCTTGGGTCTTTCGATTACTTGTAGAGGGATTGTTTCTTCTTCGTGGGTGTCATTTTATCATACTTTTTTTGAAGTTCCTCCGTTTGTTTCTTTGCAAATTCAAGAGCCTCACGTAGTAAGTCTGTTCCCTCCCACATGGACCATATAAGCATTCGCACGTCTTCCTTGCTTGCTGGTTCTGGAAATTCATCCATGGCATCGAAAAGATCTCCTCCTCTTCTTCGATAGCATGAATTTCTTCAATAGGTTTGATGAGAGATAAGGGATTAACCTCATTTTCCTCATCGGAGATGGCCAAGGAATGAGCGAGAGGTGCGTTGTCAATGCTTGGCTTCTTACTGGCAGGGGGCAATGGTAGTTTGTTGTTATCAATTAAATCTTGGATAGCTTCTTTAAGCTTCCAACAATTTTCCAGTGAGATGGCCCCTACCTTGGTGATATTTGCAGTGTGCATTGGGATTCCAATTAGCTGTCCTCTTTTCAATTGGTGGTCCCCAAATAGTCCAATAGGAGTTATAAGACCTTTTGCATTCAGTCGGTCAAATGCGGTGTCATAACTCATACCAATAGGAGTAAAGTTCCTCCTAAATGGTTTCTTTTGTCCTTGGTTGTTCATAGCAAGGACTTCACTCAAATTAAAGGTGCTAACATTGCTTGAGTGGGTGGTTTTGGAAGAAGAAGGATTGTCGTTCTTCTTGCCTTTCTAGCCGCTATTGGAGTTATTATTAGCAGCTTTTAGCTTAGCAAGGTCATCTTTAATGTTAATTCCAATGTCATAGACGGCCTTGAAGGTGTGTAGATTATTTTGATACTTGAGATGCTTGGAGTACTTCTCTTGAAGGTTCTTGATGAACAACCTCACAGATTCTTTCTCGCTTAGTACTTCAATCATCCTAGCAGAGATTTCTCTTCATTTATTGAAGAAAGAGGTAAAACCTTTATTCTTTTTTTGTTTAAGTATTTCAAGTTCCCTATAATCAGTTTCAACTTGAATATTGCACTTATACCTATCAATGAAAGCGTTTACTATTGATTCCTAAGTAGAGGTTTTCTCTTTGTGAAGGGAAAAGAACCATTGTTGGCAAACGGTTTCAAGAGATAAGGAAAATAAAGAAGGAAATACTTTTTTATCAATACCCTTAATACCATTATTGTTTCAAAAGCTCTTAGATAAAAATAAGGGTTGTCAGTTGCTTTGAATTTTGGGATGTCGTTGGCATTGAACTTCTGCGGAAGAAGCTCCTTGTCCACTGAAACCCCTTGTGAACTAATGCCCTGAAACTTGTAGTCACTAGATAGCTTGCTCAATCTTTCTTGCATGAGGTCCATTTGTTGTTGCTTCACGGGATCATTAATTTGAAGGGTTAAAGCCTTCAACACTTCAGTTATGTCAGTCAATTGATTCCTAAGTTCGTTGACTTCTTCTTGAGTTGCCATTATCTTCTTAGCTTTCCTTTTTCGAGCGATTGGTTTGTCAAAAAGTTGTACTTGGATGAAAAGGTTGTCTTTGATCAAACGCCCTTCCTTTCTTGACCGCGCGCTGTAAATTAAACCATTTATTTTAATGACTTGACTCAAATTAACCTTGACTTTACGGGTTTATAAAGAAAAAGAAAAAAGCAAAAATAGGGTGTATATTTTTGGGAATCAAGTATAGGGTTCAAACAAGTGGTTTAATTGGAGGATTAGTATCCGACTTACCCCCCTAAAACAATGACGGAAAACACGCGCATACAAGACTCTCTTAGACATGGTTAAAGTATATATACATATTAGTGTGTGCTTTATATTGTGAGTGCAAGTGACATGCTTTGAATCTTGTGTAAGACCATAGGACTTAGTGTCTAGACTCAATTAAGGACTTAACAAAGGTACTGTTATTAACAAAATAATCAAATTAATTAGCAAACTGTTTAATTAGACACATAGTGATGACTCGAGCAAAATACCGAACTGTCACCAAAGCAACAGGACTGTTGCCACACTTTGCAGTGCAGCGGCCAGGCGTTGCACAACAAAGTGTGGCGGTACAGTCCAAATCGTGGCGTCATTGCTGGAACGTTGATCTGGGACTGCTTTCAGTATTTTATCTCTACGGGACATGCCTAAAGTCGTACTAAGTCAATTCCGATTAAATTATTAGACTTTAATTACTCAAATTAATTAATTAATTAGGCAAAGTCCTTTTAGTCATTAATCAGTTTATTTAGTCTTAAACACAAGTCAAACAAAAGGTTAGGAAAAACACATAGAGTATGCACAACAAATAATGCACAATTAGGCAAGTAGGCACAATATGATGCAATGAGTTCGCCACCTAACCATAGCTCTAGTTCTCTAAAGTTTGGGATATGGGTTAGCCAAAGAGGGTCCATGGTTAAATGTCCAAATGCACCGCACGGAAGCCTTGCCTTTTGAAGGGTTGGCGCGAGTGGATGGGACACCGAGAGTTAAAAACTAGCTTCCATGGTTTGGTGAATTCAACATTCTCGGATGTACCCTTTGTTGCACAGAGCATTCAACCAGGTAGATGGAGCATGAATTCCCAGAGGGTTATGTACATATGTAGAACACATATGGTTTTAGAATAGTGAGAAAAACTCAATCAGGAAGAAGGATCGAGCAAACAGTGCTAAAAACTTGTCAAAATTAGAATGCATATTTATGGCTCGCTATTGGAAGAACTTGGCGCCAGCGAACAGAGGCCGTCATCGAGGATTTGACTATATCGCCAAGCGACACACTACGGATGTTTCTACATGCCTTAGCAGCTTTCTGTGCTCGATAAAATTTTCTAGTTTCGCGCAGCATTATTTCGATCCTAGTTGTGAAAGATATTCCTCAAATTTCCTACGTGTAAAAATCCTATGTTTTTAACTCATTACGGATGGTCTTTCCAATGAGATCTTTTTTATGCATATGACAATGATGTTAATCAAAATTACGCACATGAAATACTTAGAACTTTTCGAGTCTCATCCACTCATTCTAAATCATTGCCAAAATAAATTTTAGGAATAAAAATAGAAATCCTCCCCAGTGGAGTCGCCAAAAACTGTCGGGAATATTTCAAGCATTACCCCAAACTTGAACCCCACTGTGATCATACACTTAAGCATGGTGGCATCCAAAGAGAAGGAAGCTAAAGCAAAAGAGTCGCCAACAAGTATTAGGAACTTGTAAACCGTTCACAGGGTGAAGGTTACACTCCACAACGATCCAGGAGATCGTTAACTCTAATAGGTCTGGAACCATGAATGGAAGTTCGGGGATGAAGGTATAAATTCAATCTAAAAGAGAAAGAACCTGCCCTAATAATAGGCCTCTACTTTATTCTAATCGTATTCATGTGCGCTTTCTGACTAACATGCAATCATTTGGTTTAACCCTAAACCTGTTTAATCTATGTTGGTTGAATATTAATGCATAAATAAAACTATTATTGGCGATCACTTGAATTATAATCATATTAACCCTAAACAAGATTATTATTTATCTTATTAAGCATGATTACAAGTACAAATTCCCTTTAAAAATGCATAAAAGGCGTGATCAAGCAATAACAATAAAAATATCAAGCAACATAATAATAATCATCATAACAATTATAAAAAAATCAAAACAATAATCATAATCATAAAGAAAATAGGAAAAATGGAAAACAATAATCCCACCTTTGCTCGGTCTTCTAAAAATAATCCCACTTTCAATTATTCTAGAAATAATCCCACCTTTTACATTAATCTTCTTTTAACAAGCCCTTTGACTTGTTACTTGTTCTACCGGTTAAATAATTTTCTTTTCTTTTTTTTTTTTTAGAAACATGTCTCCTCTCCACCATCACCACTGCCAGTCTGCCCCCCAACACTAATAGCCAACCAAAATAAGCCCACCTCCTTTCCGACCACCCTGCACCCATTACTACCCCCCTTACCTCTCCCCAATAGCCACCTCCTCACCACCACCAAAACCACCACCATCGTGTCGCCCCAGCACAACAATTAACAATGTTTAAATTAAGCCAAATCACCAATTGAGTTGACGATAAAGCCTTTAATTATTAATATAAACAATCCATGTTACCTTAGAAGTTGCTTTAATGGGGGAGAGAAAGCTCACAGGCTGCTCTGATGGTGAACTTGGAGTACATTCAATGGAGAAAAGGGAAGGAAAAGGGGTGAGATTGTTTAAGTGAAAAAGAAAAAAGGGAAAAGGAAGGGGAAGGTGTCGAGTTGGTCATGCGGCAGGGAAGGGAATGGGTCGGCTTAGGCTGGGAGGGTGGGGCTGGTCAGGCCGGCTGCCATGTGCTGAGGCTATCTCCGGTGAGGGTAAAAGGAAAGGAAGGGTGGGAGTTTTTTTTTTTTTTAATCATCCAAAAAACCAATTAGATAGCAACACCTGTCAAGTTACCTTCTCTAACCAGTTGCCAACCTAATAAAACCGGTCAAGGCTTGTTAAAAGAAGATTGATGTTAAAGGTGGGAATATTTCAGGAATAATAGAAGGTGGGATTATTTTTGGAAGACTGAGCAAAGGTGGGACTATTCTTTTCCATTTTTCCAAGAAAATAATCATGTTAAAGCATAATAATAGCAAGATCCTAGGCATGATACTAACAAGATTAATAACAAACCCTAGCATGTCACTAAAAATCAAAGATCAAAGCTTTAACCCTAACATGATACTAACATGAATATTAGGATAGGAAGCATCACAGGAATCATAATAAGAATACTTGATATTATAACCTTTTCCCTAAACATAATACTAGGAATCATTGTTGTCATTCAAAACATCAAGCATCCTAAAATGATACTAGGAATCAAAAAATAACAACCTAAGCATGATTTCTATATCATAATATCAATTAAACAATTAAATCATTTACTTGGATGCCTCGTACCTCTTTCTAATAACAAAATACACTTGTTAGTAACTTCAAGGAAAATATAAAATCTAACAATTAAATTAAATAATTGAAATAGAGATTTGTGACCAAACCCTAGAAATTAAAACCTTTCACGTCTAGGGCGAAGGCAACTTCAAACTTCGCTAGGTGTTTCTAGATCTTGTGAATGCGGAATTTTGTATGCAAAAGGCTAGTTTAGAAAAGAGAGAGTGAGTAATCAAGAGATTCTTGATGAGAATTGGTGAGAGAGAGAATTCCTAAGAATTGATGATTGAAAACGGAGGTTTTAGGAGGCTATTTATAGAGAAAATCAGTCGGATATGTGTAAGCGTCGTTCGAAGTGCGCCTACATAAAAGCATGTTGTGAATATGCTTGGCACTCATAGGAAGTGGGAATTGACATTACGATTAGGGACAACGATTAGGGACAAATAAAGTAGGGAGCCGCCAACAAGTTTGTAAGGAACTTGTAAACCGTTCACGGATCATAAAACGCAACCACGATAAGGGACAACGATAGGAAACAACGATTGACCCGTGAAGGTTACACCCCATTCATAATCCATGAGATTACTAACTCCATATGGTTCGGAACCACGAAAGGAGGATCGGGGATGATGGTACGAAGTGAGTCATGGAGTCAAATTCGCCTGTATTAACCTCTACTCGATTCTTCTATTGAAAAGCATTCCTGTGATCTCAAAGGCATACAAACAATAATTCAATTCACTCTAAACTATTATTTAACTAAATTGGTTTAATGTTAATGCACACATAATTCTAAAATATTGGTGATCACTTCAATAAATAATAAGATTAAAAAGGATCCTAAACCGGTTGTCCAAATCTTATTAGGCGTGATTTTCAATTACGTATTCCCTTTAAACATGCAATATGGTGATCATAAATATAATAAAACAACATTAATATTAAAACCAATTTAATCACAATTCCAACAACATAAAATCGTTAGAAAAATAATAAAAATAAAAGGAGCATGACTCTTACTTTGATTCTGTTTGTTTGCAACTACAAAATAATAAACGAGTTAGTAACTTCAAGAAAATAATAAAGCAATAATTAAATTAAATTAAATAAAGTAAGGTAGATTTGGGGCCAAACCCTCAAACAGTTCTACCTTTCACGCCTTGGCTTAAGGATAGAACCACGAGTAAAGTATGGACTCCTTTGAGTACTTGAAGAAGGAATTTTGAAGTAGAAAAGGGGTAGACTAGTGTTTAGGCTAAAGCATAGAAGAGAGAAAATTAATCAGAGAATTACTCGGTGCCCCGTACATCAGAAATGAGGGGGTATTTATAGGGAAAATGTGCTGAGGGAGCACACGGAACCCTAAAATGATAAAAACCCTAAAAAAGTATCCCGTGACACGGTCAAACTGTACCGTGACACGGGAAGCCCCACCGTCAGACGACACACATTCCCGTGACGCGGTACACTTTTGGCGTGAAGCGGGAAATTTTCAGAAAACGGGATAGAAAACGCGTCAAGGGTTTACGCGGAAAAGACACGGAATGTCCCGTGTCACGGCAGACCTCCCGTGTCACGGGAAATCCCACCGTCAGACGGGAAGGATTCCCGTGACACGGTGACAGTCTACCGTGGCGCGGGAATTTCCAGTCCATTTTCCGTCTAAATACATTTTTAACCCTAATTTCCTTCGGTTTTTTTAGCGCTGATTGATAATTTCGGGCCTTTTCTGACTTTTATTATTCTGGCTAAAATAAGAAAATAATTAAATAAATAAAAGGTTTGGGCCAAAAATATATAATAAAACAATAAAATAAAAAAGGTTTGGGCTAAAAATTAATTAATAAGTTTGGGCTGAAATTAAAACTATGCTTTTACCAAACATCAAGACTAATCCATGGACCGTTCAAAAATATGAATTTAATAAAATACGATTTTTTAAGCACTCTCGGGATTAAATACTAAACCCGACCAATAGTGGCGGTGAAAGGTTGTTCATCATCGGGTTTGGTTTTGGGGAGACATTTTTAGGTGTCTACAATATGATAAAAAACAAATCAGAGTTTCGAAAAGAATAAAACACGACCGCAGCGCCAAACACGCGCATGTCGCCAGACGACAGACCTGTCGCCAGGCGCCAGAAACAATTTTCCACGCATTTTCTTATTTGGTTAAAATTTAATCGTACGAGAGGGCAATATCGTATTTTCCTTAAAAACACTTCTTTTATTCTGATTAAAACTATTAAAAGTCAACTAAAGTCAATTTATCAATGCTAATTAAATTAGGAATGAAAAGAACCTTCTAGAAGATTCTAGAAGACTATGATCAATTCTAATCGCATTAGGAATGATAAATCAATATTAGGCCCTCCTCTAGATCATTGGGCCGCATATAAATATCAAACCGAGCCCAGTTTAGTAATTTGGCCATAACTTCCTCATTATTCATCGGAATTGGGCTTATAATATATCGTTGGAAAGCTCTTTTTGAACCCGACCCAACTACACCATTATTGGACCCTTTCCATGAGCCATACCAAACTAGATTGTCTGTTTTCTTAAATTAGGTTTTCAAAAACAGAGAGAAAGAAAAGAATTAAAACTAACCGCAACACTAGACTTTCCACACTTTCACTTCATTCGATTATGATTCGACGTGAAAGGTACTCATCACTGGGTTTGGTTTTGGGAAGACACAAATGGGTGTGTACATCACATAACTGTGAAATGCCATGGGTGGACAATACCTCAGGTACTTATTGACAATGGTTCTGCCATCAATGTATGCCCGTATCAAGTTGTGACAAAGCTGGGTTATCAAAAAAAAGATTTGACACCTTTAAGCCAGGTTGTTAGGGCTTATGAAAATGCCTAAAGAGATGTTTTGGGGTCAATTGAGTTACTTTTTGAATATGGGCTAGTGGCTAGACATGTTGAATTTGTGGTAATTGACATTGAAGCGTGCTTTAACCTTTTGCTCGGAAGACCTTGGCTTCATGAGAACAGGGCGATAGCCTCTACGTTACACCAAAAGGTGAAGTTTCTCACGGATCATGGTGCAGTAACACTTGTGGGTAATCTAGAAGTTATGAATGTTTCTAGTGTTGGAAAATCGGTGCTCCACTTAGATGAAGAAGAGGGTAGTCAATTAGACGGATTCACTATTCATAATATAGGATCTTATTCAATTGGCTCATGGAAGGAAGAAGAAGAAACCAAGGAAGATCCGGAAGAGGACTTAGAGGAAGATTAAGAAACTGAGGAAGATCCGGAAGAAGAAGAAACTGAGGAAGATCCAGAAGAAGAAGAAACTGAGGAAGATCTAGAAGAAGGGCTTCAAGACGATGACAATAACTATGAGGTTAATCCTCAAGAAGTTAGGTGTGGAACAAATTAGTCCAATGAAGACGAGGCAAAAAAAGAGCCTAAAACTCAAAAAGACAACGATCCATGTTTTAGAGGAGAATCTTGGACAACTAATTCTTTTAGACAGGGTCATGATGAGGGATCTCGGAAAAGGTCTAGGACCGAGGATTTTGATTTGGATTTCGATGTCCTGTGTTATAGAAGGTTAATACACCCAGAGGAGTTGATTCTATTCCCTAACTACAGGCATGTAGATTGATGAGTGTCATTTATGGCACTCATAGGGTAGTCTTTTAGGGTTATTTCTTTCCCTTTTTCATGCTTTCTTCTCTTATTTTTGGTCCTTTTTCTTTAGGTTTCTCTTTCTCCTTTTTTCTTTATGGTTCTCGTGTTTTCCTCGTGTTTTCCTTTTATTTGGCCCTTTTTCCTTTTATTTCCTTTCTTTGTTTGCTTGTGTAGGTATTTGGAGAATCACCTTTGCAAAGGAATCGAGTTGGGGCCTTAATGATCAAGTAAGGAAGAAGCATTTGGCTAGAGAGGTCTTAGAGAGGCCTTGGAGAGGCCTCGGAGAGGTCTCCAAGGTATTTCCAGCAGGCCGCGGGCGCGGGCTTAAGAAGAGCAAATTGCAAGATTTTGGCAGGAGCTTCCCGCGGTTGCCCCGCGGGCTCTCCACGGGCGCGGGAAATCTGGAGAGGGCGCTCCATCTCAGAGAGACCGCGGCCCCCTGATTGAGTTTTGGGAGTAGGGGATTAGCCGCGGGCGCGGGTCTATCTTGCCGCGGGCGCGGGTGCTGCCCAGAAAGCCCGCGGAGAGTTCCGTACCCATTTCTCCGCGGCCGCGGATTCATCGAGAGAGATCGCGGGATTTGCCAGTTTCTTCTTTACCTATAAATAGAATTGTAATTCCTTTTTGAAACCAACTTTTTGATAATATTTCATTAGCTTAGTTTTAGAGAGAGAATTTAGAGAGAAGTTCTTGGTTTTGGATTTGTAACTCAACATTTGATCAATCAAGTTTGGATTTCTTCATTTTCAATCATCAATATTAGTGAGAATCTCTTTCTTCTTTCATCTTTTACTTACTTGCTATTTGATTTTTGCTTGTTGCTTGTTCTTCTTTAGATTTGAATTTGATATTGTTGAATATTTTGATTTCTCTTAGATTTTGATATAGAATGAAGATTAATGCAATTTCTAGTTATTTGTTCTTGAATTTCACCATGATTAGTGAGTAGATTAGTTGCTAGGGAAAGGGGGAAGCATGTTTGATTAATGAAATTGCTAGTTGATGCTCTTTGATTGATTGATTTGTTGCAATTAAATTGATTGACATAGTTTTGCATGTGATTGATTAGACTAGGAGTGATCAACCTATAAGATTAATCTAGATTGCATTGCAACTCTTAATGACATGAACAATTGAATTGAAAGTTGCTCTAATTAATTGGGTTTGCTTGTGATTCTTCTTGATTTGCCTTTTATAGTGACACCTAGATTGGCCTATAGGAGATAGCATTTGAACTCTCTTGATTGCTACTATTGTTTGTCCATTGCAATACTTGAATTAATTGATTGAGCTCTAAACTAGCATTATCATTGAACTTGCATGTGGAACCCATATCCCTAGTGTTTAGACCTTTGATTTACTTGATTAGACTTGTTTTAGTTTACCATAGTGCCAACCATAATCTAAACTCCATCTTCGAGGTAGCTTGACTTAGACTCTAGTTTTCATCATTGCATTCCCTAGGGATCGAACCCTTAACTTACCCTATATTCATATAAGGTTGGTTGGGTGTTTACAAATTTAGTTTGACTTGGGGGAAGGGTAGATAACGACATACATTTTCACCTCGTCATAGATCGTCATCTTAATCTCCCCCAGTTCGAGAAGTTCAATGGGTTGGGAGATCCCATCCTCCATTTATACAACTTTGTGAACACCTTATATCCTTTAAATGTTCCAAAAGAACATTTTCCTATGTTGTTCAACAGAAGTCTAGATGGACCCACGTTATCCTGGTATTATACCTCAAGGGCAACAAGTAAAGGTTCTTAGGGAGAAATAGCTCAAGCATTCAGTGATTGGGCATTTTAATTTCGACAAACTGACACCAAAAAAATGAAGCTAGTGAATATGGAGCAAAGTGATCAGGAATCATTTTCACATCACTTTTCAAGATGTTCTTACATTCGGGCTCAAATTCATTTTCCCATTACTGATCGGGAGTTCATGTTGATATTACTAAAAAGTTAAATGATATGATTTATATTATTGTCATATGGTCTCCATCAAATACGTCGACCTCTCGCACATGGAGAGACATGGTTACAAAATTGATGCCTATCGACTACAGGAAAGAAGGCCTAGCACCCTCAAGGTGAAAGAGCTAACAGGAGGATATTCACTCGAATCGACAAACCATTGAGTGTGGAGTATGATCGTTTGAGCAAAAAAGGTATTCGTTGGGAAAAAAGCTATGTGTATTCATTACCACCACATGGACCCGATATGAGACAATATTGTAGTTATTGTCATCAATGTGGGCATAGAACATATTCCTATTATGACCTTAGGTGTGCAATCCAAGATATCATTTATCGTGCTATCATCACTCCAGCCCATCCTAAGTCTAACGCACCAGAGAAAAACCCGGCACATCCACATGCCTCTCAAGATGATTTGTTCCTTCAATTGCTCGAAGAAGGTCGTATCAAGCCACTACCTCGTCGAGCGGGAGCTGATCCTGTTAGGCCAAATTCTCAACAAATATTGTCACTACCATCAGTTACATGGCCATGATACTAGAATGTCACGCCCTTAGTTGGTGTATAAAGTGCACAACTAGAATTTCCTGCCCGAATCAGAAAGTGTCCATAAATGCCCTTTCCATTTTGACACGCGAAGACGATCCCACTCTTTTGATTGCTCGTCACTATTCAGAAAATATATCTCAACAAGACTACGAGAAAGACTGTTGAAAACCTTGAAGCCTAAGGAATCTCTACATGGGGAAGGAAGCATCTGCAATAACAATATGGTGATCTCTATCTTACCCTCCATCTAGAAGGATGGATGAGAGGGGTAGTATGAACTTTGTAAACCAAGCATTTTTTTTCTTTATATTTTCTTTTGGTACAACGAACTAGGTAAAGCTTGATCCCTTAAAGCACTATTCCTTGATTATACACAAAAATTGTACTTCCACGCACATTGTTATTGGGGTACATAAGCAACTCTGATCAAGTGCAGCTGTTTTTTAAAAAAATCTTTATTTCTTCCATTATGAACTACGACGGGTTTGATTCTCCAAAAAAAAAAAAGAAGAGAAAATACAAAATCTATCTGGAGATACGTAGGCAGCTTTATGGCACAACCCCGAATAATTAAAAGATTTTTGGAATGAACACCCCGCTAACATATCTAACTTAACATATTTCTTTTAAATGTTTACCATTTTTTTCCTTGCATGAATTTTTACATTTATCATTTACTTTTTATTTTCAAAAAAGGAGGAAATCCTAATCTCGAGTATGTCATGTTTAGGTATACTTTGCTAATCAATGACTAACCAAACTCGAAATTCTACACTACCCCCGAATTCCATTCAAGAAATCCAAGATCCAATACCACAAACACTTACCAGAGGACTTCAATTGATGTTGAAAATGGGTTATGTTTCAGGAACTGGTTTAGGACGGAATGGCAAAGGCATCAGGCACCCAATCCCAATAATTGATAAGCGAAATCGTCATGGTTTGGGTTTCAATGAGAAAATGGGTTCTAAAGCTATGAAAAGGAAGTCTCTCACTTTGAAAGGGCAATTTGTGTTGCAAAACAACACTGAGCCATTTTATGAGTTTTTCTGAACCTTGGTGTGACTTGGTGTAGACACCCATTTGTGTCTCCCCAAAAACCAAACCCGGTGATGAGTACCTTTCGCGTCGAATCATAATCGAATGAAGTGAAAGTGTGGAAAGTCTAGTGTTGCGGATAGTTTTAATTTCTTTTCTCTTCTCTCTGTTTTTGAAAACTTATTTTAAGAAAACAGCCAATCCAGTTTGGTTGGTCCATGATATGGGTCCAATAGTAGTGTAGTTGGATGGGGCTTGACAAGAGCTTTCCAACAATATATTATAAGCCCAATTCCGATGAATATTGAGGGAGTTATGGCCAATTTACTAAACTGGGCCCGGTTTGAGCCTTATGTGCGGCCCAATGATCTAGAGGAGGGCCTAATATGATTTATCATTCCTAATGCAATTAGGAATGGTTTTAGTCTTCTAGATTCTTCTAGAAGGTTCTTTTCATTCCTAATTCAATTAGCATTGATAAATTGACTTTTGTTGACTTTTCAAAGTTTTAATTAAAATCAAATAACATTTTTTAGGAAAAGATACGATTTTATCCTCCTGTACGGCAAAATTTATCTGATTTTCGAAAACGCGTCAAAAACAGGACTAGCGCCTGACGCCAGGCATTGGCGCCTGGCGCTAGGCCTGGCGCCTGGCGCTGGCATTGGCGCCTGGCGCTAGTGTTGGCGCCAGCTCTGTTTTAGGTGCGCCAATGCTCTGTTTTGTTATTTTATCTTTTTGGCTAATTTTCTCTATAAATAACGTATTAAAAACTCCGTTTTCATTCATTAACAACCAGTTTTAATCTATATTCACCTACAACCAGTTTTTTTAATTCTCATTCTCCTTAATCATTCACCATCTCTTATTTTCTCTCTTTTTCTAAATTAGCTTTTTACATACAAAATTCCGCATTCACAAGATCTAGAAACACCTAGCCATATTCGAAGTTGCCTTCGCCCTAGACGTGAAAGGTTTAATTTCTGAGGGTTTGGTCCCAAATCTCTCTTTCAATTATTTAATTTAATTGTTTGTTTATTATTTTCCTTGAAGTTACTAACGTGTGTATTTTGTTATTAGAAAGAGGTACGAGGCATCAAAGTAAGTACTTTAATGATTTTTATTGATGTTATGATGTAGAAATCATGTTTAAATTGTTATTATGATATTCCTAGTATCATGTCTAGGGTAATTTTAATATTAAATATGATTGTTACGATGCTTCCTATGTTCTTCCTAATATTTATGATCGTTAGTATCATGTTAGGGTTAAAGATTTGATTTTTATTGCTTAGTGACATGCTAGGGTTTGTTATTAATCTTGTTAGTATCATGCCTAGGATCTTGCTATTTTTATTATGCTTTAACATGATTCATAATTATTATGATTATGAATATATAATTTTATCATTGCTATGATTATTATAATTTATGATGGTTATGATTGTTATTATGATGATTATTGTTTTGATTATTATTTTAATCACGATTATTTTTATTATAACTTTATAATTATTATTATTATTATTATTATTATTATTATTATTATTATTATTATTATTATTATTATTATTATTATTATTATGTTGCTTGATGCTTATTTATTGTTATTGCTTGATCATGCCTTTTATGCATGTTTAAAGGGAATTTAATACTTGTAATCATGCTTAATAAGATAATTAATAATCTTGTTAGGGTTAATTTGATTATAATTTCAAGTGATCGCCAGTAATAGTTTTATTTGTGCATTAAATTCAACCAACATAGATAAACATGTTTAGGGTTAATCCTATTGATTGTATGTTAGTCAAAAAGCGCACATGAATACGATCAGAATAAAGTAGAGGCCTATTATTAGGGCAGGTTCAATCTCTTTTAGGTTGGATTTGTACCTTCATCCCCGAACCCTTAATTGGTTCTAGACCTTATGAAGTTGACGATCTCTTGGATCGTTAAGGGGTGTAACCTTCACCCTGTGAACGGTTTACAAGTTCCTAAAACTTGTTGGCGACTCTTTTACTCTATCTTCTTCCCTTTTTGACGCCACCGTACTTTAGTGTATGATCACAGTGGGGTTCAAGCTAGGGGTTTAACGCTTGAAATATTCCCTACACTTGGATAAAAAGAAAATTCTCCCTGGGTTAGAAATTTTCTTTGCAAAAGCAAGGAATGAAGAATCTATTAAGAAATGGTTCGATAAGAAACCAGTATTTAAGAAAGATATTGATTGGGCTGACCATCTAAAGCAAGGAGTTCTAAGAGGCTTGTTTTCACCAATTTTTTATTGTGAAGTCCGATTCGATCCCATTACACTTATCACTCCAATAAAAGTAGAACTTTAAAACAATATCCAATCCGAAACTCAGAACAATTCCTTCCTTTCCCCGAACTATATCCTGTTCAATCCTCTACTTCAGATGGTTATGTAACCGATAGCTCATCATCTAGCCAATCATCTATCCATACATTTCCTGATATCTCATATCATGAAGATATCGAAGGAGTTGCTTGTAAACATATTTGCGTACAAGAAATTGATCTTGATCATGATGCATTTTCTAATAATGAACTTTTCAATGAACCTAAATCATGCGTGACACCCATGAAAGAGTCTATAACTGTAAACATAGGTATTGATAATGATGTAAAAGAAGTCAAGATAGGATCGACCCCTTCCTTTGATGAACAAATGCATTCATTATTTTACTTAAAGAATATGTGGATGTGTTTGCATGGTCTTATGCTGATATGCCTGGTGTCGATTGTAGTATTGCTGAACATCGTATACCACTCTACCCTGATAGCAAGACAAAGCAACAAAAGCTTCGTAGAATGAAACTAGAATTTAGTCTCAAAGTTAAAGAAGAAATTCAAAAGCAGCTTGATGCCAACTTCATCAACCCAATCAAGCATCTGGAATGGCTGGCGAATGTAGTGGAAGTGCCTAAAAAGGATGGAAGGGTCAAAGTGTGCATTAATTTCAGGGATTTAAATTCAGCATCACCGAAAGACTATTTTCCATTACCCCACATTGATCTTCTAGTTGATAACACTACCGGATACGCCATGTTCTCATTCATGGACGGATTCTCAGAGTACAATCAGATACTCATGTCAGAAGAGGACGTGTCAAAAACTTCTTTTATTACCCCATGGGGAAACTTTTATAATAAAGCAATGCTCTTCGAATTAAAGAATGCTAGGATACCTATCAACGGGCTGCAACGACGATTTTGCATGATCTCATCCATGATATTGTGGAGGTCTATGTTGATGACATGATTGTCAAGAGTCATGATCGTGAGACACACATTGATGCTTTAAAATCATATTTTGAAAGAATTAGGAAGTACAATCTGAGATTGAATCCTCAAAAATGTGTATTCGGAGTAACTTTGGGAAAACTTCTGGGCTTCGTTGTGAGTCAAGACGGAATTAAAGTCGACTCTGACAAGGTAAAGGCCATACAAGAGCTTCCTCCACTAAGAACGGAAAAGGAGATTCGGGGATTTCTTTGTGGAATTCAATATATTAGTAGGTTCATATCACAATTGACAACCCGGTGTGAACCTATATTCAAGTTACTTAAGAAAAATGTTCCTACAAAATGGAATGACAAATGTCAGGCTTCATTCGATTCAATGAAAGAATACCTCTCCAATCCTCTAGTTTTAATGCCACCAAAGCTGGGGCAGCCCTTAATATTATATCTTACTATCACATAAACGACCATGGGAGCTCTCTTGGCACAATACTAAGAGGGTACAAGGAAATAGCTATCTACTACCTCAGCAAAAAGTTTCTGGAGTATGAAACTAGATACACTCCTTTGGAAAGAGCTTGCATTGCCCTTATTTATGCAACAAAGAAGCTTCGACATTATTTGCAAGCACATACTACTAATCTGGTTTCGAGGTTAGATCCAATCGAGTACATTTTTGAGAAGCCAATCTTGAGTGAAAGAATAGCAAGATGGCATGCGATATTGCAAAAGTATGTCAAAGGGAGGGCTATATATGAAGTTTTGGCTGATGGACCTATATCGGGTAATGAATTTGATGATGACTTTCCAGATGAACATATTTTCTGTCTTAGTACGTCACAATGGAAGATGTATTTCGATGAAGCCTTTAACGGGAGGGGCAATGGTGCAGGAGTATTATTGATTGATGGAGTACATACTCCCTTCACTGTGAAACTTAGTTTCCCAACAACGAATAACACAGCTAAATATGAAGCTTGTATCTATGGAATCAAAGCAACATTAGCAGATGGTGCAAAAAATCTCACGGTATACGGTGATTCTTATCTCATAATTTCCCAGAATATTGGAGCTTGGAAAGTTTGGGACAAAAGGTTACAAATGTACACGGAGTATCTTCAACAATTTATCCCATTCTTTGAAGAAATAGAGTTCAAACATCTCCCTCGCGAGCAAAATAGCTTCAGCGATGCTTTGGCAAATCTTGCGGTAAATTTGACTTGGGACAATGATGTGAAGGTACAGTCGGTAATGATTGTAGAAAAATAAATTACAGTGGTTAATTTTGAACCAACAACTGCCCTACTAACCTAAGAAGATAGTGAGGATGCTTGGTATACTGATGTTAAGAAGTATCTAATTGATGGAGAATATCCTGAAAACTTCTCATTTCACAATAATAAAAGGTTTGTTGTATCATAAAAGTTTCGATGGAAACTTGCAATTATGCATCAATGGGGAACAGACACAAAGGATCATGGAAGAAGTACAAAAGGGAGAATGTGGGCCTCATATGAATGGACGAATGCTTGCTCGGAAGATTCTTTGATCAGGGTATTATTGGACCACCTTAGAAAGTGATTGCATCCATTTCGTACGAACATGCAAAACAAGTCAGCTATTTGCAAACCTTAATCATATGCCGCCTGTTAGCTTGAATAATTTTACTTTGCCATGGGCCTTTTCTAGCTGGGGCATAGATATCATTGGGCAAATACATCCGAAAGCTTCGAACAGGCATTAATATATATTGGTTGTTGTTGATTATTTTTTGAAATGGGTGGAGGCATCATCATATTCAAAACTAGGGGCAAAATAAGTTTCAAAATTTGTGATCAACAACATTATATGTCAGTATGGGGTACCTTTTGAAATTATCTCTAACAATGGTTCACAATTCGAAGGCCAACTTAAAGAAACCCTTGAGAAGTACAAAATCAAGTATCACCAATATTCGCCATATCGTCCTTAGACCAATGGAGCTGTTGAAGCAGCTAACAAAAACATCAAGACGATAATCACCAAGATGACAGGCAGTGCTAGAGAATGACCTAATAAACTTCCCTATGCACTATGGGGATGTAGAATTTCCATTAGAACACCAACTGGGACTACTCCATATTCTTTGGTATATGGAATGGATCCGCTTCTTCCTATCGAAACAGAGATTCAATCGCTTCGCAAAATGAGTGAAAGCGAGATATTTGAGGAACAATGGTTTAAAGAACAATACGATGAGCTTTCTTTAGCAAGTGAACGAAGGTTACAAGCCCTTCACAACATTCAAATTTATCAAAAACGCATTGCTCGGGCTTTTTATAAAAAGTTCAGGGAAAGAAATATACAAGAAGGAGATTTGGTACATAAGGAAAATCGAGCACCAATACATTATCCACGTGGAAAGTTCAAGCCAAACTTGTCTGGTCTCTTTCTGGTCAAACATCTTACACCATCGGGAGTGGTAAAATTGATGGATCTTCATGGAAATGAGTTTGTTCATTTCACCAACCTTGATCAATTGAAAAAGTATTATGCTTGATTGGTACAATGTCGTATTTGTGAGATTCGCAAAAAAAAAAAAAAAAAAAAAAAAAAAAAAAAAAAGGAAAAAAAAACAGGAATCTTTTACTAGCTTTAGATAGGTATACGTGTATCATGTTAAAGTTTAGATTTCATTCATGTTTGCATTGCATGCTTAAGGGTCATGTAGAAATATTCATTATTATTAAAAAGATCATGATCAAGTCAATACTTAACAAAATATGATTACAACAAACAAACAGTTTTTTTTATTTATTCAAACATAACACAAACTCTCTCGCATTTTGGCGAGGTTATAGTTTTTTTTTTAAAAAAAAAAACCATGAAAACAACAACCACATACACCATACCCGAAAAACCAATGCCTTCGGATATGATTTCTTCTTTTGGAATTGAAAAAATACACAAACAAGGGAAACACAAGTTCAAGTATTGAAATACAATAAGGAAATCCTTCTAAGGATTTATTCAAGCATCACCCTCGAGGTCTTCCAACAACCATGTTGTGTAGGACGCGGTTGAACATTATCTTCAAGAACTGAAAATGATGGGAGCATTCGTGCAAATTGCCATACACGAGATGATGCCCTAAGAGATTCAACATTACCAATTTCATAGGTGGTAAAAGGTACCACTGGGAGCTCATGGAGCTCTAGGAGTCGTTGGAGTTGGCCTGCTTGTCTTAAGCATCTCCAAGAAAGATAGAAGGTGACGCAATTCAATCTCGCAAGTTGAACACCCCTGCGCCTGCTAGTGCTAATTGTTATAGAATCTATGTTGAGAAATGAAATGATCCATTCCACACCAGCTGCGGCAAAAAGGTCTGTCCATGTGCCATGGTTGCAACATTGACGGAATATAGGAAAAAAAAAACTCTCTCGCGAATATGTCTGGTTTGCTAAAGAATTTGAATATGTGGTCTAGACAGCTTGAATTTCTCACATAACCAGAGTTGAAGCACGATTGGACACCCTTAAACAAAACCCCCTGGATTTTGTTTCAGATGGTCAAGCCCCAATCATAAGTTCCCCTAGGATAAGAGGCCCTAAACGGTTCCCTGACTCAATCTGTGACAACAAAGAAAGGCATCGAACATGACAGGAAAATAATGATTCCTTGAGTAAAAAAAGGCTGAGCAATAAAAGGATGCAAGCTCTTTCTTGGCACTTTTGGAAATTTTCATTGTTGGCAAATTCCCAATGAGGTAAAGAGAAAGTTTCAAGGAAATTCTCTAACATTAAAATGTCAAGCAAGCGATAATTGCTTTCCATATTTAATGGTATACCTAGCAAATCCCTCATGAACGCATCAGCTACCCTTAGGTCAGCAGGTGTAATCACACGGCCTCGTTTATGAAGACCTAGTAAACCCTCCACTTCTTCCATAAGGGGAGTCATTTTCGTCTCTCCAAAGCGAAAAATATGGCGTTCTTCATCCTAAAATTCAACAGCAACATGAATCATATCATACCGAGGTTGAATAGATAGGAAAGGGATGATGGTTCTGGTAAAGACGCTTGTACAAGGGGAAAGGCGAGGTGGAGAAATATTTTCTACCACCCCTTTTAGTTGGAGCTTTCTAGCTCCACTGATTTCATTGATTTCTTAAAACATGGCATTCATTTTTTCTTAGAAAAGTTGAGGAGAGAAGAAATAAGGCTTAAAAAGAATGAAAGAAGAAGGAAGGAATTGATTTGGTGTAGAAAGAATGAATATCACCTCCCTTTTTATAGGGGTGGTGGTGAAAATGGTGTCAGGAAGAAAAGGTCGATGGAGTTTACTTTTCCGAAAACTCAGTACAAACCACCTGATGTTTTTGCATCCGAAATCCATATACTATGTTCTTTCAAGAATGATTGTTATATTCCCTTAAGGTCGTGCAAATTGATTTTTTAAACATTCGTCTAAATTAAACTAGTGCAAGGATCAACCAGTTTTTCAACTGCACCCAAGCCAACATTTGTGTTGCAATTGAGTGAGAATTTCACTCTATTTTTCAGCCACTTTTTCAACTGCACCCAAGCCAACATTTGTGTTGCAATTGAGTGAGAACTTCACTCTATTTTTCAGCCAGTTTTTCAACTGCACCCAAGCCAACATTTGTGTGCAATTGAGTGAGAATTTCACTCTATTTTTCAGCCACTTTTTCAACTGCACCTAAGCCAACATTTGTTGATGCAATTGAGTGAGAACTTTACTCTATTTTTCAGCCAGTTTTTCAACTGCACCCAAGCCAATGTTTAAATGAAAATCAATTGGGATTTTCCTTCCTTTTTTCAGAAACATACATCAAAAGTTTGTGTCTTTTCTCAAACATTGATTATCGTTTTATTTAAACTCAATCAATGTGGGGCAATCTGTAGACACCAAATTTTGATCCTACTTTTGTAATTATCACTATTAATTATTATTATTTGCTAAATGTTTTTATAAACTTAATAACGTTTTTTTTTAATTATTTAAAACGAAGAAAACGAGTAATAATAATGATTTCTATTCATAATTTCCAAAATACATGTTACAATTTGTACTTCTAAACTACTAAACTACTAAACTACAAAATATTGAAGTACAGCTAACACCACATGCACTTTTACCCTAATTCACCGAAGAAATTTTCGGCCTTTACTTGTGAATTAGCAGGTAAATTAATACAGCCATTAGGAGGACCACTAGACCCACAATAAACATGAAGTACACCCTTATCATCCTCATGTCTTCCTTAAAGAATTATATATATAAACGCCTAAAATAGGCTATATAAACGCTTTAGAGGCGTACTTCAACTAGGGTGCCTTATAAGGTTTATAAGACGCCTCCTAGATACGTCTTATATTGATACAAATATAGAACGCCTATGAAAGGTGCCTGCTTTATTTTTGTGTATATAATAATATTAAATATAGGAAAAGAGAACAGTGATCATTGATGAGCGTTTTTATTTTTATAGAATAGGAAACGCCTACCTTACTTAAACGGTCTATTTTCTTACGCCTATGATAGATTGTTGTTCTATTTTACATATAATTTTATTATTAAAATATTATGAATATACATCACAAAAGGATCGCCTATGATAGATCACAGTTGCGTATATATATTTTTTTGTTTTTTTTTTTGAATTAAAAATACCAACACAAATAATAAAATCGCACCATTATTTGATGCATTACTAGGATATTTGTAGATGCTAGCTATTGCTAATTTGGATGCATTATTACAGGCAATGCATTACAATAACCTGTTCATCAGCTTACGTAATAAGATTTTCACCAAATGAGGGCACAACTTTTCCCAAAACTGCTATATTGATCCAAAATAAATACATAGGCAAATATTTCATTCCAGTATACAAGAAAATTTCTTACCTAGGAAAAAAAAAAAAAACCTGCTATAATTTTTTATTTTATATCCAAATTACATATATAACTAATGTACCAGTCGTCCAACCATCTACAACTCACATTGATCATCATCGTCATCTTCGATTGGTTGATGTTTTGTAACAAATGTAATCCACATGTCCCGAACCTCGTCAATCAATTTTTGAGAATATGTGGCAGGAGCTTTATCAAAATACTACAAGTATAATAACTAAGTTAGTTAAAAAATAAATCCTAATGTAGTAATAAAAGTAAATAATAAAATAAACTAAGGGTTCGTTTGGCATTGTTGTGGTTTTCTGTTTTTTGGTTTTTTGTTCTCTAAAAGTATATGATATGAGTCCCATAATGAATCAAAAATTATATAAACTTATTAAAATTATGATAATTATGAAAACTGACAACAGAAAAGTGGAAACTCCTTTTTCTTATTTCCTGTTTTTGGTTTTTGGTTTTCAAAAAAACAGGAAAATGAAAACCAAAACTGATGCCAAACAAGCCCTAAGTTGTTAAAAAAATCCACAACACTGATTATGTAAGGCCTGATGCATAGTCTTCAAAAAAAAAAAAAAAAAAAAAAGGGTCTGATGGATCAATGCAGTACCCTTTAGCATTTAAACTACTTCATGAAAAAAAAATGGTGAAATCAACAAAACAGTAAGTTTAAATTTCCACGTTATGAATAATCACAAAAACAATTAATCTATCAGAAGAATTTCCTCAAACACCATATAAGGACCATGGATGGATTATACCACCATACACAATAATTTTAAGAAGAATAATACCTTGTTTGGCACATATGACTTTCTGGATTGTATTGTCTCTAGCATATAACGGCAAACATAATATCCACAATTGACGTCTAAACCTTGACGAGGGCACTATTACATCAATAAATTCAAATTATATAGTAAAAATTATAATCAACGAATACAAAACATAAGTATGCGAGCAAAAAAAAATATATAATGTAAAGGTCAAATACCTCTATATTTTTCCATTTAACAAGCGAATTCTTATTCCACTTTATTTCTGATCGGAACTCTAAGTTGAATCTCAAAATTGCCCTATTTATATTCATAAGTAGGACTCATTTAGATATTAACTATGGAAGAGTATTAAATAAACTAAAGAAACTAGTAAGATTAATTTATTATAAATAAATTGCAGAAGCATATACTTATTGATAATATCTCGAGCAAATTGACGAGGCTGAAATTCTGCACCAGCTGGATCTAGCCAATGCACCAATCCAACCCATGGACATATCACCGCTAACATCCAATGCAAACTACACGTAAAATTAGTGTTGTTATCATAGGACCTAAGATTCATGATATCAAATATCTTGAAAAATGAGTACTTCAATTAAACAAGTAGCTTACTTGTTAGTATATGGAGAAAAGAATATTTGATTTCGATTTTGGGCATTATTGCATGCAAATACCCTAACCAAATAGTCACATCGATCATCTTCGTTTTCTTGCGTTGGAGTTTGCGGTGATATGAAATTAGAATCACAAAATCCATAAACTCCTGAGATACCTTGTGCATGGACCATCTCACTTAGATGCCTTGTATATTTAGAAACAAAATTTAAAACAATTAGTTAACAAAAATTGGTAAAAAAGGGTTTAGAAATTAAAATTACTAGTATACTTACATCATAAAAGTTGAGATGTGACTTGCTCCAATCATTCTTTGATAGCACCAATCTCGCATATCTTCATAATCAATGCAAACATCCTGCTCATTATAAAATACACTATTTGGTATTTTAATAGGTATGGTTTTTCCACCATTTTTCATTTCAACGGCTAGCTTCCTACAAACTCGCATCAAAGTAGTAGTCAACTTCAGCTTTTCCTCGGGAGCAATAGGAGCAAGTACACGCTTGGTGAATGATGAATGTGATGAAGGCATTTGAGTAGAAAGTGTATTGAGCTCTTTTACAGATTGCTTATCAACCTTAGGTTTAATACAATAACAAAACCAACTTAGTATCATCCTTGTAATATATATAAACATATTTTAGCTAAAAAACAATATCTTACCTTCTTTATGGGAAAAACTAAGTGAGTTGGCCATAACAAAAAATGATTCTTTCCTTCACTAACTGATCTGATTTTTCCCTCAGGAAACGGCAAAGGTGCAGTTGCATAAATTTCTTCCTTAATACAAACTCGGTAGCGACCACTCGGTACGGGTTTGAAGTGATGCTTGATAACTTCATATTCCTTTCCTATATAAACTTGTCCAATGGCAACTATTTGTATCCCATTGGCTTGCTCTATTGCCAGTGAACAATCATTGTTACCCTAGATGCATAAACACATTTGTATCCATTATGCACTTTATTAGTTTTATGTATATATACTGACCGAATTGCAATAAGAAAACTGAAAAATGGTATATATTTTTAGAAAAATGGCCTAATTTTGTAAATAATCCATGTATAAAATGTACTTACCTCGAGGAAAGATTGATTTGTAGTATACTGTTCAGGTTGAGATTCAAGGTTTGGATTGAATGATTTTTCAGACACAGACTCTTTCTCAATATCACGCTTGGGATCTGGCCATGCTACGTGGTATAACTCAGTTGATACCTCATGATGGTGAGGATGATGAGGATTTGAGGCAAGTTGGAAATTAAAACCTTGAACTCCTTGAGTGGCCATACTCGCATATTGGGCACCCTCATCACCTGACACATCCAAATGTGTTGCCTTAAAACCATGACTGTTAAGTAATTCACCAAATGAACCACCATAAAATTCTTGGTTGCCATCAAACCCCCCTGCTATATGGGTACTTGAACTACCAAGCTGAAGTTGATGCAATTGCTCAGGAGTCATATGAAAATTAGACATAATAAAGGACATTAGTAAAGTCTGAGTGTTGGTCACATTGGCCAGTTTTGCTTTGACTTCTTTGAGCTCAGACTGCAACTGGTTAGGGGGTGTTGGCTTGTTGTATCCAAAGTATTCCTTGTTCGTAACACCTCCTCCAACAACCCTAACACAACCACCATGCTCAGGTGTCTTTAACGCTCTTGCCAATATATCATTTCGACCCGTAGCATTAATTTTTCCTTGGTTATGTTGAGCCTCCAATGCTTTCTGAAATTTAAAGTAGACATAAAAAAAGGTTTTTGTTAGCATGATTTTCTATTTGTATGAGTTCAAACTTAAAGATAGATTAAAATTCTTACAATCGCTTGAGCTATTTCCAAATTTGCAGGACTGTCAAATTTCAGAATTCCTTTTTCTTCTCTAGAATGAGCTCTGATCCAAACCAGATGGCGAGGGACATCAGCAACTTGGACTCCTTGTTCTTGTAGTTCTTTTGCCTGAAAAATCAGTATTTACAACAAATTACTATTTTATTTATATTCGTTGTTATAATAACATAGAGTATTCTGGACTTACAATCTCATCCTCATAATACGAGTATCCCTTTCGACCTCCACGATAAGAAGTCTTCCTTTTTTTAGCCCTATCTCGATTCACATCACCTAATTTCTAACATATGATATACATAAAGTTAGTGTACAATTACACCTTAAATAACTTGTATCTTTAATGTAAAGTATTGGAAGATTACCTTAAAGTTAAGATGAGTACAGGTTTCAACGAACATTTTCCAGTCATCTATGGTTATCCATGGATACAATTGAGGTGGTGTCCATATTATCACATCTGTGATATTTCCCTCCTCATCAGATTCATACATAAACTCTTCCTTAATCTAAACTTGAATGCTCTCCACCTCTTTGAAGCTTGCTTTAGCGCATATCCTCTACGATCTTCTGGTACTATGAAAGCCTTCTGTATAAGTCAATATAAACACGTAATGAATTTCATCATTAAGAACTATATAATGAAAAATGAACAACTATCAGACATGGTAAAAAGAGAGCTAAGTGAGGAAACTATCAGACACATATCACCGATTACTGATGGTTTAAATTCTTCCAGTATAAAGGAGGATTCTAAAATTGATTAGAGTGGATAAGGGAATGAAGCTGATTCCATATAGGGTACTTCAAATTAAATGAATGGATTTTGTTTTGTGTTAATCTGAACACTCTATCTTACGTAGAAAACTTGCTGTCAGCAGACACAAAACACAGAAAAACATATAGAGCTACAAGGGTGCTGGAAATAAGAACTCTATGCATTGTTCTTGAAGTTGGCCTGGGATGGTTGCAGCTACTGCTGCCCTGCCGAGACTGCTGCAGCAGCTAGGATGGCAAGGTGCAGTTTCTGTTGCCCTGCCGAGACTAGTACAATAAAATAGCACAATAATCAAATGTGAAAATTAATGCATGCTAACCAACATACTTTCTTACCGTAATAAAACTATAAACTTCATCGATGACTTCTTTTGGAAGTTTTCCCCAGTGACTATAATTGATACTTACTCGTTGGCGAGCAACTACGCCAATGTAAGTAACAAAGGTAGCTTTATGATCCCCACAAGGCAATTTCCTATGATTCCATTGTAAGGGGATTTTGGTGCCATTTTGTATTGCTTTTCCAACTACCGTACAAACTGTACGACCCCTGCGATTCTCACGTTCAGCGGTCTCTTGAGAGGAACTTATTTGCTTTCTCTTTTTTGCCATCAACCTGTGAAAATAGAAAATTTTATGAGGTTTAAGCACAATTAATATAGATAGTTAAAGAAAGAGAAACGTACGCATGATAGCACTACCTGTCAACATTAGGATATTAACTTTACTTGGTTACAAGAAACATTAATTTCTTAGAAGACTTTTTATGGGAAGAATGAAAACTTGATTATTATAAAATAACTATTAAGTACACGCACCAAATAATCTAGCTACTGCACTAATATAAGAAATTAAGAACCGAAACTCTGTTTAGAGTTAAGGTTATCACAAATGATCTTCTAATTCCTCTACATCCATAGCCTTGCCAGCTTTCTATGGACACTTTGCTTTACGACGCCGCTTTTGAGGTCTTTTAGTATTACCATCTTTGTTATTTACCCAAATCCCTTCTTCGTGATCATTGCGTACATATGTTAATGAATCATCAGCATCAACATCATCATTCACAACATCATCATTTAACCCGGGCCTTTCCTCAAAATCAACATTGTCATCATGTTCATCAATGGCATATCGAGGTCTTGGTGCTATAACAATCGACCTTCTCTTATCAAGTGGATCAGTCACATAGAAAACTTGTTTAGCTTGGCAAGCTAAAATATAAGGATCTTCTTTATGACCAATCTTGTGAAGATTCATTGAAGTATGCCCCATGTCATCATGGACAACATTATTGTTGTTATCAGCCCATTTACAACAGAACACGGGTACAGAAAAATCAGAGTAATGTAACTCACAGATTTCTTCAATTACCCCATAATATTGCATTTTACACAAAACAGGACGATTGTCTTTCGCACTTGCAAAATGCATTGCTTCTGCTTCTAAAGATACCCCACTATTTTGCATAGTACTCTTATAATCTTGATCCTTTGTATAAAAAGTCCAACCATTGATGACATATCCTGAATAAAAAGTGGCTTGAAAATCTGGTCCATAAGCCAAACTTTTAAGACGATCTGAAATCAAACTTGATGAAACTTGAAGCTCTCTCATTACCTCATTCTTGAACCAGATGGAAAATGATTTGTTATGTTCAGCAGCTATTGCTTTTGGATTAGCCTTCTGAATTAATCTCCTTAAAAGATTCATATGCCGCTCAACGTAAGGTGCAACTTCCTCTTCATTGTGAAGAATATATGTGTGTGCCATACGCCATTTATCTCGAGACAAGTCACTGTTTCTACGACCTATAGTCCCTTTACCATCAAATCGCCCGTTGTGTCAAGCAGTTGGAAGCCCTATTGTCTTCATATCTCCAAGAAGTTCCACGCTAAATTCAATAGCTAATTCATATACCATTTTCTCTGCTATACAAGCTTCTGGTCGAGAAAGATTCTTAACATATCCCTTATATGTTTTCATTTGCCTTTCAAAAGGCTATGAACTTCTCATATGCACGGGACCACAATATTTTATCTATCTAACCAAGTGAATAGGTAGATGAACCATGATATCGAAAAATGCCGGGGGAAAATACATCTCAAGTTGGCATAAAATGACAACAATTTCTGTTTCCATAGACTCCAAATCACTAGGATTAAAGACTTTACTATATATTGCATTAAAGAAAGAACATAACCTAATAATGGCATATCGCACATTTTTCGGTAAAATAAAACGAATAGCAACAGGTAGGAGATATTGCATCAAAACATGACAATCATGAGACTTAAGACCCACAAGTTTCAAATTTTGCATTGAAACAAGAGATGATATGTTAGAAGAAAAACCCTCAGGCACTTTTACCCCAGCTAAGGATGCACAAAGCTCTGTCTTTTCTTTCTTAGATAGTGTATACGCAGCAGGAGGTAAATATGAACGGTCTCCAGACTTAATAGCATGAAGCTCACTTCTTATCTTCATTTTTGCTAAATCTAACCGAGCACCTTTACTATCTTTTGTCTTACCATTAATGTCTAATAAAGTGCCAATCAGACTATCACATACATTCTTCTCAATGTGCATCACATCTAAACAATGCCGTACATAGAGAAATCTCCAATAAGGAAGGCGCCACAATTCCGAACACTTCTTGTACCCCTATTTAGGAATAACATCTTTATTTTTCTTCAACTTGCCAAATGTAATTCGAATGTCTTTAACCTTTTCATACACTTCAAGGCTAGAAGAGACATGTGGTTGGCTAGCAAACACCTGCTTTCCAGTAAAAGCCTTTTTCATTCTTCGATAATAATGATCACAAGGAAGAAATGGGCGATGGTCATAGTAGACTGTTTTTTTAGATCCTTTCATATACTCTCCCTTCCAATGGTCTTCGCATATAGGGCAAGGAGCGGTTCCTTTGACACTATACCCTGAAAGATTACCATATGCTGGAAAATCTTGGATTGTGCAAAACAATAATGCTCTCAGATTGAAAAATTCTTTTCGGTTAGCATCAAACACTTCCACCCCCTTCTCCCACAACAATAACAAATCGTCAATGAGAGGTGCCAAGTACACACAAATATCATTTCCGGGCTGTTTTGGTCCAGGAATTATCATTGACAATATTATGTATTTTCTTTTCATGCATAAGGAGGGAGGCAAGTTGTAAATGGCCAACATAACTGGCCAAGTACTACGGGTGCTACTTAGAGAGCCATATGGATTCATTCCATCAGTAGACAATGCAAGGCGGAGGTTTCGTTCTTCACGACCAAAGTCATCCCATTTGTCATCAATAGACTTCCATTGTGGAGAATCAGCTGGGTGTCTAAGTAATCCATCTTTTCTTCGCCCAAATTCATGCCATGTCAATTTCTTTGCCTCTTCAGGATTCGAATACATACGTTTGAATCTTGGAATAATTGGGAAGTACAGTAACACCTTAGCTGGAACTCCCTCTGAGACATTGCATTGAGGGCAACTCTTAAGAGATTCATATTCTTTTCGGTACAGTATGCAATCATTAGGACAAGCATGAATTCTATCATAACGCAAGCCCATTGTACATAATATTATTTTTGCCTCATATGTAGAACTCGGTAAAACATTATCAGGAGGAAGCATGTCAATCAAAAACTCAAGTAATGCATTAAAACTCGAATCTGTCCAGCCATGACCCGCCTTTATATTGTACAACTTAAGTACACCAGACAATCTTGTGTACTTGTCACAACCTCCATATAAGGGCTTCTCGGAATCACTTATCAAATCCTCAATGGTCACATCAGGATCATTCTCAACCCTTTCCTCAAATTCATCTATCATGTCATCTAAGTTATCACCCTCATATTCACCATGAACATTAGAATTATCCATTTTTTCACCCATTGATGAAGTTCCTACTCTACTTTCTCCATGGCGATACCAACAAGTATATGTTCGATCAAATTCCCATTTACTCAAATGAGCAAGTATTACATCAACCTTGTGATAACTAAGATTATGGCAGATATGGCAAGGACAAGGAATAACATCACGACCTTCACTATTCGTAACTGCAAATTTAATAAATTCGACAACCCCGGCATCATATTCTGGGTCTCCGGGTTTTTTGGTTGAAATCCAACTTTTATCCATTTCAAAACACTAGAAAATAAAACGAGAAACATGAATCTATATATAAAAAATGTGTAATATATGTTAATAAAGATAAATATGCACTCAAAGACATTGAGTCCTTATCAATAAAACTAAAGTTAATTTTATCATTCAAACTCTCATGTGCTGTAAAATAGAGTAACCTCCTCAATATTTAAACTCTTTTTAATTTTAATTTTATTTATAGTCCATTACTTTTTTATTAGTTTGATGCGTTACTTAGGAGTAGTTAGTTAGTGCTTTATTGTTCTTAGTTGTACTTTATCATCTTATACTATTGCTACTGCAAGGGTTTTCTATATATGAGTTTCATTATTTTCTACTTTTCTTTAATCTAAGACAATCTACTTGGTATTATTTTTTGTTTGTTCATAATTTCATTCCTACTAGTAAAAATTTTGATTGACACTCAGTGTCTAAACTTATTATAATTAAGTGGGTAATCTAGTTTTCGTATACTCATTTGTTTGTTCAGAGTATTGTCCCTTGTACAATCGACTACTATCTACTCATGGCATACTCCTTCACATGATTTCCAGCACTTCAATAAAAACAAAAAACACGAATACAATAGAGTAGTGTCATAATTTTCAATTTCGAAATTCAGATCAATTCAAGGATTTCATCACAATATATTCATGCATGCACCCAATTTTAATTGCAATTAAATAGAATCACCCTCGATAAATACATGAATAATGCCGAAAATCAGAAATAAATGGAACTAATGCTCATAATTCATTGTTTAACAGCAAGAATTCCAATAATATCATCTCAAAAATCGCTAATCGTAAACTAATTAACATGCCAATAACATAGGGTTCGTATTTGTAAAATAAAATCATACTAAAAATTACGAACCTGGCTTCTATGTTTCTGAGATGAGAAGCGCCTATTGATGAATTGGAAGGGATCGGAGAAGCGACAGCCGGCGGATAAACGGTGGAGAAGAATTGCAGTTATGGAGGTGGAGTCGTGGAGGTGGAGAGGAAGTTTTGGAGTTTCAATGTCAGAGGGTTTTTACTCTTTTTTTTTATTATTATTATTTTAGCCTTTTTTTTCCCTTTTGGTAAAATGCAATAGGCTTTATTTTAGTTAGAGTTAATTTTTTACCAAAACTAAATATTTGGCCTCGCGGGAATCTACGCGCCCACTGTGTTTTTTTATTACTAAAACCAAATAGAACGCTCATCTCATAACACCATCCTATAATATAAAGTCAAATTCAATATTTTATTTTACTTTTCTATAGTAAAATCAAATAGAACGGTTTAATAAAAAAGGTGTTCCATTTGATTTAACTTATAACACAGTTTTCTATCAAAGGCGTTCTATATATTTCTGGAGAACGCTTATTCAACTTAACAGTTCTATATTATGTGTTACTTTTTCCCATTTTTGTGGTAGTTAAGGTGAAGACATGATGATCTTTCTGGTTTTCTTGAAACATGGTGGTCGAGTTTAATGGTGGTTTTTATTTGGTTTTTTCGAGTAAAAAGGAAGATGGAAGAAGATAATAATTAAGTGGTGATGCGTGGAGATTTTGGATAAGGGTAATTTCTTTTTATAGTAAAAAGTAGGTATTTTAAATCATATTTTTATACGTATATGTATAATAATCGTATAGTATAAAGTACAATATTGTTTGTCTCGCCAGGGGAATATATCATTTTCTTTATAAACAAGCATTGTTTACTCCTTTAGATTATAATAAGTATATTCGTATGTTAACTTAGATTGTTGGAGTATTTTTTTTTTTTTAATTTTATCTAGTGATTTTTCCGATTTGTGCAATACCCTATTATATGACCAGTTTACCAATAAAGTCCGCTACGTACTCTAAAGACACATGCCCAACCAATGTAGGGAAATGACAAACATTCCCACACCTAAATAGGTACTACATGTTGTAGTGCAAAAGGGATCCCCTTTTATATACACTTGTTAAAATGTCATTGTCTTTTTTTATTCCACAGTTAATACTTGTTCCGATAAATACAAGTTTGGACCAAACCCGTCGATATTTATCTAGGTGTTGTATGGACGAGAGTAAAAGAGGGATACATATGTATAATTGTTTATAATTGTGTATGGTTTTTACGCGTAACTTTAGATGAATAGTATGTTTTGCGTTATTTTAGGATCATGTTGCTGCGAATTATCACCTTGTTGCATTCATTCATCCACTTCGATAGTGGAATTATGTTTCTGGCATCTTTTCTTTTGGTGGTAGTTTCGTTTTTGTTTTTTTTTTTTTTTTTATGACTTGTTTATTTCAGTCTAGTTTTTATATCCTTTCGTCAATTTTGAGGAACATTGTCAATAGTGAAATAACGTTACCTTTTTTTATCCCCCGCAGTTAATATTGGATCCAATAAATTTTAATATTGGATCAATTGTATCAATATTTATCTGACGCTAATTGGGACAGTTGGATTTCATACACATCACATATTGCATATCCTATTCAAAACACTATTTGACACTATTTAAATAGTATTTTCCGTTACTTTAATTTGCGTTGCCAACATGAATTTGGTCTTTAGTTTTATTTGTTTTCCTGTTGTTTTAATCTAGTTTTGTATCTTTTATCTTTTTTTTACGACTATGATAAGTATAAATTTGTGTTTTAGTAGAGTGAGGCAAGATAAGAGTTCATCTTTTTTTAAAGGTCAGTTAAGGGAATATATTTTACCCTTAACTACCTTAAATTTATGTCGTATGACTTAATATTGTATGATTTTACATGGTGTATTTTCACTTTGACTATGTCAATCTTATGATTTTATATGATTTACCTTACTTTATACTTTTAGTAAGGGTTATTATTTGAAATGCTCGTGTTTATAAGGTTTTGTCGTATGTTTAGATGTTCTTGGGTAAATTTATATGTACTATCTAATAAGGGCATGGGTTTTTTTTTTTTTTTACTTATTTAAATAAACTCTGAAATATTATGTCCAACCTACTAGTATTGTAACCTAATGTCTTTGTGTAACTTTCATAGTTGACATCTCAGAGCTGATATTTATTTTATAAGAGTTGTTTTAGTACCTTGGTGAGTATAATAGTCGCTAAATAAATTTAGGCACTCTGTTATCATATACCATGTGAGTATTATTTTTGAGTTGTGATATGACTTGGTCATATATTTTCATTTTTATTTGTAATACCATGGCATTTTAGAACCTTTTTATTATATGAATATTAGAGTTGATTTTATTACAGTTTTCTTTATTTTATCAGTTTAAGTGTTGCAAAACAAATTAAGTAGTTTGTTACATATAAAACGAGAGAATTTAATATCAAGATTCTCATTATTACCAAAATCTTGATATTTACCAAAATAATCCCTAAATTATATTTTATTTACTTTTTTTTATTTACAAATTAACCCCTTTATTTTCCTATAAATACCCCCCTAATTTTCTCATTTTGGGACATAAAAAATTTCCTACAAATTCTCTCTCTAAACATTCTCTCTAAAAAATTCTCCTCGGATATTTTGCTATAGTTAAAATCTTTCTAATTTAGCTTTATTTTTAAGTTATTAGCTGATAAAAAGCATCATATAATTAAGTTGTTATTTTAAGTATTGTTATTATCTCCAATTCCTATAAAAATAAAAATAAAAAAAAAAAACACAAAAAATATCTCAAGTTCAAGTATTGTTGTTATTTTTATCTTTGTTAAAAAAATTAGTTAATTATTTAAGTACTCCTATTCTATACTAAAACCAAAAAAAAAAATTAGTTTATTTATTAAGATTTAGTTTTATTTTTCAAGTCTATTTTCTATAATAAAAAAATAAATAAAATCACTAGCTTTATTTTGCACTAATTTCTTTTAATATCTCAAAATTCCAAAAAATATCACTTAGTCTCTTTCATTGCATTTTAATTAAGGAGTTATCACCTTTTCATTCTTGATAAACTAAAGAGGTTATCAAAAAAATTGCTACATCTAGCTCAAGGTATTATCTTTATTCCTTTCTTAATTTCCTTAATTATTATTACTATGCTAACTAATGTGTTTATTTCCATGTGATGAGACCAATAGGGGTAATGACGATATTAGGTGCTAAATTAGCCCTAAATCTTTCATTACTCCAATTTAGAAAGCGAAGCCTATTAATGAGGTGATAGGTTACAAATAGGGGGATTAATTGCATTTTGCATTGCAACTCTTTATAATGCATTTTAAATATGAAAGGTTAATACATTCATGTGTTTATCTAAGATATATTTTTTAAAAATAATTTCCTTCTTAAAGTGAGCTTAAAGACCTAAGGAATTAAGAGTTTATGTAAAGGGTGTTCAAGAGTGAAGAGTTACTTACTACGTCCTAAAGATAGCCTATAAAACAACCCTTACGTCCAAAATCAGTTCTATTTCTTTAGCTCAAGTGATAGAACTTTTCAAAAGATTTCCAACCGTATCTCACAATAATTTTTTTCAATTTTTCTATGATTTTTAATGATTTTTTTAGTTTAAGCTATCAAAGAGATGAAATAGGCACATTTTTCTCTTAATTTTTTTTAAAAAGAAATTGTATTAATTTATTTTCAAGAAACTAATGGTGTTATGGAACCTATATTACACTATATCATTTATTAATATTTATAGAACCTTAATTATTAAGAGTTTTAAGTAACTTTAATTTTATCTAGAGATGACTTTAGAAATAAGAGTTTTTCACAATCTTTAATTAAAAAAAACGTTTTAAAATCTTTAATCTTATTTTAAAGATGACTTCAAAAATAAGAGTTTCAACAAACTTTAATTTTGTTTTTTATAATTTTGTGAACCTTCTTATTTCAAATCCTTTGGCAACGCAAGAATGAATCATAACTTTGCTTGTTTGTTTTAATAATTAATGATATTTAATATGAGGTTATGGCCTCAATTCTAGACATGAGGTTTAAGATTAATTATTTAATTATATAAGGTTGTAACAATTATCCATCTCCATAAAAATAAGCTTATATCCCATTATAATTACCCGATGGATTAATTGACAATCGAATATGATTAAATAGTTTATTGTTCCCTTTTATTTGGAAGTAAGGCCTTGACAGGTGTCGTGTTTTATTTGGTCAGTTCCATTAAGCCTAATCACATAACTCTTAAAACCTTACAAAAATTACCCTTGAGTGAGATTATACAATGAACCCTTCCAGCTTCACTCAAAAAATACCTTGACCTCCAAAAAGTCGTCAATTGGGACGCATTTGTTGAATTGTCTTGTTCAAAAGAAATTTTTGGTGATCACTAATCGAGGTGGTTTTCCTAAACCAAGGTGGTTCAATTTACTTTTATGAGTGAATTTGTCAAAGATCACTAAAAATCCCACTTACAAAAATGTCGTTTATGTCATCTACCCAAATTAAAAACCTAATGGATTTGGTTATTTATAACATGGCACCTGTCTGAACTACGGAGGTTTTGATCCGTGAGTGAATTCAAAATCTCACTATGATCGGTACGTAGTGCAACTTTGGTGCTCAAATCTACCTTATATTAATTATTATATCATTTTTTGTAATTAATATGTCTTAAAACTTGATTTTTAACAACGCAATAGTAAGAGCTCGTTCCTTAGAACGGAAAGGAAGATGAGTTACAGACGTTCGATTCTCTTAACCTAAACCCCGAACTATGTGCCTTATTTATCTTTATGGAGTTAACAGTCGATTTTTTTTAGTTTTATTTTTTTAAATTGACTGTTTTAAAATTCATCCTTATTCGGATAAAAATAAGGTGGCGAATCTAAGTTTTGTTTATAAGTCTTATCAGACACTTAAGTGGAACCTTTGGTAGACTAATCTTTGTCCACTAGAAACCAGGTACCACACGGTGGAAGGCGCGTTTCTTAACTCTTTTATCAGTTTAACTAACGCTAGTTTGCAAGTATCGGCGTTGCAATAATGATTTAGGATCGCAAAACGTTATGAATCATTCTCCGTCCCTATCGCTACTTTGACTTTTGTTTTCAAAACATGCGTTTCTCCAAACTCAGTCAAAGTAGGGGCTTCTGTAGACACCCAAATGTGTCTCCCCAAAACCAAACCCAGCAATGAATACTTTTCACGTCTCTTGATTATCGAATGAGGTAAAAGTGTGAAAAGTCTTGTGTGAGTTTTTTTTAATAAAAATCTTTCTTTCTCTTTTCGAAATCTTCTCTATTTATGGAAATATCCAGTCCAATTTAACTTAGTCCATGATAAGGTTCCATTAATAGTGTAGTTGGGTCAGGCTCGTAAAGACTTTTCCAATGATATATTATAAGGCCAATTCCGATGAATAATGAGGAAGTTATGGTCCAAATACTAGTTTGGGTCTGAAATGATTTTATGGCCCAATGATCTATTGGACGGCCCATTAATTATTATTTCTAAAATTATTAGGATTGATTATAGTCTTCAAGAATATTCTAGGAGGTTATTTTGAGTTCTAATAGCATTAGTATTGATAATTATTCTTTTAGAAAAATAATGAATTTGGTTTGAAATAAAACGAGTGTTTATTTTGATAAAATCTGATTTAAAATTAATTAAAATGGAGTTTTAACTGCTTAATTATATTAAGAAAAGGATTCCGTACTAAAAGCACGTTTTATGTTTTAATTGTCGCAAAACGACAAGCCTGTCGCCAAACGACAGAGCCTGTTGCCATGCGCTATCCTTGTCGTTTCGCGCTGGGCTCTGTCGCTCGCGACAGAGATCAGTTTTATTCCGATTTATATTCTGATTAGTTTCTATCAATTCTGGACTATTTTCTTATAAATATAGGGGTCGTATTTCCCCGTTTTCATTCATCAACAATCATTCACAATCACTTATTCTATTCTTCTCTTCTCTAAAAGCTAGAAGCTTATTCTCTTTCTATTCTTTCTCTAAGCTTTCCCTTTTACAAAATTCCATATTCACAAGTTCTAGACATACCTAGCCAAATTAGATGTTGTCTTCTCCCTAGACGTGAAAGGTTGATAATTTATGAGGGTTTGGTCCCAAATCCCTATTTTGATTATTTAATTTTATTGTTTGACTTAATATTTTCCTTGAATTTACTTATGCGTGTATTTTGTTATTAGAAAGAGATACGAGGCAACGAAGTAAGTAATTTAATTATTCCTTTGATGTAGAAAGCATGCTTATATTATTATTCCTAGTATCATGTTAGGATGTTGTTATTGTTTTACAGCATCATGCTTAGGTTGTTTTTTATTCTTTCTTTCTATCATGCTAGTATCATGTTAGGGATAAAGCCTTGATCTTTATTTTTTAGTGACATGCTAGGATTTTTTATTAATCTTGTTAGTATCATGCCTAGGATCTTGCTAATATTATTATGCTTTATTAGGAATATTATTGTGATGATTATGATTTGTTGTTATGTTGCTTGGTATTATTATTGCTTGATCACTCCTTTTATGCATGTTTAAAGGGAATTTGTACTTGTAATCACACTTAATAAGATAATTAATAATCTTGTTTAGGTAAATATGATTATAATTCAAGTGATCACTAATAATAGATTTGTTTGTGCATTAATATTGAACCAACATAGATTAAAAAGGTTTAGGGTTAACCTATTGATTGTATGTTAGTCAAAAAGCGCACATGAATATGAGAAGAATAAAGTAGAGGCTTATTTTTAGGGCAGGTTCAATCACTTTTAGGTTGGATTTGTACCTTCATCCCCGAATATCCAGTCATGGTTCTAGACTACTATGGAGTTAGCGATCTCATGGATCGTGAAGGGGTGTAACCTTCACCCTGTGAACGGTTACAAGTTCCTAAAACTTGTTGGAGACTCTTTTACTCTAGCCTCCTTCCCTTTGGACGCCACCATGCTTAAGTGTATGATCAAAGTGGGGCTCAAGTGTGGGATGCTTGAAATATTCCCTACACTGGTCAATCTCACTTTTGTTTCTTATATGGTTATTCAGTTTATACTCAAATAACCATAGCTCCAGAAGATCAAGAAACAAACCACTTTTACTTGCCCTTTTAGAACTTATTCCTTTCACCTTTCAAAGGTGTATGATGAGCATATTTTATGAATTTTTAAGAAATAATAGGAGGTTTTCATGGATGACTTTTGTGCATGGAGATTCTTTTGATATATGCCTAACTAATTTAAGCATGGTATTACAAAGATGTATTGAAACTAATTTGTTCTTAGATTTAAAAAATGCCAATTCATGGTGGAACGAGTTGTATTACTTGGTCATATAGTGTCATCTAAAGGATTAGAAGTTGATAAAGCTAAGATAGAAATTATAAATTCCTTACCAATACCTTACTTGTGTTAAAGATATTAGATCTTTTTTAGGACATGCTGGTTTTTATTGTAGATTATTAAAGATTTTTCAAAAATTGCAACTCCTTTGTGTAATCTCTTGGCCAAGGATGTTGTGTTTAATTTTGATGATCCGTGTAAGGAATCTTTTGATAAATTAAAGGAACGACTCACATCAGTTTCTATTTTGCAACCCCCTAACTGAAACTTACCACTTAAAATTATGTGTGATGCAAGTGATACTGTTGTTGGAGCAGTATTAGGGCAAAGGCAAGGTAAAGTTCTAACTGTTATTTCTTATGCTTTGCATACCCTTGACCCTGCTCAATCTAATTATACCACTACTGAAAAGGAACTTTATGCTATTGTTTTTTCTTTAGAGAAGTTTCGTTCCTACTTGTTAGGAACTAAGGTAGTTGTGTACACTGATCATGCTACACTGGAATATTTATTTTCTAAATCAGTGGCTAAACCTAGATTGATTAGATGGGTTTTATTGTTGTAGGAATTTGATTTGCAAACCAAAGACAAGAAAGGAGCGGAAAACCAAGTAAAAGACCACTTGAGTCAAATGGTCTAAAAGGAACATACTTTACCTTTGAACTACTCTTTTCCATATGAATATTTATATGTTGTTTCTGCAGAAATTTCTTGGTATGTTGATATTGTGAACTAGGAACTTACCTTCGAAACTCACAAGATCTCAAAAAGAAAAGATAAAATTAGAGGCTAAGTATTATTTGTGGGATAATCCTTATTTGTGGAATTATTCAGGTCAATGCATTAGGAGATGTGTGAATGACAATGAATTTGAATCTATTTTACAATTTTATCATACTTTTAAATGTGGTTGACACTTTGGACCTAGGATAATCGCACACAAAGTCTTAGAAAGTGGAATATACTAGCCTACCCTTGTTAGGGATGCATATATATTTTGTAGGAATTGTGACCAATGCCAACGTACAGGGAACTTAGCTGGTAGGAACCAAATGCCCTTGAAAATATAGTGGTTTGTGAAATGTTTGATGTATGGGGCATAGATTTCATGAGTCCCTTTCCCCATTCCTTTGGTTATGTTTGCATACTTGTGGTTGTATATTATGTGTCTAAATGGGTAGAAGCCAAAGCTACTAAAACTGATGATGCTAAAACTGTGGTGGATTTTATCAAGAGTCGAAGTCTTAATAGGTATGGAACTCCAAAAGTAATCATTAGTGATAGAGGAACACACTTCGCCGATAGTACCTAGGGTACTTGTTGGCAAAGTATCATGTGACCCATAAGCTTTCCACTACATATCATAACCAAACTAATTGGAAAGTTGAAGTGTCAAGTAGAGAGATTAAGTCCATTTTAGAAAAGTTAGTGAGGCCTAATAGGAAGGATTGGAGTCTTAGACTTGATGAGGCTTCATGGGCATGTAAAACTACTTATAAAACACCCATAGGTTTGTCCCCATATTGTTTGCTATTTGGTAAGTCTTGTCATATTCCTGTTGAAATTGAACATAAATATTTTTGGGCTATCAAATAATGTAACATGGACTATGACCTACCAGGAACTGAGAGAAAGTTGCATCTACAGGAACTTGAGGAACTTCAATTGGAATCTTATGATAATGCTCAGATTTACAAGGATATAACAAAGTTGATAAATGTTAACCAAAAAAACATTTTATGTTGGTGATAAAGTTCTACTTTTTCAATCCAAATTGAATTTTTTTTTTTTTGGTAAATAACAAATTTTATTACCAAAAGGGGAAGTTACAACTTACAAAGAAAAGTTGCAACAAGCAACAAACACCACAAGACCAAAAACAGGCCAAACACCCACCCAACAATTCAAGTTCATTTTCTAGCCACCTTCTAGGAAGGGTTCTAGAAAAGGAAACAAGAACAGTCTAGACTCAAGCTTCAGCCACCTTCTATGAAGGGTTCTGAGGGCCAGAGCCAGACAAAAGACATAGAAAAGCAAGGAAAAGCTTGCAAAAACTAAAAAAACCAAGCTGCAAACTACAGCAAACACAACACCTCCACCTAGACTCAACTGCAAACACAGAAGGGCTAAACAAAGAGGCATTACACCAAAAACAAATTGTACTCAGGTTGGAGACACCAAACTAAGCACCAAAAACAAAATAACACCAAAAGAAAACACAAGGCTACAAAATCAGCAAATTCCTATCAGGAACAGGGCATTTACAGGCAACAACAAACAGAACATCCCTGAGCACAGCTTCACTAGATTTGCAGCTTCTTGTAAAGATCAAAGAGTTTCTCTGCAGCCAAATATGATAAACAGCTTCAGAAAAACACATTCCCGGTAGTTTATTCTTAGTTCTATCCTTCCTGCAGATTTTAGCAATCCACATAACTTCAGCATCAAAGCTTAAAATAGCCCTGTTGTAACCAAATATAGCCAAGATCCTTCCCCAAACAGCCTTAGAAAATCTGCATTCAAAAAATAAATGCTGAACTAACTCAAGGTAAATATTACATAAGAAACATATAGGATCACATTGCATATTCCATGAGCTCAATCTATCTTTTGTAAGCAATCTATTCCTAACAGCTAGCCACAGAATGAACAAGCTTTTAAGAGTAGTAGCATTATTGCAAAAAAGCCTTCTCCATGGAACTTTGGGAGCTTGAGCCATGATCTTCAGATAGATTTTTTTAATCTTGACTCTACCACCATGCTTCACAGCATCCCAACCACCAATATCATCAATTACATTTCTGCACTTCAAGATTCTACTAAGCACCCAAGAACATCTCCTAGGGGCTGGCTTGTCCCACCAAGGATTGCCTTTGAAATAGTAAATATGAACCCATTTCACCCATAAATTATCAGCTTTATGGGCAAGATCCCAAAGCATCTTAGAAATAGAAGCACAGTTCCACTCAGGAAGGGAGAGAAGGTTCCAACCACCACTAACTTTGGGAAGACAAACTTGAGACCATGAAACAAGAGATTTCTTAGATGGATTGGCTTTCCCAGTCCATAAGAAAGCTCTAAATCTTGCCTCAATTTCTCTCAGGATCTTTTTAGGAAGGATAAGGATCTGAGCCCAGTATGTTTGTATTCCAAACAAGACACTCTTCACTAACTGAAGTCTACCAGCATAAGAAAGATGATTAGCAGACCAACCATTGATTCTGGAAGTCACTTTATCCACAAGGGGTTTACATTGGGCAATGGTCAATTTTTTTGAGGATAGGGAAACCCCAAGGTACCTAAAAGGAACCCCAATAAGATTTCTCAGCTCATCTTGACCAGCAGCATCAAGGCCACCAAAATACACCTCACTTTTATCCAAATTTGTAGAGAGACCAGAAGCTCCAGAAAATTTAGAGAAAGCTTGGAAAAGCAAGGAAACAGACTGAGCATCAGCCCTAGAAAAGAGGAGCAAATCATCAGCAAACATAAGATGTGTCAAGCACATTTTCTCACATCTAGGGTGATAGTTGAAATCAGGATTCAAATGTAACTCTGAGAGACATCTAGAGAGATACTCCATTCCAATAACAAACAAGAAAGGAGACATTGGATCTCCCTGTCTAAGACCCTTTTTTGCAGGAAAGGGCTTAGAGGGGATATCATTAATCAAGATAGAGAAGGAGACAGAAGTCAAGCAAGCCATAATCCAGGCAATAAATTGGTTAGGAAAACCAATCTCAGCCATAATAGTCTTCAAAAAACTCCACTCAATTGAGTAATAAGCCTTTTTCAAGTCAATCTTCAACATACACCTGGGAGAAAGAAACTTATGCCTATAACCTTTAATAAGCTCAGTTGCTAAAAGAATGTTATCACCAATGTGCTTCCCAGGGATAAAACCAGCTTGGGAGCCATCAATCACCTCAGAAATCACTTTTGCCAACCTTGCAGTAAGAATTTTAGAAATGATCTTATATAAGACTGAACAACAAGCAATTGGTCTAAAATCTTTAGAAAAGGAAGGGTTTTAGACCTTAGGAACTAAGGTTATAGTAGTGCAATTCCATTGCTGCAACATAATACCAGTATTGAAAAACTCTAAAACACCAACATAGACATCATTTTTCACCACATCCCAAGACTTCTTGAAAAAGTGAGAATTAAAACCATCTATCCCAAGGGCTTTGGAGCTATCAATATCTTTCAAAGCAGAATCAATCTCCTCAATAGAGATAGGGGCTATAAGGGACTGCTGAGAATCCCTAGACAGCTGTGCACCTCTTCTCACAGTACTAAGATCAATCCCAGGCAGAGAGATAGCACAAGAACCAAGAAGAGCCTTATAGAAACCAGTAATTTCATCTTCAATAGCATCAGGGGTTTTCAATAAGGTACCATCATTAGCAAATATAGTATCAATTCTATTTTTGCTTTGTCTTTGTTTCATGACAGCAAAGAAATACTTGTTATTACTGTCCCCAAGTTGAAGCCAATCAATTCTGGATTTTTGCCTATAGATACTCTCCTGAACATTGATCCATTATTTGACTTTCTGAACAGCTGCATGCTCTTGAGTGTGCAGGACAGCATTATCAATATCATTGATAATCTGCTGCTGGATATCAGTGAGGGCACTTTGAGCAGCTTCAAGTCTTTCACCAACTTTGCCAAATTTCTCTGTGTTCATGGTTTTGAGAGCAGCCTTAACCTGCTTGAGTTTATACCACACTCTATGCATAGCACTACCAGTAGCAGAACATTGTCAGGAAGAGTCCACTACAGACAAAAAATCTTCATGATCAGCCAAGCAATTGAAAAATCTAAAAGGTCTCCCTTTGCCCAGTTGAGAATGAAAAAAATCAACAAGAATTGGATTGTGATCAGAAAGAGAGGGGGGCAAATAAATAGCCTCCACATGCCCAAACACCTCAATCCAATCTAGATTTACAAGACCTCTATCAATTCTAGAGTAAGTCCTAGGACCATTATGAGCCTTGTTACACCAAGAGAAGAATGAACCCTTACTCTTTATCTCAGTCAAAGACAAATCATCAATAAGATTCTGAAAGTCTCTAGTTTCATACTCAGTAACCATAGCCCCATTGATTCTATCACTACAGGATAGAATAGAGTTAAAGTCACCCATACACAACCAAGCTCCAGATATACCAGTTAACTGTTTAATGCCAGTCCAAAGAGACAGTCTATCCTGTACAGTGTGTAAACCATACTATTATTACTATCATTATCGCATTGTACTACCATTATTATTATTATTATTATTATTATTATTATTATTATTATTATTATTAGAATTAGAATTATTTTTTTAATTATTATTATTATTATTATTTATTATTATTATTATTATTATTATTATTATTATTATTATTATTATTATTATTATTATTATTATTATTATTATTATTATTATTATTATTACTATTACTACTACTACTAGTCTACTACTACCACTATTATTATTATTATTACTACTACCACTATTATAATTGATGGGTGAATGAAAACATAAATAGATGTGTACCATCGTTAACATATGTTTATAGTGAATAGATAAAAGATGACAATGGATTAAAATATTCAAATTATTACAACATTGTGGTGAATTAACCATCTACTTCCATATGATCTTCATTTTCATCATCTTCACTGTCATCTTGATATTCATTGTCATCGCCTTCATTGTCGCTTTCCGAGCGATTAGCCCTCCAAATTCGGCGTGCTATACGATGTCGCACTTTGGTCATACTATCTTTGCGCCATTGTGCATACATAGTTGAATCTGCTACTCCTATACTTGCGTCATGTTGAATGATTGGTATGCCAATCTTATGCATCCGAACAAAATTATGTAGTGTACAAGTGGCTATAATAATTGACATTTGACTCTTTTGTGACACTTGTGGCATGTTATGTAGTATCCTCCACATTTTTTTCAATTGTCCAAATTAACATTCCACATTCATTCTTAGCGATGAATGAAGCTTATTAAAATGTTCTTTTAATCCTCTAGGTGGCAGTATTCTAAAATCAAGCATAATAAATCTATACATTAATAATAATATTATATAGATTTAAGATTACTATACACATAATAAATGAAAATATATATTTAATACGTAATTGAAGAATCAGGGTTTACCCGGAGGTGGGTGAGGGAAATTAAATTTTGGATCACCCAAACTGTCTTTCCACACCGTTGTATCATGAACACTTCCTTCCCAGCCGACATTAATAAATGTGTAAATTATGTCAAACGAACAACAAGCTTAGACATTCCAACTTTTTCTCCCATGCCGATCACGAAATGGCACACCATTCGTATCACTTACAATGACATCAATAAGAGTTTCATCCAAAGCTCCAATAGCATCCTGACAAATGATGGCATTTATAATTAATTCTTTAATAAACATCTAAACTTTCGACATTGAAATGTAATCAAGTGAATATAAATAATGAAGTTATACCTTGAAATAAGGCCAATATTTTGTATTATTAGCTACCTCGAGAGGCACCTCTGATAAGTCACGATGTGGTCTAATGATATCGAAGGACAAAATAACCAACGCTTCTAACACTTGGTTAAAATACTTGCATATCGTAGAAATAGAATGCTTAAATTTGTCGCGAGCATCACTATATGAACCTCCTTTTGCTAAAATATATAGACATATACCTACTTGCTCCGCTACTTTCACATATTTAGCGTCGTGAAGTAGATCTCTTTCAAGCATCAAGTTCACTAATTGAACAAACATGTGTCGATCAAGTCTTAATTGAATTTGACATTCCGTAGGAGTTTCTGTTAACAACCTATGTATATATTGCGCTCCACTTTCCCCTAGTTCTCTTCTCGGTTGCCTTATTGGTGGTATTGTTGTTGAATCAGGATTGTCTTCTAGTGAATCGCGGAGTTCTTGTAATGCAATAATCATGCATGCTTGTCTAATGTTTTCATCTTCCATTCTACATTACACAAAACAAGAAAATGATATATAAGAACAATGTATTAACCCTAAACAAATAGTTCAATAACCCACCTTAGAAAACTCTAAATTGAATATGAATAATAACACAAATTCTGGCCATAATCTTTCTATTATCGTACCCAATAGTTCAATAACCCACCTTAGAAAAACTCTAAATTGAATTTAATCAACAATTAACAGTAGATAGTGAAATAGGAACATTTATGATTAGATAATTAAAATACCAATAGTTCAATAATCAACGAACCCTAAATCAACTACACTGACAATTAACAACGATTAACACTACGTTGTGAAGTTAATATTCGATAATTAAAAATACCAATCCATATTAAAAAAAAAAAATTAAAAAAAAAATCTGGCTATAATCTTCTAATAATCGTAACCAATAGTTTAATAATCCACTTTAAAAAAACGCTAAATTGAATTAAATCAACAAGTACCGCTATATAGTGAACTAGATATTTATAAATAACAATAATTAAAAAAATTACCAATAATTCAACAATCCACGAACCCTAAATCAACTACACTGACAATTGACGCTAAATTGTGAAGTTAATATTCGATGATTTAAAAGCGTGAAAAAATTCACAATAGTTCAATAGTCAATACACTTTTAAAAACCCTAAATAGACTATACTAAGAATTAAAGCAACGAAAGTATGAAACTAAACCCTAGATTGCAAAATCGATTTTTGATTATTAATAAAAACTGACCTCAAAAGCTGTTTCAATGGAGGAGAGAAAGCTCGGAAGCGCCGCTTCAATGGAGAATTGAGAGTATGGCGAACGGCTGCTCAGTGTACTAGTTTAGGTTTTTTTTTCCAAATTTTAAGAAAATTGCATGGGTAATTGAGGATAGTATAGGTCTTGGAAATATTTGACCTTAAAGATATTAGTTGGTTTTTCAAATTAAATTAGCAAATTACAGATACTGGCTGGACAATTTCGTTAAACGCAATATATAGTTATGGGTAGTTTTAGATTTAATTATTAATTAATTCAATTTACTTTTTTAATTTCTTTAAATAAAAAAAGGTAACAAATTAGTAAAATATCCTCCTTTTTATATCATTATTTTTCATTATTATTATAATAATGTAGTATTATTATTAAATATAAAGTATTATTATTCCCAAAAAAAAATGTATTATGTGTTATTATTAAGATCAATATGTATTTAGAAATTGTTAGACATTATTATTAATAAATATTAAAAAAATTTATTGTGAACTTTTAATTATTATTTTTCTTTAATATGTACTTTAACTATTATGTACTTTAATTATTAAGTATTATTAATTATTGGTTTATTGATATTAACCCAGAGTAGAGTCGATTTCAGCAGAGCAGAGCAGATTAGAGCAAAGCTAAGTAGGGCAGAGCAGGGCCAAGCAGAGCAGAGCAGATGATGTGTCTATTTTATATTGTATTTTACCCCCGTCCCTTGGTCATAATTAGTAGTGTTTTTGGCTCTTTAGAGCCACTTTTATTACTAATTGGTGTTTTCTAGTGTTTTCGTAGATTTGGTTGACTTTTGCAGGGATTTATGCTTTTGGAGTATTTTCCCGAGATATTTTGGAGCAATCACGAACATTGGAGAAGCACGACCAGAGTTTATAGCCCAGGGCCGGTTAGAGCCATCGAACCGGTGATTAAGGGCTCAGTATAGGTGATACCGGGGCATTTGGACCGAGTATTCAAGACCCAAAGAGGAAACCCAGATTGGCCCGAAGAATTGGAGCCAATCGAAGTCCAAATAGTGGCCCAAATGAGCCGCCCGGCCAAAAAGGCTGGCGCCCGGAGGCGCGCCCGGCCGGGCGGGAGAAGCTTAGTCTGGCGCCCGGTGACGCGCCCGGCCGGGCGCGAGATTAGTATTAGAGACAAAAAAAGGCGCGCCCGATCGGGCGGTGCCTCGCCCGATCGGGCGCGTGTTTTCTTAGTAGACGATTAACGTAGTTTTAATTTGTTTTAGTTTAGGATTTTGTACGGAGTATAAATACTCCTCCGTAATACGTTTTTAGGATCTCTTCTTCTTCATCTCTTCTCTCCTTTTTACTCTTTCTTTACTCTCTTAATTATTCTCTTAGAATCTTTTCTCTCAACTTTTGTTCTTAATTCTTCCATTAATTCCAGATTACTTTTTGGTAACAATTTCTTCCCCTTTAACTTCAGTTATTTTATTTGCTTCCTTGATTATGCTTTTATTTATTTATTTGATTAGTTTAGTCATGATGATTTGTGAGTAGTTTAATTTCTAGGGTTTATGGGGATCTAATAAATAATATGAAGGGGTAATTTATTGTTGTTAATTATCATTGCTAGATTAATTTCCTATTGATTGATTTAATGCTCTGTGACTAGATTAGGCCTATCTTTTATGCATGAGTTTGACAATATTGATTCAAGATTCGAGAGATGATAATTAATGTTTAGGTCTAGTTTCAATAGGCAGATTAATTTATAAATGGTTAAGTCGAGATTCGAGAGATGAGATTTAATACTGGTAGATTAATTCTGTGATTGTAATACGTAGCGAAAGCCCTTTACAATCTGGTTAATTGATGCATTGATGATTGACTATTATTGATTTTTGATATTGCATGATAATTTCTTATTGGATTGTTTTAATGTTTTACAATTGCGGCTTGTAAAAGTATAGCAATATTGAATTGATGAATCGAGCAGATGTTAATTTGATATTAAAGGCTATTTTCAATAAGAACTTAGATCTAGTAAATTGCGAGAGCCTGTTAGATCTATGTTGATTAATAAATTACGAGAGCCTGTTAATCATGTTATTTATGCAATGTCAATGATTGATTACTATGTTTTACCCTGGAATATTATTTATTGGTGAACCTATTCCCTAGATCCTTCTATATATTGTTTTCTCCCTATTCCTATTCTTTGTAGTTTAGTTTCATACTCAAATATAAATATTGGTTACTTAGATAATTTAGATTATAATAATTAATTAGGAGTAAAAAGACTTGTTTTCCTGTGGAGATCGACCCTACTTCCCTATCTACTTTAGTTAGAGGATTTAGATATTTACTTTTGATTAGGGGATACGACTTTACCCTGTCAAAACTTGGCGCCGTTGCCGGGGAAACGGTTTTATTTTTATTTCTGATTGTTTTTTGTAGTCTAGATTATTTCTCTTTTGTCTCGGAGAGCGTTAGTTCTCTGAGACAAATCTCATATTTGCTTCTAGTTTTTGTTTATGCCTAGGTGTTCCAGATCAGGTTATATCCCATTCGATCCTGAGATCGAACGTTCCTTCTATAGACAGAAAAATTTCTACAAGCAAATCCTGGCGGATTCTGGTGATAATAACAATAATCACCGCGACCCTCCAACTGATTCCAGCGATTTAGAGGCATCATCAGACGCAGAATCAGAGATGACGGCTCCAAAGAAGCTTAGTGATTATTCACAACCAAAGCTTATGGATTTTCCACATCTCACCCCTACTCCGGCTCTTGATGGGGTTCAATTTGAAATTAAACCTCAATTTATAACGATGATAGAGAGGAAGCAATTCAGTGGAGCCAAGGGTGAAGACCCGAATCTTCACATTGCCGACTATTGTCAATATTGCAACACCATCAGGCAAGCTGGGGTCACTCAAGACCAAATCAGGGAGATTCTCTTTCCTTTCTCTTTAACTGGAAAAGCTAAATTGTGGTTTAATGGCTTAAATAGAACTACACTTGGTATAACTGACTGGAAAACTCTTGTTTTGAATTTCTATAACAAGTATTATCCTGCAGAGAGAACAGCAGTACTACGGAGTGCGATTCAGAACTTTGCCCAAGAAGCCGATGAGTCTTTATATGAGGCTTGGGAGAGGTTCAAGGACTTACAAAGAGAATGCCCTCACCATAATTTAGCACAATGGCAGTTAATCCAAGCCTTTTATAATGGCATTGGAAATTTCTCTAGAATAATTTTAGACTCTGCAGCTAGTGGGAGATTTATGAATCTTAATGTTGATGATGCAGGTCAGGTTATTGAAGATATGGCGATACACAATTCCCAATATGGGAATCCCAGAGGATTTGCTAACAAGGGGAAGCATAGTGTCGACTCTGTATCCTTTTTGCAAGCTCAATTAACCTCTATTTTCCAAAAATTAGATAACCTGAGCACAGCTAATGTAGCCAATGTTTCTGCGATTATTAATAATAATTCTAATGAGGCTTTCTGTGAAAATTGTGGTATTGTAGGTCATTGGGAGCAGGATTGCAGGAGTTCCGTGGAGCAAGTTAATGCCTTCCAAGCTTATAGGCAGAATAACCCATACTCTAACACTTACAATCCTGGGTATCGGAATCATCCATACCTTTCCTATCGGAGCACTAATGTTCAAAATCCACCACCACAAGAACCACAGGCGCCACAGCAACAGCAGCAGAAATATTATCATCCCAATGCTAGCCAGAAGAACCAACCACAACAACCCTCCTCATCCTCCGACCCTTCTCTGGCGGAAATTAGAGCAATGTTGGTCAATATGCAAACGCACATGGAGAGCAGAGATGCGACAATTGATCAAATTCTAGCGCATAATAAAATTGTAGATAATCAAATTGCGCAACTCTCCGCTACTCTACAAGCCCGCCAACAGGGAGCCTTGCCGGCACAGCTTACTAGGCCTACGGATCAAGCATTTGCAATTACTCTAAGGAGTGGTTCAAACTATGAAGAGCCCTCTATGCCCAGAGTCAATGAACCTGTTTTATTAAATAATGTTAATCTTGATTCCATTAAACCAAACAATGTAGTTGATAGCCCTGCAGGGCTAAAGGATAATACTAACATATCTAATTCTACATTGCAGGGTACAACTCCAGAGAAGGTGGCTACTCCAGACAAGAATAAGAATGATCCAAAGCCAATCATCAAACTTCCTTTCCCCAATCGTCAATTGAAGACAAACTTGGATAAGCAGTTTGGTAAGTTCCTGGAGGTGGTTAAAGATTTGAAGGTAACAGTTCCCTTTACTGAATTGATCACACAAATCCCCTCATATGCAAAATTTATGAAAGAAATTTTGACGAGAAAAAGGTCTATTAGTGAGGTAGAGACAGTAGCTTTCACTACAGAGTGTAGTGTCGTACTTCAAAATAAGTCTCCACCTAAATTAAAAGATCCGGGTAGTTTTTCTATCCCTTGTCATATTGGCAATCTCTTGATTGATAATGCATTATGTGATTTGGGTGCTAGTGTTAGCGTCATGCCATTATCTGTGTGTTCTAAGTTGAATATGGGTAAATTAAAAGCTACCAATATAACTCTTCAAATGGCCGACCGTTCTTTCAAATACCCCTTAGGTGTTTTAGAGGATGTCCCCGTTAGAGTAGGTAAATTTTATATACCTGTAGATTTTGTTGTTCTTAATATGGCTGAGGATATGCAAACCCCAATTATTTTGGGTAGACCATTCCTTAACACCGTAGGAGCAGTCATAGATGTAAGAAGTGGTAAGCTAACACTATCAGTAGGGGAAGATAACGTTGTTTTTAATCTGAATAATGCCCCTAAAAGCTCCATGACTGAGGAGAAATGTTTCAGTATTAATGTGGTTGTAAATTATTCTAACAAGCCCCAAGCTCTTGAAAAAGATCCCTTGGAGGCGGTATCTTGTGTTGCATCTTTTTCAGATGAGATAGACAAATGGCAGAAGGAAGTCGATGCAATAGAAAGAGCACTCTACAATGTTGGTCTTGGTTTCGAGGATGAACAAGTGGAACCGATCGAGCAAGTTGTGCGAATTGAGCCTACGGTAAGTGTTCCGTCAGATCGAGTTGCAAGTGTTGAACGCAATGACAATTTGAAGCAACATTCGATCGAAGAAGGGTTTCTAGTGCGTAGCATTGAAGATCCCCCAATCCAAGTCAAGGAGGATCCACCAGATAAGGCGACTTGGCGTCCCACAGGTTATGTCAGGAAGCCGCATCGCAGCCTAAACATCGCTAGACCGGGTGAGAAACCACCCGATCAAGCGTTAGGCCAAGGGTTCTAGAAATAGTACTTGGTAAGAAGGTCGTGCGGGACCTAGATAAACCAGCGCTTTGCGAGAGGCAACCCGTATTTTTAATGCTTTTTAGACTAGTTTTTCTTTTCTTTTTTCTTATGAGAAGAGAGATGAGGGAATTTAATGAGTTTTATGAGTGTTTGTACAGGTTTGAAGGAAAAGAGTTAGCTAATTTTTGGAGAAAAGAAGAAAATTAACAATCCCCGATTAAGTCTCGGGCCCGACCAGGCGAAGCTCGCCCGATCGGGCGCGAGAGCAAAGCTCTAAAATTAAGAAATTTGGCCCGATCGGGCGCGAAACTTGACGTTTACAGACTTAATTGTCCGCCCAATCGGGCAAGCCTCGCCCGATCGGGCGCGAGAAGAGCGAAATTTTTGGCCTACAGATCGCCCGATCGGGCAAAGGGCGCCCGAACGGGCGCGAGACTTGGACGAATTCGGAGCTTAAGATCGCCCGACCGGGCAAGTTTCTCCCGACCGGGCGCGAAAGTTGGGTGAATTAGATCGCCCGATCGGGCGAAGGCCACCCGACCGGGCGCGAGAACCAACCTCGAAATAACCCAGATCGCCCGACCAGGCGACCCACCGCCCGACCGGGCGCAATGTTTTTTCCGCGTCTTCTTCTTCTTTCGTTCCTTCTTTCTTCCTCCATTTCTTCTTTCCCCATTACTTTCTCTCTCTAACACTCAAATTTTCTCTAACTTCTCTCTAAGATTTCTCCTCCATTACCAACCCAAATTCAAAACTCTTTACATATTTGTGATCCTCTCTTCATCCTCTTCACTCTCATATAAAAATTTTTCAATTTTAATTCAATAAATTTTCAACCCATTTCTTCAACATGGCTTCAAAGAGGGCTAGGTCCATTTTTGGTAGGAGCTCCATTTCGAGGGAGGAGTACGACCCGGACTTGCAACTCCCGTATTGGCCGACGATCCGGATTGTGAGCCGGGAAAAAAGGAACGGCTTGAGCATTTGGTCGGTCGTGAGGTAATTCCTTCTCGGTGGTTACACCGCCCTACCCTAGAATCATTTGGTTTGTATGATTTTGTTAAACGATTTTTGAATGATATTGGCATGAGAAAATTTGTTGACATGCACTATCCTACATACCGAGAACTTACCTGTGAATTCCTGTCCACTTTTCATGTTGTTAGTAGTAGGAATAGGCCTAATTTATTTTTCAGGTTAAATAATAGAAATATTAGTTTAACTTTTGTTGAATTTTGTAAAATTTTTGAATTAAATTCTGAATTATCTCACCAGTGGCATGCAGACTATAAAATGGGTGACTTATATTATGCTTTGACTGGTTTACCTGCCCTCGACCCCCAGCATGCTAGTACCAAACCTATTCACCACCCTGTCCCAAAAATCTAGCAAAGATTTGCGGGTTTGTGTTTTTTAGGTAGGGCCGAGCCTCATAACGCTCAAACTAACGAACTAGCTATCATAGGACATTATGTGTACGGGTTCGGGAAATTGAACATAGGCAGGTTTATAGTTCACCATTTGAGTAGGCATGCCACGGCCAGCACCACTTCCAAGTCCCCTATCCGTTAAGGTGGCCTTATCACTCGAATAGCGGTGAAAAAGGCCGATTTTGTAGTAGACGGACCCCACCAGCTGACTAACTGTGGACCAGATACCTACATGACTGCTAGGTATTTTGAGGATGTGGGGTGGGTTAGACCGGATAGCGAGCAAACACCCTTTTGGTGTATTCGGACTGGGAACGAGCAACCTTTGCCCATTTTTCCCCTACCCAGTCCAGACTTGACCGCGTTTCCCCCAGGGCAACTTTCTTACATTACGATGCTTTAGTTGCCAACGCTAGGGGGCAGGCACCACCACCACCAGTTCCACTACCCCAGCCTCAGCCCGAGGTAGCTTTCTCTCCACCTCGTATGTCCCATTCCGTCCCTCATGTTGACTCTGACCCAGTTTGGGATCTTCAGAGTATAGGTCAGGCCCTAGGACGTATCGAGCATTCACATACTGACCTTAGGAGGATGGTAGGCTCCTTAGACCAGAGGTTAGGGTACCTAGAGAGGAACCAGGGTAGAGCTCTCTACCCTATGTACGATGATTATGCTCGTCGGGGCAACATTCCCGACGACGCTATTCACCCTGACTGGTTTCAGCCTCCACCCCAGGGATACGATAGGGATCCCACTGCCCGTGGTATTTACACTGACTATTCTTCTTTCTTCGGGTACGGGCAGGACATTCCTTTTGGGGGACCGGCGGGGGGGACTTTTCACGCTGATTATTTTGGTGGTAGCTCTTCTGGTGCAGGTGGTGCATGTGGTGCAGGTGGCAGTAGAGGTGCGGGTTTCGGCTCGATGGACGAGGATGATGAGGACTAGCTATGCTGGGCTAGTTTCCGAGCCACTGAGGACATTGTCTGATTTTGGCTTGGGGGAGATTTTGGTTTGGTATTTTTCTTTTTTTTCTCTTTTCTTTTATTTTTGGTGTGTTTTCTTAGGTTAGTTTTCTTGCTTTCCAGGTTAGTTTTATTGCTTTCTTTATATATAAAAATACAAAAAAAATTGAAAAATAAAAAAAAATCCAAAAATACGTTCCAATGAATTATAAATTATGCTTCCCTGTGCCCCTTATTTGAGAAAATTGTCTTGATTCCTGGTGTTTGATGATAAGCATTGTGGATTAGTTGATCATGATTTGATGTTTGATTGCCTTGAAACCTTAACATGCGTCAATTTTGTCCAACTACTTGTGAATATAGTGCTTGACTAGTTGATTTGGTTAGGAAATGTGTGATAGTTCCATAATTCCTGGTATGTCAATGAATTAGAGTATTGATTTGCAACTATGAGTAGTGTTTATATGATTCATTATTATGCACATTGTGGAGGACGAAGGCATTTGTTCTTTTAGGTATTGTAGACACCTAAAAATGTCTCCCCAAAACCAAACCCGATGATAAATAACCTTTCACCGCCACTGTTGGTCGGGTTTAGTATTTAATCCCGAGAGTGCTTAAAAAATCGTATTTTATTAAATTTTTATTTTTGAAAGGTCTATGGATCAGTCTTGGTGTTTGGTAAAAGCATAGTTTTAATTTTAAACCCAAACCTTTTTATTTTATTATTAAGTTTTGGCCCAAACATTTTATTTTATTATTTTAGCCCGAATAATAAAAGTCAGAAAAAAGCCCGAAATTATCAATCGGCACTTCAAAAGCCGAAAGAAATTAGGGTTAAAAATGAATTTAGACGGAAAAATGGACTAGAACTGACTGTGTCACGGTACAGCCTGACCGTGTCACGGGAACCCTTCCCGTCTGACGGTGGGACTTCCCGTGACACGGGAGGTCTGCCGTGACACGGGAAGTTCCGTGTCCTTTCCGCGTAAACCCTTAACGCGTTTTCCGTTCCGTTTTCTGAAAATTTCCCGCGTCACTCCAAAACTGACCGTGTCACGGGAATATGTACCGTCTGACGGTACAGTCTGACCGTGTCACGGGATACTTTTTTAGGGTTTTTATCATTTTAGGGTTCCGTGTGCTCCCTCAGCACATTTCCCGATAAATACCCCCTCATTTATGATGTACGGGGCAACGAGAATTCGATTATTCTTATTCTCTCTCACCTTGCACCAAAAATCATCCTCTTCTCTCTCTTTAACCTAATTTCTAGCCTCCTTATTCTTCCATAATAATTCCCCTAAGCACTCCAAGGAGTCTATACTTAACCCGAGGTTCCGTCCTTAAACCAAGGCGTGAAAGGTACAAATAACTGAGGGTTTGGACCAAATCAATTCTACTTTTTATTTAATTTAATTTTCATTTACTTTATTATTTTTATTGAAGTTACTAATAGTTTATTCATGATGTAGCAATTTAAAGGAACGCGCGAAATGTGAGTAATTATTAATTAATTTAATTACTCTTATTTTATTTTCTCATTGCTAGTATCATGATTAGGTTATTTTATATTTGATTTGACTAACGCTATTATTGTTGAATTGCTTCCAATATTAATGTTTATTTTATTATATTTATGATCACCATATTGCATGTTAAAGGGAATATGTAATTGAAAATCACGCCTAATAAGATAATTTGGACAACCGGTTTAGGATCCTTTTTAATCTTGTTATTTAATCAAGTGATCACAAATATTTTAGAATTATATGTTGCATTAATATTCAACCAATTTAGCCTAATAATAGTTTGGAGCAAATTGAATATTTTATTGTATGTCTTTGAGATCGCAGGAATCACTTTTCACTATAAGAATCGAGTAGAGGCCAATACGGGCGAATGTGACTCCATGACTCACTTCGTACCATCATCCCCGATCCTCCTTTCGTGGTTCCGAACCATATGGAGTTAGTAATCTCATGGATTATGAATGGGGTGTAACCTTCACGGGTCAATCGTTGTTGCCTTCGTTGTCCCTTATTCGTGGTTGCCTTTTATGATCCGTGAACGGTTTACAAGTTCCTAAAAAACTTGTTGGCGGCTCCCTACTTTATTTGTCCCTAATCGTTGTCCCTAATCGTAATGTCAATTCCCACTTCCTATGAGTGCCAAGCATATTCACAACATGCTTTTAACATAGGCGCAAATTCAAACGACGCCTACAATTTGGCGACTCCACTGGGGAGGATTCTTAATTATTTATCGATTTGAGTGATCGGTATTTAATTAAGATGAGTGGATGAGACTTGAAAGATTCTTGAAAAATTATTCATGTGATTAACTTGGCATTTTTTGCATCTGCATAGACGTTTTAACGTCGCATTCAGGTCTGTCCCGTAGGAAAAATTGGATAACTTGGTTGCGCGCAAAAGCAAACAGGGCACCAGTCAGATTTTCTGACTGCCGTGTCACGGCAGTCCTAAAATCTGACCGGTGGTTTATTTTCTTTTCTCACAGTCGACTTCCTTCGATTTTTATGAAAAAACGTATGTGTTCTACATGCGTCTTTGCCCCGGGGGATTTAAGCTCTATCAACCCAAAAACGCTCATGGCAATAAGGGTTCATCCGAGTCATTAAATCCACCCAAACCATGGAGTCGAGTTCGATTTCATCACGAACTCGCGGAGCTGCCCGTTGGCATACACCCTCAAGGGAGGCTGCCTTGCTAACGCGTCCAAACTCTTAACCATGGTACCCTTTTGACACCCAAAGCTTGACCAATAGTTGAACATAGATCTCGACCCTAGGTTGCGAACTTTTTTACATCATCGTGCCTAAATTCTATGTGGTTGTTTGGTGCTAACCCTCATATGTTTGCTCTTTTTGTTTAACCTATGACTGAGGGTTTTTATTCTCACATAGTAATTAGTACGAACTTAAAATCGATTAAAATCTGAAAAAATCACAAAATTGACCTGGAACTGCGCACCGTGTCACGGTGAACAGTGCCGTGACACGGGAAAGTCTACCGTCTGACGGTAGACTGCACCGTGTCACGACAGTTTGCATCGTGACACGGTGCCCAGGAAAGTGTCCTGTCAGTCTTGTTCTCGATTTTTGTGCGAATGCTGTGTCCAGTTTTGGGTCGTGTCTAGCTATACGGTCAAAACACGCGTCCATAACCTCACTTAATCACTCACATGTCGTGTTCACACACTTTTTTGCTTTAAGTCGTGCACCGCTTTTTTGACCGTATTTTAGGGAAGTCTTGTTTTTTTTAAGTAAGTCGGATGGTATCCTCCCTTTAAAAATAAACAAGCAACGTTTCAAAATTATTATTATTATTATTTTTTTTTTCTAAAAAAAAAAAAAAAAAAAAAATTTCCGTGACACGGGAATTTATCCCGTCTGACGGGAGAAGTGTCCCGTGCCACGTCACCCCCTAAGTAAAAAAAAAAAAAAAATTTTGCCGTGACACGGGAATTTATCCCGTCTGACGGGAGAAGTGTCCCGTGCCACGTCACCCCCTAAGTAAAAAAAAAAAAATTTTTTTTTTTGCCGTGACACGGGAATTTATCCCGTCTGACGGGAGATGTGTCCCGTGCCACGTCACCCCCTATGAAAAAAAAAAAATTTTTTTTTGCCGTGACACGGGAATTTATCCCGTCTGACGGGAGAAGTGTCCCGTGCCACGTCACCCCCTAAGTAAAAAAAAAAAAAATTTTGTTTTTGCCGTGACACGGGAATTTATCCCGTCTAACGGGAGATGTGTCCCGTGCCACGTCACCCCCTATGAAAAAAAAAAAAATTTTTTTGCCGTGACACGGGAATTTATCCCGTCTGACGGGAGAAGTGTCCCGTGCCACGTCAACCCCAAAAAAAAAAAAAAAAGCGTCAGTTTAGTCTTCCGTGTTAATTTGGTCCTCGCGTCAGTCATTTTGGTTATTGTTCACATGTCTAGCCATACGATCATACCACGAATCTTATAACATCACTTGATCACTCACGAGTCAAGTATAGTCCACACACTTTCTTTATGTTCCGACTCGAGTCGTGCACCAGGTCGTTTATGATCGTATATTAGGTTCATGCACCCTTTTTTCGTCATAATAAAAAAATGAGTGGAGTTTTCTCACCGGTTTTCAAATGTCTATTTTTTCCTTCCTTTCCTATCTTGAGCAATGAGTCAAACAATTAAGTGAATTGTTTTATTTCACAGTACTTGTTCAAGGAACAGAGATAGATCAATACGGTTCGAGCCATTACCGCAAAAATCTCTCAGATCTAATAGGCGTTCAAAGAGAACTTTGTCATCTCCGTTACTCATCACCTTTCAATGGCCACTAAAGAAGACATTGAGAACATCAACAAATCCATTGAGGCACTGTCTTCCATGATGCAAACCCTTACCACTAGGGTCACTTCCATGGAACAAAACAAGGTCACTGTTTCCACCCTTGACAAACTGAAGGAACAAATGAGTAAGATTTCTGAGGATTTCACTTATGTGGAACGGCCTCCCACTCCTTTGAATGTGAAGGACAGACTCCCTGAAAAGTTCTCCACTGCTGATATTCCAAAGTTCAAGCCTACTGACAATCCAATATTCCATTTGAAGGCGTTCTCTGCAACCATGGCTCTTAAGGGATTGGACGTAACACTCTTCCCTACGGTGTTCCCTCTCTCCTTAGAACATGCTTGCCAACAATGGTTCTATTCCCTAGATGCCAAGTGTACTGCGACTTGGCAAGATGTCACCGAAAGTTTCATGAATCGTTACAAGTGTAACATTCAAACTAAAACTTCTGAACGTGAACTCTCCATTCTCAAACAGAAAGAGAATTAAGGCTTCACCGCTTACCTGAACAGGTGGAGGGAAACAGCTTCACTCTTGGTAGATCCCCCCAAAGAAAGAGAGATGGTTCGCCTCTTTATTCAAAATCTAACTCATAAATATAGGGAACATCTCAAATTTCTTCCACTGAACACTTTCGAAGCTGTATACGACATCGGCATCAATATCGAGGATGAGCTAATAAAGACTGCTGGTAGTAACAATAATAACACTTGGAAAAACAAGAAGAACGACCATCCTTCTTCTTCGTCTTCTAAGCACGAAAATACTACCAACAATATAAGCCAAGTTGATATCAATGAAGTGTTAGCTCTTGATGCTCCATTGCCCAAGAAGAAAAGAACTTACACTCATTTAGGAATGACTTATGATGCGGCCTTTGATCGCCTTTACGGTCAAGGCTTGATCACGCCTATTGGACCATTTCCAGAGCCAAAACCTGAAGAAAGGAGCGCCAAATGGAATCCCAATGCCTATTGCAAGTACCATCAAGGAAGGGGCCACACTACAGAGCAATGTTGGAATTTGAAGGACGTCATTCAAGACTTGATGGATGCAAACAAACTTCCTGTCCCTCCAGGTGGCAAGAAGTAATAAATACAAGGCACGTAGATCCTTCGTGCAAGATTTCATGATTTCTTTCTTTATCATTCTTCTCCATTCCCCCATTCATGTCTAGCATAGGTTTTCCACTTTGAATTTTTTTTATATGTTTCATGTGTTTCGTTCACCTTTTCCATTAATAAAATGAGCAATTTTCCTTTACATCTCGGTCATAGAATTTTTTCATTCATTCATTCATTCTCAATAAAAAAAAAAAAAAAATCAATTACCGAACTAAACCCAAGGTACACCAATGACTTGAGGCACCTTTGCAACCATGTCATTCCTTGTTAACCGTTCAATCACATTCCATTTCTTCATCAACCATTTTGAGCCTCGTCTAACGTTTGTCCTTCATTTCTTCAACCCACATTCACTTAACCCTGGGATTGGAAGATGTGTAATTGTATAACATTCAAAAAGCAAAAAAAAAAAAAAAAAAAAAAAAAAAAAAAAAAAAAAAAACAATGTCTAAAGGCAAGTGTTCCAATGTCTTTGATATGAACACGTCTCAAATTGCGTCTCTCATCGAGTGTTTGGTACCGTGCCTGAGAAACATGAATGCTAAGTGAGTGATGGACCGCATGATCTGAGATTGTCTACATTGATTCAAAAGAATGAAAAAAAAAAAAAAAAAAAAAAGAAATTCAAAACAAAAAAAAAAAAAAAAAAAAAAAAAAAAAAAAAAAAGAAGTTGAAAATAAACTTGCAAAATTCAAAATTTTCAAATTCAAAATTACACATCTTGGGGATTCTCTCGGGTCTTGAGCCTTTTACCCCTTTATTCCTTAAACCATCAACTTAACCACATTACAACCCTTGAAAGACCTCTTTGAGGTGTACATACACTTGTGCAAAGTTCGGTTAGAGCTACGTTCGGCCTGATTCCTAACGGATACGTAGGCAACCTCACATCGAGGTGCGGCCACATTCATATTCATATCCATGCATGATCGAGTCAAAGAATATCCAATGCTTATCCCTACCCATTTAGAGCTAGACTTGGGGGGCCTGAAGAGCCATCATCTTTGACTCTTCTCACATCTCTTTCCATCACCATAACCCTTGCAGCCAGCCTTAGTATCACATTCACACACTTCACTCACACATTCATATCCAAATCATCCTTCCCTTTAAGAGCCCTTTATCATGAAATCTTGTTTCAACACTGTGCATGTTTCATCATATTTAAAGACAACATTCAGTAGAAGAAACATTGTATACTTGCTTAGCTTCCTGACCTGAGCAATGTTCATTGTTTCGCATAATGTGCTAAGAAACATTTATATATCAATGATTTTTAATCATACAAATCATATCGTGCTTAGCTCCTTGACCTAAGCAACATTCATTATGCAATAATCACTATACGTGCTTAGCTTCCAGACCTAAGTGACGTTCAAAATCGCTTCTTTACACCATATATGATGCTTAGCTCCATGACTTAAGTTCATTCATCTATCGTGTCACATGATGTAATTGTCCTTAGCCTCCTGGCCTAAGAACATGCATCATGCATACATTATTTTCAGAACAAGCAATTCAATCCATACGATTTATTTCGTCTTGCTCAAGGAGGAAGTTCAAAACTTCTTTCCTTTTTCATTATTTTATTTTGGGGAAGTTCAAAAAACTTTTTCCAAGTTTTCATCGAAGGAAGTTCGAAAATAAAAGTTCAGTTTTCACATCTTTCTTTTTCGGGAGAAAGTCGGTACCCTCCACTCATGACAAAAATTGACGGAAAATTTTTGCTTTTGCATCTTCGTTTGCTTGTGTCTGCACACACACATATACACACACACACACACTCACAAGTCATACACATGTCATGTCACATCAAGTCAAACTTGGTCAAGTTAGTGGTCAAGTCAATCACAGTATATACGAGTCCATTGGCAAATTTATTTTTGCAGGTCTTATCTACAGCCCACGTCCGGGGAAAAACGGACCATCTACAGCCCACGTCCGGGGACAAACGGACCATCTACAGCCCACGTCCGGGGACAAGCGGACCATCTACAGCCCATGTCCGGGGACAAGCGGACCACCATCATTTCATGACGCAAGGTTCTCGATACACAGAGACTTGCAATCTCATCATCTTTCGACTTTCCTCAAGCATGGAAAGTATTATCCGGTGGATTTTTCTTCAAGTATAGAAAACCGCCAAATCGGCTTTCCTCAAGCATGGAAGGCATTATCGGTGGAATTCTTCAAGCATAGAATGACACCATATTCATCAGTCGGCTTTCCTCAGGCTTGGAAAGCGTTATCGGTGGATTTTTCTTCAAGTATAGAAAACCGCCAATTCGGCTTTCCTCAGGCTTGGAAAGCGTTATCGGTGGATTTTTCTTCAAGTATAGAAAACCGCCAAGTCGGCATTCCTCAGGCATGGAAAGCATCATCAGTGGATTTTTCTTCAAGTATAGAAAACCACAAAATTCCTTTGTCGGCTTTCCTCAAGCATGGAAGGCATTATCGGTGGAATTCTTCAAGCATAGAATGGCACCAAATTCGTTCTTCGACTTTCCTCAGGCATGGAAGGTATTATCCGGTAGTTATCTTCAGGCTTAGAAAACTGCCAAACTCTTCAGTCGGCTTTCCTCAAGCATGGAAAGCGTTCCAATCAATGTCACTCGGTGGATTCCTTCAAGCTTAGGAAGCTGCCAAATTCGTTTATCACCGACAAACTGGTGCCAGATACGTATTCTATCCCTTTACTATTTTATCTGTAGAACTAACATTTTTCCGCGGGTATCGGCGTATACAGAGTGATTTAGGATCGCAGAACGTCTTAAATCATTCTCCGTCCCTATCGACTACTTTGACTATCGTTTTCGAAACTGACGTTTCTACAAACTCAGTCAAAGTGGGGGCTTCTGTAGACACCTAAAAATGTCTCCCCAAAACCAAACCCGATGATAAATAACCTTTCACCGCCACTGTTGGTCGGGTTTAGTATTTAATCCCGAGAGTGCTTAAAAAATCGTATTTTATTAAATTTTTATTTTTGAAAGGTCTATGGATCAGTCTTGGTGTTTGGTAAAAGCATAGTTTTAATTTTAAACCCAAACCTTTTTATTTTATTATTAAGTTTTGGCCCAAACATTTTATTTTATTATTTTAGCCCGAATAATAAAAGTCAGAAAAAAGCCCGAAATTATCAATCGGCACTTAAAAAGCCGAAAGAAATTAGGGTTAAAAATGAATTTAGACGGAAAAATGGACTAGAACTGACTGTGTCACGGTACAGCCTGTCCGTGTCACGGGAACCCTTCCCGTCTGACGGTGGGACTTCCCGTGACACGGGAGGTCTGCCGTGACACGGGAAGTTCCGTGTCCTTTCCGCGTAAACCCTTAACGCGTTTTCCGTTCCGTTTTCTGAAAATTTCCCGCGTCACTCCAAAACTGACCGTGTCACGGGAATATGTACCGTCTGACGGTACAGTCTGACCGTGTCACGGGATACTTTTTTAGGGTTTTTATCATTTTAGGGTTCCGTGTGCTCCCTCAGCACATTTCTCGATAAATACCCCCTCATTTATGATGTACGGGGCAACGAGAATTCGATTATTCTTATTCTCTCTCACCTTGCACCAAAAATCATCCTCTTCTCTCTCTTTAACCTAATTTCTAGCCTCCTTATTCTTCCATAATAATTCCCCTAAGCACTCCAAGGAGTCTATACTTAACCCGAGGTTCCGTCCTTAAACCAAGGCGTGAAAGGTACAAATAACTGAGGGTTTGGACCAAATCAATTCTACTTTTTATTTAATTTAATTTTCATTTACTTTATTATTTTTATTGAAGTTACTAATAGTTTATTCATGATGTAGCAATTTAAAGGAACGCGCGAAATGTGAGTAATTATTAATTAATTTAATTACTCTTATTTTATTTTCTCATTGCTAGTATCATGATTAGGTTATTTTATATTTGATTTGACTAACGCTATTATTGTTGAATTGCTTCCAATATTAATGTTTATTTTATTATATTTATGATCACCATATTGCATGTTAAAGGGAATATGTAATTGAAAATCACGCCTAATAAGATAATTTGGACAACCGGTTTAGGATCCTTTTTAATCTTGTTATTTAATCAAGTGATCACAAATATTTTAGAATTATATGTTGCATTAATATTCAACCAATTTAGCCTAATAATAGTTTGGAGCAAATTGAATATTTTATTGTATGTCTTTGAGATCGCAGGAATCACTTTTCACTATAAGAATCGAGTAGAGGCCAATACGGGCGAATGTGACTCCATGACTCACTTCGTACCATCATCCCCGATCCTCCTTTCGTGGTTCCGAACCATATGGAGTTAGTAATCTCATGGATTATGAATGGGGTGTAACCTTCACGGGTCAATCGTTGTTGCCTTCGTTGTCCCTTATTCGTGGTTGCCTTTTATGATCCGTGAACGGTTTACAAGTTCCTAAAAAACTTGTTGGCGGCTCCCTACTTTATTTTTCCCTAATCGTTGTCCCTAATCGTAATGTCAATTCCCACTTCCTATGAGTGCCAAGCATATTCACAACATGCTTTTAACATAGGCGCAAATTCAAACGACGCCTACAATTTGGCGACTCCACTGGGGAGGATTCTTAATTATTTATCGATTTGAGTGATCGGTATTTAATTAAGATGAGTGGATGAGACTTGAAAGATTCTTGAAAAATTATTCATGTGATTAACTTGGCATTTTTTGCATCTGCATAGACGTTTTAACGTCGCATTCAGGTCTGTCCCGTAGGAAAAATTGGATAACTTGGTTGCGCGCAAAAGCAAACAGGGCACCAGTATGATTTTCTGACTGCCGTGTCACGGCAGAGTCTGCCGTGTCACGGCAGTCCTAAAATCTGACCGGTGGTTTATTTTCTTTTCTCACAGTCGACTTCCTTCGATTTTTATGAAAAAAACGTATGTGTTCTACATGCGTCTTTGCCCCGGGGGATTTAAGCTCTATCAACCCAAAAACGCTCATGGCAATAAGGGTTCATCCGAGTCATTATATCCACCCAAACCATGGAGTCGAGTTCGATTTCATCACGAACTCGCGGAGCCGCCTGTTGGCATACACCCTCAAGGGAGGCTGCCTTGCTAACGCGTCCAAACTCTTAACCATGGTACCCTTTTGACACCCAAAGCTTGACCAATAGTTGAACATAGATCTCGACCCTAGGTTGCGAACTTTTTTACATCATCGTGCCTAAATTCTATGTGGTTGTTTGGTGCTAACCCTCATATGTTTGCTCTTTTTGTTTAACCTATGACCGAGGGTTTTTATTCTCACATAGTAATTAGTACGAACTTAAAATCGATTAAAATCTGAAAAAATCACAAAATTGACCTGGAACTGCGCACCGTGTCACGGTGAACAGTGCCGTGACACGGGAAAGTCTACCGTCTGACGGTAGACTGTACCGTGTCACGACAGTTTGCACCGTGACACGGTGCCCAGGAAAGTGTCCTGTCAGTCTTGTTCTCGATTTTTGTGCGAATGCTGTGTCCAGTTTTGGGTCGTGTCTAGCTATACGGTCAAAACACGCGTCCATAACCTCACTTAATCACTCACATGTCGTGTTCACACACTTTTTTGCTTTAAGTCGTGCAACACTTTTTTGACCGTATTTTAGGGAAGTCTTGTTTTTGTGTCGTTTTTTTTAAGTAAGTCGGATGGTATCCTCCCTTTAAAAATAAACAAGCAACGTTTCAAAATTATTATTATTATTATTTTTTTTTTCTGAATAAAAAAAAAAAAAAAATTTGCCGTGACACGGGAATTTATCCCGTCTGACGGGAGAAGTGTCCCGTGCCACGTCACCCCCTAAGTAATGTCAAGTTCCTAAAAAACTTGTTGGCGGCTCCCTACTTTATTTGTCCCTAATCGTTGTCCCTAATCGTAATGTCAATTCCCACTTCCTATGAGTGCCAAGCATATTCACAACATGCTTTTAACGTAGGCGCAAATTCAAACGACGCCTACAGGTAGCCTCCAGATATTGTAGAAACATTTGTTCCCTTCTTGCTACCCATGTCGTTGCCTTGACTTTTTGTTGTTTATCAGCAATATTACAAGCCTATTTTGCCCCATTGGTTACTAGTCCCAAGCTTGGCTTGGGGGAGCTATTAGTGAGTGAGGTGAGGGAGTTTGTAGTGTACTTATTATTTGCACAATTTGGGTGGGCTTTTGAGAAGTTGTTTTATTGTTGATCATGTTTATTTTTGATGAGTTTGAGAGTTATATTTTCTTGAAAAAATAAAGCATGATGTTATGAAAAAAATAGAAGTTCAAAGAAAAAAAATGTAAAAAAATAAGTGAACTTCAAAAGAAAAGAAAAGTGTTCAATGTTCAAATGTTCTAGTTGGAGGTCGATCAAAAGAAAAAAAATTTGAGCTTCAATGAAAAACTCAAGTTTGGAAATAAAGTTTGATTATTCACTCCACTTCTTCATTATTATATTTTATGAGTGAAATTGTAAGTGTTGGGATTGTTTATTATGATTGGAGTTTATTTGGTTGATGTTAGAGTTGGTTATGTTGTTGGAGATGTATGATCACTATTTATTTTGATCATGGGTTTTATTAGGATATAGCTCCTTTAAGCATAGCTTTTCTCTCACTTATTCCCAAATTTATCCAACCCTTTACCCTAGCCTTACATTACAAGCTTTAAAGACCTTCTGACCTTTGTGCATATAATTGTATGAATGTGAAAGTGTTGCTTATCAATGCAAGTTATGATTTGACATATTTTGAGTCGACTAGTAGGATTGAGCGTATATTGTTTTTATACACACGAGAGTGTGAGTTGGGAGGGCATTGTTCACATAAAGGGGTTGGATGGAGAGTGATCAAGTACATCTTTTACTCGCCACATAAATGAGAGTTGGGTGTGCGAGCACTAGTCTTGAATTCTATATGCTCTTGTGGTTTGCTCTGTTTGACAATTGTTAGGGAAGATTGGTAATTAGAGGGATTTGATTGGTTGATTCTGAAGCAAGTTTATTTGATTTACCCTGGATCGTTTGTGCTTGATTTTTACTTTTGGGGTGAAGTATATTTATTGATTCATTGATGAGATCTTTGCTTAGGGACAAGCAAAGGTTTGGCTTGGGGGAGTTTGATGTGTCTATTTTATATTGTATTTTACCCCCGTCCCTTGGTCATAATTAGTAGTGTTTTTGGCTCTTTAGAGCCACTTTTATTACTAATTGGTGTTTTCTAGTGTTTTCGTAGATTTGGTTGAGTTTTGCAGGGATTTATGCTTTTGGAGTATTTTGGAGCAATCACGAACATTGGAGAAGCACGACCAGAGTTTATAGCCCAGGGCCGGTTAGAGCCATCGAACCGGTGATTAAGGGCTCGGTATAGGTGATACCGGGGCATTTGGACCGAGTATTCAAGACCCAAAGAGGAAACCCAGATTGGCCCGAAGAATTGGAGCTCAATCAAAGTCCAAATAGTGGCCCAAATGAGCCGCCCGGCCAAAAAGGCTGGCGCCCGGAGGCGCACCCGGCCGGGCGGGAGAAGCTTAGTCTGGCGCCCGGTGACGCGCCCGGCCGGGCGCGAGATTAGTATTAGAGACAAAAAAGGCGCGCCCGATCGGGCGGTGCCTCGCCCGATCGGGCGCGTGTTTTCTTAGTAGACGATTAACGTATTTTTAATTTGTTTTAGTTTAGGATTTTGTACGGAGTATAAATACTCCTCCGTAATACGTTTTTAGGATCTCTTCTTCTTTATCTCTTCTCTCCTTTTTACTCTTTCTTTACTCTCTTAATTATTCTCTTAGAATCTTTTCTCTCAACTTTTGTTCTTAATTCTTCCATTAATTCCAGATTACTTTTTGGTAACAATTTCTTCCCCTTTAACTTCAGTTATTTTATTTGCTTCCTTGATTATGCTTTTATTTATTTATTTGATTAGTTTAGTCATGATGATTTGTGAGTCGTTTAATTTCTAGGGTTTATGGGGATCTAATAAATAATATGAAGGGGTAATTTATTGTTGTTAATTATCATTGCTAGATTAATTTCCTATTGATTGATTTAATGCTCTGTGACTAGATTAGGCCTATCTTTTATGCATGAGTTTGACAATATTGATTCAAGATTCGAGAGATGAGAATTAATGTTTAGGTCTAGTTTCAATAGGCAGATTAATTTATAAATGGTTAAGTCGAGATTCGAGAGATGAGATTTAATACCGGTAGATTAATTCTGTGATTGTAATACGTAGCGAAAGCCCTTTACAATCTGGTTAATTGATGCATTGATGATTGACTATTATTGATTTTTGATATTGCATGATAATTTCTTATTGGATTGTTTTAATGTTTTACAATTGCGGCTTGTAAAAGTATAGCAATATTGAATTGATGAATCGAGCAGATGTTAATTTGATATTAAAGGCTATTTTCAATAAGAACTTAGATCTAGTAAATTGCGAGAGCCTGTTAGATCTATGTTGATTAATAAATTGCGAGAGCCTGTTAATCATGTTATTTATGCAATGTCAATGATTGATTACTATATTTTACCCTGGAGTATTATTTATTGGTGAACCTATGCCCTAGATCCTTCTATATATTGTTTTCTCCCTATTCCTATTCTTTGTAGTTTAGTTTCTTACTCAAATATAAATATTGGTTACTTAGATAATTTAGATTATAATAATTAATTAGGAGTAAAAAGACTTGTTTCCCTGTGGAGATCGACCCTACTTCCCTATCTACTTTAGTTAGAGGATTTAGGTATTTACTTTTGATTAGGGGATACGACTTTACCCTGTCAGCAGAGCAGCTCTAAAGAACAGGGCCTTAATCTTTTATAAGTGCTTTGCTCGAGGATGATCAAAAAAGTGTGGAAGCATTTGATGAGTGTCGTTTATGACACTATTTTACAGTCATGTTCCTTAGGGTTTAGATTGGTTCCTTTAGCATTATTTTAGTGCTTTTATCTATGTTTTTAGTATTTTTGTGATTTATTTCCTCATTGTCTGTTTTGATATGTTATCGAGCCATTTTGGATGATAAAAAGATGAACTAAATAAAGGAGCCAATGTCAAATGCAAAGGAACATATGTTGAGTTCCTTCGGAGGAACTAGAAGACTGAGGTAGACGCAAAGGAACTTACTAGCAGTCTGAGAATTGTCCAGAATCATTGCAACGTGATATTTGGTTACTTGGAGAATAATTCTTGAATATTTACAGCTGGAAGGAAGATACATTTGATAAGAAGAAGATCACATCATTTAGGAAAAAATTTGGCAAAAGATAGAATTTCATGTATTCTATCTAACTACTTTCCTTATCTTAGATTTATCTTCCATATTTTTAAGGATTTTACTTGGGGAATAATTCTATAAAAACCTCAGAGTTATTCTTCCATTAGTCATCCATCATTCATTCTTCTCTCACTTGTGCTCACGTTTAGAAGAAACCACCTAGAGGAACTCGGCATGTTTTTCTCCAAAAACCATCTTTGATCTCTAACATGAGTGAGTAGTTCTTTATGCTCAGTAGTAGTTAGAGGAGGCTATCTAATTAGTATTTGAGGCAAGTTAGTTTGGTTTTAATGATTAATAATTAACGTTTTGGGAATATTCTTAAATCACTGCTTATTTATATGAATGATCATTTCTTATAAGTAGGTGCGCAACTAATTGTGTAATCCCCCGTATTTTTAAATATGCTATAAATGAAATTTAATATTATTTATAATATTGTTTTGTATTTTTCCGTGATTTAATTTCAAAATATTCAAATTATTAATTAGGGTCAAAAATTATTTTGGTACAAATCATTATATGAACCTTCATTCTATAATTTATTTCAATACAACTAAAGCTTAGTCCATTTCAATCATTTGGCCCATTAATTTTATGAGGCCCAATGATGTGTCCATTTTATATAGTATTTTACCCCCGTCCCTTGGTCATAATTAGTAGTGTTTTTGGCCCTTTAGGGCCACTTTTATTACTAATATGTGTTTTCTAGTGTTTTCGTAGTTTTGGTTAAGTTTTGCAGGGAATTGCACCTTCGGAGCATTTTCCCGGGATTTTTATGAAGCGACTACGAGCATTGGAGGAGCACGACCATTTTCGGAGCCCGAGGCAATTGGACCATGTATTCGAGACCCGAGAGGAAATATGGATTGGGCCGAGAAATCTAGCCCAAATCGAAGTCCAAACCTCCAAGATGAAGCCGAGCCCGATCGGGCAAGCTTACGCCCGATCGGGCGAGCTGCGCTCATGCCAGCTGCCAAGGAGATGCGCGCCCGATCGGGTGAGCGTAGGCTCGATCGGGCGCAGCACTGAAGGATAGGCATAGGAAAAAAAGGCGGGCCCGATCGGGCGCTCCCTTCGCCCGATCGGGCGCGTGTTTTGTTAGAACCTGATTAAGCTTTGTTTAATTCGTGTTTTAGGGGAGATTTTTATATTCGTTTTGTACGGATAATTAATCACTTCTTTCTCTTAGACTTTCTCTCTCTACTTAGTATTTTTCTCTCTCTTAATTCTCTCTCAACTCTTGTACTTAATTCCTTCATTAATTCCAGATTTGTTTTGGTACAATTTCTTCCCTTTCTAATTTCAGCTCTTTTAATTGTTTTCTTGTTTATGTTTTTAATTGTTTATTTTATTGGATTAGTTATGATGATTAGTGAGTAGTTTAATTCTAGGGTTCATGGGGATCCATAATTAATATGAAGGGATAGTTTGTTATTATTGATTGTTGATATTGCATGATAATTTCCTATTGAATTGTTTTAATTCTTTGCAATTAGATTATGAATCGAGCAGATGTAATTTGATTGTGAATGTTTAGCAATATTGAATTGATGAATCGAGCAGATGTTGATTTAATATTAAAGGCTATTTTTAATAGGAACTTAGGTCTAATAAATTGCGAGAGCCTGTTAGATCCATGTTGGTTAATAAACTGCGAGAGCCTGTTAATCATGTTATTGATGCATTGTTAATTATTGATTGCTTCGTTCTATCCCGGAATATTAATTATTGGTGAACTTGCGACCCTAGATTTCCTTATTATTGATTCTTTTCTCCCTAAATTCACCCTTCGTAGTATAGAAATCATATTTAAAATATTGGTTACTTGGATAATTTAGATTATATTAATTAATTAGAATTAAAAAGACTTGTTTCCCTGTGGAGATCGACCCTACTTCCCTATCTACTTTAGTTAGAGAATTTAGGAATTATTTTTTATTAGGGGATACGACTTTACCCTGTCAAAATTTGGCGCCGTTGCCGGGGAAACGGTTTTATTTTTATTTTCTGATTATATTTTTGTAGTTTAGATTATCCCCCCTTTTGCCTCAGAGAACATTAGTTCTTTGAGGCAAATCTCATATTTGTCTTTAGTTCTTTGTTTATGCCCAGGTGTTCTAGATCAGGTGACATCCCTTTTGATCCTGAGATCGAGCGTTCTTTTCATAGGCAAAGGAGACTCTACAGACAAATTCTGGCGGGTTCTGAGGAGGACAACGATCGAAGAGATCCTCCCACTGATTCTAGTGATACAGATATTCCTTCAGATTTAGAATCAGAGATGACGGCCCAGAAGAAACTCAGTGATTATTCGCAACCGAAGCTCACAGATTTCCCGCACCTTACTCCTACTCCGGCTCTAGATGGAGTTCAATTTGAGATCAAGCCCCAATTTATCACTATGATAGAGAGGAAGCAGTTCAGCGGAGCTAAGGGTGAAGTTCCTAATCTTCACATCGCAGATTTCTGCCAATATTGTAACACCATTAGACAAGTCGGGGTTACGCAGGACCAAATCAGGGAGATTCTTTTTCCCTTTTCTTTATGTGGCAAAGCAAAATTATGGTTTAATGGTTTGAATAGAACTGCACTTGGTATTACTGACTGGGAAACTCTTGCTTTGAACTTTTATAATAAATATTATCCCGCAGAGAGAACAGCGGTGCTAAGAAGTGCTATTCAGAACTTCGCTCAAGAGGCCGACGAAACATTATATGAGGCTTGGGAGAGGTTCAAGGATCTACAGAGAGAGTGCCCCCACCACAATCTAGCACAATGGCAATTGATCCAAGCATTCTATAATGGACTTGGAAATTCTTCCAGATCAGTACTAGATTCGGCAGCTAGTGGGAGGTTTATGAATTTAAATGTGGATGATGCAGGACAGGTTATCGAAGACATGGCAATACACAATTCCCAATATGGGAATCCGAGGGGGTTTGCAAATAAGGGGAAACATAATGTCGATTCTGTATCCTTTTTGCAAGCTCAATTAACTTCTATTTGTCAAAAATTAGATAATCTTACTACTACTCCTAACTCTGTAGCTAATGTTTCTGCTGTTGCTAACCATGAAGCTTTTTGTGAAAATTGTGGAATTGTAGGTCATTGGGAGCAAGATTGTAGGAGCTCTATGGAACAAGTTAATGCCTTTCAAACCTATAGGCAAAATAACCCCTATTCCAATTCCTACAATGCCGGTTATAAAAATCATCCTTACCTTTCATACCGGAGTAACAATGTACAAAACCCTCCACCTCCACAACAACCACAGCAGCAACCCCCACCACAGCAAAAATATTACCATCCTAATGCCGGCCAGAAAAGCCAAGCATCACCCTCATCATCTTCCGACCCTGCCATAACAGAAATTAGAGCGATGCTAGCTAATATGAAAAAGCACATGGAGAGTAGGGATGCGCAAATTGATTCTATTCTAGCTCATAATAAAATCATGGACAATCAAATTGCACAACTTTCATCTACCCTACAATCCCGTCAGCAGGGAGCTCTACCGTCACAGCCTATCCATCCTACAGATCATGCTAATGCAATCACTCTAAGGAGTGGTTCCCATTATGATGGACCTCCTATGCCACAGGAAGATGGACCAGTTTCTAATCTAGATTCCTCTATACCAAACGGTAATCCTGCTAGCCCTGCAGGGCTACAAAAAGATACTAACCCTACTAATGTTTCTGTGCAGGATAAACTGCAGGATAAGGGAGGAGTTGTGCAGAGCCCAGTCATCAAGCTTCCATTCCCTAATAGACAACTGAAGAGTAAGCTTGATAAACAATTCGGTAAGTTTTTAGAGGTTGTGAAAAACCTGCAGGTAACAGTCCCCTTCACTGATTTAATCACTCAAGTACCTGCTTATGCTAAATTCATGAAAGACATTCTGACTAGGAAAAGGGCCTTTAATGAAGTAGAAACTGTAGCTTTCACAGAGGAGTGTAGCGCTTATTTGCAAAATAAATCACCTCCTAAATTAAAGGATCCCGGTAGTTTTTCTATCCCTTGTCACATTGGGAATGTTTTTATTGATAAAGCTTTATGTGATCTGGGTGCTAGTGTCAGTGTCATGCCATCATCTATATGTGCTAAATTAAATATGGGGGAATTAAAAATTACTAATATAACTTTACAAATGGCAGATCGTTCGGTAAAATATCCCTTAGGTATTTTAGAGGACGTACCTGTCAGAGTTGGTAAATTTTTCATTCTAGTTGATTTTGTTGTTTTAGATATGGCAGAGGACACACAAATACCCATTATATTAGGTAGGCCTTTCCTCCACACTGCAGGAGCTATTATTGATGTGAAAAATGGTAAACTGACCCTTTCTGTAGGTGACGATAATGTTACCTTTAATTTAGGGAAGGTTTTGAAAGGGCCTATGTTGGAGGAAAATTGTTGTTATATTGATACAATTGATATAATGGACAATATTCGTGTTGATAGCTTGACACAGGTTCTTGCGAAGGATCCCTTGGAGGAAGTTCTCTACGGGAATTTATCTAGCGATAATGCAAGCATTTGGGGTAATGAGGTACAAAATATTGAAAAAGCTCTTTCCTTAGAAGAGTTAAGCCCCAAGGAGACAATGAAGGTAGTAAATTTAGTTCAGGAATCAAAACCTGCAGAGGTCAAGAAACCTGAGCTAAAACCTCTCCCTTCTCATTTAAAATATGTTTTTCTAGATGAGCAGGAACTACACCCCGTGATCATCAGTACTGCACTCACTGACCTACAATCTTCCCAACTTCTAGGGGTTCTCAAAACCCATAAGAAGGCTATAGGGTACAGTATTGATGATCTTAAGGGTATTAGCCCTGATTTTTGCATGCACAGGATTCATCTAGAGGAAAATTATAAGCCCTGCATTCAACCCCAACGAAGATTAAATCCAAACATGCAGGAAGTAGTCAAGAAAGAGGTGATGAAATTACTCGATGTAGGTATCATCTATCCTATTTCTGACTCCAAGTGGGTAAGTCCTGTGCAGGTAGTACCGAATAAGGGTGGGATGACTGTGATAACCAATGACAAAAATGAATTAATTCCCACCAGAACTGTAACAGGGTGGCGTATGTGCATAGACTATCGTAGACTTAATATCGCCACTAAAAAGGATCACTTCCCTCTCCCCTTTATTGACCAAATGCTTGAGAGGTTAGCTAATCACAAATTCTTTTGCTATTTAGACGGGTATTCGGGATTTTTCCAAATTCCGATTCACCCTGAAGATCAGGAAAAGACCACCTTTACATGCCCTTATGGCACTTTTGCATATCGTAGAATGCCCTTTGGTTTATGTAATGCACCTGCTACCTTTCAACGTTGCATGATGAGCATTTTTTCTGATTTCATAGAGTCTATTATGGAGGTCTTTATGGATGATTTTAGCGTATATGGTTCTTCATTTGATTCATGCTTAATTAATCTCGCTAAAATTTTGAAAAGATGTGAGGAGTGCAACTTAGTGCTTAATTGGGAGAAATGTCACTTCATGGTGACAGAGGGAGTAGTCCTTGGTCATATTATATCTGATAAGGGCATACAGGTAGACAAAGCTAAAATATCAGTGATTGAGCAATTACCTCCCCCAGTCAATGTCAAGGGAGTTAGAAGCTTCTTGGGTCATGCGGGGTTTTATCGCCGCTTTATCAAAGATTTTTCTAAAATTGCTAAACCACTGACACAGATTTTGCTCAAGGATGCCCCATTTATTTTTACTGACGAGTGTCTTGAGGCTTTTCACAGGATTAAGCAGGCTTTGATATCGGCACCCATCATATGTGCTCCCGATTGGAACCTCCCTTTTGAGATCATGTGTGATGCAAGTGACTTTGCATTAGGAGCCGTGCTCGGACAGAGGAAGGATAAGGTTTTGCATGCTATTTATTATGCCAGCAAAACCTTAGATGAAGCCCAAGTCAACTATGCCACCACAGAAAAGGAGTTTCTTGCTGTTATATATGCTTTAGAGAAATTTAGATCATATCTAGTTGGTTCTAAAGTTATTGTTTTTACTGATCATGCAGCATTAAAATATTTGATAGCCAAGGCGGAATCAAAGCCAAGGCTACTCCGTTGGGTTCTCTTGCTCCAAGATTTCAACATTGAAATAAAAGATAAAAAGGGAGCAGAGAACGTAGTGGCAGACCACTTGTCACGTATCAGGTATGATGAGGGTAAGGATTCTTTACCTATAGATGATTCTTTCCCTGACGATAACCTGTATGCAGTTGTTGAGCATCACCCTTGGTACGCCGATTTTGCTAATTATATAGTGGGTGGTACTCTACCTCCTGACTTGTCCTACCAACAGAAAAAGAAATTCCTCTATGATGTTAAACATTATTTTTGGGATGACCCTTTTTTGTTTCGTGAGTGTGCAGATGGATTATTTCGCAGGTGTGTTCCCGAATGGGAGGTTCACGGCGTCCTTACCAGTTGTCATACTTCACCCTATGGAGGACATCATGGCCCCACTAAAACGGTGGCCAAGATTAATGAGTCAGGTTTCTTTTGGCCTAATATGTTTAAAGATGCTAACACTTTTGTGCAGGCTTGTGACTCTTGCCAGAGGACTGGCAACATTTCGCGGAGGCATGAGATGCCCCAAACTGGGATTCTAGAAGTTGAAATATTCGATGTTTGGGGTATCGATTATATGGGGCCGTTCCCATCTTCCAATGGGAATTGTTACATACTTGTAGCCGTCGATTATGTGTCCAAGTGGGTTGAAGCCATAGCTTCACCAACAAATGATTCCAAGGTAGTCATTAAGCTCTTCAAGAAGATCATATTTTCCAGGTTTGGTGTTCCACGAGCTATTATTAGTGATGGGGGTACCCACTTCCATGAAAGACAATTGGATAACCTCCTTAAGAAGTATGGCGTATATCACAGAACAGGGTTTAGTTACCACCCTCAAACTAGTGGTCAAGTTGAGGTCTCTAATAGGGAAATCAAGGCGATCCTAGAAAAGGTAGTAGCCAAGTCAAGAAAAGATTGGAGCATGAAGCTTGATGACACACTTTGGGCATACCGGACTGCATTTAAAACACCGATCGGTACTTCACCTTATAGATTGGTTTATGGTAAGGCATGTCATCTTCCCGTAGAATTGGAGTACAAAGCTTTTTGGGCGATCAAAGAGCTTAATATGGATTCTAAGGCCGCGGGAAAGAAGAGACTCCTTCAACTCAATGAGTTGGTTGAGTTTAGATTGTCGGCATATGATAGTGCGCGGATCTACAAGGAGAAGACCAAGAAGTGGCACGACAAGAGGATCCTACCAAGAGAGTTTGCACCGGGCGATAAGGTTCTTCTCTTTAATTCTAGATTGAAGATTTTCCCAGGAAAGTTGAAGTCTAGGTGGTCCGGTCCCTTCACTGTCACAAAGGTAAACAAATTTGGTTCGGTAGAGTTGGTGAATGACAAAGGTGAAGAATTCAAGGTGAATGGCCAAAGGTTGAAAGTGTATCATGAAGGTGTTACCATTAGAGATGTGGAGGAGACTCTCCTAACTCCACTTCCAACATGAGTTTCAAGGGGGTGAGAAGGTCGTGCGGGACCTAGATAAACCAGCGCTTTGCGGGAGGCAACCCGTATTTCATGCTTTATAGGCTAGTTTTCCTTTTCCTTAATTTTCCTTTTTTATTTTTATTGTTTTTTTTTCTTTTTAGAGAGGCGAGGAGAGTGATATTTCACCGGTTTTAAGTGTTGTTGTACAGGTATGAATTTCACAGGGTATAAAGACTTAGAGAAATTTTGAAGAAGAAACGAAATCGGAGGAAAAGGCTCTCTCAGGCCCGATCGGGCGCGCAAGTGAGCCAGAATTCAGGGTCAATTTCGCCCGATCGGGCGAAATTGCCCGATCGGGCGCGTAAGTGGGCTAAGAATCGAAGCATATTTCGCCCGATCGGGCGCGCAATCTAAGTGGATTCCAGGGTTATTTTCGCCCGATCGGGCGAAGCTTGCCCGATTGGGCAAAATTTTTGGAAAATCGAGTAAAAGAAAAAGAAATGTCGGGCGAAGTTCGCCCGATCGGGCGAGAAAAAGGGCGAAAAATCGTTCGCATTCGCGCCCGATCGGGCGCTTGAATTTTGGAGAATCACACCTTCGCCCGATCGGGCGAGGCTCGCCCGATCAGGCGCGCCATCAGGACGACACCCCCTTTATTTTCTTTTCTCTTCTTTCTTCCCTCATTTCCTCCTTATTTCTTCTTCTTCATTCACTTTCTCTCTCTAAAACCTCCATTTTCAAACCTTAAACTTTCACTTCAATCTAAGATCTTCTCCAATTCCTCCATCCAAAATCAAAAATTTTTACATATTTCATCTTCCCTCACCTTCCTCTACACTCTTTCCTAATTTTCCCCAATTTTCTCTTAATTTTTCTCAAACTCTAAGAGAGAGAAACCTCAAATTTTCTACTATTTTCAACGACAATGGCCTCCAAGCGTTCAAGAAATCAAAGGGGTGAGAGCTCTAGTGCGGCACAACCAACAATCAACCCGGAACTTCAAATTCCGGGATGGGAGGAAGTTGTAATCGTTTCGGAGGAGCAACGGGTTCGGATGATCAACCTCATCGATCGTCAGGTAATTTCTACCCGTTTCATACATCATCCTACTTTAGCTAGGTTAGGTCTTGACAAATATGTAGAAAAATTGTTTAAGGGCATAGGCATGAGTGGGTTTTTTCAAATGTGCCACGATACTTATGATTATTTAACATTGGAATTTGTATCAAGTTTTAATGTTATCAAAATGAATGCACTTATCACTCATGTCCAATTTCGATTGTTAAACAATAATGTGAGATTAACTTTAAAGGAATTTGGTAAATTGTTTGACTTGAAATCGGACAAGCCTATTGAACCTTCTCAAGACCACACCGCCGTGGTCTACAAGAGGTTAACAGGGGAGGATTTGGTGAACCTCCAACATGCCAAAGGGACATGGATTCAACATCCCGTCCCCAAACTTTGGCAAAGATTTGTCGGCCTCACCATTTTTGGGAGGCATGAACCGGCAAATGTTCGGAGGGATGAATTGGAATTGTTGGCTTCCTATATAATTCCTAATGCTGAAAAATTAAATATACCTCATAGGATAGCCAACCATTTTCAAAGGGCGGCCAATGCGGCCGAAGCTAGTAGGTCTAGAGCGCCTATTTACTTTGGGGGATTAGTGACCCATATAGCTAGGAAGCATTTAGGTTGGAACCCCGATGGCCATAGAAAAGTTGTGGGATCGAACCTAATGGACCTACCTTATTTTGGGAGTTTGAATTGGGTACAACCGGTGGGGAGTGATACTTGGTGGATTGTCCACCGACAATCGGGTAGGAGGGATCAAGCCTTTACCTTACCCCACCCCGCCTTGACCAAATTCGAGAGGGGGAAGCCCTCTTATACCTTCGAGTTAGATGGTCAAGGTGAGGTTCAACCACCTCACCCCTCACCACAACCTCACCAATCCCCCATTCACCACTCACCCCACTACACACCACCCCCACCTTTCACCTACGGCATGCCTACAATGCCTACTTCCTCGGTCGACTATAATGTCGACCTAAATGCCCCATATGACTTTTCGGCTTTTAGGATCCAACTAGACCGTATTGAGACGGGGCAAGGAAGGGTAGAGGGCATGATGCAAAACCTAGACTCTAGGTTAAGCACCCTAGATGGGAGGGTTGGTCTTATTGAGAGGAACCTAGGGAGGGGCCTTTACCCCATGTATGATGATTATGCCCGTCGGGGGGCTATTCCTCCCGATTCCCTTACTCCTGATTGGTTCCAATACCCCCAAGGAGGGTATTCTCACCCCGGTGCTTATGGTACTTATGTGGACTACTCTTCGGTCCACAGATATGGGGGTATGGGTGGGAATGTAGACCCTAACTACTATGCCGGTGGTTCGGGGTATGGTGGTGGTGGCTCTAGCCATGGCGGGGCCGGCTCTAGCCACGGTGGGGGGTACTCTAGGATGGATGAGGATAAGGAGTAGGCTACTCTCCCAAGTCAATGAGGGCATTGCTTGATTTGGCTTGGGGGGGTGTTCTTTCATCTTGGAGATTCTCTTCCTTCTCTCTCTTTATTTCTTTCTAGTATAGTTTTTATTTTCTTTCCTAGTGTAGTTTTTATTGCTTTCTTATTTATGAAAAATACAAAAAAATTGGAAAAAATAAAAATTCAAAAATACGTTCCAATGAATTGTAAATCATGCTTCCATGTGCCCCATACTTGAGAAAATTGTTTTGATTCTTGGTATTTGATGATGAACATTGTGGATTTGTTGGTCATGATTTGAAGTCTAATTGTTTGGATTCCTTAACTTGCGTCAATTTTGTCCAACTACTTGTGAATATAGTGCCTGACTAGTTAATTTGGTTAGGAAATGTGTGATAGTTCCATAATTCCTGGTATGTCAATGAATTTGAGTATTGATTTGCAATTATGAGTAGTGTTTCATGACTTTATAATATGCACATGAGGAGGACGAAGGCGTTCATTCCTTAGGTAGCCTTCAGAGATATTTAGATACATTTGTTCCCTTCTTGTCACCCATGTTGTTGCTTGTGCCCTTTTATTGTTTATAGCCACATTACAAGCCTAAATTGCCCCATTGGTTACTAGTCCCAAGCTTGGCTTGGGGGAGCTATTAGTGAGTGAGGTGAGGGAGTTTTGTAGTGTGCACTTTATTTGCACAATTTGGGTGGGTTTTGAGAAGTAATTTGTTCTTGATCATATTTTTGTTTTTATGAGTTTGAAAGTTGTATATATTTGAAAAAAAATAAAAGTGTGATGGAAAAAAAGAGAGTGAACTTCTAAAAAGAAAAAAAAAGAGGAAAAATGTTTGATGTTCAAATGTTCTAAGTGAAGGTTAATCAAAAGAAAAGAAAGAAAGAAAAAAATTGAGAAAAATTGAGCCTCAATGAAAAAAATTTCAAGTTTGGAAAATAAGTTTGTTTATTCACTCTATTACTCCATTATTATATCTTGTGAGTGAAATTGTAAGTGTTGGGATTATTTATTATGATTGGAGTTTATTTGGTTGATGCTAGAGTTGGTTATGTTGGAGATGTGTATGATCATTATTTTTGATCATGGGTTTATTAGGATTTGGCTCCCTTAATGCATAGCTTTTCTCTCACATAATCCCAAATTTATCCTACCTTTACCCTAGCCTTACATTACAAGCTTAAAAGACCTTCCGACCTTGTGCATAGAAGTTGTGTAAATGTGAAAGTGTTGTCTTTCAATGCAAGCTATGACTTGACATATTTCGAGTCGACTAGTAGGATTGAGCGTTCATTGTTCTATACACACGAGAGTGTGAGTTGGGAGGGCATTGTTCACATTAAAGGGGTTGGGTGGAGAGCGATCGAGTACATTCTTTACTCGCCACATAAATGAGAGTCGATTGTGTGAGCACTAGTCTTGAATTCTATATGCTCTTGTGGTTTGCTCTACTTGACAATTGTTGGGGAGGAAGGGTGATTAGATGAATAAGATTGATTGACGTTGAAGCATGTTTGTTTAATTTTACCTTGAATCGTTGGCTTTTGATTTGTTGATTGGGGTGAAGTATGTTTTATATGTTCATTGATGAGCCCTTTGCTTAGGGACAAGCAAAGGTTTGGCTTGGGGGAGTTTGATGTGTCCATTTTATATAGTATTTTACCCCCGTCCCTTGGTCATAATTAGTAGTGTTTTTGGCCCTTTAGGGCCACTTTTATTACTAATATGTTTTTTCTAGTGTTTTCGTAGTTTTGGTTAAGTTTTGCAGGGAATTGCACCTTCGGAGCATTTTCCCGGGATTTTTATGAAGCGACTACGAGCATTGGAGGAGCACGACCATTTTCGGAGCCCGAGGCAATTGGACCATGTATTCGAGACCCGAGAGGAAATATGGATTGGGCCGAGAAATCTAGCCCAAATCGAAGTCCAAACCTCCAAGATGAAGCCGGGCCCGATCGGGCAAGCTTACGCCCGATCGGGCGAGCTGCGCTCATGCCAGCTGCCAAGGAGATGCGCGCCCGATCGGGTGAGCGTAGGCTCAATCGGGCGCAGCACTGAAGGATAGGCATAGGAAAAAAGGCGGGCCCGATCGGACGCCCCCTTCGCCCGATCGGGCGCCCCCTTCGCCCGATCGGGCGCGTGTTTTGTTAGAACCTGATTAAGCTTTGTTTAATTCGTGTTTTAGGGGAGATTTTTATATTCGTTTTGTACGGATAATTAATCACTTATTTCTCTTAGACTTTCTCTCTCTACTTAGTATTTTTCTCTCTCTTAATTCTCTCTCAACTCTTGTACTTAATTCCTTCATTAATTCCAGATTTGTTTTGGTACAATTTCTTCCCTTTCTAATTTCAGCTATTTTAATTGTTTTCTTGTTTATGTTTTTAATTGTTTATTTTATTGGATTAGTTATGATGATTAGTGAGTAGTTTAATTCTAGGGTTCATGGGGATTCATAATTAATATGAAGGGATAGTTTGTTATTATTGATTGTTGATATTGCATGATAATTTCCTATTGAATTGTTTTAATTCTTTGCAATTAGATTATGAATCGAGCAGATGTAATTTGATTGTGAATGTTTAGCAATATTGAATTGATGAATCGAGCAGATGTTGATTTAATATTAAAGGCTATTTTTAATAGGAACTTAGGTCTAATAAATTGCGAGAACCTGTTAGATCCATGTTGGTTAATAAACTGCGAGAGCCTGTTAATCATGTTATTGATGCATTGTTAATTATTGATTGCTTCGTTCTATCCCGGAATATTAATTATTGGTGAACCTGCGACCCTAGATTTCCTTATTATTGATTCTTTTCTCCCTAAATTCACCCTTCGTAGTATAGAAATCATATTTAAAATATTGGTTACTTGGATAATTTAGATTATATTAATTAATTAGAATTAAAAAGACTTTTTTCCCTGTGGAGATCGACCCTACTTCCCTATCTACTTTAGTTAGAGAATTTAGGAATTATTTTTTATTAGGGGATACGACTTTACCCTGTCAAAATTTGGCGCCGTTGCCGGGGAAACGGTTTTATTTTTATTTTCTGATTATATTTTTGTAGTTTAGATTATCCCCCCTTTTGCCTCAGAGAACATTAGTTCTTTGAGGCAAATCTCATATTTGTCTTTAGTTCTTTGTTTATGCCCAGGTGTTCTAGATCAGGTGACATCCCTTTTGATCCTGAGATCGAGCGTTCTTTTCATAGGCAAAGGAGACTCTACAGACAAATTCTGGCGGGTTCTGAGGAGGACAACGATCGAAGAGATCCTCCCACTGATTCTAGTGATACAGATATTCCTTCAGATTCAGAATCAGAGATGACGGCCCAGAAGAAACTCAGTGATTATTCGCAACCGAAGCTCACAGATTTCCCGCACCTTACTCCTACTCCGGCTCTAGATGGAGTTCAATTTGAGATCAAGCCCCAATTTATCACTATGATAGAGAGGAAGCAGTTCAGCGGAGCTAAGGGTGAAGTTCCTAATCTTCACATCGCAGATTTCTGCCAATATTGTAACACCATTAGACAAGCCGGGGTTACGCAGGACCAAATCAGGGAGATTCTTTTTCCCTTTTCTTTATGTGGCAAAGCAAAATTATGGTTTAATGGTTTGAATAGAACTGCACTTGGTATTACTGACTGGGAAACTCTTGCTTTGAACTTTTATAATAAATATTATCCCGCAGAGAGAACAGCGGTGCTAAGAAGTGCTATTCAGAACTTCGCTCAAGAGGCCGACGAAACATTATATGAGGCTTGGGAGAGGTTCAAGGATCTACAGAGAGAGTGCCCCCACCACAATCTAGCACAATGGCAATTGATCCAAGCATTCTATAATGGACTTGGAAATTCTTCCAGATCAGTACTAGATTCGGCAGCTAGTGGGAGGTTTATGAATTTAAATGTGGATGATGCAGGACAGGTTATCGAAGACATGGCAATACACAATTCCCAATATGGGAATCCGAGGGGGTTTGCAAATAAGGGGAAACATAATGTCGATTCTGTATCCTTTTTGCAAGCTCAATTAACTTCTATTTGTCAAAAATTAGATAATCTTACTACTACTCCTAACTCTGTAGCTAATGTTTCTGCTGTTGCTAACCATGAAGCTTTTTGTGAAAATTGTGGAATTGTAGGTCATTGGGAGCAAGATTGTAGGAGCTCTATGGAACAAGTTAATGCCTTTCAAACCTATTGGCAAAATAACCCCTATTCCAATTCCTACAATGCCGGTTATAAAAATCATCCTTACCTTTCATACCGGAGTAACAATGTACAAAACCCTCCACCTCCACAACAACCACAACAGCAACCCCCACCACAGCAAAAATATTACCATCCTAATGTCGGCCAGAAAAGCCAAGCATCACCCTCATCATCTTCCGACCCTGCCATAACAGAAATTAGAGCGATGCTAGCTAATATGAAAAAGCACATGGAGAGTAGGGATGCGCAAATTGATTCTATTCTAGCTCATAATAAAATCATGGACAATCAAATTGCACAACTTTCATCTACCCTACAATCCCGTCAGCAGGGAGCTCTACTGTCACAGCCTATCCATCCTACAGATCATGCTAATGCCATCACTCTAAGGAGTGGTTCCCATTCTGATGGACCTCCTATGCCACAGGAAGATGGACCAGTTTCTAATCTAGATTCCTCTATACCAAACGGTAATCCTGCTAGCCCTGCAGGGCTACAAAAAGATACTAACCCTACTAATGTTTCTGTGCAGGATAAACTGCAGGATAAGGGAGGAGTTGTGCAGAGCCCAGTCATCAAGCTTCCATTCCCTAATAGACAACTGAAGAGTAAGCTTGATAAACAATTCGGTAAGTTTTTAGAGGTTGTGAAAAACCTGCAGGTAACAGTCCCCTTCACTGATTTAATCACTCAAGTACCTGCTTATGCTAAATTCATGAAAGACATTCTGACTAGGAAAAGGGCCTTTAATGAAGTAGAAACTGTAGCTTTCACAGAGGAGTGTAGCGCTTATTTGCAAAATAAATCACCTCCTAAATTAAAGGATCCCGGTAGTTTTTCTATCCCTTGTCACATTGGGAATGTTTTTATTGATAAAGCTTTATGTGATCTGGGTGCTAGTGTCAGTGTCATGCCATCATCTATATGTGCTAAATTAAATATGGGGGAATTAAAAATTACTAATATAACTTTACAAATGGCAGATCGTTCGGTAAAATATCCCTTAGGTATTTTAGAGGACGTACCTGTCAGAGTTGGTAAATTTTTCATTCTAGTTGATTTTGTTGTTTTAGATATGGCAGAGGACACACAAATACCCATTATATTAGGTAGGCCTTTCCTCCACACTGCAGGAGCTATTATTGATGTGAAAAATGGTAAACTGACCCTTTCTGTAGGTGACGATAATGTTACCTTTAATTTAGGGAAGGTTTTGAAAGGGCCTATGTTGGAGGAAAATTGTTGTTATATTGATACAATTGATATAATGGACAATATTCGTGTTGATAGCTTGACACAGGTTCTTGCGAAGGATCCCTTGGAGGAAGTTCTCTGCGGGAATTTATCTAGCGATAATGCAAGCATTTGGGGTAATGAGGTACAAAATATTGAAAAAGCTCTTTCCTTAGAAGAGTTAAGCCCCAAGGAGACAATGAAGGTAGTAAATTTAGTTCAGGAATCAAAACCTGCAGAGGTCAAGAAACCTGAGCTAAAACCTCTCCCTTCTCATTTAAAATATGTTTTTCTAGATGAGCAGGAACTACACCCCGTGATCATCAGTACTGCACTCACTGACCTACAATCTTCCCAACTTCTAGGGTTCTCAAAACCCATAAGAAGGCTATAGGGTACAGTATTGATGATCCTAAGGGTATTAGCCCTGATTTTTGCATGCACAGGATTCATCTAGAGGAAAATTATAAGCCCTGCATTCAACCCCAACGAAGATTAAATCCAAACATGCAGGAAGTAGTCAAGAAAGAGGTGATGAAATTACTCGATGCAGGTATCATCTATCCTATTTCTGACTCCAAGTGGGTAAGTCCTGTGCAGGTAGTACCGAATAAGGGTGGGATGACTGTGATAACCAATGACAAAAATGAATTAATTCCCACCAGAACTGTAACAGGGTGGCGTATGTGCATAGACTATCGTAGACTTAATATCGCCACTAAAAAGGATCACTTCCCTCTCCCCTTTATTGACCAAATGCTTGAGAGGTTAGCTAATCACAAATTCTTTTGCTATTTAGACGGGTATTCGGGATTTTTCCAAATTCCGATTCACCCTGAAGATCAGGAAAAGACCACCTTTACATGCCCTTATGGCACTTTTGCATATCGTAGGAAAAGACCACCCTACAACATTCTCCCCTACAAATGCCCCATTAATCCCAAAATTTTCCCACACAAAAAGGGTTAGTCTTATTTTCTCCTTTGTTTTATTAATTTGTATAATTATAATTATTGATTTATGGGTTTTGATTTTGTTGTTTGAAATTAATTTAATTAGTATCAAATTGTATTTTGATGAATAAATTTGATAATTTCATATTTTATAAATGTCATAATTTTCAGATTTTGTAAATTTTATAACCTAGGGTTTTTAATTATTGAAAATCATGATTTTAGGGTTTTTATAAACAATTGATTTAGGGCTTTTATAGTAATGATGTTTTGAAATTTCGGTGATTATAACTAATGATTAGTTCAACTTAGTTCCAGATTGTTTTGAACATGTAAATTCGTGTTTTAATTTTTAGATTTCCGTTCGTTAATATTAATCCCGTTTTAATCCCGTTCAGTTTCTGAACTCATCCGATTTTGATATATAAAAAAAAAAAGTATAGTTTTCCATATAGAAATAACATTTTTAAGTGCTTGAGTTTGATTTAGAAACCCTCTCATGGCCAAATTCAGCCTCTAAATATGATTTTCGGGTAGTTTTTGATTTTAACGAAGTTTTTTAATACTTAAAATATTATCCTTGAGTTTGATTAATAAAATTAATTATGTTTAAAGTTAATTAAGCATAAATATATGTTTTTATTGAAGTTTTAAGTGCTGGATATAATTTCTAAGTACTACTTTTGATGTTTTATAAAGAGGGTTTAATCACCCATTAAAAAGGGAGATTATTAGGGGTTTTTAAATAATTTTAAGATTTTTATTAAACTTTAAACTTGCTGTAATTTCATGTATAAGAGTGTATTTTAAGGTTTTTATGAAGAAAATTTAAAGAACTATATATAAACCTTTAATTTTAACTAAACAGAAGGTTTTAAAGTGTTGTTTGATTTGGATTTTGAAGGTTTTAAATGTAAGTTAGTATTGCTGTAAATTTGATTGATTGGGTATTGATTGAGATGTTATTGTTTGGTTTAGGAGAGGAGTTTATTGAAGGTGATTTCTAGATAGTAAAGTGGCATACCAATTCGTTTATTCAAGGTACGTACAAGTTACGAAACCTTGCTTTTAGGTGCATGTTTAAGGTCGGATCGAGAACTTAGTATCATGTATAGGGATGACTGAGTTAAATTGTTTGGTTATACATTGTGAATTTCATATGACGTGCACTATTTTATATTGCAAGAATTATTTGTGCTCTAATTATGCAAGGTGCGCTTAGAGGCAAAGGTATGTGATTTGTGGAATGATTTATTTATTACTTATTCATGATTATTGAAATAGGATGAGTAACGGAAGAATTCAAGTCTTATAAGACAAGGTTAAGGTTTTGGGGTGCCTTATGCACTCAAGGTGTTTATACACCGAGGTAGTTAGAGGAATAAATAATAAATGTTGCTTGTCACTAATAAATCAAGAATTGAAATTGGAAAGTTGTTTTACTTGATTGAATTGATATTGGATTGATTGTATTGTTTGCATATGAGTCATCACCAAGTCTAAACCTGTAAATGCAAGATGGATGAGCAATAAAACTCTGAATTGGTGCACTTCTGGAGTAATGACAATCAGGGGTTGGGGTACACGGGGTATTAGCCGTGTACTTTTCTCAAGGTCGTCTGATCTACGAGTCTCTTATTTCAAATATTTTTCAAAACTAGGAGTTAGGTGAGATCTCATACTAACTACGGTCACGGATTCGCACCCGTGGTCGTTGGATGTTTATTGATGTTTCCGAGAGGAGGCATGGGGTTTTCTTTATTGATGTTCCAATGGAGCATAGGTTGGACAACCTTGTCTATTGCTTAATCTAAAGAAATAAAATGAGTTTGCTACTATTATATAGTGAAGTCTTAATAAAATTGATAATTGAGTCGTGTGTTGAGTCTATAAGTTAATGATGCATGATGATTGATTATTAGTAGCATGTTATGGATTTCTTATTTGTTTCGCAGCTTGTATGTACTCAGATTCGCTGATTGTGTGCTTTTGTGAGTGTCTTTCTTTGGTCATGGCCTTCGCCTTTCAATGACCCTGTGACGATCCAATTTTTACACTTGTAATATTGGGGAGCATATTAACCACAGGTTCTTACACACGCAGCATTCGCATCAGGGTTGTGGGATTTTAAGTGGATAGTTGGTTATTATTCGCAGTTTATTTCTTTTCATAAGTTTGAATTTTATTAAACTCTGGTTTATTTATTTACTACTTTTGTGGGGTTTGAATAAGGGCCTTAATGGTTCCAAGTTGTATGATATAATTTGGTTTTGGTTATTGGTTTTGAAACTTATTTATAACTGAATTAGTTTTTCCGCTGCTATTTTATGATAAATCCTTAACGTTTGAACACGTGGCGGTAGCACTCCAGTAATTCTCTTAAATATTGTTCAGGGTCCTCACAGATTTAAAGAGAGAATTATTGGGGTGTTACAAATTGTTTGAGTCTGATTTTTATTGCTAATTAATACTACTAAGTCTGTAATTGCTTGGGAATGTTAATGAAGTAGCAACCAATTATAGAGGAGGACATTCCACTGTATTAATTGTAAAGTAATTCTTGATCTAGGTGAAACCGTGTTCCAATAATGTCATGGTTGTCTAGGCTTGATGTGTTTTCTTAGTTCCTAATGCTGTCAACACGCTAAATTCCTTGCTCGTAGTATAGGGGTTATTTTTTTTGTTAGGATTAGTGAAAGTCGTACCGAGTCTAACCATTAATAAGGGAAAATAGAGGAACTTGTTCCATAAGTCAAGTTGTTCCTAGAGGGTTAATGTGTCGATGATTTTACGAAGTTCAATGGCCGAAATCTAATTATCTATTGAGTATTTTCTCCATTCATTGTTTGTTCTTTAGTTATAATTCCTTTTATTTATTATTCCTTTAGTTATTTTAGATTAGATTTCTCATATCAAACCCCCCCCCCCCCCAAGAAAAAAAAAATTGTGTTACTCTTATGGAACTTAGATCTGGTGACTTGTTACATTAGACTTACTTTCCTTGTGATATCAACTCTTACTTTCCCTAGCTATTTGTTAAGGTGAATAAGGATTAATTTTGTGTGCACTTCGACAACACACCACCCCCGCTACTCACCCCATCCACGGCGTCGGCGCCGCTAACTGCTCTCCCCCTTGTCACCATGACCCCCTAAACCCACCCAATCCCCTGGTCACATCTTCAAAACCCCATTTCACTAACCTACATTTACCAAACTACAACCCAAATTACCCTATAATTTCTCTGGGTCGATCCCAATTCATCTTCAAACCAGTCAAAAAATTTAAGTTAATTAGGTAGTTTGGGAATCAATTGTAATTTGACTAAACAACAATACTCTGAAGAATATTAATCGGAATTAGGGATGAAAATCAAGAAGGCAATGAAAGAGAGAAAGGTTGAAGAGGAAGAGTATTCGATCTTGGTTTTTAAGCGTATTTTTAGAGGAAATTAAATTAGGGTAAATGGGAGGGTTTTAGGGGAGGGTGGGGGTGTCGTGGGTGGTGGAGAGGGAGGAGGTAAGGAAGGAGAAGGTCGCTTGGCGCCACTGGCAAGGGAGGGGGCTGGTAACTTGGCAGTGGGTTAGGGTGGCTGGGTTTTTTTCTTAATTTATTTTATTAATAGTTTTATATTAGTCAATATGTCTTTAGTTAATTAATTAAGGTTAGCTTATAATTGCATGATTATATCATAATGTCACCATTAAAGTAAAAACAATAATTAGTGAGTACCAAAGATAATTACATAAAACTGATAAAACTTTGTTTGCCACTGAGAATTTTATAAAATTGGAGAGTAACAAAGAGAATTTCCCTTTATTTTTTAATAAATAAATAATTTGAAAAAAAAAAAGGCACCGATAGCTCTTTCCCCACCACAACCACCCAACCGCCAGCCACCATAACCAACCAACTGCCGGCCACCACCTAAGCCCAACTTGATCCCTCTTCCCCTGGTGCCATTCGCAACCAGACCCCTCGGCGTCAGCGCCCACGAACCACCATCCCCATCCCTACCCACCCTCTTAAAACAATCCCAACCCTCGTAAAACCCAATCGGGACCCTAGCGATGGCGGGGGAGGGTCGTTTAGGGTTTTTCGAAGGTAGGTTGATGGTTTTAGGGGGTTTCGTGGGGGAGGGAAGGGGTTTTATGGGAAGGGATTGGGTGGTTTGATACGCAGAAGGGAGATGCGACCAGGGGAAGGGTGTAACACAGCCAGCGCCGAGGAGGAAAGATCTTGGCGTGCCAACACAAGGGGGCAATGAAAGCGGGGGTATTTTAGACATTTCTCTTTTCTCTCCCTTTTAAAACACGAGAAGGTATTGGGTGCGGCTTGCCACACTCAATATTTCGTACGGCAACAAACATTCCAGCAACAACAAACTCAATAATCATCCCAACAACAATAATCACAAGCTATGCGAGATAAAATTGAGCAATGAGAAACTCATCAGGATCAAATACACCATCCATGGTGGAAGAGAGAGAAAGTTTAAGAGAATTGAAGAGGATGGAGAGGAGAGAGAAAATAAGGATTGTTGATTATATTTGTCCATAATTTATGCTTGATAATTGCTTGAGATTATCGAATTTTTCAAAAATACTAAAAAAATCGAATTGGGGCTTTTTTGTATGATTTATAATTGTTGATATTGATTGTCTCATAGGATTATATGATGAATTGTGAGTGTTTTGATAACAAATGCATGTATTTTGGTTGAGAAATGAGCAAGTTGTGTTATACCCATGAGCTTAGTACGGGATCTTCAATGGAGGTTTCTCCATTGTTGACTTATTTATTTTTAATTTTTAATTTTTTTGAAAAAATATTTTTTTAAAAAAAAATTAATTTTTTCGATTTTTTTATTTTTAGAATATATATACCATTATTTGATTGAGGATATAATTATAGTTCGTTAGAGGATATGTACAATTTGGTAGAGGATACGTACAATTTATTAGAAGATATATATATATTATTCGATGGAGGATATGTAATATGTTGGAAAATATGAACATTTAATTAGAGGATATGTAATTTTTGATATAGGATATGTAAAGTGTATTGGAGGATATGTATAGTTTGTTAGAGGATATGAAATATTTGATGTAGGATATATATACAATTTCTTAGAGGATAGTTTTTTTAATAGAGGATTGGATATGTATAATTTATTAGATGATATAAATTATTTGATAGAGGATATATATTATTGATAGAGGACATGTACTGTATTAAAAAATATGTATAGTTCATTAGAGGATATATATAATTTGATATAAGATATGTAAAGTTTATTGGAGGATATGAATTATTCGATAGAGATTATGTACAGTTTTTTAGAGGATATGAATTATTTGATTAAGGATACGTACAATTTGTTAGAGGATATGTTTTATTTAATAGAGTATATATATAATTTATTGGGGGATATGTATTATTTAATAAAGGATATGTATAATTTGTTGGATGATATATATTATTTGATGGAGGATATTTATAGTTTGTTAGATGATAAGTATGTAGTATTTGATGGAGGATATATGCAGTCTATTAAAGGATATGTATTACTTGATAGAGGATAGGTACAATTTGTTGATGATATGTGGTATTTGATAAAGAATATGTATAACTTGTTGGAGGATCTGTGTTATTTTATAAGGATACATACAATTTATTGAAGGTTATATATTATAGGATACATACAATTTGTTGAAGGTTATATATTATTTGAGGGAGGATATGCACAATTTATATATAATATGTATTATTTATTAGAGGGTACATACAGTTTGTTGAAGGATATGTATTATTTGATAGAGGATATGAATAGTTTATTATAGAATATGTATCATCTTATAGAGGATATGCACAATTTATTAAAGGTATAGATATTTTTTGTTTGTTAGAGGACATGTACTACTTGTTAGAGGATATGTTTAATTTAATGGATGATATGTACAATTTATTAGAAGGTATATATTATTTGATGGAGGATATGTATGTATAATTTGTTAGATGATATATATTATTTGATAGAGGATATTGTTTGATATATGATATACATTTTCCTTCAATTTATTGTCGAGGTAATAGAGGAGACACCATCCATCGTATAGATTATATTATAAACACAATACATGATATCATTTAACTTATGGAGGATATCCTCCAACTTATAGATGATATCATCCAACTTATGGATGATATAATCTACATAATAGGATTTATTTTATAAAAATAATTAAAAGGTCAACAATGGCGGAACCACCATTGAAGGTCCCATAATAAGCTCATGGGTATAACATAACATGCTCATTTTTCAACCAAAATACATGTATTTGTTATCAAAACACTCACAATTCAAACATACAATCACATAAGACAATCAATTCCAACAATTATGCATCACACATGAAAGCTCCAAATCGATTTTTTTTGGGCATTTTTTGAAAAATCCAAGAATCTCAATCAATTATCAAGCTCATTCAAGCATAAATCATGGGTAAATATAATCAATAATCTTTATTTTCTCTCTCCTCTTCATTCTCTTCAATTCAAGCATTAATCATGGACAAATAAAATAGAGGAATTTAGCAGAAAGTTGAGGAAAGGTGAAGAAGGAGAGAGAAAGTGAAGTAAGATTGAGTGGGAGTATTGCTTTAATGGTGAGTAGAAATGAGGGTGTGAAAAATTTGTATTGCCGTACAAATAATAGTTGGATTAACGAAATATTTGGTCAGACTTGACTGACCCAATAGTTTGTCTTAAAACATTAACCATGATTGCTTAGTTAATGTTACCGAAAAATTAGTTTTACAAATTACAGATTACCAAAGATAATTTGATATTTTAGTGTTTATCATTGAGAAAGATAAAAAGGTTAAAAGTAATATTGCGATTTTCCCGAAAATTATTTATCTTATTTCTCTCATCAAGATTTAGGCCCTGTTCACTTCATCTTAAAAAAATAATATTTAGTAAAAATAATTTCAGTTTAGTAAAAATAAGTTCAGTTCAATAAAATTAATTTCAGTTCAGTAAAAATAATTTCAATTCAGTAAAATTCAGTTATCTTAAAGAAGAATTATAATAGAAAATCAGTAAAAAAAAATTAATTTTAGTTCAACAAAAATAATTTCAGTTCCGTAAAATTAATTTTTAAGTTCTGTAAAATAATTTAAGTTCAACAAATATAATTTTGTGTCAGTAAAAATAATTTTAATTCAGCAAAAATAAGGTGATCATTTACTCCCTTATTTTAATTGGGGAGAGCAAATAGAACATGGGGAGTATAATAAGAAGCTATTTAACATCTAAGAACTAGAAAGAGGATTCCATTAAGGGTGAAAACATTACAAGAACAAGACATACATATCAAACAATGCAGGCCGGTCATACAAAAGATCTCACTCCCAATTTGGCTTGCCCTATTAATCTTCATGATTGACATAATTTGTCAATTATATTCTCCACCTCAGCTTTTGTGACCCCCACTTGATGAATCAGCAAGATGAAGCATCATTTCATTTGACGCCGTAACCGTAATTGGGTTACTAGACATTAACCATTGAAAAGCTTCCTACTCTTTCTTGCTCCATTAAACCTTCATCAACCTCCATTCCACCATTGAAGCTAGCTTCCCCATCTCCACCACCATTGATGCTTACCTAGCACCACCATTGAAGATTCCCCAATCTCCACCCACCTTCCTCAATCTGAAACGAAAACCCTATAAATAAAGGGTGAAATTAATGGTATGGTCAACCCCTAAGGGTAGGGGTGACCATGTCCTCCATTCAAGCTCCCTCTATTGAGCTTGACTTTCGAAGATGGGTTGTTAACGGTAGAAGTGAGGTTGTCGACGACGAAGTCCACAAAGAGAGGAGATGGAATATATACGACGGTGGTTGTGATGATGGTTATGGTCGTGGTGGTGGTGGAATGCTTTCACGTTTGATATCGATTGTCGTTTCAGTGAGCTCTACTCTTGGAAGTTGCCTCCATTGTTGAGTGATTGAGAAGAATGAAGAGAGAGAAAGTTCGATGGAAAATAATTTTAACTGTGTGAATTGTGAAATTGTGAACCGGAGTAGTGATATGGCAAGAGTGCCAGCTGTCAATGGCTAATTTATCACATCGTCCCTTATTAAATGATGGAAATCTCATTTACACCCTTATGATTGACAATTTTTGTTGATCATAAAGATCAACCAGTATTTCCTACCAAGTAAACACACATTCATACACTTAATTGAATATACTCAATAATCGATAAGTGCCTAGCCAAAGGAGATTACATAAAAAATTGGCAAAGTTGTCATAAGTTTCACCACACTTCTGTACAAAATAAATGATCGAGGTTCTGCAAATTATCAAAGTGAATGTGAAATTTAGGACAAGATTGACGGTGTATCTACGAATATAGCTCCTGCTTCAGAAAATACACTGAGGGAAGCTGACAATTAAGTGTGTAAAATACATATACTTAGAAAAGCTTTTATACTTCAATATTGATATATGCCATTAAAAACTGCATCGAATTGACAATAAACTAGTGAGATGCTTTTGGACCCGCTGCTTTAGTTGGGCATGCAGCAGCCATTGAACGTAATCTGCCCGCAATTTCTGTAAATGAAGGCCGAGCCGAAGGATTTGGAGCCCAGCACTGTTCCATGAGCACTCTCCACTCGGGATCACAATAATTGGGAATAGGAGGCCTCAATGTGTTATTCACAATTCCCCCTGCATCATGAAAAAGCATCTTTGTTATAGATGCCACCACCAACTCCAACCACGCCTCCCATTTTTTCTCAACAGAGCGATAAAGGGAAACAACATAAATATATTCACTAATAGAAAAAGAAACTACGCAAATGACAGAAATTTGGAACTAAATTTACCGGAGAGGAAGAAGTGAAAGAAGGAAGATTTTAGACCATAATACAGCAAATATATACAAGCACATGGACAAGAGCACAGCCAAGAAACACAACACTGAATCTCAACAAAATGGCATAATTGAGGCACGTTAAAGTCATTAATGATCACAGAGCCATTCTCAACACAAACTCAATTCAAAATATTTTTATCCATACGATCTTTAATTTTTTCACATGACCATCTAATCAAGTATATGACCCAAAGAAACAAAGCACTTCCAGAGATGAGATGAGCTCAAAATCTCACATGCACTCTCAAGGGAAAGAGAAAGAGAGGGAAAAAAGAGAGGGGGGGGGGTAATACAAGCATATTAAGGTGTAAGAAGCAGTTCAATTGATATATTATAATTTATATTTCATTTGTTTGACACCAACAAATTGATTAGCTTTCATATACTACCAATAATCACGACTTACAAGACGTTGGTTGCCACAGATATTCAACTTTTGTTTCACAATAGATGCAATGTTTTAACTTCTTTACTTTTCAAGACACCACTTTGACCAATAAATGTAAATATACATTAATTAATAAATAAAAGTTTATAAAAATATATTTTGAAATTATGCATTTACAAAATAGTTGATAATTAATATATATATAAGCTGAATCTGAAATAGAATCCAACAATATTTTACAAAAAGAATTATTGAAACGAAGGTAATATTACTACGGGATGAAGATTCAGACACAATCCGAAGCAAAAAAATATAATCTGAAAATAATTATTCGAATCAAAATCCGAAGTATTATCCGACTCCAAAGAGTTGGGTCAGAATCAGATACTAAACAAATTCCGATGGAGTCCGGCCCAAACAATTGAGTTCATAAGGCGAAATCGCACAGTTAAACTTCTCTCTATTCCTCCCTAAAAGATTGCCTCATTTACCTTTCAGGTTGTCCCCAAAACATTGCTCCCATTCCTTTTTAAATAGCATAATCCCCACAATTTCTATCTACTTAAATTACATTTACTACCCCACATGCTAAAGAGAAAATTCAAACTCTTGATAGAGTGAATAAGGGGATGAGGCAATCTCAAAAAGAGAGTGGTAAAAAAAATAGCTAAATGGGATCTAATTGAGTTCACTTTGATTTGAAATTTTGAACTAACTACATATTATAACTCTTTTGACTACATAATTAATGATATTATAAAAAATAAAAAAAATAAAAAAAAAATACATGTCATAAAGACTATAAATTCAGATGCAACAACTAACAAAACGGAGGATCTATTAATTTAAGATTATTCAGGGTAAAATTTTTTTTTTTAAAAAAAAAGTTCGTTACAGGTTTCAAAACATTTTATCTCGTTCAACAAAAAATCATGGAAGATATTAAATCTATGAAAGCTTTGAAGCAAATATTTAACGGCCAGAGTTTGAGTCAAAAGGGTCCAATTTAGGTCAGAGTTGAGCCAGATCAGATCTTTATTCTGATCAGTAATCAAATCAGAATTGAAATCTGCTGTACCTAACCCAAATCTGACCTTTTGCCATTTCTAAACAAGACATCATAGCCTCAGATAACAAGAGTGTCAAGCACTAATGAAAAGAGGCAGCAATAATTGCAACTATCACTAGTGGAGGAAATCTGAAAAGACGGATACTGTACACGTACCTATAATGGCACCATAATGCATGTTTGCATAGGGTTCTTCCCCAGTGAGGATTTCCCATAGTACAATTCCAAAAGAAAACACATCAACCTGATCCAGAGAACAGTAATCAGTCAGACAAAGCAATGAAAGCACACAAAAAAAAAAGGTGTTGGTTTGACTGTTCGAGTATGTTGAAGAAGTTTGAGTTGACAAAAGTAGAGTAGACTTCATCGAGGCCACAAAGCTTCAAGGGATTACCTTCTCGGAGACCTTACTGCTACTTCCATTTAAAAGTTCAGGAGCCATCCATGGTAGAGTTCCTCTTACTCCACCAGATACCAATGTGTTTCGCTTGATTTTTGATAGACCAAAATCACCAACCTAGTGGTAGAAGAGGACATAATAAGTTGTTTGGAATTGATGATACAAAATGCAAGTCACCTTCATATGGACCTGTCGCTTTTTACAAATAAAGATACCTTGCAAATGGGCCGTGAAGGATCTTTCAAATTTACGAGCAAATTGTCGCACTTCAAATCAAAATGCACAATATTTTTCGAATGTAAATACTCCATTCCAAATGCAGCATCCATTGCAATTATCAGTCGCTTGCGGCGGTCCAGATGTCTACATAATACCACATTGAAGAAGAAAAGTGGGATACAAAAGATTGATGAACTGCCTAAGAAGATTTATCAATCTTTGTGTACGGAATAAAATCCAAGACCAAACAGTTTATTTTCCAATATAATTTAGTCCATTTTATTCCGAACCCAATGATTGATAAATTGTCTGGCTCCTTTAGCTATTGAACAAACATATATAAATCATCAAAGAAGTCCTTTATAATAAATTTACTCCAATCACTGATCACAACAGAATAGGTTGATTTTTTTTTTTTTTTTTTTTTTGACACTTCGCTTATTTAAGATTTCAGATTATAGAGTGAAGTACAGTCCTTTTAGCCAAACAAAAAAATTGCAGGTAGTCACTCCTCTTCAGAGAACAAAAGCTAAAGCAGGGCCAGAATCTCTACCTGTCCTTCCTAAGAAGAACATGCCGCAAAGAACCATCAACCATAAACTCTGTAACTGTGGCTAATGTTCCTCCAGGTCCATCTTGAACAACGCCGTAAAATGCCACCACATTTGGATGGTGAAGCTTTGAGAGGATTTCAGCTTCATGCCAGAACTCTACAGTCTAAGAATTGCAAAACATAAATGCAAATTAGAAGCATAATAGGTATCTTACATCCAACTTAGTAAGAAAAAGAAGAAATTGTTATGTCAGTCTTACAGAAACAGAAACTCTTCCAGTTTTGACTAGTAAGACAAGGCTCTAACTATGCACATCTAAAATTGCATCAAACACTACCAAGACCCTGCGTTCCTGGCAGAATCTATGCGTGACGATTGTAAAATTGTTGATGGTTTAGAGTAGAGAGGATTAATTAACATCCATATATAAGCTTTGTTATAATAAGGTGGGAAAAAACACTCTCTACATTTTGAAAACTTTAAAATAGAGCTATGCCACAAATTTTATTTTCAAAGTTATGGAAATCATTATCATATGTAGGCAAATTATAATGGAAGAAGGTACAAAATATTGATCTACTACCTCCGTTAACAGTTATTTGCAACAAAGGGGGTAGCACGGACTCCTAGGCAAAACTTTTAAAGGATGATTATTAAAAACTAAGGGCACTTGGTTAACTATTAATCCTACCTAAAAAAAATAATAATAAACAAAAACCCATAACCACATAGACCCAGAACCATCACCATCACCGACAACCTACGTTCACCGGACTCGGCCAAAATCCCGAAGTGTCCATGTCGACACGACACGACGCGGACACGGACACGGAATTCGTGTCAGATTCGGCAGTGAGCACTCGGACACTTCAGAGAGAGGCTGAAACTCCATTTTTGCCAACTTGAAATCGTGACTTAGTATAAATTTTTCGCAGACTCCATTGTTTCCGGCATGAGTTGGTCGATATTAGCAAGAGAAAATGAAAATTTTGGTATTTACTCTGATATGAGTGAGGAAAAGATGGAAAAGTGGGACAGCCCTTAATTAATAAGGGTGGAAAAGTGGGACAGCTGTGTGGTAGATTTTGAATTTAGTTACTTTATTTGTCCTTTGACTTTTGACCACTCATTCTCTCTCTTTTATACCAGTACACTTGTTACTACATACTTTTACTACAAGTATTTTTTAATCTATATTATTTGTCATGCTACTGTATTATTTAAATTACTCCATTTGAAATTATTTTAAAATAATATTATATTTTAATTTCCAAGGTATTAAACAAAGAAAATTAATGAAATATTTAAATAATTTGTAATGTACTGTATATTTTTTTTGTAAAATATGAAAGTGCCGTGTCCCCGCACCCGTGTCCAAATATAGGACAGAGTCCCCGTGTCCTAAAATTTTGGAAATTGACGATCGGACACTCGGACACGTATCCGTGTCCGACACACGTACCCGAGTCCATGTAACATAGCCGACAACCACCAGACCACCATCGACAACCACCAGACCACCATCGACAACCACCAGAACCATCACCGACAACCACCAGAACACCACCGACAACCACCAGAACCACCGACACTCAGAACCCAAACCGTCGAAACCCAATCACGAACCAGCCAGAAACACCAAAACCCAACCACGAACCCAACAAACCACCCACGAACCCAGCAAACCACCACGAACACATGAAAACCACCACGAACCCACCCATAACCAACACAAACCAGCAAAACCACCACGACCCAAGAAACCACCACGAAATTCAATTAAATCGAAACCACCACGAATTGAATTTACTCCCAATTAAGCCACCAACATAAAACCAGATCTAAAACCACCCCCACGAAACTCACGCCACCCCTACAAACCCGATCTGAAACCCATCCCCACGAAACTCACGCCACCCCCACGAACTAGAACTGAAACCCCTAAAAACCACCCCCACGAACTTGGACCCACGAACCAGACGAACGCAATTCCACGAATTTGAACCCACGACCACACGAACCCAAATCGCAATAGAAGATGAATGATTTTGATGAAATTGAATGGTGAGGGAGATGAAAGATTTTGATGAAGATGAATGCTTTTGATGAAATTGAAGAAGGGTGAGGGAGATAAATGATTATGATGAAATTGAAGAAGGGTGAGGGAGATGAATTATTCTGATGGAGATGAATGGTGAGGCAGGTGAATGATTTTGATGAAGATGAAAGATTTTTGGTGAAAATGATTACAATAATCAGATTCATTAGGTAAAGAGTTAAATCAAGTTAGTGATTTAATTAGATGTCTAAGTTGTTTAAGTAAGGGTAATATGATCATTAATTGGCAAAAAGTTGCTAAAAGTGGAAAGAAAAAAAAATGTTGCACATAATAGATAGCAACCGAAAATGGCAAAAGTTGCAAATAAGTTTTAGCGAAGGTAGTAATAAAAATTTATGAGTATAGAAAAATTACCAATCTTTCTTGCTCTGATGAACGACCGGTAAAACAACTTTTCTTTATTCGCTTAATAGCAACATCTGTTCCCCTCCATTTTCCATGATACACAGTGCCAAAAGTTCCTGAACCCAGTTCTCTAAGCTCTTCAAGATCATCATTTTTTATAATCTGCAAGAACAGGAAAAGCAATTAAAGGGAGTCATTTCAGAAGCAAAACAGATGCACTGCCACAACACTATCAACCTGTACCACTAGATCTTCAATCTACAAGCCAGTAAATATGGAAGCAAACACACTATCAATCAATCAATGAAAGCCTTAATCCCATAAGTGGGGGGTTAAGGCTTTGGTTGATTGATACGGAAGCGAACACACACATACTCAATTTAAATGACTTTCAATATTCTAAGACAAATATGCTTAAAAAGTGTGTGAGAAGACTCAGAACCACTTCACCAGGAATGACAAAGCTTAGCAAGAAAAATGCATTATATTTAAGTGGTATATATGAAGACTAACACTGTTGATAATTGCAAAAGGAAAGTGATTTCCTCAAAACCAACCCACAACAGCTTGGCAAATCAATAGTAGAAGATGAGGACCAATATAGTACTTAAACTCATCTTTAAAGATATATTAAGAAATTTTATACATACTCCTTCACTATTTGCCATTTACATACAGTTCCTAGAAAAAAAATTTGTTCACAAGGTTTCACAAAGTACCCTTGAGAATTGAGCTTCAGAATCTCAAATTTTCAATCAAGAGAAACCAGTCAAATACCCCTCCCTTTTTCTATTTCTAATTCTCTTTTACCTTAGTTGCCTTCATGCTTGAACCAGTTACCAATTAGCACAAACAGCCACAAACACATTCCCACCAGAGAGAAAGAGAGCAAAGCAAAGAATGAATGACAGTGGAGAAAAGGGAAGCACAACAGCAAAAGAATGAATGGCAGTGGAGAACAAGAGAAGCACAACAATAACTATTGGGTGGTCCATGCATTATGGCAAGCAGCAACAGGGAGAATGAGAGGAAGAAGATACCAAAAGTGGTTATACCTAGACTACTTAGTGGTTATTTTCTAAAATTCAACTGCAGGTAATACAGTTGCACCAGTGGGTAACAATCAGTTAATGTGGTCAGTCCCCTGCTGGTCAATAAGAGAGGGGGAGAGGGGGAGGGGGAGTCAGGTGAGATAGTGACAGCCAGGGGCAAGATGATGATGTCGGGCCCATATGAGGGTTTTTTCAATCTGCATCTTCAGAATCTTCGTTAGATGACTGAATATAAGCTAGATTGTAAACAAGAACAGAAACATATGAAAACTAAAAGCTACTCTCGTACCCTTGAGCACAGGTTATGGTTACGTATCACAATCAGACAGATGAAAGTTTGAAACCCAACTCAAAGACAATCTATGTCATTTTCAACAAATATCAAGGACACCACAAAGAAGAACAAGACCCAAATAATGTAAAGGGTTCCTAGCCAACCCCCCCCCCCCCCCCCCCCCCCCCTCTTTAGATTCTGAAAGATGCTGCCTAGATCAAGAGGGGTCTCTTAATAGAAGGAACCAAACAAGAGTCTTCAATGGATGAGATGATCTGTATTCAAAAGAACTATTTTATCATGAAAAAAAACATGCAGCCCTCCTCATAATTTGAGGTTGGCTAAGCTGCCTCAAATGCCCTCAGATACAAAACTATAAGGTCCAAAAGAAAAAACCAGAGTAGGGGATTTTGCCCAATGGGGAACTACCAAACTGCCTTCATTGAGCAGGTTGGAATTTTCCCCCATACATGTAACTTTTTTCAGTTTAGGAGTAGGTGGATAATAAGCTGGAGGATTGGGAGGAAGGTAAAGAAGTTTAAGCTGCCATAAAGTAAGAGAGAAGCTGTATTTGTGGGTGAAACTGAAAATGAGGAATGAGGAATGAGGGAAAGGAACGATGGAAAGAGGGAAGCAGTTTGGGCATTGGGAATCAGTTTTGGGGTTCCTATTGAAAGTGCGAAGTAGTCTAAAGGGTTCATTGTTTTCACAAAGATCCACAATGAGGGTTGAGGTCGGGTGAAGGACGGTGGGGATAGGGGAATGGAGGGGGCAATGTCTGGAAGGGGGCATTTGAAAAAGCGTAAAGCTTATTTAATTTGAAATTTCATTTAATTTAATAGATCCTTCAATGACATATCAACATTTTAACAGTTAAAGTAACGCAAAGGAAAATGTAGGGTGATTTATATAATCCAGCACATATAATAAAGGTAACATGTAAACTGCCAAAAAAAGAGAGAGGGGGGGGGGGGGGGGGGGGGGTGCATCTGTAATGGCAAAATTTCAGGGGTAAAGTAAAATATTTCCACATACAAGTATTCTAACTGGAAGATATCAAGGGCCTTATGACTCTAATATTAGAAATCAACAATAAGGAGGGCTTTACAAGACTTTCTAAAGAGGCAATACATATCTAAATTCCCGAGCTCTCTTTTGGGATTTAGGAGAGAGCCTGTCAGCCTCTTCATTAATAAGGTAAGCAATTTATGTATAGCATTTAAGTGAGCTCCATACCATGTAACAAGACAAGAATAAAATATTACATTATAATGCTAGCCATTATAGCTGGCCATAAAAACAAGCGTGCACGTGTACACACACGAGGGGGAAAATATGAAGTATATATTACAAGAAGGATGTCTATAATCTAATGCAATTACGACCCACATCATAAGGAAGCTTCTTCCATATAACGATGTTGACATTTTTATTTCTTCCTAGCTGATCAATTATATACTATGTACATTTCTAGTCCACCAAAGGAACAAAATTTCAACCAGTAAAATGCAACACTACAAATTCATTAGTGGAGAATGAATCCTCAATTGAAAGTTTAATTTTTACAAATAACAAAGATAGAAATAGGATAAAGCCATTACAAGATTTCAGAAAATAAAGTGAGAGCAGCATAAAATATAGTGGTTGTGAGCTCAATTTTTTAAACTAATCTCTATTAAAACTTAATATTCTTTTATCTTAAAGAAAAAAAATTTCACTTCAATACAAGAAAATAGGATTAACTAAAACTGTCAACAAGAAACTTGGTGTATTTAGAGTTTTTCCTTACAAAACAGATTTGCTCAATCGAAGGATTTGTAAATTAAGTAATAGAATTTTTAGCTTCTAATCAAATCAAACAAACAATTACAAATTAGAATAATAAAATAAGTAATATTTATACATGTAAAGACAAGATGATACCTGCAAGGTGCTAATGTCAAAGTCCACAAGAGGCCCTAGAGGAGGAAGACCAACATACTTTGTCTCATGTTTAGCTTCCTGCCAATATTAAATTGGTTAGGAAAACTTATAATGTCAACATCCAATCACATCTCATAATAATAAATTAACAATACATTAATTTACCTCATAATCTGAGTATGAAGCCCCAACACCATCATATTGGACAGCTTCACTACATTTTGGCTGCAAGGAGGGGTTATAATCTGATGTAGAGACTACCTGATCAGCCAAAGCAGTATCAGGCAACTCTATGTGATCATATTCACAAAACATGTGGGAATCAACATTACTGGAAGAAATCACATCTGTTGATAAAGGTGTAAAATGGTAAACACCTGGACCTTCTCCATCAACTTTGGCAAGTCCAGATGAATAAATAGGATGATCCTGATCCATCAAAGAAACATCTTTCCGAAAATCATCCTTAGCCAGATTTTGAAAGAAAGACCAATGCTTTGGTTCATGATTTTCAATATTCATGCTCAAGCCAGCCCCATCATGCGGCAGATTAATGCTAGATAATTCCTCAGATAAAATAGCCTTCGAGAACATATCTGATAGCAAATCACGAGGAAAGCGGTCATTGATATCTATAAGGATACTCTCATCAACATTACCGGTGGAATTTTGGCCAGCTCCATCTGCTCTTTTGTGCTCAGCAAGAGTAGAAGCACGATCATGTTGCTCACTATTAGATGGTTTGCTAGCATCAGTACGTGCCTGCTCAACTTCACCTCTATCAACAAGGTGTCCCCTATGATTATCGTTTGGGAGAGATGTTTCCGAGTTATGTTCAACAAATGGATTAGCTTCGCGTGCTGTTGAAACACTGTCTTTATCTGCCGAATATATAACTCCTTCACTGTCAACCACTCTAGAGTCAGTACGCATGGCTGACTCAGCCACCACGTTCATATTTTGTGAGTTTCCAGATGACTTTGGGACTGGATCCTCCTGAACTGCTGAAGTATGTGAATGTGACATAAGAAACTGAGCATTAAGGGAGTCATCAGATTTAGTTAGCCGGCTCAGCAGCTCTCCCTGCTCCCTAGGTATGTTCACTGAGAGATAAGGCCTTGAGGCTGCAGAAAGTTCATTGTGATTCATATTCAATGAATTAGGTTCTGAGTGAGCATGTTCAGAAGCACATTCATAGTCAAAAGGGTGCGAATTTTCAAGATTGGTCGGCTCTAAAACCCGTGGTAAATGCACAGCATCAGACTGAGAGGTCTGGCTATGTTCCTTGTGTCTTTTTTCACCTTTTGGTGGTAACTCGGAGAAATCTTTCACTACAGCGTTGTTGAAAGTGGACCCAGATGCTTCTTCAGTAGGAAGATTACCCTTTGTGTCACCCTGATGAGATTGTGAAAAAATATTATCAAGCTTAGAGAGGTGAATCCATTATAATAATCAGTTATTTTGTGGACAGAATCTTCAGCTATCACTTTCTCTTCCATAATACTGTTTAAACTACAAATTTAAATTTGTTTTCACATACCTGAGCATCTATCGTTTTCTGAAGATGTGTTGACATTCCATGCTGTGACGTAATAGTATTACTTGCCTCTCGGGTCAAGTGTGCAGAGGGATGAACATCATGACCACCGTGCAGTGGATACCCCTTAAATTCTTCAAGGTGAATTGCTTGTCCTTGAAACTGATGAGGATGGGGCAAATGACTGCTGGAAGTTCCAGGTACAATTGGCTGTGAAGGTGGTATTCCTGTTGATGGAACAGCACCTCCACCATGAGATGAACTGCTTACTCCAACTGCACCTGCTACATTGTTACTACCCCTGTCAGCATTATGGACCATTAATGAATCTAAATCATTCGCTGAAGAGCCTGCTATATCATGCATGCCTGAGTGTTTTCTACTTCCCATCTCCATGCAATTCAAAGCAACAACATACTGAAACTCAGAATCCACATCTCCGCCACTCAAACTATAATGAGCTTCCTCCAAATCACTTGAGGTTAACAGAAATAGCCTGAGTTTTTTCATTGCTTCTCCATTTCCCAAAACATTACTCTCTTCCATCATATTCTGCAGATCCTCGTCACTTGACACTGACACCAGAGCATCGAGATCTTCCCCTGGAAGCTGATACTTAATGGTATGAGGGCAATCTAACATTGCAGATGTTTTCTGCTTAAGATCCTGCCAAGAAATATCTTTGTTTATACGAATTATACGTGTCTCACCCCCAACATACCGAAGCCTCCCATCACTTGGACGAGGTAAAATTTTACCTCCAAAGCTGCAGAGTACCTTTATCTTCGTTGATGAACTATCTGATGTTCCAGATGAAGCATAGCCATGCAAACCTCGACTACTTCCATAAGCCGAGGAATTCTGGCGTATTGTCTGCATTGACCCATGTGTAATTTTCCCCTCATTAAATGATGGGTTCTTTCTTTCAAACTCTTTCGGGCCTTTTTCTGATAGTGTAAGCATAGATACATCTGACCCACTTTCAAACCCAGTATGCCTGATGCCTAACATACCTTTAAGATCCATATAACTTGTAGCACCATGTGGATCATTAACTGCATTTGAGACAGCAGGTTTGCGCGAGTGGACACGATCACGCATAAACTCAAGAGCAAATTCCTCTCCTGTCTGTATGGAAAAATTATGAACTGGCTTGACTTCTGATGCACTACTCTCTGGAGGTCTCATGTTCATGTTTATGCAGTTTGTAGCATCTTGCATAAACCTCTCAGAGACAGGATGAACTTCTTCATTACCTGCTGCTACATAATTGTGGTACATTTGTTTGAACTCGTTTTGAGGTTCCATGTTAAGTTTTCAAGTATCCAGAACTCTATCTTAGCGTAAGTCATCAACAAGAATTCAATCTCATTCCAAAATACCATGAGGATTTCAGCACAAAAATAGTAGCAAGAAAAAGCACCATATTTGACCTCAAGAAAAACCACTACCAGCCAGCCAACATAACATGCAAAGAACCAATTCTTCAGCAAACAGAACTATGAAGTTCTTTAAGCTTTTATAACTTGAAACTCCGCCTAAATAACCAGTTAATAAAAGAAAGTTGCCTGTAATAGAAGAATTCAGTCATAGAAGTATAGTATTAGTATTATATATTGGATCTTGCCAACGAATGCCACAAGACGTCAGATAACCGTACACAATGTTTCCTAAAATGCTATTAATTTGGGAACGCATGCCAAAATTACACGTCAATCGTGTAATTAATGTCGATTTCAATCTAATATTTCTACTTTTAGTTATCTTAGCCAACGCCCCAGGGCATTCATTAGCTTTGGTCTTATATATTTTCATTACAAATATATAAGCAAACAACATGAGAGTGTGACCTATTCTTAAGTATTATGTTCAAATTCTTCAAAAGTTTGTACTTTTGACGCAGATTACAAGACCAGGGCATTGAAAGGGGTACCTAAAAATTTTAATCAACAGTTCTGTTGAAAAGTTAATATGACAACCCAAAATCACATAGAATTATATTGAAACTCTGAAACAAATTCCCACCAGTTATAGTTGTCCCGGTGACTAGGGCAAAAGTAAAGGAACATGTTCATGGTTTCAAGTTTTACAAGCAAAAGCCTGAAACATATTAGCGACCAAAGTTGACTGAATTATCAAAGTAACTCGAAAATTCACAAATTCTTCTCACTTAAGAATACAAATAGCAAAATTAGCAACAAGATCGCTAGCTATAATCTCTCACAACTTAAGTACATATAACCAATAGTTCAATAATTCAAATTAGAAGAACCCTAAATTGACTAAAAACCGATAATTAAATTGAACTATTAACACTGAATTGTGTAATTGATATTCGATGGTTAAAACAAACATATTACCTCAGAAGCTGCTTCAATGGAGGAGAGAAAGATCATAGGCCGCTTCAATGGAGGAGTGAGAGCACGCTCCAATGGAGGAGAGAGAGAAAGGGTGAGTGCAGCGAAGCAGCGCAAACGTGAAATAGATCTAAAGGGGAAAGAAGAAAAGATCTAGGAGGTATACAGCTACAGTACTACCCGGTAGCGGGTCTATTTACCACTACCAAGGGTAGTGTAGTCATTTTGTATTGTTATGAATTTATGATACTAGCTTCTCTGTTTTTAAACACTTCTTTAAAAAATTATAAAAAGTAAAAGTATTGAAGAAAATTGGAAGAGACATAATATGAAATAAATAAAGACAAATTTGTAAAAAAAATCACCACGTGTTGTAAAATAAAGAGAAATATAAGAGAGATTGATAGAGAATATATATGTTCATATTATTTCATATGATAGGGGTATATATATATACATAGAATATTATAAGTAGGGTTTGCTTAGATAGGAATAAACCCTAGATCTAGAATATTCTGGAAACATACAAAGAGGATAATGGATATCCACACAATATTTTCATAACACTCCCCTTGAATGTTCATTATCGAAGATTGTGCCTCGTTAAAACCTTATTAGAAAAAACCCTGTGGGATAAAAACCTAATGAAGGAAATAGAGTACAACATTCTTCGTAATACGCTCGAAATGCTGCTTCGTTAAAAACCTTACCAGGAAAATCTAATATGGGACAAGAACCATGGTTTAGGGAAAAAGAGTGCAGCGCGTAATTTCTCCCCCTGATGAATGTATAGCTTGAGGTCTTCTAATGCAATGAATCCAATATAGTTGAGTGTCTTCACACATGACGCAGAATAATATCATCCCTTGATTTTAATTTCGAGTCTTCCAAATCTTCAAATTTTTACTCAAACAAGTGAGTCTTCATATCACCAAACCTATAACAATAATACATGTGTTTGTCCACATTTCATTCAAAATCTCTGTTCAAAGTTGCCTTAACTATTATACTTATGCCTTCTTCTGGAGGTCATGAATAATCGAAATTGATGATCATTATAATTTGATTAAACATTCCTTAATAATAATATGGCAACCCATGATATTATTAATGTTGATTTTTCAATCTTGTATGAAATAATAATATAGCACATGTAATTATAGACATTGATCTATTAAAAAAAATATATATATACATTGATCATGGTTCTTCTGGACCATGATAAAACAGTCTCACGCATAAGTATCTTGTTGATTCTTTAGAATATTTATAATTAACACGATAGTTCTCTTTCATATACAAATAGTAATTCTCATTACTAACACTTATATGCTCAAAATTCAGGTTGAGATGTCAATGATTTAGTCACATAGACTTTTCAAGAATTTGATAGTAATTGCATTATTCAGGAGATAAACTTTGTAGGGCTGGATATTTAAATACGTTGTATATAAGTTCTTCAGGAACTCTTTTTACATGATTCATAACGTACAATTAAATAAGTGTCATCAATAATTTCATTACAAATATAAGCCCATTGGAATATAAATATCTCTTTCTAATTTTTCATCAAAGTTGTAAATATGTGTTACTATACTTTGAATGAACATTCACATACACCACAACCATTGTAAGAAATTAATCCATGCAATATGAGATATATAAAACATGATAACATATTAAACACATTATACAATGAGTAATGCATCTAACTTCCTACATATGCAATAAACCATTAACCTGTGACTCACATGCACATGAATATAAGACTCAAAATGATGCAAGACACTGCACAGTGTGGATTTAAAAATCCATATTTCTTGGACTTCGGGACCATGATAAACTTATGATCATTATCATTATGTCGACATCAAAATGTACATATATTTCAGATCCCTTACTTATTAGTCCATTCCATTATGCATATGCATATTATTCATCGGTTCCATTATGTACCGGTATCATAAAATTCCTTTAACTTACATTCCGCATGCTATTTTACTATGATATTTGAATACATTTCTCATTGGTACCATCATAATTTTTCATACATCATAGGCCATCTATTATAATAATTCAGATATCTATACCACTTTTAGGGTATTTCATACACTATGGTATTTATATACTATTACACTATTAGTGTCAACTGCACTATCTTGCCAAATATCATATCTATTAAACATATCTTTATTTTGGAACCGATCATATACAACCTACACTTCAGGTGTAGTGATTCAAGTACAATTGGCAAGATTTTATCTCAATGTATACACATAATTAATATGACCAAAATGTATCTTCAACGCTATGCAACATGAGTCATAACTGAGTACAAATCAAATCATAAATGTGCAACATATCTTGATAATATATATACAAAAATTGGCATATATATAACTTTTCAAACTACCATTATAGGGATAATATATATCTTTATTTATTTATTTATTTTGATTTTCCCAACTTTTGCTATTTCTTCTCCCCCTAAGTTGGTAATATATCTCTTTTATAGGGGCGTCTAATTCTATACCAACTTAGTATATAAATTTGCATTAAAATTCATTTCATTTGGAGGATCACAATCAAAATTTATCTGTTCTGGAGAACAATTTCGATGAAGAATCATTTATTCATTAACTTTATATTTCATGTGTATTTATTATTAAATTTTCAATAATATTTTCTCTTCTGGAGATCAATGTCAATGGGGAGACATATGTTGTGTAGTTGTACGTTTTTCTTTCTTCTCCAATTTAATATGTGCTGACATATAATAGCCCCAATTGTTATACAAGCATAAATCACTTGCTCGTAATTCTAGTAGGTGATGATCTTCTGGATCGTTAAAGACTTAAATAGTGTATTTGGTGAGCTTCTGATCACTTGATAGTTGACAATAATATATAAGTTATTTTGGTGAACTTCTGGTCAGCCATTACTCCTTTATCAGCCATTACTCTTTTATATCAAAAAAAAAATCAAAACATATTAAATCTTGAAATTTTCATCAATACAAATTATTATAACTCACAATCCAAATATAACTCAATCTCAATATTACGTCTTGCCATTCAATTCATTTTATATATTTAACATTGAGAAAGTGTCAGCACATTATCAAATGAAACTTCAGGTTTCCATAACGGGTAATTATTAAACCCAGATGGCCTAATTTAATTATCACATCCAATCACTTTTCTAAATTTGAACTCTGGTCAGTTTTCAACACTAGTGATCACTTTATTAAACTTACTATATGCATGGCCATGAATGTGATGTGATTTTAGAACACCAACATGTGTTTCTTTATACAATTGGCAAGACAATCATTTATATTTATAAACTTGATACATGTTAATCTTGTTGGATATTTCATACTCTTCTGGAGTCTTTTATATAATCATGAAACATATTAACTTTACTAAAAGTGTTTTCTTCTAGAAATGTAATAATATTTACCACTTCCTCAAATTTGTCATTGTCAATAGTGACTCCTTTCCTTTTCAAAGATACTAAATTATCTTTAGAACCTATTGATTTATCACGCTTCAGGCATGCTATAGGTCCATCAACAATTGATGTTGTACTCTTAGGACATCTGTAGACACCCATTTGTGTCTCCCCAAAACCAAACCCGGTGATGAGTACCTTTCGCGTCGAATCATAATCGAATGAAGTGAAAGTGTGGAAAGTCTAGTGTTGCGGATAGTTTTAATTCTTTTCTCTTCTCTTTGTTTTTGAAAACTTATTTTAAGAAAACATCCAATCCAGTTTGGTTGGTCCATGATATGGGTCCAATAGTAGTGTAGTTGGATGGGGCTTGACAGGACCTTTCCAACGATATATTATAAGCCCAATTCCGATGAATATTGAGGAAGTTATGGTCAATTTACTAAACTGGGCCCGGTTTGAGCTTTATATGCGGCCCAATGATCTAGGGGAGGGCCTTATATGATTTATCATTCCTAATGCAATTAGGAATGGTTTTAGTTTTCTAGATTCTTCTAAAAGGTTCTTTTCATTCCTAATTCAATTAGCATTGATAAATTGACTTTTGTTGACTTTTCAGAGTTTTAATCAAAATCAAATAGCATTTTCGAAGAAATTATATATTATTTTATCCTCCAGTACGGTAAACTTATCGGATTTTCGAAAACGCGTTAAAATCAAGCTTGGCGTCTGACCCCAGGCCTTGGCGCCTGGAACCAGGCCTGGCGCCTAGCGCTAGCCATTGGCGCCTGGCGCTAGTGTTAGTGCCTGGCGCTAGCTAGCCAGGGTTGGCGCCAGCTCTGTTTTCTGAGCGTCAGACTCTGTTTTGTTAATTTATCTTTTTTGGCTGATTTTCTCTATAAATATCGTATCAAAAACTCCGTTTTCAATCATCAACAATCAGTTTTCATTAGCATTCTTTAAATCATTCATCTCTAATTCATTCATCTATTTCTTTCTTCTTTTAAAAACTTTGCTTTTTATACAAAATTCCGCATTCGCAAGATCTAGAAACACCTAGCCATATTCGAAGTTGCCTTCGCCCTAGACGTGAAAGGTTTTAATTTCTGAGGGTTTGGTCCCAAATCTCTCTTTCAATTATTTAATTTAATTGTTTTGTTTATTATTTTCCTTGAAGTTACTAACGTGTGTATTTTGTTATTAGAAAGAGGTACGAGGCATCAAAGTAAGTGCTTTTATTGATTTATTGATATTATGATGTAGAAATCATGTTTATATTGTTATTATGATATTCCTAGTATCATGTCTAGGGTAACAAATATATTAAATATGATTGTTACGATGCTTCCTATGTTCTTCCTAATATTTATGATTGTTAGTATCATGTTAGGGTTAAAGATTTGATTTTTATTGCTTAGTGACATGCTAGGATTTGTTATTAATCTTGTTAGTATCATGCCTATGATCTTGCTATGTTTATTATGCTTTAATATTAACATGAACATGATTATGATTATAATCGTTATAATTTATGATTATGAATATTATTATTATTATTATTATTTTGATGATGATTATTTTATTTATGATATTATTATTATTATTATAATTATTATTCATGATATTGATTATTTATTGTGTTGCTTGATATTTATTGTTATTGCTTGATCACGCCTTTTACGCATGTTTAAAGGGAATTGGTACTTGTAATCATGCTTAATAAGATAATTAATAATCTTGTTAGGTTAACTTTGATTATAATTCAAGTGATCGCCAATAATAGTTTATTTGTGCATTAAATTCAACCAATATAGATAAACAGATTTAGGTTTAATCTTATTGATTGCATGTTAATTAAAAAGCGCACATGAATACGAGCAGAATAAAGTAGAGGCCTATTATTAGGGCAGGTTCAATCTCTTTTAGGTTGGGTTTGTACCTTCATCCCCGAACCCTTATTTGGTTCATGACCTTATGGAGTTGACGATCTCTTGGATCGTTAAGGGGTGTAACCTTCACCTTGTGAACGGTTTACAAGTTCCTAAAAAACTTGTTGGCGACTCTTTTGCTCTATCTTCTTCCCTTTTGGACGCCACCGTACTTTAGTGTATGATCACAGTGGGGTTCAAGTTAGTGGGATTAAGGCTTGAATTTATTCCCTACAGTTTTTTGGCGACTCCACTGAGGAGGATTTCTATTTTAATTCCTGAATTTGTTTCGGCAATGATTTAGAATGAGTGGATGAGACTCGAAAAGTTCTAAGTATTTCATGTGCGTAATTTTGATTAACATTATTGTCATATGCATAAAAAAGATCTCATTGGAAAGACCATCCGTAATGAGTTAAAAACATAGGATTTTACACGTAGGAAATTTGAGGAATGTCTTTCACAACTAGGACCGAAATAACACCGCGCGAAACTGGAAAATTTTATCGAGCACAGAAAGCTGCTGAGGCATGTGGGAAGTAGCGTCAGGGGCCAGAGCATTGGCGCCAGCATTTTAGTCGTAGCGCCAGACGCCAGCATTGGCGCCAGGTGCTACAGTTAAAAGCTGGCGCCAGTCTCTGATTGCTGGCGCCAATTTCCCCCAATACCGAGCCAGAAATATGCGTTCTAATTTTGACCGGTTTTTCGTATTGTTTGCTCGATCCTACTTCCTGATTGAATTTTTTCTCACTTTTCTGAAACCCATATGTGTTCTACATATGGACATAACCCTCTGGGAATTCATGCTCCATCTACCCGATTGAACGCTCCGTGCAACAAAGGGTACATCCGAGATGTTGAATTCACCAAACCATGGAAGCGAGTTTTTTCTAAAGCTTGCGGTGTCCCATCCACTCGCGTCAACCCTTCACGGTTAGGCTTCCGCGTGGTGCATTCGGACAATTAACCATGGACCCTCTTTGACTAAACCATATCCCGAACTTTAGAGAACTAGAGCCATGGTTAGGTTGCAAACGCATTGCATCATATTGTGCCTACTTGACTAATTGTGCATTATTTGTTGTGCATATATATTCTATGTTTCTCTTAACCGTTTGTTGACTTGTGTTAAGACTAAATAAATAAATTAATGACTTAAAGAACTTTGCCCAATTAATTAATTAATTATTTAATTTGAGTCAATAAAGTCTAATATTTTAATCGGAATTGACCTAGTACGACTTTAGGCATACCCCAGTTAACTAATAACACCGAAAACAGTCCCAGACCGAAGCTCCACTATTGGCGCCAAGGTCTGAGCTGTAGCGCCACACTATGGTGTGTAGCGCCTGACGACAGCTATGTTGTCTGGCGCCAAGCTCCACAGTGTGACGCTAGTCCTGTCGCTTGGCCGACAATTCGGATTATTTGTCGAGTCATCACCTAGGGTCTAATTAATCAGTTTTCTGCTTAATTCGGTTAATTTTGCTGTCAATAATATTTAATTGAATCAATGATCGAGTTTAGGCACTAAGTCCCATGGTCTTACACAAGAGTCAAGCATGTCACTTACACTCAACGCACACACCAATACACATACTTTGACCATGATTAAGAGAGTCTTGTGTTCGTGTTTTTCCGTCATTTTTTTAGGGGGGTAAGTCGGATATTAATCCTCCAATATAAAAATAATAATACTTAGTTCCCTAAAAATATGTACATTATTTTTGCCAAAAATATGCACCCTTTTTCCTTTTTTCTTTTTTCCCTTAAAATAAACCATAAAGTCAAGTTGATTTGAGTCAAGTAATTAAAACACAAAATGGTTTAATTTACAGCGCGTGGTCAAGAAAGGAAGGACGATTAATCAAAGATAACCTCTTCGTACAAGTCAAACTTTTCGACAAACCTATAGCTCGCAAGAGGAAAGCTAGGGTTATAATGGCAACTCAAGAAGAAGTCAATGATCTTAAGAACCAACTGGCTACTGTGACTGAGACACTGAAGCTTCTCGCACTTAGGATCGACGATCCCGTGAAACAACAACAAATGGACCTCATGCAAGAGAGCCTAAGCAAGTTGTCCAACGACTACAAGTTTCAAGAGCTTACATCACAAGGGGTCTCGGTGGACAAATATCTTCTTCTGCAGAAGTTCAACGCCAACGACATCCCAAAATTCAGAGCAATTGACAACCCTTACTTCCATTTAAGAGCATTTGAAACAATAATGAGTATCAAGGGTATCGATAAGAAAGTCTTCCCTTCTCTTTTCTCACTATCTCTCGAGACCGTTTGCCAACAATGGTTCTTTTCTCTCGAGAAAGAAAAGACCTCTACCTGGGAGTCTATAGAAAACGCTTTCGTTGATAGGTACAAGTGCAACATTCAAGTCGAGACTGACCATAGAGAACTTGAAATCCTCAAACAGAAAGAGAATGAAGGCTCCACCTCTTTCTTTAACAAGTGGAGAGAAACCTCAGCTAAGATGATTAAGGTGCCAAGCGAAAAAGAGTCTGTGAGACTGTTTATCAAGAATCTCCAAGAAAAATATTCCAAGCATCTTAAATATCAAAATAATCTCCATACCTTTAAGGCTATTTATGACATTGGGATCAATATTGAAGATGACTTGGCTAAGTCAAAAGCTGCCAACAATAACTCCAACAGTGGCTGGAAAGGAAAGAAGAACGACAATCCTTCTTCTTCCAAAACTGCCCACTCAAATAATGTTAGCACCTTTAATTTAGGAGAAGTTCTTGCCATGAACAACCAAGGACAGAAGAAACCATTTAGGAGGAACTTCACTCCTATTGGCATGAGTTATGACACCGCGTTTGATCGATTAAATGCAAAAGGTCTTATAACTCCCATTGGACCATTTGGGGACCCACCAGTCGAGAAGAGGTCGGTTAACTGGAACCCCAATGCACACTGCAAGTATCACCAAGGTAGGGGCCATTCTACTGAAAGCCGTTGGAAGCTTAAGGAAGCTATCCAAGACCTAATCGACAATAACAAACTGCCGTTGCCCCCTGCCAGTAAGAAGCCAAGCATCGACAATGCACCTCAAGCTCATACCCTAGCCATCTCGGATGAGGAAAACGAGGTTGACCCCTCCTCTCTCATTAGACCTGTTGAAGAAATCAGTGTCATAGAAAAAGAAGAGGAGATCTTTTTCGATGTCAAGGATAACCTTCCAGAACCGGCGAATAAGGAAGATATACAATTGCTCACGCTGTCTATGAAGGAGGCATCGCAACTACTACGTGAAGCTCTCAAAGTTATGAACGAACTCCATAAGAAATATGATGAGCTTCCACTTCCAAAAGAAGAACCTAAAAGAGAATTCACACCAGTGAGAACGACTTATGAGGCAAAGCACTTTCCCTTACAAGTCACTGAAAAACCCAAGAAGAGCAATAGAATCTACACTCCAATTGGGATCCCATATGCGTAAATGTTCGAAATGCTTTCCGAGAATGGCGAGGTCAAACCTCTCGAACCGAGACCATTTGAGTCATTAAAAAGGACAGATAGATATTACTGTCAGTATCATCAATCAGGGGGGCACACTATAGAAAACTGTTTCAAATTCAAGGATTTGGTACAGAAAATGATTGATGAAAAGAAACTAGTCCAAGTTCAACAAGAAGAGGATATAATCATTAATGGAGTTTGGGACAGTGATGAAGATGATGTCTATCTAAAGGACATATTAGGACCTTCACCTTCTATATCATACACCACAGATGACATTTGGGCTGAAGAAGATTCATCAATAGATGTCCTCACAAGATCTGGGAGAATGCAACCTCTCGTTTCAACACAACCTATGCCCACCATACATCAAGTTCCCATACCTATCATCGAAGACAACGACATTGTTAAACAGTTTAAGAAGACAAAAGTTGAGATGAATGTGTGGAAACTTCTGGCAACATCTCGAGAGCATAGGTTGGCTGTAATGAATGCCTTGGATAAAATCGGGATAGATTCTGACACTACTCCTGAGGGACTAGCCAACTTCCTCACAAGTGACCTTCCTAGTCCGATTAATTTGATCACCTTTTCTGACAAAGATTTACCCTTAGAAGGTGACAAACATTACAAGGCATTAAACCTCACGGTAGTCTGCAAAAGGATGAATGTTCCCATGACTCTTGTAGACAATGGATCGGCTATCAATGTCTGTCCACTTAGAACTGCGAGGATGCTCGGCATAAGGGACGAAGATTTAACTCCGTCCACACAAGGAATAAGAGCCTACGATAATACTCGCCGTCAAGCTCTTGGCAAAATTACCCTAAATGTAACGGCAGGAGCAATAGAACATGCTACTACTTTTCAAGTAGTGGACATCAAAGCCTCATTCAACTTGTTGTTGGGACGCCCTTGACTTCATGATCTAAAGGCCGTCCCTTCATCTCTCCACCAACAAGTAAAAGCCATGGTTGGAGGAATTCCAATCACTATCGATGCTTCGCCAATGAGAATCAAATCCATAGAAAATCCAATCATTAATGTGGAGCACGACGAAGATGATGAAGACCTATGGGGCTTTAACGAAGAAGTCTCCTTAATCCAGGAGGATGAAAGGACATCTCTTTGCCATGACCCCCATTCCAACATGATTGTCAACACCATGTTGAAGAAACAAGGACACTTCCCTGGGATGACCCTAGGAAAGAAGAAAGGAATAGCAAAACCGCTGGAGTCACCTGGCCTCCCTAAGTTAGATACTTTCGGACTTGGTTTCGAATCGACTCGGAAAGATCTCAAGAGAGCCCAGGAAAAGTCGAAAGCACGTAGGGACGCTCGCATTCAAAAGAAAGCAATTCCAATGGATCAGTACCCTCTTACGCTTAATGGTTAGTTCATAAAAGAAGGAGAGGACTATCCATGCCATGAATTTCCCGAGCCATTTGTTGTAAACGGCATAAGACAACCAGGATTCGAGATTTTCTTGGATTGCTACTTCACTGATGAAATCCCAACTCCCGTCCACAAGGAGAAAGCACCTCCATGCTTTGACTTTAACGCCATGGGATTACTGTTTGGGCGAGAAAAGAATGAGCCAACTTATAAAGAGGATAACTCCTCGCTCATTCAAACGACCCTACAAAGTAAAAGCTTCGACCCCTCGAAGCTAATTACTCCAGCCGAAGGATCACTACAAGGGTGGCGCAAGACTATCAAAGTGACTACTCCAAGCGGAAGGAAGATATCAATCACGACGGGGCAAGGATCGATGTTTGAAGAGTCGTCTGAGTCAGAGTCCGAGTCAGAGTCTTCCCCTTTAGAGTCTTCTAAGTCTTTAGTAGTAACACCTCCCCCTCCTATTTCTTCTCCTAGGATAGTTAGTGATCCAGTCCCTGAGGACATATCACTCTTTGATGTAATGATCTCAGAGTATAATAATATTTCTCATTCTCCTTACTTCTCGTGTTCTTCCCTAACCCAAGATGACGAGCATTGCTTAGCTAACGATGAAAAAGACAAAGAAATTATTAAAGCAATGAAAACACTCGAAAAGAAAACACCGGTAATTGAAGAAACTGAAACAGTTGACATCTCGAATGATTCAACTCATAAAAAAGAAGTTAAAATCGGACTAACATTGAATAAACAAGAAAGAACCGATTTAATTAACTTACTTAAAGAATTTATCGATGTATTTTCTTGGTCATATGAAGATATGCCAGGCATTAATAGAGAGATAGCTCAACACACTATACCACTAATTCCAGGAATGAAACTTGTAAAACAAAAGTTACGTCGAATGAAACCCGACGTAGCACTTAAAATAAAAGAAGAAGTTAAAAAACAAATAACTGCAGGTTTCATCAAGGTATCCAAATACCTCGAATGGGTCGCCAATGTCGTCCCAGTTCCAAAGAAAGACGGAAGGGTAAGGATGTGTGTCGACTATCGAGATCTAAATAAAGCAAGTCCAAAGGACGACTTCCCTTTGCCACACATCGATATTCTGGTAGACAACACGGCAAATCACGCGCTTCTCTCATTCATGGATGGATACGCAGGGTACAATCAGATTCTCATGGCAGAAGAAGACATGGAGAAAACAACCTTTATAACACCATGGGGCACTTACTGCTACACGGTAATGCCATTTGGGTTGAAAAACGCGGGTGCTACTTACCAACATGCAACAACTGCCTTACTCCATGACATGATGCACAAAGAAGTCGAGGTATATGTCGACGGCATGATTGCAAAATCAAAAGACCGTCCAGGCCATCAAGTAGCCTTAAGGAAATTTTTCGAAAGGCTAAGAAAATATAACATGATGTTGAATCCATCAAAATGTGCTTTTGGAGTCACCTCAGGCAAGCTCTTGGGATACGTCATAAGCTCTAGAGGAATAGAGGCAGACCCAACCAAAATTAAAGCAATCATGTCAATGCCACCGCCCAAGACTGAGAAGCAGATTCGAGGATTTATTGGCCGGTTGCAATACATAAGTAGGTTCATATCAAAACTGACGACGATATGTGAACCAATCTTCAAGAAGCTCAAGAAGAATGTACCAGTAATATGGGATGACGAGTGTCAAAAAGCCTATGAAGAGATCAAAGCCTATCTCGCAAATCCTCCCGTATTAGCGCCAGCACTTCCCGGAACACCTCTTAGGTTATATTTGACGGTTACCAAAGAGACAATGGGAGCCATGCTAGCACAAGAAGTAGAAGGCAAAGAGAACGCAATCTATTACCTAAGTAAAAAGATGCTCGAATACGAAACACGCTATACACCGCTCGAGAAATTGTGCCTCGCCTTAGTGTGGGCCACAACTAAGTTAAGACATTACATGTTGGTGCACACCGTTTTCGTAGTCTCCCGATTAGATCCACTCAAGTATCTGTTCGAGAAATCTACACTCAATGGACGCATATCAAGATGGATAGTCAATCTAGCCCAGTTTGATGTACGGTTTATGCCACAAAAAGCTATTAAAGGATCCGTGGTGTCAGACTTTCTAGCAGATTTTCCAATAGAGGACTCGACGCCAATACAGGACAATGAATTTCCAGATGAAGACCTAATGGTCACTGAAGATGATACTTGGACCTTGTATTTCGACGGAGCCTCAAACCAAAAGGGATGTGGCGTCGGAATGCTACTAGTATCACCTAAAGAAGAGCACGTTCCAATCTCAATAAAGCTTGATTTCGACGTTACCAACAACGTTGCTGAATATGAAGCATGCGTGGTAGGCCTTGAAACAACTTTGGCATTGGGAGTAAATAAGTTAAGGATATTCGGAGACTCTTCTTTGATCGTCAATCAGATATCTAAAAGGTGGAAAGTAAGGAGCGAAAGCCTAGCCCCTTACCAAACCTATCTGGAAACTCTTACCGATCAGTTAGAGAAGGTAGAATACACATATCTACCTAGAGACGAAAACCAATTTGCTGATGCCTTGGCAAGATTAGCCTCAATGGTTAGGATTCCCACGGAGATCGAGCAAATGCCTCTAACTATCGAAAAAAGGCACAAACCAGCATACATCCAGGCTATAGAAGACGACAACTTAGTCCAAGAAAAAGAAGAAGAAGAAGAAGAACCGTGGTACACGGACATACTCAATTATGTCACCAATAGAGAATACCCTCCTTATTCTCAATATGTACACGAAGAAGAAGAAGCGAGCGTTGAGACTTTTGGCTTCTCAATATGTACTCATAGACAACGAGCTACATAAAAGGGTACCTAAAGGTCGAGCTCTTCTATGTGTAGGAAAGGTGGATGCACAAAGAGTAATGAGAATAGTTCACGAAGGAATCTGTGGCACTCATGTAAATGGCAAAATGTTAGTCCAGAAAATAATGCGAGAAGGATATTATTGGACTACAATGAATAGGGATTGCCATCAATACGTAAAAAGATGCCCTAAGTGCCAAATTTATGCCAATTTACAACATGTCCCTCCATCTTTGCTCTACACCTACACATCGCCATGGCCATTCTCTACATGGGGAATTGACATAATTGGCAAAATCACTCCCCTAGGAACAGGAGGCCACAAATTTATTCTAGTAGCAATTGATTACTTCACAAAGTGGGTCGAAGCGCAATCATACGCTAAACTCACTGCAAAACATGTATCACTCTTTATCGAGAGAAATATTATTTGTCGATACGGAGTCCCACATGAAATGATAAGTGACAATGGAACTCACTTTCAAGCCGAATGTGAAGAATTGCTACAAAAATACGGCATTCAACATCATCATTCTTCCCCTTATAGACCTCAAGAAAACGGAGCAGTCGAGGCAGCTAATAAAAATCTAAAGACTATCATAAAAAAAATGACAGAAAACTATAAGGATTGTCCTGACAAGCTTCACTTCGCATTGTGGGGTTATCGCACGTCAATCCGTACATCAACAGGAAATACGCCATTTTCCTTGGTATATGGAATGGATGCAGTACAACCTGTCGAACTAGAAATACCATCTCTACGCATTGCGCTAGATAGTAAACTCGATGAAGTTGAATGGACTAGGGCAAGATATGAAGAATTGATTCTACTCGACGAAAAACGACTAGAAGCTCTACATCACACTCAGTGTTACCAAACTCGTATGGCTAGGCATTTTAATAAGAAGGTCAAGACAAGAAATATCAAAGTAGGAGACTTGGTATTAAAAGCACTAAGGAAAAATGTTTTAGACCCAAGGGGAAAATTTAGACCTAACTGGTCTGGACCCTACATTGTCAAGACAATCCTATCAGGAGGTGCAGCAAAACTAACTGATATGGATGGCAATGAATTCTCAAACATGACCAATCTTGACCAACTTAAGAAATACTACCCATAATTACTTGAGTAGGATACTCAATAGCTACGTTCGGCCTGATTCCTTAAGAAAGGATACGTAGGCAACCCTTTACGGGTGCGGCCACTTTATTTTTCGACACCTCCGCGTTCCAGAATCAATTAAAAAGTCAACAGAAAATCGGCGAATTATTGGCGTCGCAGAACAGAGCCTGGCGCCAGCCATAAGTCATCAGCGCCAGCCGATGGAATTGGCGCCTGGCGCTAGACTTCAGTAGCTGGTGCCAAATGCCAATGACTGACGCCAATTCGAGAATAAAATCTGGGCGAATTTCGGTGTTTTTCGGAAAATTTTCGACTTCCGTACTCGAAGAATTTCTGGAAAATTAATTTTTTTCGATTTTCATTGCTTTAATAAAATAAATTTAAAGTAAACAATTTAATTGAAAGCTAAAATTTCATTAATAAAATAAAATTACATTGTTGATGGAATTTAAATAAAGGCTGAAATAAATTAACTTTAAATAAAAATAACAATCTAAGTCTAATAAATCTAAAGCTAAGCAATGCTCTTAATCTTCCTTTTCCTTTCTAGCTCTTTTCCAATTCTTTTCTGCTTCCTCCTCTTCATCCATAACTTTAGCTAGTAGGCATCCTTTAGAGGACCTACATTCAATTTTGGAGTAGATGGTCTCCCCTTCAGCTAGCACTCCATGCTTCTTTTTCACCCAAACTTTTTTGTCTGTGGTGTTAGCTTTCCTTTTTCCTTTGTCTTTGGTAGTATTTTTCTTCCTAGGCATTGTAGGTGTTTTTAATTCAATTCTTGCACCTAAGCGTTCTTTGGCAGGAGTCACCTAGACGATTCTTCACATCGTGCTACCCTGATCAATCGAAGATTTCTTCAGCAACCACTTCTTTACATCATTGGGCAAAGAAGGAGGAACCTTTTGGGTAATCACTTCCCATAAAGGTCTAGCGCTCCAGTAAGCATTGAATCTATCTACTTCTTGAGATACAGGGTACTCATAGGGAGGACGAAGATCCCCGGAAGGAATATTCTGCAGCAAGCCGTATTGTCTTTTTACCCTGCAGGGATAATAATAAGTTACACGAGACAAGCTTGGAAGACGGCAGAAAGGTTGCTTGTTAACACCAACCATCCTTTATATTTTCCACCATGGGAAGACCCACTTGATAGCAAAATAAAGTTATTCAAAGACTTTTCTCCACCCATGGCGCCTAATTTTAGGGATGCGCTTCTTCCTTCTCATGAAGCAATTGGGAGTATATTTTTCAATGTCGTCCGGAGGGCTAATTAATCCTAGCCTCTCAATTAGCCACATCTGTAAAAAATTGCAATGCAAATAAATTATTATTACAATAAAAAAATATATTTTTTGATTGCTGTAATTAAAAAATATTATTTTTCTACCTGTAATAAAATTGGAGAGCCGCGAAGAGGCGCTTTTGGGTCCCTTTTCAATTCATCTAGACTAATCATAGTCTCTCCAACTATTAATGGCATTGGATTTCTCCCCGATTCAATTTGTTCTAGTACAGTGGTTATAATTGATTGACCTTCGTTACTTTTACCACCACTAAGAAAAAATTGATTAAGCATGCAAAATAAGAACGCCCTTCTTCTATATATATGAAAATATTCAGAAAGAGGTTTATCAAAATTATGGCGTGCGAATTCTTTCAAATTAACTATGTTGCCATCCACTATTTTTGATAAATCCCTTTCTTTTAAATTAAAGAAGCGCTCAAAATCCTTATAATAGTATGCATCTACTCTAGGGATTACTACGAGGTCTATTGCAGGGAAGCCTAAGATAGCACCAAATTCCTCCGGCAAAGGGCTAATCTCATCATACCCTATTCTGAAACAATGAGTATCAACATTCCAAAATTCTAGAGCGGTATGTATGAAGTCTAGGTCAAGATCTACCCCTTTGATGCCATAAATTCCCCCCAGGTGAAATAAATCTAATTCTTTTCTCTCCCTCGCATTAAGAGATCGGCACCATTCATGAGTGTATTGGGTGAAGGTCTTGGTGACTAAAGACATGATTATTGTTTTTCTAAAGAAGAGAATTATTTTATTCGCTGGAATTATGAGATGAATCGGCTAGGCAGGGGGCTATTTATACACAAATTGCGAAGAATTTTAATCAGAATAAAACACGGAGTCAGCGTCAATTGGCGCCAACCGCCAGCGCTTGGCGCCACACGCTAAGTGTAGCGCCTGGCGCCACACGCCATAGTGTGGCGCCAGCTGGCGCCAAGTTGCCAGACCAGCCGCGCGTGCTCAACTTGTGTTTTTAATATTAGACTCGAGTCGGTTAATGACTTTATGGCTCCGTTTAATTTTCCTAAACATACTTGTTTATCCTTTTTCTTAATTAATTAAATATAGCTATTATTTTTAATTTATATTATTCTTTTTGGACTTTATTTTAAATTCCAAACACCCGACATTTTATTCATTTCCGTTCCTTTTTTATTTTTTCTTTTTTGGGGGAGAGAGTCGGATACCCTCCATCAATAATAAAAATGACGGAATTTTTGCGCAAAATTGTTTGTCACACTTTTCTTGCACACACAAACATACACAATAAATAAATTCATAATAGCATAAATATACAAATGTGTCTATAAATAATGAGTCAAAGGCAAAGTTCTATAAAAAAAGTCAAAATAAAATATACACAGGAACAAACTACGGCACCGGAGGACGTAGGCCCATCATGTCATAAAATTGCGCCGTACGAGGAGTCACCTCTCCACCGGCACTAGCTCTAGTCTCCGTAGGAGGAGGAAGACTCAATATAGGACCACTCCAGCCAGGATCAACCTGAGGCTGAGGCCGCGGAGGCTGCTGCGATGACGAGCCTACCTTGTACATCCCACCACCTCTAAAAGCCGAGGTAGCCTCTCCTACCGGTGCAGTGTGACCACCCTAAGAAGAAGATCCCGAGCCCTCAGCAACGTCAGCTCGAGCAGCCTCAGAGCGACCGCCTCTACCCCCTGACGAAGTGCGACGACGTCTCGAGCTAGACCTCGCCGGATCCCTCCGCCCCTCAGGTCTCGTGCGGGTGTGAGAAGCAATAGGCTGACCCTGCAAAAAGAATTAAATCAGAAACAAGGTAAAACTGAAGCAGCAATGCAAAAATAATGAGAAAGGCTACCTCTCGGATGACGTCATCCCGACGGCAAGTGGCCGCGTTCCTCATCCGGACGAGCTGGCTCCGGAAGGCATCTATGCATCGTGCCATAGCCGAAACCACCTCGCGTGAAAACTGTCAGAAAAATAAGTCAGTAAATACGCATGATATGTGAACACAAAAACTCTGAATTAAAACTAGGCTTACTCTAGTCTGGTGGCGAGGGATCGACCGCTCTACGAAACGCTCGCCCTTGGGAGCCGGAGGAATCATCTCCTCGATCGGCCCGTACATCCCCTAGTAGTGGATGGACATACGGGGCGGCACGAACTCAGCAACACCGTCCTGATAAAACAGAAAAAATCAGTAAAATATTACTTGGGGGCTACTTAGTGAAAAATAAAAGCTAAAAATCTTACCCTCACATCCTCAGCCGGAACAGGGGCTGGAGCTAATAAAGGTAGTAGCTCCTCAGCATAACACCGCCCGAGGATCACATGGGACCGCCAAGGGGTACCGGCTCCCTCAGACATGCTCGACAACCGCGCCTCGTCGAACATATGACGTGGTGGAGCAGTGGGAACGACGAAGACATCAGAAGAGTGCTGTCTAGCGACCCTCTCTCCTAAGTACGCGACCGCTCCATAAGTCCCCAGAAAATAGCGACGTTCAGCAGAGTACTGTGCGGCTAATCCAGGGACTGTCCAACCGCCCCACGGTCGGTATACCACCTCAGGTCCCTATAAAAAGCATCAATCAGGCAAGAATATATCTAAAGCACCGCGAAAGAGCAAGATAAGCAATAAAAGTCGTACCGAGATGATCTGATTCCGGACACGTGCAGTAGACATATCCACATGATGACCGCCCCAAGAGGCGCTCACTGGAAATCCCCTCGGCGATGGTCTCGCCGGCGCAACGGAAGGAAAGTACTCGTAGAACCAGATCTACAAGGAGTTAAAAGTGTGAGTAAATGCTAACTAATATGTAGGGCTAAACTTTATAGGGAGTAAATGTTTACCTCTACGACCTTCCAAAAAGCAGACAAAGCAACGTTCGTCCCAAAGGACCGGTGACGACACGAGTCCCTCAGCGCACGAACGAAGTCAGCATAGGCCAAGCTGGCCCAGTCATAAGTCCCGATCCGCTGGAGATCACGGACAGCGGGGAGGTAGTAAAGCAATGCCCTACTACCCTTGTCAGGGGAGAATGTCCCTGACAACAACATCAGCACAAAGATGCGCACCCGCGGGTGGTCGCATCGTCATCAAGAGCCGCTGCCAGCGTCGAGCGGCGAATTCCTCTAGCACTGAACTGAGTCGTCTCGACCTCAGCTCGGGCCCGAATAGCGATCGGCCCCAACAGCTCCTCGACCTCCGAAGAGAAGACGTCGATTCCACTGTCGAACGGCAGTGGCACAGAAGTGAACTCCAGTCCTGTGATGAGACTGAAATCCGTAGGGTTGACCATCATCTCGCCCCAAGGGAAATGGAAGGTGTTGGTGGTGTCCCAGAAGAACTCCACCACGGCGCGCACTACGTGATGACCCCCACTAGAGGCGATCATAGCCTCAGAGGTCTCGAACAAAGTAGCTAGCCTGCAAGACTCCCATAGGAGCCTCGTCTCAGGATCCCTGGCGATGTGCATCTTGTACAAATTGCCTAAACCGTCACAGCCAGAGCCGTGATGCCGTGTCCTCCCGGGCTCGGTACCCCGTCTCACCCTCTCAGAAATGTGGTGGACAGGAGCGAAGAACAGGGTCCGTTCATCCCACTCTGGAAGTCGACTAAGTGAAGTGGACGGCGTGGCGTCATCCTCCACGGGCTCATGCTCCCGTCTAGTGTTTCAGGACCGTGAACCTGAGCCTCATTGTCTAGCCATGCTACATTGTGCAGAATCATCATAAATTAAGGTTCTATAGTATCTAAGGTTCGCCTAGCCGCATGATACTATGTTCGCAAAAACAGAGTACGTAGTACTAAAACAGAGCACAAATTCGAATTGAGCATGATAACATTTTTCAAGCAATCAAACAATTTCTTGCAACACTATAGTGATTATTGTGACAAATTGAACAAGAATTGCTAGCAAAAACATCAAGAACGAGCCACATTGTTCTTCACGACCTTAAGAGGTCCAACAATGGCAAATTGCTCATTTATTCACCAAATTGAGTCAAACAAGTCTCAAATTACTCCCAAGGCAATATACAAACATTATCAAGCAATTTCATGGCATAAAACTTGGCAAACAAAGCAAATTGAGCATTATAAATTTCGAATTTTCATGAAATTCGTGAATAAACATGCCAAGAATTCATAAAAACTGATGTGAGTTTGAAGAAAACTTACATAGATCAGGAAAATAGATGAAAAGAGCTTTGATTTGCAACAAATTTGAGCGAATTCGGTTGAGAAACGAGCGAGCAATGAGCAATTGAAGTTTCGGACTTCTTTCGAGCAGTTCGCGACGAACAGAGCAGCAAAATGAAGAGGAAAGGGGTATTTAAGGAAGTCCCCGCGTTGGCGCCAGGCCCTATGCATTGGCGTCACAAATTCGGCTTGGCGCCTGGCGCCAACATCAGCGCCTGGCGCTAACGCTAAATAGGTGGCGCTGATGGTTTTTCAGCGACGCCAAAGCACCCAGCCACCTGTTGAGGTTGTGCTAGTCTTCTGCAACATATTTTCGGGTTCCTTGGTACGCCAGCTAGCCCCTCTAAGCAATTTGACATGATTTAGTAATCGGCTTGATTACATAAAGTGATCGACCTGGTAAGAGATCGTCTCACTTAGCTTAAAGCGCCTAAGCATTGGCTCATTAGCAAAAGGCACCGACATATAGGTTCAAAAGCAAAAGAGCACCGACATACAGGTTCAAAGCAACGGAAGCGCTGACGTACAGGCATAGCGGAAGCAAAGTTCAAGCGAACTTTTAAAGATCGACAGGCGTGGATCTTCGGTAATTTCCTTTGGAAAATTATCGCATCAAATGAGGATGACTTCAAGAGAAGATATCTTCGACAACGTTCCCTAGCTTGCGGAGAGTTGTCACGAACAACTGGAGGTAATTTCGGGCGAAGTTATCTTCGATAGTATTTCCTAGGATGTGGAATATTATCAATGCGAATGAGGATTATTTCAAGAGAAATAATCTTCGATAGTATTCCCTAGGATGTGGAATATTATCAATGCGGATGAGGATTTTTTCAAGAGAAATAATCTTCGATAGTGTTCCCTAGGATGTGGAATATTATCATTGCGGGGAGGATAGTTTCAGGCGAAGCAATCTTCTAATTTGGAAGCAGTTACAAGCGTAGCGGTTTTCAAGCGGGATGGCATTCTCTAGCTTGCAGGAGGTCATCAAAACAATCAGTTACTTTCAGAGACGTGTGCTCGACGGTGCAAGATACGCGTTTCTTGACTCTTTTATCTGTTTAACTAACGCTAGTTTTGCAGGTATCGACGTTACAAGAGTGATTTAGGATCGCAGAACGTTCTGAATCATTCTCCGTCCCTATCGATACTTTGACTTTTGTTTTCGAAACTTGCGTTTCTCCAAACTCAGTCAAAGTGGGGGCTTCTGTAGACACCCATTTGTGTCTCCCCAAAACCAAACCCGGTGATGAGTACCTTTGGCGTTGAATCATAATCGAATGAAGTGAAAGTGTGGAAAGTCTAGTGTTGCGGATAATTTTAATTCTTTTCTCTTCTCTCTGTTTTTGAAAACTTATTTTAAGAAAACAGCCAATCCAGTTTGGTTGGTCCATGATATGGGTCCATGGGGCTTGACAGGACCTTTCCAACGATATATTATAAGCCCAATTCCGATGAATATTGAGGAAGTTATGGCCAATTTACTAAACTGGGCCTGGTTTGAGATTTATATGCGGCCCAATGATCCAGGGGAGGGCCTAATATGATTTATCATTCCTAATGCAATTAGGAATGGTTTTAGTCTTCTAGATCCTTCTAGAAGGTTCTTTTCATTCCTAATTCAATTAGCATTGATAAATTGACTTTTGTTGACTTTTCAGAGTTTTAATCAAAATCAAATAGCATTTTCGAAGAAATTATATTATTTTATCCTCCAGTACGGTAAACTTATCGGATTTTCGAAAACGCGTTAAAATCAAGCTTGGCGTCTGACCCCAGGCCTTGGCGCCTGGAACCACGCCTGGTGCCTGGCGCTAGTGTTGGTGCCTGGCGCCAGCTAGCCAGGTTTGGCGCCAGCTCTGTTTTCTGAGCGTCAGACTCTGTTTTGTTAATTTATCTTTTTTGGCTGATTTTCTCTATAAATATCGTATCAAAAACTCCGTTTTCAATCATCAACAATCAGTTTTCATTAGCATTCTTTAAATCATTCATCTCTAATTCATTCATATATTTCTTTCTTCTTTCAAAAACTTTGCTTTTTATACAAAATTCCGCATTCGCAAGATCTAGAAACACCTAGCCATATTCGAAGTTGCCTTCGCCCTAGACGTGAAAGGTTTTAATTTCTGAGGGCTTGGTCCCAAATCTCTCTTTCAATTATTTAATTTAATTGTTTTGTTTATTATTTTCCTTGAAGTTACTAACGTGTGTATTTTGTTATTAGAAAGAGGTACGAGGCATCAAAGTAAGTGCTTTTATTGATTTATTGATATTATGATGTAGAAATCATGTTTATATTGTTAGTATGATATTCCTAGTATCATGTCTAGGGTGACAAATATATTAAATATGATTGTTACGATGCTTCCTATGTTCTTCCTAATATTTATGATTGTTAGTATCATGTTAGGGTTAAAGATTTGATTTTTATTGCTTAGTGACATGCTAGGATTTGTTATTAATCTTGTTAGTATCATGCCTAGGATCTTGCTATGTTTATTATGCTTTAATATTAACATGAACATAATTATGATTATAATCGTTATAATTTATGATTATGAATATTATTATTATTATTATTATTATTATTATTATTATTATTATTATTATTATTATTTTGATGATGATTATTTTATTTATGATATTATTATTATTATTATTATTATTATTATTATTATTATTATTATTATTATTATTGTTATTATTATTATTATTATTATTATTATTATTATTATTATTATTATTCATGATATTGATTATTTATTGTGTTGCTTGATATTTATTGTTATTGCTTGATCACGCCTTTTACGCATGTTTAAAGGGAATTGATACTTGTAATCATGCTTAATAAGATAATTAATTATCTTGTTAGGTTAACTTTGATTATAATTTAAGTGATCGCCAATAATAGTTTATCTGTGCATTAAATTCAACCAACATAGATAAACAGGTTTAGGTTTAATCCTATTGATTGCATGTTAATTAAAAAGCGCACATGAATACAAGCAGAATAAAGTAGAGGCCTATTATTAGGGCAGGTTCAATCTCTTTTAGGTTGGGTTTGTACCTTCATCCCCGAACCCTTATTTGGTTCATGACCTTATGGAGTTGACGATCTCTTGGATCGTTAAGGGGTGTAACCTTCACCTTGTGAACGGTTTACAAGTTCCTAAAAAACTTGTTGGCGACTCTTTTGCTCTATCTTCTTCCCTTTTGGACGCCACCGTACTTTAGTGTATGATCACAGTGGGGTTCAAGCTAGTGGGATTAAGGCTTGAATTTATTCCCTACAACATCAATTTTAAATTAGAGCATTTACAACTAGTATATGATAAATGTCATTTGTTTATATCCATCTTCAAGATGTTATCATTTCAAAATATTTAATGAACATGTGGTCACTTCTATTAAATAAATCGTTGATATTTAAGTTATTGTATGTATCAAACTGACTATCAATATATTTTATTATTTATATGCAAGGGTTACATACAATCTCCCCCTAATCCTTGCATATGGGGGTATGGAATGAATCAATCCAACAACCTTTAAAATCGTTGTAACTCTTAAGCCATAAATTCTTTTGCCAATTCTTTTGGCAATGTCATGTATCAAGTAACGTGTTCCTTTTAGCAAAAACATGCTTATATAAAATTATACTTATAGAACACTTATCATGTTCCTCATGCCCAATTACATTCATCTTAAAAAAAAAAAACAAAACCTCTTATATTTATGGGCATAATAAAACGTTGATTATGTATAGTTTCTCACAATGTCATATTTAATTACTTGAACTCATAACACACTTTTTGCTATATATTTAATTAATTAAGGAATTTCAAGTCCATATGTACGAGAATATATACCAATCCATCTACATTTTTCAGAAAGAGAAGGTAAAAATAAGACATGACATAATCAGTTCGAGCTTTAATCAAAACATACCTTATTCGATCCACTCAACTATACTAGCCAAATTAAAATTAATCTTTGGAAACATAAGTAAACATGACATTGTGTTTATAGAATCACGTTAGTATGTAGTGGATATCTAAGAAATATGCTTTAGCTTTGTAGATCATGCACATTTCTTTGTATTATCCTTAAGGGATTTGTTCAAGCTAGTGTGAATACTCTTTATAAATATAAGGAACTTCAGGTCCGCACATCGTATTCAATTTACATTTATTCCAATAATCAGACTTCAAGTAGGTACATAATAATTTAATTGAGTGAGAAGGTAAAAATATGAAAACCTACTACTTCATGCTTTAATAAAAACATACCTGAATCGATTGAATCAACTATACTGTTGGGTCAATTATATCAATATATTGCCTGATAAAGCTTAATTAGAAAATAGAAACAAGCACATAAGAAACCAAAATTAACACGTTCACGTTAGTGGAAAACCACATGTTTCATATCATACTTGAAATATAAAAACATAATTCAATACATAAATTATAAATAGTTTCACATGTATCTTAGGCTTACTTCGTACAATTTACAAACATTCAAGGCATTAGACATAGGATTTCACAAACAAATTATATGGGTAAATAATTGCTAAATCAAACCATTCATATTTGCTATCAAGCATAGAGAAATAACCAAACTCATTTACGGATAGGAAAAGTAATATCAAAATCTAGCAAATATATGTAATAAAATTTCATGAAAACCATACTTTCATAAAATTAACCCCAATAATAATTCTAAATACCCTTTTAGATTCAAACTAAACAAAACTCATAGTCAAAACAAAACTACTAATTAGTTATTCTGCATCAAATTCAACTATTCCCAAATTGCTCATTGAACTCCAGGAATAATAAAAATACGAAAAGTTGGAAAACAATATAAACATATTATGTAAAGGTTTAAAATTAACAATAACAGGATAGTTGAGAATGAACTTTCCTAATATCAAAACCTTTCCCACTATAAAAACCAGCCTTATCGTCAACTTCATGTTATCAACGTCATCTGCTAGCCTGTAACTCATGAAAACGTCAATGAAAAGAAAATAAAGTATAGCCCTTGATTAAGGCTAATCTATTATATTATGGATAGATGAGAAAGATGATCAAGATAAACAAACCAATGCAATCGAAAAATAATACGAGTAGTTCTTTATAACCAAATTATTAATACCGTGAGACTCCTTGTACTAGTCCCAAATTAATTAATGAGGATTGGGAATGATATGACATTCTTGAAACGTGTGATTTCATTATTAGAAGATCAAAACCCATGATCAAGATTAATCTCCTTCTAATTTCTTCCCAAGATGCGATACAACAAGATAATAATGAGTATAATTTAGCACATTCAGTATACAACGAATTAATCATTAACCTAAGAAATCAACAATAAAATTTACATATTGATTAGAGCTTTGGTGCTGATAACGTGTTGTAAAATAAAGAGAAATATAAGAGAGATTGATAGAGAATATATATGTTCATATTATTCCATATGATAGGGGTATATATATACATAGAATATTATAAGTAGGGTTTGCTTAGATAAGAATAAACCCTAGATCTAGAATATTCTGGAAACATACAAAGAGGATAATGGATATCCACACAATATTTTCATAACACCACGTTCATTGTTTATGTTACTACTCCCATCGTTTTTAATTTTTTAAAATACTTCCTTTATTTCTTCCTACGCGGAGTTTTAGGAAAAATGGGAGAAAGTATAAAAATATGGAGATAGTATGTTAGGTGAAAGAATAAAAAATTATAAAATGTATAATTAGTGGAGAGAATTGGAGGAGAAATCATATGAAATTAATAAAATATGATTTATGTTGAATCCACTAGTTAAGAGAAATTAATTAAATATTATAAAATCTTTCCAAATAAGGAAATGGAGCAAGTATTTAAAAACGACCGAAAATAAAAAGTGAAGCAAGTATAAAAAAACGGAGGAATTAACTTACTAGTCGCAGATGTTTTGGGTATTTTTTAGACCCTCGGGAGAGTTATGTCACCAAGACAAGTCCCACGCGGTATGTACCTGCAAAACACGAAGACTCCGGTTGGTAGGAGCTTTGTCTCCGACGATCAAGTTAGTATCGGTCGAAGAATATGAAAGGATACGGAAAAAGTAAAAGTAAGATCTTATCGGATTCCAAGATCGGGTGTTTTCTCTGATGTGAGAGAATGTGGGTAAGTTGTAATAATTGAATATGTCCCATAAATAGGGAAATCTCCCTATTTATAGGGTCATGGAAAAATGTGCCCTTCATTAGGTCAGGTTGACCTAATGGGCTACGCCGTTTTGTAGCGCCCTTGGGATTTGGGCTCTGAAGGCCGCAATCTCTTGGGGTTATCTGAGGTTGACACGTGTCGACTAGTGAGTGGTCCATGCTGGGCCTATCCAGGGATGACACGTGTCCCTCTCTAATTGGGCCACGTGTCTAGGATATTTTTACCCTGAATATTTGCCCCTCACAAGGGTGACGTGGCAGGCCACGGAGCACCTGTGACACGTGTCCCCCTTGTAAGTGGTGAATAGTAAAAACTATTCACCTTCAGGAAGAGTGACAGGGATGCCCCTATTTCAACCCTCCTATAAATAGGGTTCCCCCCCCCCCCACCTCCACTCCCAATTATGACCAAGTCTAGAGAGAGAAATAGATAGACTTTTCTAGAGAGAGAGAGACTTTATCCCCGCCTGCAGCAGACTCCTTGAGCTTGCGTCTACAGTTTTTGTGGACACAACCGATCACCGCTTGAGATAGTTTTCAGAATTTAATCAAAGGTAATCGTCTCTCCTCTTCTCAACTCTTTCAAACTTTTTCCGTTTGTGTACATAGTTTTTCAAATAAAATGGATTTATCATCAACACACACTGCACAACCTAAGACGATCAGTCGGTCTCCTGGTACGGTTGAGTCTAGAACTGGGGGTGCCGTCTCTTGCTCATCCTCGAATCCCACCGTCTCTGTGTCTATGCAGGACACGATGACAAGAGTAAAACAAACGACTACCAAACCAAAAAGAAGGCGTGCTCTGGAAGTGCCCGTCGATGAAATTACTCCGGATGAGGAGTATGAGGGATAAGATGAGCGAGCAGGCTCTTTGCCGGGTGGTAGGGTTTTAGGCACTTTAATGCGGAATTCCATGAATCATATTCGTTTGCACCTAACAGGATCTACAAGCATAACACATAAAGAATCACATAATACATACCTTTGATGCATGATTTCCACAAGCGATTGACGGACAATTAGGGAGATAATAGTTACCCAAGCATTGCTCCTCTACTTAGTCCATAGGATAGGATTGAACCTCCACTATTGCTAAGTAGTTGGGCATGAACACTTCGAGCCACCTTCTACAGAGAAGGGAGGAGAAAACTGAGCCACGAATAACCATGACCACCAACGTGCACCACACGCACCACCGACGTGTGCAGTCATGAGGGAAGAGGAGAGAGTATGTGCGTGAGGCTAGGGTTTGGTTGCTAGCAAGTCTATTCTCAATTGACTACACTAGTTATGTTGTATTGCAAACCCTAGGCAAGGCCTCTAGTTATGCATCATATGTATAATTATATGTATAATTAGAGTCCAAACCAAGCCCGTGATACTATCCCTTTAAAACCCATATGGTCGGCCACTCCATGAGGCCCAATAATGGGCTTGTTTCTTTTGTTCAATCCATCACCCTTTTGTGTGACCTTATAGGATCCATTTTATTGGGCTTTGGACTATTTGACTAGCCCAAAGATCATTAATCACGTCTAGCAACAGATAATGACGACCCAAAAGAACGAATTTAATAATCTCCATAATTCGATCCATTATATATCTAGTAATTGCACTTGATGTAGACATAAATCCTTCAATCTCCCACTTGTCTGAGACAAGTATGCAATATTCAAATTCCTTAAGTCAATATGTGTCGATTTGATAATATGATTGCATCACATGTCGAGATCATATTAATCTACAAATCTTTTCTTGACATTTGAGTTAGAATTACAAAATAAATGAATATTGAGTTATACATATGAGCGCGGCCACGCATTCACTGAATTCTCCCTCTTCAAGGCGTGATGACACATTCCTAATTAAATAGGTAGACTCAATCCAATCTTGTGGCAACCAAAGCTCCCACTCAATTCTTGAAGTAACCAGGAAACATCCTTTATAATCTCCAGTTACGGGTAGACGCTTGAATGTATCACAGTTAAATCAATCATTGAATGGAATCAATGTTCCACTCATGTCAAAGAAATCCACTAATATATCCGGAATCTCTATACTTGAACTTCAAAGTAGGTCAATAGTTCGATCATGCATCATTCATGCATATCCATGTGATTGACCGAGCATCGCTATGCCCCTATAGCCCATGAAACTGCGATACCCAATCAATCTTACATGCTAGTCCATTTAATGAAATCATTTATGTCCAATTTGATGATTTCGAACTAGGAACTTAAATAATGTATGAATTTAGTTCACCTGTGAGGTTTCATTCACTAGGTCATCAACCTGATGAGCCCATAAATTCATAATTATTTTGGACATTTTATTTAATTTCAAAAACCATAATTAAATAAGATTGAAATTTTGTTTCAATTGATAAACATAATTCTAAACGTTAGTGTATTACTTATGTAATATTGTAGACACTCAAACGTGTCTTCCCAAAAAACCAAACCCAGTGATGAATACTTTTCACGTTACTTGATTATCGAATGAAGTAAAAGTGTGAACAATCTTGTGATGCGGTCGTTTTAATAAGAATCTTTCCTTTTGTTTTCAAAAATCTACTCTGTTTCGGGGGTTTTTGTCCCTCGGGAGAGTTACAACACTGAAACTGGATTCAACTGAGGACGCCTGTACCTGCAAAGCAAACGGACCTCCGGATGGTTGGGGGTCCGCCTCCGAAGATTAAGTCAGCAAACGTTCGGAAATAAAACGTGCGGAAGTAAAGTTATCTGCTTGGATTCCAAGCTCAGGTAAAGTGTGATAAGTGACGTATTGTCAAAATTCTCTCCCCCCTCTCGTCATAAATGACATAATGTCCCTATTTATAGGGTCCTTTTGAAGAGTGTGCCTTCCTAGGATCTGGTGACCTAGGAATTAGGTCACGTCGTTTTGCGGCGCCTCGGGATTTGGGCCTTAGAAGGCCGCCATCCCAGGGCCAATGCCTGAGTGACACGTGTCACTGTGCCCAAAAGGATTCTGAAGCACTTTTTGAGTGACACGTGTCGCCACCTGAATGGTCCCTGCTGGACCTTCAGTCCACGTAGGACGGAGAAGAGTCCACCCTCCACGTGTCATCATTCCATAGGTCCAAATGGCACCTATACGGAGGACACGTGGCGCTTTCTGATTGGGCCACCTGGCCGGGTATAAAATACCCAAATCATTTGCCCCTCACAGGGGTCACGTGCATTGCACATGACTCCTGTGACAGGTGTCAGTATCTGAGTGGTCAGATTCAAAAATTACTGGAGGGAAAAAATTAGGGTTTTACCCCCCTATAAATAGTGAGGTTTGACCCCCCCTTGGATTCACACCTTGGCGAATCTCTGGAGAATCTTGGACTTTTTGACTTAAAGAATCTCAAAATTCCCTAAGCGTTTTTCAAGCATCCGTCACTCGGCCAACAGTCCGACCGTTCTTAAATCAACCAGGCGTCTTTCTCCCTTCTTCTAAGGTAACGCCTGTTTTTTATTTATTTATTTTTTTCTCTTTTTACTCTTCATTTTTTCTTTGTTTTCGAAAAAATGGCTCCCCAATTGCATGCGGCACGGCGTAGGATAGTGATCAGCCGGTCACCAGGGACGGCTGAATCTAGAACTAGCAGTGCCGAATGCTTGGCCAAAGACCCTGCTTTGCGAACTTCTCCGAATCCGACCGTTTCCGTGTCTGTGCAGGACACTATGGCCAGAATCAAAAGAACAGCAAGGCAGTGTAGCTCCGATGGAGTTTTCTACCATTCGGATGGGTCGACTGTTTATTCAGACGGCTCAATAAGAGTGCCTCGAAGTGAGCTGTCGGAACACCCTGACAACCCTTCCTATCTTCCTCCTATCCCCACCTATTACCATTCGCCCACATCTAGTGGAACTCCCAGTGATGGAATCCTGGGGGAGGCGGATGAAGAATATCAACACGGGCCTTCTAGACAGGCGCCGGAAGAGAGTCTAGGGGAGGACCCCGCTGGCACCAGTCGGCGGTCCCCTAGCTCTGATGAGAGCTCTGATGACGAGTCGGCCTCGTCATCTTCTTCAGAGAATGCCTCCGTAACGTCAGAGGAGGCTAGATCAAAAATAGATTCTGCCAGAGAGTCCCTGGCAGTGGATAGGGGGGAAAGCTGGGCCGAGCCGAGCGCTTCCAGGCGCTTGGAGAGAGCCCCCTACTATCAGCATGTTCCGCCAGGCAGGCGGAGCGCCATGGCATCCTGCCTTGCCAATTTTAGGCGCAAGGTCGTCCTAGGCTATGGCTACACTTTGTCGGTCCCTAACGAGGGCGACACCATAACCTGGCCGAGCCTGACCAGCTATCAAGACAAAGCATTCGGCTGCTATGAAGCGGCCTTCCAGGTTGGCCTCTGCTTCCCTCTCCATCCGGCCGTGGAGAGGATCTTGGACGGATACCAACTGGGTATCTGGCAACTTGTACCCAACTCCTGGATCAATATTCTGGGGTATGTTGCCGCCTGTGAGATGCTGCAGGTGGAGGCGAGCTTTGAAGCGTTCGCCCACATGCACTATCTGAGCAGGGCGCCTGCAAGGGGCGGCGAGGGCTGGTACACCTTGATCACTTGCAAGGGGTACATGATGGCTGTTGGCAAAGAGAACAAGTGGAAAGACTAGAGGACTAAGTTTTACATAGTCAAGTCTGCCGACAGCCGACAGCCGCCTGAACCAAAAGTATAACAGGTGGAATAAGGATCCACCTCTCCTAGCAGGCAGGAGCGCATTGCCGCCTATTCCCAGGCGGGCAAAAGAGGAGATCATGGACGCGGGGTTGTTTACCGTGTCCGTGTGGACGAATGATGAGGGGGACAAGGAGGTCACCCCTCAATGCTATCTCCCTTTGTACAAGTGGTTTGAAGAAGGGACATTCTTAGCCGCTTGTGGGCTAAGTTCTGAAATGCCGAGAGGTAGTCGGCCGTCTGTTTTATATGCAATTTACTTTTGCTTTTCAGTACCTGTTTAATGGTGCTAACACTTGTTCATTTTTGCAGAAAAAGCAATGGAGAAGCTCTCGGCCACAAGGAAACCGGCTGTATCTGCTGCTCGATACAGGTCGAATGTCCTAAACAGGGCAGAAGCAACCACTCACACCAAAGTGGATGAGCAGAGAACTGGCGGCACCTCCAAGGTAGGAAATTGTTATACTTTCATTCTTGGCCAATATTTAACTTGCCCGAATGATTTCTAACTTGCGTTTGTCTTGTATTGATGTAGGGTGCGCCTTCTAAATCTCCTTCAAAACCATCCGACCCTAAAATCCAAAAGACTAGGGCGGGTGATGTGAGCGCGTCCAGCAAGGGCGGCCGGAAGCACGTTGCTCATAAGCCCAAGAAGGGCCCAGACGCCTCTTCTCTTGAAGCTGAAAAGGAGATCAGCAAACCGGATGCCCAGAGGGCATCGAAGGGTGGCTTCAAGAAACCCACCACTACTGTCAGCTCAGCAGGAGAGAAGAGGAGCCTGGGGAGAGAGGAGGAACAGAAGGACGACGGTAAAACCCATTCGCCTCTATTGTTCTTCCATTTAGATGTACTTAAGTTATTTTTCTAACTTTCTTTCCTTCTCAGTTCCTGTGCAGAGGCCGACTGTAGTCCAGATGGCCAAGTCCATGCTGAGGGCGGTTGATCCTGACGACAAGGCGTCTGTCAGAGGAGTCGGCACCCTTGACTTGGATGGCATCTTGGGGAACCTCTGCGAGGTATGAGTCTTAGCTCAAGCAAATTTTTTTTTTTGTCTTTTTCCGCCTGGTTTTAACCATTCGGCTCTTTTGCAGGCCATGCTGCGCGTCCAAGGGCTCAGGCAACCCCTCAAGGAGAAATCCAAAGAGGTAACATTCGCTAAAGCTCGGGCCGAGTCCGCCTTAGATCGAGCTCAATTTGATATTGCTCAGAATGAGTATCTGACGCTTGATATGATGTATTCGCAGGCGGAAGCCAATATGCAGGTGAAGAAGGACCTGGACTCGGCCCGCCTGCGCATCACTTCCCTTAAGAAAGAGATTACAACTCTTAAGGAGAAGCTCGAGCCTCTTCAAGATGCCAAAGAAGAGGCCGAGAGAGCCAAGCAGAAGGTGGGCCGCCTGGAGCAGCGCCTCAGCAACCAGGAGCATCAGCTGAAGTCCAAGTTTGAGTCCGTGGCTGATCAAGAGAGAGAGGCTCTTGTTAAGCAAATGATGAGCGATTATGAAGCCATCATGCGGGACACTTGGGCGGCTGTACAGCCGGACTCGGACTATTAGATTTGGAAATCCAAATTTGACGAAGCCAGCAAAGCATTCGACGCTCGCCTTATTGAAGAGGCTGAGAATGCTGAGGCCGAGGAAAGTTCTGGGTCCGACTCTTCTGGGGAGCCGTCCTCTGGTGGCGAGGAGGAGGATCAGGTGGAGGAGCAAGAGAAAAAGGATGAAGAGCAGCCGAAGGACGACAGGTCGGCTGCCACTGAAGAGGCTCTCCCCTGATCACTTAAGCTTTTATGCTTTTCTGCGGCCGAATGGCCATGTACTTTTCTTTTCCGGCCTGCATGCCGAGTATTTGTATCTTTACTGACCAAGGGGTCGGGTAATTTGACAATCTTTTTGGCTTTGCCAGATAACAATCTTAACCAATCGTCTGGTGACGATTGGTCTTTTTAATTTGAATCATTCGGCCATTTGGCTGAAGTTATCCATATTGTTGTCCTTTGCATTTTGAATTTTTCATTGCATGTTTTTGGTTAAGTATTATAACCTGTATACCATGCGAATGTTCTTGCCCCTGGACGGATGTCGAGTGGTTTCGGTTTATTGGATTGATTGACTTAGAAATTTTTGATACTTAGAAGAGTATGCATGGTTTCTAAGTCAATCAATCACTATGGTGATTGCCCCAAACCACGCGGCAGACGTCCATCTAGAATTGGCAAACATAAGTGTTCATTCGGCCATTGGCTCGAACTAACTCAAATTTCCAACTTAGCTAATTTGCTAAGGGTAAACCTCCGCTTGTTCTGCCTCATAAGCAAAAACAAGCGCCTCCGGCCATAGGCCTCTTTGAGATAAAATTCTAAGTTTGTAACTTAACCAATTTTCTTTAAAAATAATTGTCCGCCTGTCTTGCCCCATAGGTAAGGATCAGGCGTCATCCGGCCAATAGCCTCAATAAGTGCTAAGTAGTTAACTTAACTTGTATATTAATCAGATATTCCGCCTGTTTTGCCCCTGAGCAATAACAGGCGCATCCGGCTTTATGCCTCGCTTAGCCTCTACTTATGAAACAGTGACCATTTCTGAACTGCGCTAGATAGAAAATTCAGGTCTTTTAGATTTCACTTTCGATTAAAACAAACGACTACCAATGCTGCCTTAGCATTCGGTAGGGCCGCTTGATATATTCGTAGAGCAATGTGCCACCCAAATGGGAGATGCTTCTCCTCGACGAATTCGCCCGAATGGACGTCGCCGGTTATCTGACTCATGTTGGAGCAGACGGTGATACTCATGTTGGAGCAGACTGTGACCATTCGGTCTCTTTTTGTTTATTAACATCCGGCCATGGGCCTCATCATGATTTTATCTGGCCTTAGGCCTCTTAAATGATTAAGTAAATATTCGTCAAGTGTTGGTGTAAACTTGATGAATTTCGTAGGAACGACTGTTCTAAAACAATCGGCTCCTTCAGAGGGATTGGGGCGTCTGTTGTTGGGACAAACGCTTTCCAAACATATTGGCCGTCTGTATTTGGTACAGGCGACACTTAAAAAACTTAAATAAAAAGATAAGTTGGGAAATGAAGGCATATTCTCATTAACAAAACTTGAGATTACCAAATTGAGGTCTTTACATTCGTACTTCGAAGTAGTACTTTTTCAAGTTTTCTACATTCCAAGTTCTGGGCAGCTGCCTGCCGTCTGGTTCTTCCAGGCGGTAGGTGTTGTCTCTTACCTCCTCATAGATTCGGTAGGGGCCTTCCCAATTTGAGGTTAGCTTTCCCTGTTCATTCGCCCTACCGACTGCCTCCATTTTCCGTAGCACAAAGTCCCCCACTTTGAGAGGACGCTTGTGTACTCTTTTGTTGAAAGCCCGAGTCATTCTCAGACGGTATATCTCATGACGCAAGGCAGCATTGCCCCTGCGCTCTGGAAGTGAGTCCAATGCTAGGCGCATGGCCTCCCAATTCGCCTCTTCATCATACAACATGATTCGAAGGGTCGGCTCATAGTGCTCAATGGGCAGAACAGCTTCTGCACCATACACCATTAGGAATGGGGTTTCTCTCGTTGCCCCTTTAGCAGTCGTTCTGATGGACCAAAGGATGTGTGGTAATTCATCCGCCCAAAGGCCACCAGCCCGCTCAATTTTCTTTTTAATCCCGTCTGAGATTAACTTGTTGAAGGCTTCGACCTGGCCATTTGCTTGCGGCCGGCCGACTGATGCGAAGAAGCTTGAGACCCCCTGGTCTCCCAGCCAAGTCTTGAGTTGAGGCGTCTCAAATTGAGGACCATTGTCAAAAACCATAGACATGGGCACCCCGAAACGAGTGATTAAGTTCCTCCAGATAAAGGAAATGACGTCTTTAGTCTTGATGTTTTTGACTGCCTCAGCCTCTACCCACTTGGTAAAGTAATCCACAGCCACCAATATATAGCGCTTGCCGCCTGATGCAGTTGTATATGGCCCCAGAATGTCCATGCCCCATTTGGCAAAGGGTATTGGGCTGTGGATGGCCGTCAGGTCTGTAGCCGGACGATGGATGAGCTTGCCAAACTTTTGGCACTTGTCACATTTTTTTACCATTTCCATGGCATCCGACTCTAGAGTTGGCCAGAAGTAAAGCCGCCTGGCCTTGGCTGCGAGGGATCTGCCGCCTATATGGGAGGCGTAGAATCCCGAATGCAACTCTTCGAGGACTTCCTTCCCCTTTTCAGGGGTAACACACTTCAACAGGGGTTTCAAAAAGCCAGCCCTGAAGAGTTCTCCTTGTCGCAACTCGAAGTTAGCTGCTCGTTTTTTTAGAACAGCCGCCTCCCGTGGTGAGTCAGGGAGCGTGCCGTCTGCAAGATAGGCCCGGATGCTGTCCATCCAAGTTGAGCTTCGGTCAAGAATTCCAATGGGGTCTTCCTCAGATATACTTCTTTTTTCCATGACCTCCCAGAAAACTGACCGAGGCGTTTCACAGGAGGCGGATGATGCCAACTTGGACAGAGCATCCGCCTGATTGTTTGAAGACCTGGGCACTTGAGTTAGATGAAATTCTTCAAGTGACCCAACTTCACTCTTGACCGCCTGCAAATATTTTATCATGGTCGGATGAGTGGCCTCGTACGTTCCATTAACTTGGAGTACGACCAGTTGAGAATCAGAGCAGGCGGATATCTTCTTCGCCCCTGCCGCCTTGCAATACCGGATGCCGGCCAGCAGGGCCTCATACTCGGCCTCATTATTAGAGACCTGAAACTTGAACCGTAGTGCGTATTTGTACTTATCTCCTTCAGGAGATTGACAGATAATCCCCGCACCACAACCGTTCACAGTGGAGCTCCCATCCACATACACTTTCCAAACCTGGTCTGTATTGTCCGGAACAACCGGCCTTGTCATTTCGACAATAAAGTCAGCGAATGCTTGTCCCTTTATTGCCTTCCTTGGTTCGTAAGTGATTTCTAATCCTTGCATTTCAATCGCCCATTTGAGCATTCGTCCAGAAGACTCCAAGGTTGTGAGTGGCCGTTTGATCGGTTGGTCAGTATAGACCTCTACCGCATGCGCCAAGAAGTAAGGTTTAAGCTTCTTGATGGGCATGTAAAGGGCAAGGCCGAATTTCTCAACCATGGGGTACCGAAGCTCCGCGCTTCTCAGAACATGGCTTATGAAATACACCGGGAGCTGGATGCCGTCTCTTTCACCTAAGAGGACGGCACTGAGGGCATGATCAGAGACGGCTAAGTACATGAAGAGCTTCTCTTTAGGCAAAGGGCTGACAAGCCTCGGCAAAGAGTGCAGATGAGTTTTTAGCCTTTGAAAGGCCGCCTCTGCATCATCCCCCCATTCAAAGTTTGTCTTCTTTTTGATTGCCTGGAAAAAGTAGAGACACTTGTCGCCTGACCGGCTGAGGAATCTCCCCAGGGCCGCCAGACAACCTGTTAGTTTTTGCACTTCCTTCACAGTACGGGGCGACTGCATGTCGATCACCGCCTGTATTTTCTCAGGGTTGGCCTCTATTCCCCTTTGGTCAATCAAAAATTCGAGAAACTTCCCAGACTCAACACCAAAGACACACTTTTTTGGGTTAAGCATGACCTTGTGCCGCCTGAGTGTGGCGAATGTTTCTCGGAGATCAGCAAGGTGATCCGCCTGCTGTTTGGATTTGACTATCATATCATCAATGTACGCCTCTACATTCCTTCCGATTTGATTAATGAAGACCGTATTAATCATTCGTTGGAAGGTAGCAGGCACATTCTTCAAACCAAACGGCATCACCGTATAACAGAACAACCCCTGATCAGTGATGAATGCCGTCTTTTCTTGATCTTTTTTCTACAGGGGGATCTGATGGAAACCTGAATAGGCGTCCATGAAACTCATCAGGGCATGTCCGGCTGTTGAGTCGACCAGACTGTCGATCTTAGGCAGTGGATAGCTATCCTTTGGACATGCCTTGTTGAGGTCAGTGTAATCAACACACATCCGCCAAGTTCCATTCGGCTTTTTTACTAACACAACGTTAGCTACCCACTCAGGGAAGTTGCACGGCCGAATGAACTTGGCATCTAACAGCTTTTTTACTTCGGCAGCTGCCGCCTGACTTCTTTCTTCGCCGTGGTTTCTTTTCTTTTGCTGGATGGGCTTCTTTTTAGGATCCACGGCGAGTTTGTGGACAGCGAGATCCGGGCTGATGCCTGGCATCTCCTCCACTTCAAAGGCAAAGATGTCTTTGAATTCCTTGAGCAGCTGGTGAAGGTTTTCACCCAGCTTTGCAAAGGCAATCGTCCCCACCTTAACAGTCCGCTCTGGACGGCTGTCATCCAGAGGGATATCAATGTGTTCACCAGCAGGCTGGGGACGAAGATCATCCGACCGTTCCCCGGTCAGTGATTGTTATTGCTTTTCTTTTTTGACCACCACCAGCTGATCAGTCTTTCTTTTCTTTCCGGCTGGTGGGGCCGACTGTTCTTCCTCGACATCGTCGAGGTCAATCATTTACTTGCCCCGGCCGGAGGCTGCGGCCGCAGGCTTGACATCCGAGAGGTAACACTCTCGAGCCGTCTTTTGGTCCTCATTAAGGGAACCAACTGTTCCATCATCCTTCTCATACTTGAGTAGCATGAGAGCAGGGATGATGACGGCCTTACACTCATTAAGAGTGGGTCGGCCAAAGATGAGGTTGTAAGCCGTGAGCTCTTCAACCACTAGGAAACGGATGGTCATGTGCCGACCGTCTCCACTGCTTCCCAGACGGACAGGTAGGTCAATTCGTCCGACTGGGTGCACAAGTCCTCCCCCAAACCCAACTAAGGTGTGGGTGACCTCCATCATGCTATCCGGTTTGTACTTGAGATTGGATAAGCATTTGAGGCTGATGAGGTCAGAGGAACTTCCTGTGTCAATCAGAATTCGGCCAACCAGCTGGTTGGCGACTTTGCACTCAATGACAACAGGGTCATCATGCGGCCGACGGACTTTGCCTCTGTCCTGCTCAGTGATGACAACTTTAGGGAAGGTGGATGTGCTAGCTGCATCCCCCTCCTCAACAGAATTGACCATCTTTCTCAGATGGTCCTTGGTACCCCGAATAGTCGGGCCACCACCGGCAAATCCGCCTGCTATGGTGTACACCGGTTCTTCATCAGTTTCGGCACTCACAGCAGGCTGGGGAGTCTTTTTCTTGGACTGCCCCGGATTTGCTTTTGAAGTCACTTTGGACTTCACATAGGACTTCAGCTGTCCTTTGTCGGCCAGACGGTCGAGCTCCCGCTTGAGACTAAAGCAGTCGTTCGTGTCATGGCCAACATCCTCATGGAAATGGCAATGCTTGTTCTTGTTCTGATTTTCAGCGGAACCTTTCATAGCAGTCGGCTTTTCAAGAGTTAGCCGATCCTTAATTTCCAAAAGGATGGAGCAGCAGTCCTTGTGGAATTCGTACCTTGGGACGTACGGTTTCCACTCTTTTTTCTTCTTCTGGGCCGGTTGATTAGAGTTATCAATGGCCCAGACTTGCTTTTTCTTTTTGCTCTCTTCTGGCTTAGGAGCCGGCTGAGCAGGCCGACTCTCTTTCTGCCGGTTGGACTTCTTATGGTCCGACTGCTTATTGGAGGAGCAGAGTTCGGTCGCCTGTATGTAGGCTTCCGCCTCTCATAAGGCTCCTTGTAGGGTAAAGATTTGTTTGCGGACGAGCTCGTACTTAAAAGTAGACCCGCCCTTCAGACCCTTAAAGAAGTCTGTGAAGGCGACCTCATCAGACAACCCATGAATCTGGATTCGGACCAGATTGAACCGCCTGACGTAGGATCGCAAACCTTCTCTATCTCCCTGTTGTACATTGCCCAAGTCAAGACTTGTCTTTTTGGTAGGGATGTTCATAGAGAAGTTTGAGGCAAACAAGAACGCAAGCGTCTTGAAGCTATTTATGCAGCCAGCCGGCAGGTTGCCAAACCACTGCTGGGCTATGCCCTTCAGGGTGGCTGGAAAGCAACGACACCATGCGGCATCATCCAACCCCTGTAAATACATGAGGTGGGTGTATGCCAACAGGTGGTCCTCTGGGTTGGAGGTCCCGTCATAGGCTCCAACCAGAACGTTTTTAACTTTAGTCGGCTGCACGGCTTCAGTTATTTCTCTGGAGAAAGCAGAGGGTTGGTCTCCAAGGTGCTACAGCCTAAGCTGCCAGTCCATCGGCTGATAGCCGTATGCCGCCTGTCCCCCGTAAAGGGTAGGCTGCATGTAAGGTACTACTGGCGCCTGGTACAGTGGCGGTGCCATGTACTGGGCGGATTGAATCACATGAGGCCCAGACTGAACCCTTTGGCTGCTTGCTGGGGTCTCATGTACAGACTGGGAACACCTCACAGAGTTATTCCGAAAGCTATCATGATAAGTCGACGTTGAAGCCGACTCTGATAGCTGAGTTCTCTTCTCCTCGATGTATTGCCGAGCGTCAGAGAACGTCTTCTTGCTGCCATCCGGCTGTACATGCCGGATGGGCTTTCTTGTGCTCGTTTCTGGAAAACGGAGCCGAGTGAGATCAAATTGGGGCCGGGCCTTCTCCTTAGGGGCAGGATGAGGAGTTGGCTGACGGTCCCTGACCGACTTCTGTTTGCCAGCTTGGGCTGGCTTCTTGGCCGACTGCTCCTTTCTAGGGGTAGGTGACTTCTTAGAGGCGAGTTGTTTGTTTTCTCCCCTCAGACTGCTCAGGAGAGTCATTAGTTCATCCCGAGTGACGGGAGCTGATCCTGCCGCCTGGGAAGGATCAACCGGCCGCCCCGAGGGCTTCTTTGGCTGACCAGCAGTTTTGCTTGGTCCTGCCTGAACATGGGGACGCTCCCGCCGTTCCTTACTGCGGATGCGTTTAGAGATGAGGGATCCATTTGGATCCACATAGGTTTCGACATCAGCGTCGTCACCTGAGTCATGGTCCGTTTGGACCAGTACATCATTTGGAGGCCGAATGGCCTCCGGATTTGGTACAGGTTCTTGTGAAGCCATTTCAGAGGTACTCTCCCCACAGACGGCGCCAAATGTTTCGGGGGTTTTTGTCCCTCGGGAGAGTTACAACACTGAAACTGGATTCAACTGAGGATGCCTGTACCTGCAAAGCAAACGGACCTCCGGATGGTTGGGGGTCCGCCTCCGAAGATTAAGTTAGCAAACGTTCGGAAATAAAACGTGCGGAAGTAAAGTTATCTGCTTGGATTCCAAGCTCAGGTAAAGTGTGATAAGTGACGTATTGTCTCGTATTGCGTGTCAAAATTCTCTCCCCCCTCTCGTCATAAATGACATAATGTCCCTATTTATAGGGTCCTTTTGAAGAGTGTGCCTTCCTAGGATTTGGTGACCTAGGAATTAGGTCACGTCGTTTTGCGGCGCCTCGGGATTTGGGCCTTAGAAGGCCGCCATCCCAGGGCCAATGCCTGAGTGACACGTGTCACTGTGCCCAAAAGGATTCTGAAGCACTTTTTGAGTGACACGTGTCGCCACCTGAATGGTCCCTGCTGGACCTTTAGTCCACGTAGGACGGAGAAGAGTCCACCCTCCACGTGTCATCATTCCATAGGTCCAAATGGCACCTATACGGAGGACACGTGGCGCTTTCTGATTGGGCCACCTGGCCGGGTATAAAATACCCAAATCATACTCTATTTATGAAAATAGCCAGTTCAATTTAGCTTGGTCCATGATAAGGGTCCATTAATAGTGTAGTTGGGACGAGCTCGCTAAGAGCTTTCCAATGATATATTCTAAGCCCAATTCCGATGAATGATGAGGAAGTTGTGGTCAAAATACTAAATTGGGTCTGAAATGGTTTTATAACCCGATGATCTAGTGGAGGGCCCATTAATTATTATTCATGAAATTATTAGGATTGATTCCAGTTTTCTAGAATAGTCTAGAAAGTTGTTTTGAGTTCTAATAGAATTAGGATTGATAATTATCTTTTTAGAAAATAATGAATTTTATTTGAAATAAAACAAGTATTTTATTATGATAAAATCTGATTTAAATTGATAAACACGGAGTTTACTGGCTTAATTTTATTGAGAAAAGGATTCTGTACAAAAGCGCGTTTTATCTTTTAATTAGCGCCACACGACAAGTCTGTTGCCAAACGACAGAGCCTGCCGCCATGCGTGATTCTTGTCGTTTCGTGCTGGGCCTTGTCGCTGGCGACAGAGGCTAGTTTTATTCCGATTCAAATTCTGATTCTTTTCTATCGTTTCCGGATTATTTTCTTTATAAATAGGGTCATATTTCCCCGTTTTCATTCACAATAATCAACAATCATCTAATTCTATTCTCTTCTCTCTTAAGCTAGAATCTTATTCTTCTCCCTCTTTCTAAACCTTCCCTTTCTACAAAATTTCGCATTCACAAGTTCTAGACACACCTAGCCAAGTTCGAAGTTGTCTTCACTCTAGACGTGAAAGATTGATAATTTCTGAGAGTTTGGTCCCAAATCTCTTGATTTAATATTTTTATTGAAGTTACTAACGTGTGTATTGTTTTGATAGAAAGAGATACGAGGCATCGAAGTAAGTAATTACTTTAATTATTCTTTTGATATAGAAATCATGCTTTTATTATTTTAATTCCTAGTATCATGTTAAGATGTTTTTATTGCTTTCTAATATCATGTTTAGGTTGCTTCCTATTCTTTCTAATATCATGTTAGTATCATATTAGGGCTAAAGCTTTGATTTTTATTGTTTAGTGACATGCTAGGATTTGTTATTAATCTTGTTAGTATCATGCCTAGGATCTTTGCTAATAATATTATTATGCTTTCATGAGAATATTATTATGTTGTTATTATTATGTTGCTTGATATATTATTGTTATTACTTGATCACGCCTTATCTTGCAGTTTTAAAGGTAATTTGTATTTGTAATCACGCTTAATTAGATAATTAATAATCTTGTTTAGGCTAATATGATTATAATTCTAGTGGTCGCCAATAATAGATTTGTTTGTGCATTAATATTCAACCAACATAGATTAAATAATTTTAGGGTTAACTTATTGACAGTATGTTAGTCAGAAAGCGCACATGAATATGAGAAGAATAAAGTAGAGGCCTATTTTTAGGGCAGCTTCAATCTCTTTTAGGTTGGATTTTTACCTTCATCACCGAATATCTAGTCATGGTTCCAGACCACTATGGAGTTAGCTATCTCATGGATCGTGAAGGGGTGTAACCTTCACCCTGTGAACGGTTTACAAGTTCCTAAAACTTGTTAGCGACTCTTTTGCTCTAGCTTCTTTACATTTGGACGCGACCATGCTTAAGTGTATGATCACAATGGGGCTCAAGTGTGGATGCTTGAAATATTCCCTATATTTTTTAGTGACTCCACTGGGGAGGATTTCTATTTTAATTCCTAAAATTTATTTTGGCAACAATTTAAAATGAGTGGATGAGACTCAAAACATTCTAAATATTCATGTGCGTAATTTTGATAGGCATTATTAACATATGTATAAAAAAGGTCCGCATTGGAAAGACCATCCGTAATGCGTCAAAAACATAGGATTTTTACATGTAGGAAATTTAGGAAATATCTTTCACAACTAGGATAAAAAACGCTACGAAAAATCAAAAAATTCGAAGAACGGAAAGCTGCTGAGGCATTAAGGAACCGGCGTTGAGAAAATAGCGCCAGCGCCATGCGATGGCCCTGTCGCTGTGCGACAACAATGTCGTTTGGCGATAGAGTTATCTTCTGGCGATAGGCCTTGTTGTCTCGCGCCATGTTCTTCCAATATCGAACAAGAATTCTACTTTCTTTGTTTTGACCGATTCTAGTACTGTTCGCTCGATTCTACTTCCTGATTAAGTTTTTCTCACTTTTTTGAACCCATAGTGTTCTACATATGGTCATGACCCTCCGGGAATTCACGCTCCATCTACCCAATCGAACGCTCATGGAAACGAAGGGTACATCCGAGCTTGTTGAATTCACCAAACCTTAGAAGCGAGTTTAACTCGCGGTAAGGCTTCACCCTTCCAATGGTAAGGCTTCCGCGCGGTGCATCCGGACTCATAACCATGAACCCCCTTTTTTTTTTTTTTACTAACCCTTATCCTTGAACTTTAGAGAACTAGAGCCATGGTTAGGTTGCAAACGCATTGCATCATATTGTGCTTACTTGACTACTTGTGCATTCTTTGCTTGTGCATAACCTATGTGTGTTTAGACCAACCATTGTTTGACTTGTGAATGAGTCTAAATAAACTAATTAATGACTAATTAAAGGACTTTGCTTGATTAATTAGTTAATATAAGTCTAAATAAATTGATCAAACCTGACTTTGTACGACTATAGGCTTGTCCTTTTAGAGTAAAACTCTAGAAACATACCCAGACTACTACTTTAACAATGGCGCATGAGTTTGGCCTGTGGCGCGACACGCTAGTGTCCAGTGTTATGTGAGAGCATTGTCGCATCACGCTGTTTGTAGCGTTTGGCAACAGTCCCATCTCTTAAATGACGGTCCAGTTTTTTGCTCTAGTCCTCGCGTTAAGTCTAATTAATCAATTTATTAAACGACAGAAGCTATATTTAGTCCTTAATCGAGTTTAAGCACATAGTCCCATGGTCTTACACAAGTGCCAAAACATGTCACTTTCACTCACTATTAAAAGCACACACTTCATGTATGTTTCACCTTTACCATGTCTAGAGAGTCTTGTGTGCGCGTATTTTCCGTCATTTTTTAAGGGGGGGTAGTCGGTTATTAAGCCTCCAATTAAACCATACTCGTTCAAACCCTATGCTTGATTTTCCCAAAAATATGCACCCTATTTTTACATTTTAAAAAACAATAAAATCAAAGTCAATTCGAGTCAAGTCATTAATAAAATAAATAGTTTAATTTATAGTACTTGGTCAAGAAGAGAAGGGCGGTGTAGGAAATATTTCAAGTATTACCCCAAACTTGAACCCCACTGTGATCATACACTTAAGTACGGTGTCGTCAAAAGGGAAGGAAGCGAGAGCAAAAGAGTCGCCAACAAGTTTTAGGAACTTGTAAACCGTTCACAGGATGAAGGTTACACCCCTTAACGATCCAGGAGATTGTTAACTTCAATAGGTCTGGAACCATGACTGGAAGTTCGGGGATGAAGGTACAAATCCAACCTAAAAGAGATTGAACCTGCCCTAATAATAGACCTCTACTTTATTCTTCTCGTATTCATGTGCGCTTTCTGACTAACATGCGATCAATAGGTTTACCCTAAACCTGTTTATTCTATGTTGGTTGAATATTAATACACAACAAAACTATTATTGGCGATCACTTGAATTATAATCATATTAACCCTAAACAAGATTATTAATTATCTTATATAAGCGTGATTACAAATACCAATTCCTTTTAAACATGCATAAAAGGTGTGATCAAGCAATAAATAATAATAAGCATCAAGCAACATGATATTAACAAATTATATATAAGTTATCCATCAATTAACAAATAACATGAAATGTAAATTAACAAATTACGTAAAATAATTTGCTAATTAACAAATTACGTGAAAAAAAATTACGTTAAAGCATGTTAAAGCATAATAATAGCAAGATCCTAGCATGATACTAACAAGATTAATAACAAACCTTAGCATGTCACTAAACATCAAAGATCAAATATTTAGCCCTAACATGACACTAACATGCATATTAGGAAAGAAAATAGGAAGCATCACATGAATCATAATTGATATAAGCAAATCACCCTAAATATCATACTAAGAAAAACATCCTAACATGATACTAGGTTTTAAAATAACATCCTAAACATGATTTCTATATCATTACAACAATGAAAACAATTAAAACACTTACTTGGATGCCTCATATCTCTTTCGAATAACAAAATACACACGTTAGTAACTTCAAGGAAAATAATAATCAAACAATTAAATCAAATAATTGAAATAGAGATTAAGAAAGTTTAGACTAGATTTGGGACCAAACCCTCATAAATCAAACCTTTCACGTCTAGGGCGAAGTTAACTTCGAACAATGCTAGGTATTTCTAGTGCTAATGTATGAGGAATTGTGTTTGTAAAAGTCTAGGCTTAGAAAAGAGGAAGAGAGAGAATAAGCTTTAGCTTAGAGAGAGAAGATAATTAGAGAGTTTTTGGTTGAGAGTTGATGATTAAAAACGGAGGTCTAAGGACGCTATTTATAAAGAAAATTAGCCGGATATGATAAAAAGAATCAGAGTTTCGAAAAGAATAAAACACGATGTTGTCGCCAACAACATGACCCGTCGCCAGCTGTCGCCAGGTGACAGGCCTGTCGTCCGGTGCTGCAAGACAGTTTTTGTAGATTTTGTTTTTATCATATCTTTTGATCCAGAAGTCCAAATAAGTCATATAATATGTCGTTGGAAAGTTATAGAAGTCTACTTTCCAACCCAATTAGAATCAAATTAAAATATCTTATAGATGAAAAGATATGGCCGAAATATTGGAAGGGTGTCAGTTTTTGATAGAGTTTCATATCTCATTCATATCTTTTTCGTTATAGCTCGGAATTAATATTATAATACATCATTAGAAAGATAATTTCAAGATCTATCCAACCATATAAGATCAGATTTGGATAAAGATTATGAGCCACGAAAATAATATTTAAACATATTCCATCTCGTACAAAACAAGGATTCTTAAAAGGAGTAGTTTTATTCAATTTAAAACTCTTTGAAACATAATTATCAATCCTAACTCCATTAGGATTCAAAAGAACCTTATAGAGTATTCTAGAAGACTACAATCAATTCTAATAGCTTTAGGAATGATAATTAATAATTGGCCCTCCTCTAGATCATTGGGCCGCATATAAAAACCAAACCGGGCCCAGTTTAGTATTTTGGTCATAACTTCCTCATTATTCATCGGAATTGGGCTTATAATATATCGTTGGAAAGGTCTTTTCAAGCCCCATCCAACTACACTATTATTGGACCCTTTTCATGGACCAAAATAAACTGGAATGCACGTTTTTCATAAATAGGGTAAGAAAAGAAATATTTTCAAAAACAGAAAGAAGAGATATTTTAATAAAAACATCCTCATAACTAGACTTTTCACACTTTTGCTATGTTAGATAATCAAATGACATGAAAGGTATGCATCACTAGGTTTGGTTTTGGGGAGACACATTTGGGTGTCTACAGGCGGCTAATCAAGGACAACGATTTTGTTCAAATCCCACTTTTTGATAAACCGATTCGTCAAAAGAGAAAAGCTACGAAGATAATGACAACTCAAGAAGAAGTCAATAAACTTAGGCAGAACTTCGCCGATGTAACTGAAATGATGAAGGGTATGTCTCTTCAAGTCAATGACCCTGCGAAACAGCAACATATGCAGCGAATGGAGGAATGCTTGAACAAGCTCTCCAATGACTACAAGTTCCAGGGCATAAGCTCACAAGGGGTCTTAGTGGACAAGGAGCTTCTTCCGCATAAGTTCAATGCCAATGACATCCCTAGGTTCAAACCTATTGACAATCCTTATTTCCACTTAAGAGCTTTCGAAACCATAACGAACATTAAGGCGATTGATAGGAAAGTCTTTCAATCTTTGTTCTCTCTATCTCTTGAAACTGTTTGCCAACGATGGTTCTTTTCCCTTGACAAAGAAAAGATCTCAACTTGGGATGGAATAGTAAACGCTTTCATTGATAGGTACAAATGTAACATTTAAGTTGAAACTGACCATAGAGAACTTGAAATGTTAAAACAAAAAGAGAATGAAGGTTTTACTTCCTTCTTTAATAAGTGGAGGGAAACTTCTGCTAAAATGGTTGAGGTGCCTAGTAAGAAGGAATCTGTAAGGATGTTCATTAAGAATCTCCAAGAAAAATATTCTAAGCATCTCAAGTATCGAAGTAATTTGAATACTTTTAAGGCCATCTATGACATAGGAATCAACATTGAGGACGACCTTGCCAAGCAAAAAGTTGCTAACAACTCCAACAGTGGCTGGAGAGGAAAGAAGAACGACAATCCTTCTTCTTCCAAAACCACCCACTTAAACAACGTTAGTACCTTTAATCTGAATGAAGTCCTTGCTATGAATAATCAAGAACAAAAGAAGCCATTCAGGAAGAACTTTACTCCTATTGGCATGAGTTATGACATCGTATTTGATCGCCTTCATGCAAAAGGTCTTATAACTCCCATTGGACCATTTGGAGATCCACCGGTCGAAAGGAGAACGACTAGTTTGAACCCTAATGCACATTGTAAATACCATCAAGGCAGGGGCCATCTTATTGAAATTGTTGGAAGCAAAATGAAGCTATTCAAGATCTGATCGATAGCAATAAACTTCCATTGCCTCCTGGAATAAAGAAGCCAAGCATCAATAGCACCCCACTTTTAGATTCTTTAGCTATTTTTGATGAGGAAAGTGATATTGACCCATTGACAGGCTAAAGTCGCATCACCTAATCAAAAGTAATTCCTAAAACCACTAACTAAAATAGATAGGGAAGTAGGGTCGAATCCACAGGGAAACGAGTCTTTCTATTCCTAATTAATTAATATAATCTTGATTATAGAGTAACTAAATTGTAAATATGATGAAATTAAACTAAAGGAGATAAAAGTAGTGAGAAATCAATTAATAAAAGCCTAGGGTATAGGTTCACCAATAAACAATATTCTAGGGCAAAACATAATAATCAATCATCAATGCATCAATTAATCAGATCATAAAGGGCTTTCGCTACGTATTACAATCACACAGTTAATTTACCGGTATTAAATCTCATCTCTCGAATCTCAATTTAACCATTTATAAATTAGTCCGCCGATTGAAACTAAGCCTAAACATCAATTCTCATCTGTCGAATCTCGAATCAATATTGCTAAACTCATACAATTAAACCAGGCCTAATCTAATTGAATAGAATTAAACCAATCAATAGGAAAATAATTAAGCATTGACAATCAACAATCATAAATTACCCCTTCATATTATTTATTGGATCCCCATAAACCCTAGAATTAAAATACTCGTGCATAATTAAAACTATACTATGCAAAGGAAATAAACAAGACATAATTAAAAGCAATAATAAGAAAGCTAAAATACCAAACTAAAATAAAATCATAGCAAGAGTTGACAAAAGATAAACTAAAACTAATTCTAAGAAATCTACCTAAAACTAAAGCTGCCTAACCACGTACTACTCTTCCTATTATATAGGAAACAAGCCCACAAATCCCACACACAATAAAACTCTAAAAGAATTGAAGCAGCCGACATAAGAGTTAGGTTTGATCCGGCGTTGGGCCGCCAAATCAGGCCTGTTAAAACTTCGCCCAACTGACTTTTTTTTGGGGACTGGGCTTCTTTTTGCTTTGGGCCCAAAATCCTTAACTTGATTGCTCATTACTTGATCCGAAATATTAATTTGGATCTCTTCACAAATTGAGCCCTTATTCACCAAACTAAATTTCTTTAACTCAGCCTTGAGATTTAAATATACGGTCATAAAATACGATCAAACTCCAATATCTTTGTAGTGGCTTAATAAGCTCGGGAATTATTGACAAGGGAATTAAACGCGTCGTCAATTGTCTATCCCTAGATCAAATACAATTTATACAACCTAAACAAACCTAATACGAGTATAAGGCAAGCATAGGGGTCGAACCACAGAGAACGGTAAACACCACCAAATGTTATCGACAATTAAGCTAGTCCGGAATAAGAGATAAATAAACTAAAGTCTAAAGATGCTAAAACAAGAAATAAAACATTAAGGCACCAAGGGAAATGGGTAGGTGAAGTTGACGCTTGACCATACAATAACAAAGTAGCATATCAATGGTAAACTAAACATGCATGAATATCGAAGTAAAGGGTCCAATCTAGCCGCCTTCCGGGGTCAATTGGCTTCTCCTAACATAGCCTCTATGTTTCCACATTAGAACCATATACTAGGAGGTACTATTAAATAACAATCGATAGTAATGAATCTCAACTAAGTCAACTTCCGTTACTTGTTAGTAAAGACTCATCTTTGATCAACTAACAATGTGCACTTGCAAGAAAGACCAAAGAATATCAAGCATGCAAAGACTTTAATCACCATTAACATAACCCCAACATTAAAAGCATGAACAATTAGCAACTACACCATCCCCACACCCTTGGCTAGATGACTACTCACAAATCATATTGAAAATAATATCAATCATCAAATCAATAAGCATCAACATGATTAATAAGCAAAGAAGAAAAATAAAAGCAAATAAGCAAAATAAAAAACAAAGGTAAAGAGAAAGAGTAAGAGATTGCTCATTAATTGAAGATGAAGGTCTACAAAGGATTGAACAAGCTCCTTCTTCAAGATCCAAGTTCATTAATGAAGAAAACCACACTCTCTCTCTCTACCAATGAAGACTAATCCTAACCTAACCTAAAACTAATTAGAGAGTAGAATAGATAGTTATTGAATGTTTTTAATTACCCCAAAAAAATGGGTATTTATACTAACTTAATAAAACTAGGAAAAAATAGAAAAAGAAAATAAAATAAAATAAATTAAAAAGGAAAAGTAAAAAAAAATCAGAAACTAAAATAAAAATAAAAATAAAAGAAAGAAAATAAGAAAACGGAAAAGAAAAAGAAATAAAAAAAATAAAAGAAAAACAAAATAAACCCACAAATCCCACAAAACACAACCAGCCTCCTCTTCGAAAATGGCTGCTTCAACTATCATCTTCACCATTCATCAAAATCCATCATCACCGCACATCATCATCGCAAATAAAAGATCAATGGCCATCACCAAGATTCAATCGTTCGATCCTCATTAAAAATCATGTGCGAGGCTCGTGAAGCGGTTCGGTCGAACCATGGGTTGGTGCGGCCGAACTACGGGGTTGGTTCGGTCGAACCATGGGTATGTTCGACTACTCCTCTTCAAATAACAAAACCCCCAAAGTCTCTGACTCGACGTTCGGCCGAACACTTATAGGTTTGCTCGAACTTGATTAATTTGCAATTTGTTCTGATTTGTGGGGTTGCGCGTTGGTAATTGGGTTGATTGGAGGTGGTGGTTGTTACGGGGATGATTGGTGGTGTATTGGTGTGGGTTTGGTTGCTGCTGTTATTGCGCAGAGAGGTGTATTGAGGTGGCTGGTGAATTCGGGGCTAATGGGTTGGTTGATGTGGCTGCACGGATTGGTACGGGGGTGATTGGTGGTGTTGGTTGGTGGCAGCAGGGGAGTTGCGTGGCTGGTATTGGTGAGCTGCTGTGTGCGTGAGGGAGCAGGGGAGATGGAGGTGCTGTTGTGGTGGAGGATAAGGGGGTGTGGTGATGGTTAAGATTGGGCAGCAGCTTTGGGGATTGAAAGCTTCTTGGATTGACACCTTTGACCCGAGCCTCCGACCTCCGAGCACGATCCTACACAACCAAATAAAAACAAGGGAGAATCGGGACAAAGATAAAATAAAATAAAATGAAAATAAACAAAGGACGAAATAAAACAAAACCACGACAAATAGAATAAAATAAATAAAATAGAAATAAATAAAATGAAATAGAAAATAAGAGACATAAAACTAAACTAATAAAAATAAAACAAAAACTATACAAGCAAATAAAGTAAAATAAAATACGAAAATAAACTAAAGCTAATAAAATAAAGAAAATAAACTAAAACGCTCCAAAATTACCAAATAAACAAGAAGCTTTATTAAAGAGAGAACAAGAGAATAAAAGGAAAATAAGGGAAAATAAACACGGAAAAGACTCTAAAACTACTCCTTAGGAGTGACATAAATGTCACTCATCAAATTCCCCCAAGCTAAACCTTTGCTCGTCCTCGAGCAAAGCTAAGGCAAAAGAGAACAAGATGGAATTATTTATAGCAAAAGAAACAAAAATAGAAACAAAGAGAAAGAATGTACACTAACTCACTGTCGTAGGAATCACGGATGCATTTAGCGTATGCATCAAGCCCTTTAAACCCCTATGTCGCCAAAGAGGACGAGTAAGCTCTCGTGTGGGTTTCCTAAGAGGTTTAACCCACAACTCTTGGCAACACATAACATTCAAGGCAAAGGTGAAATCAAGAAAACTCGAGTTTTGATATTTCAAACCAAACACAAACAATGGGCTAAATGCACAAGAATACAATCCTTTCTAGACATTAAAGGTAGCCAAGCAAAAGAATAGCTAAGGTTGATGCACACATAAAGCATGCAAAGGGTAGAGAACTTAGAGGGACTTACATTCCTCCTTATCTCCAACCAAACTTCCGTATCCTCACTAGTTTTGCTTCCACTTTTAAGGTGATATCTAGAGATTCCTCGAAGGAATCGGAAGAAATAATCAATGAAAAACATTTAGGCTACCCGACATCTTGGCATTGATAGCTCGCTCAATAGGCTTGGCTTGATTACCCTCCATCGGTAGTAACTAAACCTTACTAAGGTCAAAAGGTCTTAAAAGGGTTGAAACGTTTAGGCTAGGGTAAAGGGTGTGGAAATAAATTTTGAAATTGGTGGTAAACTTAGAAGTGAAGCAAGGTTGATCATTCCTCAATTCAATTTCAATAAACTACCAACTTTCAAATAAAAAATTCTAGCAACTCCTCCCCCAAGCTTATTCTTTTTCAACCAAACAACAAATATTTTTGTATTTTCTCAATATTTTCTTCTTTTTTTTTCATTTCTTTTTATTCTTTGCTCTCGCCTCTTTTAATTTTGAGCGGCTTTTTCTTTCATTTCCTCTATTTTCTTCTCATTTACTCAAACCATTCAACATAACAAATATAATCACAAGTACCAAAATTTGAGTTTTTCACTTCTTTTTCATTCTTTTTCTCACTTTCATTAACAAAAAATACAAATCAAGTCCCGAGAATGCTTCACAAAAACTAATAAAGGTGAAAAATAAAGCAAAGGTCCATTGGTTTGTAATGTGGTTATGCCAAAGAAGGGAAAATGGCTCAAATTGGGTTACTAAATGAGCAAATGCAAAAGAAAAATAAAAGAATAGAACATAATAAAACAAAACAAAAATCCTAATTGCCTTCGTCTTCCCCTAGGTTGGTTCGGTCTCGATCTTGGGTAGATTAGGCCTAATTCTCGATATGAGCTAGCAATGCCAAGGATCCAAACGCCACACATGCAAGAAATGTAGAAGGCTAGAACAAAATAGACACATCCTCACAAAAATGACGGTAGTGGAGTAGCAAAAATCACCTTTAAAGCTTCAACTAGCTAGAGAGCGACAACCATCTTACCACAAACCAAGTGAGCTAAGGTCTCATAGCCCTTAAGTTCTACTACCTTGGCAATGTTATATGTGTGAACCAACCTCGACATTCAAGAGCACGAAGACCTCTAACAACTAGCAAAGAGGGTATTCTAGGTGCTAAAGCCCAATTATGTCCAAGTTTAAAACAAAACATTTTGAAACTTGCCTTGAATGCCATGGAAAGACACTATACACACAAATATTCACAAAACCAACAATACTAAAGAATGTATATACAATTGTGCAAGATGAAAGCATGATCAATCAAAGCTACAAATACCAAAAGTCAACTCAATAAGGCGCTCATGGCCATCCAAACATAGAAAACCAATCTCAATAATAGACTTTGGCAAGTATAATAGAAATAAATCAAGCAATCATGAGACTATGGATTAAGAAACCACCAAGAGATATAGATAACCCCCCCAAGCTAGCGAATAGCTACTCCCCCAAGCTAGAATGGAGCATTGTCCTCAATGCTCAAAATAAAGGCACAAAGGGTGGGTGGGATGGGAAGAAAGAAAACGCATTCACACAACAAATCATATTCATTCAATCCAAATGCAAATAAGAAAGCAAATCCATGATGAGGGAAGAAGGAAAGAGTAAACCAAATGTGAGGTGGGTGTTGAAACCCGCAATTGAGCACATTGTCCACAATTTCATCTAATTCCTCGTCTTTGTTGCTTTTCCAAATGCAAGCAATCATTGGTGTGCTTCTTCTCAAGGAGCTCAATCCAAAATCCTTGCACATGAGTATATGCATCGAGTACCTATACACATAGACAAGAGAGTAAACAAAAATGAGAAACACAAAAGAAAGAAAAAGAAAGCAATAAAACACGGGTTACTTCCCGCAAAGGCTTGCTTAACGTCCAAGCATGACCAATCTAGTAAATAACCCAACAAAGAACGCAAAAGCTTGTCATATGCACCGGCAAACATATCAAGAAATAGAGCATACACGATGCTCATATGACAAGCAAACATAAAGTACAAGGAGACTTTATGCTTGAGAGAAGGGAGAAAAGAAAAAGTAAAAGAATCAAAAGAAAAATCAAGAAAATAAGAAGAAAAAGTAGAAGAAGAAAAAGAAAAATCCTCACAAAAATCTTTTTGGTTAGCATTATAACTCTTTTCCTCATCAACAATGAAAGAGTTTGGGGCTTCGGAAGCATGAAAAGGAAAAGGATCCCTAAGAGGTTCTTTGAGAAAAGAAGGGAGGAACAAAGGATAGTAGGAGATATGGTTAAACCTTTGGGAAAAAGGTGTATGAGAAAGGCAAAAAGGGGTAGCTAATCCCTCATCACAAGATCTCACATCACTAATGAGGGAATGAAAATCAATCATGGAATCCTCAAATGAAGAACCCTCACGTTCTTCATCTCCCTCAAGCTCAAAAACTCCAAATGATTCAATCTCAACCTCCTCTTCACAACCTTGAACAACATCTCCCTTAAATTCCTCAAGGCCTACCATCTCAAAATCTAGAGTGATTGGGGGCATATTTCTTTCAAACTCATCTCTTTCTAATGAAGCCTTATTAATGAACTCACTCATAAGGTTATGGGCTACCGTTTGAAACTCAAGAAATATTTGGGCCATAATCTCAAATGAGTCCAAATCATCATGGATAGACGAGTCAAAAGCTTGCTCATTGGAATCATCTAGGGGACTATGGGGCACACCTTTAGAGTTCATGCAAAAATCGGATGCAATATGAGAAAGAGCATGCACTTCATCATCATTAGAATGTACCTCATTACATTGAGCTATAGAGGGAGGGGAGTTGAAATCATGCATTACATGGTCACTATGGGGAGCATCAAGCTCATCATGGGAATTCATATTAGACAAATCATGACAATTAGCATCAAAATTAAAAGCATGAGAATCCCGAACATAAGTCTCATGATTGGCCCTCTCCCAATCATAATTATCCCTAACTAACCATGAATAGAAATCCCAAGCTTCATCCGAAGACATGTCTTGAAATTTACCATTTAACATATTATCAACTACTCCTCTAAAATTCTCATTTAATCCCAAATTGATGATTTCACAATAATCACCCTTGGTTAAACCTTTAACACCATCTAGGAAATCCTCAAGTCTATTGAAATACACCCAAAACGGTTCATTATCAAATTGAGGAATAGAAATATAAGCCATTTTTTCTCAAATAAAGCAAAGAGAACAAAAACAAATCAAAAGAAAATATATACAATGGACTAGTCTCAAAAAGATAACATAAAGGTAATGGAAGCCGCTCCCCGGCAACGGCGCCAATTTGACAAGGGAATTAAACGCGTCGTCAATTGTCTATCCCTAGATCAAATACAATTTATACAACCTAAACAAACCTAATACGAGTATAAGGCAAGAATAGGGGTCGAACCACAGAGAACGGTAAACACCACCAAATGTTATCGACAATTAAGCTAGTCCGGAATAGGAGATAAATAAACTAAAGTCTAAAGATGCTAAAACAAGAAATAAAACATTAAGGCACCAAGGGAAATGGGTAGGTGAAGTTGACGCTTGACCATACAATAACAAAGTAGCATATCAATGGTAAACTAAACATGCATGAATATCGAAGTAAAGGGTCCAATCTAGTCGCCATCCGGGGTCAATTGGCTTCTCCTAACATAGCCTCTATGTTTCCACATTAGAACCATATACTAGGAGGTACTATTAAATAACAATCTATAGTAATGAATCTCAACTAAGTCAACTTCCATTACTTGTTAGTAAAGACTCATCTTTGATCAACTAACAATGTGCACTTGCAAGAAAGACCAAATAATATCAAGCATGCAAATACTTTAATCACCATTAACATAACCCCAACATTAAAAGCATGAACAATTAGCAACTACACCATCCCCACACCCTTGGCTAGATGACTACTCACAAATCATATTGAAAACAATATCAATCATCAAATCAATAAGCATCAACATGATTAATAAGCAAAGAAGAAAAATAAAAGCAAATAAGCAAAATAAAAAACAAAGGTAAAGAGAAAGAGTAAGAGATTGCTCATTAATTGAAGATGAAGGTCTACAAAGGATTGAACAAGCTCCTTCTTCAAGATCCAAGTTCATTAATGAAGAAAACCACACTCTCTCTCTCTACCAATGAAGACTAATCCTAACCTAACCTAAAACTAATTAGAGAGTAGAATAGATAGTTATTGAATGTTTTTAATTACCCCAAAAAAATGGGTATTTATACTAACTTAATAAAACTAGGAAAAATAGAAAAAGAAAATAAAATAAAATAAATTAAAAAGGAAAATTAAAAAAAAATCAGAAACTAAAATAAAAATAAAAATAAAAGAAAGAAAATAAGAAAACGGAAAAGAAAAAGAAATAAAAAAAATAAAAGAAAAACAAAATAAACCTACAAATCCCACAAAACACAACCAACCTCCTCTTCGAAAATGGCTGCTTCAACTATCATCTTCACCATTCATCAAAATCCATCATCCCCGCACATCATCATCGGAAATCAAAGATCAACGGCCATCACCAAGCTTCAATCGTTCGATCCTCATTAAAAATCATGTGCGAGGCTCGTGAAGCGGTTCGGTCGAACCAGGGGTTGGTGCGGCCGAACTACGGGGTTGGTTCGGTCGAACCAGGGGTTGGTGCGGCCGAACTACGGGGTTGGTTCGGTCGAACCATGGGTATGTTCGACCACTCCTCTTCGAATAACAAAACCCCCAAAGTCTCTGACTCGACGTTCGGCCGAACACTCATAGGTTTGCTCGAACTTGATTAATTTGCAATTTGTTCTGATTTTTGGGTCGATTGGCTGCTTAATTGGTGGTGGTTGTTGATGACAACAGGAAAATGTATGTCGTTATCTACCCTTCCCCCAAGTCAAACAAAATTTGTAAACACCTAACCAACCTTATATGAATATAGGGCAAGTTAAGGGTCGATCCCTAGGGAATGCAATGATGAAAACTAGAGTCTAAGTCAAGCTACCTCGAAGATGGAGTTGATATTATGGTTGGCACTATGGTAAAATAAAGAAAGTCTAATCAAGTAAAACAAAGGTCTAAACACTAGGGATATGGGTTCCACATGCAAGTTCAATGATAATGCTAGTTTAGAGCTCAATAAATTAATTCAAGTATTGCAATGGACAAACAATAGTAGCAATCAAGAGAGTTCAAATGCTATCTCCTATAGGCCAATCTAGGTGTCACTATGAAAGGAAAATCAAGAAGAATCACAAGCAAACCCAATCAATTAGAGCAACTTTCAATTCAATTGTTCATGTCATTAAGAGTTGCAATGCAATCTAGATTAATCTTATAGGTTGATCACTCCTAGTCTAATCAATCTCATGCAAAACTATGTCAACCAATTTAATTGCAAGAAATCAATCAATCAAAGAGCATCAACTAGCAATTTCATTAATCAAACATGCTTCCCCCTTTCCCTAGCAACTAATCTACTCACTAATCATGGTGAAATTCAAGAACAAATAACTAGAAAGTGCTTTAATCTTCATTTCTATATCAAAATCTAAGACAAATAAAAAATAATCAACAATATCAAATTCAAATCCAAAGAAGAACAAGCAACAAGCAAAAATCAAATAGCGAGTAAGTAAAGGATGAAAGAAGGAAGAGATTCTCACTAATATTGATGATTGAAAATGAAGAAATCCAAACTTGATTGATCAAATGTTGAGTTACAAATCCAAAATCAAGAACTTCTCTCTAACTTCTCTCTAGATTCTCTCTCTAAAACTAAGCTAATGAAAATTATCAAAAAAGTTGGTTTTTAAAAAAGGAAATACAATTCTATTTATAAGTAAAGAAGAAATCGGCAGCTCCCGCGCCCTCTCTCGATAGACCCGCGCCCGCGGAGAAATGGGTACGGAACCCTCCGCGGGCTATCTGTGCAGACCCCGCGCCCACGGCAACAGAGACCCTCGCCCGCGGCAGTGAAACCCGCGCCCGCGGCTAATCCCCTGCTCCCAAAGCCTGATCAGGGGGCCGCGGTCTCTCTGAATGGAGCGGCCTCTCCATTTTACCCGCGCCCGCGGAGAGCCCGCGGGGCAACCGCGGCAAGTTCCTGCCAAGTTTTGGCAATTTTGAGTAACATAGGCCCGCGCCCGCGGCAAGATGACCCGCGCCCGCGGCCTGCTGGATTTACCTTGGAAACCTCTCCGAGGCCTCTCCAAGGCCTCTCTAAGCCCTCTCTAGCCAAATGCTTCTTCCTTGCTTGATCATTAAGGTCCCAAATTGAATCCTTTGCCAAAGTGATTCTCACAATACCTACACAAGTAAACAAAGAAAGGAAAAAAAAGGGAAAAAGAGCCAAATAAAGGAAAACACGATAAAAACACGAGAATCATAAAGAAAAGAGGAAAAAGAGAAACTAAAGGAAAAAGGACCAAAAATAAAAGAAGAAAGCATGAAAAGGGGAAAGAAATAACCCTAAAAGACTACCCTATGAGTGCCATAAATGACACTCATCAGTTGACGCAAAGTGATGCTGCTGGTGATTGTTGCGAGTGCGGCTGATTGTGAGGGGTTATTGGTGAAGGGTGAGCGCTGGTTGTGTGTGGTGTTTGGTTGTGGTCGTGTGAGGTGGTGAGAGCAGGGGGTCGTGGTGAGTGGCTGCGCGGATTGGTGGTGGAAAGTGCTGTGGTTGCTGTTGTTGGTGGTTGTGGGGTTGCGCGTTGGTAATTGGGTTGATTGGAGGTGGTGGTTGTTACGGGGATGATTGGTGGTGTATTGGTGTGGGTTTGGTTGCTGCTGTTATTGCGTAGAGAGGTGTATTGAGGTGGCTGGTGAATTCGGGGCTAAAATAAATAAAACAAAACCACGACAAATAGAATAAAATAAATAAAATAGAAATAAATAAAATGAAATAGAAAATAAGAGACATAAAACTAAACTAATAAAAATAAAACAAAAACTATACAAGCAAATAAAGTAAAATAAAATACGAAAATAAACTAAAGCTAATAAAATAAAGAAAATAAACTAAAACGCTCCAAAATTACCAAATAAACAAGAAACTTTATTAAAGAGAGAACAAGAGAATAAAAGGAAAATAAGGGAAAATAAACACGGAAAAGACTCTAAAACTACTCCTTAGGAGTGACATAAATGTCACTCATCAAGTATCATAAATCTGCAAATTCCTACAAAATAATACCAACCCTACAAAAACACTAGAAAACGTATATAGTAATAAAAATAGCTCCGTAGAGCTCAAATAAGCACAAATATGACCATTGGACGGGGAATAAAAATATATAAAAAATAGACTTATCACCCATCATCCCTCATTAAACCAGTCAAAGAAGCCTATGCTATCGAGGAAGAAGAGGAAACCTTTTTCGATGCCATGAGTGATCTTTCTACAGGTCGACAACTTGCTACGAAAGAAGAAGTATGGGTCCTCACACAAATGGTGAGGGAAGCAATAGGCATATGTTGCGAGGCCTTCTGTAGACACCTAATTGTGTCTCCCCAAAAACCATACCCAGTGATAAATATCTTTCACGTCATTTGATTATCGAATGAGGTGAAATGTGAAAAGTCTTGTGATGTAGTTGTTTTAATTAAAATACTTCTTTCTGTTTTTGAAAATATTTCTTTTCTTACTCTATTTATGAAAAACGTCCAATCTAGTTTAGTTTGGTCCGTTATAAGGATCCAATAATGGTTTAGTTGAACGGGGCTTGAAAAGGCCTTTCTAACGATATATTATAAGCCCAATTCCGATGAATAATAAGGAAGTTATGGCCAAAATACTAAACTGGGCCCAAATCGGATTTTACCTACGGCCCAATGATCATGTGGAGGGTCCAAAGGTTTAATACCATTCCTAAATTAATTAGGATTTAATTAGAAGCTTCTATAAGTTTCTAAAAGATCTTAATTATCCTTTTTTGAAAAGATAAGATGAAAGAATTCGAAATTGAGTAAAACTTCTCTTTTTGAGAGTCCTTGTTCTGTGCGAAATGGAATATGATCAGATATTATTTTTGTGCCTCATAATTTTTTATCCAAATATTATATAGTTGGATAGATCTTGAAATTATCTTTCCAATGATATATTATAATATTAATCCCAAGCTGTAACGAAAAAGATATGAAAGAAATATGAAACTCTATCCAAAACTGACACTCTTCCTCTATTTCGGCCATATCTTTTAATGTTAAAAAATATTTTAATATGATTTTAATTGGGTTGGAAAGTAGACTTCAAGAGCTTTCCAACGACGCATTATATGACTTATTTGGACTTCTGGATCAAAAGATACGATAAAAACAAAATCCGTAAAAAGTGTCCCAGCGCCATGCGTGATCCCTGTCGCACGGCGACAGTTTGTCTGTCGCGCATGACAGCTCAGCGACAGAACCAATTTTATTTCAATTTAAATTCCAACTCTAATCTATCCTTTCCGGACGATTTTCTTTATAAATAGGGTCGTATTTCCCTGTTTTTAATCATTCACAATCATCAACAATCATCTAATTCTATTCTCTCTTCTCTCTAAAGCTAGAAGCTTATTCTTTCTCCCTCTTTCTTAACCTTACCTCTTACAAAATTCCGCATACACAAGTTCTAGACATACCTATCCAAGTTCAAATTTGCATTCGCCCTAGATGTGAAAGGTTGATAATTTCTGAGGGTTTGGTCCCAAATCCCTATTTCAATTATTTGAATTAATTATTTGATTTATTATTTTCATTGAAGTTACTAATGCGTGTATTTTGTTATTAGAAAGAGATACGAGGCATCCAAGTAAGTAATTCAATTGTTATTCTTTTGATATAGAAATCATGCTTGATTATTTTGATTCCTAGTATCATGTTAGGGATAGAGCTTTGATTTTAATTATTTAGTGACATGCTAAGATTTGTTATTAATCATGTTAGTATCATGCCTAGGATCTTGATAATATTATTACGCTTTGATGAGATTGAATATCATTATGATGATGATTTGTTGTCAATGTTATTATTGTTGCTTGGTTATTTATTGTTATTACTTGATCACGCCCTCCCTTGCATGTTTAAAGGGAATTTGTACTTGTAATCACGCCTAATAAGATAATTAATAATCTTGTTTAGGCTAATATGATTATAATTCAAGTGATCGCCAATAATAGATTTGTTTGTGCATTAATATTCAACCAACATAGATTAAACAAGTTTAGGGTTAACCTGTTGTTTGTATGTTAGTCAGAAAGCGCACATGAATATGGGAAGAATAAAATAGAGGCCTATTTTTAGGGCAAGTTCAATCTCATTAAGGTTGGATTTGTACCTTCATCCCCGAATATCCAGTCATGGTTCCAGACCACTATGCAGTTAGCGATTTCATGGATCGTGAAGGGGTGTAACCTTTACCCTGTGAACGGTTTACAAGTTCGTAAAACTTGTTGGCGACTCTTTTACTCTAGCTTCCTTCCCTTTAGACGCCACCATGCTTAAGTGTATGATCACAGTGGGGCTCAAGTGTGGGATGCTTGAAATATTTCCTACAATTTTTTGGCGACTCCGCTTGGGAGGATTTCTATTTTAATTCATAAAATTTATTTTGGCAATAATTTAGAATGAGTGGATGAGACTCGAAAAGTTCTAAGTATTCATGTGTGTAATTTTGATTGACATTTTTGGCGTAAGAATAAAAAAGGTTCGCATTGAATAGACTGTCCGTAATGCATAAAAAACATAGGATTTTTACACGTAGGAAATTTGGGAAATATCTTTCACAACTAGGATCGAAAAAACGCTACAAAAAATCAGAAAATTCAAAGGACAGAAAGCTGCTGAGGCTTGAAGGAACCGGCGTCGAGAAAAAAGAGCCAACGCCATGCGATGGCTCTGTCGTTGCGCGACAACAATGTCATTTGGCAACAAAGCTATCTTTTGGCGCCAGGCTCTGTTGTCTCGCGCCATGTTTTTCCAATACCGAGCCAGAAATCTACCTTCTTTGTTTCGATTGAATCTAGTACTGTTCACTTGATTCTACTTCCTAATTGAGTTTTTCTCACTTTTCTGAACCCATATGTGTTTTGGGTGTTTTTGTCCCTCGGGAGAGTTACGGCACGAAGTCTGGTCTGGCCGGTCTGTACCTGCAAAATAACGGAGACTCCGGGTGGTTGGAGCTCCGCCTCCGACGGTCAAGTTAGTAACTTGAAACGGAATAAAGAGTACGGAAATTTAGGTGGGGATCTGCTTGGATTCCAAGCTCAGGTGTTTCTCTGATGTAAGAGAATGCAGATGTAATAAATGGTAAAAACGTGCCCTCAAAATGAGGGACATCTCCCTATTTATAGGGTAATTGGGAATTGTGCCCCTGATTAGGTCACTGAACCCTAATCATTGGTGGGATGCGCCGTTTTGCGGCATTCTCGGGATTTAGGCCTGAAGGCCGCCTTTTCCCTTGATTTCTGGAATGACACGTGTCGAGCAGGGATTGGTCCATTTTGGACCAATTTGGGGCTGACACGTGTCACCCTCTGATTGGGCCACGTGGCAGGGTGAAATTACCCTAAACATTTGCCCCTCACAGATGTGACGTGGCACGCCTCGTGGCATCTGTGACACATGTCACGCTTCGGTTGGTGGTAATTTTACCATTACAGAGTAACCGTTTACCTTCCGGGTAAATTACGGAAATGCCCCCATATTTACCCTCTATATATAGCCGTTTTACCCTCATAATTTTATACGTTTACAAAAATTTTCTAGAGAGAAACTTTGAGAGAGCAGAAGTCATCCGTTTGAGTCAGGCGCGAGCAAGAAACTTTGTTCTTCCGCAACCCAGCCGGACCCGCCTTCCTTCAGATATCAAATCCAAAGGTACCGTCTTTGTCTCTCTCAGCTCTTTTCTTTTTTCACCGCTTGTACATATTTCTTGCAATAAATGGATGCATCACCAACACACACGGCACAGCCTAGGTTAGAGTCCAACCGGTCACCAGGGACGGCTGAGTCTAGGACTGGGAGTGCCGGCTCGGGGTGTTGGGACCACCCTTTGCCATGGATTCCGACCAGTTATGTGTCTGTGCAGGACACCATGGCTCGGACAATGCAGACGGCCACTGATCCAAATTACAGAAGCGAAGGCTCAGGCGGCCAAACGCCTGAGAGAGAAACGTCTGGTCAGGGAGACCAGACGGCTCTGGAGAGATCCCCTCCGCGCGCCCCTTCAACCCCTACTGACTCTTTCTTGGAAGAGTGTGATCAAGGCGGCGACGAGGCCGCCTCTGCCCCCATGGACCAACGTGAGGGGGAGACGGAGAGTGACAGCTCCGCCTCTACCTCTGAGAGCAGCGATGACTTGCCCCCTCTTCCGGATAGCGAGGAGGAAGAAAGGAAAAAGTGGAGTGAGAAGGACGATCCCTTCAGCATCCACGTCTCCTCCAAAGACCAGATCCAAATGGGGGAGAACTTAGAGAACTTTAAGAAAATGCACCCGCTTGGAGACGGGTATAAGATCCGGGTACCGCCTGAGCTGGGCACCATCGCTTGGGGGGATGATCAAGAGAACGCCAACAGCTATTTTGGTTGTTATGAGGCGGCGTTCAAAGCTGGCCTTCGCTTCCCCCTTCACCAGGCGGTGAAGGCAATTTTGAGAGGCTACGGCCTTGGGCTCTGGCAACTTACCCCCAACTCCTGGACAAACATTCTGGGGTATGTTGCCGCCTGCGAGTTCCAAGGGCTTAACCCCGGCTGGGAGGCTTTTGCAAGCATGCACTACCTCAGTAGGAGCCCAGGCGGCTGGAGGGCGTGGTACACTCTAACCACGCAGCCGCAATATATGATGACCTTGGACAAGGTCTCCAAGTTCGATGGCTGGAAACACAGGTTCTACTTGATGTCAGCCCCAACCAGACGGGAAAACTATGAATTCCGTCTGTACAATAAGAAGCCTGACTTGTTGGGCAGGAAGTGCGCTCTTCCCCGGATCCCAGAGGACGACTTTGACAAAATAATTGAGGCAGACTTTTTCGGCCTCACAGACGCAACTCTGTCAACCGGGGAAACAATAAAAGTCCCTAAGAACTGGATTCCCAAGAGCGCTTGGTTCAGGGATGAATGTTTCTTAGCCGCCTGCGGGCTAGGGCACATGTTTAATAAACGTATGCACCTGAGTTCATACCGTCTGTAGTATTTTTCTATCGGTATTGATTTATGATGTTGACCAATTTCTTTATTTTTGCAGAAGAAGCATTGAACATGCTGCAGACGGAGAAAACCCCCAAGCGGTCTTCTGCGGCCATCCGCAAAGAGATTGCGGAGAAAGCTGCGGCCGAGCTCAGGGCCAAGGTATTGAGCGCCTGACCCTTTCTTAAGTTTATTCTATAAACTGTCTTGCCCGGATACTAACCTTGACTTGTTTATTTTCACAGGGGGGAGAAGTTGGGAAATCGTTTGAGAAGAACCTCAAACGGGCTAGAGAGGAGGCCCCAGCCGTTCTTAATAAGATAAAAAGGTCCGCCTGTGCGTCAACTCCTGGCGCCTCAGCCGGGGCTAAGACGATGCGGATAGCGGGGCGACTCGAGAAGGTAGGCGGCAGCCTGTGCCTTGATCTTGTCAACCCCTCAGCAGCCGCGGGGTTCACCACGCCTGCAAACGTTTCCCGCTTGGCCGGCTCTGAAGGTAAGAACCCTTTTGAATCCCCGCTTGAGCTGGGGTGGCCTTTACGGGTGAAATCCCACTCCCAACAGACGTCATCCTCAGACGGTCGGCAACAGATAGGTGCTGCCTTAGTTTCGCACTCATCACGTATTGATTGTGGTGCAGATCAATCTCCCCACTGGCCAGACGTCCAGAAGCACGCCAAGGCCATGCTGGATGCCGTCCGGAAGAGGGATAAGGACAATATCCCTGGGATAGAGACGTTCAATCTTGAACGCATTCTATCCCTTCTGGATGAGGTAAGAAACTTGTCAATTCAATGTTATTTTTTCCAAGTGTTTTACCCCGCCTGCAATTCTTACCCCGCCTGCTTTTTTGCAGGCCATGCTGCGGGTGGACGGGCTCAAACGTCCTTATTCCCGCAAACGGGAAGAGGTAAAAAGGGCCAAGAAGTCCGCCATAGACGCTGATAATATTGCTTTCCACTCAACTATCGTAAATGAACTTGAACTAAAGCAATAATTATGACACAGGCGTCTGAAATCCAGCAGCTGGAGTTAGATCTGAAGGCGGCCGACCAGCGGGTAGCGGATGCTGAGACGGCCAAGAAGGGGGCGGAGGAGGCCCAGAAGAAAGCAGACGAGAGCGCCAAACAGGCTGATGAGGCGCTCAAGAAGGCCCAGGCGGACCTTGGCAAACTGAAATCCAAGGTTGAGAGGCTGGAGAAGGATGCTGCTCAAGCTCAGAAAAACTTTGCAGCAACCCTAGAGGCGGAGCAAAACCACCTTGTTGCTGAGAGTGATTCTGACAACGACGCCCGTATGAAGATTGCTTGGGCTGCCTTGTATCCAGACGCTGATTATAGCATCTGGACAATGGCACACAGCTATGCCGACTACGTGGTGTACTTGAGAGAGCAAGGCGAGCCAGAGCCTGCCTCCTTCGAAGCCTGGCTCAACAACAATGAGCGGATCGCGCCTGAGCTTCTTGGATCTGGTGAAGTGCACCAAATTCCCTCAGATGGTGAGGAGAAGGAGGAGAACCAGGAAGCTCCGTCTGTAGGCCAGAAGTGACCTATCAGCGGCAGTATGCCAATCTTTGCTTTCTTTTAATTCTTTTTATTCAGCGGCTGTATGCCAAAACTTACTTTTTCCGGCCTGCGTGCCGAGTATCCTTGTATTTACCGGCTGTGGAGCCGGGTTAATTAACAATTACTTTCTCCCGGACGGGGTCCGGTTAACATTTGATCCATTGCAACCGTTTGGTTGAATGGACTTTTATGAAATGCACCGACTAAGTCGGTTTTGATCATTTTGCATTTGAATTTTTAATTTTTGCCTAACTTATGAAAAGCATGCGGCGATTTCTTGCCTAACTAGTCAATAGTCTGGCTGTCCTTGCCCCTGGACGGCTGTGTGATTGGTTTCAATTGGAGCTGGTTGATTGACTTGAAAACGTCTGATGCTGCAAAGAGCATGATATGTTTGTAAGTCAATCAATCACAGTAGTGATTGCCCCAAACCAAGTGCACAGCCGTACACCAACAGGCGTTTCGGTCACTACCCAGACGGCTTATGCCCGTCTTGGTAGAGATTTCATAGCCATTGAACTCTTGCCCCAATTGGGGTGAGGTGCAATTTTTGGAATAAATAACCTAAGTGAGAACTTCAGTCGGTGACCGACTGATGCCTATGGGCATCCGGTATTTAGGAACTTATTCGTTCTTCGTAGGTTATTTCGGTCAGACGGCTATGAGTTGACTAATTTAGTCGTTCAATTTTTGCCGTCTGCATGGATATGTAGAACCGACAGATAATCTGTTCTCTGCGACGATTGCACCCGGAGGGGTGTCGCCGGACGCCTTTGTCCATGTTGGGACAGGCGATTTTATAAAAAGAGCAACCATCCGGCCATTTTAGCCTCTGGTCTTGTTTGAGACCGGTTGTGTAGCCACTAAACGTTTTTATGCTTAGTTTCTTAATCAGTGTTGAATTTACACTAAGTATCGAATTTGGTTTTTTAAGCAAACGAGTCTGTCTGGGTATTACGCAGACGGACGGGCAAATACTTGATCATGCTAAGTATCAAACTTAGTTAGATTAATGGAGAATCCGTCTGAGTATTACCCAGGCGGATAGTCAAGCAGTTGAATAAACCAAGTATCCAACTTAAATTGGAGAATCCGTCTGAGTATTACCCAGGCGGATAGTCAAGCAGTTGAATAAACAAAGTATCCAACTTAAATAAACAAGGGATCCGAGCATTACCCAGGCGGATAAACAAATGTAACCTTCACTAAGTCTCGAACTTAGTTAGATAGATGGGGAATCCGCCTGGATATTACCCGGATGGATAATCGAACAATAACTCAATTTTGCAAACAAAGACTGAATCTTCAATAATTGACTCATTGTTTACAAAAAGTTACATTCTCAGAAGTAGTACTTTTCTAGATTGTCTACATTCCAAGTTCTAGGCAGGCGCCTGCCGTCTGGGGTTTCCAGGCGGTAGGTGCCGTCCCTTACTTCTTCATAGATCCGGTAGGGACCTTCCCAATTTGGTGTTAGGTTTCCCAACTCATTGGCCCTACCGGTTGCCTCCATTTTTCGTAACACTAAGTCGTCAACTTTCAAAGGACGCTTGTGTACTTTTTTGTTGTAGGCTCTAGTCATTCTCAGACGGTAAATCTCATGACGCAAGGCGGCATTGCCCCGGCGTTCTGGGAGTGAATCCAATGCCAGGCGCATTGCTTCCCAATTTGCCTCTTCATCATACAGCATGACTCTGAGAGTCGGCTCGTAGTGCTCGATGGGCAAGACGGCTTCAGCACCGTAAACCATGAGAAATGGGGTTTCACCGGTTGCCCCTTTCGCTGTTGTCCGGATGGCCCATAGGACATGGATTAATTCTTCTGCCCATAAGCCACCGGCTCTTTCTATTTTCTTTTTAATGTCGTCTGAGATGATTTTGTTGAAAGCTTCAACTTGGCCGTTTGCTTGGGGCCGGCCAACAGATGCAAAATAACTTGAGATCCCCTGATCTCCCAACCAAGTTTTTAGCTGAGGCGTCTCAAACTGAGGACCATTATCAAACACCATAGACATGGTACCCCGTACCGGGTGATAACATTCTTCCAGATGAAGGAAATTACGTCTGAGGTCTTGATGTTTTTAATTGCCTCAGCCTCCACCCACTTGGTGAAGTAATCCACAGCCACCAAGATGTAGCGCTTTCCGCCTGGAGCAGGCGTGTAAGGACCTAGAATGTCCATGCCCCATTTTGCAAACGGGATCGGGCTGTGGATGGCCGTCAGATCAGTAGCCGGACGGTGAATGAGTTTGCCAAATTTTTGGCACTTGTCACATTTCTTCACCAACTCCTTGGCGTTTGCCTCAAGAGTGGGCCAAAAGTAATGTCGTCTAGCTCTGACGGCTAGGGACCTGCCGCCTATGTGAGAGGCGCAGAATCCCGAGTGCAAGTCTTCGAGAACTTCTTTCCCCTTTTCTGGGGTGACACACTTCAACAAAGGCTTCAGAAACCCCGCCTTGAAGAGTTCTCCATTTTTCAACTCGAATCTTGCGGCTCGCTTTTTCAGGATGGCTGCTTCCTGTGGCGAATCAGGAAGTGTGTCGTCTGAGAGATAGACCCGGATGCCATCCATCCAGGTAGAGCTTCGGTCCAGAATTCCAACGGGATCCTCATAGATGCTTCTCTTTTCAAGAACTTCCCAGAAGACTGACCGAGGCGTATCATGGCAGGCAGAAGATGCCAGCTTTGACAATGCATCCGCCTGGTTGTTTTCCGACCTAGGCACCTGATTCAGCCGGAATTCCTCAAGTGCCTTGGTCTCTTCTTTGACTGCCTGAAGATATTTAATCATAGCCGGATGGGTAGCCTCATAACTTCCCTCATACTGGCTAACAACCAATTGAGAATCAGAGTAGGCGTCAATTTTCATGGCCCCTGCCGCCTTACACATGCGTATGCCGGCTAGCAGAGCTTCATATTCCGCCTCATTGTTAGATGCCTGAAACTTGAAGCGTAGTGCATATTCAAATCTATCTCCTTCAGGAGACTCATAAATTACGCCTGCACCACAGCCGTTCTTTGCAGAGCTCCCGTCTACGTACACTTTCCAAACCTGATCAAGATTATCCGGAGCCACCGGACGAGTCATTTCCACAATGAAGTCGGCAAACGCCTGACCTTTCACTGCCTTTCTTGGTTCGTAAGTGATTTCAAGGCTCTGCATTTCAATAGCCCATTTCAACATTCTCCCGGATGAGTCCAAGGTAGACATTGGCCGCTTGAGTAGCTGGTCCGTGTAAATCACCACCGGATGTGCCAAAAAGTAAGGCTTCAATTTTTTGAATGCCATATACAAAGCAAGGCCAAATTTTTCAACCATGGGGTACCGGAGTTCAGCATTTTTAAGAACATGGCTAATGAAGTAAACCGGGAGCTGCACGCCGTCTCGCTCAGCAAGGAGAACGGCACTGAGGGCATGGTCTGAGACGGCTAAATACATGTACAACGTCTCCTTAGGCAAAGGACTGACCAACCTAGGCAGAGAATGTAAATGCTCTTTCAACCTCTGGAACGCCGCCTCAGCATCATCCCCCCATTCAAATCTGGTCTTCTTCCTGATTGCTTGGAAGAAGTAGAGGCATTTGTCACCTGACCGGCTGAGGAACCTCCCCAGGGCGGCCAGACAACCGGTGAGTCTCTGAACTTCCTTAACAGAGCGGGGTGACTTCATGTCAATCACCGCCTGTATCTTTTCGGGGTTAGCCTCTATCCCCCTTTGATCAATCAGGAATCCGAGAAACTTCCCAGACTCAACACCAAAGACGCATTTCTTAGGATTTAACATAACCTTATGCCGCCTGAGGGTGGTGAATGTTTCTCGGAGATCAGCAAGGTGATCCGTCTGTAGCTTGGATTTGACTATCATGTCATCAATGTACGCCTCCACATTCCTCCCAATCTGATTAATGAAGACCGTATTAATCATCCGTTGGAAAGTGGCAGGCGCATTTTTCAAGCCAAACGACATCAAAGTATAACAGAATAGCCCCTGATCAGTGACGAAGGCCGTCCTCTCTTGATCTTTCTTCCACAGGGGTATCTGATGGAAGCCGGAGTAGGCATCCATAAAGCTCATCAAGGCGTGACCGGCTGTAGAATCGACCAGATTGTCGATCTTTGGAAGCGGATAACTGTCCTTTGGACACGCCTTGTTGAGGTCTGTGTAATCAACACACATGCGCCAGGTCCCATTCGGTTTCTTCACAAGGACCACGTTGGCCACCCAGTCGGGGAAATTACAAGGCCGAATGAACCTGGCGTCTAGCAGCTTTTTGACTTCGGCAGCTGCCGCCTGACTTCTTTTCTCGCCATGGTTTCTTTTCTTTTGCCGGATGGGCTTCTTTTTGGGGTCCACGGCGAGTTTGTGGACAGCAAGATCCGGGCTGACGCCTGGCATCTCTTCCACTTCAAAGGCAAAAATGTCTTTGAATTCCTTTAACAGAAGATGCAAGCTTGCCCCCAAGGTAGCATGAGCAACCGTCCCAACCTTAACAGTACGTTCTGGACGGATGTCGTCCAGAACGAGATCAATGCTTTCGCCAGCCGGTTGGGGACGGAGCTCATCTGACCGTTCACCGGTCAGTGATTGCTATTTTTTCTCTTTTTTCACCTCCACCAGCAGAGGAGCCTTTCTTTTCTTTCCGGCTGCTGGTGGGGCAGGAGCTGGGTCGGCATCCTTGACATTGTCAAGGTCTATTGGTTCCTGACCGCCTGGGGCCACAGTATCTCGGACGGCTGAGAGATAGCACTCCCGGGCCGTCTTCTGATCCCCATTTAAGGAACCGACAGAGCCGTCATCCCTCTCATACTTGATGAGCATGAGAGACGGGATGATTACTGCCTTGGCTACGTTAAGGGTTGGCCTGCCAAGGATGATGTTGTAGGCGGTCAACTCCTCAACGACCAAGAATCTGACGACAATGTGTCGTCCCTGGCCTTTCTCCCCTAGCCAGATGGGTAAGTCAATTCTCCCGGCTGGGTAGACCATCCCACCCCCAAAACCAACCAAGGGGTGGGTGACCGGATGCATGCTGCTGACATTGTATTTCAGCTTTTGCAGGCACCGGAGGCTGATGATGTCTGATGAGCTGCCGGTGTCTATAAGGATCCGTCCAACCAGCTGGTTGGCAACCTTACATTCAATGACCACCGGGTCATCATGCGGGCGGCGGACGCTGCCCCTGTCCTTCTCAGTGATCAGGACGTCTGGGAAGGAGGAGCTGGCTTCCGCCTGCTCATCATCATCTTTGTCCATCTTTCGAAGATGGCTCTTGGTGCCCCGGATGGTAGGGCCACCACATGAGAACCCGCCTGCTATAGTGTAGACCGGCTCCTTGTCGGTATCCGAGCTACTAGCAGGCTGGGGGGTAGTCTTGGAGGACTGACCCTTGTTTTTATTTTTTGCCCCGGCTGGGGACTTAGAAATGTAGGACTTCAACAGCCCTTTGTCAGCCAGACGGTCCAACACACGCTGAAGACTGAAGCAGTCGTTGGTGTCATGGCCGACCTCCTCATGGAATTGACAAAATTTATTTTTGTTCCGTGACTGGACAGAACTCTTCATAGGATTCGGCTTCTCAATGGACAGCCGGTCCTTTACCTCCATGAGGATAGAATTGCAATCTTTGTTAAACTCGTACTTGGGGACGTACGGTTTAAACTCTTTCTTTTTCTTCTGGGACGGCTGGTCAGAATCAGTAACCGCCCAGACTTCTTTTCTTTTCTTGCTCTCTTCTTTGTTTTTGGCCGGCTGAGCTGACCGGCTGTCTTTCTGCTTGTCGGACTTCTTAGAGTCCGACTGGCTACCAGGCGAGCAGAGGTCGGTAGCTTGAATGTAGCTTTCCGCCTCCCTCAGGGCCGCCTGTAGGGTGAAAGCCCCTTTTTTGACGAGGTCGAACTTAAAAGTCGTCCCGTCTCTCAGACCTTTGAAAAAGTCTGTAAAAGCTACCTCGTCAGACAGCCCTTGAATCTGAATTCTTATCAGATTGAACCGCCTGACATATGAGCGCAACCCTTCTCTCTCTCCCTGCTTAACAGTGCTCAAATCAAGGCTTGTTTTCTTAGCAGGGATGTTCATTGAGAAGTTGGAAGCAAACAGGAAGGCAAGCTTCCTGAAGCTATCGATGGATCCGGCTGGCAGATTGCCAAACCATTGTTGGGCAATGCCCTTCAATGTAGCCGGGAAGCATCGACACCAGGCGGCATCGTCCAACCCCTGCAGATACATGAGGTTGGTGTAAGCCATGAGGTGGTCTTCCGGATTGGTGGTGCCATCATAGGTACCAACCAACACATTCTTAACCTTGGACGGCTGTGCCGCCTCGGTTATCTCCCGAGTGAACGCAGAAGGTTGTTCACCCAGGCGAAGCAGACGAAGCTGCCAGTCCAATGGCTGGACATTTGGATATGCCGCCTGACCCCCAAAGAAGGCCGGCTGCATGAAGTGAGGAGGATACTGCCCGTAAGCCGGAGTAGGCACATACGGGACAACTCCAATCATATGAGGGCCAGAATGGACGGTATTACCGCCTGTCTGACTCTCATGCAAGGAGGGTGCACTCCCTGCAGAAATGTTGTTGAAGCTGTCTGGAAAGTTCGACGTTGAAGCCGACTCAGACAGCGATTGATTCCTCTTCCGGTTGATGATCTCCCGGGCATCAATAGTTGATTTTTTACTTCTCACCGGCTGCTGAGGCCGGCGAGTGTTGGTATTGTTCCCAGGAAGGAGAATCTTTGACCAATCTATGGTCCCGGCTGCCTTCTCCTTTGGATGGGGAGTGGGCTGCCGGTTTCTGACTGACTTCCCCTTCCCTGGAGGAGTCTTCTTCGCCGACTGGCCTTTACTTGGACCAGCCCGGCTCTTGGTGATCAGCTCTGTGATTTCACCCTTGAAACTCGTCATGAACCTCATGAGTTCGTCTCGGGTGACAGGGGCTGATCCTGCTGCCGTTTGGGTTGCCCCATCCGGCTGCCCAGTGGGCCTGCTCGGACCCGCCTGGGAGGCACCCCGCTCTAGAGTTTCCCTGGACCGGATGTGCTTAACTCTTAGAGAGCCGTCTTCGGCTGTGGAGGTTTCGACCTGAGGATCCTCATCCTCCTCATGGTCTGTAAAGACTTCTGGGTCTTCGCCCAGACGGTTAGGGGGTGGTACAGACTCTTGAACCATCTTCGAGGTACTCTCCCCACATACGGCGCCAAATGTTTGGGGTGTTTTAGTCCCTCGGGAGAGTTACGGCACGAAGTCTGGTCTGGCCGGTCTGTACCTGCAAAATAACGGAGACTCTGGGTGGTTGGAGCTCCGCCTCCGACGGTCAAGTTAGTAACTTGAAACGGAATAAAGAGTACGGAAATTTAGGTGGGGATCTGCTTGGATTCCAAGCTCAGGTGTTTCTCTGATGTAAGAGAATGCAGATGTAATAAATGGTAAAAACGTGCCCTCAAAATGAGGGATATCTCCCTATTTATAGGGTAATTGGGAATTGTGCCCCTGATTAGGTCACTGAACCCTAATCATTGGTGGGCTGCGCCGTTTTGCGGCATTCTCGGGATTTGGGCCTGAAGGCCGCCTTTTCCCTTGATTTCTGGAATGACACGTGTCGAGCAGGGATTGCTCCATTTTGGACCAATTTGGGGCTGACACGTGTCACCCTCTGATTGGGCCACGTGGCAGGGTGAAATTACCCTAAACAATATGTGTTTTACATATGGCCATAACCCTCTGGGAATTCACGCTCCATCTACCCAATTGAACGCTCATGGAAACAAAGGGTACATCTGAGTTTGAATTCATCAAATCTTGGAAGTGAGTTTAACTCGCGGGGTCCCATCCACGCGAGGCAACCCTTCCAAAGGTAAGGCTTCCGCGTGGAGCATCCGAACTCATAACCATGGACCCTCTTTGACTAACCCATATCCTGAACTTTAGAGAACTAGAGCCATTGTTAGGTTGAAAACTCATTGCATCATAATGTGTTTACTTGACTACTTGTGCATTATTTGCTTGTGCATACTTACATGTGATTAAACTAACCGTTTGATTTGACTTTTAATTACGAATATATAACTAACAAAAGGCTAAAGGACTTTTCTTAAAGAGTTACGAGTCATACAACCAATGGATCTGTAGCCCCGAATTTTATCTTTCATGTGGCGTTAGTTTTGTCCAATTCGGAGTCACATATAAAAAGTTATGATTAAAATACCACAGCCTGTCCAGTTTAGTGCACATACGTGAAGTCTTAACTAGTCTTTGTTTGAGTCTGGTCACATAGTCTAGTCACATGATCATGACACGAGTCTTGAACATATCACTTACACTCACAAGTATTCACACACTTTGTACATACTCTTTTCACAGTATAACAATGTCTTAGGTTCATGCATGAGTCGTTCTTTTTGTCATTTGAATTGGGGATCCACTCTATTCCTAATTTTTTCATATCTCTCTATCTATATCACCTCTCCATACATTACATATCTCACACTTTCCTTCTTAAACACTTTATACATTCACATTCCTTCATCTTACATGCTTCCTCCATACATCATTTATTTCACTACACTCTTTTCCCATCCATGCATGTTGAATCGAGTTTGAGTCATGTGATTGACAAAAAAAAAAGGTAATAATGAAACAAATGCACAAGGAAAGTTTCTCAACAAGATTTCATGCTTTCTTCTTCTTTTTTTTAAACCCTTCCCCAACAAGTCTAGCATATGCACCCTTCATCCTCCTTAGATTTATTTGTTAGAGTTTGATTTTTTACCCTTCACTTTTTAAATAAAATGAGCATTTATTTCCTTGCATTAAAAAAAAAAATACCCGTTGAATTAAGCACAAGGTATACCAATGATTTGAGGCACCCCTTGTAGCCACACCATATCACCTTTCACTATGGAGTTAGCAACCTCATGGATCGTGAAGGGGTGTAACCTTCACCTTGTGAACGGTTTACAAGTTCCTAAGACTTGTTGACGACTCTTTTACTCTAGCTTCCTTCCCTTTGGACGCCATCATGCTTAAGTGTATGATCACAGTGGGGCTCAAGTGTGGGATGCTTGAAATATTCCCTACACCCTCAATCACATAAAGGTGGCTCAAAATAAACGCGACATTAAAGAGGCGACGCCTATAGAGACTACTAAGAGAAAGCCATTTTCTCTCCAAGTAGTCGAAGCACCCAAAAGGAGTGACAAGCCTTACACTCTAATTGGAACTTCTTATGCAAACATGTTCAAAATGCTCTTCAAGAGTAGGAAGATCAAACCTCTCGAGCCAAGACCATTTGAATCGTTGAAAAGGATAGATAGATTCTATTGTCTATACCATCAAGCAGGAGGACATACCATCGAACACTGTTTCAAATTCAAAGATCTAATCCAAAGGTTAATTGACAGTAAAAAAAGTTGGTCAAAATCCCACCAGAAAGGGATATTAGTATCAACGGAGTCTGGGAAAGTGATGATGAGGATGTCTACCTCAAAGATGTGGAAGAAACCCCACTTTCCACAATGTACCCAGTAGATGACATTTGGGATGAAGAAGATTCACCCATAGATGTCCTTACAAGGCCAGGGAGAGTGCAACCTCCCATCACTACACAACCTATTCCTACTACCCAACAAGTTCCCATACCAATCATAGAAGACAATGATGTTATCAAACAACTTAAAAAGACTAAGGTCGAAATGAATGTATCGAAACTACTAGCCACATCCCGTGAACATAGAATTGCAGTAATGGATGCTTTGGCTAATGTAGGGATAGATTCAGAAACCACTCCTGAGGGATTAACTAATTTTCTCACGAGTGTTCTTTTGAGTCCCATTAATCTAATCACCTTTACTAACAAGGACTTACCTCCAGAAAGTGATAAATACAATAAGGCCTTAAACCTCACAGTAATCTGCAAGAGAATGAATGTCCCAATAACTCTGGTAGAGAATGGGTCAGCAATTAATGTTTGCCCACTACGAACTGCGAGGATGTTGGGAATAAGGGATGAAGACTTGTCTCCCTCCACAAAAGGAATAAGAGCTTATGACAACACTCGTCGCCAAGCTCTTGGGACTATTACTATGAATGTCACAGCAGGAGTTATTGAACATGCTACTACTTTTCAAGTAATAGATACTAGATATTAAAGCGTTTTTCAACTTATTGTTAGGACGCCCTTGGCTTCATGACCTTAAGGTCGTCCCTTTATCCCTTCATCAACAAGTGAAGGCCATAGATGGAGGAATTCCTGTTACAATCGATGCTTCCCTAATAAGAATCATGAAAATTGATAAACCTATCATAAATGTGGAGCACGATGACAACGATGAAGACCTATGCGGCTTTAACGCAGAAGAGGTCTCCTTAATCGAGGAAGATGAAAGGACCCTTCTTTTCTACGACCTCCATTCAAATATGATAGTTAATGTTATACTCCGAAAATAAGGACAGTTTACTAGAATGACTCTAGGAAAGAAGAAAGGAGTAGCAATGCAAATGAAATCGCCTAGCCTTCCTAAATTAAATACTTTTGAACTTGGTTTAGAACCGACTCCGAAAGATTGTAAGCAAGCCCTGGAAAAGGCTAATGCGCGGAGAAATGCTCGTACCCAAAAGAAAGCAATCCCAATGGATCAATATCCTTACACTCTAAATGGACAATTCATAAGAGAGGGTGAAGATTATCCATGATATGAATTTCCCGAGCCCTTTGTCAAAGATGGAATAAGACAACCCGGGTTCGAAATCTTTCTGGATTGCCACTTCTTAGATGACATTCTAACTCCTATCTATAAGGAGAAAGCACCTCTTTGCTTCGACTTTAATGTCATGGGACTTCTTTTTAGGCACAAGAAGAGTGAGCCAAAATATGTTGAAGACAACTTTGCGCTCATCCAGGCAGCACTACAAAGTGAGAGCTTTAACCCCTCAAAGCTCATCACCCTAACAGAGGGATTAGTCCAGGGATGGCGAAAGACTGTGAAGGTGACTACACCAATTGGACGAAAGATCTCCATAACAACAGGACAAGGACCTATGTTTGAAGAGTCGATTGAGTCAGAGTCTGAATCTGAGTCTTCCCTTATCGAGTCTTCAAAATCTTTAGCTATAGCACCTTTCCCTAGTTCTTCTACTTTAGCATCTACTCCTAGGATAGTTAGTAGTCAAGTCCTAACAGACATTTCTTTATTTGATGTTATGGTTTCCGAATTCAATAATATTTCTTCTTTTGCTTACTCCTCGTGTCATTCCTTAACCCAAGATGACGAGCATTGCTTAGCTAACAATGAAAGCGACAAAGAAATTAATTAAAGCAATGGAAACACTTGAGAATAAAACACTAGTATTAGAAGACACTGAAACATTGGATATCTCAAAAGATCCAAACGTTAAAAGAGAAGTTAAAATCGTAATAACTCTTACTAAAGAAGAAAGAACCGGTTTAATTAATATACTAAAAGAAATTATCGATGTATTTGCTTGGTCATATGAAGATATGCTAGGAATAAATAGAGAAATAGCTCAACACACAATACCACTAATTCCAGGAATGAAACCTGTAAAACAAAAGTTACGTCGAATGAAACCCGACGTAGCTCTTAAAATAAAAGAAGAAGTTCAAAAACAAAATACTGCAGGTTTTATCAGGGGTATCTAAATACCCCGAACGGATTGCAAATGTGGTGCCAGTTCCAAAGAAAGATGGAAGGGTAAGAATGTGTGTCGAATAAAGAGATCTAAATAAGGCAAGTCCAAAGGACGAATTCCCTTTACCACACATCGACATTTTAGTAGATAACACAGCAAATCATGCGCTTCGCTCATTTATGGATGGATAGGCGGGGTACAACCAGATTCTCATGGCCGAGGAAGATATGGAAAAGATTACATTCATAACGCCATGGGGCACTTATTGTTACACGGTGATGCCATTTGGGTTGAAAAACGCGGGTGCCACATACCAAAGATCAGTGACCACCTTACTACATGACATGATGCACAAAGAAGTTGAAGTCTACGTGGATGATATGATTGTAAAATCAAAAGATCGTCCAGGACCTCTAGTAGCCTTAAGAAAGTTTTTAGAAAGGCTAAGGAAATAAAAACATGAGGTTAAATCCATCTAAGTATGCCTTTGGAGTCACATCAGGAAAGCTCTTGGGATATGTTATTAACTAAAGAGGAATAGAGATAGACCCAACTAAGATTAAAGAAATCATGTCAATGCCGCCGCCCAAGACCGAGAAACAAATTTTAGGATTCATTGGCCGGTTGCAATACATAAGTAGGTTCATATCTAAGTTGACCACGATATGTGAACCAATATTCAAGAAACTAAAGAAGAACGTGCCAGTAATATGGGACGATGAATGTCAAAAATCTTTTGAGAAGATCAAAGCTTATCTCGCTAATCCTCCCGTATTAGCACCTACGCTCCCGGAAATCCCTCTTAGGTTGTATTTAACAGTCACCAAAGAGACAATGGGGGCAATGCTCACACAAGAAGTAGAAGGAAAAGAAAACACCATCTACTACTTAAGCAAAAAGATGCTCGAGTATGAAGTACGCTACACACCACTTGAAAAATTGTACCTCGCATTAGTGTGGGCCACAACCAAGTTAAGACACTACATTCTCGTTCATATAGTCTATGTGGTATCTCGGATGGATCCAATAAATTATCTCTTCGAGAAATCTACCCTGAATGGGCGAATATCAAGATGGATAGTCAACTTAGCCCAATTTGATGTAAGGTAGGATCAGTGGTCTCGGACTTCTTAGCGGATTTCCCAATAGAAGATTAGGCGCTTATACATGAAGATGAATTTTCAGATAAAGACTTAATGCTTACAGAAGATGATACTTGGACGTTATACTTCGATGGAGCATCAAACCAAAAGGGTTGTATAAACATCTACTTTAGCCTCCTGTCCCAACAGGAAGTGCAATGACGATAAATAAAACCATCTTCGTGTTGGATCAAAGTGAAGAATCATGGATGACTGGCTAAACCGCAAAGACACAAAAAGACTAGACTAACCCAAAAACAAATACAAACAAGGTCCAATTAACTAAATCCGATCATAATTAGGATTAAGCCCCTTCTTAAGACCCAATAATGATGGATTTAGAGGCGCCTAGGTTAAATTTAATGCTGCCGCAGAAAAAGCCGCGCACATCTCAATGAGTCCCGCTGGTCTGGCGCGCGCAACTAATTTAGTTGCGCACAACACCCAGTGCAACTTCTAGAGATGCGCTCGCGGGAGATTTCGAATTTCATAAAAATATAAAATCGAATCTTACCCAGTGCAACACCCAGTGCCTATAGCAGCGCAACTAAATCACTTGCGCTGGGATGCTGCACGCAACTCATCCAAATGCGTACGACACCTACTGAGGCAGAATGCTTAAAACCCTAATTGCATCCATTCCCTATAAATAAGGGCTTAATATGAGGCTTAAACACACAAAAGTTAACCTTAAATTCTGGCAAAAACTCTTGTGAACTTGTTCTACCAAACCCTCTTGTCCTCAACACTCACCCCTCTTAATCTTTGTTACTACGGTGGAGGTTCCCAAACAAGAAGGGGTCCATAAGTGTTCTAAAAGGAGATCTAGAAAAGAGTAGAAGTGGTAAATTTCCGAGCACTTAGATAAATCACATTTGCTTTTCTTGTTTAAAAGAACCTTAATCAATAAAATAGTGTGGTTTGACCACTTAAAAAGGATATTTATTAATCAATTCCACATAGTATCTTGCATTAAATAAGATTAGAATTGAATAATTAATTGGTTGATTGATCACTTAAGCCAAAGCGAATCTTGTTCACTTTTGCTTCTTTCACGAATTTGAATTAAATAAAGAATAACGACTTTGCAATGTAATTCCTACGTGATTAATGCTTGTAAATAAAATTAACTAACTTAGTTTTAGGTATCGCGTTGCATATATTGTTTGGTGATGAAATTGTAAAAAGGGAAAAGCTAGTAGAGGCTGTACTAGCACTACTACAATTTCCGTGTTTTTGCGACGCTTTATAGGCCGTTTTTGGACGTATAAAACCGTCGAAAATTTTGTTCTCGACGCTGTTGAAAAGCGTCAATAAAAGTGAGTCGAGATTTTTTTTGGACGAATAAAAGCGTCGACAGCGACAACGCTTTTTAGTGTCTAGATAATTATACGGAATGTCCAAAAATGGGTTGGTTCACGCTATCTCTCAATGTTTACGACGCTTTTATATGTCTACTGTAAATAGGATTGTGGACTCTTTTTGGTGTCCATATATCCTTTCGACGCCTTTTGTTGTCCATATATTTTGATTTGGGCGACGCTTTTTAGCGTCCACTTTTTCTTTGGCGGGAATTTTTTTTAAAAATGCAAATCAAATGTCCTAAGTGGACAGACATTAATGGCCGATCCATTGTCTACAAGAGTCATGGGAACATTCATTCTTTTGCAGACTACCGTGAGGTTTAACGCTTTGCAGTGCTTGTCACCTTCCGGGGGTAAATCTTTGTCAGAGAAGGTAATTAGATTAATTGGACGAGGGAGATCACTCGTGAGGAAGTTAGCTAGTCCCTCAGGAGTGGTGTCAGAATCTATCCCGATTTTATCCAAAGCATTCATCACAGCCAACCTATGTTCTCGAGATGTTGCTAAAAGCTTCCATATGTTCATCTCAACTTTTGTCTTCTTGAATTGTTTAACGATGTCATTGTCTTCGACGATGGGTATGGGAACTTGTTGTACAGTAGGCATAGGTTGTGTTGAAACGGGAGGTTGCATTCTCCCGGATCTTGTGAGGACGTCTATTGATGAATCTTCTTCAGCCCAAATGTCGTCCGTGGTGTATGATACAGAAGGTGAAGGGCCTACTATGTCTTTTAGGTAGACATCTTCTTCATCACTGTCCCATACTCCATTGACAGTTATGTCCTCTTCTTGTTGAACTTGGACTAATTCCTTTTTATTAATCATTTTCTGCACCAAATCCTTGAACTTGAAGCATTTTTCTAGGGTGTGCCCTCCTGACTGATGGTACTGACAGTAATATCTATCTGTCGTTTTTAATGACTCAAATGGTCTCGGTTCGAGAGGTTTGACCTTACCACTCTCGGAGAGCATTTCAAACATTTGTGCATACGGGATCCCAATTGGAGTATAAATTTTATTGCTCTTCTTGGGTCTTTCGGTGACTTGTAAGGGAAAGTTTTTTGCCTCATAAGTCGTTTTTACTGGTGTGAACTCTCTCTTAGGTTCTTCATCATATTTCTTGTGAAGTTCATTCATAATTTTGAGAGTTTCACGTAACAGTTGCGATGTCTCCCTCATAAACAGCGTGAGCACTCGTATGTCTTTCTCGTTTGCTGGTTCTGGAAGGTTATCTTTGACATCGAAAAAGATCTCTTCATCTTCTTCTTTGACATTGGTTGCTTTGACAGGCTTAATGAGAGATGAAGGGTCAACTTCGCTTTCTTCATCGGAAATAGCCAAAGTATGAGCTAGAGGTGCATTGTCAATACTCGGCTTCTTACCAGCAGGGGGCAATGGCAGCTTGTTACTGTCAATTAGGTCTTGGATAGCTTCCTTAAGCTTCCAACAGCTTTCAGTAGAATGGCCCCTACCTTGATGATATTTGCAATGTGCATTGGGGTTCCAATTAGGCGACCTCTTCTCAACTGGTGGATCTCCGAATGGTCCAATGGGAGTTATAAGACCTTTTGCATTTAATTGATCAAATGTGGTGTCATAACTCATGCCAATAGGAGTGAAGTTTCTCTTAAATGGTTTCTTTTGTCCTTGGTTGTTCATGGCGAGGACTTCTCCTAGATTAAAGGTGCTAACGTTATTTGAGTGGGCGGTTTTGGAAGAAGAAGGATTGTCGCTCTTCTTTCCTTTCCAGCCACTGTTGGAGCTATTGTTGGTAGCTTTAGATTTAGCCAAGTCATCTTCAATATTAATCCCAATATCATAAACAGCCTTAAAGGTATGAAGGTTATTCTGATATTTAAGATGTTTTGAATATTTTTCTTGGAGGTTTTTAATGAACAGTCTCACGGACTCTTTTTCACTTAGTACCTCAATCATTTTAGCTGAGGTTTCTCTCCACTTGTTAAAGAAAGCAGTGAAGCCTTCATTCTCCTTTTGTTTGAGGATTTCAAGTTCTCTATGGTCAGTTTCGACTTGAATGTTGCACTTGTACCTATCAACGAAAGCGTTTGCTATGGATTCCCAGGTAAAGGTCTTTTCTTTTTCAAGAGAGAAGAACCATTGTTGGAAAACGGTCTCGAGAGACAGCGAGAACAGAGAAGGGAAGACTTTCTTATCGATACCCTTGATGCTCATTATTGTTTCAAATGCTCTTAGGTGGAAGTAGGGGTTGTCGATTGCCCTAAATTTTGGGATGTCGTTGGCACTGAACTTCTACGGAAGAAGATCTTTATCCACCAAGACCCCTTGGGATGTGAGTTCTTGAAACTTGTAGTCGCTGGACAACTTTCTTAGGCTCTCTTGCATGAGGTCCATTTGTTGTTACTTCACGGGATCCTCGATCTTAAGTGCGAGAAGCTTCAGTGTCTCAGTTACAGTAGCCAGTTGATTCTTGAGATCATTGACTTCTTCTTGAGTTTCCATTATGACTCTTGCTTTCCTCTTGCGGGCTATAGGTTTGTCGAAAAGTTGGACTTGTACGAAGAGGTTATCTTTGATTAATCGTCCTTCCTTTCTTGACCACGCGCTGTAAATTAAGCCAATTTGCGTTTTAATTACTTGACTCGAATCATCTTAACTTTATGGTTTTTATTTATTAAAAAAAGTATGCGTAATTTTAGGGAGCAATAATGTACATGTGTTTAGGGAACTTAAGTATTATTGTTTATTGGAGGATTAATATCCGACTTACCCCCCCTAAAAAAATGACGAAAAAAACGCGCGCACACAAGACTCCCTTAATCATGGTCAAGACATGTGTATTGGTGTGTGTATTGAGTGTAAGTGACATGCTTGGACTATTATGTAAGACCATGGGACTTAGTGCCTAAACTCGAACATTAATTTAATTAAGCAAAGTTAATCGAGTTAAACGGAAAACTGACTAAATAGACGTTAAGTGATGACTCGACAAATAATCCGAACTGTCGGCCAAGCGACAGAACTGGCGTCACAATATGGTGATTGGCGCTAGACTTTTTAGTAAATGTCTGGCGCTACACACCATACAGTGGCGCTACAGCTCAGATTTTGGCACCAATATTGGAGCCTCGGTCTGGGACTGTTTTCGGTATTATTAGTCAATTGGGGTATGCCTAAAGTCGTACTAGGTCAATTCCGATTAAAAGAAGAAAAAACTTTATTGACTCAAATTAATTAATTAATTAATTAATTAATTAGGCAAAGTTCTTTAAGTCATTAATTTTAATCTCAACACAAATCAACAAACGGTTAAGAGAAACATAGAATATGTATGCACAACAAATAATGCACAATTAGTCAAGTAGGCACAATATGATGCAATGAGTTCGCAACCTAACCATGGCTCTAGTTCTCTAAAGTTCGGGATATGGTTTAGTCAAATAGGGTCCATGGTTAATTGTCCAGATGCACCGCGTAGAAGCCTAACCGTGAAGGGTTAACGCGTGTGGATAGAACACCGCGAGTTTTTAGAAAAAACTCACTTCCATGGTTTGGTGAATTCAACCTCTCAGATGTACCCTTTGTTGCCAGGAGCGTTCAATCGGGTAGATAGAGCATGAATTCCCAGAGGGTTATGTCCATATGTAGAACACATATGGGTTTCAGAAAAATGAGAAAAAATTCAATCAGGAAGTAGGATCGAGCAAACAATACGAAAAACCAGTCGAAATTAGAACGCATATTTCTGGCTCGGTATTGGGCGAAATTGGCGCCAGAAAACAGAGACTGGCGCCAACTTTTAACTGTAGCGCCTGGCGCCAATACTGGCGTCTGGCGCTATGGCTAAAAGTGTGGCGCCAAGTTCTGGCCCCTGACGCTACTTCCCACATGCCTCAGCAGCTTTCTGTGCTCAATAAAATCATCCAGTTTTGCGCAGTGTTATTTCAGTCCTAGTTGTGAAAGACATTTCTCAAATTTCCTACGTGTAAAATCCTTATGTTTTTGACTCATTACGGATGGTCTTTCCAATGAGAACCTTTTTATGCATATGACACAATGTTAATCAAAATTACGCACATGAAATACTTAGAACTTTTCGAGTCTTATCCACTCATTCTAAATCATTGCCGAAACAAATTCAGGAATTAAAATAGAAATCCTCCCCAGTGGAGTCGCCAAAAACTGTAGGGAATAATTTCAAGCCTTTAAAATCCCACTAGCTTGAACCCCATTGTGATCATACACTAAAGTACGGTGGCGTCCAAAAGGGAAGAAGATAGAGCAAAAGAGTCGCCAACAAGTTTTTAAGGAACTTGTAAACCATCACGAGGTGAAGGTTACACCCCTTAACGATCCAAGAGATCGTCAACTCCATAAGGTCATGAACCAAATAAGGGTTCGGGGATGATGGTACAAATCCAACCTAAAAGAGATTGAACCTGCCCTAATAATAGGCCTCTACTTTATTCTGCTCGTATTCATGTGCGCTTTCCGATTAACATACAATCAATAAGATTAACCCTAAACCTGTTGAATCTATGTTGGTTGAATATTAATGCACAAATAAACTATTATTGGCGATCACTTGAATTATAATCACAATTAACCTAACAAGATTATTAATTATCTTATTAAGCGTGATTGCAAGTACCAATTCCCTTTAACATGCAATAAAGGTGATCAAGCAATAAAGAATAAAATAATGTGTATATCAAGCAACATAATAAATAATCAATATCATAATAATAATAAATAATAATAATCATAAATAAAATAATCATCATCAAAATAATAATAAATTATAACAATTATAATCATAATCATGTTCATGTTAATATTAAAGCATAATAAAAATAGCAAGATCCTAGGCATGATACTAACAAGATTAATAACAAACCCTAGCATGTCACTAAGCATTAAAAATCAAATCTTTAGCCCTAACATGATACTAACATGAATAAATATTAGGAAGAGAATAAAAGGCATCATAACAATCATATTTAATATTAAAATTAACCTAGACATGATACTAGGAATCATAATAACAATCTAAGCATGATGTTTACATCATAAAATCAATAAATCAATAAAGTACTTACTTGGATGCCTCGTACCTCTTTCTAATAACAAAATACACGCGTTAGTAACTTCAAGGAAAATAATAATCAAAAGCAATTAAATTAAATAATTGAAAGAGAGATTTGGGACCAAACCCTCAGAAATTAAAACCTTTCACGTCTAGGGCGAAGGCAACTTCGAATATGGCTAGGTGTTTCAAGATCTTGTGAATGCGGAATTTTGTGTTAAAAAGCAAGAAAGAATATTTATTCTAAAGAATGAATGATGTCGATGATTGAAAGAGATGAATGCTTATTGATGATTCTTGGTGAATGAAAAGAGTTGATGAATGAATATTGATAATTCGTCCATGAAAACGGAGTTTTTGATACGATATTTATAGAGAATATCAGCCAAAAAAGATAATTTAATAAAACAGAGTCTGAAGATTGCAAAAACACCTTAGCGCCAGCCCTGGCTAGTTGGCGCCAGGACCAGTGGCTAGCGCCTGGCGCCAATCCTGGCTCCAGGCGCCAAGGCCTGGGGTTGGACGCCAAACTGATTTTCCACGCGTTTTCGAAAATCTGATAAATTTCCTGTACTGAAAGATAAAATAATATAATTTTAGTCGAAAATGTTATTTGATCTTGATTAAAACTCTAAAGAGTCCTAATTGAATTAGGAATGATAAGAACCTTCTAGAATGTTCTAGAAGACTAAAACCATTCCTAATTACATTAGGAATGATAAATTATATTAGGCCCTCCCCTAGATCATTAGGCCGTACTTAAAGCTCAAACCGGGCCCAGTTTAGTAAATTGGCCATAACTTCCTCAATATTCATCGGAATTGGGCTTATAATATATCGTTGGAAAGGTCTTTGCAAGCCCTATTCAACTACACCACTATTGGACCCATATCATGGACCAACCAAACTGGATTGGCTGTTTTCTTAAAATAAAGTTTTCAAAAACAGGGAGAAGAGAAAAGAAATAAAACTTTCCGCAACACTAGACCTTTCCACACTTCGTTTCATTCGATTATGATTCGACGTGAAAGGCACTCGTCACTGGGTTTGGTTTTGGGGAGACACAAATGGGTGTCTACACCTACAGGAAATATATATAAGCAAAGGAACTCATTGTAGTTACTAATAATTACAAAAGAACAACACATTGAGCCTCAATAACATTTCTAGAGCTAGTCAAATTTAAGAATCCTTTTTCCAGGATTTGTAGGTAAATATATTTCAGACAACTCCTAGAAACCAGTAAAATGAGCAAGCCAGTATAGGCGGAACGTTTCAACTAGAATTTTTATGACCTTCGTATGCAAACCCCAAACATGTGTGCTACTTCAACTTTAACCATCTAAGTGCAATAATGCCTGCAGGGGCTCAATAATAGTATATATAGAGAGAAATTACTAGAAAAATCCCAAGTGTATCATTTTTTTCGTGCAAATAGATTGCAGCCTTCGACAGTCTGATGGCCATGTCTACTGCCTTCGATAGTCTGATGGCCAGGTGAGTCTGGCTGTCCGATTCTATGACAATGACAGCTAGCCCAAAACGCTTGGCCAATTCCTAGCAATAACTACAACACCTCACCTTTCCAATTCCTAGCAATAACTACAACACCCACCCACCCTTCTATGTGTAGGGCTGCATCACAGTTGAGTACACCATATATCAATATTAATTCCTCATATTCAAGGAAACACCAACCTATACACCAGAGCCCTATATTGAACGCAAAACAACATACCCTCATAGTGACCTCATGAGACTAATCGAGAACCGCTTGACCAACAAAAATTCAGTTTAGATCGGAATCCAAAAGCACTAGATTATGAATCATTAAAACAAGTAGGAAAGGAAGGATTCTATTTTGCATGAAGTATCTACCAGCAACAGATGAGCAACTGCTCACCTTGGTGAAGGGCTCGTGCAGGGTAACAAAAGCAGTTATCTTTTGGAAGCTATGCTAAAAGGAGCTACAGAAGCTCTGAGACACAGACTGTGGCACTTAGAGGCATATACGCCAGATTCAAGACTAATCAAATGGCTGCAGGGAGATCTAACAGAAGACTTCCATGTTTGTGACAAATTTACTAGACTTAGAAACCTTCTACCTAGTTTCTTATAAAGACGACCTTGAAATAAGTCTAATATGAGTTTTATTATCAAACTAATCAAGAGAGATCTTCAGAAACTAATACTTCAGTTCATTGTCAAAATAATAAGTCTAATATGAGTTTTATTGTCAAAATAATAGTACTGTTGATTTGCCATACCCTAGAATTGAGATGTCTTGTTAAGAAGATCTGGAGAAGCATTTTCCTGACGAACTACACCCACAATATCAGAAAACTGTCCAACACGCTTTTTAAGAAGTAAATTATTTTGTTCGATCTTACTCTTTTAGCTTTTCATTTTCCTTTTCAAGTGTATCATTTTTTTCGTGCAACGCAGTCACTTCTTCCTTGACATTGTCCATTAAATTAATCCTCCTTTGAACTTTTCCATAACCTTTCTTCCTTAAGAAACCACACACCCCGTAGATGTCGCCCTTTTTAACCCCTAGTCCGTAACTAAAGGAAGATCCGGAATCTCATTGCTATACATGGTATAGTGAAAAGCTTCATCTTCGAGCTCTTGTTGTGACTTTTTAGGATACAACATCCTCAACTCTTCAACCTTAGCGTTTACATCATCCTGTACCAAGTTTAAGTAATGAACACGGGGATTAAAAACAGAGCAACACATTTAGCAGACCATCTAGCATAACCAACAATATGAGCAATGACATGAACTTTATTAATTCATAATTTCTGTAGTGACTATGTCAGGAATCATACCACAAAATCTGCAGTGACGGTGTCGGGAAGAAAGCTTTTGTCCTTACCCGTATGAGCTTTTATCCAAAGAGCTAATAAGCTCATTTTTTCTCCATGTTCATCTTCCTATTAACAATAATGTTAAAAAGAGCATTGTAAGAGATATCGACAATGTTAATGAGATGCATCATAAATAACACAATGTATATGAATAAGAGAAAGAATTATATTCATTTATACGTACTTTATTAGCTTATTTATGCTACAAATCTATATTGTTATTTATTTGATTTTATATATTTTGAGACTAACACTCTTTAAGTGAAATAAAAGGCCACATATATAACTAATCCATACATAATAAGCTTGTTGGTTTGCAAAGCTATAAGAGCCAGATCTGTGAAGCTGATTTACGAAGGCTCGTGCTTTTTTTTTTTTCCAGCTATAGACAAATTCTGCACTCATATTCAACCAATTAGTATTTGTCAAATAATTCAACCAAGACTAATTAAAGCTTAATATATTAGTGGTAGTGAATATTTTGTTTAATTTTGCTTTCTCTGAATCCCAGTACTTCACCAACTTTACCCAATTGTTCCTGCTTATTCCATGCGGTGGTTCCTGATTACACATCTCTTCCACCGTTTTCTCTTATGGTTTGTAATGCTGTTTTTTCAAAGAGAATTTGAACTGTCTCCAGGATTTATTGGCACGCTTGAGAGCTTGGTTGTCATATTCCACACCATTAGGAATCACAAAGTGGTCCTAATTAGTAAAACATTATGAAATTTGTAAGTAACTTGTAAGTGGTCTTACTTGAAAAAAGCTAATAATTGATCAGAATATTTTATGCAAAGCTAGTGTTCAATGTACTTACTCTCATATCCGTAACTATCCTTCCTTTTATATGGCTATCGATTGCATGCTAATTTTTTTCTCCAACTGGACAATGAGTCTCCATCTTTGCCATCATACCAATGAATTTAACCAATATATGTCCACCTTTCCTAATCGGTTGGCATAGATCATTGAATTCAACATAGTACTTGACGTCACTATTGCTCCAAACGTCAATTGGTAGAATTATACCACTCACCAATGTAGTATTACCATTGGCGTCTACAAAAGCAATAAAAATAAAAAACCATTTAGTTTACTAATTGAAAAACATTATTTAGGGCTCTTGAAGAACTAATTTTGCTTTTAACTAACACCATGCAACTAATACTCATCTATTTTATGCAACCACAAACAGGATCTCAATGATAAAGTAAAAATAATAATGAAGGTAAAAAGATTACCTATGGTCAGAACCTCCTCCTTATCATCAAAATCTATGTCTACAGGCCAATCGGGAAGTGACTTTGGTCGTAGAGACTTAGTTTTTTTCGGGATATCATTGGAAGTTTCAGCACTTTTTTGATGTGTTTGATTAAACTGTGGAGTTGCTTCTGAAGTTTTCTTAGAACCTCCCGTCCCAGGTTGAGGATGCTGAAGTGGTTGGTGAGAAATAAGAGTTGCTGCCGAAGTTTTCACAGCACTAGTACCAAGGTTTTGAGAACCTCCCTTCCCAGGTTGAGGATGCTGAAGTGGTTGGTGAGAAATAGGAGTTGTTGTCGAAGTTTTCACAGCACTAGTACCAAGGTTCTGAGAACCTCCTTTCCCAGGTTGAGGATGCTGAAGTGGTGGGTGAGAAGTAGGAGAGGAAGCTAAAGAGTTGTTAAGGGAGTTGAGTTTATTTGAATGTGGTACATTAGGTGGAGGTTTTTTCCAAATAGGTCCTAGTTTGTTAGGTGGTGGTTGTGCGCATTTTGTAGTTGTATCAGGTGGAGAAAATGGCCCCCACTTATCATTCTTAAGAACCTCAGCTGGTGGTGACTGAACAACTTGTTTTTTGGTTGGTTTGGAAGCAAATTCACTTACAGATGATAGTGGATCATGCAACTTAGATGCAGTTGTATTTGGTGACTGTGATGATTGTGGATCTTGTGACTTAGCTGTGGCAGCAAGTATTTCCCTTGCTCTCTTGCTTCGGTAAGTCATCTTGTACTATATATAACACTGCAAGATAATTTATGCAAAAAGATCAATATATCTAAATTGATATAAAAACGATGAATAGATAGAAACATATTAGAATTGGAATAACATGATATCCAACAATAACAGAAATAAGGACGGCAAAATAAATCTCTAACTAGCTCATTCAGCAAGCCACTAATAAATCTCACTTCTGAGAGTTCTGACCTTTAGCTTTTATTCTCATTTAAAACTAGCATAAATCATGATAATGTATGGCAGCTGATTCTGAAGACACTATCAAAGCATCTGCTGATACCTTGGGAAAGCATGGATTCATTAACTATTTTGGTCTACAGGTATTTCTGCGGTTTTTAGTGCTTCTGCATTATTTCTCATGAAAGTCAGGGAAGGCAAGGCTTAGAAGGTAGAGACAATAGAAGGCAAAGGGAAAAGTATAGGTCGGGTTAAATATTTACAGTAGAGAATCTAGATATTAGCTCATTGGCACATAACACGAGGATATACAACCATACAAAACATGGAGTAGCACGTACTGCATTAGTTTTTACTATCATGAAATAAATTCCACTTCTGAAAAATTTGATTGTTTTTGCGAACAAGGTCTTTTCATTTTACTAGTTAAGTTGTTATATACACCCGGGTTTACGGAGCACGGTGCACCCAAGGTATCTTTTGCTTAACTTGATGATTATATTAAAGGATGGTTTGAATCATCAAATTAGCAAAAAAAAAAAAAAAAAAAAAAAAAAAAAAAAAAAAACCTTGGTGCATTTGCACCTGGACATATATATATATATATATATATATATATATATATATATATATATATATTTTCATCTATTCTGAAGTGCTGGGGCTTCCAATCCACTAATAAATTATAATCATCACTTGGAAAAAACTCAGCACACACATTTTGGGACTTTAAATTATATCACAACCACCATAGGTTCTTCCAATAGCGATTAAAGCAACAATTTATCCTACTACTCTAAGCTAAACAAATCCATGTATGCTTATGATTTTTTCCAGATTAGCAATGGTTCCTTAGGGAAGGTAGTGTTAAATATCACCTTAATTAAGATAACACGGAAAATGAAGTAAACATGAAAAGGCATTGTACCTCAGCCAGGAGAAGACCAATTCGATTATCAAACGTAGTAAGAAGATCGATAACATCTGATGGTGAAGTATCTAGAACTAATTTGTCTTCCTCTTCAACCAGGAAGTTTACACTGGATTCTTCAAGCCGTTTTTGGAGAATTGAACATTCATGCAGCAACTTCTCATTAACAGAACTAGCATATACACCTTTTTGCTTCTCGTTTTGGAGATCTCTTTGATATTAGATAATACTAGAATAAGTTAGAACATTGAGCACACACAAAAATTAATACATAAAAGTTTATCAGAAAAGAAATAGTTTGCACGACTGGTTAGCACATTTTAGTTGAAGGATCCTGATGGAGAACTAAAAGTCCATGGTTGAATTTCACTTATTAATATCTTTTAACCCATCTAGAAAAGAAAATAGATGAAATATTTGACTAAGAGCTGCAATTGATATGATTCTTGATCATAGGGAGGGAGATATCCTTGCATTAATTTTTTATATTTGACTAAACCCATCTTGTGAACTTCTTTCATTTACAGTACATTTGGTAAACAAATCAAATTAGTTCATTTAGTCAAAATACAGTGAAGGATTAGAAGCATAAAGTATTCGAAAAAAGAGAATCATCAGTCTAATTCACAAGGAAAAAAGTCCTTAGAAAGCATGGAATGTTGATGACAATGCAAGTAAAAGACCTCAGTATAGAACATATAAATTAGGTTTCCTAATTCACTATGTTGTCAATAATATGGTCTACCCTACCCAACAGATTTCAATTTCATTACTAGATTGGCCACTAATGTGACCAATGGAATGAAAGCTTCCAAGAAGTGCAAGCTATGATGTACTTATAAGGGAACTGCATCAAAGCATTTGTTTAGGGTTTAAAATTTTCATAACAAAATAACATCCTCCAGTTTAAAGCCACATGTAAAACTCCGATTGGACTTTTTCCTATCTTAATTTTTAATGCATTTACTATGTAAATAAAAGATTTACAACAGTCTGCAATACATTCCACTATTATAGCACCTCTTCATGGCTACAGGTCAGACACATAGTGTGTAGTAACTAACAACAACAACCAACCCAATTTGAACAATTTGATTGCACAAAAAGCCTACAAATAGTAATGAAAAACACAACAGTGTCACAGGGGCCTAGTTTATATTAGAAAAGACTTGTCGTTCAAGAGAACTAAAACCTTAAAGGTGAGTCAACTTTACAAACAGATCAGTCAATCGACAAAAAGATTGACCGAGAGGCAACTAAATTTTTTAAACAACAACAATTTGGTAATATCATCATGCGTATATAGGACCATTGTTACCCAGTAACCATATCCATTTGAGGTGTCTGATTTCTTGGCACAAATCAAGATATCAGACACCTCAAATGGATATGATTACTGGATATGCACAAATCAAGATAGCAAAGCTTCATATAAAAATGGCTACTTTATCTTGCACCCAATCGTCTTTTTCAAAGTTTTCTTAAAAAACAAATCTATAATGAGTAGAGCAAAAATAACTATGATAGTATATCACTATATCATAATGAAATTTAATTGCAAGTGTAAAGCTTGAGTATAAAATACTCACTGCGGTCTTTTTCCTCGTCTCAATACTACGTATGAAAACTTCTCCTCAATTCCACGTAAAGGTGAACCGTTTGATCTCTGCAAGACAAAACAAACACAAAAGGTTGGTCACAACATAGATCACTTTAATATATTTCAGTAAATTCACTCCTCTAGATTTGGTTTCTATTAGACACACTGCCCTACTCTTTCCATCTCAAAGACAACCACATAGGCCAAAAAAGTAGGTACTTAATATCATATTGTCTATTATTGACACAAATTGAACAGATAGAAATGTATATATCCCTTTTACTCTACTAATCAGTATTTCCAGTTAAAAATGACAATCTATAGGCCTATAACATACATAGCCACATCCAGAGGGCAACACATATCAATATTTACTTGAGTAAGTCACAAGCTCAACCTAAAATACTCAAAACAGCAGAAGCTATAGTCACAACCAGGTAAAAGGAGCAGTCCTGAATTGTTACATGCCCTGCTCAGAGACAAGATAACAGTTTGCATACAAGGAATTTACAAAGAAACCCCAACAAAGAGTATACATATATCAAAAAGCAATTTAGGGTAACAACTTGTCGCAGCAATAATTTGAACAAATAACTTATTGGCTTTTTCCAGCTACAAACAATAATGATAGGCATCACAAAAAAAATTACCTCTTTCTTCTTCTCTAGTCTCCTTCTCACTTCATGAAAGGGATCCGCCACGTGAAATCAATAGATTAATAATGAGTAAGGGTGTAAATTTGATCATTATGAACATGCTGATATGTCTATTTTATATAGTGTTTTACCCCCGTTCCTTGGTCATAATTAGTAGTGTTTTTGGCTCTTTAGAGCCACTTTTGTTACTAATTGTTGTTTTCTAGTGTTTTTGTAGATTTGGTTGACTTTTGCAGGGATTTTCACTTCTGGAGCATTTTCCCGATATATTATGGAGCAACTACAAGCATTGGAGGAGCACGACCAATTTCTGTAGCCCAGGGCCGGTTAGAGCCATCGAACCGGTGATTAAGGGCTCGGTATATGTGATACCGGGGCATTTGGACCAAGTATTCAAGACCCGAAGAGGAAACCTAGATTGGCCCGAAGAATTGGAGCCCAATCGTAGTCCAAATAGTGGCCTAAGAGAGCTGCCCGACCAAAGAGGCTGGCGCCCGGAGGCGCACCCAGCCGTGCGAGGGAAGGAAAGGCTGGCGCCCGAACTCGCGCCCGGCCGGGCGCGAGATTAATACTTGAGAGGAAAAAGGCGCGCCCGATCGGGCGGTGCCTCGCCCGATCGGGCGCGTGTTATTATTAGATGTTAATTATTCGACGTTTAAGTTTGTTTTAGTTTAGGATTCTTGCTTAGTATAAATAGTTTTCCATTCAGCGAGTTTAGTACCTTCTTTTACTCTTTCTTAATTATTTCTTAGATTTTCTCTCTCTACTTAGATTTTAGATTAGTTTCTCTCTCATATACTTTGTTCTCAACTCTATTCTTAATTCCAAATTTATTTGGTAATGATTTCTCTTCTCTTAATCTTAGTTGTTCATTTTATTCCTTTGATCATGTCTTGTTTTATTGCTTTGATTAATTTAGATTTAATTATGTGGGAGTAGTTTTATTTCTAGGGTTTGTGGAGATCCATAAATAATATGAAGGGGTAATTTATTGTTGTTGATTATCAATGCTAGATTAATTTCCTATTGATTGATTTAATGCTCTGTGACTAGATTTGCGCAGATCTTTTATGCATGAGTTTAATAATATTGATTCGAGATTCGACAGATGAGAATTGATGTTTAGGTCTAGTTTCAATAGGCAGGTTAATTTATAAATTGTTGAGTCGAGATTCGAAAGATGAGATTTAATACCGGTAAATTAATTGTGTGATTGTAATACGTAGCGAAAGCCCTTTATGATCTGATTAATGTATGCATTGATGATCGATTATTATGTTTTACCCTGGAATATTATTAATTGGTGAACCTATGCCCTAGATCCTTTTATATATTGTTTTCTCCTTATTCTTAATCTTCGTAGTTTAGTTTCCTTCGATCATTATATTGTAGTTACTTTATAATCTAGATTATATTAATTAATTAGGAATAAAAAGACTCGTTTCTCTGTGGATTCGACCCTACTTCCCTATCTGCATTAGTTAGAGGACTTAGGTAATACTTTTGATTAGGGGATATGACTTTACCCTGTCAAAATTTGGCGCCGTTGCCGGGGAAATAATTTTATTTTTATTTTTGTAGTCTAGGTTATTCCTTTTTTGCCTCAGAGAACGTTAGTTCTTTGAGGCAAGTATCATATTTGCTTTTAGTTTTTTTTTTGTGTATGCCCAGGTGTTCCAGATCAGGTTACATCCCATTCGATCCTGGGATCGAATGATCATTCCATAGACAGAAGAATTTCTACAGCAAATTCTGGCGGATTCTGATGATAATAATAATCACCGAGATCCTTTAGCTGATTCTAGCGATTCGGAGGTATCATCAGATCTAGAATCAGAGATGACGGCTCCAAAGAAGCTTAGTGATTACTCACAACCAAAGCTTACAGATTTTCCACACCTCACTCCCACTCCGGTTCTTGATGGGGTACAATTTGAAATTAAACCCCAATTTATAACGATGATAGAAAGGAAGCAATTTAGTGGAGCTAAGGGTGAAGACTCGAATCTTCATATTGCAGACTATTGTCAGTACTGTAATACCATTAGGCAAGCTAGGGTCACACAAGACCAAATCAGGGAGATTCTCTTTCCTTTCTCTTTAACTGGAAAAGCTAAATTGTGGTTTAATAGTTTAAATAGAACTGCACTTGGTATAACTGACTGGGAAACTCTTGTTTTGAATTTTTATAACAAGTATTATCCTGCAGAGAGAACAACCGTACTACAGAGTGCAATTCAGAACTTTCCCAAGAAGACGACGAAACTTTATATGAGGCTTGGGAGAGGTTCAAGGACCTACAAAGAGAATGCCCCCACCATAATTTGGCACAATGGCAGTTAGTCCAAGCCTTTTACAATGGCATTGGAAATTCACCTAGAATAATCTTAGATTTTGCAGGTAGTGGGAGGTTTATGAATCTTAATGTTGATGATGCAGGTCAGGTTATTGAAGATATGGCGATACACAATTCCCAATATGGGAATCCTAGAGGCTTTGCTAACAAGGGGAAGCATAGTGTTGACTCTGTATCCTTTTTGCAAGCTCAGTTAACCTCTATATGCCAGAAACTAGATAATCTTAGCACTGCTAATGTAGCTAATGTTTCTGCAATTAATAATAATGCTAATGAGGCTTTCTGTGAAAATTGTGGAATCTTAGGTCATTAGGAACAAGATTGCTGGAGTTCCGTGGAGCAAGTTAATGCCTTTCAAGCTTATAGGCAGAATAACCCATACTCCAACACCTACAATCCTGGGTACCGGAATCATCCGTACCTTTCCTACCGGAGTACCAATGTTCAAAATCCACCACCACAAGAACCACAGGCGCCACAACAACAACAGAAATATTACCATCCCAATGCTGGCCAGAAGAACCAACCACAACAACCATCCTCATCTTTCGACCCCGCTTTGGTAGAAATTAGAGCGATGCTGGTTAATATGCAGAAGCACATGGAGATTAGAGATGCACAAATTGATTCAATTCTAGCACACAATAAAATTGTAGATAATCAAATTGCGCAACTTTCCGCTACTCTACAAGCCCGCCAACAGGGAGCTCTGCCAGCACAGCCGACCAGGCCAACGGATCAAGCCTATGCAATTACTCTAAGGAGTGGTTCAAACTACGAAGGGCCCCCTATGCCCAAAGATGATGAACCTATTTTGTTAAATAATGCTAATCTTGACTCCGTTAAACCTGAGAATGTAGCTAATAGCCCTGCAAGGCTAAAGCATAGTACTAATATATCTAATTCTACATTGCAGGGTACGACTCCAGAGAAGGTGGCCACTCCAGATAAGAGCAATAATGCTCCAAAGCCGGTTATCAAACTTTCATTCCCCAATCGTCACTTGAAGACAAATTTGGATAAGCAGTTTGCTAAGTTTTTGGAGATGGTAAAAGATCTAAAAGTAACAGTTCCCTTCACTGAATTAATCACACGGATTCCTCCATATGAAAAATTTATGAAAGAAATATTGACAAGAAAAAGGTCTATTAGTGAGGTAGAGACATTAGCTTTCACTGCAGAGTGTAGTGTCGTGCTTCAAAATAAATCTCCACCTAAATTAAAAGATCCGGGTAGCTTTTCTATCCCTTGTCATATTGGAAATCTAATGATTGATAATGCATTGTGTGATTTGGGTGCTAGTGTTAGTGTTATGCAATTATCTGTGTCTTCCAATTTGAATATGTGTAAATTAAAAGCTACTAATATTACTCTACAAATGGCCGACCGTTCTTTCAAATACCCCTTAGGTGTTTTAGAGGATGTTCCCGTTAGAGTAGGAAAATTTTATATACCTGTTGATTTTGTTGTTCTTGATATGGCTAAGGATACGAAAACCCCAATTATTTTGGGTAGACCATTCCTTAAGACTGCAGGAGAAATTATAGATGTGAGAAGTGACAAATTAACACTATCAGTAGCGGACGATAAAATTATTTTTAATCTAAAATAACACCCCTAAAAGCCCCATGACAGAGGAGAAGTGCTTTAGCGTTAATGTGGTTCAAAGTTATTCTAACAAGCCCCAATCTCTTGTAAAAGATCCCTTGGAGGCGGTATCTTGTGTTGCATCCCTTTCAGGTGAGATAGACAAATGGCAGAAGGAAGTTGATGCAATAGAAAGAGCCCTCTACACCGCCGGTCTTGGTTTTGAGGACGAAAAGGTGGAATCAATTAAGCAAGTTGTGGAAATTGAGCCTACGGTGAGTGTTTTGTCAGATCGAGTTGCAAGTCCTAAATGCAATGACAATTTAAAGCAGCCCTCGATCAAAGAGGGATCTTTAGTGTGTAGCATTGAAGAACCCCCAGTCCAAGTCAAAGAGGATCCACCAGATAAGGTGAATTGGCGTCCCACAGGGTATGTCAGGAAGCCGCGTCGTGGCCTAAACACCGCTCGACCGGGTGAGAAACCACCCGACCAAGCGTTAGGCCAAGGGTCCTAGTTCTAAAACTTGGTAAGAAGGTCGTGCGGGACCTAGATAAACCAGCGCTTCGCGGGAGGCAACCCGTATTTTTAATGCTTTTAAACTAGTTTCTCTTTCTTTTTCTTATGAGAGGAGAGATGAGGGAATTTAATGTGTTTTATGAGTTTTTGTACAGTTTTGAAGGAAAAGAGTTGGCCAAAAATTGAAGAAAAGAAGAAAGAAAAAAATTTCTTCAATTAGCCTCGGGCTTGACCGGGAAAAGTTTGCCCGATCGGGCGCGAAAGATGTGTTAAAAAATCGAGTGTTTTCGCCCGACCGGGCGCGAAAATCGTCGTATACAGACATCTTCGATCGCCCGATCGGGCGAATCTCACCCGACCGGGCGCGCGAAGATACGAAAATATAAGCATCAGATAGCCCGATCGGGCGAGTGCCGCCCGACCGGGCGCGAGAGCATAGAAGAAAATAAAATCAGATCTCCCGATCGGGCGAACTCCCGCCCGACCGGGCGCGACAGACATCCGGCTTTATCTTCTTATTTCATCTTTCTTTTCTCATTCCTACCTCTTTCATCCATAACTTTCTCTCTCTAAAAACTTAAAACCTCTACCTTCTCTCTAAGATTCTCTCTTCATTTCTCACCCAAATCTAAATCTTTTTACATATTCTTAACCCTCTCTTCATCCTCTACAATTCTATATATAAATTTTCGAATTCCTTTCAAATTAATTTTCATACCCATTTTTACCATGGCTTCAAAGAGGGCTCGATCTATTTTCGGTAGGAGTTCTAGCTCGAGGGAGGAGTACGACCCGGATTTACAACTCCCCTACTTGCCAACGATCCGTATTGCTAGCCAGGAGCAAAAGGAGCGGCTAAAACACCTAGCCAAGCGCGAGGTAATTCCTTCACGGTGGTTACACCGCCCTACTTTAGAAACTTATGGTTTGTATGATTTTGTGAAACGATTTTAGAATGACATAGGAATGAGAAAATTCGTTGATATGCACTATCCTACATACCGTGAATTAACTTGTGAATTCTTGTCTTCTTTGAAAGTTGTAAATAGCAGAAATGGGCCGAATTTGTTTTTTAGGTTGAACAATAGGAATATTAGTTTAACATATGTGGAATTTTGTAAATTGTTTGAATTAAATTCTGAATTACCATACTGTAGACACCCATTTGTGTCTCCCCAAAACCAAACCCAGTGATGAGTACCTTTCACATCGAATCATAATCGAATGAAGCGAAAGTGTGGAAAGTCTAGTGTTGCGGAAAGTTTTAATTTCTTTTCTCTTCTCTCTGTTTTTGAAAACTTATTTTAAAAAAACAGCCAATCCAGTTTGGTTGGTCAATGATATGGGTCCAATAGTAGTGTAGTTGGATGGGGCTTGACAAGAGCTTTCCAACGATATATTATAAGCCCAATTCCGATGAATATTGAGGAAGTTATAGCCAATTTACTAAACTAGGCCCGGTTTGAGCCTTATATGCGGCCCAATGATCTTGGGGAGGGCCTAATATGATTTATCATGCCTAATGAAATTAGGAATGGTTTTAGTCTTCTAGAATCTTCTAGAAGGTTCTTTTCATTCCTAATTCAATTAGCATTGATAAATTGACTTTTGACTTTTCAGAGTTTTAATTAAAATCAAATAGCATTTTCGAGGAAATTATATGATTTTATCCTCCAGTACGGCAAAATTATCTGATTTTCGAAAACGCGTTCAAAACAGGCTTGGCGCCTGACCCCAGGCATTGGCGCCTGGAACCAGGCCTGGCGCCTGGCGCCAGTGTTGGTGCCTAGCGCCAGTTAGCCAGGGTTTGCGCCAACTCTGTATTTTGTGCGTCAGACTATTTTGTTTATTTTATCTTTTTGGCTGATTTTCTCTATAAATAACGTATTAAAAACTCCATTTTCATTCACCAATTCTCACGAATATTCACCTACAATCAGTTTTCATTCGCAATCATTAATTCATCTTTCTCTTTTTTTTTTTTTTAAAATTGCTTTTTACATACAAAATTCCGCATTCACAAGATTTAGATACACCTAGCCATATTCGAAGTTGCCTTCGCCTTAGACGTGAAAGGTTTAATTTCTGAGGGTTTTGTCCCTAATCTCTATTTCAATTATTTAATTTAATTGTTTGTTTATTATTTTCCTTGAAGTTACTAACGTGTGTATTTTGTTATTAGAAAGAGGTACGAGGCATCAAAGTAAGTACTTTATTGATTTATTGATGTTATGATGTAGAAATCATGTTTAAATTGTTATTATGATATTCCTAGTATCATGTCTACGGTAATTTTAATGTTAAATATGATTGTTATGATCCTTCCTATTTTCTTCCTCATATTCATGATTGTTAGTATCATGTTAGGGTTAAAGATTTGATTTTTATTGCTTAGTGACATGCTAGGGTTTGTTATTAATCTTGTTAGTATCATGCCTAGGATCTTGCTACTATTATGCTTTAATATTAACATGAACATGATTATGATTATAATTGTTATAATTTATGATGATTATGAATATTATTATTATTGTTATTTTGATGATGATTATTATTATTATTATGACGATTATAGTTATGATGGTTATAATTTTATTATGATGATGATGATTATTATTATGTTGCTTGAGTATATTTTTATTGCTTGATCACGCCTTTTATGCATGTTTAAAGGGAATTTGTACTTGTAATCACGCTTAATAAGATAATTAATAATCTTATTTAGGGTTAATTTGATTATATTTTAAGTGATCGCTAATAATAGTTTATTTGTGCATTAAATTCAACCAACATAGATAAACAGGTTTAGGGTTAATCCTATTGATTGCATGTTAATTAAAAAGCGCACATGAATACAATCAGAATAAAGTAGAGGCCTATTATTAGGGCAGGTTCAATCTCTTTTAGGTTGGATTTGTACCATCATCCCCGAACCCTTATTTGGTTCTAGACCTTATGGAGTTGACGATCTCTTGGATCGTTAAGGGGTGTAACCTTTATCCTATGAACGGTTTACAAGTTCCTAAAACTTGTTGGCGACTCTTTTACTCTATCTTCTTCCCTTTTGGACGCCACCGTACTTTAGTGTATGATCACAGTGGGGTTCAAGCTAGGGGTTTAACGCTTGAAATTTATTCCCCCACACATACCAATGTCATGTTGAATATAAAATGGGTGACATTTATTATGCTCTTACTGGTTTGCCTACCCCCGACCCCCAACATGCTAGTACCAAACCTATTCATCACCCTATCTCAAAAATCTGGCAAAGATTTGCGGGTTTGTGTTTTCTAGTTAGGAACGAGCCCCATAACGCCCAAACCAACGAACTAGCTGTTATAGGACACTATGTGTACGGGTTTGGGAAACTGAACATGGGTAGGTACATCATCCACTATTTGAGCAGACATGCCACAGCCAGTACCCAGTCTCGCACCCCCATTCGTATAGGAGGCCTTATCACTAGAATAGCAGTGAAAAAGGCCGGTTTTGTTGAGAGTGGACCCCACCAACTGACCAACTGTGGACGGATACTTATATGACTGCTAGGTATTTTGAGGAGTTGGGGTGGGTACGACTGGACAGTGAGCAGACACCCCACTGGTGTATTGTAGGTAGCTTCGTTGATTGGCCACGTGCGTGGGTGAGGTTGATTAACGAGGTAATTTAATTATTTTCATTTTTAGTGTTAAATAACCGTTACGCACTCTTTAATTGCACCTCTGAAAATAAAACCGTCGAAATAGCACGACTCCCCGGCCCCCATCTCCGATGCGAAGAATGCGGCGGCCTCGGCTGCTGCTCCATAGGATGCTCCGGCCTCGGCAGGCAGCCGCTGCCGGGGCTTTTGCAGGCAAGGCAGCCGCTGCCGGGGCTTTTGCAGGCAAGGCAGCCGCTGCCTAGGCTACTGTAGGTCAGGCAGCCTGCCTGGGCTGCTGTAGCCTCGACAGCAGCCTGCCTAGGCTGCTACAGCCTCGGTAGGCGGCTGCCTGGGCTGCTATGGCCTCGGTAGGGGTTGCCAGCGCAGGAGCGGCCTCGCCTGAGGCTGCCTGGGCTGTTCCGGCCTCGGCGGCGGCTCCCTCAGCTGTTCCGGCCTCGGCGGAAGTTGCACTTTTTTTTAGGATTATTTTGAGCCATTATTTGTTTTTCTTCACTCACTCGGTCGTTGAAGTTTTAGATTTCGCATGGAAGCCATACTTCTGATGAGTGCAATTTATGACACTCATAGGGTAGTGTTATAGGATATTCTCACTATATTTTTATGCTTTTCCTTTATCATTTTGGTCATTTCTCCTTTAGTTTCTCTATTTCTTCTTCCTTCGTGTTTTACTTTCCTTTATGTGCTTTTCCTCGTGTTTTCCTTTTATATTGCTCTTTTTCTCTTTTATTTTCTCTCTTTGGTTTCTTTTTTAGGTACCTAAGGATTTAGCTTTGCAAAGGATTCAAGAGGAGGAAAAAGAGCTAAGCAAAGGAGTTTCAAGCCTCTTGGAGAGGGTTTGGAGAGGGCTCGGAGAGGGTGCTCTACAACTTCTCATTGCTGCGGCCACGGAACATGAGGGCCGCGGGCGCGGGATATGTGCTTCATTTTTGTGATTTTGGGCAGGAACTCTCCGTGCCTGACCGCGGTCTAGCCGCAGGAGCGGAGGATCTAGAGATGCCGCTCCAGAATAGAGAGACCGCGACCTCCTACTTCACCTGGAACAGGGCATTTGCCGTGCCTTGAGCCGCGGGCGTGGGTGGCACTGCCGAGGGCGTGGGCTATAGTACTCGCGGGCGCGAGTTTTGCCCAGATTGCCCGCAGATTACCCGCGACCGCGGGTTTTCCCAGATTGCCCGCGGAGTTAGTTATGGGTTCCATACCCATTTCCGCGCGACTGCGGGGTCTTCTTGGATAGGGCGCGGCCGATCAGTTTTTCTTCTTTGTCTATAAATACTCTTGTAAATCCTTTTGGAGAAGAACTTTTAGATAATATTTCATTTGCTTAGTTTTTAAAGAGAGAAACTAGAGAGAAGTTAGAGAGAAAGTAGAGATTGTAATCTTTGGATTTGATTTGTAATTCAACATTGTTTCTTCAATCAAGTTTGGAATTCTTCTTCACATCAATCAAAGTTTGTAAGATTTCTTCCTTTGAATTTACTTCAATTGCAATTTTCTTTTATGCTTGAATGTTTAGTTTGGATTTTGATTTAGTTTTGAGAATTTGTTGATTAATTGTACTTCCTTTTGATTTAGCTTGAGATGAATATGTTCTTGATTGAATTTGTTTTGGCTTTGAATTTCACCATGATTAGTGAGTAGATTAGTTGCTAGGGAGAAGGGGAAGCATGCCTGATTGATGATTTTTGCTAGTTGATGATCCTTGATTAATTGAATTGTTGCAATTAAATTGGTTGACATAGTTGTGCATGTGATTAATTAGACTAGGAGTGATCAACCTATAAGATTAATCTAGATTGCATTGCAAATTTCAATGACATGAACAATTGATTTGAGAATTGCTTTAATTGATTTAATTTGATTGTGATTCTCCTTGTTAGCAATTCATAGTGAACCCTAGTTTGGTTTATAGGAGATAACCTTTGAATTCTTTTGATTGCAACTATTGTTTGTCCCTTGCACTGTTTGAATCAATTGAGTGATCTATCAATTAGCATGATTGTTAAGCTTGCATGTGGAACCTATATCCATAGTGTTTAGCAATTTGATAGAATTATTGAATCTTGTTATCCTAGTTACCATACTCAACCATTGACAATTCTTCGATTTATCTTAACATTAGACTATAACATAGTTTCGATTCATTCCTTTGGGTTCGATCCTTAGCTTACCTCTATATTCGTATAAGGTTTGTTAAGCGTTTACAAATTTAGTTTGACCAAGGGAGAATTGGATGACGACCTAGTTCCTACCCTCGTTAAAATGGCGTCGTTTCCGGGGAATGACATTGGTGCTTTGTTATAGTTGTTGAGTCTATTTCATTTTAAAAAAAAAACAAAAAGATTTTTCTCTTTAAGGCTACACTTGTAGCCGTGCTACTAATCATTTCCTTTGAGTTGTATGCGGAAAGCACGTGGTCATTCACTAGTGCCATTTGATCCGAAGATTGAGAGGACTATTACAAGACTAAGGGTTGCTAAGCGATCTTTTAGCTCTAGCATTTCAAGTGAGGAAGAACCGCAACAAGAGGAACAAGCAAGAATGGGAGAGAATCCGAGAGTGGCATTGAAAGAATTGGGGATTCCCGGTGCATATAGATTTGAGAGTGGAATTGCTCCAGCTACAACACCGGCAAATGATTTTGAAATTAGGTCGCCTATGATCACTTTGATAGAGAGGCGACAATCTAGTGGAGCTAAGCATGAGAGCCCGCTAAATCATCTCAAGGAATTTTAAAAATATTGCAATACTATCAAGGTGAACGGAGTTTCCCAAGAATTCATCCGCCTCAAGCTCTTTCCCTTTTCTCTCATTGGGCGTGCTTTGGAATGGCTAGACAAGGAGGTTAAGCCGAATTCTCTAACTACATGGGACAAGGTTACAAAGGAATTTCTAACCCGTTTCTATCCACAAAAGAAAACGGCGGAGGCAAGAGCTTTAATTCAAAGCTTCAAACAAAATCCAAGTGAGAGTCTCTTTTAAGCATGGGAGAGATATAAGGAGTATCAAAGGGAGTGTCCTCACCACGGGATTCCAACCTATCAAATTATTAAAATTTTCTATGGAGGCCTAAGTCCCCAAGGCAAGTCATGCCTAGATGGAGGAGCCGGAGGTCCCATCATGAATAGGACGGAAGAAGAAGTGGTGGACATCATCGAGGATGTTGTGAGGTACTATAGAGATTGGCAAGATGGTGAGAGAGAATCAACTAGCAAGAGTAGCTCTTAGGTGTACTTGGTTGATCATTTGAATGCAATCAACAATCTGTCCTCACAAATGGCAAACTTGGGGAAGGAAGTGAGTGCAATCAAGGAAAAATTGGAGAGTTCTTCTTCCTAAGCTCCAAGTCTTCCCTCCCAATTTAAGGGGAGAGGTACTCCTTCTAACTCTCATCCCCCTCCTTCTTTTAGTAACATGCCTAGTGGTTGTTTGTTTTGTGATGTGTGTAGTTCATATGATCATGATTCTAATAATTGTCCTCATGCTTTTCTGGAGAGTAATGATGATTTTGACAATAATGAGAGTGAACATATGAACTATGTGTCAAACAACAATAATGTGCAAAGGTTTGATAACCAAAGGGGTCAATGGAATAGGAATTACCAAAACCATGGTAATTTTGACAATTATAACCAAGGTGGTGGTTATAGGAACCAAGGGAACCAAGGTTCTCGAGGTAACTATAACAATCAAGGTTATAGTGGCCAAAATTAAAACCAAAATTATGGTAATCAAAAGGAAAAATTGTCAGGAACTACATGCTAAATAGGGGTATTTGGAAACAACTACCCACTAAAAAAATTTATCAAAAAAACTACCCCCTAAATTGAAAAAGTTAGAGTAGCACTACCCATTTGCATTTTTCGACGAGAAAGTCCGGCATGTGGGGCCCACTTTTTAAAATTTTCTTCTGAAAATTCCTAATTGAAGAAGTGAAAACAAGTAGGGTATGCAATTCATAGGTAATTCTTCTCTTTTAATTCATTAATTATGAATTTTGATGTTAGGGTGTACCGATTAGAAAAATTAGGGTTCTTAGAAATTGGGGATAATTTAAAATTGGTTATATTTATTGCTTTTAATTCAAATTTCTTATCTTAGGGTTATGAATTAAGGTCCAATTTGTCATTGCATCTTGTCTTTTCAGAGAAAAATTGAAAAAGTGGGCCCATGCGCCGGACATTCTCGCCGGAAAATGCAAATGGGTAGTGCTACTCTAACTTTTTAAATTTAGGGGGTAGTTTTTTTGATAAAATTTTTTAGTAGGTAGTTGTTTCCAAATACCCCTATTAAGCGTGTAGTTCCTGACAAATTTTCCTAATCAAAACAAAGGTTATGGAAATCATAATCAAAGTGGTGGTAACCATAATCAAGGTTATGGTCAAAATCAAAATAGGGGTAATTACAATCAAGAGAGAGGCAACTTTAAAAATAATGCTCAAAGAGGCCTGATCACGGGTTAGATAGGTCGTTAAGCTACTACCCTAACCAAATTAATCATTTATAATACCTAAACTTACACTAAACTAGTTAGTGGCAAGTAAAGGGTCGAACCACGAAGACTAAGTGTATCAATTTGTGCAAATTAGACTAGTAGGAAAGGTTGTGAGATAGAGAGAGATTAAACCAAACACTACTAGGAGAAAATAACTAAAACTAGGGAAAGTGGAATCCAATTACATCAATGCATTCAACAACATCATACAATTAGATGAAAATGACCTCGATTAGGAACATCAACACATTTAATTCACTCTCGCACAATTAAGCATGTTAATTATCCTACTAAACTAATTTACTCTCGTGCAACTAGCCTAGTAAAGGTATGGAAGAATTTAGGGCTCTTAACCAACTCACTCTCGCACAATTGATTGAAAGCACAATTAAAAGCATAGAATCAATTAGCTAGAAAGATTCTAATCCATAAAAGCATCATCCATACACAATAATCCAGAAACAATTTCATACTAATCACAATCAATCATTCAATTCATTAATATAACCTTAATCCAATTCCCTAGAACAAGACCTAAGCTGACATAATGGAGATAGACATGGAAAACAAGGTAAAATAAGAATGAAAACAAGATCAAACAAACAAGCTAATTAATCTACTTAAATCAACAAAAAAAAAAAAAAGCAAAAACTAAGAATTAAGCAAAGCAATAAAGATGAGAGAAAGTTAGAGAATGCTCATTGAATAGATGAGAAGAAGTTCCACAAAGTTGCTTCTTCAACCTCTCAAAAACTCCATGGAAATCCAAGCTTTCTCTCTCTAAAACTACTCCTAAACTATAGAGAGAAAATCCTAATCTAACCCTAAGAAAGAGAAAAATAAAAGAGGCTGAACTAATCTAATCTAGGTAAAATAAAATGTTGATTGAAAGTTAAGAGAAAATAACCCCCAAAAGGGGTATTTATAATACAAGTTAAAAAAATAAAATAAATAAAACTAAATTAAAAAACAAACCTAAAATAAAATAAAATAAAAGAAAATAAAGTGGAAAATAACCCCAAAACACCCAATAATTCCCACCAGACCAACGAATTTCATTTCGTGGCTGCTCCTGATTTCCTTCATCACCATCACCACGCATCATCATCCAACCATCATCTTCACCGTAAATCAGCATCATCATCATCTAGCATCAAATCGTGGCCATCCGATTTTCATTAAAATCACGTGAAAAGCTCGTGATTGACCCATATTTGCGCGCCCGCGAAGACGTCGCGCAGAGGCCGCGCAAACTTACTGCCTCAACTCTGATTTTGGACTCCATTTGTGCGCCTTCTGACAGTGCTGCGCGGCCGCAAGTAGCTCCAGTCGAATTGGGGCTAAATTGGGCTGTTTTGTATTGGGGGTTGCTTTGTATTGGAGGCTGCTGCTGTTTCGGTGATTGAGAACGGTGGCCAGCTGGTGGTTTGTGATGGTTGGTGGATGCGGTGAATTGGTGGTTTAATTGGTGAGTGGTAGAGACTCGAATTGGGAGTTGGCTGGTGGTTTGGGTTGCTGTGAGTTGAGGGGTTTAATTGGTGAGTGGTTTGGTGGTAATTGATGGCTGTTTTGCGTGAGGGAGCAGGGGATTGTGGTGGTGATTGCTGGCGGTTTTGGCGGTGGCTGGTGATGTGGGTTGCGAACAGAGGTGGTGGTTTGCGTGGCTTCCTGTCATTGTTGGGTTGTTGTGGCTGGTGGTGTGTGGTGGTAAGAGAGTTTGTTGTTGTTGCTGTTGGTATTGTTGAGGAAAGTAGGTAGCAGGGGAGAATTGGTGGGCTGCTGGTGCGGATTGGTGAAGGGGAATTGGCTGGAGATACGGTTGGTGGCTGGAGATACGGTTGGTGGCTGGAGGTTTTGGTGTTTATTTGGTGGCTTGTTTGGGCTGTTTGTGGGGCTGTGAAAAGATGAAGCAGGGGTTGTTGGTGGTTGTTTGGTGTGTGGAAAGCAGTGGAGCAGGGGAGAATTGATGTGAAGAGGGTGTGGTGTAGGTTTAGGTGATGGTGGAGTGAAGGTTAAGAGGGCAGCAACTACGAATATGACTTTGAAACCCGAAACACCTACAACCAAAATCACGAGGGTATTACCACGAGATAAAATAAAATAAGATAAAGATAAAATAAAATAAAATAACTTAAAAATAAAATCAAAATAAATTAAATAAAATAAACTAAAGAAAACAAATATGAAAATAAAATAAAATAAGAAAATGAGAGAAACTAGGAATTATTAACTAAAAATACGAAAATAAACTTAAAACTATTAAAAACTACTAAAATACTCAAAATAAAGATAAAAGACGAGAATAAGCAAATAAAAGAAGTAAAGGACAAAATGGGCTAGATTATTGGAAAATAAGCCGGAAAACGACTCAATAAACACCCTAAAAGTGACATAAAAGTCACTTATCAAACTCCCCCAAGCTAACCTTTTGCTCGTCCTCGAGCAAATTAACATGAAACACGGGAGAAGGAGAGTGAATTATTCATGCAAGAAAAGCTAAAAAGAGAAATAATATACACTAACTCACTTTTGTAGGAGTCACGGTCAGTTTTAGCAACTAAAGACAAGCCCTTTAAACCCTTAGATCGCCCTAGAGGACGAGTGTGCTCTCGTGAGGGTGTCCTAAGAGTTTAACCCACAACTCTAAATAAAAACCAAGGTAAGGGAATAAAAAGAAAAGAAAAAGAAACATAAAAAGAGAAAGAAAACACAAATTTCATATTTGGACACGAGATAGGAACAAGCACCAATGAATGCAAACCTATTTAAATAGACAAATGTATGCACGTTCCAAGAAGTCAATGGTTGATTGAAACATAACATATGCTAAGCATAGAGAACTAATGGGGACACAATCCACCCTAGCCCTAACCAATCGGGCCGCGTTCTCTCCACTAGGTTCAAATCAACCCTTAAGCTAGCTTCTCATGATTTCACGAAGGAACCGGAAAAAGATAAAGAAATGAAAATCTCTAAGAAGGTAATCCCGACATCTCAACTATGCATACTCTCTCCATAGGTTTGAAGTCTATCTCCCTCCACTGTTCTTTGACCTAACCCCACTAAAGTCTAAGGGTCTTTTATTGGGTTGTAACGTAAGGCTAAGGGTTAAGGCGGGGTAAAAATTTGAAAATTTTGGTGATATTTCCTAACACTAGTGGAAAAAAGGCCATCCGTAACGGGCAAAAACTGGCCATCCGTAACTGGCAGCGTTCGTTACGTATGCGGCCGTTACAGATGGCCTTTGTTATTTGTAACGGGCACCGCCCGTTACGAATAATAGGTTATTCGTAACAGGCACCTGAAAAGCCTGTTACGAATAACCCCGCTATCCGTAACGGGACATGGTTTGCCCGTTACGAATACTGTGTAATCAAATTTAAAAAAAAAATCCAGCAAAATGCTGGATTTTGCACACCATTTTATCATTTAATTGAGATGTATATATTTTTTATACAAATATAGTATACAATTTATATTTCTTCTAAAAAAAAATATACAATTAATATTAATAACTAAAACTTTAAAAGAACATCCAAGTTAAACCAAATCTAAAGTACACTTGTTTCCTGATTTCAAAAAAAAAAAAAAATTACACTTGTTTCCTCTAAAGGCGTTATGTTTTACTTATTTGATATTGTACACTTAAGCTACTCTCACCCAAACTTAAATCTACCAGAAGGGCCTTATTAGCTTTCATAGCGGTTGAGTTGTCCAGCAAAGTTCCATCCAAATGAAATGGGAATAACAGGTACGCTTCATGATTCCAAGATTGCTTTTGAGGGGCCTAATTAATGCAAACATATTAATTTAAAAGATACTTTTAGATATGAATATACAAATGCACAATCTACAATATTGAGAGACCACTACACTGCTACAAGGTTGTAATCATGATCAGCAACTTTACTATATAGCAACCAAAAACAAGAACAGAAAGCTGATGAAAATGCAATTGTTTGCATATCAGAAAAGACTATAAAACTCCGAAAATTCCACATGGGTTTGTTTCTTTTCTTTAAACTTAATTCTCATAGGATAGACTTAATATCTCACAAGTTACTTAGATTAGCAATCATCAAGTGAACAGAATAGTCTACAATTAAGCCTTTAATAATTCACACAAAATTATGCCAACTAAATAAGCAATCCCACTGATGGCATAAAAAAATCAGTTAAGTTTGAATTCTCAAGCATATCAACATGCACTAGACAAAGATAGAGATATCTTTTTGAATTTATGAAACAACACTAGATTAAAACAACTTCCAGGAAGTATTTAAAAAGCCTTACACTGAGATTTAAAATTGATTGTGGATTCAAAATAATTGATTTATTTATGTACATGCATACATGCTTTCAAGTTTCAACACCTTGTAATCCGGATTTATAAAATACATAAAGCTCAAGGAGGGGGAAAAGAGAAGGACCTAAACACAGTCGATTACCTTGAATTTGATGATAGCATGATCAAGAAGGGGAAGCAGATTAGGATATGTAAAAAGGGAGGAAACTCGGATCTCCTCCCTCACCAAGTCCAGCTGCTCATTGTTTTGAATCAATACTTTCTTCATAGCTTAAGTCCCATCATCTTAAAAAAGGTTCATTTCGAATTTACATCACATATTAACAAATCGAAATCAAACGGACAAAAAATTACAAATAATCACAATTTCAATACAACTCATACATTATTAACCATATTAAGATCAAAACTCCTCATAAGTCATAAACCCACAAATCAAAATTTAAATCAATAAAAAAATCACAGTAGCTATGACATCTGCCTCTAATTCACCTTGTTTACAGGTTGAACTACAGAAGACCTCGTCTCCAGGATTCCTAGTGATAGGAAGAGATTCTCCAATGAGAGCAGATTGATAAATCTTCAAAGGATCACCCTCAAGAAGACGAGCATCAGCAGGGACTATGTCTCCTAACTTGATGCTAATTATGTCTCCTAGGACTAGAATTGATGCCTCTATTTCACCCCATCGCCCATCTCTGAAGAACCTGTATTGAAGAGTTAGCATTATTTTTATAAATCATATAGCTGCAACTACACTTGAGCCTTTTTTTGTTAGTGACTTACTTTGGTTTTAGGAGCATGGTTAGCCATAAGCACTGCTGCTGCATTACCAACATTGTTTTCTTCTATGAAACTAATAGTAGAGTTGATCACCAGAAGCACCATGATACCCACAAAATCATGCCGATCTAGAGGCTTATTATCACTATTTGCCAATACAATAGCCATTAAAGCAGCTGCTTCCATAACCCATGACCATAGATTCCACATAAAGCCAAGAAACTTCAAGAGTTTGCTCTCCTGTTAATTCCAGATCAACGGTATCAGATGTGAAAAAAGCTTGATTAGATCGACCGGAAGTTAATGAACACAGTTAATACTTAATTTTCTTCAAGAGTGAAAGAACAATGGATAAACCTTTTTTTCTTCTAGCTTGTTATGTCCAAAAATTTGAAGACGGTTGGTTGCATCATCTAAAGTTAGACCTTCTCTTGAGCATCTCAAACTCTCAAACACCTCCTCTATAGGAATTTTCTCCTACAAAGAACACATGTTTAATCATTGAAAACATGAGCCCCTCATAAATCATTGTTAGATAGTATCAAAACCATTTTTTTTACAGAACGAATTAGCATAAGTTTAAGAAGTAAAGGGGTAATAAATCAATAAAGTATCCAACAGATCAATTCTCTATCTTACACCAGGCCAGTGCTCCACAATGGACTCTCTCTACCTCATACTACGTGATACAAACTGACAGCTTTAAGGCATATATAATTTTATCTTTCATTGGAGCCCACACCATCTTATCCCATAACACGAGCCAGAACAAATTGATCAGTGAAATTGATTCCTATTATTTTTCACCAATTCATCGAATAAGGGTGAGTAACAAAAGCAAGCACTCATTACCTTAGAGACAAAAGGCATTGACTAATATCACCCAAAAAATATGAAACCAAAGACTACCTACTTTAATAGCTCTGTATATATACTAGTTGCTTGAAACGACTAATGACATTTCCTCTCCCTTCTTCCCACTCCTTCCAGCATAAGAAGACCACCATTCATTCGTCCAGAATTAAGTACTCTCTAATTCTCATAATTATTTATATATCACACCTCCAATTCATTTTTCACAATGACAATAATAGCGCATTTGTTGAATTGTTCAAAGTACTCAAATTCTATCAAAAGCTCATCACATCAACCATATATAAAAAAAATATATCACAGAGTGACAAAACATAATTCTGAAAATCAGATTATACAAAATCTACTCAAAATGAATTTTCAGCCAAAAAAAAAAACAATTATTCAAATGAAAACTAAACCACAAACAATAGAAAAATCAGTTAATGCAAAAAACTACTCAAAATGAAAATTCAGCAAAAAAAAAAACAATAATTATAACAAATATTAGAAAATTAGATTACACAAAATAGACTCAAAATGTGATGAAAGATCAGGCAAAAACACAATTATTCAAATGAAAATTAAAACACAAATATTAGAAAATTCAGATTATACAAAATTTACTAATTCAGCCAAAAAAATATTAATTGAAACGAAAATTAAACCACAAATAGTAGAAAAATCAGATGATTTAAAAACTAATTAAAATAAAAAATCAGCAAAATAAAAATAGAAAGCGAGTATCGTGATTAGGGTCATCAGGAACAAAAGCGATATCAAGTAGAACAACACCAGGATCAATCGGAGTAAACTCTATCCCATTCAGAAGGCAAGTCATCGGACTTCGCCGGAAGAGTAGTCAACAACGGCAACATTGACATTGACAACAAAAGCGCAGTAGTTAAAAAATGGAGGCTGTAAAATTGAAGACAACTCGCAATTCAAATTCGACATTGACAACGACAACGACAACGAAAGCGCAATAGTTTTTTCTCTAAAATTGATGGAGGAGAGGAGAGAAGGACGGGGGGGAGAGAAAGAGGAGGAGAGGAGAATGGCGGGGAGGAGATGAGAGGAGAGAGAGAGAGAGAGGAAAGAGAGAGGAGGAGAGGAGAAATGACGGCTATTAGGTGAAACCCTAAAAAGCCAAGTAATGGGCTTCTCTATCAGTTGGGCCAAGTTACGTGTAATATAGTATTTGTAACGGGCAAATTAGTGTCCGTTACAAATACTTATTTATTTGTAACGGGCACTAATTTGTCCATTACAAATACATACGTATTCGTAACGGACACTTTTCGCCCGTTACAAATAAATAAGTATTCGTAACGGACACTATTTTGCCCGTTACGAATAAATAAGTATTCGTAACGGACACTATTTTGCCCGTTACAAATAAATAAGTATTCGTAACGGACACTATTTTTCCTGTTACGAATATCTTAATTGTAACGGGCAAAGCTTTGCCCGTTACAAATAGCTTGTTACGAATGAGATTTTTTCCACTAGTGTAAGTGAAGCAAAAGAGTGGCCTACTCTCAAAAACAAACTCAAGAAGTCACAAAATATCAAACAAAAATACCAATAATGCCATCTCCCCCAAGCTTATTCAACACTAACACAATATATACCAAAACCAAAGTAACGCTCCCCCCCCAAGCTTGAACGAAGCATTGTCCTCAATGCTTAAACTAGGGAAGAAAACGAAACCAAACTAAAATATTTTTGTGCTTTTTTTTTTTTTTTTTTTTTTAGAAAATGCTCTTATTTGGTGTCCTTGCTTTTTTTTTTTTTTTTTTTTTTTTTTTTTTTTTTTTTTTTTTTATAACTATGGACGACTTTTCTTGAAACTTCATTTGATTTTCTTGAATTGCATCTTTCTTCTCAAACTTTTTTGCATTTTCTTTTCAAGCTCAACTTTCAATACCGTACTTAAGCCAATTCACAAAATGTCTTGTTCAATTTCAACACTCTCAAAACTCAAACCTCACATGCCAATGCTTCACTAACTAAAAGGGTTGGTAAACATAGGCCATTAGGTTTGTAACGCGGTTTAAACAAGAGCGGGAAACATTAGGCTCAAATTGGTTAATAAGTAGGTCGATGCAAAATAGAAAACCAAATTTGTAACAAAATAAAAAGAAGATAAAGAAAAATGAGAAAAGGTGCCCTTTTCCTCCCCTAGAGTGGCTCGGTCACGATCTTGGGAGCTAGAGGTCAAAACAAGGATTAAGACATACATAGTTAAGGATCCTAAATTGCCACTCAACAAGGTGATGAAGGCTAGAACAAATGAAGCTCACAAGAGATTATAACCAAACAAATACCAACCAAGGGTTTCAAATCCACTATAGAGAGAAACTCCATCTTATCACATTCCCGTGAACTAAGGCTTCAAGGACCTCTAAAAGTTCTTAACCCGACTACCTTAGCATATAGTATCCTAGAGTCAACCAATGACACTCTCAAACCGTGCATACATTTACCACTTAGGAAGAAAAACATTCAAGGATTCAAGTCCCAAAACAAAATTTCCAAAATAAGAACAAACAAAACACATTTTGCCAAAATTACCTTGAAAGTAAACAAAGATCTTTTTGGATTTTTCATAATAAAAGAAAAGACAAGGAAATTCATATACTCAAGTGCATGGCATAAATGAATCAACATCCCACCAAACATGATAGAATACCCTCCCCCCAAGCTTGAGTGAGACAATATACTCAAATATAAACCAAATATTCCATGGGAGGGGAAAAGAAAGAAATCAATCCAACAAACCAACACAAGTCCAACGAGTCACCAACCATTAGAGAAAGAGCTAGGAAAGATATTACCGGATATTGGTGGGTGTAATTACCCGCAAATGAACCAATTTAACCTTTAAAAGCCGATTTCCTCTTGAATTGAATCTCGATTTCCATATGCTAGCAAAAATAGGCATTAAACTTCCTTAATTCTTGATCCAAACCAATGCATAAGTGTATATCAAGTTATGTACCTAGCAAGGGGCACACAAACATTTCCATGAGAGAAAATCTAATCTAAAAAGAAAGGAAAATGAAAGCAATAAAAACCTCGGGTTACTTACTGAGAAAGGCTTGTTTAACGTCCAAGCGAGACCACTCTAGTAAATAATATTGCAACGAACGCAAGAGCTTATCAAATGCACTACTACACATTTCATATGATAACAAGTAGGCAAATGACGGGAGGAGGACGTGCAACAAGATTATTGCACGTAAGTGAGGAGGAAGATGCCAAAAGAAGGAAGAAAAATCAAAAGAAAAATCAAGAAAATAAGAAGAGAAAGAAGAAGAAAAATAAGGAAAAGAATAAAAAGGCAAAACCTCCTCAAAATCTTTTTGGGTGGCATAATCACCCATTTCCTCAATAATAGGAGGATGAAAAGGAAGAGTCTCATCAAACAAGAGAAGGTCCTCAATAGACTCTTTGACAAAAGAAGGGAGGAACATGGGATAGTAGGAGATGTGGTCAAATTTCCTTGAGAAAGGGACATGAGGAAGGGGAGGAGAAACAATGTTCTCACAAAGCCTCACATCATCAATGATGGCATGAAAATCAATCATAGAATCCTCAAAAGAACACTCATGACTCAAATCTCCCTCAAACAAAAACTTTCCAATAGAAATAACCTCATCATCCTCTCTATCACAACGATGAACAACAACTCCCTCAAGATCCTCAAAGCCTAGAGTCTCTAAACCATGCATGAAAGGATAAAGGTTTCTCTCAAACTCATCCCTTTCCCATGAAGCATTGCCAATGAACTCTCTCAAAAGGCTATAATCATTTGCTCCACCTTCGATGAACATACGAGCCATAACCTCAAATGAGTCCAAAGACTCATGGATAGAAGGGTCACAAACATGCAAGGTAGACTCATCAAGATGGGGAAGGGGGTTAGAATCCTCAAAATTGACATTTTCTTCATTCACAACTCTTTCACAATCACTCAAGGGACTCTCAATCTCTCTTGATTGCTCAAACTCATCATCATCATCCTCATGAAATCCCTCATTCAAACATGAAGATGGCTCACTCACATCCTCACCAAGGGAATCTCTCAAAGGGGGTGAATAAGGGGAAGGATGGCATTCAAGCTCAAATGGGGAATGAAAAGGATCAAAATCCTCAAAAATCCTCTCATCACAATAAAATCTCCCCTCACATTCACACCCTTGCCCTACATCATCCTCAAGAACACTCTCGCACTCCAAGTGAGGTACCTCACGTCCATCTAAATCAATCATAGCACTCATCACTTGGGCAAGCCTCACTTCTCTCAATTTGTGTTCCTCTTGAAGCTCTTGGAGTTGTTAGGTGAGATATTGCATTTGAGAGAGAATTTGGGCATCAATGTTATTGGGTTGAGGTTCATGATCAAAATCAAATTGCATATCATCAAAATTAGCACAAACCTCATCACAATGAGCATAAGAGGGAAAGGGGTTAACTTGCATACTTGGATCATCACAAGGCACATAAGAAGTATCAAGAGAATTCATGCAAAAATTAAAAGAATCTTGACATTGAGAATCAAAACAAGAAACATGAGATTCTCTATCATAAGAATCCCTAGCAAGCCATGTGAAGAAATTCCAAGCATCATGCATAGACAAATGACAAAATCTACCATTATTCATGTCCTCAACCATTCCCCTAGTATACTCATTCATGCCCCAATAAGCTATACCAACAGCATCACTAAGAGAACACCCATGGTAACTAAGGAAACCATCTAGTCTTTCAAAGTAAGCATAGAAGGGTTCACCATCAAATTGAGGAAAAGATAAGCATGTCGTTTTTATACAAAGAACAAAGAAAAGCAAACAAAAATGAAATAATATACAAGAACCTAGCTAATCTAATCAACACAAACTAATGAACGCCTTAGTCCCCGACAACGACGCCAAAATTTGATCACGGGTTAGATAGGTCGTTAAGCTACTACCCTAACCAAATTAATCATTTATAATACCTAAACTTACACTAAACTAGTTAGTGGCAAGTAAAGGGTCGAACCACGAAGACTAAGTGTATCAATTTGTGCAAATTAGACTAGTAGGAAAGGTTGTGAGATAGAGAGAGATTAAACCAAACACTACTAAGAGCAAATAACAAAAACTAGGGAAAGTGGAATCCAATTACACCAATGCATTCAACAACATCATACAATTAGATGAAAATGACCTCGATTAGGAACATCAACACATTTAACTCACTCTCGCACAATTAAGCATGTTAATTATCCTACTAAACTAATTCACTCTCGTGCAACTAGCCTAGTAAAGGTATGGAAGAATTTAGGGCTCTCAACCAACTCACTCTCGCACAATTGATTGAAAGCACAATTAAAAGCATAGAATCGATTAGCTAGAAAGATTCTAATCAATAAAAGCATCATTCATACACAATAATCAAGAAATAATTTCATACTAATCACAATCAATTTTTCAATTCATTAATATAACCTTCATCCAATTCCCTAGAACAAGACATAAGATAACATAATAAAGATAGACATAGAAAACAAGGTAAAATAAGAATAAAAACAAGATCAAACAAACAAACTAAATAATCTACTCAAATAAAAAAAAAAAAGCAAAAACTAAGAATTAAGCAAAGCAATAAAGATGAGAGAAAGTTATAGAATGCTCATTGAATAGATGAGAAGAAGTTCCACAAATTTGCTTCTTCAACCTCTCAAAAACTTCATGGAAATCCAAGCTTTCTCTCTCTAAAACTACTCCTAAACTAGAGAGAGAAAATCCTAATCTAACCCTAAGAAAGAGAAAAATAAAAGAGGCTAAACTAATCTAAGGTAAAATAAAATGTTGATTGAAAGTTAAGAGAAAATAACCCCTAAAGGGGGTATTTATAATACAAGTTAAAAAAAATAAAAAAAATAAAACTAATTAAAACTAAATTAAAAAAAAAACTAAAATAAAATAAAATAAAAGAAAATAAAGTGGAAAATAACCCCAAAACCCCTAATAATTCCCACCAGACCCACGAATTTCATTTCGTGGCTGCTCCTGATTTCCTTCATCACCATCACCACGCATCATCATCCAACCATCATCTTCATCGTAAATCAGCATCATCATCATCTAGCATCAAATTGTGGCCATCCAATTTTCATTAAAATCACGTGAAAAGATCGTGATTAACCCACATTTGCGCGCCCGCGAAGACGTCGCGCAGAGGTCGCGCAAACTTATTGCCTCAACTCTGATTTTGGACTCCATTTGTGTGCCTTCTGACAGTGCTGCGCGGCCGCGAGTAGCTCTAGTCGAATTGGGGCTAAATTGGGCTATTTCGTATTGGGGGTTGCGTTGTATTGGAGGCCGCTGCTGTTTCGGTGATTGAGAACGGTGGCGCGGCTGGTGGTTTGTGATGGTTGGTGTATGCGGTGAATTGGTGGTATAATTGGTGAGTGGTAGAGACTCGAATTGTGAGTTGGCTGGTGGTTTGGGTTGCTGTGAGTTGAGGGGTTTAATTGGTGAGAGGTTTGGTGGTGATTGATGTCTGTTTTGCGTGAGGGAGCAGGGGATTGTGGTGGTGATTGCTGGTGGTTTTGGCGGTGGCTGGTGCTGTGGGTTACGAACAGAGGTGGTGGTTTGCGTGGCTTCCTGTCATTGTTGGGTTGTTGTGGCTGGTGGTGTGTGGTGGTAAGAGAGTTTGTTGTTGTTGTTGTTGGTATTGTTGAGGAAAGCAGGTAGCAGGGGAGAATTGGTGGGCTACTGTTGTGGATTGATGAAGGGGAATTGGCTGGAGATACGGTTGGTGGCTGGAGGTTTTGGTGTTTATTTGGTGGCTGGTTTGGGCTGTTTGTGGGGCTGTGAAAAGATGAAGCAGGGGTTGCTGGTGGTTGTTTGGTGTGTGGAAATCAGTGGAGCAGGGGAGAATTGATGTGAAGAGGGTGTGGTGTAGGTTTAGGTGATGGTGGAGTGAAGGTTAAGAGGGCAGCAACTACGAATATGACTTTGAAACCCGGAACACCTACAACCAAAATCACGAGGGTATTACCACGAGATAAAATAAAATAAGATAAAGATAAAATAAAATAAAATAACTTAAAAATAAAATCAAAATAAATTAAATTAAATAAAATAAAGAAAACAAATATGAAAATAAAATAAAATAATACAATGAGAGAAACTAGGAATTATTAACTAAAAATACGAAAATAAACTAAAAACTATTAAAAACTACTAAAATACTCAAAATAAAGATAAAAGACGAGAATAAGAAAATAAAAGAAATAAAGGACAAAATGGGCAAAATTTTTGGAAAATAAGCCGGAAATCGAGTCAATAAACACCCTAAAAGTGACATAAAAGTCACTTATCAAGGCCCTCCACCCGGATTTGATCCAAAGACTCAAGTTGATAATTCCTATTCACAATCCTCTTCTTCTAGGACTAATTTGGAGGAAATCATTGAAAATCAAACAAAGTTGTTGAGCACTTACATGACCATAAGTGACAAGAAATTCAATGAGGTGATGACTCATAATAAGATGCTTGAAAACCAAATTTCTCAACTTGCCAAATGCTTTGAAAGACCATGCTAGTCCTTCTTCTTTACCTTCCCAAGGCTTAGATCCCAAGAGACCCATGAATGCTATTGTTACAAGAAGTGGTAAGGTTCTTGAGGAGAGTTTTCCTAGGAAGAGTGGCCCCAAGGAGGTCTTGGTAGAAGATGAGAGAAATGGTGCATCTTTGAGTGAGGTTGTGATTGAGACACCTAGAGAGGTGAGAGTGGAGAAAGAGATTGTGAAACCCAAGATTCCATATCCACAAAAATTCATGATCCATAAGTGGATGAACAATTTGGAGGATTTATTGCTATGCTTAAGCAACTTCATCTTTCTCTACCTTTTACCGAAGTTGTTACCCAAATGCCCAACTATGAAAAATTCCTCAAAGACATTTTAAGTGGAAGAAGGTCTTATGATGTGGTGGAGACGGTCAACTTGACTGAGAATTGTGGTGCAATTATAGTGAACAAGATGCCACCCAAGTTGAAAGATCCCCGAAACTTCTCTATCCCTTGTGCCATTAACAAGATGAAAATTGATAATGCCTTATGTGACTTAGGAGCTAGTGTTAGCTTAATGCCATATTCGGTTTATCAAAGACTTGAGTTAGGGGAACTTATGCCTTCCAAAATTACCTTGAAATTGGCCGATAGGTCAATTAAAATTCCTAAGGGGAAGGTTGAGGATATTCCTTTGAGAGTAGGGAAGTTTGTGATTCCGGTAGATTTTGTGGTTCTTGAAATGGATGAAGATGATACCATTCCCATTATTCTTGGTATACCTTTTCTTGTTACCTCGGGTGCTATGATTGATGTTAAGAGTGCAAGAATTTCACTCAAGGTAGGAGATGAGGTTATTGAATTTGACTTGAATGAAAGCATGAAGTATCCATGTTCTTCTTTAGAAAATTGCATGTTGATTGATTCTCTTGATCTTGTTGTATCTTCCATGCATGAGCACTTGCTCACTTCTAATGATCCTCTTGAGAATGTCTAGTTGAACAAGGATAAGATAGGTGCTCCTATCAAGGAAGTGGCAATGTATGAGGATTTGCTAAATGGAAGCATTGAGGAAGTGGATGAGCATATGTGCATGAATATCTCAAGCCAAGAAGCTTTGCAAGCCGCCACTTCAAAGAAAGGTAAAGGTGTACCAATGGTTGAGCTTAAACCTTTTCCATTGCATCTTAGGTATGAATTTTTGGGACCCAACTCTACTTTCCCCGTCATTGTTAGCTCTGCTTTGAGTGAGCACCAAGATCAAAAGTTATGTGTTGTTTGAGAAAGCATCAAGGTGCTTTGGGATTTACCATTGATGACCCCAAAGGTATATGCCCTACTTTGTGTGCACATCACATAACTCTTGAAGTGGGTACTCTACCATCCATTGAGAGGCAACGAAAGCTACTTCCCTAAATGGGAGAGGTAGTGAAGAAGGAGATCACCAAACTTTTATATGCGGGAATTATATTTCCCATTTCTAATTCTAGGTGGGTTTCTCTCGTTCACATTGTCCCAAAGAAGGGAGGTATGACCATCGTTGAGAATGAGAAAGGTGAGCTCATTCCAACGAGGACGGTCATGGGATGGAGGATGTGTATAGACTATAGACGTCTAAACACACCCACAAAGAAATATCATTTCCCCTTTCCTTTCATTGATCAAATGCTTGAAAGACTAACAAGGCACAAGTACTATTGTTTTCTTGACGGTTATTTGGGATTTTCTCCAAATTCCTATTCATCCCGATGACCAAGAGAAAAATACTTTTACTTGTCCCTATGGTACCTTTTCCTATAGGAGATATATTATAAGCCCCAAATCCGAGTTATAACGAATAAGTTACGGCCAAAATATTAAGCCGAGCCCAAACCGAACCTAAGCCCACCTTACCTACGACCCAATGATCATATGGAGGGTCCAAAAGCTTTAATCCCAATCCTAAACCAATTAGAATTAATTAGAAGCTTCTATAAATTTATAAAAGATCTTAATTATCCTTTTTGAAAAGATAAGATTAAAGAGTTTGAAATTGAATAAAACTTTTCTTTTTGAAAATCCTATTTCTATCTGAATTGAAAGACGTTCAAAGATAGACAGATATTATTATCGTGCCTCATATTTTTTATCCAAGTTTTATATGGTTGGATATCCCTTGAAATTATCTTTCCAATGATATATTATAATATCAATTCCGAGCTATAACGGAAAAGATATGAATAAAATGTCAAACTCTATCCAAAACTGACACCGTCTCACTATTTCGGATATATCTTTTGTTATACAAAATATTCTAATCTAATTATAATTTGGTTAGAAAGTAGACTTTAAGAGCTTTCCAAAGATATCTTATTTTTTTTATTCCAATTTCTAGATCAAAAGATATGATAAAAACAAAAACCGCAAAAACTGCTGTCTATCGCAAGAGTTTTAATCCGGTTCGAACTCGATCTTTTCTTGATTCTTCGACCCTCTTTTTTCCCTATAAATAGAGGTCATATCACCCCATTTTCAATCATCAACAAGATTTATCATAAAATCATTATCTTCTCCCTCTTTATCCTAAACACTAGCCTCCCTGTTTTTTTCATTCCTTCCTTAAGCACTCCAAGGAGTTCATACAATACCCAAAGTTCTATACTTAAACCAAGGCGAGAAAGGTATAATTAACTGAGGGTTTGGACCAAATCAAATATACCTTTACTTAATTTAATTTTCATTTGATTTATATATTTATTGAAGTTACTAACAGTTTATTCATGATGTAGCAATTCAAGGAAACGCGAAACGTGTGTAATTAATTCACTTAATTACTCTTATTATTTTATATTGCTAGTATCATGATTAGGGTTATTATTATTATTTGATTTGACTAACTTTATTATGGTTGGATTGCTTCAAATATTAATGTTTATTTTATTATATTTATTGATCACCATATTGCATGTTTAAAGGGAATATGTAATTGAAAATCACGCCTAGTAAGATAATTTGGACGGCCGGTTTAGGTTCCTTTTTAATCTTGTTATTTAATCAAGTGATCACAAATATTTTAGAATTATATGTTGCATTAATATTCAACCAATTTAGCATAATAATAGTTTGGAGCAAATTGAATATTTTGTTTGTATTCCTTTGAGATCGCAGGAATCGCTTTTCACTATAAGAATCGAGTAGAGGCTAATACGGGTGAATGTATGTGACTCCATGACTCACTTCGTACCATCATCCTTGATCCTCCTTTCGTGGTTCCAAACCATATGGAGTTAGTAATCTCATGGATTGTGAATGGGGTGTAACCTTCACGGGTCAATCGTTGTTGCCTATCGTTGTCCCTTTATCTTGGTTGCCTTTTTATGATCCGTGAACGGTTTACAAGTTCCTTAAAAACTTGTTGGCGACTCCCTACTTTCCTTTTCCCTAATAGTATATGTCAATTCCCACTTCCTATAAGTGCCAAGCATATTCACCATATGCTTTAATGTAGGCGCACTTCAAACGACGCCTACAGTAACATTGACATGTTATGAGAAAGAAATAGTTCATTTGATAAGAAAGGTAGAAAATGGGCTAAATAGAAGTCATATAGGCCATATTTGAGCCATTTTTTGTTAATATGCTCTTTTGATGTGATTTCTAACCTTATACACCTAAAACTAGATAATATTGACATGTTATGAGAAAGAAGTAAATCATTTGATAGGAAAGGTAGAAAATGGGCTAAGTAGAGTCATGCATGTAGGCTATATTAGGGTAATTTTTGGTAAAATGCTCTGTTGATTCAATTTTAAGCCTTAGACACCTAATACTAAGTAATATTGACATATTATGAGAAAGAAATAGTTCAATTGATAAGAAATGTAGGAAATGGGCAACGTAGAAGTCATATAGGCCATATTTGGGCCATTTTGAGTAAAATGCGTTTTAAAACTTAATAAAATGCTCTATTGATGTGATTTCAAACCTTAGACACCCAATAATAGCCAACATTGACATGTTATAAGAAAGAAATAGTTCATTTGATAAGAAATGTAGAAAATGGGCAAAGTAGAAGTCCTATAGGCCATTTTTGATAAAATACATATTGTTTAGCCTATTTAATTAATTCTAACATAATTTTTCTATATTTCAAGTATTGTAAGGTACAAAAGGATGGTCCGTTGACAATCAAGGAACTTAATGAAGTTCGTGACATGTTGGCGTCTTTTATCACCTTTAACATGTAAATGTCACTTTTATTGTGAATTTATGTTTTGTTAACTTTTTAACTATATTATTATTCATTAATTACTTACTATCCTTTGTGTATATATATAACACTTTTTTATTGTATTGCATTTGGGAATATTTATATCTATATATGAATTATTGTTTTTAATATTATTTGTATCTTATTATAATATTTAATAATATTATTATAATTGGTAATTATTATAATAATATTATTAATTATTTTTGTTAATATTATTGCTGGAATTACAGGCCTGAAAACAGGTTATTATTGCTGGATTTATAGGATTTTATTTTGATATTATTAAAAGAAAACAGGAAAAAACAATATAAAGCGAAATGGCACTACCACCCAAAAAAAATTGCGCGGCTTTATTATTGGCACCGGTTAACCGGTGGCCAAAATAAATAAAAGTACCGGTTAACCGGTGCCAAAACCGATTTATACCACCGTTTTGAGCCGGTGGCAAAGTGGGGAGGTATTAGCACCCCCCACATTGTGACCGGTTCAAACCGGTGGCTTAAACCGGGTTTGAACTGGTGCCAATCATGTTTATTCTACTAGTGACATACTCTAATCTCTATCAAACTAGACTTTGAGGTTACTAATAATGCAGCGGAATGCAAAGCGTGCATTATTGGATTAGAAGCAGCAGCTAGCATAGATGTGCAAAAATTAGAGGTATATGGAGATTCTTGTTTGATTATAAATCATATATTTAAAAAAAGGAAAATAAAGAACTCCACAATGATATTATACCAAGCACACCTAAAGCAACTCATCGGGCATTTGAACATATTGATTTTAAATATCTCCCAAGGGATGATAATCAATTTGCCGATGCGCTAGCAAAATTAGCCTCAGTGATCAACATCCCAGATCACTTAAATATGATGCCATTATGGTTTGATAGAAGAGAAGAACCAGCATATTGCAACGCAATAGAGGAAATAAATGACATCGAAGGAGACAATCCTTGGTATGATCATATCCTCCAATATATTACCCATGCCACATATCCTGAAACTACTTCATCAAAAGACTAACGAGCCTTGAGAACACTCGCGGCCAAATATGGTCTGCTAAATGGTCAATTATGCAAAAGGGGGCCTAATGGTCAAAGGTTATTGTGTATAGACCAACCCAAATCCACACGCCTTATGGAGAATACTCACAAAGGTGTTTGTGGACATCACATGAATGGTAAAATGCTTGCTAAAATAATTTCACGACAAGGGTACTATTGGTCTACTATGGAACACGATTGCATACAATATGTTAAATGTCCAAAGTGTCAAATGTTCGCTAACTTACAACACCTTCCACCATCCGAACTATACAATCTCACTTCCCCTTGGCCTTTTTCGACTTAGGGAATTGACATAATTGGTAAAATTTCTCCAACAGGAGCAGGAGGGCACGAGTACGTATTAGTAGTCATCGATTACTTTACCAAGTGGATTGAGGCTGCTTCTTACGTGAATATCACTTCTAAACATGTCGCAAAGTTTCTCGAAAGAAACATATTTTGTAGATATGGAGTTCCACACGAACTAATTAGTGATCAGGGATCTCAATTTAAAGCTGAAGTCGAGACCCTCTTAACTCGTTATAAAGTAAAACATCATCACTCATCTCCATATAGACCTCAAATTAATGGAGCTGTAGAATTGGCAAATAAAAATATAACAATTATCATTAAGAAAATGGCAGAAAATTATAATGACTGGCCGAATAAACTACACTTCGCTCTATGGGGTTATAGAACGTCCATACGGACATCAATAGGAGTATCTCCATACTCCTTAGTTTTTGGAATGGATGCAGTACAACAGTCGAACTGGAAATACAATCCTTACGCATCGTACTCGAAAGTAAGCTACCAGAAGATGAATGGGTAAGAGCGAGGTATGAAGTGCTTTTATTCCTCGATGAACGACGATTAAGAGCTTTGCATCAAGTACAAGTCTACCAACGCCACATTGCGCGACATTTTAACAAAAGGGTACGATCCAGAAATATCAAAGAAGGTGACTTTGTACTAAAAGAGGTTAGGGGTCCACCAACCGATCCAAGAGGGAAATTCAAACCTAATTAGATAGGACCCTACCGCATAATTGAAACTCTATCAGAAGGAGCTGTCAGATTAATGGATATTGGAGGTGATGAAATTCGCCAATTAATAAACATTGATCGACTTAAAAAATATTACATATGAAATCCGGATAAACTCGTTCATTCATCAAATAAATCATTTTCTTTAGCATTCAATTAAAAGATTCTAAGTGTCACACACTTTACCGAATAACACGGTAAAGTTCACAACACTTGGGGGGTAATTTAAAAATAAAACATAGACCATTCAAGTGTTCAGATTTTTTTCGAACATCACGAAAAAAATCTTCACACTTGGGGGGTAATAATGCGAAAAAAAAAATTTAACGCTCGTAGCACAGGTGTCACGTGCAACTAAAACAGTTACGTGCGGATGTCACGCACAACAGAATCAGTTGCGCGCGACAGGCTCGCGCAACCGTAGACGTCGCGAACGCCACTTGATGATGAACTGCGAACCAAGAATTTTTGTGATTGAATAAAATTACGATTTTTACTTGCGATAAAAAAAGGGGGGCGTTTCTCGAAAATAACATATACTCGGAAAATAAAAATTAAGCTTTGATTTAAGTCACTAAACAAAGTTTGATTAATTTTTCATTCAATTTCTACATAAGAGGTTGAATAAAAATATATATATAAAAAATATAATAATACAAACATTGCAAAGAACTAAGCAAAGACCTGATTTTGTGATACGAATACGTAGGCAATCTTTATGATTCGGTCATATAAAAGAATATAATAAAGCTCATTTTATTCCATTCAAAATTCAAAAAAAAAAAAGAGGCATTGTTGAACTAGATATTAAATTAAAAAAAAAACACAGTAGTGATTGATTACACTTTATTCGAATTAAAATAATAAAAAATTGTGTAACACTCTAAGGTTTTACTATATCCTCGATAGTCACAGTCAACAGAGGAGTAGTTTCCATTGCAGTAGTTTCAGCAACCTTAGAGCTTTCCCTTCACTCTTCTTTTTAACCCAAACATTGTTTTTCAAGTTAGGAATTGGGGTCTTTGCAACTTGTTTTCCTTTTCTTTTAGCAATTGTTGGGGTCTTCTTGCAAGTATTTGGTGAAGGTTCTTTAATCCTCACCCCCTGTTGCAGAGTTTAGGAGGAGCCTTTCTCTTTGGTTCCTTTGAACGAGCCTTAGGAGATGAGAAGTCTAATTTTCTTCTCACTTCTTTGTTTTGGCCACTAGGAGGGGTAGTGGTGGCCGAATGCATCAAAGGTTTGGGTGGATTGCAAGCCGAGGCGGCTTGATTTTGTGATCAAGCCCTATTTAGTTCACCTTTGTCTGCCGCATTCATCCAAGCCTTGTAGAAGGAGGATAACACAATACTCGCAGTAGGACTTTTTACTACCCATCTAGGGAGACTTGACCAATATTCCATCAAACGGGGAATCCGTTCAGGTTTAAAGATCACATCTTTAGGGGCATCACAATCTTGAGGGGGGATAATTTGTTTCATTCCGTATTGTCTCATCACCTTGCAAGGAAAGATGTAAGTAGTACTAGATAGGCTTAAAAGCCTAATATAGGGACAATTAAAGCTATTCCCAACCATACTACTTATGTTCCACTAGGGAATCACAAAGCGTATGTTAGGAACCCCGTGACAGAAAAACGATGTTCATTCTTCTTCATTCTCGTTTTTGTAGAGAATTCGACGTCCAGGGAATGTTCTCACTCCGTTAGCCTCAAAATTTTGTGGCTGTTTAACAATTCGCAAATGCTCCATGAGCCAAATCTGAAAAAATAAAAATGAAGGAAATTAATTTGCGACATTACACGAGCAGGTGATAGGCCGTCGTCGAGTCTACCAAAGATAAAAACCTGACTTAGTCTCTCTAATGGGTAGAAAGGGCAAGTAAGGGTCGATCCCACAAGGATTAAGGGGAGCACTAACAAATATCGATTTGTGATAAGCTAACTCAAGTCTTTTTAGGTTTTGAGTTATAAAGAAAAACTACAAACAATAATAAAAAGGATCCTGGGAAGTTACCCACCAATTAAGTCATTCACAAACTACAATTTAACATACAAAACATAGCAATTTGGGGATAAATTAGGGGAAGTCATCTAAGGCACCCAACTACTCTCTCAAGCTAGAGGGATTACTTGAGTTATGAATACAACCTACTCTTGTGGTTACAAACCATAAAACAAGTGTTAAAGCATAATCACGATGACATAAACATTCCCTTGACTGGAAATTCGTATTCTCATGGCATTTCAAGTCAATTAAGCATAAGGGAGCTAATTCAAGTTAATCTCTCGATCCTTCGCCGAGAAAGCTTAGATAAATAGTTCTAGTTGTTTAGGGTATTTTCACCCTGCCACGTGGTCCAATCAGAGGGTGACACGCGTCAGCCCCAGATTGGCCCAAAAGGGACCAATTCCCGCTCGACACGTGTCCTCCTAGAAATCAAGGGAAAAGGCGGCCATAGGCCTGAACCTCGAGAATGCCGCAAAACGGCGCAGCCCACCAATGATTAGGGTTTAATGACCTAATCAGGGGCACAATTCCCAATGACCCTATAAATAGGGAGATGTCCCTCATTTTGAGGGACACGTTTTACCATTTTTAATACACCTGCATTCTCTTACATCAGAGATACACCTGAGCTTGGAATCCGTGCAGATACCCACCTAAATTTCCGTACTCTTTATTCCTTTTCAAGTTACTAACTTGATCATTGGAGGCGGAGCACCACCCAACAGGTGTCTCCGTTTGTTTTGCAGGTACAGCTCATCCCGGATCAGTCTTCGTGTTGTAACTCTCCCGAGGGACAAAAACACCCAAAACATTTGGCGCCGTCTGTGGGGAGAGTACCTCGAAGATGGTTCAAGAGTCTGTACCACCCCCTAACCGTCTAGGCGAAGACCCAGAAGTTTTTACAGACCATGAGGAGGATGAGGATCCTCAGGTCGAAACCTCTACAGCCGAAGACGGCTCTCTCAGAGTCAAGCGCATCCGGCCCAGAGAGACTCTGGAGCGGGGCGCCTCCCAGGCGGGTTCGAGCAGACCCCCTGGGCAGCCGGACGGGGCAACCCAAACGGCAGCCGGATCAGCCTCTGTCACCCGAGACGAACACATGAGGTTCATGACGAGTTTCAAGGGTGAAATTAAAGAGCTGATCACCAAAAGCAGGGCTGGCCCAAGTAAAGGTCAGTCGGCGAAGAAGACTCCTCCAGAGAAGGGGAAGTCAGTCAGAAACCGGCAGCCCACTCCTCACCCAAAGGAGAAGGCAGCCGGGACCATCGATTGGTAAAAAATTCTCCTTCCATGGGGGAACACCAATAACACTCGCCGGCCCCAACAGCCGGTGAGAAGTAAAAAACCAACTTCTGATGCCCGGGAAATTATTAACCGGAAGAGAAATCAATCGCTGTCTGAGTCGGCTTCAACGTCGAACTTTCCAGATAGCTTCAACAATGTTTCTGCAGGGAGTGCACCCTCCTTGCATGAGAGTCAGACAGGCGGTAATACCGTCCATTCTGGCCCTCATATGATTGGAGCTGTCCCGTATGTGCCTTCTTCAGCTTACGGGCAGTATCCTCCTCACTTCATGCAGCCGGCCTTCTTTGGGGGTCAGGCGGCATATCCAAGTGTCCAGCCTTTGGACTGGCAGCTTCGTTTGCTGCGCCTGGGTGAACAACCTTCTGCGTTCACTCGGGAGATAACCGAGGCGGCTTAGCCGGCCAAGGTTAAGAATGTGTTGGTTGGTACCTATGACGGTACCTCCAACCCGAAAGATCACCTCATGGCTTACACCAACCTCATGTATCTGCAGGGGTTGGATGATGCCACTTGGTGTCGATGTTTCCCGGCTACATTGAAGGGCATTGCCCAACAATGGTTTGGTAATCTGCCAGCCGGGTCTATAGACAGCTTCAGGAAGCTTGCCTTCCTGTTTGCCTCTAACTTCTCAATGAACATCCCTGCTAAGAAAACAAGCCTTGATCTGAGCACTGTTAAGCAGGGAGAGAGAGAAGGGCTGCGCTCATATGTCAGACGGTTCAACCTGATCAGAATTCAGATTCAGGGGCTGTCTGATGAGGTAGCTTTTACAGACTTTTTTAAGGGTCTGAGAGACGGGTCTACTTTTAAGTTTGACCTTGTCAGAAAAGGGGCTTTCACCCTACAGGCGGCCCTGAGGGAGGCGGAGAGCTACATCCAAGCTACCGACCTCTGCTCGCCTGGTAGCCAGTCGGACTCCAAAAAGTCCGACAAGCAGAAAGACAACCGGCCTGCTCAGCCGGCAAAAAAGAAAGAAGAGAGCAAGAAAAGAAAAGAAGTCTGGGCGGTTACTGACTCTGACCAGCCGTCCCAGAAGAAAAAGAAAGAGTTTAAACCGTACGTCCCCAAGTACGAGTTTAACAAAGACTGCAACTCCATCCTCATGGAGGTAAAGGATCGGCTGTCCATTGAGAAGCCGAATCCTATGAAGAGTTCCGTCCAGTCACGGAACAAGAATAAATTCTGCCAGTTCCATGAGGAGGTCGGCCATGACACCAACGACTGCTTCAGTCTTCAGCGGGCGTTGGACCGTCTGGCTGACAAAGGGCTGTTGAAGTCCTACATTTCTAAGTCCCCAGCCGGGGCAAAAAAGAAAAACAAGGGTCAGTCCTCCAAGACTACCTCCTAGCTTGCTAGTAGCTCGGATACCGACAAGGAGCCGGTCTACACTATAGCAGGCGGGTTCTCATGTGGTGGCCCTACCATCCGGGGCACCAAGAGCCATCTTCGAAAGATGGACAAAGATGATGATGAGCAGGCGGAAGCCAGCTCCTCCTTCCCAGACGTCTTGATCACTGAGAAGGATAGGGGCAGCGTCCGTCGCCCGCATGATGACCAGGTGGTCATTGAATGTAAGGTTGCCAACCAGCTGGTTGGACGAATCCTTATAGACACCGGCAGCTCATCAGACATCATCAGCCTCCGGTGCCTGCAAAAGCTGAAATACAATGTCAGCAGCATGCATCCGGTCACCCACCCCTTGGTTGGTTTTGGGGGTGGGATGGTCTACCCATCCGGGAGAATTGACTTACCCATCCGGCTGGGGGAGAAAGGCCAGGGACGACACATTGTCGTCAGATTCTTGGTCGTTGAGGAGTTGACCGCCTACAACATCATCCTTGGCAGGCTAACCCTCAACGTAGCCAAAGCAGTAATCATTCCGTCCCTCATGCTCATCAAGTATGAGAGGGATGACGGCTCTGTTGGTTCCTTGAATGGGGATCAGAAGACGGCCCGAGAGTGCTATCTCTCATCCGTTCGAGATACCGTGGCCCCAGGCGGTCAGGAACCAATAGACCTTGACAATGTCAAGGATGCCGACCCAGCTCCCGCCCCACCAGCAGCCGGTATGAAAAGAAAGGCACCTCTGTTGGTGGAGGTGAAGAAGGAGAAAAAATAGCAATCACTAACCGGTGAGCGGTCAGATGAGCTCCGTCCCCAACCGGCTGGCGAATGCATTGATCTCGTTCTGGATGACAGCCGTCCAGAACGTACTGTTAAGGTTGGGACGGTTGCGCATGCTACTTTGGGTGCAAGCTTGCACCTTCTGCTGAAAGAATTCAAAGACATTTTTGCCTTTGAAGTGGAAGAGATGCCAGGCGTCAGTTCGGATCTCGCTGTCCACAAACTCGCCATGGATCCCAAAAAGAAGCCCATCCGGCAAAAGAAAAGAAACCATGGCGAGGAAAGAAGTCAGGCGGTAGCTGCCGAAGTCAAAAAGCTGCTAGATGCCAGGTTCATTCGGCCTTGTAATTTTCCCGACTGGGTGGCCAATGTGGTCCTTGTTAAGAAACCGAATGGGACCTGGCGCATGTGTGTTGATTACACAGACCACAACAAGGCGTGTCCAAAGGACAGTTATCCGCTTCCAAATATCGACAGTTTAGTCGACTCTACAGCCGGCCACGCCTTGATGAGTTTTATGGATGCCTATTCCGGCTTCCATCAGATACCCCTGTGGAAAAAAGATCAAGAGAAGACGGCCTTCGTCACTGATTAGGGGTTATTCTGTTATACTGTGATGCCGTTTGGCTTGAAAAATGCGCCTGCCACTTTCCAACGAATGATTAATACAGTCTTTGTTAATCAGATTGGGAGGAATGTGGAGGCGTACATTGATGACATGATAGTCAAATCCAAGCAACAGGCGGATCACCTTGCTGATCTCCGAGAAACATTCACCACACTCAGGCGGCATAAGGTCATGTTAAATCCTAAGAAATGCGTCTTTGGTGTTGAGTCTGGGAAGTTTCTCGGATTCCTGATTGATCAAAGGGGGATAGAGGCTAACCCTGAGAAGATACAGGCGGTGATTGACATGCAGTCACCCCGTTCTATCAAGGAAGTCCAGAGACTCACCGGTTGTCTGGCCGCCTTGGGAAGATTCCTCAGCCGGTCAGGCGACAAATGCCTCTACTTCCTCCAAGCAATCAGGAAGAAGACCAGATTTGAATGGGGGGATGATGCTGAGACGTCGTTCCAGAGGTTGAAAGAGCATTTACACTCTCTACCTAGGTTGGTCAGCCCTTTGCCTAGGGAGACGTTGTACATGTACTTAGCCGTCTCAGACCATGCCCTCAGTGCCGTTCTCTTTGCTGAGCGAGACGGCGTGCAGCTCCCAGTTTACTTCATTAGCCATGTTCTTAAAAATGCTGAACTCCAGTACCCCATGGTTGAAAAATTTGGTCTTGCTTTGTATATGGCATTTAAAAAATTAAAGCCTTACTTTTTGGCACATCCGGTGGTGATCTACACGGACCAGCCACTCAAGCGGCCAATGTCTACCTTGGACTCATCCGGGAGAATGTTGAAATGGGCTATTGAAATGCAAAGCCTTGAAATCACTTACGAACCAAGAAAGGCAGTGAAGGGTCAGGCGTTTGCCGACTTCATTGTAGAAATGACTCGTCCGGTGGCTCCGGATAATTTTGATCAGGTTTGGAAAGTGTATGTAGACGGGAGCTCTACAAAGAACGGCTGTGGTGCAGGTGTAATTTATGAGTCTCCTGAAGGAGACAGATTTGAGTATGCACTACGCTTCAAGTTTCAGGCCTCTAACAATGAGGCGGAATATGAAGCCCTGCTAGCCGGCATGCGTATGTGTAAGGAGGCGGGGGCCATGAAAATTGACGCCTACTCTGATTCTCAATTGGTTGTTAGCCAGTATGAGGGAAGTTATGAGGCTACCCATCCGGCTATGATCAAATATCTTCAGGCAATCAAAGAGGAGGCCGGGGCACTTGAGGAATTCCGGCTGAACCAAGTGCCTAGGTCTGAAAATAACCAGGCGGATGCGTTGTCAAAACTGGCATCTTCCGCCTGCCATGATACGCCTTGGTCTGTCTTTTGGGAAGTTCTGGAAAAGAGAAGCATCAATGAAGATCCCATTGGAGTTTTGGACCGAAGCATCAATGGCATCCGGGCTTATCTCTCAGACGGCACATTTCCTGATTTGCCACAGGAAGCAGCCGTCCTGAAGAAGCGAGCTGCAAGCTTTGAGTTGAGAAATGGAGAACTCTTCAAGGCGGGGTTTCTGAAGCCTTTGTTGAAGTGCGTCACCCCAGAAAAGGGGAAAGAAGTTCTCGAAGACTTGCACTCAGGATTCTGCACCTCTCACATAGGCGGCAGGTCCCTAGCCGTCAGAGCCAGACGACATTACTTTTGGCCCACTCTTGAGGCAGACGCCAAGGAATTGGTGAAAAAATGTGACAAGTGCCAAAAGTTTGGAAAACTTATTCATCGACCGGCTACTGATCTGACGGCCATCCACAGTCCAATCCCGTTTGCAAAGTGGGGTATGGACATTTTGGGTCCCTACACGCCTGCTCCAGGCGGAAAGCGCTATATCTTAGTGGCTGTGGATTATTTCACCGAGTGGGTTGAGGCTGAGGCGGTTAGAAACATCAAGACCTCAGACGTCATTTCCTTCATCTGGAAGAATGTTATCACCCGGTACGGGGTACCCATGTCTATGGTGTTTGATAATGGTCCTCAGTTTGAGACGCCTCAGCTAAAAACTTGGTTGGGAGATCAGGGGATCTCAAGTTATTTTGCATCTGTTGGTCGGCCCCAAGCAAACGGCCAAGTTGAAGCTTTCAACAAAATCATCTCAGATGGCATCAAAAAGAAAATAGAAAGAGCCGGTGGCTTATGGGCAGAAGAATTAATCCATGTCCTATGGGCCATCCGGACAACAGCGAAAGGGGCAACCGGTGAAACCCCATTTCTCATGGTTTACGGTGCTGAAGTCGTCTTGCCCATCGAACATTACGAGCCGACTCTCAGAATCATGCTGTATGATGAAGAGGCAAACTGGGAAGCAATGCGCCTGACATTGGATTCACTCCCAGGACGCAGGGGCAATGCCGCCTTGCGTCATGAGATTTACCGTCTGAGAATGACTAGAGCCTACAACAAAAAAGTACACAAGCGTCCTTTGAAAGTTGACGACTTAGTGTTACGAAAAATGGAGGCAACCGGTAGGGCCAATGAGCTGGGGAAGCTAACCCCAAATTGGGAAGGCCCCTACCGGATCTATGAGGAAGTAAGGGATGGTACCTACCGCCTGGAAACTCCAGACGGCAGGCGTCTGCCAAGAACTTGGAATGTAGATAATCTAAAAAAGTACTACTTTTGAGATTGTAAACTTTTTGTAAACAGTGAGTCAATTAATGAAGATTCAGATTTTGTTTGCAAAATTGAGTTATTGTTTGATTATCCATCCGGGTCATACCCAGGCGGATTCCCCATCTACCTGACTAAGTTCGATACTTAGTGAAGGTTACATTTGTTTATCCGCCTGGGTAATGCTCAGACCCCTTGTTTACTTAGGTTGGATACTTTGTTTATTCAACTGCTTAACATGATCCGCCTGGGTAATACTCAGACGGATTCTCCATTTTTCTAAACTAAGTTTGATACTTAACATGATCCGCCTGGGTAATACTCAGACGGATTCTCCATTTTTCTAAACTAAGTTAGATACTTAACATGATCCGCCTGGGTAATACCCAGACAGTCTCGTTTGATTAAAAAACTAAGTTCGATACTTAGTGTAAATTCAACACTGATTAAGAAACTAAGCACAAAAACGTTTAGTGGCTACACAACCGGTCTCAAACAAGACCAGAGGCTAAAAAGGCCGGATGGTTGCTCTTTTTATAAAATCGCCTGTCCCAACATGGACAAAGGCGTCCGGCGACACCTCTCCGGGTGCAATCGTCGCAGAGAACAGATTCTGTCGGTTCTACGTATCCATGCAGACGGCAAAAATTGAACGACCGAATTGGTCAACTCATAGCCGTCTGACCGAAATAACCTACGAAGAACGAATAAGTCTCTAAATACCGGATGCCCATAGGCATCAGTCGGTCACCGGCTGAAGTTCTCACTTAGGTTATCCATTCCAAAAATTGCACCTCACCCCAATTGGGGCAAGAGTTCAATGGCTATGAAATCTCTACCAAGACGGGCATAAGCCGTCTGGGTAGTAACCGAAACGCCTGTGGGTGTACGGCTGTGCACTTGGTTTGGGGCAATCACTACTGTGATTGATTGACTTACAAACATATCATGCTCTTTGCAGCATCAGACGTTTTCAAGTCAATCAACCAGCTCCAACTGAAACCAATCACACAGCCGTCCAGGGGCAAGGACAGCCAGACTATTGACTAGTTAGGCAAAGAATCGCCGCATGCTTTTCATAAGATAGGCAAAAATTAAAAATTCAAATGCAAAATAATCAAAACCGACTTAGTCGGCGCAATTCATAAAAGTCCATCCAACCAAACAGTTGTAATGGATCAAATGTTAACCGGACCTCGTCCGGGAGAAAGAAATTGTTAATTAACACGGCTCCTCAGCCGGTAAATACACAGATACTCGGCACGCAGGCCCGAAAAAGCAAGTTTTGGCATACAGCCGCTGAATAAAGGGAAAATAAAAAGAAAGCAAAGATTGGCATACTGCCGCTGAATGATCACTTCTGGCCTGCAGACGGAGCCTCCTGGTCCTCTCCCTTCTCCTCATCGTCTGAGGGAACTTCCTGCGCTTCGCCAGGACCAGGAAGCTCAGGCGCGGACGACTCAGTGGAGTTAACCCAGGCTTCGAAGGAGGCAGGCTCTGGCTCGCCTTGCTCCCGCAAGTACACCACGTACTCGGCGTAGCTGTGCGCTAGTGCCCAGACGCGGTAATCTGTGTCTGGGTACAAGGCAGCCCAAACAATCTTCATACGGGCGTCGTTGTCAGCGTCACTCTCAGCAACCAGGCGATTTTGCTCCGCCTCCAGGGTTGCTGCAAAGTTCTTTTGAGCCTGCGCAGCGTCCTTCTCTAGCCTCTCAACCTTGGACTTAAGTTTCCCAAGGTCCGCCTGGGCCTTCTTGAGCGCCTCATCAGCCTCCTTGGCGCTCTTGTCTGCCTTTTTCTGGGCCTCCTCCGCCCCTTTTTTGGCCATCTCAGCATCAGCAGCCCGCTGGTCGGCCGCCTTCAGATCTAGCTCCAGCTTTTGGATTTTGGACGCCTGTGTCATAATTATTGCTTTAGTTTCAAGTTCATTTACGATAGTTGAATTCAAAGCAATATTATCAGCGTCTATGGCAGACTTCTTGGCCCTTTTTACCTCTTCCCGTTTGCGGGAATAAGGACGTTTGAGCCCGTCCACCCGCAGCATGGCCTGCAAAAAGCAGGCGGTATAAGAATTACAGGCGGGGTAAAACACTTGGAAAAAATAACATTGAATTGACAAGTTTCCTACCTCAGCCAGAAGGGATAGAATGCGTTCAAGGTTGAACGTCTCTATCCCACGGATTTCGTCCTTATCCCTCTTCCGGACGGCCTCCAGCATGGCCTTGGCATGCTTCTGGACGTCTGGCCAGCGGGGAGATTGAGTTTGATCTGCACCACAATCAATAGGTGATGAGTGCGAAACTAAGGCAACACCTATTTGTTGCCGACCGTCTGAGGATGACGTCTGTTAGGAGTGGGATTTCACCCGTAAAGGCCACCCCAGCTCAAGCGGGGATTCAAAAGGGTTCTTACCTTCAGAGCCGGCCAAGCGGGAGACGCTTGCGGGCGTGGTGAACCCCGCGGCTGCTGAGGGGTTAGCTAGATCAAGGCACACGCTGCCGCCTACCTTCTCGAGTCGCCCCGCTATCCGCATCGTCTTAGCCCCGGCTGAGGCGCCAGGAGTTGACGTAGAGGCGGACTTTTTTATTTTATTGAGAACGGCTGGGGCCTCCTCTCTAGCCCGTTTGAGATTCTTCTCAAACGATTTTCCAACCTCTCCCCCCTGTGGAAATAAACAAGTCAAGGTTAGTATCCGTGCAAGACAGTTTATAGGATAAACTTAATAAAGGGTCAGGCGCTCAATACCTTGGCCCTGAGCTCGGCCGCAGCTTTCTCCGCAAGCTCTTTGCAGATGGTTGCAGAAGACTGCTTGGGGGTTTTCTCCGTCTGCAACATGTTCAATGCTTCTTCTGCAAAAAGAAAGAGATTGGTCAAAATCATAAATCAATTCCGATAGAAAAATACTACAGACGGTATGAACTCAAGTGCATACGTTTATTAAACATGTGTCCTAGCCCACAGGCGGCTAAGAAACATTCATCCCTAAACCAGGAGCTCTTGGGAATCCAGTTCTTTGGGACTTTTATTGTTTCCCCGGTTGACAGAGTTGCGTCTGTGAGGCCGAAAAAGTCTGCCTCAATTATTTTGTCAAAGTCTTCCTCTGGGATCCGGGGAAGAGCGCACTTCCTGCCCAACAGGTCGGGCTTCTTATTGTACAGACGGAATTCATAGTTTTCCCGTCTGGTTGGGGCTGACATCAGGTAGAACCTGTGCTTCCAGCCATCGAACTTGGAGACCTTGTCCAAGGTCATCATAAATTGCGGCTGCGTGGTTAGACTATACCACGCTCTCCAGCCGCCTGGGCTCCTGCTGAGGTAATGCATGCTTGCAAAAGCCTCCCAGCCGGGGTTAAGCCCTTGGAACTCGCAGGCGGCAACATACCCCAGAATGTTTGTCCAGGAGTTGGGGGTAAGTTGCCAGAGCCCCAAGCCTTAGCCTCTCAAAATTGCCTTCACCGCCTGGTGAAGGGGGAAGCGAAGGCCGGCTTTGAACGCCGCCTCATAACAGCCAAAATAGTTGTTGGCGTTCTCTTGATCATCCCCTCAAGCGATGGTGCCCAGCTCAGGCGGCACCCGGATCTTATACCCGTCTCCAAGCGGGTGCATTTTCTTAAAGTTCTCTAAGTTCTCCCCCATTTGGATCCGGTCTTTGGAGGAGACGTGGATGCAGAAGGGATCGTCCTTCTCACTCCATTTTTTCCTTTCCTCCTCCTCGCTATCCGGAAGAGGGGGCAAGTCATCGCTGCTCTCAGAGGTAGAGGCGGAGCTGTCACTCTCCGTCTCCCCCTCACTTTGGTCCATGGGGGCAGAGGCGGCATCGTTGCCGCCTTGGTCACACTCTTCCAAGAAAGAGTCAGCAGGGGTTGAAGGGGCGCGCGGAGGGGATCTCTCCAGAGTCGTCTGGTCTCCCTGACCAGACGTTTCTCCCTCAGGCGTTTGGCCGCCTGAGCCTTCGCTTCTGTAATTTGGATCATTGGTCGTCTGCATTGTCCGAGCCATGGTGTCCTGCACAGACACATAACTGGTCAGAATCCATGGCAAAGGGTGGTCCCAACACCCCAAGCCGGCACTCCCAATCCTAGACTCAGCCGTCCCAGGTGACCGGCTGGACTCTAACCTAGGTTGTGCCGTGTGTGTTGGTGATGCATCCATTTATTGCAAGAAATATATACAAGCGGCGAAAAGAAGAAAAGAGCTGAGAGAGACAGAGAGGTACCTTTGGATCTGATATTCAAAGGGAGGCGGGTCCGGTTGGGTTGCGGAAGAATAAAGTTTCTTGCTTGCGCCTGACTCAAACGGATGACTTCTGCTCTCTCAAAGTTTTTCTCTCTAGAAAATTTTTGTAAAACGTACAAAATTATGAGGGTAAAACGGCTATATATAGAGGGTAAATACGGGGGCATTTCCGTATTTTACCTGGAAGGTGAACGGTTACTCTGTAGTGGTAAAATTACCGCCAACCGGAGAGTGACGTGTGTCACAGATGCCACGTGGCGTGCCACGTCACATCTGTGAGGGGCAAATGTTTAGGGTATTTTCACCCTGCCACGTGGTCCAATCAGAGGGTGACACGTGTCAGCCCCAGATTGGCCCAAAAGGGACCAATTCCCGCTCAACACGTGTCCTCCCCGAAATCAAGGGAAAAGGCGGCCAAAGGCCTGAATCTCGAGAATGCCACAAAACGGCGCAGCCCACCAATGATTAGGGTTTAATGACCTAATCAGGGGCACAATTCCCAATGACCCTATAAATAGGGAGATGTCCCTCATTTTGAGGGACACGTTTTACCATTTTTAATACACCTGCATTCTCTTACATCAGAGATACACCTGAGCTTGGAATCCGAGCAGATACCCACTTAAATTTCCGTACTCTTTATTCCTTTTAAAGTTACTAACTTGATCGTTGGAGTCAGAGCACCACCCAACAAGTGTCTCCGTTTGTTTTGCAGGTACAGCTCATCCCGGATCAGTCTTCGTGTTGTAACTCTCCCGAGGGACAAAAACACCCAAAACACTAGTAATGGCCACTTACAAGAACTAAAAATGAAACCACTTAAGCTCAACTAATTAACATCCCACATTAGCTAAACCAACACATTCAAACAAGTATTTGTTAACTCATCAATGGTTTCAACCATCCCAAGTAAAAGAACTACTCACAAATCATTATAAATTGCAAGTAGTTAACTACTAAGAACATGAATCCAAACACTAATTTAACATAAACAAGTAGTAAAACAAGAAAAGATACAAAAATAAGTAATTAAAGCAATAAAATAAGAGAGAAAGTAAGAAATTCTCATTGATAATGCAAGAAATAATCAACACTTCAAGTCTCCTTCCTTCATTCTTCATATTCCAAGCTTTCAACAAGTTTTTCCCACTTTCTCTCTCTAGAAAAAGAGAGTTTCTCTCTCTAAAAATCCTAACATAAGATAAAAACTACCTAAGAAGATCTGCCCTCTTTACAAATGAAGCCAAAGGGGTATTATATAACCCCTAAGTAAAAGGACGAAGAACACGAGGAAACGACTAATCTACAGGTCGGCACGGACGTGCCAAAGGTTGTGTGGACATGCAGACTTGTTAAAATACAAGCAGTAGCTACTGCCTGACCTTTCACGGACGTGCTACATTTGGCACGGACGTGCAGGGACTTGTACGGACGTGGCACTTATTGGCACGGACGTGCAACCTTTTTCTGGCGAAACTACTTATTTTTGGAAGGTCATAACTTCTTCGTTACTCATTGGAATAAGGCATGTGACTAGTCGTTGGAAATCTCTTGAGATGAACTTTACTCTACAATTTGGTTCACTTCAAAATGTTGAGTGAAACAAAAGTTATGGTCAGTTTAAGTTGATCCTTGTGCAAACAACCCTTCAAGGCTTTCCAAAAGCTTTTCATTTCTCTTTAAGGCACTCATCCTTCTTCCTCCATTGCTCTATCAACTAAGCTTTCCCTTCTCCTTGTTCACTCATGCTTGATCACGTCAATATATAGAGCTAAAAATAGCTACATTACATCAAAAGCATAAACAACCCGTGAAGCATGGATGGTACAAAATTTGAATAAAAATAAGATAAATAATGAACTTTGATGCCGAATAATCAAGAATACAAGGTTTAAAAGTACCGTAAAATCATACCAAATAATAAGTTATCAGCAGGTGGCGCGAGCATCAAAATCAGTTGCGCACGCCATCCGCTCGCATAAGGTTATGAGTGGACTTCCCGTGAAACCATTCTCGTTAGGGTCTCCTCTATGGCGATTCAAGCATAGAACGGTTTTTGCCAAAGCTAAAGGAGTGGGTGAATGACACCCCTCTATTTGCTCTACTATGGACACCATGGAATAATTTCCGTATTCTCTACCTGTCCTAAGTAAACAATTGGCAACAAGACAATAACATAAAACACGAATTTTAAAACGTTGTTTAGTCAAGTTGTCACGAGGGGCGACGAAATGTTCAATAAATTTAATTAAATTCACGCCTTATTATTTTCCAATGTTAGCCATATCATTGTCATTCAAACAAAAAAATCTTTGAAATACAGGTTTGGGATCTGACAAGCTAGGGGCATATGTCACGAGGAGAGTATTTGCAGGGAAGCCTAGTAGAGCCTCAAACTCGCCAGGAAATGGGACAATTTCATCCCCTTTGAAAAGAAAAAGATGGTGGTTTATGTCCCAATGATTGACAGCAGCATGGATAAAATCAAAGTTAATAACTAGTTGCATATAATTCAATAGAGAGTCAAGGTGGTATATTTTGAAGGCTAGTTTATCCTCGGTTGAAAGGGAAGTGACCCATTGCTTCAACTGTTGTTCAAAGGTTTTTGCCATTGATTAATATGTGAAAAAAAAGAGAGAGGGAGAGAATTTAGAGAGTTTTATTCTTTATAGCACTACTAAGCGAATGAATGCGAGATGATCAAAAGCCTACACAAAACCACGCTTAAAAAAACCCAAGAGGGGAAATTTTTTGGCAATTTTCGCTCTAAGTAAAGTGCACCCGTAGGTGGTGCGAGCAATTCACGATTTGCGCACGCCTGCCATGCGCAACTAATTCATATGCACGCGACAACCGCGTGCAAGACATCCTGTTGCGCGCGTTTGGTTTGTCGCGACATGTTGATTTGATTTATTTCCGTATTTTGAACTACATAATAACGGTATTTTGACGAAATCTTATGACTAATCATACACTTAATTTTGTTAACTCTTGTGTCCTTTTTTATGATTTTTTTATTTTATATTTATTTCCATCTTATTTTTCCTTTTCTTTTTTTTCTCTCTCTTTTCCTTTCCCCTTTCTTTTCACTTTCCTTTTCCTGTCCTCTTTTCTTTGTTTCTTTTTTTTATTTATTCGAGGGGGGTAAGTCGGGAACCCTTTCCCTCCCCCGGGAAATTTTTTGTTAAAAAATAAAAATTCATGGAAACAAAAAAAATATAATAATGACATATACAAAATGTGTGTCATAAATACAACAAAAAAATATAATAATAAAAAATATGTACATATGTTTCCAGCAAAAAATAATATATAAAGAAGTCAGGATGCTCGGCGACTCTTGGACGGCTGCTGTACATCCTGCAAAATCCAAACAAAGATTAATACACAAACTGTGTAATAACTTTGATAAAAGGAAAAGAAATAAACTTACCGCGACCATCCGATGATCACGGCATGATAAAGCCACGAGGGCTCTCCGATAAGCAGCTTGGAAAGCATGTATAGTCCTCACCATGCCGTTCACGGTCTCCCATGGTACTTGTTCCAAATACAAGGACAGTTAACGAACAAACGTATATGAAAAAATAATATAAAAACAAGGATTTTTAGGATTTTACACTTGACAAAAGCGTGAATATGAATTTTAACACCAAAAAACAAAAAATTTTAACACCACATAAAAAAAATAAAAATTAGAAGTTACCACCAGATAACGGTTTCTGTGACGGAAAAAGTCTGTGGTCCCCAGCATTTGGTTTTACCTCCAATTTTCACCTAACAAAACACGTCCCTTTTTCCTTCATTGAATACCTTCTTCATTCATTTCTCTGTGAATCTTCATCTAATCAAATAAATCTTCAAAGGGAAAACATTTAAACCTAATTTTGTGTGGTTGAGGACTGAAGCTAGGTTTCAACATTGCAGAAGAAAAACTCAGCAGGTGTTCGTCATCTTCATCAAGAAAAAAGGGGCAAAAGTTGCTAGAGATCTGACAAAGATAGGCGAAAGATTCCAAAGAAGGTATTTTTTTAATCTTTTTACAGTAATTTCGTTTGGTTGTGGTGCTTGATTAATGTCAAAATTTCAATTATAGGCTGAATTAGGGTTACTTTTGGTAGAAGAGCATGAAACCCTATAAAATTCATTTGACTGTGTGAATTAGGTAAATTATGTAATTGACTGTGCGAATTAGGGTAATTGGATTATTTGATTGAGGTTAGAGGTTAATTATAGTGGTTTATTCTTAATTAAGCAATTATTAACTGTACATGTGTGATTTGTTTATTAATTCATGGAGTACATGAATTGAGTTTGAATTGTTTATGCAAAAATGTTGGAGTTGCTGCCCTTGTATTGTAAGTTAGATAATTGGGGTAGATTTTTTTATTCTCTTATTCTTATTGCGCATGTAATCATATAATGTTCAGCTGTTGAATGGGTTTTAATATTTGTTATCCCTTTTTGACTGGTGGGTAGATAATGGGGGACAATGATGGCATGGTTGACATTTGTCTTATAGTTGGAGGTGCTTTTGTTCCAAAAAGAGTAAGCAAAGATAGACAGCTCCTTATTTGGTGTGGTGGGTGGTGTTATTGGAAAAAGAAAGTTGAAGTGTCTAAGTTGGATGTGCATTTGATTAGGACAACTGCTATTCATGGGTTTTTTTTTTTTTTTTTGAAACAAGTCCTAAAGGATATTAAATTTCATTAATAATAGCCATACGACATCTACAATTGACAATTAACGATAATGAAAACGAATTTAACAAAATCAAACAAGAATAAATCGGGGAAGGGCTAAGAATCCAAATACATAAATATAACAATTCGGCACATTCTCGGTTCGTTGTCTCATACAACTTTTTGAGTGGATCCGTCGCCGCTTCGTAATTTTGGGAGAAAGAAAATTCTTGTGTTGATTCCGTAACCCGAATCCGAGCCATAATCAATAGTAGCCCCGCACAACCAAAGACCAAATTAAGCACAAATAAAACCTTGTCTTTCGAAGGAGTCCGAAAAACCTTGTCTTTCGAAGGAGATCGAAAAAACCTTGTCTTTCTAAGGAGATAAACCCTTTCTTTCGAGGGAGACATTATTGTAACCTAAGAAACAAAATTAAAAACTTAAAAGAAAATAAAGATTGGGGCTTTCCACCGGTGAAATCCGATGGAAGCCCCTTCAAAATTGACAATGGAGGCTAAACTTTAGGAGAGAGAAGAGAGAGAGAGAGAGCTGCTATTCAAGGGTTTGTTCAAGGGGATATCCCTATTCCTATGTGTAGGGAATATTTCAAGCATTACCCCTAGCTTGAAATCCACTGTGATCATACACTAAGGTACGGTGGCATCTAAAGGGAAAGAAGATAGATGTGCAAAAGAGTCGCCAACAAGTTTTAGGAACTTGTAAACCGTTCACGAGGTGAAGGTTACACCCCTTAACGATCCAGGTAATCGTTAACTCCAATAGGTCTGGAACCATGACTGGTAGTTCGGGGATGAAGGTACAAATCTAACCTAAAAGAGATTGAACCTTCCCTAATAATAGGCCTCTACTTTATTCTGATCGTATTCATGTGCGCTTTCTGACTAACATGCAATCAATAGGATTAACCAGAAACCTGTTTATCTATGTTTGTTGAATATTAATGCACAAATAAATCTATTATTGGCGATCACTTGAATTATAACCATATTAACCCTAAACAAGTTTATTAATTATCTTATTAAGTGTGATTACAAGTACAAATTCCCTTTAAACATGCATAGAGGTGTGATCAAGCAATAACAATAAATATAATCAAGCAACATAATAATAATAAATACAATTATAATCATAATTATAACAATAATAATAATCATGTTAAATCATAATAATAGTATGATCCTAGGTATGATACTAACAAGATTAATAACAAACCCTAGCATGTCACTAAACATATAAAGATCAAATATTTAACCCTAACATGATACTAACATGAATATTAGGAAGAGAAAAATAGGAAGAATCACAGGAATCACAATTGTCATATTTGATATTAGAAATTATAGTTTTTACCCTAAACATAATACTAGGAAGATCAAAACACCCTAACATAACAACCTAAGCATGATTTCTATATCATAATATCATAAATCAATTAAACCACTTACTTGGATGCCTCGTACCTCTTTCTAATAACAAAATACACGCGTAGTAACTTCAAGGAAAATAATAAACAACAATTAAATTAAATAATTAAAATAAAGATTTGGGACCAAACCCTCAGAAATTAAAACCTTTCACGTCTAAGGCGAAGGCAACTTCGAAGTTGGCTAGGTGTGTCTAGATCTTGTGAATGCGGAGTTTTGTATGCAAAAGGGTTGGTTTAGAAAAGAGAGAGAAAGCTTTATCTTCGAGAGAGAAGAGAATTTGATGAGAATTGGTGATGAAAAACGGAGATTTTAGGAGGCTATTTATAGAGAAAATCAGCCAAACGGATAGAAAAATAAATCAGAGTTTCGACGAGGAAAAAAGAAGTTAGCGTCAAGTGCTGAATATTAGCGCCAGGCGCTAAGGCTAGCGCTAATTAATTTTTTCACGCGTTTTCTTATTTTAGATAAAATTTAGCCGTACAGAAGGGCAAAATTGTATTTTCCTTAAAAACACTCTTTTATTCTGATTAGAATTCCAAAAAGTCAACAAAAGTCAATTTATCAATGCTAATTGAATTAGGAATGAAAAGAACCTTCTAGAAGAATCTAGAAGACTAAAACCAATCCTAATTGCATTAGGAATGATAAATCAATATTAGGCCCTCCTCTAGATCATTGGGCCGCATATAAGGCTCAAGCCGGGCCCAGTTTAGTAATTTGGCCATAACTTCCTCATTATTCATCGGAATTGGGCTTATAATATATCGATGAAAAGCTCTTTTCAAGCCCCATCCAACTACAATATTATTGGACCCATACTATGGACCAAAAAAATTGGATTGGCTGTTTTTCTTAAAATAGGTTTTCAAAAACAGAGAGAAGAGAAAAGAAATTAAAACTATCCGCAACACTAGACTTTTCACACTTTCACTTCATTTGATTATGATTCGACGCGAAAGGTACTCATCACCGGGTTTGGTTTTAGGGAGACACAAATGGGTGTCTACAGAAGCCCCCACTTTGACTGAGTTTGGAGAAACGCAAGTTTCGAAAACAAATGTCAAATTATCGATAGGGACGGAGAATGATTCATAACGTTCTGCGATCCTAAATCACTCTTTTAACGCCGATACCTGCAAACTAGCGTTAGTTCAACAGATAAAAGATTTAAGAAACGTGTATCTTGCACCGTCGAGCACACGTCTCTAAAGGTAACTGATTTGATGCTGCATTGCTGTATTTCTGTATTTTTGATAACCTTTCCGCAAGCCAGGGAACGCCATCCTGCTGTTTTTTTTTACGACCTCCTGCAAGCTAAAGAATACCGCCTGAAGACTGCTACGCTTGTAACTGGCTCCAATTCCGCCATGATAGACTTCTACAAGCTAGAGAACCCCATCGAAGATTGCTTCGCTTGAAACCACCTTCTAGCACTTTGTGACCATCTTCCGCAAGCCAGGTGTAGACACCTAAAAATGTCTCCCCAAAACCAAACCCGATGATGAACAACCTTTCACCGCCACTATTGGTCGGGTTTAGTATTTAATCCCGAGGGTGCATAAAAAAATCGTATTTTATTAAATTCATATTTTTGAACAGTCCATGGATTAGTCTTGATGTTTGGTAAAAGCATAGTTTTAATTTCAGCCCAAACTTATTAATTAATTTTTAGCCAAAACCTTTTTTATTTTATTGTTTTATTATTTATTTTTGGCCCAAACCCTTTATTTATTTTTATTTAATTATTTCTTTTTTTAGCCCGAATAATGAAAAGTCAGAAAAGGCCCGAAATTATCAATCGGCACTTAAAATGCCGAAGGAAATTAGGGTTAAAAATGTATTTAGACGGAAAAACAGGCTGGAATTTCCCGTGCCACGGCAGGTACCTACCGTGTCACGGGAATCCTTCCCGTCTGACGGTGGGATTTCCCGTGACACGGGAGGTCTGCCGTGACACGGGACATTCCGTGTCTTTTCCGCGTAAACCCTTAACGCGTTTTTTATCCCGTTTTCTGAAAATTTCCCGCGTCACATCAATTATGTACCGTGTCACGGGAAAGTGTACCGTCTGACGGTGGAGATTCCCGTGTCACGGTACAGTTTGACCGTGTCACGGGATACTTTTTTAGGGTTTTTATCATTTTAGGGTTCCGTGTGCTCCCTCATCACATTTTCCCTATAAATACCCCCTCATTTCTGATGAACGGGGCACCGAGTAATTCTCTCATTTTATTTTCTCTCTTCTATGATTTAGCCTAAACACTAGCCTACCCTTTTCTACTTTAAAATTCCTTCTTCAAGTACTCAAAGGAGTCCATACTTTACTCGTGGTTCTATCCTTAAGCCAAGGCGTGAAAGGTAGAATTGTTTGAGGGTTTGGCCCCAAAATCAACTTTACTGTATTTAATTTAATTTAATCATCGTTTTATTATTTCCTTGAAGTTACTAACTCGTTTATTATTTTGTAGTTGCAAACAAACAGAATCAAAGTAAGGATCATGCTCCTTTTATTTTTATTATTTTTCTAACGATTTTATGTTGTTGGAATTGTGATTAAATGGGTTTTAATATTAATGTTATTCTATTTATTGATCACCATATTGCATGTTTAAAGGGAATATGTAATTGAAAATCACGCCTAATAAGATAATTTGGACAACCGGTTTAGGGTCTTTTTAATCTTATTATTAATTGAAGTGATCACAAATATTTTAGAATTATGTGTGCATTAATATTCAACCAATTTAGTTAAATAATAGTTTGGAGCGAATTGAATTATTGTTTGTATGCCTTTGAGATCACATGAATACTTTTCACTATAAGAATCGAGTAGAGGCCAATACGGGCGAATGTGACTCCATGACTCACTTCGTACCATCATCCCCGATCTTCCTTTCGTGGTTCCGAACCATATGGAGTTAGTAATCTCATGGATTATGAATGGGGTGTAACCTTCACGGGTCAATCGTTGTTGCATATCGTTGTCCCTTATCGTGGTTGCCTTTTATGATCTGTGAACGGTTTACAAGTTCCTTAAAAACTTGTTGGCGGCTCCCTACTTTCCTTGTCCCTAATCGTATTATGTCAATTCCTACTTCCTATGAGTGCCAAGCATATTCACCACATGCTTTAACGTAGGCGCACTTCAAACGACGCCTACACAAGGGAACACGATCGAAGACAACTTCGCTTGAAATCACCTCTAGTTGTTTGTGACAACTCTCTTCAAGCTAGGGAACGCTGCCGAAGATATCCTCGCTTGAAGCTATCCTCATTTGTTGCGATAATATTCCCGAGGAAAATTACCGAAGACCCACGCTTGTTGATCTTGATAAGCTCGCTTGAACGTTGCTTCCGCTATGCCAGTACGCCGGCGCTTTTGCTGCTTTTGAACCAGTATGTCGGTGCCTTCTGCTGAATCCAGTATGTTGGTGCCTTTGCGATGAGCCAATGCTTAGGCGCTTTAAGCTAAGTGAGACGATCTTTCATCAGGTCGATCACTTTATGTAATTGTAATTGAGCTGATTACTAAATCATGTCAATTTTCTTAGAGGGGCTAACTAGCGTACCAAGGAACCCAAAAAAATATTGCAAAAGGTCGAAACAATCGCACTGAGTGAGTGGCTGAACAGTCTGTCGCCGCTGAAATATTGCTGGCACCACATATTTGGCTCTAGCGCCAGGCGCTAAGCCTTATCATCTGGCGCCAAGGCCTGTCGCGTGGCGCTAGAGTCGAAAATTTCCATATATACCCCTTTCTTCTTCATTTTCGCTGTTGCTGCTCATTTTTGCTCGAGAAATCGCCCGGAACTTCAATTTATTCTTTCTTGCTCGTTTCACAACCGAATTCGCTAAAATTTGTTGCAAATCAAAGCTTATTCCATCCATTTTCCCGATCTATGTAAGTTTTCTCAAAAGTCACTCCGGTTTTAATGAATTTTGCATATGTTTGTTCATGGATTTCTTGAAAATTCAAAACTTGAATTGCTTAATTCACTTTGTTTGTCAAATTTTATGCCATGAAATTGCTTGATTATGTTTATATATTTCCTTGGGAGTAATTTGAGACTTGTTTGACTCAATTTGGTGAAGAAACGAACAAATCACCATTGTTGGATCTCTTAAGGTCGGGAAGACAATGTGGTTTGTTCTTAACGTTTTTGCCAGCAATTCTTGTCCAATTTGTCACAATAATTACTATAGTATTGCAAGAAATTGTTTGAATGCTTGAAAAATGTCGTATATGCTCAATTTGAATTTGTGCTCTGTTTTAGTTCTACGTACTCTGTTTTTTTGCGGCTAGGCGAATCTTAGATACTATAGAATCTTAATTTAAGATAATTTTTCACAATGTAGCATGGCTAGACAACGAAGTTTGGGTTCACGATCTCGAGACGTACGACGGGAGCACGAGCTGGTAGGGGACGACGCCGACCCGTCCACTTCTCTTGGTCCCCTCCCTGAGTGGGATGAGCAGACTCTGTACTTCTCTCCTGTCCACAACATTTCTGAGAGGGTGCGACGTGGGATCACGGTTGGTAGGACGCGCTGCCACGGCTCAAACTGCGATAGCTTGGGCGATCTGTACAAGATGTACATCGACATTGACGGAGAGGTGAGACTTCTCTGGGAGTCTTGCGGGTTGACTGCGCTGTTTGAGACCTCAGAGGCCATGATTGCCTCTAGCGGGGGTCATCACGTGGCTCGTGCCCTGGTGGAGTTCTTTTTGAACACCACCAATACTTTCCACTTTCCTTGGGGTGAGATGATGGTCACCCCGACCGACTTCAGTCTTATTACGGGATTGGAGTTTAGTTTTGTTGTACTGCCGTTCGACAACGAGATCAACGTCTTTTCTCCTTACGTCAAGGAGCTGTTGGGTCTGATTGTTGTTCGGGCTCGTGCTGAGGTAGAGTCGACTCAATTTAGCGCCAAGGGGATTCGCCGTTCGACTCTAGCAGCGGCTTTCGAGGATGATGCGACCACCCGAGAGTAGCGGGTGCGCATCTTTGTGCTTATTTTGCTGTTAGGGACGTTCTCCGCTGACTAGGGTAGTAGATTGCTGCTTTACTATCTACCTGTAGTCCGTAATCTACACTTGAACTTCACTTATGATTGGGCCAGCTTGGCCTATGCTGACTTTGTTCCAGCGTTACGAGACTTGTGTCGACACCGGTCCTTCACGGGGAACGTCGCTCTATTCGTCTTCTGGAGAGTTGTAGAGGTATACTTTATCTCCCATAAAGTTTAGCTCTAAGCTTTGATTAGCACTTACTAATAATTTTTGCCTTTTGTAGATCTGGTTCTACGAGTACTTTCCCTCGGTTGCGCCGGCGAGACCGTCACCACGTAGATTTCATGTGAGTGCCCCTTGGAGAGGCCGCCGTGCTGGGATGTCTACTGATTATGTCCGAGATCAGATCATCTCGGTATGGTTCTTTGCATATTTGAACACTTTCGCATTACCTTTGATGGATTCTTATCTGATAGGCGTTTTTTGTGGGAGCCTGACGTGCAGTACCGGCCGTGGATTGGCTTGGTAATCCCTGGTTTACCCGCGCAGTATACTGCTGAGCGTCGCTATTTCTTAGGGACATATGGAGCAGTCGCATATCTTGGAGAGAGGGTTGCTATTCAGCATTCCTCGGACACTTTCGTCGTTCTTACTCCTCCGCCGCGTCACATGTTCAATGCCGCGAGGTTGGTGAGCATGTCAGAGAGAGCTGGTACCCCTTGGCGATCTTATACGATCCCTGGGCGGTGTTATGCGGAGGAACTACTGCCGTTGTTAGCTCCAGTCCCTGTACTGGCTGAGGAGGTGGCAGTATGATTTTCAGCTTTTACCTTTCGTTAAGTAGCCCCCAAGTAATGTTTTACTGACTTTGATTTGCTTTTGTTAGGCTAGACCTACTGAGTTCGTGCCACCTCGTATGTCCATCCATTATCAGGGGACATACGGGCCGATCAAGAAGATGATTCCTCCGGCTCCAGAGGGTGAGCGCTTCGTGGAGCGGTCGATTCCTCATCACCAGACTCGGGTAAGCTTTATTTATTTCAAATTTTTGTTCATATATGTTATGCATCATTACTGACTTTATTTCCTTGACAATTCTCGCGCGAGGTGGTCACGGCGATGGCACGGTGTATAGTTGCCTTCCGGAGCCAACTCGTTCGGATGAGGAATGTGGTTGCGTGTCGTCGTGATGACGCCGTTTTGGAGGTAGTTTCCCTTCTTAATATTGCATTACTGCTTCTATTTTGATTGTTTCTGACTTAGTTTCTTTTTGCAGGGTTAGCCCATTCCTTCTCGTACCTGGACGAGACCTGAGGTGCGGAGAGAGCCGGCGAGGTCTAGCTCGAGACGTCGTCGCACTGGTTCTGGTGGCAGGGGTGGTCGTTCTGAGGCTGCCCGCACCGAGGCGGTGTAGGGCTCAGGCTCTTCATCAGTGGGTGCACATGCTGCGCCGGTAGGCCAGGGAGAGGCTACCTCGGCTCTTAGAGGTGGTGGGATGTACGAGGTCGGCTCGTCATCGTAGCAGCCTCAGCCTCAGGTTGATCTTGGGTGGACGGGTCCTGTGCTGAGTTTTCCACCTCCCGAGGAGACTGGAGCAGGTGGAGAGGTTACTCCTCGTACTGCGCAGTTTCATGACATGATGGGTGTACGTCCTTCAGCGCCATAGTTTATTCCTGTGCCTTTTTTATTTAGACTTTGTATAGAACTTTGCCTTTATTAAACTCATTATTAGACATATTTGTATATATATATACTACTATGAGTTTATTAACATTTATTTATTATTTTTTAATTTATTTGTATGTGCATGTTTGTGTGTGCAAAGAATTGTGATAATTAATAATTTTGCACAAAAATTCCGTCATTTTTATAATTGATGGAGGGTATCCGACTTTCCCCCCTAAAAAGAAAAAATGGAAAAAATAAAAATATTGGATTTACAAAAACTTAAAAGTTGAGTTTAAATAGAATCCGAAAATAATATAATTAATATAATTGACATATTAATTAAGAAGAAGGAAAAAAAAAGGAAAAAAAATATAATTAGAAAAAAGGTATAAAAAGAATAAAAAACCTTAAAGTCATTGGTCACACTCAAATCAGGCAAAAAACGCGGTTTTGAAAAGCTCGTATGATAAGACACGTAGCGCCATCTGGCGCCACGCGTTTTGAGTTTGCGTCAGGCACTTACTCTTAGCGCGTGGCGCCAGGCTCAGGCGTCAGGCGCCAATGTATTGCGTCTGGCGCTGATGAGCGCTGACTCCGAATCCTTTCAGGATTAAAACTGCACCGATTTTGTGCATAAATAGCCCCCTGCCCAGCCGATTTTCTTCATAATTTCAGCAGATTAAATATAACCTTAGCTCTTGAAAAAATAATAATCATGTCTCTAGTCTCTAAAAGTTTTACCAACTTCACTCATGAATGGTGTCGGTCTCTAACTACCAAGGAGAGAAAAGATTTAGACGTTTTTCACATGGGGGGTATTTATGGTGTCAAGGGGGTGGATCTTGATGTAGACTTTATTCATACCGCCTTAGAATATTAGGATGTGGATACTCATTGTTTTAGATTAGGGTATGATGAAATTAGCCCTTTGTCAGAACAATTCGGTGCTATCTTAGGCTTCCATGCATGAGATCTTGTAGTAATCCCTAGAATAAATGAATATTATTATAAGGATTTTGAGCGCTTATTTAACTTAAAAGACAAATATCTAACAAAAATAGTAGATGGTAGCATAGTTAATTTGAAAGAATTTGCTCGCCATTATTTTGATAGACCTTATTCTGAATCTTTTCATGTTTATAGAAGAAGGGCTTTTCTTTTTTGCATGCTTAATCAATATCATCTCGCTAGTGGTAGAACTAATGAGGGTCAAGCAATCATATCAACTTTTTTGGAGCAGATTGAATCTGGGAGAAATCAATTGCCATTAATTGTTGGAGAGACTATGCTTAGTCTTGATGAATTAAAGAAGAATCCAAAAGTGCCTTTTCGGGGCTCTCCAATATAATTTTATTACAGGTAGAAAAATAATATTTTTAATTATAGAAATCAAAAACATATTTTTGTATAGTAATATTAATTTATTTGCATTGAATTATTTTACAGATGTGGCTAATGGAAAGACTAGAATTAATTAGTCCTCCAGACAACATTGAAAAGTACACTCCAAACTGCTTTGTGAGAAGGAAGAAACGTTTCTCCAATATGGGGCGCCATGAATGGAAGAAGGCCTTTGGCTCTTGCAATTTTGCCATCAAGTGGGTCGTCCCTTGGTGGAAAATAGAAAAGATGATTGGTGTCAACAATCAACCTTTCTACCGTCTTCCAAGCTTGTCCTGAATGACTTTTTATTATCCCTGCAGGGTAAAAAGACAGTACGGCCTACTTCAAACAATTCCTTTCGGGGATCTTCGTCGTCCCTATGAATTTCCTGTCTCTCAAGAAGTAGACAAATTTGATGCTTATTGGAGCGCTAGACCTTTATGGGAAGTGATCACCCAAAAGGTTCCTCCTTCCTTGCCCAATGATGTGAAGAAGTGGCTTCTGAAGAAACCTTCAAAGGACATGAAGAAAAATCAGAGCAAAACTGATGTGAAGAGTCGTCTAGGTGACAAAGTGATTCCCGTTGAGGAACGCTTGGGTGAAAGAGTTGAGTTCAAAACACCTACAATGCCTAGGAAGAAAAGCTCTACGAAGGATTAAGGAAAAAGAAAGGCTGACACTTCAGAGAAGAAGGCTTGGGTAGAGAAGAAACATGGGGTCCTAGCTAAGGGAGAAACTATTTACTCCAAAATTGAATGTAGGTCCTCTAAAGGATGCCTACTAGCTAAAGTTATGGATGAAGAAGAGGATGCGGATAAAAATTAGAAGAGAGCAAAGAAAGAGAAAAAAGATTAAAGCATTGCTTAACTTTTAATTATTAGACTTAGTTTTAAATTTAAAGTTAATTTATTTAAGCTTTATTTAAATTCCATCTATAATGTAATTGTTAATTTATTAATGAAATTGTAGTTTTTTTTTAATTAAATTATCTCCTTTAAATTTAATTTATTAAAGAAATGAAAACTGAAAATTTAATTTCCCAGAAATTTTTTCGAGTACGGAAGTCGAAAATTTTCCAAAAAACACCGAAATATTCCCAGGTACTTTCCAGATAAGTGGCGTCGCGCTTTTAAGAATGGCACCAGCTGCGGCAGTCTGGCGTCAGGCGACAGGAGTTGTCGTCAGGCGCTAATGTTAAGCGGCTGGCGCCAGGATTTTTTCTGTGACGCCGATATTTCGTCGATTTTCTGTCGAACTTATTATTAAGTCTGGGAGGCGAGGTTTGAAAAAAATAAAGTGGCCGCACCCATAAAGGGTTGCCTACGTATCCTTTCTTAAGGAATCAGGCCAAACGTAGCTCTCTTGAGTATCCTACTCAAGTAATTATGGGTAGTACTTTTTAAGTTGGTCAAGATTTGTCATGTTCGAGAACTCATTGCCATCCATATCAGTTAATTTTGCTGCACCTCCTGATAGGAATGTTTTGACAATATAGGGTCCAGACCAATTAGGCCTAAATTTTCCCCATGGATCTAAACCATTCTTCCTTAATGCTTTTAACTCCAAGTCTCCTACTTTGATGTTTCTTGTCTTGACCTTCTTATTAAAATGCCTAGCCATACGAGTTTGACAGCATTGAGTATGATGTAGAGCTTCTAGTCGTTTTTCATCAAGTAGAATTAGCTTCTCATATCTCGCCCTAGTCCATTCAACTTCATCGAGTTTGCTTTCTAATGCAATGCGTAGAGATGGTATCTCTAGCTCTACAGGTTGTACGACATCCATTCCATAAACCAAGGAAAATGACGTATTTCCTGTTGATGTGCGAATTGACGTGCGATAACCCCACAATGCGAAGTGAAGTTTGTCAGGCCAATCCTTGTAATTTTCTGTCATTTTCTCGATGATAGTCTTTAAATTTTTATTAGGTGCTTCGACTGCTCCGTTTGCCTTAGATCTATAAGGAGAAGAATGATGATATTGAATGCCATATTTTTGTAACAATTCTTCACACTCTGCTTGAAAGTGAGTTCCATTGTCACTTATCATTTCATGTGGGACTCCATATCAACAAATAATATTTCTTTCGATAAAGAGTGCTACATGTTTAGTAGTGAGTTTAGCGTATGATTGCGCTTCAACCCACTTCGTGAAGTAATCAATCGCTACTAAAATATATTCGTGACCTCCTGTTCTCGGGGGAGTGATTTTACCAATAATGTCAATTCCCCATGTAGAGAATGGCCATGGAGAAGTGTAAATGTAGAGTAGAGAAAGAGGAACGTGTTGTAAATTGGCGTAAATTTGGCACTTAGGGCATCTTTTTATGTATTGATGACAATCCCTATTCATGGTAGTCCAATAGTATCCTTCTCGCATTATCTTTTGGACTAGCATTTTGCCATTTACGTGAGTTCCACAAATGCCTTCGTGGACTATCCTCATTGCTCTTTGAGCATACTTTTTTCCTACACATCAGAGAGCTCGACCCTTAGGTACTGTAGGCACCTACAAATGTCTCCCTAAAACCAAACCTGATGATGAACACCTTTCACCGCCACTATTGGTCGGGTTGAGTATTTAATCTTTGGAGTGCTTAAATCCATGTTCTATCCATATTTTCGTTTCATAAACAACCCCAACTCCTAGCCCATTTCCCCAAAGCATAACTTATTTTCCTTTTTTCGTGCCTTTAAACTCAAAATAATTCATTTCGTGTCCTTTAAGATCATTCATTTTGTGTCCTTTTTATAAAAATTTTTTATCATGTTTATTTTGGTCCATAATATGGGTCCAATAATTTAATAATTGTATGGGGATTGAAAAGATCTTTCCAACCATATATCATAAGCCCAAATCCGAGTTATAACGAATAGGTTATGACCAAAATATTAAACTTAGTCCAAACCGAACCTAAGCCCACCTTACCTACGACCCAATGATCATGTGGACGGTCAAAATTATTTAATCCCATTCCTAACCCAATTAGGATTAATTAGAATCTTCTATAAGTTTCTAAAAGAACTTGATTATCCTTTTTGAAAAGATAAGATTAAAGAGTTTGAAATTGAATAATACTTTTCTTTTTGAAAATCCTATTTGTATCCGAATTGAAAGACGTTCAAAGATAGTCAGATATGATTTTTGTGCCTCATATTTTTTTAGCCAAATTTTATATATTTGGATAGCCCTTGAAATTATATTTCCATTGATATATTATAATATCAATTCCGAGCTATAACGAAAAAGATATGAATAAAATGTCAAACTCTATCAAAAACTTACACCATCTCACTATTTCGGCCATATATTTTATTCGACAAAATATTTTAATCTGATTCTAACTGGGTTAGAAAGTAGACTTCAAGAGCTTTCCAACAATATCTTATTTATCTTACTCCAATTTTTGGATCAAAAGATATGATAAAAACAAAACCACAAAACTGCGGTCTATCAAGGTTTATTCCGATTTAATTCGGATCTTATCTTGTTTTTTCGACCCTTCTTTTTTCTCTATAAATAGAGGTCATATCTCCCCTTTTTTCAATCATCAATAAGTTTGATCATCAAATCCTTCTCTCTTCCTCTCTTTTACACCAAAATTCTTTTCTCTCTCTCTCTCTCTCATATTCTAAGCCTTAAACCTATATTCCTAATTACACCATTCTTCCCTTAAGCACTCCAAGGAGTCCATACAATACTCGAAGTTCTATTCATAAACCAAGGTGTGAAAGGTATAATTAACTGAAGGTTTGGATCAAATAAAATCTACATTTATTTAATTTAATTTCCATTTGATTTATTTTTATTGAAGTTACTAACAATTTATTCATGATGTAGCAATTTAAAGGAACACGCGGAATGTGAGTAATTAATTAATTTAATTACTCTTATTTTATTTTATATTGCTAGTATCATGATTAGATTATTTTATATTTGATTTGACTAACGCTATTATTGAATTGCTTCCAATATTAATGTTTATTTTATTATATTTTATGATCACCATGTTGCATGTTTAAAGGAAATATGTAATTGAGAATCACGCCTAATAAGATAATTTGGACAACCGATTTAGTTTCCTTTTTTAATCTTGTTGTTTAATCAAGTGATCACAATATTTTAGAATTATATGTTGCATTAATATTTAACCAATTTAGCTTAATAATAGTTTGGAGCAAATTGAATCTTTGTTTGTATGCCTTTGAGATCGCAAGAATCACTTTTTCACTATAAGAATCGAGTAGAAGCCAATACGGGCGAATGTGACTCCATGACTCACTTCGTACCATCATCTCCAATCCTCCTTTAGTGGTTCCGAACCATATGGAGTTAGTAATCTCATGGATTATGAATGGGGTATAACCTTCACGAGTCAATCATTGTTGCCTATCGTTGTCCCTTAATCGTGGTTGCCTTTTATGATCCGTGAATGGTTTACAAGTTCCTTAAAAACTTGTTGGCGGCTCCTTACTTTATTTGTCCCTAATCATATTATGTTAATTCCCACTTCCTCTGAGTACCAAGCATATTCATAGATGCTTTTAACGTAGGCGCACTTCGAGCGACGCCTACAATTTGGCGACTCCACTGGAGAGGATTCTTGGTTATTTATCGATTTGAGTGATCAGTATTTAATTAAGATGAGTGGATGAGACTTGAAAGATTCTTGAATTGTATTCCTGCTATTTAATCGGCATTGTCACATAAGCATATAATTTTTTTGGTTTACCTATTTTGCCACAATAGTACGTGTTCTACGTATGTGGCTAGCCCGGGGGATTTATGCTCTATAAACCGGAAAACGCTCATGGCAATAAGGGTTCATTTGAGTTTTTAAATTCACCCAAACCATGAAGTCGAGTTCGATTTCATCACGAACTCGCGAAGCCGCCCGTTGGCATACACCCTCAAGGGAGGTTGCCTTGCTAACGCGTCCAAACTCTTAACCATGGTACCCTTTGACACCCAAAAGCTTGACCATAGTCGAACATAGAACTTGACTTTAGGTTGCGAACTTCATTGCATCATGCGTGACGATATGCTTATGTTTGCATTTTTTTATTGACCTTTTTTTAATTATTTTGTTTCTCTTATCAAACCTTTTTTGTTATTATTAGAGTCGAGCCATAGATTTTTTTCTTTTTTAAAATTTTTGAGTCACCCGGATTTTTTTTTCCCGTATACTGCACAAGAGTCAACTTGTTTTGGTCATATCCGGAGTTCTAGAAAGAGTTTCGTTTCGTAACACCTATGGATCTGTAGCCCCGGGTTTTATCTTTCATTTGGCGTTGGTTTCGTCTCAATCAAAGTCACAGATAAAAATTAATAACCGATATACTACAGCCTGTCCGATTTGGGTGTCTTTTTAGCGTCAACTTTCTTTTGTTTTATTTTTTTTTAATTTTTTTTTATATCTTTTCGTGTCAAGCTAGTATTAGCTAAATCCTTTAATCCGTTTCAACTCATATAACATAGGATTATAGATTTTATTTTTATTTATATATTATTTTTTTATACCCATGAGTCATAACTCTTCTAAAATTCTAGTCCTCTTCCTAGTTTCTTGTGATTTTTTTGCTAACCTTAACATGTGTTTTTTGATTTGATTGTTGTTGATCTTATTTATGACTAACGATTGCCAATGGACCGTTTTCACCTAGTAAATAGCATAAACATTAAAATTTGACAAAATTAATCAAGTTTTTTTTTTTTTTTTTTTTTTTTTTTTTGGTAAGTAAGAAAGTATATTACTATCAAAACTGTACAAATGTACAAAGATTACAAGCCTAACATCAGGCAACTCCAAAAAACTACACAAGACCTAAACATACAGGCCACCCCCCACCTCAAGCTTTAAACTCCTTCAGTTGCCACCTTCTAGGAAGGGTTCATCTGAAGGAGAAAAAAGCAAACCAATCCAGGAGCAGTCTGCTACCTTCTAGGAAGGACACAGACCACAACTGAAAAGGACTAACAAAAAAAACAAGCAAAACAAAAAACATCACAGCAACAAAACAAAAAGAACTAATTTGGGATGCTGCTGTACAGTTCCTGTATCCATTTGCACTGCAATCTACTCCAATTCTTGTTTATAAGCTGCTTGACTCTGTCCATGCTCTCCCTACCAATAGCCTTACAAAGCTTGGAAGGGTGAATAACAGCTTTCTGCCAAGCTGTATTCCTAGAAAACCAGATGTGATAAACAACACAAGCTAGAACTGCCAGAGCCACCTTCTGCTGCACCTTGTCATTCACTGCTCTGAGCCAGTTCTTCCAAACCTCATCAATGCAGTAATTCTGATTTGGAATATGGAGCCAATGGGCAATTGTCATCAAGTACTCTTGACTGTATCTACAATTAAAGAACAGATGTTGCCTGTCCTCAATATTAGCACCAGACAACAAACAACTATCCTCAGCAGAAGAATCATATTTCAAGAGTTTCTCTCTTGTTCTGAGTCTATCATGCATAGCCAGCCATAAGATGAAAGAATGTTTGGGGATATTGAACTTATTCCAAACCCATTTACACCAATCCACCTTTGTTCCAGTTCCCTGCAGCCATTTGTAGCACTCAGAAATTCTATAAGTGCCATTCATCCAGCTATTTTGCTCAAAACCTTCTTTTAGCTGGTCCTTAACTGCACATAATCTCCTCCAAGCCCATCCTGCATACCTTTTAGGACTATAATTCCACCAGTCTTGGTCTTTAATGTACACAACATGAACCCATTTCACCCACAGAGAGTCCTCTTTTTTAGCTATTTTCCACACATACTTCCCCAATGATGCCCTGTTCCACATCCCACAATCTCTAGTACCCAAGCCACCCTCAGCTTTGCTTTTGCAGACCCAGTCCCAGGCAATGGGGGGAGCCTTAGATAAAACAACATCTCCACACCAAAGAAAAGCTCTGCACAACTGAGTAATCCTCAAGATAACTGACTTAGGTAAAAGCACACACTGAGCCCAATAAGTATGCAGACTAATCAGAACAGAGTTCACCAGCACAAATCTTGCAATATAAGACAGATTCCTGCTAGACCAGCATGTAATTCTAGCCAGCATCTTATCAACTATAGCATCAAAGTCAGATGCTCTCAAATATTTAGCATTCAAGGGGATGCCAAGATATCTAAAAGAAGTTTCTCCTATAACAAACCCAGACTCAGACACAATTTCCTGTTGCATTTCAGGCTGCACACTCCCAAAGTAGATAACAAATTTGTCAGCATTAGCCTGTAAACCAGAACAACCCTCAAAAGCTTTCAAAGATCTTACTAAGAGGGAGACAGACTTCTTATCAGCATAGGAAAATAACATCAAATCATCAGCAAAAATTAGGTGATTTAATCTTAAAGATTTGCATCTTTGGTGAAATCTGAAGCCTCTCTTTGCTCCCACTTTCTTAAGCAGTCTTGAAAGATACTCCATCACAATGACAAACACCAAAGGTGACATAGGATCACCTTGCCTGATTCCTTTCTTACCCTTGAAAAAACCATTCAGACCACCATTTATCATAATAGAGATAGAAGGGGAAGTAACACATTCCATGACCCAAGATATGAACTTACTGGGGAAGTTTAAAGCATGCAGCATATCATGGATAAAGGACCAGTGCACAGAGTCATATGCTTTCCTCAAATCCACCTTAATAGTACATCTAGGAGACTTTCTCTTGTTATTATACTCTTTTAACATATCCTGACACACTAAAATGTTGTCCAAAATAGATCTCCCAGCAATAAAAGCACTTTGATTCTCACTAATTAAACCAGGCAACACCTCTTTGAATCTTTCACATAGCATCTTAGAAATGATCTTGTACAGCACATTACAACATGCAATTGGTCTAAATTGAGTGACTTTAGTAGCATTGTCCAATTTAGGAACCAGAGTCAAAGTAGTTACATTCACCTGTTTCAACAGCTGACCATACTCAAAGAACCCTAAAACTGCCTTACACACCTCATTCTTCACCACTCCCCAAGCATTCTTGAAGAACTTGCTAGAAAAACCATCAGGGCCAGGAGCCTTGTCATCCTCAATACTCCAAACAACATTTCTCACATCATCCTCAGTAAACACTCTGCAGATACTCAGATGTTGTTCATCATTCACAATAGGCCCAGCATCTATAATAGCTTGATGAACTTGTCTAGAAGGGGTCCCATCAGTGCCTAACAACTCTTTATAGAAACTTATAAAAGCTTCAGCAGTTTTATCAGGGTCCTGAATGAAATCACCATTCTCAAGCTGAATGCTATACACATTATTATGCATTCTTCTTTTCCTAATACAAGCATTAAAGTAAGAGGAGTTAACATCACCATCTCTCATCCAATGTAACTTTGCTTTCTGCTTCAAGAACTTCAGCTTTGCAGAATGAGCAGCTAAGTATCTTTCCCTGGCATCACTTTCCATTTGAATCAACTCCAAATTCTGAGGATCCTTGTTTAATTGACACTGCACCTTTGCTAAGTCAGCATCAACTATAGCATCTGCACTCTCCACTGAAGAGAAATTGGTCAAATTTAACACCTTGAGAGCTTCTTTTACCTTTTGCAGCTTCCTTACCACAATGAACATATCAGTTCCTCTCACATCACTATTCCAAGCCTGTTGAACAGCTTCCTGGTATCCTGGAGCATCAGTCCACATATTAAAAAACCTGAAAGGTTTCTTAACATTCCCATTACACCCAAACATCCTCATAATACAAGGACAATGGTCCATTAAACCTTCAGGCAAGAAATCAGGTCTAAACTCCCTGCAGTTATCAATCCATAGATCATTAACCAAGATCCTATCGATCTTTGTACACACTCTATCACTCCCTTGTTGTTTGTTATTCCAAGTAAAGAATAGACCCCCAGCTTTAAAATCCATAAGACAATTATGCCTAACACATTGTCTGAACTTGTCAATCTCAGCAAAAGTAACTGGGGAGCCAATTCTGTCCTCAGTATTCAGAACATTATTGAAATCACCCCCCAAAATCCATGGACCCATAATGTCCTTATTTATCTCCCCAATCTGATGCCACAATACCTCTCTTTCATCTGCAGTATTCAGCCCATAAACAACTGTATACCAGAAAACAAACTTAGAAGCCTTGTGAACAACTTTCACGTGGATTAACTGAGTTTCAACTCTATCAATCTCAACCTGAAAGATATCAGGCAACCAACACAATCCAAATTCTCCCTCCATGATGCTTACTATAATTTGCAGACACAGACCACTTACCACCAAAACCAGTGAAGACCTTACCAAAATTACTAGTCTTCACTTTTGTCTCTAGGAGCCCAAACAAACCAATTCCTTTTAGTCTGCCTTTTAGTCTTCCGTGCTATTTAGTCATTGGGTCCTTTGTTTTTCACAACGTCCTCATGTCTAGCCATGCGATCATACCACGAGTCTTAATAAACTCACCTAATCACACATGTTGAGTCATTGCACACACTTTGTCTTTGAGTAATGCATTATCTTGATTATGATCGTATAGTAGGACCATGCATGCATCGCTTTCCGTCGTAATAGGAATGAGTGGAGTATTTCCCATCAGTTTTCAAAATTGTTTCATACACTCTTCCTTTCCAATTCGAGTATTGAGAGAATGCATTAAGTGAGTTCATCCTTACACAGTACTTGAGTCTAAAACCACTAGGCAATAGTTGGAAGAATAAGGGGAACATCACTCCTTCCTTCTTTCCTTCCAATCAAAGCATCAACAACAAAAAACGTTTTTCCTCACCAAGTGGCAAGAAGTTACTCATAAACAACCATGAAGATAATGCACAATGCAAGCTTCTCACCAAGATTTCATGTTTTCTTTTTCTTTTGTTTCAAACCCTTCCCCCTAAAAGTCTAGCATAGGTTCTCCTTATCCATGTGTCTATGTGTCACATTTCTTACCATCTTCATAAATGAGCATCTCTTTCTTACATTCGATCACGTAATTAGCAAAAATAAAAAAAATTGCCGAACTAAACACAAGGTACACCGATTACTCGAGGCACCTTTGGAATCCTGTCATTCCCTATTAACCATTTAATCACATATCCATTTCTTCGTCAACCACTTTGAGCCTCGTCTAACGATTGACCTTATTTATTCAACTCACATTCACTTAACCCTGGGATGGAAAGGTGTGCAATTTGTGTAGCTGTCAGAAAGCAAGTTAAAAAAAAAGGGAAAATAATAAGTAAATAATAAAAAAAAACAATGTCTAAAGGCAAGTGTTCCAATGTCTCCGATAAGAACATGTCTCAAATTGCGTCTCTCATTGAGTGCTTGGTACCGTGCCTGAGAAACATGAATGCTAAGTGAGTGATGGACCGCATGATTTGAGATTGCCTACATTGATTCACAAGAATGGAAAAAAAAAAAAGAAATTCAAAACAAAATTAAAATATATATGAAAAATAAAACATGCAAAGTCTAACACGTAATTGCATATCTAGGGGGCTTATCTCGGGTCTTGAGCCTTTTACCCCTTTCTTCCTTAAACCTTCAGCTTAACCACATTATAACCCTTGAAACACCTCTTTGAGGTGTACACACACTTGTGCAAAGTTCGGTTAGAGCTACGTTCGGCCTGATTCCTAACAGATACGTAGGCAACCTCACATTGAGGTGTAGCCACATTCATATGCATGATCGAGTTGAAGAATATCCAATGCTTAATCCTATGACCTACCCATTAAGATCTAGACTTGGGGGCTTGAACCTATATCATATTAGCTTACCCAGCCTAAAGAGTCATCATCTTTGACTCTTCTCACATATATTTCCATCACCATAACCCTTGCAGCCAGCCTTAGTATCACATTCACACACTTCACTCACACACCCATATCCATATCAATAGTCCTTCCCTTTAAGATCCCTTTATCATGAAATCTTGTTTAAAAACTGTGCATGTTTCATCGTCTTTAAGGACAACATTCATTAAAAGAAACATTGTATACTTGCTTAGCTTCCTGACTTGAGAAATGTTCATTATTTCATGTATCGCATAATATGTTGAGCAACATTTATATATCAATGCTTTTTAATCATACAAAGCATATCGTTCTTAGCTCCTTGGCCTAAGCAACGATCATTATGCAATAATCACTTCATCTATATATGTGCTTAGCTTCAAGACTTAAGTGACGTTCAAGATCGTTTCTTTACACCATATATGATGCTTAGCTCCATGACCTAAGTTCATTCATCTATCGTGTCACATGATGTAATTGTCCTTAGCCTCCTGGCCTAAGAACATGCATCATGCATAAATTATTTTCAAGACAAGCAATTTAATCCATGCGATTCATTTCGTCTTGCTCAACGAAGAAGTTCTAAACTTTTTCCCTTCCTCATAACTTTTCTTTTGGGGAAATTAAAAAATGTTTTAAAAATTTTCTCATCGAGGGAAGTTCGAAAATAAAACTTTTTTTTTCACGTCTTTCTCGGGAGAGAGTCGGTACCCTCCATTCATCTCATGACAAAAATGACGGAATTTTTTTGCTTTTGCATTTTCGATTGCTTGTGTTTGTAACTATACACACACAATCACAAGTCATACTCATGTCATATCGTGTCAAGTCAAGCTTGGTTAAGTCAGTTGGTCAAGTCAATCATAGTCTATACGAGTCCCTTGGCAAATTTTATTTTGCAAGTCTCAATTACATCCCACGTCCGGGGACAAGCTAACCATCTACAGCCCACGTCCGGGGACAAGCGGACCATCTACATCCCACGTCCGGGGACAAGAGGACCAATTACAGCCCACGTTCGAGGACAAGCGGACCATTTACATCCCACGTCCGGGGACAAGCGGACCATTTACAGCCCACGTCCGGGGACAAGCGGACCATTTACAGCCCACGTTCGAGGACAAGCGAACTAACTACAACCCACGTTTGGGGACAAGCAAACCAACTACAACCCACGTTCCGGGATAATCGAACCACCATCGTTTCACGGCACAAGGTTCTCGATACAAAGAGACTTGCAATCTCATCATATGTCGACTTTCATCAAGCGTGGAAAGTATTATCGGTGGGTTTCTTCAAGCATAGAAAAACACCAAATTCATATGTCGACTTTCCTCAAGCATGAAAAGTATCATCCGGTAGATTTCTTCAGGCTTAGAAAGCTAACAAACTCATCTGTCGGCTTTCCTCAAGCATGGAAAGCATTTCAACAAAAGTCATCCGGTGGATTCCTTCAAGCATAGGAAGCTACCAAACTCATTTGTCACCGATACACTGGTGTCAGATACGCATTCTATCACTTTAATCTTTTATCTGTAGAACTAACATTATTCTGCAAGCATCGGCGTATATAAGGTTATTTAGGATCGCAGAACGTCTTAAATAATTCTCCATCCCAATCGACTACTTTGACTATCGTGGGGGCTTCTGTAGACACCTACAAATGTCTCCCCAAAACCAAACCCGATGATGAACACCTTTCACCGCCATTATTGGTCGGGTTGAGTATTTAATCTTTGGAGTGCTTAAATCCATGTTCTATCAATATTTTCATTTCATAAAAAATCCCAACTCCTAGTCCATTTCCCCAAAGCATAACTTATTTTCTTCTCTTCGTGCCATTAAACAAAAAATAATTCATTTCGTGTCCTTTAAGATCATACATTTCGTGTTCTTTTTATAAAAATTTTTGATCCAATATATTTTGGTCCATAATATGGGTCCAATAATTTAATAATGTATGAGGATTGAAAAGCTCTTTCCAACCATATATCATAAGCCCAAATCCGAGTTATAACGAATAAGTTATGACCAAAATATTAAACTGAGTCTAAACCGAACCTAAGCCCACCTTACATACGACCCAATGATCAAGTGGAGGGTCCAAATTATTTAATCCCATTCTTAAAACAATTAGGATTAATTAGAAGCTTCTATAAGTTTCTAAAATATCTTGATTATCCTTTTTGAAAAGATAAGATTAAAGAGTTTGAAATTGAATAAAACTTTTCTTTTTGAAAATCATATTTCTATCCGAATTAAAGGACGTTCAAAGATAGTCAGATATGATTTTCGTACCTCATATTTTTTATCCAAATTTTATAAGTTTGGAATGTTCTTGAAATTATCTTTCCAATGATATATTATAATATCTATTCCGACCTATAACGCAAAAGATATGAAAAAAATGTCAAACTCTATCCAAAACATACACCATCTCACTATTTCGGCCATATATTTTATTCTACAAAATATTTTAATCAGATTCTAACTGGGTTAGAAATTAGATTTCAAGAGAATTCCAATGATATCTTATTTATCTTATTCCGATTTTTGGATCAAAAGATATGATAAAAACAAAAACCGCAAAACTGCAGTCTATCGAGTTTTATTCTGATTTAATTCGGATCTTATCTAGTTTTTTCAACCCTTCTTTTTTATCTATAAATAGAGGTCATATATCCCCTTTTTTCAATCATCAACAAGCTTGATCATCAAATCCTTCTCTCTTCCTCTCTTTTACACCAAAATTCTTCTCTCTCTCTCTCTCTCTCTCTCTTATATTCTAAGCCTTAAACCTATATTCCTAATTACACCATTCTTCCCTTAACCACTCCAAGGAGTCCATACAATACCCGAAGTTCTATACTTAAACCAAGGAGTGAAAGGTATAATTAACTGAGGGTTTGGACCAAATCAAATCTACATTTATTTAATTTAATTTCCATTTGATTTATTTTTATTGAAGTTACTAACAATTTATTCATGATGTAGCTATTTAAAGGAACGCGCGGAATGTGAGTAATTAATTAATTTAATTAATCTTATTTTATTTTATATTGCTAGTATTATGATTAGGTTATTTTATATTTGATTTGACTAACGCTATTATTGAATTGCTTCCAATATTAATTTTAATTTTATTATATTTTATGATCACCATATTGCATGTTAAAAGGGAATATGTAATTGAAAATCACGCCTAATAAGATAATTTGGACAACCGGTTTAGGTTCCTTTTTAATCTTGTTGTTTAATCAAGTGATCACAATATTTTAGAATTATATGTTTCATTAATATTCAACTAATTTAGCTTAATAATAGTTTGGAGAAAATTGAATCTTTGTTTGTATGCCTTTGAAATCGCAGGAATCACTTTTTCACTATAAGAATCGAGTAGAGGCCAATACGGGCGAATGTGACTCCATGAATCACTTCGTACCATCATCCCCGATCCTCCTTTCGTGGTTCCGAACCATATGGAGTTAGTAATCTCATGGATTATGAATGGGGTGTAACCTTCACGAGTCAATCGTTGTTGCCTATCGTTGTCCCTTAATCGTGGTTGCCTTTTATGATCTGTGAGCGGTTTACAAGTTCCTTACAAACTTGTTGGCGGGTCCCTACTTTATTTGTCCCTAATCGTATTATGTCAATTCCCACTTCATATGAGTGCCAAGCATATTCACACATGCTTTAACGTAGGCGCACTTTGAGTGACGCCTACATGTACCCTTTTGTGTAACTCATTATCTATGAGTACGTATTGGGAAGCCAAGAGTCTTAATGCTCGTTTTGCTCTTTTGTCAGCATGGGGAGGGTATTCTCCTTTGGTGACATAGTTACGTATATCGGTATACCACGGTTCTTTTTCTTCTTCTTCTTCATCTTGGATCACTTCATAATCTTCTATAGCTTGAATATAGGCTGGTTTATGCCTTTTTTCAATAGTTAGAGGCATTTGCTCGATTTCTGTAGGAATCCTAACCATTGAGGCTAGTCTTGCTAAGGCATCAGCAAATTGATTTTCTTCTCTAGGTAGATACGTATATTCCACCTTCTTTAACTTGTTAGTGAGAGTTTCCTAATAAGTTTGGTAAGGGGCTAAACTTTCGCTCCTTACTTTCCGTCTCTTAGAAATTTGATTGATGATTAATGAAGAGTCTCTGAATATTCGTAATTTTTTTACTCCCAATGCCAAAGTTGTTTCAAGGCCTACCACGCATGCTTCATATTCAGCAGCGTTGTTGGTAATGTTGAAATCAAGCTTTATGGAGATTGGAACATGCTCTTCTTTAGGTGATACTAGTAATACTCCAACGCCACATCCCTTTTGGTTTGAGGCTTCATTGAAGTATAAGGTCCAAGTATCGTCCTCGGTGACCATCAAGTCTTCGTCTGGAAATTCATTGTCGTGTATTGGCGTCGAATCTTCTATTGGAAAGTCTGCTAGAAAATCCGATACCACAGATCCTTTGATAGCTTTTTGAGGCATGAATCTTACATCGAACTGGGCTAAGTTGACTATCCATCTTGATATGCGCCCATTTTGTGTAGATTTCTCGAATAAATACTTCAGTGGATTCAATCGGGAAACTACAAAGATTGTATGCATGAGCATGTAATGTCTTAACTTGGTTGTGGCCCACACCAATGTGAGGCACAATTTCTCAAGTGGTGTATAGCGTACTTCATACTCGAGCATCTTTTTTCTTAGATAGTAGATCGCATTTTCTTTTCCTTCTACTTCTTGCGCTAGCATGGCTCCCATTGTCTATTTGGTGACTGTTAAGTACAACCTAAGAGGTATTCCCGGAAGTGCTGGTGCTAATACGGGAGGATTTGCGAGATATGCTTTGATCTTTTCAAAGGCTTTTTGACACTCGTCATCCCATATTACTGGTACATTCTTTTTAAGCTTTTTGAAAATTGGTTCACATATTGTTTTCAATTTTGATATGAACCTGCTTATGTATTGTAACCAACCAATAAATCCTCGAATTTGCTTCTCGGTTTTAGGCGGTGGTATTGACATGATTGCTTTGTTCTTGGTTGGGTCTATCTCTATTCCTTTAGAGCTTATGACATAACCCAAAAGCTTGCCTGAGGTGACTCCAAAAGCACACTTGGATGGATTCAACCTCATGTTGTATTTTCTTAGCCTTTCAAAGAATTTTCTCAAGGCTATTTGATGGCCTGGAAGATCTTTTGATTTCACAATCATATCGTCCACATATACTTTGACTTCTTTATTCATCATGTCATGGAGCAAGGCAGTCGCTGCTCGTTGGTAAGTAGCACCCGCGTTTTTCAACCCTAATGGCATTACCGTGTAGCAGTAAGTACCCCATGGTGTTATGAAGGTTGTTTTCTCCATGTCTTCTTCCGCCATGAGAATTTGATTGTACCCCGCGTATCCATCCATGAACGAGAGAAGTGCATGATTTGCTGTGTTATCTACCAGAATATCGATGTGTGGTAAAGGGAAGTCGTCCTTTGGACTTGCCTTATTTAGATCTCGATAGTCAACACACATTTTTACCCTTCCATCCTCTTTCGAAACTGGGACGACGTTGGCGACCCATTCAGGGTATTTGGATACCTTGATAAAACCTGCAGTTATTTGTTTTTAAACTTCTTTTATTTTAAGAGCTACGTCAGGTTTCATTTGACGTAACTTTTGTTTTACAGGTTTCATTCTTGGAATTAGCGGTATGGTGTGTTGAGCTATTTCTCTATTAATGCCTGGCATATCTTCATATGACTAAGCAAATGCATCGATGAATTCTTTAAGCAAGTTGATTAAATCGGTTCTTTCTTGTTCATTGAGTGTTAATTCGATTTTAACTTCTCTTTTATTGGTTGAATCATTTGAGATATCAACTGTCTCAGTTTCTTCAATTATCGGTGTTTTCTTTTCAAGTGTTTCCATTGCTTTAATAAGTTCTTTGTCATTTTCATTGTTAGTTAAGCAATGCTCGTCATCTTGGGTTAAAGAAAAACATGAGGAGTAAGAGGAAGAAGACATATTATTAAATTCGGAAATCATTACATCGAAGAGAGATATGTCCTCAGGGACTTGATCACTAACTATCCTAGGGGAAGAGATAGAAGAAGAGGGTGCTACAACTAAAGATTTAGATGACTCTACGGGAAAAGACTTTGACTCTGACTCTGACTCGGACGACTCTTCGAACATCGGTCCTTGCCCCGTTATGATGGAGATTTTCCTTCCGCTTGGAGTAGTCACCTTGACGGTCTTGCGCCACCCTTGTAGTGATCCTTTCGCTTTGTAGGACCGTCACTACTACAAAAATGGTCAAAGAGACCCAAACTAAGAGACCATTTTATTTAATAACCGGTCTCTTTGATTCAAGAGACCCAATTTCACAAACAACTGGTCTCTTTGGAATTAGCTTTGGGAGATGAAAAATAATTGAGACCCTTCATTAAAGATAACAGGTCTCTCTTGATTTTTTTTTAAATGTAGTAAAAGAGAGACCTGTTTTGTTGAATAGCCAGTCTTTGGAACTAAAACTTAAGACCGCCTATTAAGTTAGGCAGTCTCTTGGCTTTTTCTTTTTTTTTTTTAATTTTCTTTCTACATACCTCGTTTCTCTTTCATCTCCCTTTACCCCATATGAGTTCTGACCTCTTAAGTCTTTAATTCTCTCTCCTCCTTAAAACCCTAGCTTCTAGCTTCTAGCCTCTAACATTCTTTATGATGCAAGTTCATTCTCATTCATCCATTCTCTCTCTTCATCGCAGCCCAACCTACCACCTCTTACCACCAACAACTCCACCGCATCCCTCCCTCATCACTGCCTCGCGGCCGCAGCTAGCGTCTGCAATAGGTTCGTCATTCCCTTGCTCCGATCCGAACACTTGGTGCTCTCTCTTTGGGTTCCAAGGTTTGTCTGTCTCTCCCCTCTTCATCTTATCTTTTTGTTTAATTATTTTTCAGAATGTACTGATTTTCGAATTGATATTTGTGAGTAGAGTTTCTAAATTTTGTTTGTGTAATTTGTTTGGCGAATTGTTCTAAATTTTGAATTTCAAATTTTGAATTTTGGAGATAATTTAATGGAGCGGACTGAAATTTTCATTTTCTTTAATTCTTTTTGATACCGCACCAAACTTATTTTTTCGTTTAATGTTTAAATTAGATCAAAATCCATCTTGAAAAGGTTGTTTTATACTTTCATATTACCATGCATTCTCTATTTAGAAGAGTATATTGAAAAAGAAATTCGTGTCTCTTTCACAATTTATTTAATTTATCTTATTGATTAGAGACGTTTGATTTCATCGAATTAGTTGTATTTTATTTTCTAAAAAAAGAATTATGTTTAGTTATATATTTTATCTGTTATTTTCTGTATGTTATTTTGTACTAATGATTTTTATCAGTTCAATTGGATGAGTAGTTTTTCTAAGGTAACTTAATTTCTGTATTTTTAGATTTCTAGATGTGAATTTTTTTTAGGCAAAGGTAGTTGTTATTTACAACTTTCTGGGTTAGATCTTTGAGTTTTTCACCTAATTCGTTTATGTTAATTGCAGCTTTTGAGCGTATGAAGCATATGGCTCAGTCCATATTCGAAGCTAAAGACATTGTCCAACATGATATGAATATTTGAAGCTCACACTGAAGAATTGAAGATGCATATTAGGATTTAAAGATTTTAATACTTTTTACATTGGGTTGTGTAATATATATTTTTTTTGACAGAATGTGTAATTTGTAGTCTTTACCATATACCAAGTATTTGTATAAAATATTAAATGCAATTATTATTTAAAATTTAAATATTAAATTAAATAATCTTTTTTTTTTTAATTTTAAAATGACACCAAGAGACCCGTTAAGTTCCATTAGTGGTCTCTCTTTTTTCAAAAAAGAGACTGCCTAACTTCAATAGGCGGTCTCAGTTTTCTTAATAAAGAGACGGCTTTTCTATAATAAGCAGTCTCACTTTTCCTATTCTAGAGACCACTTTTCTTCAAAAGGCAGTCTCACTATTTTATTCTAGAGACCGCTTTAATAAAGCAGTCTCTTTGCCAAAGAGACCGCTTAGCTAGAGACCGCCTCTAAGGCAGTCTCTTTGGCTTATTTGAACGGGTCTCTTTGGCCTATTTTGTAGTAGTGCGTTTGGATGAGCGAGGAGTTATCCTCTATGTAGGTTGGCTCATCTTTTTCTTGCCCAAATAGTAATCCCATGACATTAAAGTCAAAGCATGAAGGTTCTTTCTCCTTGTGGACAGGAGTTGGGATTTCATCTATAAAATAACAATCTAGGAAAATTTCAAATCCCGGTTGCCTTATGCCATTTACGACAAACGGTTCGGGAAACTCGTAGCATGGATAGTCCTTTCCTTCTTTTATGAATTGTCCATTGAGGGTAAGAGGATATTGATCCATTGGGATTGCTTTCTTTTGGATGCGAGCGTTCCTACGTGCTTTTGACTTTTCCTAGGCTCGCTTGAGATCTTCCCGAGTCGGTTCAAAACCAAGTCTGAAAGTGTCTAATTTAGGGAGGCCAGGTGATTCCAGCAATTTTGCTATTCCTTTCTTCTTTCCTAGGGTCATCCCAGGAAAATGTCCTAATTTCTTCAGAATAGCGTTCACTATCATATTTTTTTTTTTTTTGGTAAATATGAAGAATTTTATTACCAAAAAGAGAAGTTACAACTTACAAGAGCTAAGAAGTAACAAACACCAAACCCCACAAGACCTGAAAAACAGGCCAACCAACCACCAAACAGTTCAAGCTCAATCTTCTGCCACCTTCTAGGAAGGGTTCAAGAGAAAGAGACAAGAACAACCTGAGCTCAAGCTTCCAGCCACCTTCTAGGAAGGGTTCTGGAAACACAGATCAGGACACACCTGCAAACAAGATACACCAACCAGCAACTGTAACTAGAAAACCCCCACCTAGACTCAGCTGCAAAAGCAACAAGACTAGACAAAAAGAGGGAATACAACAACTCAAGGAATACAACCAAGCAAAATACCAGAAAACAAAACAAAAATAAAAAAGTTGACTAAAAAACAGTAGTAGCAGCAGACCAAAAACAGCAGCAGCAGACCAGAAAACAGCAACAACAGCAGCTCAAGAACAGCAACAGCATATCAGAACAGCAGCACCAGCAAACTGACAACTTGCAACACCAGAACAAGTTGTCAGAACTAGATGCAGACCAGAGCAGCTCCAAGCCAAAAGACAACCAACTGCCACCCAGAACAACCCGCAGCAAACCTGAAACCAGAACAGCAACAGGACAGAACTACAACAGCAACAGAACAACAACAGCAACAAAACAGCAACAGCAACCCAAAACAAAAAACCAGCAGCCAGAAAACAAACCACCAGCTGCTACCTAAGAAAACCAAGCTGTTGAAGACTGCAGACAGCACAGCAGACAGAAACCTGACCAGAAACCAGCTGCCACCCAAAACAGAACAACACCAGCAACCAGCAGGCCAGAAACCAAATTGCTACAATTAGAAAATAAGTGAAGCAAAAGCAGCTTCCTGTCTGCTCCATTACATCTAATAGCAACATGAAAAATAATGTCTTTAAAAACAGTTTCTGCTGGTTTACAGTCACCTGTAAACATCAAATTATTCCTTTGCAGCCATATACCGTAGAAACACATAGAGTATACTCTACCCTTGCTGCTAGACTTCCTGCAATTCTTAATTATCCATTGTTGTTCAATGTGGAAAGGTTGAACTGATTTTTTCACATCAAGAAGCTTCAAAATATGTTCCCAAATAGTCTTAGAGTAAGGACAGCAAAAGAACAAGTGAGAGACACTTTCACAAGAGTTCTGGCAGAAAAAGGAAATAGGATCACAACTTGTATTCCACTTAACAATTCTGTCCTTAGTGGCAAGTTTATCAAGCAGAGCTAACCCAGTAATGAAAATACTCTTAGGAGCGGCTTGGTTATTGCAAACAATTCTTTTCCACCCTACTTTAGAAGCCTGTGGTCGAATCCGGGCATAAAGTTTAGCAATACTCATTTTCCCATTTTTCATAATAAAGGACCAGCCACCAATATCATCAATAATATCTCTGCAAGTCAAGATTTTCTTCAAAACCCAGGAGCATTTCTTGGGAATAGTAGCAGTCTAGATATTTTCTTTTGCTGAAATAATAGATATGTACCCATTTCACCCACATATTGTCAGATTTATGAGCAAGATCCCAAAGAATCTTACATATAGCAGCTTTATTCCAATCACCAAGAGAGGTAATATTCCAGCCACCACATACCTTAGGAAGAGTCATATGATGCCAGGAGACAGGGGACTTTTTTGCATAAGTGTTCTTCCCAGTCCAAAGAAAAATCCTGAACTTAGTTTCAATTTCCCTAAGAATCTTCTTATGTAGAATGAAAATCTGAGCCCAATAAGCCTGAATACCAAAGAGAACACTTTTGATAAGCTGTAACCTACCAGTATAAGACAAGTGTCTAGAAGTCTAGCATCCAATCCTATCAGTAACCCTTTCAACCAAAGGCCTACACTGAGCAACAGTAAACTTTTTAGAAGACAAAGGCACCCCAAGATATCTAAAAGGCAAACTACCTCTACTCATACCAAGAAAAGTTTGCAGCTGATCTTTATCAAAATCAGAGATGCCTCCAAAATAAACCTCACTCTTACTTAAATTAGCCATCAAACCAGAAGCACAAGAGAATTTCTGAAAAGCCTGCAAGAGAAGCTGAATAGAGACGGAATCAGCCCTAGAAAAGAGGAGAAGATCATCCGCAAAAATCATGTGGGTAATACCTAATTTCTCACATCTAGGATGAAAATTGAAGTTAGGATTCCTAGTCATTTCCTTGTCTAAGACCCTCTTTTTTTTGCAGAAAAAGGCTTAGCAGGAAAACCATTAACCATCACAGAGTAAGAATAGAACAGACACAAGTCATAATCTACTTCACAACAGAATGAGGGAAACCAAACTCTTCTAAAATAGTATGCAAAAAGGGCCATTCAATAGAGTCATATGTCTTCCTCAAGTCAATCTTGATCATGCACCTAGGAGAAACAAACTTATGAGAGTAGCCTTTGATCAATTCAGTAGCCAGGAGAATATTGTCACTATCATATTGGAATAGGGGTTGTGGCAAAGAGGGGTCCTTTCATCTTCCTCGATTAAGGAGACCTCTTTGTTAAAGCCCCACAAATCTTCATCATCTTCATCGTGCTCCACATTAGTTATTGGATTTTCTATAGACTTAATCCTCATGGGTGAAGCATCGATTGTAATGGGAATTCCTCCAACTATGGCCTATACTTGTTGGTGGAGAGATGCAGGGACGACCTTTAGGTCATGAAGCCAAGGGCGTCCAAACAATAAACTGAATGAAGCCTTAATATCTACTACTTGGAATGTAGTAGCGTGTTCTATTGCTCCCGCCGTTATATTCATAGTGATCTTGCCAAGAGCTTGACGACGAGTGTTGTCGTAAGCTCTTATTCCTTGTGTTGACGGGGTTAGGTCTTCATCCCTTATGCCTAGCATCCTCGCAGTTCTGAGTGGACTGGCATTAATGGCCGATCCATTGTCTACAAGAGTACTAGGGACGTTCATTCTCTTGCAAACTACTGTGAGGTTTAATGCCTTTTAATGCTTGTTGTTTCGGGGGTTTTTGTCCCTTGGGAGAGTTACAACACTGAGACTGGATTCAGCAAAGGACGCATGTACCTGCAAAGCAAACGGACCGCCGGATGGTCGGTGGTCCGCCTCCGAAGATTAAGTTAGCAAGCGTTCGGTAATAAAACGTGTGGAAGTAAAGTTTATCTGCTCGGATTCCAAGCTCAGGTAAAGTGCTATGTGTTCCTTGAAAACGACAGCTCTGTGATAAGTGACGTGTTGTCTCGTATTGCGTGTATATTCTCCGTTCCGTCATAAATGCCAGAATGTCCCTATTTATAGGGTCCTTTTGAAAAGTGTGCCCCTCCTAGGATCTGGTGACCTAGGAATTAAGTCACGCCGTTTTGCGGCGCCTCGGGATTTGGGCCTTTGAAGGCTGCCATCCCAGGGCCAATGCCTGAGTGACACGTGTCACTGAGCCCAAAAGGTTTTTGAGGCACCTTTTGAGTGACACGTGTCGCCATCTGAATGGTCCATGCTGGATCTTCAGTCCACGTAGGATAGAGGAGTGTCCGCCCTCCACGTGTCATCATTCCATGGGTCCAAATGGCACCTCTATGGAGGACACGTGGCGCTTCCTGATTGGGCCACCTGGCCGGGTATAAAATACCCAAATCATTTGCCCCTCACAGGGGTCACGTGCATTGCACGTGACACCTGTGACAGGTGTCAGTATCTGAATGGTCAGATTCAAAAAATTACTGGAGGGAAAATTTTTTAGGGTTTTACCCCCTTATAAATAGTGAGGTTTGACCCCCCCCCCCCCTTGGATTCACACCTTTGCGAATCTTTGGAGAATCTTGGACTTTTTGACTTAAAGAATCTCAAAATTCCCTAAGCGTTCTACTTTTCAAGCATCCGACACTCGGCCAACAGTGCGACCGTTCTTTAGTCAACCAAGCGTCTTTCACCCTTCTTCTAAAGGTAACGCCTATTTTTTCTTTTACTCTTCAATTTTTCTTTGTTTTCGAAAAAATGGCTCCCTAATTGCATGCGGCACGGCGTAGGATAGTGATCAGCCGGTCACCGGGGACGGCTGAATCTAGAACTAGCAGTGCCGAATGCTTGGCCAAAGACCCTGCTTTGCGAACTTCTCCGAATCCGACCATTTCCGTGTCTATGCAGGACACTATGGCCAGAACCAAAAGAACAGCAAGGCAGTGTAGCTCCGATGGAATTTTCTACCATTCGGATGGGTCGACTGTTTATTCAGACGGCTCAATAAGGGTACCTCAAAGTGAGCTGTCGGAATATCCTGACAGCCCTTCTTATCTTCCTCCAACCCCCACCTATTACCATTCGCCCACATCTAGTGGAACTCCCAGTGATGGAATCCTGGGGGAGGCGGATGAAGAATATCAAGCCGAGCCTTCTGGACAGGCACCGGAAGAGATTCTAGGGGAGGACCCCGCTGGCACCAATCGACGGTCCCCTAGCTCTGATGAGAGCTCTGATGACGAGTCGGCCTCGTCATCTTCTTCAGAGAACGCCTCCATAACTTTAGAGGAGGCTAGATAAAAAATAGATTCTTCCAGGGAGTCCCTGGCAGTGGATAAGGGGGAAAGCTGGGCCGAGCCGAGCGCTTCCAGGCGCTTGGAGAGAGCCCCTTATTATCATCATGTTCCGCCTAGCAGGCGGAGCTCCATGGCATCCGGCCTTGCCAATTTTAGGCGCAAGGTCGTCCTAGGCTATGGCTATACTTTGTCGGTCCCTAACGAGGGCGACACCATAACCTGGCCGAGCCTGGCCAGCTATCAGGACAGAGCATTCGGTAGCTATGAAGAGGCCTTCCAAGCTGGCCTCCGCTTCCCTCTCTACCGGCCGTGGAGAGGATCTTGGACGGATACCAACTGGGTATCTGGCAACTTGTACCCAACTCCTGGATTAATATTCTGGGGTACGTTGCCGCCTGTGAGATACTGCAGGTGGAGGCGAGCTTTGAAGCGTTCGCCCACATGCACTATTTGAGCAGGGCGCCTGCTAGGGGCGGTGAGGGCTGGTACACCTTGACCACTTGCAAGGGGTACATGATGGCTGTTGGCAAGGAGAACAAGTGGAAAGACTGGAGGACTAAGTTTTACATAGTCAAGTCTGCCGACAGCCGCCTGAACCAAAAGTATAACAGGTGGAATAAGAATCCACCTCTCCTAGCAGGTAGGAGTGCATTGCCGCCTATTCCCAGGCGGGCAAAGGAGGAGATCATGGACAAGGGGTTGTTTACCGTGTCCGTGTGGACGAATGATGAGGGGGACAAGGAGGTCACCCCTCAATGCTATCTCCCTTTGTACAAATGGTTTGAAGAAGGTACTTTCTTAGCCGCCTGTGGGCTAAGTTCTAAAATGTCGAGAGGTAGTCGGCCGTCTGTTTTATATGCAATTTCATTTTGCTTTTCAGTACTTGTTTGACGGTGCTAACACTTGTCCATTTTTGCAAACAAGGCAATGGAGAAGCTCTCGGCCACAAGGAAGTCGGTCGTATCTGCTGCTCGATACAGGTCGAATGTCCTAAACAGGGCAGAGGCAACCACCCACACCAAAGTGGATGAGCAGAAAACTGGCGGCACCCCCAAGGTAGGAAATTGTTATACTTATCATTTCTGACCAATGTTAAATTTGCCCGAATGATTTCTAACTTGCTTTATCTTGTGTTGATGTAGGGTGCGCCTACCAAATCTCCTTCAAAACCATCCGACCCTAAGGTCCAAAAGACAAGGGCGGGTGATGTGAGCGCATCCGGCAAGGGCGGCCGGAAGCACATTTCTCACAAGCCCAAGAAGGGCCCAGACGCCTCTTCTCTCGAAGCTGAAAAGGAGATCAGCAAACCGGATGCCCAGAGGGCATCGAAGGGTGGCTTCAAGCAACCCACCGCTGCTGTCGGCTCAGCAGGAGAGAGGAGGAGTCTGGGGAAAGAGGAGGAACCGAAGGACGACGGTAAAAACCATTCGTCTTTCTTGTTCTTCCATTTAGATATACTTGTGTTATTTTTCTAACTCTCTTTCCTTCTTAGTCCCTGTGCAGAGGCCAAGTCCATGCTAAGGGCGGTTGATCCTGACGACAAGGCGTCTGTCAGAGGAGTCGGCACCCTTGACTTTGATGGCATCTTGGGGAACCTCTGCGAGGTATGAGTCTTAACTTAAGCAATTCAATTCTCTTTTTTTTTTTTTTTTTTTTTTTTTTTTTTTTTTTTTTGCTCAAGTCTTTATCCGCCTGGTTTTAACCATTCGGCTCTTTTTGCAGGCCATGCTGCGCGTCCAAGGGCTCAGGCAACCCCTCAAGGAGAAGTCCAAAGAGGTAACAGCCGATAAAGCTCGGGCCAAGTCCGCCTTGGATCGAGCTCAATTTGATATTGCTCAAAATGAGTTTCTGACGCTTGATATGATGTATTCGCAGGCGGAGGCCAATATGCATGTGAAGAAGGACCTGGACTCGGCCCGCCTCCGCATCACTTCCCTTAAGAAAGAAATTACAAATCTTAAGGAGAAGCTCGAGCCTCTTCAGGATGCCAAAGAAGAGGCCGAGAGCCAAGCAGAAGCTGGGCCGCTTGGAGCAGCGCCTCAGCAACCAGGAGCATCAGCTGAAGACCAAGTTTGAGTCCGTGGCTGAACAAGAGAGAGAGGCTCTTGTTAAGCAAATGATGAACGACTATGATGCCATCATGCGGGACACTTGGGCGGCTGTGCAGCCGGACTCGGACTATCAGACTTGGAAATCCAAGTTTGATGAAGCCAGCAAAGCATTCGACGCTCGCCTTATTGAAGAGGCTGAGAATGCTGCTGCGGCCGAGGAAAGCTCCGGGTCCGACTCTTCTGGGGAGTCGTCCTCTGGTGGGGAGGAGGAAGATCAGGTGGAGGACCAAGAAAAAAATGATGAAGAGCAGCCGAAGGACAACAGGCCGGCTGCCAATGAAGAGGCTCTCCCCTGATCACTTAAGCTTTTTATGTTTTCTGCGGCCGAATGGCCATGTACTTTGCTTTTTCGGCCTGCGTGCCGAGTATTGATGTGTCTTTACCGACCAAGGGGTCGGGTACTTTTACAATTTCTCTGGCTTTGCCAGAAAACAATCTTAACCAGTCGTCTGATGGCGATTGGTCTTTTTAATTTAAATCATTCGGCCATTTGGCTGAAGTTATTCATAATGTTGTCCTTTGCATTTTTGAATTTTTCATTGCATGTTTTTGGCCAAGTATTATAACCTGTATACCATGCGAATGTTCTTGCCCCTGGACGGATGTCGAGTGGTTTCGGTTTATTGGATTGATTGACTTAGAAATTATTGATACTTAGAAGAGTATGCATGGTTTCTAAGTCAATCAATCACTATGGTGATTTCCCCAAACCACTCGGAAGACTTCCATCCAGAATAGGCAACTTAAAGTTTTCATTCGGCCATTGGCTCGAACAAAACTCAAATTTCCAACTTAGCAAATTTGGCTAGGGAAAACTTACGCCTGTTTTGCCCCGTGAGCTAAAAACAGGCGCATCCGGCGATTGGCCTCTTTGAGATAGGATAAGTTTATAACTTAGCAAGTGTTCTTTAAACAGAACTGTCCGCCTGTCTTGCCCCAAAAGCAAAGAACTGGCGTCATCTCTTTAAAGCCTCATTAGGTGCTTAAGTAGTTAACTTAACTCGTATATTAACAAGAATTTTCCGCCTGCTCTGCCCCTTGGCAAAAACAGGCGCATCCGGCTTAATGCCTTATTAGCCTCTACTTATGAAACAGTGGCCATTTTCGAGCTGTGCTAGAACAGTTAGAAAATTCAGGCCTTTTAAATTTCACTTTCGATTAAAACAAATGACTGCGAATACTGCCTTAGCATTCGGTAGGGTCGCTTGTTATATTTGTAGAGCAATGTGCCACCCAAATGGGAGATGCTTCTCCTCGACGAATTCGCCCGAATGGACGTCGCCGGTTATCTAACTCATGTTGGAGCAGACGGTCATACTCATGTTGGAGCAGACTGTGACCATTCGGTCTCTTTTTGTTTATTAATATCCGGCCATTGGCCTCATCATTATTTTATCTGGCCTTAGGCCTCTTAAATGGTTGAGTAAATATTTGTCAAGTGTCGATATTAACTTAATGAATTTCGTAGGAACGACTGTTCTAAGGCAATCGACTCCTTCAGAAGGATTGGGGCGTCTGCTGTTGGGACAGACACTTTCCAAACGCATTGGCCGTTTGTATTTTGTACAAGCGACACTAAGAAACTTAAATAAAAAGACAAGTTGGGAAATGAAGGCATATTCTCATTAACAAAACTTAAGATAACAAAATTGAGGTCTTTACATTCGTACTTAGAAGTAGTACTTTTTCAAGTTGTCTACATTCCAAGTTCTAGGCAGCCGCCTACCGTCTGGGTCGTCCAGGCGGTAGGTTCCGTCTCTTACTTCCTTATAGATTCGGTAGGGGCCTTCCCAATTTGGGGTTAGCTTTCCCTGTTCATTCGCCCTACTGACTGCCTCCATTTTCCGTAGCACAAAGTCCCCCACTTTGAGAGGACGCTTGTGTACTCTTTTGTTGTAAGCCCGAGTAATTCTCAGACGGTAAATCTCATGGCGTAAGGCAGCATTGCCCCTACGCTCTGGAAGTGAGTCCAATGCCAGCCGCATGGCCTCCCAGTTAGCTTCCTCGTCATATAACATGACTCGAAGAGTCGGCTCATAGTGTTCAATGGGCAGGACAGCTTCTGCACCATACACCATAAGAAACGGGGTTTCTCCAGTTGCCCCTTTAGCAGTCGTTCTGATGGACCAGAGGACGTGTGGTAATTCATTCGCCCAAAGACCACCAGCCCGCTCAATTTTCTTTTTAATCCCGTCTGAGATTAACTTGTTGAAGGCTTCGACCTGGTCGTTTGCTTGCGGCCGTCCGACTGATGCAAAGAAGCTTGAGACCCCCTGGTCTCCCAGCCAGGTCTTGAGTTGAGGCGTCTTAAATTGAGGACCATTGTCAAAAACCATAGACATGGGCACCCCGAAACGAGTGATTATGTTCCTCCAGATGAAGGAAATGACGTCTTTAGTCTTGATGTTTTTGACTGCCTCCGCCTCTACCCACTTGGTAAAGTAATCCACAGCTACCAGTATATAGCGCTTGCCGCCTGGTGCAGTTGTATATGGCCCCAGAATGTCCATGCCCCATTTGGCAAAAGGTATTGGGCTGTGGATGGCCGTCAGGTCTGTAGCCGGACGATGGATGAGTTTGCCAAATTTTTGGCACTTGTCACAATTTTTTTACCATTTCCATTGCATCCGACTCCAGAGTTGGCCAGAAGTAAAGTCGTCTGGCCTTGGCAGCGAGGGATCTGCCGCCTATATGGGAGGCGCAGAATCCCAAATGCAACTCTTCGAGGACTTCCTTACCCTTCTCAAGGGTAACACACTTCAACAGGGGTTTCAAAAAACCAGCCCTGAAGAGTTCTCCTTGCCGCAACTCGAAGTTAGCCGCTCGTTTTTTCAGAACAGCCGCCTTCTGTGGTGAGTCAGGGAGCGTGTCGTCTGCAAGATAGGCCCGGATGCTGTCCATCCAGGTTGAGCTTCGGTCAAGAATTCCAATGGGGTCTTCCTCAGATATACTTCTTCTTTCCATGACCTCCCAGAAAACTGACCGAGGTGTTTCATAGGAGGCGGATGATGCTAGTTTTAACAATGCATCCGCCTGATTATTTGAAGACCTGGGCACTTGAGTTAGATGAAATTCTTCAAGTGACCCAACTTCACTCTTGACCGCCTGCAAATATTTTATCATGGCCGGATGAGTGGCCTCGTACGTTCCATTAACCTTGAGTACGACAAGTTGAGAATCAGAGCAGCCGGCTATCTTCTTTGCCCCTGCCGCCTTGCAGTACCGAATGCCGGCCAGTAGGGCTTCATACTCGGCCTCATTGTTAGAGACCTAGAACTTGAACCGTAGTGTGTATTCGTACTTATCTCCTTCAGGAGACTGACAGATAATCCCTGCACCATAGCCGTTCACAGTAGAGCTCCCATCCACATACACTTTCCAAACCTGGTCTGTATTGTCCGGTACAACCGGCCTTGTCATTTCGACAATAAAGTCAGCGAATGCTTGTCCATTTATTGCCTTCCTTGGTTCGTAAGTGATTTCTAGTCCTTGCATATTAATCGCCCATTTGAGCATTCGTCCAGAAGACTCCAAGGTTGTGAGTGGCCGCTTGATCGGTTGGTCAGTGTAAACTTCAACCGCATGCGCCAAGAAGTAGGGTTTTAGCTTCTTGATGGCCATGTAAAGGGAAAGGCCGAATTTCTCAACCATGGGATATCGAAGCTCCGCGTTTCTCAGAACATGGCTAATGAAATACACCGGGAGCTGGATGCCGTCTCTTTCAGCTAAGAGAACGGCATTGAGGGCGTGATCAGAGACGGCTAAGTACATGAAGAGCTTCTCTTTGGGCAAAGGGCTAACAAGCCTCGGCAAAGAGTGCAGATGAGTTTTCAGCTTTTGAAAGGCCGCCTCTGCATCATCCCCCCATTCAATGTTTGTCTTCTTTTTGCCTAGAAAAAGTAGAGACACTTGTCGCCTGACCGACTGAGGAATCTCCCCAAGGCCGCCAGACAACCTATTAGCTTTTGCACTTCCTTCACAGTACGGGGCGACTGCATGTCGATCACCGCCTGTATTTTCTCAGGGTTGGCCTCTATTCCCTGTTGGTCAATCAAAAATCCGAGAAACTTCCCAGACTCAACACCAAAGACACACTTTTTTGGGTTAAGCATGACCTTGTGCCGCCTGAGTGTGGCGAATGTTTCTCGGAGATCAGCAAGATGATCCGCCTGTAGTTTTGATTTGACTATCATGTCATCAATGTACGCCTCTACATTCCTTCCGATTTGATTAATGAAGACCGTATTAATCATTCGTTGAAAAGTAGCAGGCGCATTCTTCAAACCAAACCGCATCACCGTATAACAGAACAACCCCTGATCAGTAACGAATGCCGTCTTTTCTTGATCTTTTTTCCACAGGGGGATCTGATGGAAACCTTAATAGGCGTCCATAAAACTCATCAAGGCATGTCCGGCTGTTGAGTCGACCAGACTGTCGATCTTAGGCAATGGATAGCTATCCTTTGGACATGCCTTGTTGAGGTCAGTGTAGTCAACACACATCCGCCAAGTTCCATTCGGCGTTTTTACTAACACAACGTTAGCTACCCACTCAGGGAAATTGCACGACCGAATGAACTTGGCATCTAACAACTTTTTTACTTCGGCAGCTGCCGCCTGACTTCTTTCTTCGCCGTGGTTTCTTTTCTTTTGCCGGATGGGCTTCTTTTTAGGATCCACGGCGAGTTTGTGGACAGCGAGATCCGGGCTGTTGCCTGGCATCTCCTCCACTTCAAAGGCAAAGATGTCTTTGAATTCTCTGAGCAGCTGGTGAAGGCTTTCACCCAGCTGTGCAAAGGCAATCGCCCCCACCTTAACAGTCCGCTCTGGATGGCTGTCATCCAGAGGGATATCAATGTGCTCACCATCAGGCTGGGGACGGAGATCATTCGACCGTTCCCCGGTGAGTGATTGCTATTGTTTTTCTTTTTTGACCACCACCAGCTGATCAGTCTTTCTTTTCTTTCCGGCTGGTGGTGCCGACTGTTCTTCCTCGACATCGTCAAGGTCGATTGTTTGCTTGCCCCGACCGGATGCTACGGCCGCGGGCTTGACGTCCGAGAGGTAACACTCTCGAGCCGTCTTTTGGTCCCCATTAAGGGAGCCGACTGTGCCATCATCCTTCTCATACTTGAGTAACATGAGAGCGGGGATGATGACGGCCTTACACTCGTTAAGAGTGGGTCGGCCAAAGATAAGGTTGTAAGCTGTGAGCTCTTCAACCACTAGGAAACGGATGGTCATGTGCCGACCGTCTCCCCTGCTTCCCAGGCAGACAGGTAGGTCAATTCGTCCGACTGGGTGCACAAGTCCTCCCCCAAACCCAACAAGGGTGTGGGAGACCTCCATCATGCTATCCGGTTTGTACTTGAGATTGGATAAGCATTTGAGGCTGATGAGGTCCGAGGAGCTTCCTGTGTCAATTAGAATTCGGCCAACCAACTGGTTGGCGACTTTGCACTCAATGACAACCGGGTCATCATGCGGCCGACGGACTTTGCCTCTGTCCTACTCGGTGATGACAACTTTAGGGAAGGTGGATGTGCCTGCCGCATCCCCTTCCTCAACAGAGTCGACCATCTTTCTTAAATGGTCCTTGGTGCCCCGAATGGTCGGGCCACCACCGGCAAATCCGCCTGCTATGTTGTATACCGGATCTTCATCAGTTTCGGCACTCACAGCAGGCTGGGGAGTCTTCTTCTTGGACTGCCCTAGATTTGCCTTTGAAGTCACTTTGGACTTCACATAGGACTTCAGCTGTCCTTTGTCGGCCAGACGGTCGAGCTCCCGCTTGAGACTGAAGCAGTCGTTCGTGTCATGGCCAACATCCTCATGGAAATGGCAATGCTTGTTTTTGATCCGATTTTCAGCGGAACCTTTCATAGGAGTCGGCTTTTCAAGAGTCAGCCGATCCTTAATTTCCAAGAGGATGGAGCAGCAGTCCTTGTGGAATTCGTACCTTGGGACGTACGGTTTCCACTCCTTTTTCTTCTTCTAGGCCGGTTGATCAGAGTTATCAATGGCCCAGACTTGCTTTTTCTTTTTGCTCTCTTCTGACTTAGGAGCCGGCTGAGCAGGCCGACTCTCTTTCTGCCGGTCGGACTTCTTATGGTCCGACTGCTTATTGGAGGAGCAGAGTTTGGTCGCCTGTATATAGGCTTCCGCCTCTCGCAAGGCTCCTTGTAGAGTAAAGATTTGTTTGCGGACGAGTTCGTACTTAAAAGTAGACCCGTCCTTCAGACCCTTGAAGAATTCTGTGAAAGCGACCTCATCAGACAGCCCATGAATCTTGATTCGGACCAGATTGAACCGCCTGACGTAGGAACGCAAACCTTCTCTATCTCCCTGCTGTACATTGCTCAAGTCAAGACTTGTCATTTTGGCAAGGATGTTCATAGAGAAGTTTGATGCAAACAAGAACGCAAGCGTCTTGAAGCTATTTATGCAGCCAGGTGGCAGATTGCCAAACCACTGCTGGGCTATGCCCTTCAGGGTGGCTGGAAAGCAACGACACCATGCGGCATCATCCAACCCCTGTAAATACATGAGGTGGGTGTATGCTAGCAGGTGGTCTTCTGGGTTGGAGGTCCCGTCATAGGCTCCAACCAGAACGTTTTTAATTTTAGCCGGCTATACGACTTCAGTTATTTCCCTAGAGAAAGCAGAGGGTTGATCTCCAAGGTGTTGCAGCCTAAGCTGCCAATCCATCGGCTGATAGCCGTATGCCGCCTGTCCTCCATAGAGAGCAGGTTACATGTAAGGTAAAACTGGCGCCTGGTACAATGGTTGTGCCATGTACTGAGCGGACTGAATCATATGAGGCCCAAACTGAACCCGTTGGCTGCTTGCTGGGGTCTCATGTACAGACTGGGAACACCTCATAGAGGTATTCCGAAAGCTATCATGATAAGTCGACGTTGAAGCCGACTCTGATAGCTGGGTTCTCTTCTCCTCAATGTATTGCCGAGCGTCAGAGAACGTCTTCTTGCTGCCATCCGGCTGTACGTGCCGGATGGGTTTTCTTGTGCTCGTTTCTGGGAAACGGAGCCGAGTAAGGTCAAATTGGGGCTGGGCCTTCTCCTTAGGGGCAGGATGAGGAGTTGGCTGACGGTCCCTGACCGACTTCTGCTTGCCGGCTTGGGCTGGCTTCTTGGCCGACTGCTCCTTTCTAGGGGCAGGCGACTTTTTTGAGGCGAGTTGTTTGATTTCACCCCTGAGGCTGCTCAAGAGTGTCATTAGTTCATCCCGAGTGACGGGAGTTGATCCTGCCGCCTGGGAAGGGTCAACCAGCCGCCCCGAGGGCTTCTTTGGCTGACCAGCAGTTTTGCTTGGCCCTGCCTGGTCATTGTGATGCTCCCGCCTCTCCTTACTGCGGATGCGTTTAGAGATGAGGGATCCATTTGGATCCACATAGGTTTCGACGTCAGCGTCGTCACCTGAGTCATGATCCGTTTGGACCAATATGTCTTCTGGAGGCCGATCGGCCTCTGGGTTCGGTACAGGTACTTGTGAAGCCATTTCAGAGGTACTCTCCCCACAGACGGCGCCAAATGTTTCGGGGGTTTTTGTCCCTTGGGAGAGTTACAACACTGAGACTGGATTCAGCAAAGGACGCCTGTACCTGCAAAGCAAATGGACCGCCGGATGGTCGGTGGTCCGCCTCCGAAGATTAAGTTAGCAAGCGTTTGGTAATAAAACGTGCGGAAGTAAAGTTTATCTGCTCGGATTCCAAGCTTAGGTAAAGTGCTGTGTGTTCCTTGAAAACGACAGCTCTGTGATAAGTGACGTGTTGTCTCATATTGCGTGTATATTCTCTATTCCGTCATAAATGCCAGAATGTCCCTATTTATAGGGTCCTTTTGAAAAGTGTGCCCCTCCTAGGATCTGGTGACCTAGGAATTAGGTCACGCCATTTTGCGACGCCTCGAGATTTGGGCCTTTGAAGGCCGCCATCCCAGGGCCAATGCCTGAGTGACACGTGTCACTGAGCCCAAAAGGTTTTTGAGGCACCTTTTGAGTGACACGTGTCGCCATCTGAATGGTCCATGTTGGATCTTTAGTCCACGTAGGACAGAGGAGTGTCCGCCCTCCACGTGTCATCATTCCATGGGTCCAAATGGCACCTCTATGGAGGACACGTGGCGCTTCCTGATTGGGCCACCTGGCCGGGTATAAAATACCCAAATCACTTGTCACCTTCTAGAGGTAAGTCCTTGTCGGAAAAGGTGATCAAGTTGATAGGACTAGGGAGATCACTCGTAAGGAAGTTAGCCAACCCCTCAGGAGTGGTGTCAGAATATATCCTTATCTTATCCAAGGCAGTCATCACTGCCAACCTATGCTCTCGAGACGTTGCTAGAAGTTTCCATAAATTCATTTCAACTTTGGTTTTCTTGAACTTTGTTACAATATCATTGTCTTCCATGATAGGTATGGGAACTTGCTGCGTAGTTGGTATAGGTTGTGTCGAAATAGGAGGTTGCATTCTCCCGGATCTTGTGAGGACGTCTATGGATGAATCTTCTTCAACCCAGAAGTCATCCATGGCATAAGACACCGAAGGTGGAGGTCCTACCATGTCTTTTAAGTAAACGTCTTCTTCATCACTGTCCCAAACTCCATTAATACTTATGTCTTCCTCTTGTGGAATTTGGACTAGCTTTTTGTCATGAATCATTTTCTAAATTAAATCTTTAAATTTAAAATAGTTTTCGATAGTGTGACCCCCTGATTGATGGTATTGACAGTAGAATCTATCTGTCCTTTTTAATGTTTCAAATGGTCTCGGTTCGAGAGGTTTGACCTCGCCACTCTCGGAGAGCATTTTGAACATTTCAGCATATGGAATCCCAATTGGAGTATAGAGTCTATTACTCTTCTTGGATTTATCAATTACTTGCAAAGAAAAGGATTTCTTTGTTTTCTCGCTAGCTAAAGGCAATGGGATCTTGTTTGCTTCCATGAGATCTTGAATGAGGTTTTGAAACTTGTAGCATTCATTCGTGGTATGGTCGTTTCCTTGATGGTACTTTCAGTAGGAATTGGGATCCCATCTTAAAGATTGCTTTTCTGGTGTTGGATCCTCGGTAGGGCCAATAGGTTTGATTAGTCCTTGATCATAGAGGCGATCAAAAGTAGCATCATAGGTCATTCCCATAGGGGTGAACTCTCTCCTGGGTTTATTTTTCGCGGGTGGAACCTTGTCACACTTTTTATGAAGCTCCTCTAATTGTTTCTTCGCAACTTCAAGAGCTTCATGTAGCAAGTTTAATCCCTCCAACATGGACAACGTAAGCAACCGTACATCCTCTTTACTTGCTAATTTTGGAAAGTCATCCATGGCATCGAAAAAGATCTCCTCCTCTCCTTCAATAGCATGGATTTCCTCGATAGGTTTGATGAGAGATGAGGGATCAACCTCGTTTTCTTCATCAGAGATGGCTAAGGAGCGAGCGAGAGGTGCATTATCAATGCTTGGCTTCTTACTGGTAGGAGGCAATGGTAGTTTATTGTTGTCGATTAAGTCTTGGATAGCTTCCTTAAGCTTCCAACAATTTTCGGTAAGATGGCCCCTACCTTGGTGATACTTGCAATGCGCATTGGGGTTCCAATTAGCCATTCTCTTCTCTACCGGTGGGTCCTCAAATGGTCCAATAGTAGTTATAAGACCTTTTGCATTTAATCGGTCAAATGCGGTGTCATAACTCATACCTATAGGAGTAAAGTTCCTCCTAAATGGTTTTTGTGTCCTTGATTATTCATAGCAAGGACTTTACTTAAGTTAAAGGTACTAACATTGTTTAAGTGGGTGGTTTTGGAAGAAGAAGGATTGTCGTTCTTCTTGCCTTTCCAGCCATTGTTGGAGTTACTCTTAGCAGCTTTCAGCTTAGAAAGATCGTCTTCAATATTGATTCCAATGTCATAGACGACCTTGAAGATATGGAGATTATTTTGGTATTTAAGATGCTTTAAGTACTTCTCTTGAAGGATTTTGATGAATAACCTTACAGATTCTTTTTCACTTGGCACCTCAATCATCTTAGCTGAGGTTTCTCTCTATTTGTTAAAGAAAGAGGTGAAACCTTCATTCTCCTTCTGCTTGAGGATTTCCAGTTCTCTATAGTCTGTCTCAACTTGAATGTTGCACTTGTATCTATCAATGAAAGCGTTTACTATAGACTCCCAAGTAGAGGTTCTTTCTTTCTCAAGAGAAAAGAACCATTGTTGGCAAACGGTTTCGAGAGATAGTGAGAACAAAGAGGGAAACACCTTTTTGTCAATGGCTTTGATACTCATTATTGTTTCGAAGGCTCTTAGATGAAAGTAAGGATTGTCAGTCGCTTTGAATTTTGGGATGTCGTTGGCATTGAACTTCTGCGAAAGAAGATCCTTGTCCATCGAGACCCCTTATGAGATAATTCCTTGAAACTTATAGTCACTAGACAGTTTGCTCAGACTCTCTTGCATGAGGTCCATCTGTTGTTGTTTCACAGGATTATCGATTTTGAGGGTTAAAACCTTTAACGCCTCAGTCATAGTGATCAATTGGTTCCTGAGCTCATTAACTTCCTCTTGAGTTGCCATTATTGTCTTAGCTTTCCTTTTACGAGCGATCAGTTTGTCGAAAAGTTGGACTTGAATAAAAAGGTTGTCTTTGATCAAACGCCCTTCCTTTCTTGACCACGTGCTGTAATTTAAACCATTTTTATTTTAATGACTTGACTCAAATTGACTTTGACTTTACAGTTTGGAAAAAGAAAAAAACAAAAATAGGGTGCATATTTTTGGCAAAAATAAGGTATACATTTTTTGGAGTTAAGTATAGGGTTCAAACAAGTGGTTTAATTAGAGGATTAATATCCGACTTACCCCCCTAAAAAAAATGACAGAAAAACGCGCATACAAGACTCCCTTAGACATGGTCAAAGTGTGCATTAGTGTGTGCTTTATATGGTGAGTGTAAGTTACATGCTTTGACTCTTGTGTAAAACCATGCGACTTAGTGCTTAGAATCGATTAATGACTTGACAAGGTATTATTACTAGTAAAAATTAACTGAATCGACTAGAAAACTGCTCAATTAGACATAAGGTGATGACTCAAGCAACAAACCGAACTGTCGCCAAAACGACAGGAATGGCGCCTCTCTTTGCAGTGTAGCGCCAGATGACAGGACTGTCGCCATGTGTTTTGGGTGTTTTTGTCCCTCGGGAGAGTTTCGTCACAAAGATTGGTCCGGCCGAGTTGTGCCTGCAAAACAACGGAGACTCGGGGTGGTTGGAGCTCCGCGTCCGAAGATCAAGTTAGTAACTTGAAAGAGAATAGAGTACGGAAATTTAGGTGGGGATCTGCTTGGATTCCAAGCTCAGGTGTTTCTCTGATGAGAGAGAATGTAGGTGTAATCAATGATTGAACGTGTCCCCAAAATGGGGAAATATCTCCCTATTTATAGGGTCATTGGTAGGAGTGCCCCTATCAAGGTCACTTGACCTAGATTTTAGTGGGCTGCGCCGTTTTACGACGCTTCTAGGGATTTGGGCCCTTGAAGGCCGCCATTTAAGAATTCTCCTATAGGGACACCTGTCTAGGGTAATTTTTACCCCAAACACCAGGCGCTACGCTGCAAAGAGCGGCGCTGCAATTTAAATCTTGGCGCCATTGCTGGAACGCTGATCTGGAACTGCTTTTGGTATTATTACTGTACAGGGTATGCCTAAAGTCGTACTAAGTCAACTCTGATTAAATTATTAAACTTTAATTACTCAAATTAATTAATTAATTAGGCAAAGTTCTTTTAGTCATAAATCAGTTTATTTAACCTTAACACAAGTGAAACAAACAGTTAAGAAAAACACAAAGAGGATGTACAACCAATAATGCACAATTAGTCAAGTAGGCACAACATGATGCAATGAGTTTGCAACCTAACCATGGCTCTAGTTCTCTAAAGTTCGGGATATGGGTTAGTCAATAGAGGGTCCATGGTTAATTGTCCGGATGCACCGCGCGGAAGCCTAACCGTGAAGGGTTGGTGTTTTGGGTGTTTTTGTCCCTTGGGAGAGTTATGTCACGAAGTCTGATCCGGCTGAGCTGTACCTGCAAAATAACGGAGACTCCGGGTGGTTGGAGCTCCGCCTCCGACGGTCAAGTTAGTAACTTGAAACGGCATAAATAGAACGGAAGTTTAGGTGGGTATCTGCTCGGATTCCAAGCTCAGGTCTTTCTCTGATGTAAGTGAATAAAGGTGTAATAAATGATTGAATTTGTCCCCAAAATGGAGAAATATCTCCCTATTTATAGGGTCGTTGGAGAATGTGCCCCTACCTAGGTCACTTGACCTAAATTTTAGTGGGCTGCGCCGTTTTACGGCGCTCCTAGGAATTTGGGCCCTTGAAGGCCTCCATTTCAGAAGCATATTTGAGGGCGCCAAGTGTCAAGAGGATGTTGAGCCACATGGGCCATCCTGAGCTCGACACGTGGCGACCTCTCATTGTTCCACGTGTCTAGGGTAAAATTACCCTAAACATTTGCCCCTCACAGGTCACACGTGCGTATCACGTGGGGCCTGTGACACGTGTCCACCTTTCATAGGTGAACAGTAACGGGTAAAAGTTTTGAATTTCAAATCAAAAATTTTCCCCCCACTTTAACTTTCTATAAATAGAAAGTTACCCCCTTCCTTTTCACACCTTACGTTCACATTGACTTTTTAGAGAGAGAAAAAGAGAGATTCTAGAGAGAGATTTCTCTACTCCCGTCTGCGTCACAGCAAGTTTCAAGCTTCCGAGTGCTAGCAGTTCATCACCCGGTTCACCGGCTGTAGCGGTTTTCAGATTTTTCCAGAGTAAAAGCAAGGTAACCGCCTGTACCATTTTATCTTTACTCCCTTTCAATTTGTATACCATTTTTTCCGCCTGTATACCCGGCATTTTTAGAGAATATAAATGAGTTCCCAATCCACCCACTCGGCACTGCCTAGGACATTCAGCCGATCCCCCGGAACGGCTGATTCTAGAACATGGGGTGCCTCTTCTGGACTGTCGGAACCAATATGCTCATCTCCGAATTCCTCCCTCTCTGTGTCTGTGCAGGACACAATGGCCAAAACGAAACAGACGGCCAGGCGGTCTAAGAGCCGGCGCACTATGAGAGTGTCAGCCGATGAGGTTTTCCCGGAAGGGGAACAGAAGGATTGGGAGGAGAGCGGATCTGACGAAGAGGCTCCCTCTACCTCCGGGAGCTCTGGGAGAAGAGAGGTAGACGGCGAGAGAGCCGCCTCCTCTAATGAAGCCGGCGGTGCTGAGGCCGGCCAAGGATCAAGAGCCGAATCCTCCGGCTCCGACCAGAATGATTTTGCGGCTGACTATCAGCAGCCGCCCAAGGTTGCTGACAACCCCAACCCCAAAAAGACCCGGATGCTGCCGAGTAATATCGCCCTCCTTAATAGCGGGTTCAGGGCCTTCAAGGAGAAGCACCCCTTTGGAAGGGGTTGGGAGATTATTGTCCCTCCGGCTGATGCTGTAATGGCCTAGAGTGACGACATTGACCATGCAGATGATTACTTCATCTGCTACGAGGCGGTTATCGATGCCGGCCTCTTGTTCCCCCTCCACCCCGGGATTAGGAAAATCCTCAAGGGGTACGATCTGGGGGTTTGGCAGCTCACCCCTAACTCGTGGGTGAATATCTTAAGTTACATCGCCGCCTGCGAGTTTCAGAACTTAAACCCCAGTTTCTCTGCCTTCGCTCACATGCACTATTTGAGTAAGGCTCCAGGCGGCCATGGGGCATGGTATACTCTGACTACCTTGCCCCAATACTTAATGACTTTGGACAAAGTGTCCAAATGGTCCGGGTGGAAGGACAAGTTTTATTTGATTTCCTCCCCCACCCTAAGACACAACTGGACACTGCGCCGGTACAATACTGAACCGTCTCTCCTTGGACGCAAATGCCCTCTCCCGGTACTATCTACTAAGGCCCGGGAGCAAATAATGGAGCCGGGATTCTTTGAAACAACAACTGTGCCCTTGGGGAATGGGACTCATATTATTGTACCCAAAAACAAGATCCCCCATCCGGACTTCTTCAAGGACGAGTGCTTCTTGTCCGCCTGCGGGCTAAGTACCATGTTTCCAAGGGGTAGAATACTTCTCATCCGGAATGAATGTTATTTTATTTTAATTGCGAACTTGCCTTAATTTCCTCTAACTTTAAATTCTTGTTCTTGCAGACGAAGCCTTGAGGATGGTTGACCAGGAAAATACTCCGGCTAAGTCCGCGGCGCTGCTGCGCAAGGAGGCGGTACTTGCCAAAAAGGCAGCCATCGAGGCAAAAGATTCGAAGAAAGGCGGGGTAAGACCGCCTGACTTTATGTGTTTGCTTTTTTTTTTTTTTCATTACCGGTTGGGTATACTTACATTTTGTTTCTCTTAGGAGTCCGTCAAGAGGATTCCACGATCATTCTCCAAGCTGCTCAAAAGGCAAGGAGATGATCTGGAGAAGGCTCCGGCTGCCAAAGCCGCCAAGAAGGACCCTCCACCCCAGAATCAAACGTCTGCCCAATCCGTTCGTCCAACGACTGGGGGCGAATCTCTTGCTGTACTGAGAAAACTAAGCGAAAGCTCAGAACGCTCACAGCAGAAAGCGCCGGATGTCTCTACGGCATCAAAGGGTGGCGAGCCACTTGAGGTTGCAAGCGGTGCGGCAACCACTAAGGAGAAGAAGAAGCCGGAGACCCATCCGGAAGCCCAAGGTAAGGAACGAACTGAAATACCTTGGCCACTTGATTTTATGAGAGTCAAGACCAAGGTTGATCCTTCAAAAGGGTCGGTTAGCAGCCGGCAACGGAAGAATGCCGACTACGCTGCTTCCATCTCACAAAGCGCTACTTTTGATGCAGATCTGACTTCTGACGAGCCGGATCTTGCAAGCTTTGCAAAGCGGATGGTGAGGACCCTCACCCGGTCTGAGAAGAACTCCATACCTGATCTGCAGGTCGTGGACTTCCCCGGATAATGGGTTCTCTGGCTGAGGTAAAAAATCCCTCTACCCTGATATCTTTTATCTCTAATTTGGCTAAGTAACTCATAAACCGGCTGTTATTGTCTCAGGCTATGGTGAGAGTGGACAGTCTCCGGGGCCCCTTTAGGCAGAAGCAAGAAGAGGTAAATGACGCCAAACGGAGGGCCCTAGAAAACCTCAGCTTTGCTGAACATTCTTATTATATGTGTAATTTAAAGATTAAAGTAGTAGAGTTGAAACAGGAGGAGCTGATCCGGAGTTTGACGGCTGCAAACGATGAAGCTAACAGTCGGGCTGATGACCTTGATAAGAAGCTGAAAGATGCCAAATTAGATCTCAAGGCATTGGAAGATGCTGACAAGGAGAATTCCCAACTCCGAACAGACAATAACCGCCTGAGGGTCGAGCTCATCAATCTGCGCAACAAGCAGTCGGACGAGCTGGCCCAAGAGCAAACCCGGCTGACTGAGGAGAATGAGCGGGACAACTTGGCCCGACTGAAGATCACCTAGAGCCTCCTTTACCCAGAAATAGACTTTGAGGTCTATAAGCTGAGGTATGATGACGCCACTGTGGTGTATGATTCCCAGCAACTGGGTGATGCTCCACCGCCTCGCTTCAAAGACTTGGTTGCTGAGCAGGGATATGAAGTCTCTGATGACGGAGAGCCGGCGGAGGATGATCATAATGAAGGCCAAGCCAGCCAGACTCAGCCGGAGCAGCATCCACCTCAGCCTTAGGCGGGCCTCCTCAACTTCTGCGGCAGTATGCCAACCATTTTCTCTACCGGCTTGTATGCCGTGTAATCTTGTATCTTTACCAACCATGGGGTTGGGTCAACAATTGATTTTTGGTTTCTTCACCGGATGTGATTCCGGCTAACATTTATTCTGGCCTTTGTGCCATTCTTAATATTAATGAAGTATTCCGACTCAGTCGGTGTTTGAGTTTTTCAATTTGAATTTTGCATCTGTTTGCAATTCTTTAATATTTTGCCTAACTTAAAAAAGCATGCGGCAATTTGCAATCCGGGTGCTCTTGCCCCCGGGCGGATGTGTGGTTCGTTTTATTTCAAGCTGATTGATTGGCTTGAAAACACTTGATACTAGGAGAAGTATGGAGTGTTTTTAGGCCAATCAATCACAATGGTGATTGCCCCAAACCAAGTGCACAGCCGGCCATAAAAGCGGGTGCTTTGAGCTTCTTACCCAGGCGGTTATATTCCGTCTGGGGTTAACGCGTAGCCATTATACAATCTTTTGCCCCAATAGGGGGAATGAGTGCAACTTTGGAATAAATAACCCAAGTAAGAATTTTAACCGATGACCGACTGATGCCTTAGGGCATCCGGTACTTGGTTACTTAATTGTTCTTCATAGATTATTCTGGTCAGACAACTATGAGTTGACCAATTTGGTCGTTCAATTTTCGCCATCTGCATTTGTACCTAGAACCAACGAATAGTCTGTTCTCTGCGACGATTGCACCCAGAGGGGTGTCGCCGGACGCCTTTGTCCATATTGGGACAGGCGGTTTTATAAAATAAGCAACCATCCGGCCGTATTGGCCTTTGGTCTTGTTTGAGACCGGTTTTATAGCCACTAAGCGTTTTTGTGCTTAGTTTTTAATCGGATCATTGGCCGAGCGTTATTATAACATTGGATTTACACTAAATATCGAACTTAGTTGGTTAAGCGAGTAGTCCGTCTGAGTATTACCCAGGCGGTCAACAAATTTATTAAATTACACTATCAAACGTAATTAATTAAACAAAGGGTCCGTCTGATTTACCCAGGCGGACTAGATTGCGCTAAGTATCAAACTTAGTTATTCAAACAAAGAGTCCGTCTGAGTTTTACCCAGGCGGAAAAACGGTTATAACATTCAACCAAACCAAGTATCAAACTTAGTAAGTTAAAAACAGGGTCCGTCTGGGTATTGCCCAGGCGGACGAACAATAAAAATGGCAAAATACCTCTGCAAACAAAGCCTGAATTTTCATTAATTGACTTACTGTTTACAAAGATTATACATTCTCAGAAGTAGTACTTTTTTAGATTGTCTACATTCCAAGTTCTAGGCAGGCGGCGGTCGTCCGTGGTTTCCAGAGGGTAGGTGCCATTCCTGACTTCTTCATATATCCGGTAGGGGCCTTCCCAATTAGGGGTTAGCTTCCCAGCCTTATTAGCCCTACCGGTTGCCTCCATTTTTCGTAACACGAAGTCATCCACTTTCAGGGGACGCTTGTGCACTCTCTTGTTATAAGCTCTGGTCATTCTCAGACGGTATATCTCATGGCGCCGGGCAATGTTGCCCCTACGTTTCGGGAGGGAGTCCAATTCTAGCCGCATGGCCTCCCAATTTGCCTCTTCATCATAGAGCATAACTCTGAGAGTCGGCTCATAATGCTCAATGGGTAAGACGGCTTCAGCACCGTATACCATAAGAAATGGGGTTTCTCCGGTTGCCCCTTTAGCAGTAGTCCGGATGGGCCATAGGACATGAATTAATTCTTCTGCCCATAAACCACCGGCTCTTTCAATTTTCTTTTTTATGCCGTCTGAGACGAGTTTGTTGAAGGCTTCAACTTGGCCGTTTGGTTGGGGTCGGCCGACTGATGCAAAACAATGTGAGATACCTTGATCTCCTAACCAAGTCTTGAGCTGGGGAGTCTCAAACTGAGGGCCATTATCAAACACCATAGACATAGGTACCCCAAACCGGATGATGATGTTCTTCCAGATGAAGGAGATGACATCCTTTGTCTTGATGTTCTTAACCGGCTCAGCTTCTACCCATTTGGTGAAATAATCCACAGCCACCAAAATGTAGCGCTTTCCGCCTGGAGCAGGCGTATAAGGACCCAAGATATCCATGCCCCATTTGGCAAATGGGACTGGGTTGTGGATTGCCGTCAGATCAGTAGCCGGACGGCGAATCAGTGGGCCAAACCTTTGGGACTTGTCACATCTTTTGACTAACTCTTTGGCGTCTTCTTCAAGAGTAGGCCAAAAGTAATGCCGCCTGGCTCTGACGGCTAAGGACCTGCCGCCTATATGAGAGGCGCAGTATCCAGCATGCAATGCTTCGAGAATTTCTTTCCCCTTCTCTGGGGTAACACACTTCAATAAAGGTTTGAGGAAACCCGCCTTGAAGAGTTCTCCATTTCTCAACTTGAAGTTTGCCGCTCGGTTTTTCATGACGGCTACCTCCTGTGGTGAATCAGGAAGCTTACCGTCTGCTAAATATGCCCGGATGCCATCCATCCAGGTAGAACTTCGGTCTAAGGTTCCAATGGGCTCTTCATGTATGCTTCTCTTTTCAAGAACTTCCCAAAAGACCGACCGAGGAGTATCACAGCAGGCGAAAGAAGCCAATTTAGACAATGCATCCGCCTGGTTGTTATATGACCTAGGCACTTGATTCAGACGGAATTCCTCAAGTGCCCCAGTCTATTCTTTGACTGTTTGAAGATATTTGATCATAGCCGGATGAGTTGCCTCATATGCTCCCTCATACTGGCTGACGACCAACTGTGAATCAGAATAGGCGTCAATTTTAGTTGCCCCTACTGCCTTACACATGCGGATCTCGGCTAGCAGGGCTTCAAATTCCGCCTCGTTATTTGAGGCTTGAAACTTAAACCGCAGTGCATATTCAAATTTGTCCCCCTCCGGGACTCATATACGATTCCTGCACCGCAGCCGTTCTTAGTTGAGCTTCCGTCTACATACACTTTCCAAACCTGGTCAACCCTATCCGGTTGCGCCGGTCGTGTCATTTCAACAATGAAGTCGGCAAACGCCTGACCTTTCACTGCCTTTCTAGGTTCAAAAGTGATTTCAAGACTTTGCATTTCAATAGCCCATTTCAACATTCTGCTGGATGACTCCAAAGTAGACATTGGCCGCTTGAGGGGCTGGTCGGTGTAGATTACCACCGGATGAGCCAGGAAATACGGTTTCAATTTCTTGAAAGCCATATACAGGGCAAGGCCAAATTTTTCTACCATGGGGTACCGGAGCTCAGCATTTTTTAAGACATGGCTAATGAAATAGACCGGAAGTTGAACATCGTCTCTCTCAGCAAGGAGAACGGCACTAAGGGCATGATCTGAGACGACTAAGTACATGTATAACACCTCCCTAGGCAGTGGACTAAAAAGTCTTGGCAAAGAGTGGAGGTGTTCTTTCAGCCGTTGAAAGGCCGCCTCAGCCTCATCCCCCTATTCAAATCTGGTCTTCTTCCTGATTGCTTGGAAGAAGTAAAGGCATTTGTCACCTGACCGGCTGAGGAATCTCCCCAGAGCAGCCAGGCATCCGGTTAGTCTCTGTGCTTCCTTGACAGTGCGGGGTGACTTCATGTCAATCACCGCCTGTATCTTCTCAGGGTTAGCCTCTATCCGCCTTTGATCAATCGGGAATCCGAGAAACTTCCCATGCTCAACACCAAAGACGCATTTCTTAGGACTTAACATAACCTTATGCCGCCTGAGTGTGGTGAAGGTTTCCCGGAGATCAGCAAGGTGATCCGCCTGCTGTTTGGATTTGACTATCATGTCATCAATGTATGCCTCTACATTCCTCCCAATTTGATTAATAAAGACAGTATTAATTATCCGTTGGAACGTAGCCGGCGCATTTTTCAAGCCAAACGGCATCACCGTGTAACAGAATAGCCCCTGATCAGTGACGAAGGCCGTCTTTTCTTGATCTTTCTTCCACAGGGGTCTCTGATGGAAGCCGGAGTAGGCATCCATAAAACTCATCAAGGCATGCCCGGCTGTTGAATCGACCAGACTGTCGATCTTAGGAAGCGGATAATTGTCCTTGGGACATGCCTTGTTGAGATCTGTGTAATCAACACACATCCGCCAGGTACCATTCGGCTTCTTTACAAGCACTACATTTGCCACCAAGTCGGGAAAATTACATGGCCGAATGAACCCAGCATCCAACAGCTTTTTTACTTCGGCAGCTGCCGCCTAACTTCTTTCCTCGCCGTGATTTCTTTTCTTTTGCCGGATGGGCTTCTTTTTAGGATCCACGGCGAGTTTATGGACAGCAAGATCAGGGCTGACGCCTGGCATCTCTTCCACTTCAAAGGCAAAAATTTCTTTTAATTCTTTCAGCAAAAGGTGCAAGTCCGCACCTAACTTAGCAAAGGCAACCGTCCCAACCTTCACAGTACACTTCGGGCGGCTGTCGTCCAGAGGTATGTCAATATACTCACCAGTCGGTTGGGGACGGAGCTCATCTGACCGTTCACCGGTCAGTGATTGCTATTTTTTCTCCTTCTTCACCTCCACCAGCATAGGTGCCTTTCTTTTCTTTCCGGCTGCGGGTAGGGCTGGTGCTTGATCGGCCTCCTTGACGTTGTCAAGGTCTATTTGCTCTTGGCCTCCTGGGGCCACGGTATCTCTGACGGCTGAGAGATAGCACTCCCGGCCCGTCTTCTGATCCCCATTCAAGGAACCAATAGAGCCGTCATCCCTCTCATACTTGAGGAGCATGAGGGAAGGGATGATTACAGCCTTGGATTCGTTAAGGGTTGGTCGGCCTAAGATAATGTTGTAGGCGGTCAACTCTTCAACGACCAAAGACTTGACGACCAGATGTCGCCCTTTTCCTTTCTCACCTAGCCGGATGGGTAGATCGACTCTTCCGACTGGGTAAACCATCCCCCCCCCCAAAAAAAAACCAACTAGGGGGTGGGTGACCGGATGCAAGCTGCTGTCATTATATTTCAGCTTCTGCAAGCACCGGAGGCTGATGATGTCTAATGAGTTGCCGGTATCAATAAGGATCCGCCCGACCAGTTGGTTGGCTACCTTACATTCAATGATGACCGGGTCATCATGTGGGCGGCGAACACTGCCCCTATCCTTCTCAATGATCAGAACATCCGGGAAGGAGGAGCTTGTAGAAGCCTGCCTATCATCATCTTTGTCCATCTTTTGAAGATGGCTCTTGGTGCCCCGGATGGTAGGGCCACCGCATGAGAACCCGCCTGCTACTGTGAAGACCGGCTCCTTGTCGGTATCCGAGCTACTAGCAGGCTGGGGGGTAGTCTTAGAGGACTGACCCTTATTCTTCTTCTTAGCCCCGGCTGGGGACTTAGAAATATAGGACTTCAGCATCCCCTTGTCAGCCAGACGGTCCAACGTGCGTTGAAGGTTTAAGCAGTCGTTGGTGTCATGGCCAACTTCCTCATGGTAATGGCAAAATTTATTTTTGTTCCTTGATTGAATGGAACTTTTCATTGGATTCGGCTTCTCTAGGGACAGCCGGTTCTTAATCTCCATGAGGATGGAGTTGCAATCCTTGTTAAACTCGTACTTTGGGACGTACGGTTTAAATTCTTTCTTCTTCTTCTAGGACGGCTGGTCAGAATCACTTACCGCCTAGATTTCTTTTCTTTTCTTGCTCTCTTCTTTCTTTTTGGCCGGTTGAGCAGGCCGGTTGTCTTTCTGCTTGTCGGACTTCTTAGAGTCCGACTGGCTACTAGGCGAGCAGAGGTCGATAGCTTGAATGTAGCTTTCCGCCTCCCTCAGTGCCGCCTGCAGGGTGAAAGCCCCTTTTCTGACTAGGTCGAACTTAAAGGTCGACCCGTCTCTAAGACCTTTGAAAAAGTCTGTAAAAGCTACCTCATCAGACAGTCCCTGAATCTGAATTATGATCATATTGAACCGCCTGACATATGAGCGCAGCCCTTCTCTCTATCCCTACTTAACAGTGCTCAAATCAAGGCTTGTTTTCTTAGCAGGGATGTTCATTGAGAAGTTAGAAGCAAACAAGAAGGCAAGCTTCCTGAAACTATAGATGGACCCGGCTGGCAGATTACCAAACCATTGTTGGGCAATGCCCTTCAATGTAGCCGGGAAGCACCGACACCAAGTGGCATCATCCAACCCCTGCAGATACATGAGGTTGGTGTAAGCCATGAGGTGGTCTTCCGGATTGGTGGTACCGTCATAGGTACCAACCAATACATTCTTAACCTTAGCCGGTTGGGCCGCCTCGGTTATCTCCCGGGTGAACGCCTTCTGCGTTCACCCAGGCGCAGCAGACGAAGCTGCCAGTCCAATGGCTGGACATTTGGCTATGCCGCCTGACCTCCAAAGAGAGTCGGCTGCATGAAGTGAGGAGGATACTGTCCGTAAGCCTGGGTAGGCACGTACGGTACAGCTCCAATCATATGAGGGCCAGAATGGACGGTATTGCCGCCTGTCTGACTCTCATGCAAGGAGGGCACACTCCCTGCAGAAATGTTGTTGAAATTGTCTGGAAAGTTTGACGTTGAAGCCGACTCAGATAGCGATTGGTTTCTCTTCCGGTTGATGATTTCCCGGGCATCGAGAATTGATTTTTTGCTTCCCACCGGCTGCTAAGTCCGGCGGGTGTTGTCGTTGTTCCTCTTAGGAAGGAGAATTTTTGACTAATCAATGGTCCCGGCTGCCTTTTACTTTGGATGAGGTGTGGGCTGCCTGTCTCTGACTGACCTCCCCTTCTCTGGAGGAGTCTTCTTCACCGACTGACCTTTACTTAGGCCAGCCCGGCTTTGGGTGATCAGCTCTTTAATTTCACCCTTGAAACTTGTCATGAATCTCATGAGTTCGTCTCGGGTGACAGGTGCTGAACCAGCGGCCGTTTGGGTTTCCCCTTCCGGCTGCCCAGAGGGTCGGCTTGTACCCGTCATGGGAGGCACCCCGCTCCAGAGTGTCTATAGGCCGGATGCGCTTGGTTCTGAGAGAGCCGTCATCGGCTGTAAAGGTTTCAACCTGAGGATCTTCATCCTCCTGGTCTGTAAAGACTTCTGGGTCATCGCCCAGACGGTTAGGGGGTGGCACAGACTCTTGAACCATCTTCGAGGTACTCTCCCCACAGACGGCGCCAAATGTTTTGGGTGTTTTTGTCCCTTGGGAGAGTTACGTCACGAAGTCTGATCCGGCTGAGTTGTACATCCAAAATAACGGAGACTCCGGGTGGTTGGAGCTCCGCCTCCGACGGTCAAGTTAGTAACTTGAAACGGAATAAAGAGAACGAAAGTTTAGGTGGGTATCTGCTCGGATTCCAAGCTCAGGTCTTTCTCTGATGTAAGAGAATAAAGGTGTAATAAATGATTGAATCTGTCCCCAAAATGGGGAAATATCTCTCTATTTATAGGGTCGTTGGAGAATGTGCCCCTACCTAGGTCACTTGACCTAGATTTTAGTGGGCTGCGCCGTTTTACGGCGCTCCTAAGAATTTGGGCCCTTGAAGGCCGCCATTTCAGAAGCATATCTGAGGGCGCCAAGTGTCAAGAGGATGTTGAGCCACATGGGCCATCCTGAGCTCGACACGTGGCGACCTCTCATTGGTCCACGTGTCTAGGGTAAAATTACCCTAAATAGTTGGCACGAGTGGATGGGACACCGCGAGTTTTTTAAAGCTTCCATGGTTTGGTGAATTAAACATTCTCGGATGTACCCTTTGTTGCTCAGAGCGTTCAATCAGGTAGATGGAGCATGAATTCCCAGAGGGTTATGTCCATATGTAGAACACATATGGGCTTCAGAAAAGTGAGAAAAACTCAATCAGGTACTAGGATCGAGCAAACAGTGCTAAAAACTGGTCGAAATTAGAACGCATATTTCTAGCTCGGTATTGGAAGAACTTGGCGCCAGCAAACAGAGGCCAGCGCCACAAGTTGGCTTTACGCCTGGCGATAGAAGCTGTCGCCAGGCGCTAATGTCAAATTGTTGGCGCTAGACTTTGTTCCCTATCGCTAATTCCTACATGCCTCAGCAGCTTTCTGTGCTTGATAAAATTTTCCAGTTTCACGCAGCATTATTTCGATCCTAGTTGTGAAAGATATTCCTCAAATTTCCTACGTGTAAAAATCCTATGTTTTAACTCATTACGGATGGTCTTTCCAATGAGATCTTTTTTATGCATATGACAATAATGTTAATCAAAACCACGCACATGAAATACTTAGAACAATTCGAGTCTCATCCACTAATTCTAAATCATTGTCGAAATAAATTTCAGGAATAAAAATAGAAATCCTCCCAGTGGAGTGGCCAAAAACTGTAGGGAATATTTCAAGCATTACCCCTAGATTGAACCCCACTGTGATCATATACTAAAGTACGGTGGCGTCCAAAGGGGAAGAAGATAGATCAAAAGAGTCGCCAACAAGTTTTTTAAGGAACTTTTAAACTGTTCACGAGGTGAAGGTTACACCCCTTAACGATCCAGGAGATCGTTAACTCCAATAGGTCTTAAACCATGACTGGTAGTTCGGGGATGAAGGTACAAATCTAACCTAAAAGAGATTGAATCTGCCCTAATAATAGGCCTCTACTTTATTCTGATCGTATTCATGTGCGCTTTCTGACTAACATGCAATCAATAGGATTAACCCTGGCCTGTACCTGTTTATCTATGTTGGTTTAATATTAATGCACAAACAAATCTATTATTGGCGATCACTTGAATTATAACCATATTAACCCTAAACAAGTTTATTAATTATCTTATTAAGCGTGATTACAAGTACAAATTCCCTTTAAACATGCATAAAGGTGTGATTAAGAAATAACAATAAATATAATCAAGCAACATTATAATAATAAATACAATTATAATCATAATTATAACAATAATAATAATCATGTTAAAGCATAATAATAGTAAGATCCTAGGCATGATACTAATAAGATTAATAACAAACCCTAGCATGTCACTAAACATATAAAGATCAAATATTTAACCCTAACATGATACTAACATGAATATTAGGAAGAGAAAAATAGGAAGCATCACAGGAATCACAATTGTCATATTTGATATTAGAAATTATAGTTGTTACCCTAAACATAATACTAGGAAGATCTAAACACCCTAACATGACACTAGGAATCATAATAACAACCTAAGCATGATTTCTATATCATAATATCAATAAATCAATTAAAGCACTTACTTTGATGTCTCGTACCTCTTTCTAATAACAAAATACACGCGTTAGTAACTTCAAGGAAAATAATAAACAACAATTAAATTAAATAATTGAAATAAAGATTTGGGACCAAACCCTCAGGATTTAAAACCTTTCACGTCTAGGGAGAAGGCAACTTCGAACTTGGCTAGGTGTGTCTAGATCTTGTGAATGCGGAGTTTTGTATGCAAAGGAGTTGGTGTAGAAAAAAGAGAGAGAGCTTTAGCTTCGAGAGAGAAGAGAATTTGATGAGAATTGGTGATGAAAAACGGAGATTTTAGGAGGCTATTTGTAGAGAAAATCAGCCAAATGGATAGAAAAACAAATCAGAGTTTCGACGAGGAAAAAAGAAGTCAGCGCCAGGCGCTGAACATTAACGCCAGGCGTTCTGTCGTCAGGCGCAAATTAATTTTTTCACGCATTTTCTTAATTCAGATAAAATTTAGCCGTACAGCAGGGAAAAATCATATTTTCCTTAAAAACACTCTTTTATTCTGATTAAAACTCCAAAAAGTCAACAAAAGTCAATTTATCAATGCTAACTGAATTAGGAATGAAAAGAACCTTCTAGAAGAATCTAGAAGACTAAAACCAATCCTAATTGCATTAGGAATAATAAATCAATATTAGGCCCTCCTCTAGATCATTGGGCCGCATATAAGGCTCAAACCGGGCCCAGTTTAGTAATTTGGCCATAACTTCCTCATTATTCATCGGAATTTGGCTTATAATATATCGTTGTAAAGCTCTTTTCAAGCCCCATCCAACTACACCATTATTTGACCCATACTATGGACTAACCAAACTGGATTGGCTGTTTTTCTTAAAATAGGTTTTAAAAAAACAGAGAGAAGAGAAAAGAAATTAAAACTATCCGCAACACTAGACTTTCCATACTTTCACTTCATTCGATTATGATTCGATGCGAAAGGTACGCATCACCGAGTTTGGTTTTGGGGAGACACAAATGGGTGTCTACACTATGCATTACAACTGTTAGTGTAGGTAGAAGGGGAAAACTTTTAACACAGGGAAAAGGGAGCTAGTTAATAGTGAAGAAGTTAAGGGTCTTTTGGAGACAGTAAATGGTGAGGGGTATGTAGAAGTATTTGTAACAGTACCAACACCTACTAAGCCCACAATTGAGGCCCAAGACAATCCACCAAAGGCAAATAAAAAGGGCAAGAAGGGCACCACTGATACTACTGTCAGTGTGAGGAGGAGCCCTAGGTTTAGTAAGGAAGAGATAGGAAAAGAGAAAGTAGCTGAAGTTGGTGTTTCTACAGTTGTAAATGTGAGGAGGAGCTCTAAAGTTTGATGAGGTTAAGGATGTTGAATCTGAGTACTCAAGTGAAGATTTAAGTGATGAGGACTTGGACTGGGAACCTGGTGAGGAAGAATATGATGAAGCGGATGAGGAGTGGTATATTGAAGGGTCAAAGGATATTCTTGACAAGGTGAAAAAAGCATGAAGAAAGGGTTGGGAAGTGAAATAGAAGAAGGGGTTGTGAAAGATAAGAGGTCAGAGTTGAGGGAAGACCTAGATGTTAGAGATCTGCATCTGAATCCAGAGAATGAAGGGGATTCAGATGAATCAAGGAGTTTGTGTGGTTCTGATGAAGAAGAGGACACTGCTCCATGGTTTAATGCTGATGTTGACTTTCAAAACCCTATTCAGTTGAAGTTAAATAAAAAATTCAGCAATGCTCAAGTGCTAAGGAGGGCACTTAGACTTTAAGCAGTTCAGAACAGGTATAAGTTCTACTTTTTGCATAATGACATTACAGGGATTACAATACAATGTAGGTATAGATGTGATTGTGAGTTCAACATTTACACTTGTAGAATGCCTGCCTATACATGTGTGGGGGGGGAGTGAATTGCCAATTCAAGGTCTTTGCTTAAAAACTTGTTAGGAAGCAAACTTGGAAAATCAAAAACATAAAATTGAAACACACTTGTTTAAGAGTGAGTAAGAATAGGATTCTTACTGCTGAGTCTATAGCAAAGAGGTATTTGGAGGAGTTTAGGAGTAACCCTAGCTGGAGAATTAAGGAGATTTGGGCTAGATTTTGAATTATTTGGGTATTGAAGTGACTTATTTCAAGGCATGGGTAGCAAGGTGTAGGGAAAAGTTAATTATATTTGGTTCCGCTAAGGAGCAGTATGCAAGAGTGTGGGATTATGGGAAAGCTGTGATGAAGTACAACCCTAGTTCTAGGTGTAATGTTGTTGTTGATGGTATTTATAGGCCAGAGCCACCCTTTTTTCTTAGAATGTTAATGTGTTTAAGACCTCTCAGAGATGGTTTTGCAAGAGGTTATAGGCCACTTATTGGGGTGGATGGTTGTCACCTCAAAAGTGCCTACCCTGGGAATATTTTGGTGGCAGTGGCTAAAGATGGGAACAACAATTTTTTCCCCCTAGCCTGGGCCACAGTGGAGGTGGAAAACAAGGAGACTTGAGGTTGGTTCTTAGAGTCTCTAATGGCTATGTTCACACATGACCAAGGAGATGGGCTAACCATCATGTCTGATAGGTAAAAGGTATTACTACCTTCCTTTTTTCTTCAAAAACTGTTATTCATGTGTATGTGTTTGAGTTGCTAATATGTTCATTTTTGTTTGCCTTTTTTAGGGTTTGATTGAAGCAATGGCTGATGTAATTCCCAAAGTAGACCAAAGGTTTTGTGTTAGGCATATTTGGGCTATCTTTAAGCTCAAATTTACTAGATCAACATTTTAGGAGCTATTCTGGAGTGCTGCTAGGGTTAACAATTTTGTAAATGAACTTATTTCCTGTGATATGCTAAGTTTTAGATTTAAAGTACATGTTAGATTGTATAATGCTTTTACATGTCTAGTTTTACATGTTTAGTGCTTTCTTTGAGAATACATTTGTTAGATACATGTTTTTTTACTTGAGTACTCGTTGTGTATGGTTTTATATGTATGTATTTGACTTGAGTAGCCAAGGAAATATTCAACTGCAGGTAGCACAACAAAGAGGAAGAAGCAATGCAAACACTGTGGGGGGTTTTGGGTAGTATGCCAAGAGCTGCAAACTACCTGCAGCACCAAAAATAGAGGTGAAAAAGGCAGCAGGCAGACCCCCCTTGAACACAACTTGGATGGGGGAGGAGAGAAAAAAGAAAAAGCTTAGGGGTGCAAAAAAGGTAACCCAATTCAAGCTCAACTTGCTAACTTTTTTTTGTAGATTTTCAATGTAATACATGTCACTAACTGTTCCATTTTTTCACATCATGTCTGATAGGCTGCAATAGAGGCTGGAGCCGGAAGCCAACCTACCTCAACCCAACCAAGCTCTAGTCAACCAAAAACAAAGAAGAAGCCTAGCTCTAGTCAACCTAGCTCAAGTCAGCCAAACACAAAGACAGAGCCTCTAACCAAGGTAAGAACCCCCTCAAGTCAGCTTACAACACAACCAACTCAGCAAACAGGTGTTGTGACAAGGGCCAAAATGCAGACCTTCAAGATGAACCTCACCCAGTGAATTCATGTGTCTAATTAGTGAACAATCTTTATTAGTGAACAATCTGTTAGTTTCATGTATTTTGGTAGATTTTCTATAGCTTTGATTGCCATCTGACATTTTAAAACTTGTATATATGCTTTGGAATCCTTTAAGTGCCTTTAAGGCAGTATAAAGTAACCTTGTTTTGTCAAACTACATTTAAAGTGCTTACTTATTTTGCCAATGAACAAAATGCAAGAGTTTCACAGCTTTTACTATCTTCAAATCCTTGTCCAATGTTAAAGCATTTTTAAAGTCAACAACTCAGTGAATGCATAAAAAGGTTGATACAAATATATATATATATATATATATATATATATATATATATATATATATATATATATATATATATATATATATATATATATATATATATATATATATATATATATATATATATATATAATGTTCCATAACTTAATTGATACTACTAGTTGTTAACCACCCCTACCCATTAATAAAACTAAAACCATTGACAAACCAATACAAATGGTAATGCCCACCAAAACAAAACAGTTAATTGAAGTTGTCTTCCCTGCAATGCACTCCCTGTTCATTCTATTCCTGTCACCATTTAAGGCCTTACATCTAATCTTCAAATTATCAACTTCATTTAGTAGGCACCTCCTTTGACCACTGATTTTGTCAACTTCCCTTTTCAATTCATTAACTTCAACCTTTAGCAGCTTCTTATCCAATAAGAGGTTGTTAATAACCCCTGTTTTCCAATCTGCCCATCAGGTTGATCAACCCACTCGAAATCTTTGCAGCCTCTTGTTTCTGTGATTGGATCATAAAACTTACAAGCTCTAAACTTCCTCCCTGGATTCTCCTTTGTCCAGCTAGTTAGCTTGCCCATTGGCACACCACAATTGCATTTCTTTTCCTTAGAAGGGGAAGACCTAACAAACGACATAATCTGCATCAATTTCAGAACAACAATTACATATGCACATTTATACATCAACGAATTAACATTGTCAATAATAATTTTCAATTATAATTAACTAATACGAAAAACCCCAAATTTCAATTTATGATAAACCCTAGTTTTGTAAATGGGCAATTACATGCATGCATAACAAAATCTAACTATCAATTCGAGTACAAAACAATTGTAATTAATAAACCTAATGAAATTATAACACAATTAACAAATAACCAATCTAAATTTACCTAATTTTATTACACATAATTCGTTGCATTTGTATAAACCCAAATACGTGTTCCAGCAGTTTCAATGTCTTCCATGAACTATAATTTAAGCAATTACTCCTGTAATTTGTGTTATTTTGAAGCAAATCGATATGTTTCAAACCAAGATTAGGTTAAAATAGGGGATAATTGGGGAGAATCGTGCATTGATGAGTGACATTTATGTCACTCTTAGGAAGTAGTTTTTGAGTCATTTTCATGTTTATTTTATCTTATTTTCCCTTTCTTTCTCTTGTTTTCTCTTTAATAACATTTCTTGTTTATTTGGTAATTTTGACGTGTTTTAGTTCACTTTGTAGTTTTTATTAGTTTTAGTTTATTTTCGTATTTTATTTGCTTTTGATTTGTTTTATTTCGTTCTTTATTTTTCCTTGAAAGTATTCTAATTTACTTTTATTAGTGTTTAGCCTTTTTCATAATTTATTTTATTTGTTTGTGTTTTATTTAATTTTGTTAGTTTTAGTTTTATTTCTCTCATTTTCTATTTTAGTTTATTTAGTTCAATTTTATTATTTATTTTATTCTATTTATCTCGGTTTCACCCTTGGGTTTGTTTGTGTGTAGGCTCGGATTCAATGTCCAAGCTGAGGCTTTTCAATTGCTAGCCAACACAAACATTGCTGCCACACCATCTACCAAAAACACCACTCACCTCCAATACACCAAACTGTTACCAAATAACACCCAAACCTCCATCCACCTTCGCCAATCCCTACTCCACCACCTGCACTACCGTCCACCAAAACCCACACCATACAAACCGCACGAACAGCCCAAATCAAGCCATAGCACCTAGCAACCAACCGCAACACCACCAACTGCAAGAGAATAGCTCCCCTGCTCCCATAAAGAGCTCACCAGAAACAGAGCAGCCTCACGCAGCTCACAGTCCACCAATAACACCAACTGCCACCGAAACTACCATCAATCTCCAACACCACAAACCGCAACAACAGCAGCCCCGCACCACTACTGCTGCTTCCTTCACCAATTAAACCAAACCAAACCACCAATTGCAACCCCAAATCACACAAGTAACAACCCTAACTCAGAGTAAATCACAAATTGATCGGGTTCGGGCAAACCATTGACGAGTTCGATCGAAGTGCGAAAAAGTGTTAAAACAGTCAGGAACTTTTGAAGTTGTCTAAATTGTATAGGTATGGTCGAACATACCCATGGTCCAACCCCGTAGTTTGGTCGAACCTAGGGTAGGTTCGATTGAACCATTTCACGAGCATCACACGTGATTTTAATGAAGATCAACCGGTCTAATAATGATGATGATGATGCTTGGTGATGATATCCATTGATTTGGAGCATTGATTATGATTGGATAGTGGTGATTTAATGATGATTATTGATGACGGTATTTGGTGTGGAGTTAAGCAGGGTATTATTTCCCCATTGAAGAGCAGTCGATTTCGAAGAAGAGGGGAAGGGGGGTCTGATGGTTTTTGTTTTGTTTTTCTTTTCCTTTTATTTTTAACTTTCTTTTTCTTATTTTCATTTTTTTTTCCTTTTTCTCTATTTCACTTTTCTTTCTTTATTTTTCTTTCTTTATTTATTTTCTATTTTCCTAAGTTAGTATAAATACCCATTTTTTTGGGGGGTAATTAGGGTGATTAGATTTTTTATTATATTTTCTTAATTAGTTTTAGGAGAGCTTCTCTCTCTGGGTTTAGCTTTGGGTTAGAGTAGTTTGAGAGAGAAAGTGAGGTTTTCACCATTGTTGAGATTGTTTTTTGAAGAAGAAGATTGATCATCTTGTTTGTAGAATTTCATCTTCAATAAATGAGAATCTCTAACTCTCTCTCCTCTATTTTATTTGCTTTCTTTTGATTATTGTTTTAGTTGTTAGTATTGCTTGTTAATCATGTTGATTCTTGATTATTTGTTAATTAATCTTGTTATTGTCATGAATAGTGAGTAATTTTCTTACTATAGGAATTGGTGATGGTGTAGTTGAATCTCAAGTATGCTTTGATATTGAAATTGTTGTGATTGTGATTAAAGTCTTTGTTTTGCATATCATACTAGTTGTTTCTCTTGGGTGGCCAACCATTAGTCATAACTAGGTGGATTAACCTAGGTTGTAGCGATAGCAGGGCTTAGAGATTTCCATAGATCGGTTTTGCTAGATTATTACCTTGATTTGCTCGTAGGATGTTGATGAATCAAGAAAGAATTTGACTCCAATAGGATGTTAGATTGTGTCTTAAACCGTTGATGTGTGATGCTTAGTTCACGTTCAATAACGATTTCATGTGTATTCATGTTTGAGTGAAAACTTACCTAAACCATTTCCCTTAGTGTTTTATCTCTAGTTTCAGTATGTTTAGACCTTTAGTTTACTTTCCTTTATCTCGGACTAGCTTAGTTGTTGATAGCATTTGGTAGTGTTTACTCGTTCCCTGTGGTTCGACCCCTATGCTTGCCTTATACTCGTATTATGTTTGTTTAGGTTGTATAAATTATATTTGAATTAGGGATAAACAAATTTAACGACGCGTTTATTTCCCTTTATCATGCATATATAGAGGGGATCCAAAAAAGTATCCGTTTGAGTGGGACGCAGTAACAGTTCCGTCAAAGGAACTAAGATTTTGGTGGTAACTTCTAATTTTAATTTTTTTTATGTGGTGTTAAAATAATATTTTTTTTTTTGGAGGTGTTAAAATCCATTTTCGCGCTTTTATCAGGTGTTAAATCCTAAAAAATCCTAAAAACAAATACATATATAAAATAAACATACCGACCCAATCGTCTCAGGAATAAACGGTATGTCCTCCTCCTCCTCCGCTGCTGGGAGAATCTTGCGAATTACCGATCCAAAAGCATCGGTATACGTGACCTCCACCATAGGAGGCACCCAACCACCTATCTTGACTCGCTATAAAGGAGATAAAAGAGTCAAGGTTCCGAAATAAAAGAAAAATAAAAAACATATGGTAAAATACTAAGTGAAACAAAAGCTGGGAAAGGAGTCAGCTTGGATGCGATGAAAGCCTGGTAAGATGCATCCAGCAGCACCACCTGCTCTTCTGGATAACCAAGGATCGCTTGAGCTCGATCCTTGGTAGACAGCAAGTCTGGACGCAACATCCGGATCAGAGGATCCACATGAACCGCAGGCTCCTCGGATGAAGATTGCAAGAGAACACACTCGCCTAAAAACCAAGCGTATGTCCTCTAGAGCACTGGAAGCCCCTGATAAAGGGCCCAGAAACGGCAACAAATCATGCCAGACCGGATAGCTTCAGGGACTCCAACGATCAAACTCCAAGGACAGAGATTGATCTGCAAAACACAGCCTCATGAAAATCATCAAAATAGAAAAAGTAATCGAAAAAATATGCACATGTGTTGTTGAAGTACTCACCGATGCACGAGTCACCGAAAGGATCCTTTGGCGAAAGTCACTGCCTGAAGTGGCCCGCTTCTTCTTTATCGTGACCAGTCGATGGTCAATAGGAAAGCGAGCAGCCTCAAGCGTCCTAGGGGCTAAAAAAGGAAGGTACGAATATTCCTAAGACTATAAGAAACGAAAAAAAAATAAGAAAAAAAAAACAAGAATGGCGATTAAAAAAAAATTAAAGTATGTACCTCAAGGAAATGACCATGCCACGTGAGAAAAATCTGAGGCACCTCGGTAGCTGCCGCAAAATCCATCACACGGGTTTCCTTTCCAATAGATGTAAGCATATGGGCATACGGCACCTTCGCCCAACTCAAGTTACCTACCTGCCCCAAATCACTGAGGCAAATAAGTAACCCTATAGCAAAACGCTCTCCCCGATCACTCAAGATAGTGACGGAAAGAACATGAGAAATGTATATTCAAGCCAGCTGCTCAGGTGTACACTGCCGATCAACCTCTTCAGCCGACAACTCATCGGCAAGAATCAATTACGGAAAAGACTGTGCATACATCTAAAGGACCGCCGCAAGACGGTCCACCACGAGGTCACGTAGTCTCTCGTCTGACCCCTTGATGACCTCCATAGCTACGGGCTCACCTCTAAAAGGAAAACCGGTAATCATACAGAAAACGTAAGGGGTAACCGTCATCTTTCCCCATGGAAAGTGAAAAATGTTAGTAGAATCCCACCAAAACTCCAGCAATCCACGAAGGAAAGCCAGCTGGGAGCTGATCCCCAAATGTTCCACAATCTCCTATACTACCTCGGGTAAACTCTCAAAACGGCCACGCAAGTTACTAGAGCCGTATAGACGCATGCTAGGCTCAATCCAAAAAACGAAGAGCAAAAAAAAGAGTAAAAATATGGTTACAGCTTGTTTCGAAGAAAAAGAAATAAAACGGAGGCGCAAGGGACTCACAATGCCACGCCAACCCCTGATCGAGACGTGATGGTTTAGGTTCCACTTAAGGACCCTAGGGTCCCATTTGAGAGGAGCCTCCCAAACCACATCCTTTTGGCGACGTCGATCAGCTCCGACGCGTCTCTCCCGAACCTCCTCATGAGGACGAGTCACTCTCTTTCAAGGGCGAACCGCCTCGTCAGGCACGGGTTCTCCTAGAACCTCCTTGGCATCAACAAATGGAGGCGAATCCATGCTATGGATAAAGTTTCTTTATTAGTTTATTTTTCTAAACTAAGCTAATATACGTGTTCTAGACCTATTTCGGCAGCATAATGGCTACCAAAAGGGCAAAACACAAAAATCGAATGCCACCCATACTTGAAGCTACGATACCTGCAATGAAAATCATTAAACGGGGGCTTCTAACACCCATAAAAGCCATCCTATACTAGTTTCAACTAAGTATTCAAGGGATTATATTCCAAAATCTCAAAGAATCAGCTATTCTTAGGCAAATAATAGTAAGACAAACACAATTATCGTCTACCAAACAATCTTGAAGTTCGAACATGGAAAAAATAAGCTAGGTGTACACTTTGCGCCAATTTTCGGATTCAAAATTTTCAAAACATTACTTATGAAGATATAATTAGTTCTAATACTATAATTACTTCATAATCAACAAGTATAGCCAAAATGAGCAAGCAAGATAACAGGGATTAAGCCAAATTCGAAGAAATGCAAAAAATTGTACTTAAACGAAGAAATGCTCATACGAGGTTCAATACTTAATCATTTTTCATGTAATTTGTTGCAAAACACTCCTTAAATGAACATAGCATAATAACATGGAACAATTAATTTCAAGAATAATGGTTTACCATTTTAAAAACGATTTTGGGGTTTAACATTGGGGTTTAACATTTTAAAAAAACGCCCAAATTTAGCAAAGAACGAATGAATTTAAACAAAAAACTTACATTGGATTATGGCAAATGTGAATTGAGGGCGAGATCTACTTCAGTTGGCTTTGAAAATCGCAAAATCTGAGCTTCTTAGAGAGAGAGAGAGAGCAACGAAAAATGGCGAAGAAAAAAGAAGAAGAGTGCGAAATGAAAATCGCGCTTAGCGATTTCTTTTTGCTGACTTAAATGTCGCGCACAACTGAAACAGTTGCCCGTGACAGACCAGCGTAACTCAAAATGATGCGCGTGCCTGGCCAGCGCGACCCACTGAGTTGCGCACGAATACTGGTCACTTAAATGACCGGTATCCAGATTTTAATCCGTTTGATTATTTTCAATGGTTTTTGCTTGTTATTAGACGTAATGGCACGCAAATTATCAAAATCTTTTTAAATTGCTTTGAATATTGTAGTTTGTTTTCTTCTTTGATAGTTTTTTGCATCATTCTGCATGCACACCGTGCTTTGTGCCTTCCCTAAGCATACGTTTTGAACGTTTTTGGTAAAAGTGTCTTAAGTCGTTCCGTATTGGTGCTTTATGTAAAAGCTCCCATAGAAAGGTTTGTCATTTTACTGTACTGACGTATAAATGTCCGGCTTTTCTTCTTTTTTTCACGTCCACAACAAAAAGGAAGACGTCATCATGTAGCGTAGAAATGCAAGGCGTTATCATACAACATAAAATTGTATGGCGCAGGTGTTGCGTAAAATTTCATTTCTTCCCCAGGTTTGCGAGATCTACCTCTCAGAACTAAAAGGTAGAGAATTACTTTACTTTAGGTGTTAGCTCACGAGTCAAGAGGCATGCTGAACCATTCAGGAAAAGACACTTCTTGATTGGAAGCAAATACGGTAGTTAGTGAGTTTACAAGCTTACCGGTCAGTTAGGATGTCGTCCACCCCCTGTATAAAGAGCGACGAGACGATGTCGTACCTATGTATTCACGTGCCCCTAGTCCTAAGACACGTGTACTCATCTTGTGGACAAAACTGCTGAGAGAGTTGCCGATTTTCTTCTTTCTCACTGGATTTGGATTTATGCCTCCAGTCATGAGATATGTATTTCTATCTTGTGGACATCGAGTATTGCGTTTTGACAAGCGAAATGTCAAAAACTTTATTCTGGCTGCGAAAGCCAAAATGTTTAGGATGCAAAAGCCAAAAGGCTGCGAAAGCCAAAACATTCTTTTTATAATCTTTTCAAATTGTTAAAATAAGGCTAAAGTTTCAATGACGTATCAAGGGACTTTAGACTGACGATGACATGATTGGGAGGATATCATCCCCTTTTAATACTTTTTAAACCAATCTCTTCTCATGACATGACATCACCCAGAACACCTTTACTTGTAAAAGAGTTCTACAATTGCAAAGGATCAATCAAGATTCTTTAGCGCGTTAAGACTTAAAAATACTTTTTCTAGCCTTAATAGCTACTTGTTTCAAACACTTAGCGAATCAAGGATTGTTTCAACATCCTTAACATTTCTCAAAGATTCTCTACTCTTTGAGAACTTCGCAGAATAAGTCTTAGATTTATTTCCTTGACTACTTTGATCCTCGTTTATTTTAGACTCGATCAAAGTGGAGGCTAACTGTAGACATCTACTTTTGGCCTTTTATCCCAATAGGAAGTGAAATGACAATGAATAAAACAAGCTTCGTGTTGGATAAAAGTGAAGAATGCCTATGGATGACCGGCTAAACCGCAAAGACACAAAAAGACTAGCCTAACCAAAAAACAATTACAAACCAGGTCCAATTAACTAAACCCGATTATAATTAGGCTTAAGCCCGTGCTTAAGACCCAATAATGACGGATTTAGAGGCGCCTAGGTTAAATTTAATGATGCCGCAGAAAAAGTCGTGCGTATCTCAATGAGTCGCGCTGGTCTGGCGCACGCAACACCCAGCGCAACTTCTAGAGATGCGCTCGCGGGAGATTTCAAATTCCATAAAAATATAAAATCGAATTTTACCATAATGTCGCGCGCAAGACATCTAGTTGCGCTCAATTACTTGTGCTGGGATGTCGCGCAACTCATCCAGATGTGCGCAACACCTGGTATAGAAGAATGCTTAAAACCTTAATTGCATCCATTCCCTATAAATATGGGCTTAATACGAGGCTTAAACACATAGAAATTAACCTAAAATTCTGGCAGAAACTCTTTGGAACTTTTGCTACCAAACCCTCTTGTCCTAAACACTCACCCCTCTGAATCTTTGTTACTGCGGTGGAGGTTCTTGAACAAGAAGAAGTCCATAAGTGTTCTAAACGGAGATCTAGCAAAGAGAAATGGTAAATTCTTGAGCACTTAGATAAATCACATTTACTTTTCTAGTCTAAAAGAACCTTAATCAATAAAATAGTGTTGTTTGACCACTTTAAAAGGATATTTAATTAATCAATTCAACATAGTATCTTGCGTAAAATAAGATTAGAATTGAATAATTAAATGATTGATTGATCACTTAAGCCAAGGCAAATCTTATTTACTTTTGCTCCTTTCACGAATTTGAATTAAATAAAGAATAATGACTTTGCAATGTAATTCCTACGTGATTAATGCTTGTAAATGATATTAACTAACTTAGTTTTAGGTATCGCATTGCATATATTGTTTGGTGATGAAATTGTGAAAACTGAAGAGCTAGAAGAGGTCGCACTAGGGCTAGAGTAGCGATTCTCCTTTAAAGGGAATGTTATTTTAGTACCCTCGCTTCCAAACTCATTTCTTGTTTATGTAGACCAATTTGGGCATGGGTAAACTTACGATTTGTGATAATTATCCCATGAACTCCACATGGGAGAAAGGCATAAATGAGGGTTATGAGTTTTCCTAAAACTCATTGGCAACTCCTACTTGTTTCTTACAAAAAAGCGTACTGATAGAATCAATTCTAATTCAAGGTCCCCTAAACAGTCAGGAATTCAAATCCTAATACACCCTAAACAAGTGTAAAGTCCTAGGCTTTTAAAGGGTCATGTGCATCTAAGAAAGGATCCCCTACGATAGGAACATCCTCCTCACAGGTTGTGGTGTAAGAGTATTATTAGTATCACCTAAAGAGGAACATGCCCCAATATCCATAAAGTTAGATTTTGACGTTACCAACAATGCTGCGGAATATGAAGCATGCGTGGTAGGTCTCGAAACAGCTTTGGCATTGGGAGTAAAGAAACTTCAAATATTCGGAGATTCTTCTTTAATCATCAACTAAATTTCCAAAAGGTGTAAAGTAAGGAGTGAAAGCTTGGCCCCTTACCAAACATATCTGGAAACTGTCACTAATCAGTTAGAAAAGGTAGAATACACATATCTACAAAAAGAGGAAAATCATGTTAGGTTTCGGTGGGTCCAACCCACCGCGGAAAGAAACCTGACCCAAAACCAATCTCACAATAATTATAACCATAAAGCATAATTAACATAAACACAAGACTAAGTAAGAGAATATTACCTTTGTAGTGTATTTCTCTCACTTAATTCAGCTCTTACTTTGAAAGCCCCTTAGCCCCGCTCACACGGGGACCTCCTACGAAGTCTACCCGCAACGCGAGCACCAGACTCGGTCTATTGCCTTGGAGTTAGCAAGGCCCAACCTAAACCAAAGTAATTGCGTTCAAAGGTTTTCACATTGTGATGCCTTTCTCGACACTTACTCAAGTGAATAATCCCAAGGCCTGCCTTGGGGTTTTTTAAGGAAAGCTTCCTTGTGAATTTCACTTATCTTTAAATGTGGGACTTTTTCACAAAAAGATCCTATGTGGAAAGATTAATGAATTCAATCCTTATTTAAATAAACCAAGGAATAACTGAGTAACAAGTGTCACATGGTTAGGCATGAGGACCACTTCCTTACTTGCTCCCCAAGGTAACTCACATGCATTATGAGCTAACCATGTGCCACCAGACCTTAAGCCCCAAAGTGGGTTCGGTTGGGCCACTACGCTGCTAACGTGGCACACTGCAACTTAGCGGCGGCTTCCAACAAGGCACGCTGTCACGTGCGTTGCCACGTGGCATTCTCCTATTTGGCGCACTTCCCTAGCCTTTCGCGTTGCTAAGGTTTTAACTGCTACTTGAAGTATTTTCCCGTCTCACCAATTCCTTAATTTAGGCTTGACTTTCGACGCTCGAATTCGACGTTCCAAGCTCGAATTTCCGACGTCTAAATATTATTGACTCTGGTGACTCATTAATTCCTTACGAATTCATTCGTCGCTTTGGTTAGTTAGTTGCTTGGGTGTGACCCAAAAGATTCAGTCAAGATTAAGTTGTAATATTAATTATACATTAATATTACTGATCGGAAGCGACCTCCAACCTGGCATTCCGATCACTTTCCTTACTGAATAATTAGCTTTCTAATAATTCCGAACCTTCTATCTGAATAATAGATTTGTTCGAAGGACACCATTCCTTTGAATCTCCCACTGGCGCATTTAGTGTTGTAGGGAATATTTCAAGCATCCCACACTTGAGCACCACTGTGATCATACACTTAAGCATGGTGGTGTCCAAAGGGAAGGAAGCTATATCAAAAGAGTCGCCAACAAGTTTTAGGAACTTGTAAACCGTTCACAGGGTGAAGGTTACACCCCTTAAGGATCCAGGAGATCGTTAACTCCAATAGGTCTAGAACCATGACTGGAAGTTCGGGGATGAAAGTACTAATCCAACCTAAAAGAAATTGAACCTGCCCTAAAAATAGGACTCTACTTTATTCTTCTCGTATTCATGTGCGCTTTCTGACTAACATGCAATCAATAGGTTAACCCTAAACCTGTTTAATCTATGTTGGTTAAATATGCACAAACAAACAATTATTGGCGATCACTTGAATTATAATCACATTAACCTAAATAAGATTATTAATTATCTTATAAGTGTGTAGAGTAATAATACCCTAGATATGTGGACCAATGAGAGAAGGCCACGTGTCAAGTTCAGGCTGGCCCAATAGCCTCCTGACGCGTGTCCCCTTCTGATAGTTTCTGAAACGACGGTCTTCAAGGGCCCAAATCCCAAGAAGCACCGTAATCCGGCGCAGCCCACTAAATTCTAGGTCAAGTGACCTTGATAGGGGCACTCCTACCAATGATCCTATAAATAGGGAGATATTTCCCCATTTTGGGGACACATTCAATCATTTATTACACCCATTTTCTCTCTTATCAAAGAAACACCTGAGCTTGGAATCCAAGCAGATCCTCACCTAAATTTCCATACGATTTATTCTCTTTCAAGTTACTAACTTGATCTTCGGAGGTGGAGCTCCACCACCCGGAGTCTCCGTTGTTTTTGCAGGTACAGCTTAGCCGGACCAATCTTTGTGACGTAACTCTCCCGAGGGATAAAAAAGACCCAAAACATTTGGTACCGTCTGTGGGGAGAGTCCTCAAGGATGGTTCAAGAGTCTTTACAACCTCCTGAGCGTCCGGTAGACGAACCGGAAGTTTTTACTGACCAAGAGGATAATGATCCTCAAGTCAAAACTTATATAGCCAGTGATGGATCTTTGATTACTAAGCGCATCCGGCCTAGAGACACTCTAGAGCGGGGTGCCAACCAGGCGGGTACAAATCGACCCCCTGGACAGCTGGAAAGGGAAACCCATACGGCAAGTTGATCCGCTCCCGTCACTCGAGATGAAATCATGATATTCATGACTGGTTTCAAGGGTGAAATTAAGGATCTGATCACCAAGAGCCGGGCTGGCCTATGCAGGGTCAGTCAGCAAGGAAGACTGCTCTAGAGAAGGGGAAGTTAGTCCGAGATAGGCAGCCAACTCCTCTTCCAAAGGAGAAGGCATCCGGGACCATTGATTGGTCCAAGATTCTTCTTCCTAAGAGGAACACAAATACCACCCGCCGGACTGAACAACTGGTGGGAAAAAAAGAATCAACTCTTGACGCTCGGGAGATCATCACCCGCAACAGGAATCAATAGCTGTTTGAGTCAGCTTCTACATCAAGCTTTCCAGACAGCTTCAAGAATACATCTGCAGGGAATGTGCCATCCTTGCATGAGAGACATACATGCGCTAATATCGTCCATTCTGGCCCTCGGATTATTGGGAATGCACCATATGTACCACCTCTTGTCTATGGTCCATATTCTCCTCATTTCATGCAGCCGGCCCTCTTCGGAGGTCAGGCGGCATACAACAACGTCCAGCCACTAGACTAGCAGCTTCGTCTGCTCCGCCTGGGTGAGCAACCTTCTGCGTTCACCCGGGAAATAACCGAGGCGGCACATCCGGCCAAGGTTAAAAATGTGTTGGTAGGTACCTATGACGGCACCTCCGATCCGGAAGATCACCTCATGGCTTACACCAACCTTATGTATTTACAAGGGTTAGACAATGCCACTTGGTGTCGATGCTTTTCGGCTACATTGAAGGGCATTGCCCAAAAATGGTTTGGAAACTTGCCAGCCGGTTCCATTGATAGTTTCAGGAAGCTTGCCTTCTTGTTTGCTTCCAACTTCTCAATGAACATCCTTGCGAAGATAACAAGTCTTGACTTGAACACCATTAAGCAGGGAGAGAGAAAAGGATTGCGCTACAACGTCAGGCAGTTCAATCTGATCATAATTTAGATTCAAGGACAGTCGAACGAGGTAGCTTTTACAAAATTATTTAAGGGTCTGAGAGACGGGTCGACCTTTAAGTTTGACCTAGTTAGAAAAGGGGATTTTACTTTACATGCGGCCTTGAGGGAGGCGAAAAGCTATATTTAAGCAACCGACCTCTGCTCGCCTGGTAGCCAGTCGGACTCCAAGAAGTCTGACAGGAAAAAAGAAAGCTGACCTGCTCAGCCGGCGAAAAAAAAGAAGTGAGAAAGAAAAGAAAAGAAGTCTGGGCGGTGATTGAATCTGGCCAGCCGTCCTAGAAGAAAAAGAAAGAGTTTAAACCGTACGTCCCCAGGTACGAGTTTAACAAGGACTGCAACTCCATCCTCATGAAGATTAAGGACCGGCTGTCTCTAGAGAAGCCGAATCCAATGAAGAGTTCCATTCAATTAAGGAACAAAAATAAATTCTGCCAATACCATAAAGAAGTTGGCCATGACACTAAAGACTTCTTCAGCCTTCAACGGGCGTTGGATCGTCTGGCTGATAAGGGGATGTTAATGTCCTACATTTCTAAGTCCAAAGGGACTAATAAGAAGAACCCGGGGCAGTCATCTAAGACACCCCAGCCTGCTAGTAGCTTGGACACCGATAAGGAGCCGGTCTACACCATAGCAGGGGGGTTCTCATGCGGTGGCCCTACCATCCGGGGCACCAAGAGCCATCTTCGAAAGATGGAAAATGATGATGATGATGATCAGGCGGCAGCAAGCTCCTCCTTCCCTGACGTTCTGATCACTGAGAAGGATCGGGGCACTGTCCGTCGTCCGCATGACGATTCGGTCGTCATTGAATGTAAGGTTGCCAACAACTAGTTGGTCGAATCCTAATTGACACCGGCAGCTCGTCGGACATCATCAGTCTCTAATGCCAGAAGAAGTTGAAATACAACCTCAGCAGCATGCATTCGGTTACCCACCCCCTTGTTGGTTTTGGGGGTAGGATTGTTTACCTAGTCGGTAGGATTAACTTACCTATTCGACTGGGTGAAAAAGAAAAAGGACGACACTTGGTCGTCAAATTCTTGGTCGTTGAGGAATTGACCGCCTATAACATTAAACTAGGCCGTCCAACCCTCAACGAAGCCAAGGCTGTAATCATCCCTTCTCTCATGCTCATTAAGTATAAGAGGGATGATGGTTGTGTTGGTTCCTTGAATGGGGATCAAAAGACGGCCCGGGAGTGCTACCTCTCAGCCGTCAAGGATACCGTGGCCCCAGACGGCCAAGCGCAGGAACAAATAGTCCTTGACAATGTCAAGGATGCCGCCCCACCCCACCAGCAGCCGAGAAGAAAATAAAGGCTCCTCAGCTGGTGGAGGTGAAGAAAGAGAAAAAATAGCAATCACTGACCGAGGAACGGTCAGATGAGCTCCGTCCCAACCGGCTAGAGAACATATTAATATACCTCTGGACGACAGCCGTCCAGAGCGTACGGTTAAGGTTGGGACGGCTGGTTATGCAAAGCTGGGTGTAAACCTGCACCTATTGCTGAAAGAATTCAAAGACATTTTTTCCTTTGAAGTGGAAGAGATGACAGGCGTCAGCCCGGATCTTGCTGTCCAAAAACTCGCAGCGGATCCAAAAAAGAAGCCCATCCGGCATAAGAAAAAAAATCGCGGCAAGGAAAGAAGTCAGGCGACAGTTGCCGAAGTAAAAAAGCTGTTGGATGCTTGGTTCATTCGGCCATGCAATTTCCCCGACTAGGTGGCGAATGTTGTGTTTGTAAAGAAGCCGAACGGTACCTGGCGTATGTGTGTTGATTACACATACCTCAACAAGGCATATCCCAAGGACAGTTATCCGTTTCTAAAGATTGACAGCCTGGTCGATTCAATATCTGGGCATGCCTTAATGAGTTTTATGGATGCCTACTCCGACTTCCATTAGATACCCCTGTGGAAAAAAGATCAAGAGAGGACGACCTTCGTCACTGATTTGGGGTTATTCTGTTACATTGTGATGTCGTTTGGCTTGAGAAATGCGTCGGCTACATTCCAACGGATGATTAATACGGTCTTCATTAATCAAATTGGGAGGAATGTGGAGGCTTACATTGATGACATGATCGTCAAATCCAAGCAACAGGCGGATCACCTTGCTGATCTCCGAGAAACCTTCACCACACTCAGGCGGCATAAGGTCAAATTAAACCCTAAGAAATGCGTCATTGGTGTTGAGTCTGGGAAGTTTCTCGGATTCCTTATTGATCAAAGGGGGATAGAGGCAAATCTAGAGAAGATACATGAGGTAATTGACATGAAGTCACCCCGCACTGTCATGAAAGTACAGAGACTAACCGGTTGCTTGGCGGCACTAGGGAGGTTCCTCAGCCGGTTAGGTGACAAATGCATTGTTACTAGAAATTCACTTTTCGTGGGGTTTTTCGTTTTTTTGAAAATTTTTAAGTCATTCTAACCTTGAAAATTAATTGCATATTTTTAGTGGTTATGTAATTGGTTCAATACATATTTTATATGCAATTTTAAACCTCTTTAGGCATGAGTACTTGGTGGTAATTTGTTTTTGAAAGCTTGGTTTTATTTTTCACATAATTGCAAATTAATTGCATTAAATGTGAAATTGTAATTCTTTGAGGCTTCTAAGTACTAAAGATTCAATCTTTAATTAGGTTAAGTGATTGAAACTTTGAGTTCCTAAATTGCATGAATTTTGTTGAACTTTGTTGATTTAATCATTTTTTAGTTGATTGGAATCATAAAGTTTTAAACTTGTGATAGAAATTTATTTATCTTCATATTGGAAGATATAATTTTTCAAGGATTCACAAGTATTAAAGTTGGAATTATTATTGAACTTATGTTCATTTTCCAACTCCTTTTATTTTGTCAAAATCTCAAGATTAATTTAAATTAAGTAAATTAATAGTGAGTAATTACTCTCTTATTTTTGTTGCACCAAGTTAAACCAATTTTATGAAAGAATGGTTCTTGGAATCATTTTTGGTTTTATGCACTTGGATGAATTTATTTAAGTTAGACTTGTTATATTTTCAATTTCCCTCAAAATTAACTAATTCTAAATTTAATTTAGAATTTATTAAATATGTCACACAAAATTGGGATTTTTCCCGAGGCATGAGCACCAAATCGAGGCTTAAGAGCCCCAAGCAAGCTCTCGGCCAGTCGGGTTGCTCATGCAACCCACATGGGGCTGCCGAGGCTGTTGGGCGGCTCAATGTGGTGCACGTGTGCATGGTGGCTGTTGTGCATGCAGCCCTTTGCACACCATGGCAGCCTTGTGGCTTGCCGTGGGTAAGCCACTTAGGGTAGTTGCATTTGAGTTTATTTGAGGGTTGTTTTTTGTGCATAGCTTAGTACATTATTAAGGGGAATAAGAGTAGACATTTCTTGCAAAGAAATGTGGTGCAATGAGATCGTGCGAGCAGTGTGCGAGTTGGTAGCACTTCAAGTCTTAGTGCTAGGCACTTGGATATTTTGGACTACGTAATTTTTGCTTATCTTGCCGCTTTAGTTATTTTATTAATTTAATTTAATTTGGTTTTAATTATTTTAGTAAATTTTGGAGGCTAGGCCTCAATTGTAAGAGCGGCATTTGCAAAATTTTATTTTGGCAAATAATTGGGTTTTACCGGCTTATTTAATTGGATTAATTAAGATGGATGCGGAATCTAGTGGGAGCTTCATATATTAATTGCGCTTATTTACATAATCAGTTAAAACAACATTGTCTAGTTTTTAATTAGGTGTGTTAATTTAATTAACCACCTAGATTAGTTACTAGTTATCGCGAGTTTATGCATTCACTACTACAAAAAAGGCCAAAGAGACCCGGCCAAAAAGGCCAAAGAAACTGCCTTAGAGGCGATCTCTAGCTAAGCGGTCTGTTTGGCAAAGAGACTGCTTTGTTTTAGGCGGTCTCTAGAATGGAAAAACTGAGACCGCCTATCAATGACAGGCAGTCTCATTTTATGGAAAACTGAGACCGCCTATCTAAGATGGGCAATCTCTTTTATTAGAAAACTGAAACCGCCTATTTAAGATAAGCAGTCTCTTTTTTCAGGAAACTAAGACCACTATTTAACTTAACAGGTCTCTTTGGTTTCTTTTTTTTTTTAATATATATATTGTTTATTTAATTTTATTTTAAATTATTATATGCTATATTTTGAATAGATATTATCATACGAGTTGATAAATAATTGCAAAGTAGCTTGATAATTAAGGGAAAATAACATTCCAAGATCGAAATCCAACATTCTTTTATCTAATTCGTTTCACAAAATCTCTCCAATGTTTCAATCAACTAATAATAAATCCTATAACTACTACTGCTTCTTCTACTATCTCCTCTTTTAGCGCTGCAGCTGAAGTAACACTTGCAGCAGCACAAAACCACCAATAGCAGAGTCCAACTTTCCCCCACCAGCAGCAACAAGTTCTATAATATTCTTGCCGCACGCTCACTTGGGACATGAATAGCTCAATCAATTGTCATCAGCATCAACACCAACTGTAACACAATGTAAAAGAGCAAGTTAAAAAAAAAAAGCTCAAATTACAACCAATTACCAATGACTTATGAACATCTCCTGACATACATATAGCCAGTAAACCAAAAAATTCTAGTAAATTATACATTTACCAAAGAAGAATTATTCAAATTACAACAAATTATTTAATTGTTAAATCTTAAAAACTGAAATCCTAAAACTCATAAAAAAAATAACAAAATCTAATAGATCCACATGCACAACATTATAATAAACACTTAATAAACAAGATTTACAGATCTAACAAAAAAAAAAATTGCTAATCCATAATAATTTAACAAAAATTTCACAAATAGATAAAAAACACCACCACAAAATCACATAAAAAACAAGCCTTAAACGAAAAATGAACAGGAACATGAATACACATAATTAGAAAAAAAAAATGCAAAATGAGAATCAAACAATTCTGTAATCACTTTCCCCATCATTTCTCTTATAACCCTCCCTTAACCCATAAATTTATGATTTTTACTTTATTTCAGCGACATCTAAAATATATAATAAATCAAAATTAAGAGTATGAAAAAACAATTAGATAATAAAATGAAACGAAAAAAAAAATGAAAAAGAACCTGTTCTTAGTGCTAAACAATGGTGTATCATTGAAATTAGAAGTGAGTTGTCGTGAAGTCGCCAAATAGAAGATCATATTCTAGCCATGTCGATCTATCCTTTCTCGAAGACGACTCGGAAAATCGAGAGGAGAAGCTTCGAACGCCATTAAAGCTACTTTTGAAGCTCCATTGGTTTATCTATGGAGACCAATTGAAAGACCTAAGCAATTTCTATAGTACCGAGGTAGAATAAAATGATAAACATCAAAAATTTAGATTTAAAGTAAAAGATGAATTGAGACGAGAAATGGACGATGGAATTGAAATTGAATGAAATCGTTGACAAAGAGAGGAATAAAGAGTTTGAGGGTAACAGAGAAGGAGATAGAGGGAATGGAGGCGTGGAGGCGGATTGAACTAAAAAAAAATAGGGTTTAGTTCATATATTATATTTTTGGAAACAATGGAGACCGGTTAAGCAACACCACAAGTCTCTCCAAAATTAAATTTTGTTTTATTTTTTTAAAATAAAATGGGAGATCAGTTATGTAAAAACACAGGTCTCTCCTTTTTATTTTATTTTTTTAAAAAAAAACAAGAGAGACCTGTTGTCCCTAATATAGGGTCTTTGTTAAAATTTTTGTTTTCAGAATACCATCAAAGAGAACGCTTGTTAGTAATGTTAGGTCTCTTTAATTAAAGAGACCCGTTATTCAAATAACGGGTTTCTTATTTCGGGTCTCTTTGAGTATTTTTGTAGTAGTGATTGTTTCTTGTTTTTGTTGTAAAATGCATGGGCCATTCAAAAATAGTGAATAGATGAATGGAGTGTATATTCTCTCATAATATTGAGTTAAATTGCCATTCCAAAACAACACTTATCGACATATTGAGAGTAGTGATAGGCTACGCCAAAGCGAGGCATCACTACTACTCCCTAAAATCATAAGGCATACTGGGTATGCAAGTTGATTTTGGTTGTACTCAACGATATGAGTTATGGAGTCCTAACATGTCGTGGCAAAGTGAATAAATTGTTGAGAGAGCATTAGATGCAACGATTTATTCAACCAAGAGTGGCTTGGAGCCATTAGCAAGGCGTTGCTTACCTTAGGAGATTGAGTGTTAAAACAAGCTAAAACATGGTTAACCACTCTTTGTTTCTTTGGACCATGGAATAGACTTGTTCTCGCCGAATGGGGAAAAATTTATTGCGTGGATAAGATTAAAAATTTGCATGAATACCTTTTAATTTTCAAACTTATTATGTACTTAAAAATGGTTATACTTTGCACTTATATTTAGAGAATTTCAAATTAAACTGTATGGTTTTCCATGATTGGTAAAGGAAATGTTTGAGAATGGTTCTCAAAGGAAAGTAATGCATTTCTAAAATACAATTCTCATAAATGACTTTTAAGGATGGTTAGACATCATGTATTCAAAATACTAGGTAGTTTTGATAAAACATGAAGTATTGAGTTCCAAACTCAAATTGTCAATATTGACAACCAATATATCTTTTCTCTTAATACATAGATGAGTAGGACTCATTGATGTAGTAATTCAAGCGTGAATTAAAGGAAAAGATGGAACTTTGTTTTACGGCGCATTAGATGCTTAATTATGCCTAACAAAGTATAAAAGTTAAAGACTCTTAAAGAAATGGTTCTTAAAGATTATGAGATGAAGTATGATAAGAAATATAGGAAACGAGGAACAACGAAAAGGAATGAGATTCCATTTTACTAAAGAATTCATGTTATTGAAGTTAACATAGCAACTTATTATCTTCACTAAGTATGGGATACTGCTTGAGTGTTCATCTTTGAAAGTGACCGCAAACTATTGAAGATAAGCTAAGTTATCGACTTACAAGCTTAAAATGAAGCAAGTGGTGCTACATCAGTAGTATGGTCGTATGATTTGTTTAAAGGCCTTTAAGCTAAGGCTGGAACAAATAAATGGTTATTATGTTCCATAATCAGCAATTGATCTGTTAACACACGGAAAGACTCACATTCAAAGCAATGAGCAATAGTTGCAAATTTATTTGAACGGAATGGTTGTCTAAACCATGAGTCAAGAATGCTTGATTATAAACAAACATTTTCTTAAAATGATAAACTGACAAAAGCTCAAAGTCATGGGCATAATTTACGTTCTGATCATCTTTAGCAATGTCACATCGACAAGAACGTACTCAAGGCTCTATTAGATAGGCTCTTGATAGTTGATTGATTCAAAATCGTTCTAAGACAAACAAGTCTTACTTGTTGAAACCGATAAAGTAAAGAGCTATTGTTCTTGGTATAGAGAATTGACTCCGAAAGCTAAAGAGGATTCATTTATTCAATGTTTCACAAAGAATTTGAAAGAATATTGTTATATTCATCAAATGTGAACAAACTTGACCTTGAATAGTTCAAGAGTTCAGTGAAATATAGAATCGACTTGGCAGAATATCAAAACGTCTAGATTAGATCGAGCGATGTTTGCTTGAGCCAAGCGTGACCATCACAAAGTTATAAAATTGAAATTTTCATAAATAACTCCACAAAGAACATAGCGTGTCTTCACGGAGATCTCGTTACCATTTAAAAAAGACTAGAACAATTACCACAAGGACTAATGTTACACTAAACAAAATGTCGAAGCTAAGAAAGGATGCCATATTTAGTTATGGATAGAATTAACTTCTAAATGTCTTTTCAATTATATGTCTAAAACTTTTAGCCAAAATGGGAGTTCACTGGCTCAGTGGGAGCTAACTGACTCAGTGGGAGCTCACCGGCTTAGCCAGAGCTAGGTGGTTGAATGGGAGCTTAATGGCTCATTAAAGGCTAAGATAGCTCAAGTGGGAGCTAACTGTTTGTTTTACAACAAACTTTTACCCAAAGACAATATACATGTCTCTTTGTAAGCATTCAAGTGAGACCACGGGCATTACCTCCACAACCTAATTGAGAACATAGTGTTTGTTTCTCTATGTGGTGTCTTTCTGGAAAGTAACACTTTTCCAAAACGACTAGTGGGAAGAAAATGAACTCGATGACAATCGAGCTTAGCAACAAACTAGAACTGAGAATCTCAAAAGACCTTAAAAGGGCTTCGTGAGAATACTTGAACAAGAATACTCAAAAGGACTTTACTAGTGCCTTAAAAGAGAATTCATTTCTCACAAAACTTTTGAAAAGCAGGAGTAAAATGAAGAAAATCAAATGGCTTTGGAAGCGCCTTGAAACTCAGTGTTTGATGAAATAACGTCGTATAGGTATTAAATTCACCAAAGGCTTGGATTGAATCCTATAAATTTTCTATTAAGTTAGAAACAAATCTAAGACATACAAGCATACTATTTACCAATAAATAGTAAGGGAATAATGTCTTGTAAAATAGCTACGACAAATACAAATTCCGAATAATGGTTAGATGCTATAAAAACCCGAAATATACTCCACATTTGAAAATCATGTTTTAAAACTTGATTAATTTGCATAAAGGGTGAAAGACCCATCGATTGCAAATAAGTTTTCAAGGAGAAAACTAACAAATGTGGAAATGTATATGTATACATAGCTAGATTGGTTATAAAGGATACAATTAAATTCACGGAGTTGATTTAAATAAAAACCTATTCACCAATCGGAATGCTAAAGTCTTTTCGTGATTGTTCTAGCAAAATTGCACATATGAAATATGACAAAATAGATACCAAAACCGCCTTCCTAAAATAGAATTTTGGAAGTGACTATGAAAATAATCTAAGGGTTTTGAAAATCTAAATAATGCTAGATTTGAAAGCAAGGTCAAGGAATCCATTATGGGATTTAAGGAAGCATTGCATATAGGAATTGGAACATGTTTTCTCATGAAGTTAATAAGAGGATTGACTTATGGAGAAACATAGAAATTCTTATGAATAAGAAGTTTAGTGGGAGCAAAAGTAAATTATATAAAGGACCAATAAGAAGTCTACGAACTCTATTGTGAAATAACTATCAAATGCTAAATGCTTAGGTTTGAAAGTATGTAATATCGACAATGGACCAAGCAAAAGACGATACTTAGTACATATTAGTATTAAGATCTATAGTATAGACTTAATAAAATGTTTGTACGTGTAAAGGAATTTACCGTGTAAAACATGAATTGAAAGACTTTTGACCTGTATGTACAAAGCTAAGTAAATGTTTGAACTAAGTATATACTAAGTCAAACATGAAAGACTCTAATAGAGACTTTCAACCATATCACATAGCAAACAGTTTAGCAAGACTTAGTGAAACTGAATGAGCTAAAATGTCACATGGATGGAATAAGATTGAGAATTATTCTGCAACTTAATCCATCATGTACGCTATGATATGGAATCGTTGCACGACTTAGTTTCTTAGAGCATGTGAAGTATGTATGTAGTACCAATAAACCTGAATCTATGTAATAGATCGTTAGATTATGGCCAAGAACATTAAAAGTACTTGGATAAGTAACTTGATGGGTTCTTTACTTGTGGAAACAATTACAATTCGAGAATTGATGTTGCAATTAAGCACAAACCTTAACAAGGATTATATCCTCATCAGGAGGTCTACTAAAATATATGTTAAGATTTTTTTTTTTGGAAAATATGAATTTTATTGCCAAAATAAGAAAGTTACAACTTACAAGAAGCTAAGCTGTAACAACACCAAACACCACAGACCAAAAAGGCCAAACCAACACCAACAGTCCAAGAATCTACCCAAACCACCTTCTAGGAAGGGTGCTTGGGAGAAACAAGGACACCTACTGGACTCAAGATCTTAGCCACCTTCTAGGAAGGGTTCTGAGAGCCAGGACCAGACAAGAGAACCTAAGACAAAACCAACACAAAAATTAATTAAAAAGAGCAGCTGAAAACACCAAAACTAGCATAAATCAGCAAGCAAAGAAACAAGAGCAGCTAAAAAAACAAAAGAAAAGACATCAAATAACCAGCTGCCAAAACAAAAAGGCAACACCAGCACACAACCTGCAACAGCCAAGTTGTCAAACTTGCTGACCAGAACAGAACCAGCAGACCACAGCTGCCACCCAGAACCAACCTGCAGCAAGCAGAATAGCTGCCAGAGACAACAAAACAGCAACAGAACAGCAGACCAGAAGAGAGCAACATCACCAGAAACCAACAACAGCAGCAGAAATCAGCAACAGCAACAGGAAAAAGCAGCAGCAACAGAAACCAGCAAATGAAACAGAAATCAGCAGTAGCAACAGAAACTAGCAACAACAACTAAAACCAACAAGAGCAGCTGAAATCAGCAACAACAACAGAAAACAGAAGCTGCTACAGAGAACAGTAGTAGCAACAGGAAACAGCAACAGTAGCAGAAGCCAGCAGCAGCAACAGAAACTAGCAACAACAACAAAAATCAACAACAGCAGCAGAATTCTACAACAGCAACAGAAAACAGACAGCAACAGTAGTAGAATTCAGCAACAGCTGCAATAATACCAGCAACAACAACAGTAAAACAGAACAACATAAGCATCACCCTGATAAACCCACTAAGCAATCAAGTATTTGCTTCCCGCTGGGATTCTACAGGCTGAATGAAAGATAATGTCCCTAACTAGGACATCAACAGGCTTGCAACAACCAGTGAACAAAACTGCATTCCTCTGTATCCAAATACCATAGACTGTTTCAGTGAAGGCAACTTGGATCACTTTGTTTTTCAATCTGGAACTTCTGCAGATTTTCTTCAACCATTCAATCACATCACCAAACTGCTGAACAGGCTTGGAAACATGTAAGACACTCAACACCTTGTTCCAAACCTGTCTAGAGTACTCACAATCAAAGAATAAGTGCTGAACACTTTCATTGCTATTCAAGCAAAAGAAGCACCTTGGATCAAAAGAGATGTGCCATTGAAGCAACCTATCCTTAGTGACAAGCCTATCCCACAAAGCTAGCCACAAGATAAATACACTTTTAGGAGTTGCTAAGTTATGACAAATGACCCTCTTCCAAGGAACCTTAGGAACTTGAGGCCTAATAGCAGCATAAAGCTTCTTGATTTTCATCTTGTTGCCCTGTATAAAACCATCCTATCCCCCTTGATCATTTACAATATCCCTACAACTCAGAATCTTCTTCAAAAACCAAGAGCATTTAGCAGGGATAGGAGTGGTCCAACAATCTTTATGCTAGAAATAATAGATATGGACCCACTTAACCTAAAGATTATTAGCCTTGTGAGCAATATCCCAAAGTAACTTAGTGACAGCTGCTTTATTCCACTCAGGAAGAAAAGCAAGTTCCAGCTACCACAGACTTTAGGAACACAGACATAATTCCAAGAAACCAAAGATTTCTTAGCAGGGGCAGAGGATCCAGTCCAAAGAAAGCACCTGAATCTAGCCTCGATCTCTTTCAGAATTTTCTTTGGCAAGATAAAAATTTGTGCCCAATATGTCTGAATACCAAACAACACACTCTTCACCAACTGAAGCCTCCCAGCATAGGACAAGTGTTTAGCCATCCACCTTTGGATTCTAGCAGTCACCTTCTCCAACAAAGGCCTACAATGAGCAATAGTAAGCTTCTTGGAAGAGAGAGGGACCCCAAGATACCTAAAAGGAATAGTACCTTGAGAAACACCAAGAAGCTCTCTCAGCTCTGTCTGAACATCAACAGAAACTCCTCTAAAATAGACTTCACTTTTATCAAGATTAGTAGAAAGCTCGGAAGCACCCGAGAATTTCAAGAAGGCTTGGAAGAGAAGCTTAACAGAAACAATATCAGCTCTAGAAAACATCAATAGATCATCAGCAAACATCATGTGAGTTAGGTTTAACTTTTCACATCTAGGATGAAAGTTAAAATCAGGAGTTAACCTAAGCTCATCAAGGCACCTGGAAAGGTATTCCATACCAATAGCTAAAAGAAAGGGAGACATATGGTCACCTTGTCTTAAACCTTTCTTAGCTTCAAAAGGAGGGGCAGGAAAACCATTAATAAGAATAGAATAGGAGACAGAAGTAAGACAAGTCCAGATCTAGCTAACAAATCTCTAAGGGAAACCAAGCTCCTGCATAACAGTAATCAAGAATCCCCACTCAACTGAATCATAGGCTTTCTTCAAATCCACCTTAACAATGCATCTAGGTGAGATAAATTAATGATCATAGCCTTTGATCAATTAAGTTGCAAGAAGGATATTGTCACCAATGTGCTTGCCTGCAATGAAACCTGCTTGGGCATCATCAATGACCTCACCAATGATAGCAGCAAGTCTAACAGTTATGACCTTAGAAATGAGCTTATAAACCACAGTGCAACAAGCTATAGGTCTAAAATCCTTAACATGGGAAGCATTAGGGATTTTAGGAACAAGAGTGATAGTTGTGCAATTCCATTGCTTAGGCAAGGTCCCTTTAGTAAAGAAATCAATAACACTAGCATAAATATCATCTTTCACAATATGCCAAGCTCTCTTAAAGAAAAAGGAGTTAAAGCCATCAATACCAGGAGCTTTAGTGTTATCAATTCCCTTAAGGGCAGCATCAATTTCAGCATGAGAAACAGGCTGAATGAGATAACTCTGAGCAACAGAGCTAAGCTGTTTACCCCTCCTCATAGTAACAAGGTCAACATCAAGAAGCCAAGGAGCCTGAGTCCCTAAAAGAGACTTATAGAAGGAGATAACTTCATGAGAAATAGCATCCGGATCCTTAAGCAAAACCTAGTTAGAGTCAAAGATGGAGTCAATTTTATTCCTTGCTTGTCTATTCTTCATCACTGAGAAAAAATAATGAGAATTGCCATCTCCAAGCTTAATCCAGTTGATCCTAGATTTTTGTTTGAAGATGTTTTCCTGAATATCATTCCAGTGTTTGACAACCTTAATAGCATCAGATTCTTTAGCATATAAATCCAAATCATCAGGATTCTGAGCCATTAAGTTCTGAATTCCAGCAAGCTCAACATTAGCTTGATCAATCTTCTTCTCAATGTTGCCAAACTGCTTGCTATTAAGAGACTTGATACTAGACTTCACATAATTAAGCTTCTGCCAAACAGAACTACCAGAACCCCAAGCCTGAGAAACAGTATCAAGGAAATCAGGATGATCAGCAATACAGTTTAGAAACCTGAAAGGTCTACCTCTCCCAGCAGGGGCAGAACAAATATCGAACAGAACTGGGCTGTGATCAGATAAAGAAGGGGGGAGATAGACAGTCTCAACATGCCCATGAGAGGCCAGCCAAGCTTGGTTACCAAAGACTCTAGCAATCCTTGAAAGAGTTCTAGGACCAGTGTGAGCCTTATTTGACCAAGAGTAGAAGGCTCATTTGCTCTTGACCTTAGTGAGGTCCAAATCATCAACCAAACTCTGGAAATCTCTAGTCTCATAATCAGTAACATCAGTACCATGAAGCCTATCTGAAGTATGAAGAACAGAGTTAATGTCACCAGCACAAAGCCAAGGAGAATGCTGAATAGAGATGTTCCTAATTCCTTCCCACATAGGAAGCCTATCATGAGCAGAGTGAAGCCCATAGACAATAGTGAGATGAATTTGAGTAGAAAGATCCTTAGAAGAGACACTACAATGAATAAATTGTTCATGAATCTTCAAGACATTGAAAGTTACTCTATCTGCATTCCAACCAAGCCAAATCCTCCCTTTGGGAGAATGATCATAATTGCACATCCAAAGCCAAGAAGAGCCAAACTTCTTCTGATAAGTGAGAACATTTTTTGATTTGATTTTTGTTTCAAGAAGACCAATAACATCAACTAAATGAGAATGAAGCAACCTCCTTACAGAGGCAACCTTGTCAGGGTCATTCAGGCCCCTGACATTCCATATAGAGTAAATCATGACACCAAAGGGGGATTAACCTCACCCCCGCTTGGATTTATCGTGAAACTACCTTCACCATCCATTTCATTTGCAAATAGTGCAACAAAAGCATTAGAGGTAGAAGCAGGCTGATTAACCCTGGTTTGCTGGCTTTTTGTCTTCTATCCACTATTCTCCACCCCTCATCTTAATTTTGAGAAGTATGAACCTGTGGGGTGATAACAGATTGCCCATGAAAAGAAGCATCAACATCAACAACAGGAGGAGCTTGACTAGGCTTAGCAACCCAGACTTGCTGCACTTTAGGAGCTGCATTTACTGACTGCTTGGGCTGCAGCCACCGAATGCTTAGGAGCTGATGGCACTTTAACAGAACAATCATGGCCCACTTTATTACACTTAGAGCAAAAGGGTGGAGTCCATTCATAAACTACCTTGAGTTCCAGAGTTTCCTTCGAGGGGCTTTCCACAAACACAGATTTAGGCAATGGCTTGGTAACATCAATTTCTATTAGAACTCTAGCAAAAGAAACTCTTAGTTGTATTGTAGTACATTCATTAGAGAAAATTGGTACACCAAGCAAACTACCAATACGACTAAGAGTTTCAGGACCCCAGCAATTTAAAGGTAAGTTTGGGGACTTAACCCACAAAGGAATAGTTCTCAAAATCTCAACACCAAAATCAAATTTAGGACTCCAAGATTTAATGATTTCTGGTTTTCCCATGAACATATGTGGACCAGAACAAAGAAGAGTATCCTTATCACTATCTGAGCAACAATTAATGATAAAATACCCATCATCATGCCAAAAAATTTCTGGTTTTTTCACATCAGGCCATTGTTGAACTATGAAACAATGAACAGCAGCAATAGTAGGGTAATGACCAACAACATAAAAAACTAAAGCATTAGACCATTTCCTATTACCTTCCACAAGTTCAGATTCCTTATGCCGAGCAACCTGCTTCCCATTCTGAACAATCGGTGCAACGAAGAACAGAGGAGCTCCCTTAGCAGCTAGCTTCCCAGAAAAAGAGCTTCGATCTTCACCATCCTTTTGTGCGTTCTGTTCCGGGGGAGGTACAGAGTGAGAATCAGTGATAGATGGTTCAGATCGATGAGCAGCCGCTTCAGCATCCAATGAAACAGTACAACCAGAAACCCTAGGTACTGTTTTATTAAAGTTCAAAGATATTGGTCTAGCAATGGCTTCAGCAAATAGGGCAATGGTTTCAGCATCACTCCGGGGAATGAAACCACAGGCCAGATTGACCAATGCCGGCGCCAAAGTGACAAGCTTGTCCACCTCCTGAATCGGTCTTGGAACAAAAGCTGTGCCTGAGTTCCGCAAATTCTGTAAAATTTCATCAATAGAACTTCTAAGCTGTACTAATTGGGGTGTAGAGTTATTCTACTTCTTCTTCTTAGCCATCGAAGCTCAAGATTGATGAATAAACTGATCAAAATCGATTAACCATGGAGAAGAGGAAGAAGAGAGAAAGTCAACGAAAGTCAACCCCTTGCTTATAAAGCGATAATAAAGAAGATGTTCTATGGAAAGTTCGTTGTGGAGCGTTAATGATTGTAGGTTGTCAAGTTGAAGATCTCAATCATGAAAATGAGTGGGAGCCATCACTTGCACAATAAATCCTAAATCACATATAATCCGTGGCATTCTAAAATTTTATCATCTTATTATGAAAGTGATCAGTAATGAAGATGCTAAGATTAGAAAAGTAGTTATAACTAAAACTATGCAATAAGTGAACGACAACATTCACAATTGCATGAAAGAAATCAAATATATTAAATATGGGGGTGATTTCTATAAATGTTTTATAAAGAGTGTTACGCTTAAAACAATCGGAAAAACTATTTATCATAAGATGAACCATTAATGTTTTGGAGTAATTTAAAATTTCATGCAGTTTTTTTTATCATCACTCCGTTTGCTATTTAATTGTGGTTTAGAATTAAATAATGAGTCCATTCGATTCTTGGAATGCTAAATATAGGGTATCAAGACCTGTCTTGGTAAGGAAACACCTATTAAGTGAACATTGAATATTATAATCGAAAATTATCCCTAATCGAGCTCATTTAAACAATGGACGATTAATGCCCAATTGAGATTAGTGTGTAGTTTGATTTATAGCACCGTTTCATGCGCTACAAGGACATGATCGTCATGAATCATTAGCACATGTATTGGTTTGGAACCATACTGGATCGACCTATGAGAATACTTTAGGAGATTAAAAAACGTCATAAGTATACTTCTAATTATTGCTATCAGAACCTTTTTTCTCGACCATGAGTATTGTGAGCTTTCTTGTTTGAGTACTGTAGACACCCATTTATGTCTCCCTAAAACCAAACCCGTCGATGAATACCTTTCACGTCGAATCATAATCGAATGAATTGAAAGTGTGGAAAGTCTAGTGTTGCGGTTAACTTTTATTAAAATTCTCTTCTTGCTCTCTGTTTTTGAAAACCTATTTTGTGAAAATAGCCAATCCAGTTTAGTTTGGTCCATGGAAAGGGTCCAATAATAAGGTAGTTGGATCGGATTTTAAAAGAGCTTTCCAACGATATATTATAAGCCCAATTCCGATGAATAATGAGGAAGTTATGGCCAAATTACTAAACTGGGCTCGATTTGATCATTATATGCGGCCCAATGATCTAGAGGAGGACTTATTATGAATTATCATTCCTAATGCAATTAGGATTGATTATAGTCTTCTGGAATCTTCTAGAAGGTTCTTTTGAATTCTAATGTGATTAGCATTGATAATTAAGTTTTATAAGTTTTATTTAGAATAAAAGAAGTGTTTTAAAGTAAATTACGATTTTACCCCTCGTACACTTAATTTTATCAAAAATGTGAAGACGTGTGGAAAAATTGCCTGCAGCGCCGAAAAACAAGTTGTCGCTTGGCGACAAGCCTATCGCACGACGACAGAGGCAATTTTGGTGCCAGCGTCGTGTTTTATTCTTCTTAAAACTGCAATTTTTGTTTTTATCATATTCCGGCTTATTTTATTTATATATAGCCTCCTTAAATCTCCGTTTTTAATTATTAACTCTTTTTTTTAATATAAAGAGGCAATTCATTCATTAGATAAAATCAGGTTTCACAAACATAAGATAATCCAGCAAAAACAAATTCGTGCCATAAAGGCCTAGGATGACTACTACTAGCAGATAACCAAACCCCACATTACATACCCCTTCAACATCAAAGCAACACATCAAAAGCATACAGAAATCCTTGAAAATAACTAACATAACTCGCAGCAAACTAGTATTAGTGCTAACACAGTTAAATACTTCTAGTGATATCCTCTGCATACGTATTTTGAGCACACTCCGGAACTTCATCAAAGAATTTCGCACCTCCTCCTTGCTGTACAGCCAGCTTAGCAAGGATATGTGCCACCTGATTCGCTTCCCTTGGCACATAATTGAAGTTAAAGGAACAACCCTTGATGAGGAGAGCTTGCATATCAATTAGAATCACTGCCAATTCATGAGTTCCATGCTTGGCCACTTCCTGTATTGTACGTTTGAGGGACAGAGCGTCTGTTTCAATGATAACATCTTTGAGTTGAGCATCTACCGCCATATGCATACCTCCATGAATGGCCATAAGTTTAGCTTGTGCAGGTCTATTATCACCGAAGCTCCACGCCTTGCCAAAGAACCAAGTGCCATCAGAGATCCTAGCTACCACTCCCGCACCAGCCTTCTCTTTTCCTTGCCACGCCCCATCGCAATTAATCTTGATACAGCTTCCCAAAGGTCTCTGCCACCTTGATTCCCGAATTAGATCCACTGGAAGTCTAGCATTGCCCTGAAAAATTTTGAGAGTAACATCCAAGTCCATCTTATATTTATTAAATAAGGAAATGGGGTGATACACATCATTTTGAAAAACTGTGTAGTTCCTTGCCTTCCAAATGTGCCATAAGCCTATCGAGAAGGTCACCTTCCAAGTAGTACTCATCCCTAGATTATAATTAACCCAACCTTCCCAATTAAGATTGAAAAAACCTATGGTAGTTGAAGTCTTTATCCATTTTATTTAGGCCAAAAATCCTAGACCACAAGGTTCTAGTATTAACACAATCCCTAAACAAATGCATATGACTTTCCTCACCAAGGTTACATCTAGTACAAATAGGGTCAAAGTTATCAATTCTCAAGGCCAAAGTAGAAGCAGTGGGAAGAATGTGATGACAAATATTCCAAACAAGCATTTTATATTTAAAAGGGATAGGTATATGCCATAATTTCTTCCAATTAATAGAGGGAAAAGAAGGATGGGACACAAAATTAGAAGCAAGCTTGTAAGCACTCCGGATACTAAATTGTCCACTTGTCTCCACTCCCCAACACAAAGTGTCCTCCACCGAAGCAACTTTATGAAGGGGAACGCTTTCAATAAGTTTACAAAGATAATCCAGAATGATATGCTTGATTTTGTTAGTATTCCACATTCCATTGTCAATAATATGATTAACCCCCCAATGAGCCATGGAGTTAGGAATAGGATTATCAATAACTAAATAAATGGGTTTATCCCCTACCCAATGATGGTACCAAAGACATATATCCCTCCCATTCCCTATTCTATAAGAAATACCTTTCAAAAGAAGCTCCTTCCCTTTGAGAATGTCCTTCCAAAGAGGGGAGTCAGTCGAGTTAGGTATACTATTAAGGAAAGTGGAGCGTTTAAAATATCTAGCACGAAGAATTCTTACCCAAAGCTTATCCGGTTCATGAATGATTCTCCAACCAAGTTTAGCCATAAAAGCAAGATTCCAATTCCTAAGATTACGCATACCAAGACCCCCTAACCCGGAAGGAAGGAAAACCTTTTCCCAACTAGTTCTAGGGAGATAATGAGTTTTATCCACTTTATTCCAAAGGAACCTCCTATAACACTTTTCTAAATCCTTAGTAATGGCACTAGGAAGCAAAGTAGTTTGCATAGTGTAAAGAGGATAGGAGTTTAGAACAGATTTAATTAAGGTACATCTTCCGGCCATATTAAGAAGCTTCGCTTGCCACCCCTTTATTCTATTCTTAGTCTTATTAAGAAGATCCATATAATCCGATTTCCTAAGTCTATTAGGGCTAATGCTTACTCCAAGATATTTCCCAAACGAAGGAGCACCCTTGATGTTGGACGCATCAAGAATAGCCCTTTTAAGGGATAAACACATTTTAGGAGGAAAAATAACCTTAGACTTATTTGGACTAATAAATAAACCCGACTTACTTCCAAAATCAAGAAGAACTTCCTTAATCACCCTCACATTATCCACCGAAGCCCTAGCAAATAAAAACATATCATCGGCATAAAAAAGGTGAGAAACACTAACATCATTATCAATTTTAATAGGCTTCCAATGACCCTCCCCAACCCTTTTTTCTATCATTAAAGAAAGCCTCTCAAGACAAAGAACAAAAATGTAGGAAGAGAGGGGGTCACCTTGTCTAATCCCCCTTGAAGGTGTGAAACTATCTGCAATTTCACCATTCCATAAAATAGAAATGGACGGCGTAGTAATACAACTCAAGATAAGATTAACAAGGGCAATAGGAAAATGTAAACCTAATAAAGTATCCCTAATGAAATCCCATTCTAAGCTATCATAAGCTTTAGAAATATCAATTTTAAAAGCCATAAGGTGTTTTTTGCTCGCTTTTTAAAAAAAATAAGCAATCTCCTTTATGACTAAAATATTCTCATCAATAGATCTGCCCTCTATGAAGCTAGACTGAACTGGATTAATCAACTCACCCAGAAGAGGTTTAATTCTGTTAGAAATGATTTTAGTGATCAATTTATAAATAGAATTACAAAGTCCTATTGGTCTAAAATCATTCATAGTTTCTGGTTGTTCAGTTTTAGGAATAAGACAAATAAACGACTCATTAACATAAGCCGGAATTTCCCCTATTCTAAAACAGTTAGAAACTAATTCAACAATGGAATTACCCACCACATCCCAATATTTTTGGAAGAACTTTGGCTGAATGCCATCCGGACCCGGGCTTTTCATAGGAGCCATCATATCTAAAGCATTTTTAATTTCCATAGTGGTCACCTTACTTGAAAGAAACTCTATGTCATCATTTTTAATCACTGCATTAGGAGTAAAAGACTCAGTAGACGGTTGAGGACCAAGTTTGGACTTAAAAATATTTTTAAAGTGATTAACACACATACTTTTAAGCGAGTTTTGATCATGAACCCAGTTCCCCGACTCATCTTTTAAACAAAGAATTTTGCCCCTACTGTTTTTGACTTTTGCCAAAATGTGAAAATACTTAGTGTTCCAATCCCCAAATTTTCTCCAATCAACCCCGGCCTTTTGAGCCCATTTTATTCTTTCAAATTTTAGGGTATCATTAAGCTGATTCAGGAGCGATTTTTCTAAATTAATTAGGAAGGGAGAGTATCTAGTAGAGAGTACTTTTTGGATGCCATGGATCCTAGCTATAATTCTATTTTTGTTCTGGATATTTTCATTGAAGACAAATTTATTCCAAGTCTTAACTTCTGTCGTGTAACGATTTTTAGCTTCATCAAAATTATTACCTAGTCTCCAAGTTCGAGCAAAGAAACTATCAAAATTAGGATTTTCCAACCATTCCTCTTTACATCTAAACGGAAAATTACCATTATGAACAATTACACCAGTATCAATTAAAATCGGACAATGATCAGAGTAAGTTCTAGCAAGATGGTATACCTGCGTTTGAGGGTGTACTCTCATCCAATCTGCATTTGCAAGAGCCCTATCGAGCCTTTCCCTAATTAGTTCCATTCATTCACTTCCATTATTCCAAGTGTAGACACCCATTTGTGTCTCCCCAAAACCAAACCCAGTGATGAGTACCTTTCACGTCGAATAATAATCGAATGAAACGAAAGTGTGGAAAGGTCTAGTGTTGCGGAAAGTTTTATTTCTTTTCTTTTCTCTTCTCTCTGTTTTTGAAAACTTTATTTTAAGAAAATAGCCAATCCAGTTTGGTTGGTCCATGATATGGGTCCAATAGTGGTGTAGTTGGATGGGGTTTGCAAAGACCTTTCTAACGATATATTATAAGCCCAATTCCGATGAATATTGAGGAAGTTATGGCCAATTTACTAAACTGGGCTTGGTTTGAGCTTTATGTACGGCCCAATGACCTAGGGGAGGGCCTAATATGATTTATCATTCCTAATACAATTAGGAATGGTTTTAGTCTTCTAGAACATTCTAGAAGGTTCTTATCATTCTTAATTCAATTAGGATTCTTCAGAGTTTTAATTGGATCAAATAGCATTTTCGACTGAAATTATATTATTTTATCTTCCAGTACGGTAAAATTATCAGATTTTCGAAAACGCGTTGAATTCCGAATTGGCGTCCAACCCCAGGCCTTGGCGCCTGGAACCAGGATTGGCGCCAGACGCCAGCATTGGCGTCTGGCGCTAGCCACTGGTCCTGGCGCCAATGAGCCAGGGCTGACGCCAAGGTTGGTTTTCGGTCTTCAGACTCTGTTTTGATAAATTATCTTTTTTGGATGATTTTCTCTATAAATATCGTATCAAAAACTCCGTTTTCATGGATCATCTACACCGATCGTTCACCAATTCTTTTCATTCTCAAGCTTTCATTAATTCTTTAGTATTCTTTTCTAAACTTTGTTTTCAACATACAAAATTCCGCATTCGCAAGATCTAGAAACACCTAGCCATATTCGAAGTTGCCTTCGCCCTAGACGTGAAAGGTTTTAATTTTTGAGGGTTTGGTCTCAAATCTCTATTTCAATTATTTAATTTGATTGCTTTGATTATTATTTTCCTTGAAGTTACTAACGTGTGTATTTTGTAATTAGAAAGAGGTACGAGGCATCCAAGTAAGTACTTTAATGGTTTAATTGATATTATGATGTAGAAATCATGCTTAGATTGTTATTTTAATTCCTAGTATCATGTTTAGGGTAACTTTAATATCAAGTAAGATTAAAAGTACGATGCTTCCTATGTTCTTCCTAATGTTTATTCATGTTAGTATCATGTTAGGGCTAAAGATTTGATTTTTATTGCTTAGTGACATCCTAGGGTTTGTTATTAATCTTGTTAGTATCATGCCTAGGATCTTGCTATTATTATTATGCTTTAATATTAACATGAACATGATTATGATTATAATTGTTATAATTATTATTATTTTGATAATGATTATTTTATTTATGATTATTATTGTTTTGATTATAATTTAATTTTATGATGATTATTATTATTATCATGATTATTTATTATGTTGCTTGATATGCATATTATTTTATTCTTTATTGCTTGATCACCTTTCATGCATGTTTAAAGGGAATTTGGTACTTGTAATCACGCTTAATAAGATATTAATAATCTTGTTAGGGTTAATGTGATTATAATTCAAGTGATCGCCAATAATAGTTTATTTGTGCATTAAATTCAACCAACATAGATTAAACAGGTTTAGGGTTAATCCTATTGATTGTATGTTAGTCAGAAAGCGCACATGAATACGATCAGAATAAAGTAGAGGCCTATTATTAGGGCAGGTTCAATCTCTTTTAGGTTGGATTTGTACCATCATCCCCGAACCCTTATTTGGTTCATGACCTTATGGAGTTGACGATCTCTTGGATCGTTAAGGGGTGTAACCTTCACCTCGTGAACGGTTTACAAGTTCCTTAAAAACTTGTTGGCGACTCTTTTGCTCTATCTTCTTCCCTTTTGGACGCCACCGTACTTTAGTGTATGATCACAGTGGGGTTCAAGCTAGTGGGGTTTTAAAGGCTTGAAATTATTCCCTACACCAAGTGAAAGCCGGACCATTAAAACTAAGATCAATCAACCCCTCGGCCTCAGTCAGATTCGAGAAGTCCTTGCCTTGGGAATTGGATACCGGCCTACCTCCCATTTTTTCTGATTGGGAAAGTACTTCGTTCATATCTCCCATCAGGAGCCACGGAGTACCGGCAGGGGGTGGATTTTCCCCCATATTTTTCCAAAGCATTTTCTTATCCTTTGCAACGGAGGGCGCATGCACCCCGGTAATCAAAACGTCTGGCTTAGTTGGAGAAAGCTTAAAAAGAGAATGCAGCACGTGCGGCGAATTAGTATTGCCGGCCCGCGCCAAAAGAGCCAAATACCTCCCCTAAGCCCAACCGCAGCAATAGTTCTAACTTCTTTGAACCCTAGCCTTTTACAAAGCTTACGGGCTACGTCATCAGTTGACTTTGTTTCTAACAGGAAAAAAATTTCGGGTTTGTGCATACGTACAACCTCAATTGCATGTGGAGCAAAATCCTTACTAGTTGCACCTCTAACATTCCAGATAATTGCCTTCATATTGACATACATACAGGGAAGGATGGGAAAAATCCCTCTATGATGCTCTCAATGATTGTTTTTGGTTGGAAACAACATCATCCAATCCCTCCATAGGTCTAGCTTGTTCATCGCCCATATATCCTCCATTAGCAATGGCGAGGCTATCATTTGAATTTCTTGCATCAAATTCCCCGAGCTTACATAATTTAGGCTCAAATCGAAACCCACAACCTCCTTCCTGGTTTCCAGTATTATCATCTGATTTTCTCCCTTCATCAAATTTAAGCACTGACTTATCAATTGCAGGGGGTAAATTTGTGGATTTTTTGGAGGGGTTTTTATAGGGGTGAATAGATTGTCGTAATCTGGAAGAGCGGGATGAATGAATTGGTTCATCATAACTTGAATACCCGCCTCTATGAGCTTTAATCTCTCGCTTGGGATTGGATTCATTCTCATTACTGGCCACAGATATGGGGTTTGGAATATTGGGAAGAGATGATGAATTTGTGATGGCGGTGAGGCCTGGGATAGTATGGATGGGGTTGGAGTCGAGGGTGCTTGGCGCGTCGGTAAGATCGCCGGCAGCACCACAGGTGAACGAAGCCGGAATTGGCCAGGGTGGTATGGTGATAGTCGGAATAACTAAGGATTTATGGGTGTGTTCATTGAGTTGTTCGACATTGCAAGTTGTGAGGTCAATTGGGTGGTCAGAGTAGTTGAATAGTCGGGTTTTTTCTGGTTTTCCATGGCAGCAGGGGGTTTCGAAAATAGAAGGGTTATGGGTAGTAGGAGAATTTTTAGATGGAGTGGGGAGATGAGAAGTGTTAACAGGGGATAAAAGGGAAGGAATTGAATTGGGATTGGATGAGGGAGTAGAAGCGCCATTGGTGATTCCATTGTATTTACTTCTCGGAACTATATCACCATTAATAGTGGGTTTTCCCAATGTCAATGTTTTTTCTGGATTTGATTTTTGCCTAGTATTCTTTCCTTCTTTTGTATGTTCCCAATGGTTATGTTTTTTAATTGAGGCTTCTTCTTGTTCTTCTACTGCAAGCAAATCCCATTGAATATTTTTATTCTTAGTTTGGCGGCTGTTGGTTTCCCTAGGCTGCTTCACTTTATACTTTTCCGTTATAAATTTTCCTTTTGTATTCTTCTGCTCCTCCTGTATCTTTCCCTCCTTTTTATTTTTCTCACTTATTTTTTTAAAATACTTTTTTCTTGGAGCCGCCAAAACCCAAGGACCATAAGCACTTTTTTCTTCTTCCTGCCACTCTATATTATCCTCTTTTCCGTTTTTCCCCTGCACAATACTAGACATAGCAGTAGGCTTATGGTGCTCTGTGCTTTTACCACCTAACAACATCTTTGAAGGATTGTCTTCCAACAGTGGCGTGCTGCTAACTTGATCTTTGCTTCCCTTTTCTTGCTGGAGTTGCTTCTCTTCTTTTTTTTTTTTAATTGACAATGATCCTTGGAGTGGCCAATCCTACCACATTCAAAACATAAACTATGAATTTTTTCAAATTCAATTTTTTGCCATGCCTTCCCCACCCATACTCTGGTGATTAATGACTTCTCAAGATCAATCTCAACACATACCCTAGCATAATGACACTTACTGATTTTATCAGTAGAGTAATCTACTCTAATTGGATTTCCAACAATTTCCGCTATGCTAAACAGGGCCTCTTTATCATAATATTCAACCGGAAGTTCCGGAAATCTAATCCAAACGGACATGTTTTTGAAGCTTTCAACCGATGGTCTAAAATTAGGTTTCCATTTTGCCATCATCAAGTAATGATCAAAGATGAACCACGGCCCTCCAAACAGAGCTTTTTCCAGATCATCTTGAATTGAGAATCTGAATAAATATACTTCGTTTTCCATTTCGATTACTTCAACTCCTCCTTTAGGATTCCACATTCTCTGTACTCTTTGTTGTATAAACTCAGCTCTGATTTTAACTCCAAGGCATTTCCCAATTAGTGTCATATGCCATGGTCTTCTTAATTCTTTAAGTTTCTCCTTCTGGAATCTAACTGCATGGGAATGTCCCTCAAGATCATCCTCTTCCTCTTCCCATTCTTGTGAAGCAATTACGATCCTTCTAGCTTCATTGAACTATTGGGAGGATTTAGAGACAGCCTCTCTAAAAGTACCACTTAATTTCCCCTGTGAAGTATTCACACCTCTACTACAGCCTTCCTCCTTCTCTACTTGAGATCCTGTGCCTATAGCCTCAGCTGAATTGGTTTGCTTGATTTCTTGAGTAACCTCCATTTCCACAATCTCCTCAGATTGTTGAATTATGGCGTCCACCTCCTTCTCCGAGTCTAACCTTACTACTGATCTGTTTACTAAGTCGACCTCCTGAGTGGATGTAATATCCATATCTGATGCATACTCCATTTAATTAACTAACTCTAAAGAAAAACGGAACGGAACTAAAGAACGGAACTAAATAACGAATGACTCAACCGAACTCAAAACAAATGCAAGAAATGCATATGAGAATACACTACTTGCTCCCTGCTAGAGGAAAGTTCCCGGAGCTCCGATCACTAGAGTGTCGAAGATGTTCTCCGATGACTAAAACTCTAGAGAGAGAAAGTCATACATGTATTTTTAATTATTAACTCTCATAAAGAAATTCTTGATATTCTTTCTCTCTTTTTCTAAACCACCCTTTTCACAAACAAAATTCCGCAGTCACAAGATCTAGACACATCTAGCATAATTCGAAGTTGCCTTCGCCCTAGACGTGAAAGATTTGATATTTATGAGGGTTTGGTCCTAAATCTAGTCTAAACTTTCTTAATCTTTATTTAATTTAATTGTTGGTTTTATTATTTTCCTTAAACTTACTAACACGTTTATTTTGTTATTAGAAAGAGGTATGAGGTATCCAAGTAAGTAATTAAATGGTTTTATTAATATTTTGATATAGAAATCATGTTAGGATAATTTATTGCTTCCTAGTATCATATTTAGGGTGATTTGCTTATATCAATTACGATTCATGTGATGCTTCCTATTTTTCTTTCCTAATAGCATGTTAGTATCATGTTAGGGTTAAAGCTTTGATCTTTATTGTTTAGTGACATGCTAGGGTTTGTTATTAATCTTGTTAGTATCATGCCTAGGATCTTGCTATTAATATTATGCTTTAACATGATTATTATTTTTATGATTTATGATTATAATTGTATAATTATTATTATGATGATTATCATGTTGCTTGATGTATATTTATTGTTATTTCTTGATCACGCCTTTTATTCATGTTTAAAGGAAATTAGTAGTTGTAATCACGCTTAATAAGATAATTAATAATCTTGTTTAGGGTTAATTCGATTATAATTAGAGTGATTGCCAATAATAGTTTTATTTTTGCATTAATATTCAACCAACATGGATAATTAGGTTTAGGGCAATCCTATTGATTGTATGTTAGTCAGAAAGCGCAAATGAATACAAGAAGAATAAAGTAGAGGCCTATTATTAGGGCAGGTTCTTTCTCTTTTAGATTGGATTTGTACCTTCATTCCCAATCTTCCAGTCTTGGTTCCAGACCTATTGGAGTTGACGATCTTTTGGATCGTTAAGGGGTGTAACCTTCACCCTGTGAACGGTTTACACGTTTCTAAAACTTGTTGGCGACTCTTTTGCTCTAGCTTCTTTCCCTTTGGACGCCACCATGCTTAAGTGTATGTTCACAGTGGGGTTTAAGTTTGGGGTAATGCTTAAAATATTCCTTACAACTTTTGGCGACTCCGCTGGGGAGGGTTTTATTTTAATTCCTGAAAGTTATTTCGGAAATGATTTAGAATGAGTTGAAGAGACTCGAAAAGTTCTAAGTATTTCATATGCGTAATTTTGATTACATTATTGTCATATTCATAAAAAAAGGATCTCATTGGAAAGACCATCCGTAATGAGTCAAAAACATAGGATTTTCACACGTAGGAAATTTGAGAAATATCTTTCACAACTAGGATCGAAATAATGCTACAAAAAACTGGAAAATTTTACGAACACAGAATGCTGTTAAGGCATGTAGGAACTGGCGTCTAGAAAACAGATCTTGTCGCCGAAGATATGGCTCTGTCGCCTTGCGACAATCTTATCGCCCGACGATAGGGCTATATCACGGCGACAGTTCCTGTTGGCTGGTGCTGCGTTCTTCCAATACCGAGCCAGAAATATGAGTTCTAGTTTCGACCAGTTCTAGCACTGTTGGCTCGATTCTACTTCCTGATTGAGTTTTTCTCACTTTTCTAAAACCCATATGTGTTCTACAAATGGACATAACCCTCTAGGAATTCATGCTCCATCTACCTGATTGAACGCTCTGAGCAACAAAGGGTACATCCAAGAATGTTGAATTCACCAAACCATGGAAGCGAGTCTAACTCGCGGGGTCCCATCCACTTGCTTCAACCCTTCCAAAGGAAAGGCTTCCACGCTGTGCATTCGGACTCATAACCATGGACTTTCTTTGACTAATCCATATCCCGAACTTTAGAGAACTAGAGTCATGGTTAGGTTGTAAACTCATTGCATCATATTGTGCCTACTTGACTATTTGTGCATTATTTGTTGTGCATACTCTATGTGTTTTCCTAACCGTTTTTTTAACTAGTGCTTAAGCCTTAAATAAACTAATTAATTAATTTGAGTAATTAAAGTTTATAAATTAATCAAAACTTACTTAGTACGACTTTAGGCATGTCCCGTAGAATAAAAATACTGAAAGCAGTCCTAGATAAATGCTCCAACTATGGCGCAAAAATTTTGGCTGCAGCACCAAACGTTGTTGTGTAACGCCGAGCGACAACCCTGTCGTTTGGCGTTGCACTAGTGTACGGCGACAATCCTTTTGCTTTGACGACAGTTCAGATTTTTGCTCAAGTCATCACGACGAGTCTATTTAAACAATTTATTAATCAGTTCGGTTATTTTGTTAATAGCAGTAACCTTATTTAGTCCATAATTGAGTCTAAGCACTTAGTTCCATGGTCTTACACAAGAGTCAAAGCATGTCACTTACACTCACAAATAAAGCACACACTAATATGAATGTACACTTTGACCATGTCTAGAGAGTCTTATGTGCGCGTGTTTTCCGTCATTTTTTTAGGGGGGTAAGTCGGATAGTAATCCTCTAATTAAAGAACTTTTTTGAACCCATATACTTGATTCCCAAAAATATGCACCCTATTTTTTTTTTCTTTTTCTTTATAAACCCGTAAAGTCAAGTCAATTTGAGTCAAGTCATTAAAATAAAAAATGGTTTAATTTACAGTGCGTGGTCAAGAAAGGAAGGGCGTTTAATCAAAGACAACCTTTTCATTCAAGTACAACTTTTTGACAAAACAATCGGTCGAAAAAGGAAAGAAGAAGATAATGGCAAGTAAAGAAGAAGTTAATGAGCTCAAGAAGCAAATGGTCGGTGTTACTGAGTTGATAAAGACCTTAACCCTCCAAATCAATGACCCTGTGAAGCAACAACAAATAGAGCTCATGCAAGAGAGCTTAAGTAAGATATTCAATGATTACAGGTTCCAGGGCATTAGCTCGCTAAAAGTCTCGGTGGACAAGGAGCTTCTTTCGCAAAAGTTCAATGCCAACGACATCCCAAAGTTTAAGGCAACGGATAACCCTTATTTTCATTTAAGAGCCTTTGAAACTATAATTAATATTAAAGGGATTGATAGAAATGTGTTTCATTCTTTATTTTCTCTATCTCTTGAAACCGTTTGCCAACAATGGCTCTTTTCCCTTGACAAAGAAAAAACTTCTACTTGGGAATTAATTGTAAACGCTTTCATTGATAGGTATATATGCAATATTCAAGTTGAGACTGATCATAGGGAACTTGAAATAATAAAGCAGAAAGAGAATGAAGGTTTCACTTCTTTCTTCAATAAATGGAGAGAAACCTCTGCTAGGATGATTGAAGTACCAAGTGAAAAGGAATCTTTGAGGATGTTCATTAAGAACCTCAAAGAAAAGTACTCCAAGCATCTTAAGTACCAAAAAAATCTTCACACCGTCAAGGTTGTCTATGACATTGGCACTAACATTGAAGACGACCTTGCTAAACAAAAAGCTGCTAACAATAACTCCAACAATGGCTAGAGAGGTAAGAAGAACGACAATCCTTCTTCATCCAAAACCACCCACTCAAATAATGTTAGTACCTTTAAATTGAGTGAAGTCCTTGCTATGAACAACAAAGGACAAAAGAAACTGTTTAGGAGGAACTTTACTCCTTTTGGTATGAGTTATGACACCGCATTCGATCGATTGAATACAAAAGGTCTTATAATTCCTATTGGACCATTCGGGGATCTAATGGTCAAAAAGAGAACAGCTAACTAGAACCCTAATGCACATTGCAAATGTCATCAAGGTAGGTGCCATCTCACTGAGAACTATTTGAAGCTCAAGGAAGTTATCCAAAACCTGATTGACAACAATAAACTTCCATTGCCCCCTGCAAGCTAGAAGCCAAGCATTAACAACGCACCTCTCCATGACTCTTTGGCTATCTCTGATGAGGAAAACCATGTTGATCCCTTATCTCTCATTAAACCTATTGAAGAAATTCATGCTATCGAAGAAGAGGAGGAAACCTTTTTCGATGCCATGTATAATTTTCCTTCTGAACAAGAACTTGCAACTAAGGAAGAAGTCTGGATCCTCATGCGATCAATGTGGGAGGGAATAGACTTGTTACGAGAAGCTGTTTAATTAGCGAAGAAACAAGGAAAGGAGCTACAAAGCAAACATATTAAAGTTCCACCTATGGAGAAGAAACCATTTTCTCTCCGAGTAATTGACACACCCAAGAAGAGTAATAAGCCTTATAATCCAATTGGGACTTCCTACGCTAATATGTTCAAAATGCTCTCCGAGAATGGTAAGGTCAAACCTCTTGAACCGAGACCATTTGAGTCATTAAAGAGGACAGATAGGTTCTACTGTCCATACCATCCATCAGGGGAACTTACCATTGAGGACTGTTTTAATTTCAAAGATTTAATTCAGAAGATGATTGATAACAAGAAGCTAGTTCAAATCCCACAAGAACAAGAAATTAGCATCAATGGGGTTTGGGACAACGATGATGAAGATGTCTATATTAAAGATATGGAAGAACCTCCACTTTTAGTAATATATCCTGTAAGAGATTTTTTGGATGAAAAAGATTCACCCATAGACGCCCTCATAAGATCTGGGAGAATGCAACCTCGCATCTCTACACAACCTATTCCTACCGTGCAACAACTTCGCATACCTATTATAGAGGACAATGATATTGTCAAACAATTCAAGAAGACTAAGGTCGAAATGAATGTATTGAATCTTCAAGCTACATCTCGAGAACATAGGCTAGGGGTAATGAATCCTTGGATAAGATAGCGATAGATTCCGAAACCACTCCTGAGGGTTGGCTAACTTTCTTACGAGTGATCTCCCTAGTCCTATCAATCTAATCACCTTTTCTGACAAAGATTTACCTTTAAAAAGTGACAAACATTAAAAGGCTTTATACCTAACAGTAGTCTGCAAGAGGATGAATGTCCTAATGACCCTTGTAGATAATGGATCGGCAATCAATGTCTGTCCATTGAGAACTGCGAGGATGTTAGGAATAAGGGATGGAGACTTAACCTCGTCAACCTATGGAATAAGAGCCTACAACAATACTCGTCGCCAAGCTCTTGGAAAAATCACTATGAATGTAACGGCAGGAGCAATAGAACATGCCACTACCTTCCATGTGGTAGATATTAAGGCTTCCTTCAACCTATTTTTAGGATGCCCTTGGCTTCATGACCTCAAGGTCGTCCCTTCATCTCTTCACCAACAGGTTTAGGCCATAGTTAGAGGAATTCCTATTATAATCGATGCTTCACCTATAATGATTAAAGCTTTATTAATGTGGAGCACGATGAGAATGAAGAAGACTTGCGGGGCTTTAATGAAGAGGTCTCCTAAATCAAGGAGAATGAAAGGACCCCTCTTTATCACGACCCCCACTCTAATATGACGGTAAATGCTATTCTCAAGAGACAAGGACACTTTTCGGAATGACTCTAGGAAAGAAAATGGAGATAGCAAAACAAATGGAATTACCTGGCCTCCCTAAGTTAGATACTTTTTGACTTAGTTTTTAACTGACTCGGGAAGATCTTAAGCGAGCCCACGAAAAGTCTAAGGCGCGTAGGAACGCTCGCACCCAAAAGAAAGCAATCTTAATAGACCAATATCCTCTTACTCTCCACGGACAATTCATAGGAGAAGGAGAGGACTATCCATGCTATGAATTTCCTGCATCTTTCGTTGTAAACAGCATAAGGAAACCTAGGTTCAAAATCTTTATGGATTGTTACTTTCTAGATGAGATCCCAACTCCTATTGGAGAAAGCACCCCCATTCTTTGACTTTAATGTCATGGAACTACTCTTTGGGCGCGATATGGATGAGCCAAAATGGACAGAGGATAATTCCTCGCTCATTTAAACGGTCCTACAAAGCGAGAACTTTGACCCTTGAAGCTCATCACTCCAGCGGAAGGTCTGGTACAAGGATGGCGCAAGACGGTAAAGGTGACTACTATGAGTGAAAGAAAAATATCAATAACAACAAGGCAAGGACCAATGTTTGGAGAGTCGTCTTAGTGAGAGTCAGAGTTGTCTTAGTGAGAGTCCGAGTCTTTTCCTGAAGAGTCTTCCAATTCCTTAGCTATAGCACCCCCTATTTCTAATCCTTCTTTTTCTACTCCTAGGATAGTTAGCAATCAAGTCCCTGAGGACATCTTTTTATTCGATGTAATGGTTTCAGAATTTAATAATATGTCGTCTTCCTCTTACTCCTCATGTTTTTCATTAACCCAAGATGACGAGCATTGCTTAACTAACAATGAAAATGACAAAGAAATTATCAAATAAATGGAAACACTTGAAAAGAAAACACCGGTAATTGAGGATACTGAAACGGTTGATATCTCAATTGATTCAGCCATTAAAAGAGAAGTTAAAATCAAATTAACGCTTAATTATAAACAAGAAAGAACCGATTTAATTAATCTACTCAAAAACTTTATCGATGTATATGCTTGGTCATATGAAGATATGCCAGGCATTAATAGAGAAATAGCTCAACACACTATACCACTAATTCCAAGAATGAAACCTGTAAAACAGAATTTGCGTCGAATGAAACCCGACGTAGCTCTTAAAATAAAAGAAGAAGTTCAAAAACAGATAACTGCAGGTTTTATCAAGGTATCCAAATACCCTGAATGGGTAGCAAATGTGGTCCCAGTTCCAAAGAAGGATGGAAGGGTAAGAATGTTTTTCGACTGTCGAGATTTAAATAAGGCAACTCCAAAGGACAACTTCCCTTTACCATACATCGATATCTTAGTAGATAATACAACAAATCATGCGCTTCTCTCGTTTATGGATGGATACACGGGGTACAACCAGATTCTCATGGCAGAAGAAGACATGGAGAAAATGACATTCATAACAGCTTGGGGTAATTACTGTTACACGGTAATGCCATTTGGGTTGAAAAACGCGTGTGCTACTTACCAACAAGCAGCAACTACCCTACTCCATTATATGATGCACAAAGAGGTTGAAGCATATGTGGACGATATGATTGTGAAGTCAAAAGATCGCCCAGGACATCAAGTAGCCTTAAAGAAATTCTTCGAAAGGCTAAGATAATACAACATGAGGTTAATCTATCTAAGTGTGCTTTTGGAGTCACCTCAGGCAAGCTCTTGGGGTATTTCATAAGCTCTAGAGGAATAGAGATAGACCCAACCAAGATCAAGGCGATCATGACAATACCGCCGCCCAAAACTGAGAAACAAATTCGAGGATTTATTGGCCGGTTTCAATATATAAGTAGGTTCATATCAAAATTAACAATGATATGTGAACCAATATTCAAGAAGCTCAAAAAGAATGTACTAGTAATGTGGGACGACGAGTGTCAAAAAGCCTTTGAAAAGATCGAATCCTATCTCGCAAATCCTCCCGTATAGTATTAGCACTGGAGCTTCTAGGAATTCGTCTTAGGTTGTACTTGACAGTTACCAAAGAAACAATGGGGACTATGCTCGCACAAGAGGTAGAAGGAAAAGAAAATGCAATCTACTATCTAAGCAAGAAAATTCTCAAGTATGAAGTACGCTCTACATTGCTTGATAAATTGTTCCTTGCATTGGTGTGGGCCACAACCAAGCTAAGACATTATATGCTGGTGCATACAATCTTTGTCGTTTCTCGAATTGACCCACTTCAGTATCTATTAGAAAAGTCTACACTCAATGGGCACATATCAAGGTGGATAGTCAATTTAGCCCAATTTGATGTATGATTCATGCCTCAAAAGGCTATAAAAGGATCTGTGGTTTCGGACATCCTAGCGGATTTCCCAGTAGAAGATTTGACGTTAGTACACGATAACGAGTTTCCAGATGAAGACATGATGGTCACAGAAGATGATATACTTCGACGGGGCTTCAAACCAAAATGGATGTGGCGTTGAAATATTATTAGTATCACCTAAAGAAGAGTATGTTCCAATCTCCATAAAGCTAGATTTCGACGGAGTATGAAGCATGTGTGGTAGGCCTCAAAACAGCTTTGGCATTGGGAGTAAAGAAATTACAAATATTCGGAGACTCTTCTTTGATCATCAATCAAATTTCCAAAAGTTGGAAAGTAAGGAGTGAAAGTTCAGCCCCTTACCAATCATATCTGGAAACCCTCACCAACCAGCTAAAAAAGGTAGAATACACCTATCTACCTAGAGAAGAAAACCAATTTGCTGATGCTTTGGCAACACTAGCCTCAATGGTTCGAATTCCTATGGAAATCAAGCAAATGCCTTTAACTATAGAGAAAAGGCATAAGCCGGCTTACATTCAAGCTATAGAAGATGATGAAGTGATCCAAGATGAAGAAGAAGAACAATGGTATACGGATATACTCAATTACGTCACTAAAGGAGAATATCCTCCGCATGATGACAAAAGAGCAAAACGAGCATTAAGACTCTTGGCTTCCCAATACGTACTCATAGACAGCGAGTTACACAAAAGGGTACCTAAGGGTCGAGCTCTTTTATGTTTAGGAAAAAAGGAAGCCCAAAGAACTATGAGGATAGTCCACGAAGGCATTTGTGGAACCCATGTTAATGGCAAAATGCTATTCCAAAAGATAATGCGAGAGGGATATTATTGGAATACAATGAATAGGGATTGTCATTAATATGTAAAAAGATGCCCTAAATGTTTAATTTACGCTAATCTACAACATGTTCCTCCATCTCTACTCTACACCTACGCTTCACCATGGCCATTATCTACATGGGGAATTGATATTATTGGTAAAATCCCCCGACCTATGACAGGAGGCCACGAATACATCCTAGTAGCGATTGATTACTTCACAAAGTGGGTCGAAGCACAGTCATATGCTAAACTCACTGCAAAACATATAAAATTCTTTATGGAAAGGAATATTATATGTCGATATGGAGTCCCACATGAGATGATAAGTGACAATGGAACTCACTTTCAAGCAGAATGTGAAGAATTGTTACAAAAATACGGCATTCAACACCATCACTCTTCCCCTTATAGACCTCAAGCAAATGGAGCAGTTGAGGCGGCTAACAAAAATCTAAATACTATTATCAAGAAAATGACAGACAATTACAAAGATTGGCCTGATAAACTCCATTTTTCACTTTGGGGTTATCGTTAGTCAATTCGTACATCAACAGGCAATACGCCATTCTCCTTTGTTTACGGAATGGATGCCGTACAACCTGTAGAGCTAGAGATACCATCTCTACGCATTGCACTAGAAAGTATACTCGATGAAGTCGAGTGGACTAGAGCTAGATATGAGGAGCTAATTCTACTCGATGAAAAGCGATTAGAAGCTCTACATCTTACCCAATGCTATCAAACTCGTATGGCTAGGCACTTTAATAAGAAGGTTAAGACAAGAAACATCAAAGTAGGAGACTTGGTGTTAAAAGCATTAAGAAAAATGTTTTTGATCTAAGAGGCAAATTTAGGCCTAATTGGTCTGGACCATATATCGTCAAAACAATTCTGTCAGGAGGTGCAGCAAAACTAACTGATATGGATGGCAATGAGTTCTCGAACATGACAAACCTTGACTAACTTAAAAAGTACTACCCATAATTACTTGAGTAGGAATTTTTAGAGAGCTACGTTTGGCCTGATTCCTTAGGAAAGGATACGTAGGCAGCCCTTTACAGGGTGCGGCCACTTTCATTTTCACAAACCTCGCATCCCAAGAGTAATAGAAATTCGACGAAATAGCAGCGCCACAGAAAGAGGTCTGTCGGCGGCCGACAGATTGCAGCGCAAAGCGACAGAGCATGTCGCTTGGCGACAAACAACAACGTCTAGCGATAGATGCAAAACAGCGGCGCCGAGTTTTTCCAAATATTTGGGCAAGTTTCGGAGTTTTTCGGAAATTTTTCGACTTCTGTACTCGAGGAAATTTCTGGAAAATAATTAAAGTTGTTTTCATTGCTTTAATAAATTAAATAAAAAGGTTGATTTAATTTAAAAAGCTGAAATTGCATTAATAAAATAAAGTAAATTATTACATTAGTCATGGAATTTAAATAAAAGCTTAATAAAATAAAATAAACTTTAAATTTAAACTAGTCTAATAAATTCAAAGTTAAGCAATGCTTCAATCTTTCTTCTCTTTCTTTGCCCTCTTCCAATTTTTATCTAAAGCCTCTTCATAATCCATGACTTTAGCTAGTAGGCATCCTTTAGAGGACCTACATTCAATTTTAGAGTAAATTGTTTCTCCCTTAGCTAGGATCCCATGTTTCTTTTCTTCCCAAACCTTCTTTTTTGAAGTGTCAGCTTTTCTTTTCTCTTTGCCCTTAGTAGTGTCTTTCTTCTTTGGCATCACAGGTGTTTTAAATTCCATTTTTTCACCCAAGAGTTCCTTAACATGAATCACTTTCTCACCTAGACGGCTCTTCATATTGCTTCTACTCTGATTTTTCTTCATGTCCTTTGTAGGGTTTTTAAGGAGCCAATTCTTCACATCATTGGGCAAGGAAGGAGCAACCTTTTTGGTAATCCCTTCCCATAATGGCCTAGCACTCCAATATGTGTCTAAATTCTCTATTTCTTGTGAAACAGGGAATTCATAGGGACGACGGAGATCCCTTGAAGGAATTGTTTGAAGTAGATCGTACTTCCTTTTTACCCTGCAGGGATAATAAAAAGTCATCTTAGTTAATCTTGGAAGACGACAGAAGGGTTGCTTGTTGAGACCAACCATCTTCTCAGTTTTCTACCATGGGACGACCCACTTGATAGCACAATTGCAAGAAGCAAAAACTTTACTCCACTAATGGCGACCAATCTTAGAGAAACACTTCTTTCACCTCACAAAGCAATTTGGAGTGTATTTTATAACTGCTGTCAGGAGGATTAATTAATTCTAGTATCTCCATTAGCCATATCGGTAAAAAATAAATTCAATGCAAATAATTAGTATTACTATATAAAAATATGTTTTTGATTTCTAAATTAAATATATTATTTTTGTACCGGTAATAAAATTGGAGATCCCCGAAAAGGTGCTTTTGGATTTTTCTTTAATTCATCTAGACTAAGAATAGTCTCTCCAACAATTAATGGCATTGGATTCCTTCCAGATTCAATTTGCTCCAAGAAAGTTAATATAATTGCTTGATCCTCGTTAGTTCTACCACTAGTGAGAAGATATTGGTAAGCATGCAAAAGAGAAAAAGCCCTTCTTCTATAAACATTAAAAGATTCAGAATAAGGTCTATAAAAATAGTGACGTGCAAATTCTTTCAGATTGACTACGCTACCATCTACAATATTTGTTAGATCTCTGTCTCTTAAATTAAAGAAGCGCTCAAAATCTTTATAATAATATTCATTTACTCTAGGGATTACCGCAAGATCTAATGAAGGGAAGCCTAGAATGGCACCAAATTCTTCCGTTAAAGGGCTAATTTCATCACACCCTAGTCTAAGGAAATGTGTATCTGTATCCCAATATTCTAAAGCAATATACACAAAATCTATGTCAAGATCTACCTCTTAAATACCATAAATACCTCCCATGTGAAAAAAATCAAGTTCTTTTCTGTCTTTAGCAATTAAAGACCGACACCATTCACGTGTAAAATTGGTGAAACTCTTAGTGACTAAAGACATGATTATTTGTTGAGAAGCTAAGGTTATAATTAATTTGTTTGAATTATATAGAAAATCGGCAGACTAGGGGACTATTTTTTTACAAAATTGATACAGTTTGACTCCGGATAGGATTCGGAAGCAGTGCATGCAACGCCTGACGACAAGCTTGTCGCCTTGCATACTCAGGACCAATTCACCCAGGGTCGCCATGGTTATGAATCAGCAAAGGCTGAGGCTACGGAGGCTGCCGCGACGATGAGCCAACCTCGTACGTCCCACCTACTGGGGGAACCGATGTCACCTCTCCTTGGCCCATCGACCTAGCCCGAGCACCCTCAGAGGATGAACCTGAACTCTCTAATGTCGACCCCTCGAGCTAGACCTAGCCGGCTCCCTCCGAGCCTCGAGTCTCGTCCGAGTACGAGAAGGAATAGGCTGTCCCTGCAAAAATAAATCAAGTCAGATGAAAAGAAAACAGAAAAATAAACAATGCGAAATGCGAGGAAAAGTTACCTCCTAAGCATCGGCGCTACGACGATAGGAGGCCATGTTCCTCATCCTCACCAGTTGGCTTCGGAAGGCGTCTATGCACCTCGCCATCACCGTTACCACCTCGCGCGAGAACTGTCAAAGAAATAAATCAGTAACAATACAATACATGTATAAACAAATAGCAAGTAAATAAATTACGCGAGTCTGGTGACACGGGATGGATCGCTCGACAAAAAGTTGATCCTCAGGAGCCGGAGCGATCATCTCCTCAATAGGCCCGTATGTCCCCTGATAGTTGATGGACATACGAGGGGGAACGAACTCGGCAAGCTCAGTTTGGTAAATGCAAACCAAAGTGAATCAAACACCACTTGGGGGTTCCTTAGCAAAGAAATAAAAGACAAAAATCAAACCACTACCCCCCTCAGACAAAACAGGGGCCGGAGCTAACAACCGCAGCAAGTCCTCCTCGTAGCAACACCGCAAGCTAGCATAAGATCGCCAAGGAGTACAAGCAGGCGACCTCTCCGCCAAGTTGAGCAGCATCGCATCATGGAACATGTGGCGAGGCGGAGGAGGAGGGACAACGAAGATCTCCGCAGAGTGTTGAATAGCGACTCTCTCTCCTAGGTAAACCGCCGCCTCATACGTCCCCTGGAAATAGCGACGCTCAGCAGTGTATTGCGCAGATAACGCCGGAATAACCAGACCATCCCATGGCCGGTATACTACCTAAAGCTCATGCAAAATATGTCTGTAAGATAAAGCTTTATCAAAAAGCAGTACAAAGACAACAACTATTTGAAAAAAACATACCGAGAGGATCAACTCTCGGACATGGGCAGTAGCCGCCTGATCACTGAAGCGACCTTCCCAGTAGGAGCCAACAGGGAGCTCGTGAGGAGATGGTCTCGCCGGCGCAAGCGAAGGAAAGTAATCGTAGAACCAAATCTACAAAGATAGAAAGAAATCAGCAAACGCTAATAAGAGTCCAGAGCTAACTTTTAAAGAAATAAAGCATACCTCTACGACTCTCCAAAAGCTAGAGAGAGCGATGTTTCCTGTGTAAGAACGGTGGCGACATGAATCTCGCAAGACCCGCAAAAAGTCAGCATAGGCCAAGCTGGCCCAATCGTAAGTCTCGATCAGCTGAAGATCGCGGACAACACGAAGGTAGTAAAGCAGCACCTGACCACCCTTGTCAGGGGAAAAGCTCCCTAACATGAAAATAAGCGCAAAGATGCGAACCCGCTGCTCTCGGATGGTCGCATCGTCCTCAAAAGCCATCGCCAGAGTCGATCGGCGAATGCATCTGGAGCTAAGAAGCGATGGTCCACCACAGCACGGGCCTAAACAACGATTGGACCCAACAACTCCTCGACTATCGGAGAGAAAGCACTAATAGAGCTGTCGAATGGCTGCGTAGTCAAGCGAAACTCTAGTCCCGAGATGAGACTGAAGTCGGTTGGGGTGACAGTCATCTCACCCCAAGGAAAGTGAAAAGTGTTAGTGGTGTCCCAGAAGAACTCCACCATAGCACGAACAACGTGGTAGCCCTCGTCAAACGAATATATTACCTTGGTATCCCGGAACAGGGTAGTCAGCCCACAGGACTCCCAAAGCAGTCGTAGCCCCTCATCGCCACGAAAATACTTGTTGTACAACTTGCCTATGGTCTCGTTGCCCAAGCCATGGCTACGTGTCCTACCACTAACAATCTCACGATGCACCAATATGGTGCTCGGGGCGAAAAACAATGTCCGCTCGTCCCACTCGGGGAAGGGACTGAGAAAAGTGGACGGATCCGCGTCTTCCTGTACGGGCTCGTGCTCCCGTCGTGTGTCTTTGGACTGGAAACTAGAACCTTGCTTCCAAAATCCTTGGTACGCCAGTTAGCCCCTCTAAGCAACTTGACATGATATAGTAATCTACTCTATTACAATCACATTAAGTGATCGACCTGATAAAAGATCGTCTCACTTAGCTTAAAGCGCCTAAACATTGGCTCATCGCAAAGGCACCGACATAATGGTTCATAAATATCAAAGGCATCGACATACTGGTTCACAAGCAGCAAAAAGCGCCGACGCACTGGCACATTAAAGGCAAAGTTCAAGCAAACTTTAAAGGATCGACAAGCGTTGGTCTTCGGTGATATTCTTCAGAATATTATCGCAACAAATGAGGATGGCTTCAGCCGAAGCATTCTTTGATCATATTCCCTGACTTGCGGAAGATGGTCATAAAGTGGTAGACGATCGTTTCAGGCAAAGCAATCTTTGATAGGATTCTTTGACTTGCAGAAGACTATCATAGTGGAAATTAGAGGCAAGTTACATGCGTAGCAGTCTTCTGGCGGTATCCCCTAGCTTGAGGAAGATCATCAAAAGCTCTTTGTGCAGAGACGCGTGGATATAGCAACATCAAAACAGCAGGATTGCGTTCCCTAGCGTATGGAAGGTTGTTACAACAACAACAAATGTAACAAATTAGTTACTCCCAGAGACATGTGCTCGACGGTGCAAGATACGCGTTACTTAACTCTCTTATCTATTTTAACTAACGCTAGTTTGCAGGTTTCGGCGTTACAAGAATGATTTAGGATCGCAGAATGTTCCAAATCATTCTCCGTCCCTATCAATACTTTGACTTTTGTTTTCGAAACTTGCGTTTCTCCAAACTTAGTCAAAGTGGGGGCTTCTTTAGACACCCATTTCTGTCTCCCCAAAACCAAACTCGATGATGAATACCTTTCACGTAGAATCATAATCGAATGAAGGGAAAGTGTGGAAAGTCTAGTGTTGCGATTAGCTTTTATTAAAATTCTCTTCTTTCTCTCTATTTTCGAAAACCTATTATATTAAAATAGCCAATCCGGTTTATATTGGTCCATGTCAAGGGTCCAATATTAGTGTAGTTAGATCAGAGTTGAAAAGAGCTTTCTAACGATATATTATAAGCCCGATTCCCATGAATAATGAGAAAGTTATGGCCAAATTACTAAACTGGGCCCGGTTTGATCCTTATATGCGGCCCAATTATCTAGAGGAGGGCCTATTATGAATTATCGCTCCTAATGCAATTAGGATTGATTAAAGTCTTTTGGAATCTTCTAGAAGGTTCTTTTGAATTCTTATGTGATTAGCATTGATAATTGAGTTTTATGAGTTTTATTTAGAATAAACGAAGTGTTTTTAAATGAAATTATGATTTTACCCCTCGTACGCTTAATTTTATCAAAAATATGAAGACGTGTGGAAAATTGCCTGCAGCGCCGCACAACAGGATATCGTCTGGAGACAAGCCTGTCGCCGTAGGGCGACAGAGGCAATTGCGGCACCAGCGTCATATTTAATCTTCTTAAAACTCCGGTTCTTTTTTATCATATTCTGGCTTATTTTCATTATAAATAGCCTCCTTAATTCTCCGTTTTTAATTATCAACTCTCATCAAAAAATTCTTAATATTCTCTCTCTCTCTCTCTCTCTTTCTAAACCACCCTTTTCACAAACAAAATCCCTCATTCACAAGATCTAGACACACCAAGCATTATTCGAAGTTGCCTTCGCCCTAGACGTGAAAGGTTTGATATTTCTAAGGGTTTAATCCCAAATCTAATACAAACTTTCTTAATCTTTATTTAATTTAATTGTTTGTGTTACTATTTTCCTTGAAGTTACTAAGGCGTGTATTTTATTATTAGAATGAGGTACGAGGCATCCAAGTAAGTAATTTAATGGTTTTATTGATATTTGATATAGAAATCATGTTAGGATGTTTTGTTGCATCCTAGTATCATGTTTAGGATGATTTACTTATATCAATTATGATTCATGTAATGCTTCCTATTTTTCTTTTCTAATAGCATGTTATTATCATGTTAGGGTTAAAGCTTTGATCTTTATTGTTTACTGACATGCTAGGGTTTGCTATTAATCTTTTTAGTATCATGCCTAGGATCTTGCTATTACTATTATGCTTTGACCTTATTATTATTTTTATGATTTATAATTATAATTGTTACAAATATTATTATGATGATTATCATGTTGCTTGTTGTATATTTATTGTTATTGCTTGATAACGCCTTTTATGCATGTTTAAAAGGAATTAGTACTTGTAATCACGCTTAATAAGATAATTAACAATCTTGTTTAGGGTTAATTCGAATATAATTCAAGTGATCTCCAATAATAGTTTTATTTGTGCATTAATATTCAACCAACATAGATAAACATGTTTAGGGTAATCCTATTGATTGTATGTTAGTGAGAAAGCGCACATGAATACGAGAAGAATAAAGTAGAGACCTATTATTAGGGTAGGTTCTTTCTCTTTTAGATTGAATTTGTACCTTCATCCCCGAACTTCCAGTCTTTGTTCTAGACCTATTGGAGGTTATGATCTATTGGATCGTTAAGGGGTGTAAACTTCACCTTGTGAACGGTTTACAAGTTCCTAAAACTTGTAGGCGACTCTTTTGCTCTAGCTTCTTTCCATTTGGACGCCACCATGCTTAAGTGTATGATCACAGTGGGGTTCAGTTTTGGGTAATGCTTGAAATATTCCCTACAAGTACTACTCAGCTTTGATAATTGCCAAACGTCTGCCGTAATATGGGATTATAACGGCATCACTCGAGCGTCTAGGTCCTCTTAGTAAGAGAAACTACATTACAAGACTTGAAATGTCCCCCTACAAAAATAGGGAAGATTATTTTATTGTTTACAAGGCCTCTCGTAGAGCGAGACTGTAAAAATGCATGGCCGTGCTCGGATGGATTTTAGAAATTATCTGTTATATTGACAGTCAGAGTCGGAATTGAGAAACACTTCTTGACGTAATAAGGATGACAAATAAATCTGACTTTATAGGTTATGAAGAGGCATTAAGCGACATAGGAAAAGGGATATACACTAAAAGAACACTTGTCCGGAAGGACAAGTGGGAGATTGAAAGGAATATTATTCTTTGAACAAGTGTATTATTCTGATAGTGGGTTCAGAATTATTAGAAAGCTAATATATTCAGTAAGGTAAAGTGATCGGAATGCCTAGGTAGAGGCCGCTTCCGATCAGTAATATTAATGCATAATTAATATTACAACTTTATCTTGTTGGAACCCTTCGGGTCACACCCGAGAAACCAACTAGCCAAAGCGACGAATTAATTCGAAAGGAAATAATGAGTCGACCGAGTAATATTTATTTAGACGTCAGAAATTCGAGCTTAGAGCGTCGGAATTCGTGTCAAAAATAATAAAAGACGAGACATGAAAATAGTAAAAAATCAACATATTTCCCAAAATACCCCTAGCATCTGAGTGCCCCGAGAAATCCAAGTGCTAGGGGCATAATGCGTAGCATGGAGGCTAGCATGCGCACCAAGCCGAGCCTTGGCTGGCTGGTGCGTGCTAGCGCACCAATGTGAAAAGTCAAGGCAAGCCTCGGCACCAAGGAGCAGCAGCAACCCGCACTCGGAGTGCGTGGCATGCTGGCCGCAAGCAGCAGCAGCTCAAATTCTGAGTGCGCAGCATGCTGGTCGCAAGTAGCAGCAGCCCGCACTTAGAGTACGAGGCTTGCAGGCCACAAGCAGTAGTAGCCAGCATCTCCAAGGTGCTAATGGCTGCGCCGAGAGCAGGGGAGGAATAAATGGGAAGCCCACTTGGGATCCTTGATGCCCAAGTAGGAGAGGACATGTGGCACAAGGTGAGGGAGAGAGTGGGGAGCAAGTTTTGTCCCCCCTCTCCAAGTGGTCCTCACTTGCTCTCTCATGTATAGTTGATACTTGGTTATTTATTACTAGCTTGCTTAAAAAATTTTATTTTACCGTTAAAATAAAATGTGAAAATCTCTCTATCCTACATTGATGGGAGAGACAATCATACTCTCATCATTTCCTATAAATACCCAAGTAAGGGCAATGAAAATGAGGCTTGAGTAAGAGTTGGAAAAGGGATCACTAGTACTGAAAACCTTTGAACTCAAGAGTTGGAAAAGGTATCACATTTTGTGAAAGATTTTGAACTCAATTACCCGGGTTTATCGGTCTGGTCTTGCTAACCCCAAGACATTGGACCTAGTCGGTGATCGTTGTTGACGGTGGATCATCATTGGAGTCTTCGTAATTTCGAAGCCAACTTGCAAGTAAGAGCCCAAGCGGTCGGTCAAAGCACGCTCCAAAGGTAATCATTTTATCTTAATCTTGTTATTAATTTTATTATGTTTATGGTTTTATTTATTGCGAGTGCGGTCTTGTTTTTGGGTTTGTTTTCGCGGTGAGTCGGACTCACCAAATCCCAACAAGAAGTGCATGAGTTGCTGTATTATCTGCTAGAATATCGATGTCTTGTAAAGAGAAGTCGTCCTTTGGACTTGCCTTATTTAGATCTCGATAGTCGACACACATTCTTACCCTTCCATCCTTCTTCAGAACGGGGACTACATTTTCTACCCATTCGGGGTATTTGGATACCCTAATAAAGCATGTTGTTATTTGTTTTTATTTCTTCTTTTATTTTAAGGGCTACTTTGGGTTTCATTCGACGTAATTTTGTTTTAAAGGTTTCATTCCCGGAATTAGTGGAATTGTGTGGTGAGATATTTCTATATTAATGCCTTGCATATCTTTATATGACCAAGCAAATACATCGATAAATTCTTTTAATAGATTAATAAAATTGGTTCTTTCATCTTTGTTAAGAGTTAGTCCGATTTTATCTTCTCTTTTAATGGCTGGATCTTTTGAGATGTCAACCGTTTTAGTATCCTCATTACCGGTGTTTTACTTTCAAGTGTTTTCATTGCTTTAATTATTTCTTAGTAACTTTCTCTGTTCGTTAAGCAATACTCATCATCTTGAGTTAGAGAATGACACGAGGAGTAAGCAAAAGAAGACGTGTGATTGAATTCAAAAACCATTACATTAAATAAAGTGACGTTCGTTAGGACTTGATTATTTATTCTAGGGGAATACGCTAAAGAATATGAACTAGGGGTGGGTGCTACGACTAAAGACTTAGAAGACTCAATGGGGGAAGACTCTGACTCGGACTTCCACTCAGACAATTCTTCAAACATTGTTCCTTGTCCTGTTGTTATGGAGATCTTTCTTCCACTTGGAGTAGTCACCTTCACAATCTTTCGCCATCCCTGAACTAGACCCTCTGCTGGAGTGATAAGTTCGGAATGATCAAAGTTATCACTCTGAAGTATTGTTTGGATGAGCAAGGAGTTGTCTTTGATATGTGTTGGCTCATTCTTTTCATACCCAAAGAGTAGTCCCATGCCGTTAGAGTGAAGGTCATAGTGAAGAGGGGTCTGATGAGTGACATTTATGTCACTCCTAGGATAGTGTTTATGCCTTGTTTTAGCTTGTCATAGGGTGATTTGTAGTTGTTTTGTTGGTTTTTTGTAGTTGTTTTGTTCAAATAATGCGTGCATACATGTCTCGATGTGTTTTTAATGAAATCGCGTATATTCTTGAATGCTTGCCTTCATTGCATGTTTGCACCGTTCCCTATACCTTATTGCTTTCCTTGGTGTTTGTGCTTAGGTATTTGAAGTCTTGGATTGCATAGAAGAAGCCAAGGAAGCATAAGAGAAGAATCGAAGAAACAAAGGTGCAAGGGCGCGCACAATGTGCACGGGCGCGCGGCTGGAGTGTGCGGGCGCGCAGCCCTGTTAGAACCCGCGCAAAAGAGGCAAAATTGCATAATCGAGGTAGAAAGTTTTGCGCGGCCTGCGCAAAACTTGTGCGCGGGCGCACACACACACTGCGCGGGCGCACAGCTACGGTGCGCGGGCGCCCAGCCAGCAGCACGGGCGCACACTGTAGGGAATTATAGGTACTACGCAGCGTAAATAAACATGAATCATATTCATACAGTACCTAATCCCAAGATCTAATGCATAACACATAAAGAACATATAATTGTACCTTTGAAGCATGATTCCACGTGCGATCGAGCAAGAACAATGGGAGATAAAGAACCCCAAGCGTGATTCCTCTACTTAGTCCACGAGCATGGATTAAACCTCCACTAATGCTAGTTAGTTGTGACTGAACACTTCAATCAACCTTCAATAGATATTTGAACCACGAACACACCACAACACCACCCACGCACCACCACACATGCCACCCAAGGAGGAGGGGCCGTACGGACAGGGAGGAGAGAGAGGGCCGAGTAGAGAGAGAGAGAGAGTTAGGGTTTTGGGGAAACTTGGTTGCTTGTGTGACAATTCACTGTATGTCAATTGTTGTGTCATGCAACCCTAGGGATGGTTTATATTTATAGATCATATCTAGAAATAAAACCATGTCATGTCCAAAACCCATTAGACTCTTCTAATTATCCAAGCCCAAATATCAATGTGGTATGTCATGAACTCATGAGGCCCAATAATGGGCCTCTAACTTGTTTAACCCAATACTCTTTTGTGTGACGTTGTAGGATCCATTCTATAAGGCTTTGGGCCATTAATCTAGCCCAAAGATCAATTGTCATATCTAGCACCAAACATTGACGACCCTATAGAATGAACTTATTATCTCCATAATAGTGATCCTTGATATATCTAGTAATTGCACTTATCGAAGACATAACTCCTTCAATCTCCCTCTTGTCTGAGACAAGTGCGCAATATTCAAATTCCTTAAGTCAATGTGTGTCGATTTGATAATATGATTGCATCTCATGTCGTGATCATATTAGTCTGCAAATCTTTACTTGAAATACTGAGTGAGATTCACAGAACAAATGATTACTATGTAATGCATTTGAGCACGGCCATGCATTTTATGAATTCTCCCTCTTCAAGGGGCCAAGACACATTCCTAATTAAATAGGTAGACTCAATCCAATCTTGTGGCAACCAAAGCTCCCACTCAACTTTTGATGTAACCGGGAAACATCCTTTATAATCTCCAGTTACAGGCAGACGTTTGAATGTACCACAGTCAAATCAGCCATTGAATAGAATCAGTGTTCCACTCATGTCAAAGGAATCCACTAATATATCCAGAAGCTCTATACTTGAACTTCAAAGTAGGTCTATAGTTCGATCATGCATCAATCCTGCAAATCCATGTGATTGACCGAGCTTCACTACGCTCCTATAGCCCATGAAATTTCGCTATCCAATCAATCTTAACATGCTAGTCCATTAATTGAAATCATTTATGTCCAGTGTAATGATTCCGAACTAGGAACTTAAATAATATATGAATTTAGTTCACTTGTGGGGTTTCATTCACTAGGTCATCAACCTGATGAGCCCATCAATTCATAATTATTTTGGACATTTTATTTAATCTTGAAACCACGATTAAATAAGACTGAAACTTTGTTTCAATTGATAAACATAATTCTGCAAATGAATGTATTATACATGTAACTTGTTTTTCCCCAAAAACAAATACAACTTCTAATTACATCATTTGCCTCAATCCAATTTCATTAGCATGTTTCTCATGCTTTGGAAATGGAAGGGGCTTAGTAAGTAGAGTACATGAGACATTCTCATAAACATGAATTTTGCAATTTCTAAATTTTAATAATCATTTTCATCTCCATACACTAAGAATTTTCCTTCCTCCTTTCACAAGGAACTTAGAAATTTCTAGTTTGTATTCCAACATTACATAGGATTTCGATTGAAATCTATCATTACTTGTTCTTAAAACATGTGAATCAAATAGAATAGTATAGTCCATGACATGCATGATGCATCCTTTGCATATTGCATGAGGATCATCACTCTAAACCTTAATTTAATCAACCTTTCTCAAAGCATTGAATCATTAAGCAACGTGCCATGTTACATGGGATTGAAACTCCTTTCAATATAATGTTGAACCTTATAAGAATCTTATCAATATAAGCTTCTTAACCAAACTCAAATATCAATCAAAACCTATCTCTATAGATTTTGAATCCCAAATGTACTCATCATTCTTCTTCAAGATTTTCATACAAAATGCACTACCCACCACTTGACTCTTCAAGCAATGAATAATTTGCTCTTTATACTAGACCAAGAAGACTTCATAGCTCCCACTACACATCTTGTACACACAAGACCTTTTCTTCATTTTACGAGAACATCAAACGATTTGATTTACTCACAAATTTAAGAACACTAACTCCATGATGCTATGCATCCCTAGGATTATTGGATCTTCAAACTTTTGATTGTATCATATACAAATCTTCTTTCATGAACAATTTCAAGAAAGTGTTTTGAAATCCATCTACCAAATCTTATAAGGTAGAAATCACTGAAACATCTTTAATAGATCTTTGCAACGTGACTAATGTAAAGGTTTCGTCGTAATCATAGTGATACTATGAATTAGTTGAATCCTTTAATAAGTCTTTGCTTTAGTTAGAAAACATTTTTCTTTCTTGTCTGCTTTTCTTATAATGGGTCTCACCCAATTAGGCAAATTATTCAAGTGTCATACACTTGCTTACAGACTTAGAATCTATTTCAGATTTCCTGGTTTTTTTAACCACTTGGAGTCAAAACTTGTCAAATCATCTTTGTTACTTGCATAATCATCATGTTCCAAAACAAATGTTTTAGAACACTTAATCAATATGAAATCATATTTCTTTGGCTAAGTTTTACATATGCTAGTCATCATTGTGAGTTTTTATGCAACTATTGAAACTCATACAACAACTTTGTTTAGCTTTCAATGAGAAACGACAATTGAGGATGTGCACTTGGAATGTACTACCTTCGACACATGGTTATTATTCCCATTAAACTTAATGAGACCACGCGTTGTCATTTGTAACATGAGGTGAATCATGCTCATATTGTTGCTTTGGTTCGATTACTTCTTAAATTTCTTCAAGATTTTTCGAAATCACTTTTCTTGAACTCTTTCAAGGCTCTCGAACTTTTCGAGATTCTTATACTCCCACTTGCCTTTTTAAGGAGACACATTTAGCATAGGGTGAACCAACCATGGTTTAAGCCATGTTTGTTTGTTGCTTTTTCTCGAACTCTTTCGAGATTTATACTACTCCCACTTGACCTTTTGGAAAAATTTCCATAAGGGCACCTACTTGAGAAACAAACATTTTGTGCTAAGTATGATTTGTGTAGTAGTACCCTGTGCTCTGTATAGGAATTGATCGTGCATTAAACGATTTAATACAACTTTTATTCCTTGCTTTGTAGAAAGACTTAATAAGAACTTTTCTTATCCATATCACATATGAAGCCTTTGCTACATTTTGATTTGACCTATGTAGGTTTGTTTAGTTTTGTAGCTTATCTTAAAAGTATATCCCCTGAATAATGGTTGGAAGATAGGTAATTTTATCCATTATCAAAATATATCTCATATAGATTGATAGCTCCCTTCATAAACACTTCACAAGGTTTTCTTTCGGAGTTTGTCGTAAAACAATTTCACAACTCTTGGATGTTCATCAAGGTCTTGGCTTAAATTTTCATTATTACGATCATATGGCAATATTTTGAATGTGTTTCCAAGTAAATGTCTTGATTCAAATTTTAACAATTACAATCATATTGTAATGTAATCATTATCTTGTCAAGTTGATACTGAACTTCATACTGAACATTTTGAACTTTTCAAAATTTTCACTCTTATGCTTCAACTAAGCACATGTGATCATATCACAAATGAAGTTTCATTGTCCGTCTCTAGCCTTTGAACCTTTGGTTTTCTTACATCGATATGTATTCGACCTTGAGTTCTCATCATCATTTCTCTAAATGGTGACTTTGTCAATACTTTCAAATTAGAATGATATTTACATATATAAATGGATTCATAATCCAATGATATTGAAAGTCCATCCCTTTGGATCTTTCCCATGCAATGTTCATTTTCATTCGAATTAATTGACATATTAGAGATAATTTATATATATAGAAATGGTTGAATTATTTCTATCATATAGAACTTTAAACCTGTTTAGCAATTTCAAAACACATTATGACTCAATGAAGCATAGAATAACATTTATTCCACGTTTTTGAATCTTCGATGCTTAGTCACAACTAACATTGAATGGTGTTCTGATAATGGCAAGAATGAATAACATTTATTTAATTTTAGCCAATAATTAGGTAAGGTGAAATATAGGTTCTACTTGTAAACTTGCAACTTTTGCTTCCAGACTCGTAGATTCTACTTGTGAAGTAGCAACGTTTGCTTCTAAACTTGTAGATTTATTTCTCCTTTAGCCATACTTCTTCATTTAGTTCAACCTCATTCTCAATGAGAGAGAACTAAACAAGACATCATATGTCCAAGAAGTAGCAATGTGCTAAATCAATTTCTATAATATACTTCTTAAATTGAAACATTTCCATTCTTTTACCTTCCAACTATATGAGGTAGTTTCTAATCAATTGGAATTGGTCCATTTAATTTGAAACATTTGTTATTCATAACAACTTTTAGCATGTAAGTAGTTCTAGGTTTGAGAAGTAGCAACTTGTTTGCATTTCTTAGCCTATAACTTCTTAATGCAATCCTCATATATTCCTAAATTTTTCCCATTTGAGCCACTTAAAACACTTCTCTTAGGTTCAAAATGATGCTTTGCTTAACTACTTTAACCTTTTTTCATGATTTTGCTAAGTCTATTCAATCATTATTTATAATAGAGTTTAATCAACTATTTAACTCTTATATAAAGTGGATGAAGAATAGCGTCATTTGATCAACTTTTGATCATAGAGATTTCCAATCACTTTCTTATATTCCAATCACTTTCTTATATTCAATCATATTGAAGATAAGAGATTTTATTGGACTTTTACTTGTATTTTAGAGGGTTTGTACCTCCCATCTCATTATATCCCTTGAAACACTTTTCAAAATGAAGATGTGTTGGTAATTTACTCAAACATTTTGAATAAAATCAACTTTAGACATGTGACATGGATTTCTAAAACTTGCCTTTTAGAACCATCTTAGAAAAATTGGAATATAGGTTTATGGATTATCTTTTAACCTTTTGAGAACGTTTCTCAACTTTATTTTCAATCGAGGAGATTATAGTCACACCACTAAGAAACTGTTTGGGTTCCTAAGATCACAAGCCAACTAGTAGCCTAAACTAGCTAACTAAGCAAAGGAAACGAAATTCCAAATCCAAGAATTTCAGGTTTTGTTTCTAATCCAAGAAACGAATGTAAGACAAGTTTTTTTGTTTGAATAATCTGATTTTTTCATTCACATTTGCTTGCTATTTATAGTAAACAAGCATCCTTAAGTACAAGCTAACTTAAGTGGCTTTTCAGCTCACTTGTTACACGCCTAATGCTAAGTACAAATCAGCTTTTGTTGTCTAGATACATTAATAAAATAAGCCTTATTTAACTAGATACATCAAAGAGGAAATGGTGGTTTATAACCTCCAAATTAAGGCTGAAATAAAATCAGAATTAAGAGAGTGTAACTCCCCTTAATTCACGCCCATCCAAGCAGCAAGTTGGAGATGTATTTCCTCCAATATTCACGCCCAAATTCAAACAGCAAAGAAGTGTAACTCTGATGAGTGACATTTATGTCGCTCCTAGGATAGTGTTTATGCCTTGTTTTAGCTTGTCTTAGGGTGTTTTGTAGTTGTTTTGTTCAAATAATGCGTGCATGCATGTCTCGATGTGTTTTTAATGAAATCGCGTATATTCCTTAATGCTTGCTTTCATTGCGTGTTTGCACCGTTCCCTTTACCTTATTGCTTCCCTTGGTGTTTGTGCTTAGGTATTTAAAGTCTTGGATTGCAAAGAAGAAGCCAAGGAAGCATGAGAGAAGAATCGAAGAAAGGCCAGAGTGTGCGGGCGCGCAGCCCTGTGAGAACCCGCGCAAAACTGGCAAAATAGCAGAAGCAAGGCAGAAAGTTTTGCGCGGCCTGTGCGCGACATGTGCGCGGGCGCACACCGACACTGCGCGGGCGCACACACCAAAGCACAAGCCGCGCAACCCTCAAATGCGCGGGCGCACAGATGCCTTGCGCGGGCGCGCAGCTGCCTTGCGCGGGCGCGCAGCTTCCTCGCGCGGGCGCGCAGCGAGTCCTGTTCAGCGTTTTGCGCGATTCTTTATATATTGCGGGGCTTGTTTTGCACAAAGGACGTCTTCATTCTTTTAGACCTTTCTCCCTAGTTTTAGGAGAGCTTCTCTCTCTAGGTTTAGTTTAGGATTAGTGTAGTTTAGAGAGAGAAAGTGAGGGGCTTCACCATTGTTGATTGTAGCTTGGATCTTGAAGAAGAAGATTGATCATCTTGTTTGTAGACTTCCATCTTCAATCAATGAGAATCTCTAACTCTCTCTCCTCTATTTTTATTTGCTTTCTTTTGATTATTGTTTTTGTTGTTGGTATTGCTTATTAATCATGTTGATTCTTGATTATTTGTTGATTAATCTAGTTGTTATCATGATTAGTGAGTAATTCCCCCATTAAGGGGATGGTGGTGGTGTAGTTGAATCTTGAGCATGTTCTAGGGTTTAGAATTGATTTATTTGTGATTAAAGTCTTTATATGCTTGATGTTCTTCAATCTACTTGCAAAATGCATGTTGTTAGTTGATTGGGAGTGAATCTTTGCTAACATGAAACGGAAGTTGACTTAGTTAAGTTCATTTATATCGATTGTTATTTGATAGTACCTCCTAGTATATGGTTCTAATGTGGAAACATAGAGGCTATGTTAGGAGAAGCCGATTAGCCCCGGAAGGCGGCTAGATTGGACCTTACTTCGATATTCGAGCATGTTTAGTTCATAATTAATTTAACTCCTATGCCTTTGTTTATGTTCAAGTGAATGCTACTCCTAAACCATTTCCCTTAATGTTTTATTTCTTGTTTTAGCATATTTAGACTTTAGTTATTTTTCTCCTATCCCGGACTAGCTTAATTGTCGATAACATTTGGTGGTGTTTAACCGTTCTCTGTGGTTCGACCCCTATGCTTGCCTTATACTCGTATTAGGTTTGTTTAGGTTGTATAAATTGTATTTGATCTAGGTGTAGTCGTTTGACGACGCGATTATTCCCTTGTCAAATTGGCGCCGTTGCCGGGGAACGGCTTCCATTACCGTTGTGTTATCTTGTTGAGACTAGTCCATTGTATATATTTTTCCTTTGATTTATTTTTGTTCTCTTTGTTTTGTTTTTGTTGATGAAAGATGGCTTGTATTTCTATTCCTCAATTTGATAATGAACCGTTTTGGGTGTATTTTAATAGACTTGAGGATTTCTTGGATGGTGTTAAGGGTTTTACCAAGGGTGATTATTGTGAAATCATTAATTTGGGATTAAATGAGCATTTTAGAGGAGTGGTTGATAATATGCTAAATGGTGATCTTGAAACTATGTCTTCGGATGAAGCTTGGGATTTCTATTCATGGTTAGCTAGGGATAATTATGATTGGGAGAGGGCCAATCATGAGACTTATGTTCGGGATTCTCATGCTTTTAATGTTGATGCTAATTGTCATGATTTGTCTAATATGAATTCCCATGATGTGCTTGATGCTCCCCATAGTAACCATGTAATGCATGATTTTAACTCCCCTCCCTCTATAGCTCAATGTAATGAGGTACATTCTAATGATGATGAAGTGCATGTTCTTTCTCATATTGCATCAAATTTTTGCATGAATTCTAAAGGTGTGTCCCATAGTTCCCTAGATGATTCCAATGAGCAAGCTTTTGATTCCTCTATCCCCGATGATTTGGACTCATTTGAGATTATGGCCCAAATATTTCTTGCATTTCAAACGAAAGCCCATAACCTTTTGAGTGAGTTCATTGATAATGCTTCATTAGAAAGAGATGAGTTTGAGAGGAATTTGCCCCCATTCACTCTTGGATTTGAGATGGTAGGACTTGAGAAATGTATGGGAGATGTTGTTCAAGATGATGAAGAGGAGGTTGAGGTTGAATCATTTGGAGTTTTTGAGCTTGAGGGAGATGTAGATCGTGAGGGTTCTTCATTTGAGGATTCCATGATTGATTTCCATGCCCTCATTAGTGATGTGAGACCTTGTGGTGAGGGAGTAGCTACCCCTTTTCCCCTCTCTCATACACCTTTCTCTCAAAGGTTTAACCATATCCCCTACTATCCTATGTTCCTCCCTTCTTTTCTCAAAGAACCGCTTAGGAATCCTCCTCCTATCCATGCTTCCGAAGCCCCCAACTCTTTTATTGTTGATGAGGAAAAGAGTTATAATGCCAATCAAAAAGATTTTTATGAGGATAGTTTGCCTCCCTATCTTTCTTTTTCTTCTTATTTTGTTGATTTTTCTTTTGATTCTTTTACTTTTTCTTTTCCCCCTTCTCTCAAACATAAAGTCTCCTTGTACTTTATGTTTGCTTGTCATATGAGCATCGCGTATGCTCTATTTCTTGATATGTTTGCCGGTGCATATGACAAGCTTTTGCGTTCTTTGTCGGGATATTTACTAGATTGGTCTCGCTTGGACGTTAAACAAGCCTTTGCGGGAAGTAACCCGTGTTTTATTGCTTTCATTTTCTTTTGTTTTTAGATTAGATTTTCTCTCATGGACGTGTTTGTGTTCCTTGCTAGGTACACAACTTGATATACTCTTGCACATTGGTGATGATCAAGAATCAAGGAAATGTGCCTCAACTTACCTATCATGTGGAATTCAAGCCTTATTTGTAGAGATTGTGGCTCATATGAGGTTATTTCGGGTTTTTTGTGTGATTTTGCATTTATCCCATATTCGGTAATATCCTTCTTTTCCCTCTCTCTCTTACTTATTGTGACTTGAAGATCATGTGTTGGTAATGTTGGATTAATTTGTCCTTGTTTTCCCCTCCTTAGTTTCATCGTTTATGATTTGAGAGCTTGGTTTCATTCAAGCTTGGGGGAGGGTATTCTATCATGTTTGGTGGGATGTTGATTCATATATGCCATGCACGTGAGTATATGCATTTCCATGTTTTTCATGCTTTTGGAAAATCCAAAAATATTTTTGTTTACTTCAAGGCAAGTTTAGCAAATTGTGTTTTGTTTGTTCTTATTTTGGACATTATATCTTTTGGATTTGTTTACTCTTGAATGCCTTTCTTCCTAAGTGGTTAATGTGTGCACGGTTTGAGAGTGTCATTGGTTGACTCTAGGATATTACATGCTAAGGTAGCCGGGTTAAGAACTTTTAGGGCGCCATGAAGCCTTAGTTCACGGGTATGTGGTAAGATGGTGTTGCTCTCTATAGTGGATTTGGCACCCTTAGTTGGTATTTGCTTAGTTATAATCCCGTGTGAGGTAACATTGTTCTAGCCTTCATCACTTTGTTGTGTGGCACATTTGGATCCTTAGCTATGCATGTCTTGATCCTTGTTTTGACTTATAGCTCCCAAGATCGTGACCGAAGCACTCTAGGGGAGGAAAAGGGCACTTCTTTCTCATTTTTCTTTATCTTCTTTTTATTTTGTTACAAATTTGATCTTCTATTTTGCATAAATCTACTTGCTAACCAATTTGAGCCTTATGTTTCCCGCTCTTGTTTAAACCACATTACAAACCTAATGGCCTATGTTTACCAACCTTTTAGTTAGTGAAGCATTGGCATGTGAGGTTTGAGTTTTGAGTTGTTGATCATAGACAAGATGCATTTTGAGATTTGGTTAGAGTTGAGCTTGTAAAGTAATATGCAAATTTATGGAAATCAAATGAAGTTTCAAGAAAAAGCCGTCCAAAGTTAAAAAGGCAAGGACATTGAATAAAGTTAAAAAAAAAAAGAAAAAAAAGTGAAAAAACAAAAACAAAAACAAAAAAAAAAATATTTAGTTGGTTTCATTTTCTTCCTTAGTTTAAGCATTGAGGACAATGCTTTGTTTAAGCTTGGGGGGGATATTGTGTGTTTGTGTTGAATAAGCTTTGGGGAATGGCATTAGTGGTATATTTGCTTGATATTTAGTGAATTCTTGAGTTATTTTTTTTTGAGTGTCGGCCGCACTTTTTGCTTCACTTAGGAAATATCACCAAATTTTAAATTTTTACCCCGCCTTAACCCTTAGCCTTACGTTTTAACCAATAAAAAGACCCTTAGACTCTAGTGGGTTAGGTCAAAAGAACGGTGGAGGGAGATAGACTTCAAACCTATGGAAAGAGTATGCATAGTTGAGACGTCGGGATTACCTTCTCAAAGTCTTTCATTTCTTTATCTTTTTCCGGTTCCTTCGTGGAATCTTGAGAAGCTAGCTTAAGGGTTGATTTGAAGCTAGTGGAGAGAACGTGGCCCGATTGGTTGGGGCTAGGGTGGATTGAGTCCTAAGTAGTTCTCTATGCTTAGCATGTGTTATGTTTCAATCAACCATTGACATCTTGGAACGTGCATACATTTGTCCATTTAGAAAGGTTTGCATTCATTAGTACTTGTCCTTATCTCTTGTCCATATATGAGCTTGTGTTTTGTTTTTTTTTCTCTTTATGTTTCTTTTCCTTTTCCTTTTGTTGCCTTGCCTTGGTTTTTCTCAAGAGTTGTGGGTTAAGCTCTTAGGAAACCCTCACGAGACCTCACTCGTCCTCATAGGCGACTTTGGGGTTTTAAGGGCTTGTTGTAGCTAAAAACAACCGTGATTCCTACGTTAGTGAGTTAGTGTACATTCTTTCTCCTTGTTTCTATTTTGTTTCTTTTGCTTCCAATAATTTTCCTCTTGTTCTCTTTTGCTCTAGCTTTGCTCGAGGACGAGCAAAGGTTTAGCTTGGGGGAATTTGATGAGTGACATTTATGTCGCTCCTAGGATAGTGTTTATGCCTTGTTTTAGCTTGTCTTAGGGTGTTTTGTAGTTGTTTTGTTCAAATAATGCGTGCATGCATGTCTCGATGTGTTTTTAATGAAATCGCGTATATTCCTTAATGCTTGCTTTCATTGCGTGTTTGCACCGTTCCCTTTACCTTATTGCTTCCCTTGGTGTTTGTGCTTAGGTATTTAAAGTCTTGGATTGCAAAGAAGAAGCCAAGGAAGCATGAGAGAAGAATCGAAGAAAGGCCAGAGTGTGCGGGCGCGCAGCCCTGTGAGAACCCGCGCAAAACTGGCAAAATAGCAGAAGCAAGGCAGAAAGTTTTGCGCGGCCTGTGCGCGACATGTGCGCGGGCGCACACCGACACTGCGCGGGCGCACACACCAAAGCACAAGCCGCGCAACCCTCAAATGCGCGGGCGCACAGATGCCTTGCGCGGGCGCGCAGCTGCCTTGCGCGGGCGCGCAGCTTCCTCGCGCGGGCGCGCAGCGAGTCCTGTTCAGCGTTTTGCGCGATTCTTTATATATTGCGGGGCTTGTTTTGCACAAAGGACGTCTTCATTCTTTTAGACCTTTCTCCCTAGTTTTAGGAGAGCTTCTCTCTCTAGGTTTAGTTTAGGATTAGTGTAGTTTAGAGAGAGAAAGTGAGGGGCTTCACCATTGTTGATTGTAGCTTGGATCTTGAAGAAGAAGATTGATCATCTTGTTTGTAGACTTCCATCTTCAATCAATGAGAATCTCTAACTCTCTCTCCTCTATTTTTATTTGCTTTCTTTTGATTATTGTTTTTGTTGTTGGTATTGCTTATTAATCATGTTGATTCTTGATTATTTGTTGATTAATCTAGTTGTTATCATGATTAGTGAGTAATTCCCCCATTAAGGGGATGGTGGTGGTGTAGTTGAATCTTGAGCATGTTCTAGGGTTTAGAATTGATTTATTTGTGATTAAAGTCTTTATATGCTTGATGTTCTTCAATCTACTTGCAAAATGCATGTTGTTAGTTGATTGGGAGTGAATCTTTGCTAACATGAAACGGAAGTTGACTTAGTTAAGTTCATTTATATCGATTGTTATTTGATAGTACCTCCTAGTATATGGTTCTAATGTGGAAACATAGAGGCTATGTTAGGAGAAGCCGATTAGCCCCGGAAGGCGGCTAGATTGGACCTTACTTCGATATTCGAGCATGTTTAGTTCATAATTAATTTAACTCCTATGCCTTTGTTTATGTTCAAGTGAATGCTACTCCTAAACCATTTCCCTTAATGTTTTATTTCTTGTTTTAGCATATTTAGACTTTAGTTATTTTTCTCCTATCCCGGACTAGCTTAATTGTCGATAACATTTGGTGGTGTTTAACCGTTCTCTGTGGTTCGACCCCTATGCTTGCCTTATACTCGTATTAGGTTTGTTTAGGTTGTATAAATTGTATTTGATCTAGGTGTAGTCGTTTGACGACGCGATTATTCCCTCGTCAAACTCCTCCTTGGTTCAAGCCTTGAAATTAGCTTGAATGTATGTGGACAAGGGTGTACTTGGACGCCCTTTAGTTGCTCCCAAAGCTGACTGAATTAAACAGCCAATTGAAGGCTAAAATTAAGGCTTAAGATGCTCCAATGTTGACTGATATCAACGACCACTTGAAGGCTGAAGTTAAGGCTTGTAATGGCTTGTAATTCTTCTTTGAAAACTGATTGTAACTCCCAAGTCAAAGCTTTGAAATTCCTTGTAAAGGAATTTCGGATTCCAAGCTTAAATGGCTGCCATTTTGATGTATCTTTGCACTTGTACTTTTGTGTGAATGTGACAATATTTTTTGAACTAAAATCAGCTAAAAAGAACTAAGAAAAATATAACTAATTTGCAAACTTAAAATGACTAAAGTTTACAATTTATTCAAAGCATAAAAAGAACTAAAATAAACTAGTTAATAAGAACAACAAGAAATTCAAGGGATTGAATATCTTGTTGCCCATGGATAGAATGTATAGCACCAATACATGATGCTACATCTTGAACCAAAGAAATGTCCATAACCAAGTTTTTAGGCTTGGCTACAACAATTAGGGTGCCAGCTAGTGAAATTTCAGAGCACCCCCCAAACCCCTCTTCTGACCTTCCCCAAACTCCAACTTATTATTCTCCCTCTTCTTCAAGCGGCACCCCTAGTGATACTATACTGCGGGAAGCCGACAGTCAGTACCAGGCCGAGCCTTCAGGACAGGCACCTGAGGAGAGTCTAGGGGAGGACCCTGCTGGCCCTAGCCGGCAGTCCCTTAGCTCTGGGGAAAGCTCTGATGACGATTCGGCCTCGTCATCTTCTGACAGCGCCTCTGTTGAGTCAGAGGAGGTCCGAGCAAAAATAGATACTGCAAGGGAGTCCTTGTCAGTAGAAAAGGGGGAAGGCTGGGCGGAGCCGAGTGCTTCCAAGCGCTTGGAGCGCGCCCCCTATTTTCACCATGTCCCGTAGAGCAAGCGGGCCTCCATGACATCCGGCCTTGCCAATTACAGGCGCAAGGTCGTAATGGGGCATGGCTTCTCCTTGTCCGTCCCCAACAAGGAGGATACTATAACCTGGCCCTCCCTGGCCAGCTATAAGGACAAAGCCTTCGGCTGTTACGAGGCGGTCCTTCAGGCTGGCTTACGCTTCCCTCTCCATCCGGCCGTGGAGAGGATACTGGATGGATACCAGCTGGGTATCTGGCAACTCGTCCCGAATTCATGGATAAATATAATCGGGTACGTTGCCGCATGTGAAATGCTGGAGGTGGATCCCAGCTTTGAGGCATTTGCCCACATGCACTATCTCAGCCGAGCGCCTACCAAGGGCGGCGAAGACTGGTACACCTTGACCACCTGCAAGGGGTACATGATGGCAGTCGGCAAAGAGAACAAATGGAAGGACTGGAGAACTAAGTTCTACATTGTCCATTCACCGGAAAGCCGACTGAACCAAAAATACAATCGGTGGAACAAGGATCCGCCTCTCCTGGCTGGCAAGAGTGCCTTGCCCCCTCTCCCTAGGCGGGCCCAGGAGGAAATTTTTGACCAGGGGCTGTTTACAGTGTCCGTTCGGACAAACGAGCATGGGGAGAAAATAGTCGTCCCATAGAGCTACATTCCCCTTTACAAGTGGCTAGAAGATGGGGTGTTCTTGGCCGCTTGTGGTCTAAGCTCTAAGATGCCGAGAGGTAATCGGCCGTCTGTCTTTAAGTAATCTTAAAATTGTTTTCAGTGTATGCTTATAAAGCCTAACTTCCTATTTTTGGTGCAGACAAAGCAATGGAAAAGCTCTTGGCAACGAAGAAGCCGGCTGCTGTCTCTGCAGCCAAGTACCGTACCAACGTCCTTAACAGGGCGAGTGACGAGCAAAAGGCAGCCGGTACCCCCAAGGTAGTACTTTTATGATACTTGGTATATTTTTTCAATAGAGGTTACATTTTGCCCGCCTGCTTTTCTGACGCTTTTCCTTTAACTCATGCAGAGCGTTTCTACCAGGCCTTCTCCCTCCAAACAACCCCAACCCAAAATCCAAAAAACAGGGGCGAGTGATGTGAGTGCATCCGGAAAAAACCGGAAACACATCGCTCACAAGCCCAAAAGAGGGGACGGCTCTAATCTCGAAGCTGACATGGAGGTCAGCAAACCGGATGCCACTCAGGCATCAAAGGGTGGCTTTAAGCAACCCAGCACTGATGTCGGCTCAGCAGGAGAGAAGAGACATCAGGGGACTTGACTAACTTCTAATTTTGCAACCCCCCCACAAAGGCCGACCGTCGTCCAGATGGCCAAGGAGATGCTGCGGTCGCTTGATCCTGAGGACAAGGCGTCCGTAAGAGGAGTCGGCACCCTCAACTTGGATGCCATCTTGGGGAACCTCTGCGAGGTAAAAGAGTTAGCTAATATTCACTTTTAATACATATCCGACTAGTTTTGACCATTCGGTCTTTTCTTATTTCCAGGCCATGCTGCGCGTCCAAGGGCTTAGACGGCCAATCTAGGAAAAATCAAAAGAGGTAACAGCCGCTAAAGCTCGAGCCGAGTCCGCCTTAGACAGAGCTCAATTTGAAATTTCTCAGAATGAGCTTTTGACCCTTGATATGATGTATTCCCAGGCGGACGCCAACCTGCAGGTGAAGAAGGACCTGGATTCGGCCCGCTCCAGAATCAATGACCTTAAGGCCGAGGTTAATGGCCTTAAGGAAAAGCTTGAGCCTCTTCAAGAGGCCAAGGAAGAGGCCAAGTGGGCCAAGGAGCGGGTTAGCCGCTTGGAGGGGCGTCTGGCGAACCAGCAGGAGCAGCTAAAGGCCAAGTTCCAGTCTCAGGCTAAGGAGGAGAAGCAGGCCCTTGTCAAACAATGATGGAAGACTACGAATCCATCATCCGGGAGACATGGGAGGCGGTACAGCCGGGTGCTGATTTTGGCATCTGGAAATCCAAGTTTGATAAGGCAAACGAGGATTACAATGCTGAACTCCTTCGCCAGGCTGAAGAGGAGGATGCAGATGATGAAGAGGCCGACTCCTCTTCAGGCTCCTCTAGGGACGAAGACGGGGAAGAGGATGGTGATGACAAGGAAGAGCAGCCGGCAACTGATGATGCGGCTGCCAATGTTGAGAATCCCTCTGCCCCTTAAAGCTTTTAGTAATTATTTCTGCGGCCGAATGGCCATTCATTTCATCTTCCGGCCTGCGTGCCGTGTATCTTTGTATTTTTACCGACCGAGGGGTCGGGTAAATTAACAATTTCTCTGGCTTTGCCAGCAAACAGTCTTACCCAGTCGTCTGGTGGCGATTGGGCTTTTAATTTGAAATCATTCGGCCATTTGGCTGAAGTTATTCATATTGTTGTTCTTTAAATTTTTTCATTGCATGTTTTTTGGCTAAGTATTATAACCTGTATAGCATGCGAATGTTCTTGCCCCTGGACGGATGTCGAGTGGTTTTGGTTGAGTGGATTGATTGACTTAGAAATTATTAATACTTAGAAGAGAATGCATGGTTTCTAAGTCAATCAATCACTATGGTGATTGCCCCAAACCACGCGACAGACGGCCATCAGGAGCGAATGGATAATTATTTTCATTCAGCCATTGGGTCAAGCGAAATACAACATTTTGACTTAGCAAATTTTGCTAAAAAGAAATCCCTCGCCTGTTTTGTTCCAAAGACTAAAAGCAGGCGCATTCGGCCTTAGGCTTTAACGAGATAAGGTGCTAAGTTCTAACTTAGTCTTAATTTTACTTTTAGAATAATCCGCCTGTCTTGCCCTAAGAGCAAAGAACAGGCGCATTCGACCCACAAGTCTCTTTTTAATCTGCTAAGTATTTTAGCTTGTTTTCTTGAAAAGTAATAGCCCGCCTGTCCTGCGTGTGGGAAAAAACAGGCGTATCTGGCCAAGGGCCGCATTAGTTGTCTTGTAAATCAGTAAAGATTTTCCACCTGTCTTGCATTAGAGCAAAAACAGGCGCATCCGGCCTAATGCCTTAATAGCCTCTACTTATGAAACAGTGACCCTTTCCCGACTGTGCTAAAACAGTTAGAAAATTTATGGCCGTTTAGATCTCACTTTCGATTAAACCAAACGACTGCGAATGCTGCCTTAGCATTCGGTAGGGCCGCTTAGTGTATTTGTAGAGCAATGTGCCACCCAAATGGGAGATGCTTCTCCTCGACGAATTCGCCCAAATGGACGTCGTCGGTTATCTGACTCATGTTGGAGCAGACGGTCATACTCATGTTGGAGCAGACTGTGACCATTCGGCCTCTATTGTGACTATGTTTTTCCTAATATCCGGCCATTGGCCTCAAAATGATCTTATCTGGCCTTAGGCCTTTTAAAGATTTAAGCAAATATTAGTTAAGTGTTAGCGTAAATTTAAAGAATTTCGTAGAAACGACCGTTTTAAAGCAGTCGGCTTCTTCAGAGGGATTGGGACGTCTGCTGTTGGGACAGACGCCATCCAAATGCATTGGTCGTCTGTATTTTGTACAGACGCCACTTATAATAAGAAAAGACAAGCTGGAAATGAAGGCATATTCTCATTAAACAAATTTTTAAATGACAAAATTTGAGGTATTTACATTCGTACTTAGAAGTAGTACTTTTTCAAGTTATCTACATTCCAAGTCCTAGGCAGCTTCCTGCCGTCCGGTTCTTCTAGGCGGTAGGTGTCGTCTCTTACTTCCTCATATATTTGGTAAGGGCCTTCCCAATTTGGGGTTAACTTTCCCTGCTCATTTGCCCTACCGACTGCCTCCATTTTCCGTAGCACAAAGTCCCCCACTTTGAGAGGACGCTTGTGTACTCTCTTGTTGTAAGCTCGTGTCATTCTCAGACGGTAAATCTCATGGCGCAAGGCAGCATTGCCCCTGCGCTCTGGAAGCGAGTCCAATGCCAGCCGCATGGCCTCCCAGTTAGCTTCCTCGTCATATAACATGACTCGAAGAGTCGGCTCATAGTGTTCAAGAGGCAGTACAGCTTCTGCACCATACACCATGAGGAACGGGGTTTCTCCAGTTGCCCCTTTAGCAGTCGTTCTGATGGACCAGAGGACGTGTGGTAATTCATCCGCCTAAAGACCACCAGCCCGTTTAATTTTCTTTTTAATCCCGTCTGAGATTAACTTGTTGAAGGCTTCAACCTGGCCGTTTGCTTGGGGTCGGCCGACTGATGCAAAGAGGCTTGAGACCCCTTGCTCTCCTAGCCAAGTCTTGAGTTGAGGCGTCTCAAATTGAGGACCATTGTCAAAAACCATAGACATGGGCACCCTAAAGCGAGTGATAATGTTCCTCCAGATGAAGGCAATAACGTCTTTTGTCTTGATGTTTTTGACCGCCTCCGCCTCTACCCACTTGGTAAAGTAATCCACAGCTACCAATATGTAGTGCTTGCCGCCTGGCGCCGTGGTGTAAGGCCCAAGTATGTCCATGCCCCACTTGGCAAAGGGAATTAAGCTGTGGATGGCCGTCAAGTCTGTGGCCGGACGATGGATGAGCTTGCCAAACTTTTGACACTTGTCACATTTTTTGACCATTTCCATAGCGTCCGACTCCAGAGTTGGCCAGAAATAGAGTCGCCTGGCCTTGGCAGCTAAAGACCTGCCGCTTATATGGGAGGCGCAAAAACCCTCATGCAAATCTTCGAGGACCTCCCTACCCTTTTCTAGGGTAACACACTTCAATAGGGGTTTTAAGAAACCAGCTTTGAAGAGTTCTCCTTGTCTCAGCTCGAAGTTTGCCGCTTTCTTTTTCAGAGCAGCCGCCTCCTGGGGTGAATCAGGTAGTGTGTCGTCTGCAAGATAAGCCCGGATGCTGTCCATCCAGGTAGAGCTTCGGTCGAGAATTCCAATGGGGTCTTCATTAGATATACTTCTCTTTTCCATGACCTCCCAGAAGATCGACCGAGGCGTTTCACAAGAGGCGGATGATGCTAGTTTTGACAGAGCATCCGCCTGATTATTTGAAGACCTGGGCACTTGAGTTAGATGAAATTCTTCAAGTGTCCCAACTTCACTCTTGACCGCCTACAAATATTTTATCATGGCCGGATGAGTGGCCTCGTACGTTCCATTAACCTGGAGTACGACCAGTTGACAATCAGAGCAGGTGGCTATCTTCTTTGCCCCTGCCGCCTTGCAGTATCGAATGCCGGCCAGCAGGGCCTCATACTCGACCTCATTGTTAGAGACTTGGAACTTGAACCGTAGTGCGTATTCGTACTTATCTCCCTCAGGAGATTGACAGATAATCCCTGCACCACAGCCGTTCACAATGGAGCTCCCATCCACATACACTTTCCAAACCTAGTCTGTATTGTCCGGTACAACCGGCCTTGTCATTTCGACAATAAAGTCGGCAAATGCTTGCCCCTTTATTGCCTTCCTTGGTTCGTAAGTGATTTCTAATCCTTGCATTTCAATAGCCCATTTAAGCATTCGTCCAGAAGACTCCAAGGTTGTGAGTGGCCGTTTGATCGGTTGGTCAGTATAGACTTCTACCGCATGCGCCAAGAAGTAGGGTTTTAGCTTCTTGATGGCCATGTAAAGGGCAAGGCCGAATTTCTCAACCATGGGGTACCGAAGCTCTGCGTTCCTGAGAACATGGCTAATGAAATACACCGGGAGCTAGATGCCGTCTCTTTCAGCTAAGAGAACGGCACTGAGGGCATGATCAGAGACGACTAAGTACATGAAGAGCTTCTCTTTGGGCAAATGGCTGACAAGCCTTTGCAAAGAGTGCAAATGAGTTTTCAGCTTTTGAAAGGCCGCCTCTGCATCATCCCCCCATTCAAAGTTGGTCATCTTTTTTATTGCCTAGAAAAAGTAGAGGCACTTGTCGCCTGACCGACTGAGGAATCTCCCCAAAGCCGCCAGACAACCTGTTAGTTTTTGCACTTCCTTCACAGTACGGGTAGACTGCATGTCGATTACCGCCTGTATTTTAGAAGCAAAAAGATTGTTATTTTATGTTCCATCATTAAATCGATACCAAAAGAAATCCGAGAAACTTCCCAGACTCAACGCCAAAGACACACTTTTTTGGGTTTAGCATGACCTTGTGCCGCCTGAGTGTGGCGAATGTTTCTCGGAGATCAGCAAGATGATCCGCCTGTTTTTTGGATTTGACTATCATGTCATCAATGTACGCCTCTACATTCCTTCCGATTTGATTAATGAAGACCGTATTAATCATTCGTTGGAAAGTAGCGGGCGCATTCTTCAAACCAAACGGCATCACCGTATAACAGAACAACCCCTGATCAGTGACAAATGTCGTCTTTTCTTGATCTTTTTTCCACAGGGGGATCTGATGGAAACCTGAATAGGCGTCCATAAAACTCATCAAGGCATGTCCGGCTGTTGAGTCGACCAGACTGTCGATCTTAGGTAATGGATAACTATCCTTTGGACATGCCTTGTTGAGGTCTGTGTAGTCAACACACATCCGCCAAGTTCCATTCGGCTTTTTTACTAACACAACGTTAGCTACCCACTAAGGGAAATTGCACGGCCGAATGAACTTGGCATCCAGCAGATTTTTTACTTCGGCAGCTGCCGCCTGACTTCTTTCTTCGTCGTGGTTTCTTTTCTTTTGCCGGATGGGCTTCTTTTTAGGATCCACGGCGAGTTTGTGGACAGCAAGATCCAGGCTGATGCCTGGCATCTCCTCCACTTCAAAGGCAAAGATGTCTTTGAATTCCCTCAGCAGCTAGTGAAGGCTTTCACCCAGCTTTGCAAATCCAACCGTCCCCACCTTAACAGTCCGCTCTGGACGGCTGTCGTCCAGAGGGATATCAATGTGCTCACCAGCAGGCTGGGGACGGAGATCATCTGACCGTTCCCCGGTCAGTGATTGCTATTGTTTTTCTTTTTTGACCACCACCAGCTGATCAGTTTTTCTTTTCTTTCCGGCTGGTGGGGCCGACTGATCTTCCTCGACATCGTCGAGGTCGATCGTTTGCTTGCCCCAACCGGATGCTACGTCCGCGGGCTTGACGTCCGAGAGGTAACACTCTCGAGCTGTCTTTTGGTCCCCATTAAGGGAACCGACTGTTCCATCATCCTTCTCATACTTGAGTATCATGAGGGCAGGAATGATGACGGCCTTGCACTCATCAACAGTGGGACGGCCAAAGATGAGGTTGTAAGCTGTGAGCTCTTCAACCACTAGGAAACGGATGGTCATGTGCCGACCGTCTCCCCTGCTTCCCAGGCGGACAGGTAAGTCAATGCGTCCGACTGGGTGCACAAGTTCTCCCCTAAACCCAACAAGGGTGTGGGAGACCTCCATCATGCTATCCGGTTTGTACTTGAGATTGGATAAGCATTTGAGGCTGATGAGGTCAGAGGAGCTTCCTGTGTCAATCAGAATTCGACCAACCAACTGGTTGGCGACCTTGCATTCAATGACAACAGGGTCATCATGCGGCCGACGGACTTTGCCTCTGTCCTACTCGGTGATGACAACTTTAGGGAAGGCGGATGTGCCTGCCGCATCCCCTTCCTCAACAGAGTTGACCATCTTCCTTAGATGGTCCTTGGTGCCCCGAATGGTCGGGCCACCACCGGCAAAGCCGCCTGCTATGGTGTATACCGGTTCTTCATCAGTTTCGGCACTCACACAAGGCTGGGGAGTCTTTTTCTTAGACTGCCCTTGATTTTCCTTTGAAGTCACTTTGGACTTCACATAGGACTTCAGCTGTCCTTTGTCGGCCAGACGGTCGAGCTCCCGCTTGAGACTAAAGCAGTCGTTCGTGTCATGGCCAACATCCTCATGGAAATGGCAATGCTTGTTCATGTTCCGATTTTCAGCGGAACCTTTCATAGGAGTCGGCTTCTCAAGAGTCAGCCGATCTTTAATTTCCAAGAGGATGGAGCAGCAGTCCTTGTGGAATTCGTACCTTGGGACGTACGGCTTCCACTATTTTTTCTTCTTCTGGGCCGGTTGATCAGAGTTATCAATGGCCCAGACTTGCTTTTTCTTTTTGCTCTTTTCTTGCTTTGGTGCCGGCTGAGCAGGCCGACTCTCCTTTTGTCGGTCGGACTTCTTATGGTCCGACTGCTTATTGGAGGAGTAGAGTTTGGTCGCCTGTATATAGGCTTCCGCCTCTCGCAAGGCTCCTTGCAGAGTAAAGATTTGTTTGCGGACGAGTTCGTACTTAAAAGTGGACCCGTCCTTCAGACCCTTAAAGAAGTCTGTGAAAGCGACCTCATCAGATAGCCCATGAATCTGGATTCAGACCAGATTGAACCGCCTGACATAGGAACGCAAGCCTTCTCTATCTTCCTGCTGTACATTGCCCAAGTCAAGACTTGTCTTTTTGGCAGGGATGTTCATAGAGAAGTTTGAAGCAAACAAGAACGCAAGCGTCTTGAAGCTATTTATGCAGCCAACCGGTAAATTGCCAAACCACTGCTGGGCTATGCCCTTCAGGGTGGCTGGAAAGCAACGACACCATGCGGCATCATCCAACCCCTGTAGATACATGAGGTGGGTGTATGCTAACAGGTGGTCTTTCGGGTTGGAGGTCCCGTCATAGGCTCCAACCAGAACGTTTTTAACCTTGGCCGGCTGTACGGCCTCAGTTATTTCCCTGGAGAAAGCAGAGGGTTGATCTCCAAGGTGTTGCAGCCTAAGCTGCTAGTCCATCGGCTGATAGCCGTATGGCACCTGTCCTCCAAAGAGGGCAGGTTGCATGTAGGGTAAGACCGGCGCCTGGTACAATTGTTGTGCCATGTACTGGGCCGATTGGATCATATGAGGACCAGACTGAACCCGTGGGCTGCTTGCTGGAGTCTCATGTACAGACTGGGAACACCTCACAGAGGTATTCCGAAAGCTATCATGATATGTCGACGTTGAAGCCGACTTTGATAGCTGGGTCCTCTTCTGCTCAATGTATTGCCGAGCGTCAGAGAATGTTTTCTTGCTACATCTGGCTGTATGTGCCGGATGGCTTTTCTTGTGTCCGTTTCTTGGAAGCAGAGCCGAGTAAGGTCAAATTGGGGCCGGGCCTTCTCCACAGGGGCAGGATGAGGAGTCGGCTGACGGTCCCTGACCAACTTCTGTTTGCCAGCTTGGGCTGGCTTCTTGTCCAACTGCTCCTTTCTAGGAGTAGGCGACTTCTTTGAGGCGAGTTGTTTGATTTCACCCCTGAGGCTGCTCAGGAGTGTCATTAGTTTATCTAGAGTGACGGGAGTTGATCCTGCCGCCTGGGAAGGATCAACCGGCCGCCCCGAGGGCTTCTTTAGATGACCAGCAGTTTTTCTTGGCCCTGCCTGGTCATGGTGACGCTCCAGCCTCTCCTTACTGCGGATGCGTTTAGAGATGAGGGATCCATTTGGATCCACATAGGTTTCGACATCAGCGTCGTCACCTGAGTCATGGTCCGTTTGGAACACTATGTCTTCTGGAGGCCGATTAACCTCTGGGTTCGGTACAGGTACTTGTGAAGCCATTTCATAGGTACTCTCCCCACAGACGGCGCCAAAATGTTTCGGGGGTTTTAGTCCCTTGGGAGAGTTACAACACTGAGACTAGGTTCAGCAAAGGACGCCTGTACCTACAAAGCAAACGGACCGCCGGATGGTCGGTGGTCCGCCTCCGAAGATTAAGTTAGTAAGCGTTCGGTAATAAAACGTGCGGAAGTAAAGTTTATTTGCTTGGATTCCAAGCTCAGGTAAAGTGTTGTCTGTTCTTGAAAATGACAACTTTGTAGTAAGTGACGTATTGTCTCGTATTGCGTGTATATCTGTCCCGTCATAAATGTAAGAATGTCCCTATTTATAGGGTCCTTTTGGAAAGTGTGCCCTTCCTAGGATCTGGTGACCTAGGAATTAGGTCACGCCGTTTTGCGGCGCCTCGGGATTTGGGCCTTTGAAGGCCGCCATCCCAGGGGCAATGCCAGAGTGACACGTGTCACTGAGCCCAAAAGGCCTTTGGGCATCTTCTGGGTGACACGTGTCGCCGTCTGAATGGTCCATGCTGGATCATCAGTCTGTGTAGGATAGAAGAGTATCCTCCCTCCACGTGTCATCATCTCATAGGTCCAAATGGCACCTTTACTGAGGATACGTGACGCTTTCTGATTGGGCCACCTGGCCGAGTAAAAATACCAAATCAGCGTATTTATTGCAATTCTTTGATATTTTCCCTAACTAATAAAAAGCATCCGACAGATTGTAATCCGGCTGTTATTGCCCCTGGACGGCTGTGTGGTTGGTTTCTTTTCAAATTGATTGATTGGCTTGAAAACATTTGATACTTTGAGAAGTATGAGATGTTTTTAGGCCAATCAATCACAATGGTGATTGCCCCAAACCAAGTGCACAGCCAACCATTAAAACAGGAGCTCCAAGCCTCTTATCCAAGAGGTTAAATTTCGTCTGAGGTTGTTACGTAGCCATTACACAAAACTCTTTTGCCCCAATAGGAGAGCCTGTGCAATTTTGGGATAGATAATCTAAGAACTTCGTTCGAAATACGGCTGATGCCTCAGGGCATCCAGCATTTTGAAAACTTAATCGTTCTATAGACTATGCTGGTCAGACGGCTATGAGTTGACCAATTTGGTCGTTCAATCTTTGCCATCTGCATAGTCACGTAGAGCTGACAAAGAGTCTGCTCTCTATGACGACTGCACCCGGAGGGCTGTCGTCGGACGCCGTTGTCCATATTGGGACAGGCGGTTTTGTAAAATAAGAAACCATCCGGCCATTGGCCTTTGGTCTTGTTCAAGACTGGTTGTATAGCTAAGCGTTTTTGTGCCTAGTTTATCAATCTGGCCATTGGTCGCATGTTATTTGGACGTTAAATTCACCACTAAGTTTCGAACTTAGTTGGTTTAGCAAATAATCCGTCTAAGCATTGCCTAGACGGAATAGTAATTATAAAGATAACAACACAATTGAAAACAAAGCTTGATTTCTCATTAATAGACTTTTTGTTGACAAAAAATTTACAATTCTCATAAGTAATACTTTTTTATGTTATCTGCATTCCAAGTTCTAGGCAGGCGTCTGCCGCATGGGGTTTCTAGGCGGTAGGTGCCATCCTTAACTTCTTCATAGATCCGGTAGAGGCCTTCCCAATTGGGGGTTAGCTTTTCAAGCTCATTTGCCCTACCGGTTGCCTCCATTTTTCGTAGCACAAAGTCACCAACTTTCAAAGGGCGCTTGTGTACTTTCTTATTGTAGGCTCTCGTCATTCTCAGACGGTATACCTCATGCTGCAGAGCAGCAATGCCCCTGCATTCTGGGAGGGAGTCCAATGCCAGCCGCATGGCCTCCCAATTTGCCTCTTCATTATAAAGCATGACTCCAAGAGTCGACTCATAATGTTCGATGGGCAAGATGGCTTCAGCACCGTATACCATGAGAAATGGGGTTTCACTAGTTGCCCCTTTGGAAGTTGTCCGGATGGCCCATAGGACATGAATTAATTCTTCTACCCATAAGCCACCGGCCCTTTCAATTTTCTTTTTGATGCCATCTGATATGAGTTTGTTGAAGGCTTCAACTTGGCCATTTTCTTGGGGTCGGCCGACTGATGCAAAACAATGTGAGATCCCTTGATCTCCCAACCAAGTCTTAAGGTGAGGCGTTTTAAACTGAGGGCCATTATCAAACACCATAGACATAGGTACCGCAAACCGGGTGATGACGCCTATATGGGAGGCGCAGTACCCCGCATGCAATTCTTCGAGAACTTATTTCCCCTTTTTAGGAGTAACACACTTCAATAAAGGTTAAAGAAAACCCGCCTTGAAGATCTCTCCGTTTCTCATCACGAAGTTTTCTGCTCGTTGCTACATGACGGCTACCTCTTGTGGTGAATCAGGGAGCGTGCCGTCTGTTTAATATGCCCGGATGCCATCCATCTAGGTAGAGCTTCGGTCCAGGATTCCAATGGGTTCTTCATATATACTTCTTTTTTCTAGAACTTCCCAAAAGACTGACCAAGGCGTATCACAGCAGGCGGAAGATGCCAGTTTTGATAATGCATTCGCCTGGTTGTTATCTTACTTGGGCACATGACTCAAACGGAATTCTTCAAGTACTTGAGCCTCCTCTTTGACTTCCTGAAATTATTTGATCATAGCCGGGTGAGTTGCCTCATATTTTCCCTCATACTGGCTTACGACCAAATGTGAATCAGAGTAGGTGTCAATTTTTGTTGCCCCTACCGCCTTACACATGCGGATTTCTGCTAGTAGGGCTTCGTATTCCGCCTCGTTATTCGAGGCCTGAAACTTAAACCGCAGTGCATATTCAAATCTGTCCCCCTCAATGGACTCATATATAATTCCTGCACCACAACCGTTCTTTGTCGAGCTCTCGTCTACATACACTTTCCAAACCTGATAAATGTTATCCGGTGGTACCGGTCGTGTCATTTCAACAATGAAGTCGGCAAACGCCTTACCTTTCACTGCCTTTCTTGGTTCGAAAGTGATTTCAAGACTTTGCATTTCAATAGCCCACATCAACATTCTGCCGGATGACTCCAAGGTGGACATTGGCCGCTTGAGGGGCTGATCGGTGTAGATTACAACCGGATGTGCCAGAAAATAAGGCTTCAACTTCTAAAATGCCATATATAAAGCATAGCCAAAATTTTCAACCATAGGGTACCGGAGTTCGGCATTTTTTAGCACATGGCTAATGAAATAGACCGGGAGCTGGATGTCGTCTCTCTTAGCAAGGAGAACAGCAGTGTGGGCATGGTCTGAGACAGCTAGGTACATGTATAACGTCTCTTTGCGCAAGGGGCTAATAAGCCTTGGAAAAGAGTGCAAGTGTTCTTTCAGCTTTTGAAAGGCCGCCTCAACATCATTCCCCCATTAAAGTCTAGTCTTCTTCCTGATTGCTTGGAAAAAATAAAGGCATTTGTCACCTGACCGGCTGAGGAACCTCCCCAATGCCGCCAGGTAACCGGTTAGTCTCTGTACTTCCTTAGCAGTGCAGGGTGATTTCATATCAATCACCGCCTGTATCTTCTCAGGGTTAGCCTCTATCCCCTTTTGATCAATCAGGAATCTGAGCAACCTCCCAGACTCAACACCAAAGACGCATTTCTTGGGATTTAACATAACCTTATGTTGCCTGAGGGTGGTGAAGGTTTCTCGGAGATCACCAAGGTGATTCGTCTGTTGCTTGGATTTGACTATCATGTCATCAATGTATGCCTCCACATTCCACCCAATTTGATTAATGAAGACTGTAATAATCATCCATTGGAAGGTAACCGGCGCATTCTTCAAGCCAAACGGCATCACAGTATAACAGAATAACCCCTGATCAGTGACGAAGGTCGTCTTCTCCTGATCTTTTTTCCACAGGGGTATCTGATGGAAGCCGGAATAGGCATCCATAAAACTCATCAAGGCTTGCCTCGCTGTAGAGTCGATCAGACTGTTGATCTTTGGGAGCGGATAGCTGTCCTTTTGACATGCCTTGTTGAGGTCTGTGTAATCAAAACACATACGCCAGGTACCATTCGGCTTCTTTACAAGCACAACATTCGCCACCCAGTCGGGGAAATTACATGACCGAATGAACCCAGCATCCAGCAGCTTTTTTACTTCGGCAGCTGCCGCCTGACTTCTTTCCTCTTCGTGATTTCTTTACAACCTTAACAGTACGGTTTGCACAGCTGTCATCCAGAGGTATATCAATATGTTCACCAGCCGGTTAGGGACGGAGCTCATCTGACCGTTCCCCGGTCAGTGATTGCTATTTTTCTCTTTCTTCACCTCCACCAGCTGATGAGCCTTTATTTTCTTTCCAGCTGCTGGTGGGGCTGGGCTGGCATCCTTGACATTTTCAAGATCTATTGGCTCCTGCCCTTGGCCGTCTGGGGCCACAGTATCTTTAATGGCTGAGAGGTAACACTCTCAGGTCGTCTTCTAGTCCCCGTTCAGGGAACCAACAGAGCCATCATCCCTCTCATACTTGGTGAGCATGAGAGAAGGGATGATTACAGCCTTGGCTTTATTGAGGGTTGGACGACCTAAGATGATATTATAGGCGGTCAATTTCTCAACGACACAGAATTTGACGACTAGGTGTCGCCCTTTTCCTTTTTCGCCCAGCCGAATAGGTAAGTCGATCCTACCGACTAGGAAAACCATCCCACCCCCAAAACCAACCAAGGGGTGGGTAACCGGATGCATGCTGTTGAGTTTGTATTTCAGCTTTTGCAGGCACCAGAGACTGATGATGTCCGACGAGCTGCCAGTGTCGATAAGGATCTGCCCAACCAACTGGTTGGCGACCTTACATTCAATGACGACCGGGTCGTCATGCGGACGGCGGACGATGCCCCTGTTCTTCTCAGTGATCAGAACGTCTGGGAAGGAGGAGCTAGCTGACGCCTGCTCATTATCATCATTGTCCATCTTTCGATGATGGCTCTTGGTGCCCCAGATAGTAGGACCACCGCATTAGAACCCGCCTGCTGTAGTGTAGACCGGCTCTTTGTCAGTTTCCGAGCTACTAGCAGGCTGGGGCGTCTTAGAGGACTACCCCAGGTTCTTCTTATTAGTCCCTTTGGACTTAGAAATATAGGACTTTAACATCCCTTTGTAAGCCAGACGGTCCAACGCCCGCAGTCGTTGGTGTCATGGCCAACTTCCTCATGGTATTGGCAGAATTTATTTTTGTTCCTTGATTGAATGGAACTTTTCATTGGATTCGGCTTCTCTAGAGACAACCGGTCGTTGATCTCCATGAGGATGGAGTTGCAGTCCTTGTTAAACTCGTACTTGGGGATGTACGCTTTAAATTCTTTCTTTTTCTTCTAGGACGGCTTGTCAGAATCACTCACAGCCCAGACTTCTTTTCTCTTCTTGCTCTCATCTTTTTTCTTCGCCGGCTAAGAAGGCCGGCTGTCATTTTGTCTGTCAGACTTCTTGGAGTTTGACTGGCTACCAGACGAGCAGAGGTCGGTTGCTTGAATATAGCTTTCCGCCTCCCTCAGGGCCGCCTGTAGGGTAAATGCCCCTTTTCTGACAAGGTCGAACTTAAAGGTCGACCGTCTCTCAGACCCTTAAAGAAGTCTGTAAAGGCTACTTTGTCAGACAGTCCCTGAATCTGAATTCTGGTCAGATTGAATCGCCTGACGTAAGAGCGTAATCCTTTTCTCTCTCCCTGCTTAATGGTGCTCAAGTCAAGACTTGTTTTCTTCGCATGGATGTTCATTGAGAAGTTGGAAGCAAACAAGAAGGCAAGGTTCTTGAAACTATCGATGGAACCGGCTGGCAAGTTGCTAAACCATTGTTGGGCAATGCCCTTCAATGTAGCCGGAAAACATCGACATCAAGTGGCGTCGTCCAACCCCTGTAAATACATGAGGTTGGTATAAGCCATGAGGTGATCTTCCGGGTTAGAGATACCATCATAAGTACCTACCAACACATTTTTAACCTTGGCCGGCTGTGCCGCCTCGGTTATTTCCCGGGTGAACGCAGAAGGTTGTTCACCTAGGTGGAGCAGACGAAGCTGCCAGTCCAGTGGCTTTTTGAATGTTATACAATTACACATATTCCAATCCCAAGGTTAAGTGAATGTGGGTTGAAGAAATGAAGGTCAAACGTTAGACGAGGCTCAAAGTGATTGATGAAGAAATGGAATGTGATTGAACGGTTAACAGGGAATGACAGGGTTGCAAAGGTGCCTCAAGGCAATGATGTACCTTGTGTTTAGTTTGGTAATTGATTTTTTTTAGAATGAGTGAATGAAAAATGCTATGATCGAGATGTAAAGGAAATTGCTCATTTTATAAATGGAATAAAGGTGAACGAAACACATGAAACATATAAAAATTTGAAATGGAAAACCTCTGCTAGACATGAATGGGGGAATGGAGATGAATGATAAAAAAAAAAATAAATAAAAAAAAAAATCATGAAATCTTGCACAAAGGATCTGCTGTGCGCCTTGTGTTCATTACTTCTTGCCACCTAGAGGGACAGGAAGTTTGTTTGCATCCACCAAGTCCTGAATGACGTCCTTCAAATTCCAACATTGCTTCGTAGTGTGGCCCCCTTCCTTGATGGTACTTGCAATGGACATTGGGATTCCATTTGGCGCTCCTTTCTTCAGGTTTTTGCTCTGGAAATAAATAGGTGTGATCAAGCCTTGACCGTAAAGGCGATCAAAGGCCGCATCATAAGTCATTCCTAAAGAAGTGTAAGTTCTTTTCTTCTTGGGCAATGGAGCATCAAGAGCTAACACTTCATTGAGATCAACTTTGCTTATATTGTTGGTAGTATTTTCGTGCTTAGAAGACGAAGAAGAAGGATGGTCGTTCTTCTTGTTTTTCCAAGTGTTATTATTGTTACTACCGGCAGTCTTTATTAGATCATCCTTGATATTGATGCCAATGTCATATATAGCTTCAAAAGTGTTCCAAGGAAGAAATTTGTGATGTTGCTCGTACTTGTGAGTCAAAAATTTTGGACGAAGAAGAAAATCATCTCTTTTTCTTTGGGAGGATCTACCAAGAGTGCAGTTGGTTACCTCCACCTGTTCAGATAAGCGGTGAAGCCTTCATTCTCTTTCTGTTTGAGAATGGAGAGTTCACGTTCAGAAGTTCTAGCTTGAATGTTACACTTGTAACGATTCATGAAACTTTCGGTGACATCTTCCCAAGTTGCAATGTGTTTGGCATCTAGAGAATAAAACCATTGTTGGTAAGCATGCTCTAAGGAAAGAGGGAACACCGTAGGGAAAAGTGTTACGTCCAATCCCTTGAGAGCCATGGTTGTTGTAGAGAATAATTTCAAGCGTTTAATCCCCTAGCTTGAACCCCACTGTGATCATACACTAAAGTACGGTGGCGTCCAAAGGCAAAGAAGTTAGAGCAAAAGAGTCGCCAACAAGTTTTAGGAACTTGTAAATCGTTCACAGGATGAAGGTTACACCCCTTAACGATCCAAGAGATCGTCAACTCCATAAAGTCTTGAACCAAATAAGGGTTCGGGGATGAAGGTACAAATCCAACCTAAAAGAGATTGAACCTGCCCTAATAATAGGCCTCTACTTTATTCAGATCGTATTCATGTGCGCTTTTTGACTAACATGCAATCAATAGGATTAAACCTAAACTTGTTTATCTATGTTGGTTGAATATTAATGCACAAATAAATCTATTATTGGCGATCACTTGAAATATAATCAAATTAACCCAAAATAAGATTATTAATTATCTCATTAAGCGTGATTACAAGTACCAAATTCCCTTTAAACATGCATAAAAGGTGTGATCAAGCAATAACAATAAATATCAAGCAACATAATAAATCATAATAATTATAAAAAATAATTATAATCATAAAATCATAATCATGAATCATGTTAAAGCACAAGAATAGCAAGATCCTAGACATGATACTAACAAGATTAATAACAAAGCCTAAGCTAGCATGTCACTAACAATAAAAATCAAATCTTTAACCCTAACATGATACTAACAATCATAAATATTAGGAAGAAAATAGAAAGCATCGTAACAATCATATTTAGTATTAAATTTTCCATGGACATGATACTAGGAATATCATAATAATAATCTAAACATGAACTCGACATCATAACATCAATAAAAACCATTAAAGTACATACTTTGATGCCACGTACCTCTTTCTAATAACAAAAATGCACACGTTAGTAACTTCAAGGAAAATAATAAACAAACAATTAAATTAAATTAAATAATGGAAAGAGAGAATTGGGACCAAACCCTCATAAATTAAACCTTTCACGTCTAAGGCGAAGGCAACTTCGAATATGGCTAGGTGTATCTAGATCTAATGAGTGCGGAATTTTTATATTTTGAGAGAAGCTAGTTAAAAAGAGAGAGAGAGAGAATAAGCAAGAGAATCTTGATGAGAGTTCGTGAAAACTGGTTATTGGTCCCTGAAAACGGAGTTTTTAACGCGTTATTTATAAAGAAAATCAGCCAAAAAGATAAAATATCAAAACAGAGTCTGGCGCACGTAAAACCTGATCAGCGTCAACGCTAGCTATTGGCGCCAGACGCCAACATTAGCGCCAGGCGCCAAGCGTAGCGCCAGGCGCTACAGCTGGCGTTTGGCGCTGATTCAGAAAATCACGCTTTTCTTAAAATCAGATAAAATTTGCCGTACAGGAGGATAAAATCGTATTTCCCTCAAAAATGCTCTTTGATTTTAATTAAAACTCTGAAAAGTCAACAAAAGTCAATTTATCAATGCTAATTGAATTAGGAATGAAAAGAACCTTCTAAAAGAATCTAGAAAACTAAAACCATTCCTAATTGCATTAGGAATGATAAATCTATATTAGGCCCTCCCCTAGATCATTGGGCCGCATATAAGGCTCAAACCGGGACTAGTTTAGTAAAATGGCCATAACTTTCTCAATATTCATCGGAATTGGGCTTATAATATATCGTTGGAAAGCTCTTTTCAAGCCCCATCCAACTACATTACTATTGGATCCATATCATTGACCATCCAAACTGGATTGGCTGTTTTCTTAAAATAAGTTTTCAAAACAGAGAGAAGAGAAAAGAAATTAAAACTATCCGCAACACTAGACTTTCCACACTTTCACTTCATTCGATTATGATTCGACACGAAAGGTACTCATCACTGGGTTTGGTTTTGGGGAGACACAAATGGTTGTCTACAGAAGCTCCCACTTTGACTGAGTTTGGAGAAACGCGAATTTCGAAAACAAAATTCAAAGTATCGATAGGGACGGAGAATGATTCAGAACGTTCTGCGATCCTAAACCGCTCTTGTAACGCCGATACCTGCAAACTAGCGTTAGTTAAATAGATAAAAGAGTTAACGTCAAGCACACGTCTCTGAAAGTAACTGATTTGCTATCGCTTTGCTGTTGTTTTGATGACCTCCTGCCAAGAGAATGCCATCCCGCTTGAAAACTGCTACGCTTGTAACTGCTTCCAATTTAGAAGACTGCTTTGCTTGAAACGATCCTCTCCCGCTTTGATAATATTCCACGTCCAAGGGATACCATCGAAGATTGTTTCGCTTGAAACAATCCTCTTCCGCATTGATAATATTCCATGTCCAAGGGAATACTACCGAAGATTGTTTCGCTTGAAACAATCCTCTTCCGCATTGATAATATTCCACGTCCAAGGGAATACTATCGAAGATTGCTTCGCTTGAAATCACCTTTAGTTGTTTGTGACAACTCTCCATAATCTAGGGAATGCCGTCGAAGATATCCTCGCTTGAAGCCATCTTCATTTGTTGCGATAATTTTCCAAAGAAATTACCGAAGATCTCTGCTTGTCGATCCTTAAAAGCTCGCTTGAACTTTGCTTCTGCTATGCCTGTACGTCGGCGCTTTTGTTGTTTTTGAACCTATACGTCGGTGCCTTTTGCGAATGAACCACTATGTCGGTGCCTTTTGTTAAATGAGCCAATGCTTGGCGCTTTAAGCTAAGTGAGACGATCTTTAATCAGGTCGACCACTTTGTGCAATCAAGCCGATTACTAAAAATCGTGTCAAATTGCTTAGAGGGGCTAACTGGCGTACCAAGGAACCCAAAATATATTGCAAAAAGGTAGAACAACCTCACCGAGTGGCTGAGGGTCCTGGCGCCGCTGAAAAAGCATCAGCGCCACACAAATAGTCGTAGCGCCAGGCGCTGAGATTGGCGCCAGGCGCCAAGCCTAATTGTTGACGCCAAGGTCTAGCGCTTGGCGCCAAAACGGGATATTCCTTAAATACCCCTTTCTTCTTCATTTTCGATGTTTGCTCGTCGTGATTTCACTCGAAAACTTCCAGAATTTCATTTGCTTTGTTCTTGCTCATTTCTCAACCAAATTCACTCAAATTTGTTGCAAATCAAAGCTCTTTTCATCCATTTTCCCGATCTATGTAAGTTTTCTTCGAACTCACACCGGTTTTTATGAATTTTGCACATGTTTATATTCGAATTTCATGAAATTTCAAAACTTAGAATGCTTAATTCTCTTTGTTTGTCAAATTTTATGTCATGAAATATCTTGATTATGTTTATATATTGCCTTGGGAGTAATTTGAGACTTGTTTGACTCAATTTGGTGAAGAAATGAATGAATTGCCATTGTTGGACCTCTTGAGGTCGGGAATATAATGTGGCCCGTTCTTGATGTTTTTGCTAGCAATTCTTGTCCAATTTGTCACAATAATTACTATAGTATTGCAAGAAATTGTTTGATTGCTTGAAAAATACCGTTATGCTCAATTTTGAATTTGTGCTATTTTTTAGTACTACGTACTCTGTTTTTTTTTTTTTTTTTTTGCGAACATAGTATCATGCGGCTAAGCAAACCTTAATTTATGATAATTCTGCACAATGTAGCATGGCTAGACAGCGAGGCTCTGGTTCACGGTCCCGAGACACTCGACGGGAGCATGAGCCCGTGGAGGACGACGCCGTACCGTCCACTTCACTTGGCCGACTCCCCAAGTGGGATGAACGGACCCTGTACTTTTCTCCTGTCCACCATATTTCTTAGAGGGTGAGACGGGGTATCACTGTTGGGAGGACGCACTGTCACGGTTCCGGCTGTGACGGTTAGGGTGATCTGTACAAGATGTACATCGCCAGGGATGTCGAGACGAGAATCCTATGGGAGTCTTGCGGTCTTGCTGCGTTGTTTGAGACCTCCGAGGCAATGGTTTCCTCCAGCGGGGGTCACCACGTAGTGCGTGCTCTGGTGGAGTTCTTCTGGGACACCACCAACACTTTCCACTTCCCTTGGGGTGAGATGATGGTCACTCCTACCGACGTCAGTCTCATCACAAGACTGGAGTTCAGCTCTGTGCCACTGCCGTTTGACAGTGGGATCGACGTCTTTTCCCCTGAGGTCGAGGAGCTGTTGGGGTCGATTACCATTCGGGCCCGAGCTGAGGTAGAGTCGTCTCAGTTCAGCGCTAGGGGGATTCGCCGCTCGACTCTGGCAGCGGCTTTCGACGATGGTGCGACCACCCGAGAGCAGCGGGTGCGCATCTTTGCGCTTATTTTGTTGTCAGGGACGTTCTCCCCTGACAAGGGTAGTAGGGCGCTGCTTTACTACCATCCTGCCGTCCGCGATCTACATCGAATCGGGACTTACGACTGGGCCAGCTTGGCCTATGCTGACTTCATTCGTGCGCTGAGGGACTCGTGTCGACACCGGTCCTTTGGGACGAATGTTGCTCTATCCAGCTTTTGGAGGGTCGTAGAGTTAAACATTATTCCCTATAAAGTTTAGCTCTACATTTTAGTTAGCACTTACTGATAATTTTAACTCCTTGTAGATTTGGTTCTACGAGTACTTCCCTTCTGCTGCGCCGGCGAGACCGTCGCCGCGCAGGTTTCCAGTCAGTGCTTCCTGGGGCAGCCGCCGTGTGGGGAAGTCCACTGCGTATGTCCGAGACTAGATTATCGCGGTATGATTCTTTTCTTATTTGCCATTTTGTGATGCTTTAGGTAGACTTTCGCCTGATTGACGCTCTTTGTAGGAGCCTGAGGTGGTGTACCGGCCGTGGGTCGGTTTGGCAGTCCCTGGGTTAGCCGCGCAGTATTATGCTGAGCGTCACTATTTCCTGGGGACTTACGGAGCGATCGCATAACTTGGAGAGAGGGTTGCTAGACAGCATTCCTCCGATATTTTTGTCGTTCCTGCTCCTCCACCACGTCACATGTTTGACGCCGCGAGGTTGTTGAGCATGTCAGAGGGAGCTGGTACCCCTTGGCGATCTTGCACGATCCCGGGGCGATGCTACGCGGAGGAGCTACTGCCGTTGTTAGCTCCAGTTCCTGTACCAGCTGAGGATGTGGCGGTACGATTTTTCAGCTTTAACCTTTCATTAAGTAGCCTCCAAGTAATGCTTCACTGACTTTGTTTTGCTTTATTAGGACGATGTTGTTGAGTTCGGGCCACCTCGTATGTCTATCCATTACCAGGGGACATACGGGCCGATTGAGGAGATGATCCCTCCGGCTCCTGAGGACGAGCGCTTCGTAGAGCGGTCGATTCCTCGCCACAAGTCTCGAGTAAGCTTATTTATTTGCAACTTTCGTCCATATATATTATGCATGTTTACTGACTTATTTCTTTGACAATTCTCGCGCGAGGTGGTTTCGGCGATGGCACGATGTATAGATGCCTTCCGGAGCCAGCTTGTCCGGATGAGGAACGTGGCTACCTGCCGTCGAGACGACGCCGTTTAGGAGGTAGTCTTTCTTTCATATGTTTTGCATTACCGCTTCGATTTTGCCTTGTTTTTTATTTTAATTCTTTTTGCAGGGTCAGCCTATTGCTTCTCGTACCCGCACGAGACCTGAGGTGCGGAGGGATCCGGCGAGGTCTAGCTCGAGACGTCGCCGCACTACTTTGGGAGGTCGGGGTGGTCGTTCTGAGGCCGCCCGTGCTGATGTGGCAGAGGGCTCAGGTTCTTCCTCTGAGGGTGCATATGCTGCGCCGGTAAGCCAGGGAGAGGCTACCTTAGCTCTTAGAGGTGGTGGGATGTACGAGATTGGCTCGTCATCGCAGCAGCCTCCGCAGCCTCAGCCTCAGGTTGATCTCGGGTGGACTGGTCCCACATTGAGTTTTCCTCCTCCCGAGGAGACTGGAGCTGGAGCCCGGTGGAGAGGTTACTCCTTGTACGGCGCAGTTTTACGAGATGATGGGTGTACGTCCCCCGGCGCCGTAGTTTGTTCCTGTGCTTTTTTTATTTTATTTTTTTATTTTGATTTTGTATAGAACTTTGCCTTTTAGTTAGACTCATTTTTTTAGACATATTTTGTATGTACATACTATTATTAGTTTATTTTATTTATCATGTTTTTTCATTTTCTATTATTATCATTATGTGCATGTTTGTGTGTGCAAGAAAAGTGTGACAAGAAATTTTGCGCAAAAAATTCCGTCAGTTTTATTATTGATGGAGGGTATTCGACTTTCTCCCCCCCAAAAAAATGAAAAAGGTAAATAAAAACTTGGGTTTATAAAATCCAAAAAAGAATAATATAATAATATAATAGCTATTTTAATTAAAAAAAAAAGAATAAAAAGATGTTTAGAAAAAGATGAGGGAGCCGTAAAGTCATTAGCAGACTTGAATTAAGGTAAAAACGCGGTTTTAGAAAGCGCGTATGACGAGGTAAATTGGCGCCAGCTGGCGCCACGCGTATTGGTGTAGCGCCAGGCGCTACACTTAGCGTGTGGCGCCAAGCTTTGGCGTCTGGCGCCAATATCATCGTCTGGCGCCAAATGGCGCTGACACCGTATCCTACCCCCGATTAAAACTGCTTCTAATTCGTGCATAAATAGCCCCCTGCCCAGCCGATTCTTTTTATAATTTCAGCAAATAAAATAATTCTTAGCTTTAGAAAAATAATATCATGTCTCTAGTCACCAAAACTTTTACCCAATACACCCATGAATGGTGTCGGTCACTTAATGCCAAAGAAAGAAAAGAATTAGATTTGTTCCACTTAGGGGGAATTTATGGTATCAAAGGGGTAGATCTTGACTTAGATTTTATTCATACCGCTCTAGAATATTGGGATGTTGATACTCATTGTTTTAGAATAGGGTATGATGAAACTCGCCCTTTGCCGGAGGAATTTGGTGCTATTTTAGGTTTCCCTGCAATAGACCTCATAGTAATCCCTAGAATAGATGCTTATTATTACAAGGATTTTGAACGCTTCTTCAATTTAAAAGAAAGGGATCTATCAAAAATAGTAGATGGCAACATAGTTAGTTTGAAAGAATTTGCTCGCCATTATTTGGATAAACCTCTCTCCGAATCTTTTCATATATATAGAAGAAGGGCTTTCTTATTTTGCATGCTTGATCAATTTTTTCTTAGTAGTGGTAAAAATAATGAGGGTCAATCAATTATAACCACCGTACTAGAACAAATTGAATCAGGGAGAAATCCAATGTCATTGATAGTTGGAGAGACTATGATTAGTCTTGATGAATTGAAAAGGAACCCAAAAGCACCTTTTCGAGGCTCTCCAATTTTATTACAGGTAGAAAAATAATATTTTTAATTACAAAAATCAAAAAATATATTTTTGTATAGTAATAATAATTTATTTGCATTGCAATTTTTTTACAGATGTGGCTAATAGAAAGGCTAGAATTAATTAGCCCTCCGGACAACATTGAGAAGTACACTCCGAATTGCTTCGTGAGGAGGAAGAAATGCGTCTCTAAAATGGGGCGTCATGAATGGAAGAGAGTCTTCGAATCTCGTAACTTTGCTATCAAGTGGGTCGTCCCGTGGTGGAAAATAGAAAGGATGGTAAATGTAGTCTCACGAAGATTTAGATTGACGTGCGAATTGACGTGCATTAACCCCACAATGCGAAGTGAAGTTTGTCAGGCCAATCTTTATAATTTTCCGTCATTTTCTCGATGATAGTCTTTAGATTTTTATTAGCTACCTCGGCTGCTCCATTTGCTTGAGGTTTGTAAGGGGAAGAGTGATGATGTTGAATGCCATATTTTTGTAACAATTCTTCACATTCGGCTTGAAAGTTCCATTGTCACTTATCATTTCATGTGGGACTCCATATCGACAAATAATATTTCTCTCGATAAAGAGTGCTACATGTTTTGCAGTGAGTTTAGCGTATGATTGTGCTTCAACCCACTTTGTGAAGTAATCGATTGCTACTAAGATATATTCGTAGCCTCCTGTTCTTGGGGGAGTGATTTTGCCGATGATGTCAATTCCCTATGTAGAAAATGGCCATGGCGATGTGTAGGTGTAGAGCAAGGATGGAGGAACATGCTGTAAGTTGGCATAGATTTGTCACTTAGGGCATCTTTTTACATATTGATGGCAATCCCTATTCATTGTAGTCCAATAATATCCTTCTCGCATTATCTTTTGAACTAACATTTTGCCGTTTATATGAGTGCCACAGATTCCTTCGTGGACTATTCTCACTGCTCTTTGTGCATCCTTTTTTCCTACACATAAGAGAGCTCTACCCTTAGGTACCCTTTTATGTAGCTCGTTGTCTATGAGTACATATTGGGAAGCCAAAAGCCTTAATGCTTGTTTTGCTCTTTTGTCAGCGTGGGGAGGGTATTCTCCTTTGGTGACATAATTGAGTATATCTGTGTACCACGGTTCTTCTTCTTCTTCTTCGTCTTGGACTACTTCGTCGTCTTCTATAGCCTGGATGTATGCTGGTTTGTGCCTTTTCTCTATAGTTAGAGGCATTTGCTCGATTTTCGTGGAATTTTAACCATTGAGGCTAGTCTTGCCAAGGCATCAGCAAATTGATTTTCTTCCCTAGGTAGATATGTGTATTCTACCTTCTCTAACTGATCGGTAAGAGTTTCCAGATAGGTGTAGTCTAGCCCCTTACCAAACGTTTGGTAAGGGGCTAGACTTTCGCTCCTTACTTTCCACCTCTTAGATATTTGATTGATAATCAAATAAGAGTCTCCGAATATCCTTAACTTTTTTACTCCCAATGCCAAAGCTGTTTCAAGGCCTACCACGCATGCTTCATATTTAGCAGCATTGTTGGTAACGTCGAAATCAAGCTTTATGGAGATTGGAACATGCTCTTCTTTAGGTGATACTAGTAATACTCCAACGCCACATCCCTTTTGGTTTGAGGCTTCGAGAATAAGGTCCAAGTATCATCTTCAGTAACCATTAAGTCTTCATCTGGCAATTCATTGTCTTGTATTGGCGTCGAGTCTTCTATTGGAAAGTCTGCTAAAAAGTCTGACACCACGGATCCTTTGATAGCTTTTTGCGGCATAAACCTTACATCAAACTGGGATAAATTGACTATCCATCTTGATATGCGTCCATTGAGTGTAGATTTCTCAAATAGATACTTGAGTGGATCTAATTGAGAGACTACGAAGACGGTGTGCACTAGCATGTAATGTCTTAACTTGGTTGTGGCCCACACCAAGGCGAGGCACAACTTCTCAAGTGGTGTGTAGCGTGTTTCGTATTCGAGCATCTTTTTGCTTAGATACTAGATTGCGTTTTCTTTGCCTTCTACTTCTTGTGCTAGCATAGCTCCCATTGTCTCTTTAGTAACCGTCAAATATAACCTAAGAGGTATTCCGGGAAGTGCTGGTGCTAATACGGGAGGATTTGCGAGATAGGCTTTGATCTTTTCAAAGGATTTTTGACACTCGTCATCCCATATTACTGGTACATTTTTCTTGAGCTTTTTGAAGATTGGTTCACATATTGTCGTCAATTTTGATATGAACCTACTTATGTATTGCAACCGGCCAATAAATCCTCGAATCTGTTTCTCAGTTTTGGGCGGTGACATTGACATGATTGCTTTGATTTTGGTTGGGTCTATCTCTATTCCTCTAGAGCTTAAGACATAACCCAAAAGCTTGCCTGAGGTGACTCCAAAAGCACACTTAGATGGGTTCAACCTCATATTATATTTTCTTAGCCTTTCGAAAAATTTCCTTAAGGCTACTTGATGGCCTGGACGGTCTTTTGATTTTACAATCATGTCGTCGACATATACTTCAACTTCTTTATGCATCATGTCATGGAGTAAGGCAGTTGTTGCACGTTGGTAAGTAGCACCCACGTTTTTCAACCCGAATGGCATTACCGTGTAGCAGTAAGTGCCCCATGGTGTTATAAAAGTTGTTTTCTCCATGTCTTCTTCTGCCATGAGAATCTGGTTGTAACCTGCGTACCCATCCATGAACGAGAGAAGCGCGTGATTTGTCGTGTTATCTACCAGAATATCGATGTGTGGTAAAGGGAAGTCGTCCTTTGGACTTGCCTTATTTAGGTCTCGATAGTCGACACACATTCTTACCCTTCCATCTTTTTTCGGAACTGGGATGACGTTGGCGACCCATTCAGGGTATTCGGATACCTTGATGAAACCTGCAGTTATTTGTTTTTGGACTTCTTCTTTTATTTTAAGAGCTACGTCGGGTTTCATTCGTCGTAACTTTTGTTTTACAGGTTTCATTCCTAGAATTAGTGGTATAGTGTGTTAAGCTATTTCTCTATTAATGCCTGGCATATCTTCGTATGACCAAGCGAATACATCGATGAATTCTTTAAGTAAGTTAATTAAATCGGTTCTTTCTTGTTCATTAAGTGTTAGTCCGATTTTAACTTCTCTTTTATTGGTTGAATCATTTCAGATATCAACCGTTTCAGTTTCTTCAATTACCGGTGTTTTCTTTTTGAGTGTTTCCATTGCTTTAATAATTTCTTTGTCTTTTTCATTGTTAGTTAAGCAATGCTCGTCATCTTTGGTTAGGGAAGAACACAAGAAATAAGGAGAAGGAGAAATATTATTATACTCTGAGATCATTACATCAAAGAGTGATATGTCCTCAGGGACTTGATCACTAACTATTCTAGGAGAAGAAATAGAGGGAGGAGGTGCTACTAATAAAGACCTAGAAGACTCTATAGGGAGGAACTCCGACTCAGACTCTGACTCAGACGACTCTTCAAACATTGGTCCTTGTCCTGTCGTGATGGATATTTTCCTTCCACTTGGAGTAATCACCTTGATAGTCTTGCGCCACCCTTGTAGTGATCCTTTAGATGGAGTGATTAGCTTCGAGGGATCGAAGCTTTCGCTTTGTAAGACCGTTTGAATGAGCGAGGAGTTATCTTCTCTGTAAGTTGGCTCATTCTTTTCTCGCCCAAATAGTAATCCCATGACGTTAAAGTCAAAGCATGGGGGTGCTTTCTCCTTATGGACAGGAGTTGGGATTTCATCTGTGAAGTAGCAATCCAAGAAAATCTCAAATCCCGGTTGCCTTATGCCGTTTACAACAAATGGCTCGGGAAATTCATGGCATGGATAGTCCTCTCCTTCTTTTATAAATTGACCATTAAGTGTAAGAGGATACTGATCCATTGGGATTGCTTTCTTTTGAGTGCGAGCGTCTCTACGTGCCTTTGATTTTTCCTGGGCTCGCTTGAGATCTTTCCGAGTCGATTCAAAACCAAGTCCGAAAGTGTCTAACTTAGGGAGGCCAGGGGACTCCAGCGATTTTGCTATTCCTTTCTTCTTTCCTAGGGTCATCCCAGGAAAATGTCCTTGTTTCTTTAGCATAGCATTTACATTCATGTTGGAATGGGGGTCATGGAAAAGAGGGGTCCTTTCATCCTCCTGGATTAAGGAGACTACTTCTTTAAAGCCCCATAAGTCTTCATCATCCTCGTCGTGCTCCACATTAATTATTGGATTTTCTATAGACTTGATCCTCATAGGTGAAGCGTCGATGGTGATAGGAATTCCCCCAACTATAGCTTTTACTTGTTGGTGGAGAGATGAGGGGACGGCCTTTAGGTCATGAAGCCAAGGGCGTCCCAACAGCAAATTGAACGAAGCTTTAATGTCTACAAATTGGAAAGTAGTAGCATGTTCTATTGCTCCCGCCGTTACATTCAGGGTAATTTTACCAAGAGCTTGACGACGAGTGTTGTCGTATGCTCTTATTCCTTGTGTAGACGGAGTTAAATCTTCATCCCTTATGCCTAGCATCCTTGCAGTTCTAAGTGGACAGACGTTGATGGCCAATCCGTTGTCTACAAGAATCATAGGGACATTCATTCTCTTGCAAACTAATGCGAGGTTTAATGCCTTGTAATGTTTGTCACCTTCTGGAGGTAAATCCTTGTCAGAAAAGGTGATCAAATTAATTGGACTAGAAAGATCACTTGTGAGGAAGTTGGCCAACCCCTCAGGGGTAGTGTCAGAATCTATCCCTATTTTGTCCAAGGCATTCATTACAGCCAACCTATGCTCTCGAGATGTTTCCAAAAGTTTCCATACATTCATCTCAACTTTTGTCTTCTTAAACTGCCTAACGATATCATTGTCTTCAATGATAGGTATGGGAACTTGTTGTGTGGTCGGCATAGGTTGTGTTGAAACGGGAGGTTGCATTCTCCCTGATCTTGTGAGGACGTCTATCGATGAGTCTTCTTCAGCCAAAAAGTCATCCATGGCGTACGACACAAAAGGTGGAGATCCTACTATGTCTTTTAAGTAGACATCTTCTTCATCACTATCCCAAAATCCATTAATGGTTGTATCGTCCTCTTGTGGAACTTGGACTAGTTTCTTTTCATCAATCATTTTCTGAACTAAATCCTTAAATTTAAAACAGTTTTCAATAGTATGACCCCCTGATTGAAGATACTGACAGTAATATCTATCTGTCCTTTTCAATGATTCGAATGGTTTCGGTTCGAGAGGTTTGATTTCGCTACTCTCGGAGAGCACTTCGAACATTTGTGCATATGGAATCCCAATTGGAGTGTAAATTATATTACTCTTCTTGGGTTTTTCAGTGACTTGTAAAGGAAAACGCTTTGCCTCATAAGTTGTTCTCATGGGTGTGAATTCTCTCTTAGGTTCATCTTTCGGGAGTGGAACCTCGTCATATTTCTTTTGAAGTTCCTTTATAGCTTTGATAGTTTCACGTAGCAAACGCGATCCTTCCATCATAGACAGTGTGAGCGATTATATGTCTTATTTACTTGCCGGTTCTGGAAGGCTATCCATGGCGTCAAAGAATATCTTCTCGTCTTCTTCAATGGCATGGATTTCTTTGACAGGTTTAATGAGAGACGAGGGGTCAACCTCGCTTTCCTCATAATATATGGCCAAGGCATGAGCGAGAGGTGCATTATCAATGCTTGGCTTCTTACTGGCAGGGGGCAATGGTAGCTTGTTGTTATCGATCAAGTCTTGGATAGCTTCCTTAAGCTTCCAACAGTTTTCGGTGAGATGGCCCCTACCTTGGTGATTACTTACAGTGTGCATTGGGGTTCCAATTAGCCGACCTCTTTTCAACTGGTGGGTCCCCAAATGGTCCAATAGGTATTATAAGACCTTTTGCATTTAATCGATCAAATGCGGTGTCATAACTCATGCCAATAGGAGTAAAGTTTCTCCTAAATGGTTTCTTTTGTCCTTGATTGTTCATAGCAAGGACTTCACCTAAATTAAAAGTGCTAACGTTGTTTGAGTGGGTTGTTTTGGAAGAAGAAGGATTGTCGTTCTTCTTTCCTTTCCAGCCACTGTTGGAGTTATTGTTGGCAGCTTTTAACTTAGCTAGGTCGTCTTCAATATTGATCCCAATGTCGTAGACGGCCTTGAAGGTATGGAGATTATTTTGATATTAGAGATGCTTGGAATATTTTTATTGAAGGTTTTTGATGTACAACCTTACAGACTCTTTTTCACTTGGCACCTCAATCATCTTAGTCGAGGTTTCTCTCCATTTGTTAAAGAAAGAGGTGAAGCCTTCGTTCTCTTTTTGCTTGAGGATTTCAAGTTCTCTATGGTCAGTCTCAACTTGAATGTTGCACTTGTATCTATCAACGAAAGCGTTTGCTATGGACTCCCATGTAGAGGTCTTTTCTTTTTCGAGAGAAAAGAACCATTGTTGGCAAACGGTCTCGAGAGATAGTGAGAACAGAGAGGGGAAAACCTTCTTATCGATACCCTTAATACTCATTATTGTTTCGAAGGCTCTTAAATGAAAATAAGGGTTATCAGTTGCTTTGAATTTCGGGATGTCGTTGGCATTGAACTTCTGCAAAAGAAGATCTTTGTCCACCGAGACCCCTTGTGAAGTAAGCCCTTGAAACTTGTAGTCGCTAGATAGCTTGCTTAGACTCTCTTGCATGAGGTCCATCTGTTGTTGTTTCACGGGATCATCGATCTTAAGTGTGAGGAGCTTCAGTGCCTCAGTCACGGTAACCAGTTGTTTCCTAAGCTCATTGACTTCTTCTTGTGTTGCCATTATGGTCTTACGAGCTATGGGGTTTGTCGAAAAGTTGGACTTGAACAAAAAGGTTGTCTTTGATTAACTGTCCTTCCTTTCTTGACCACGCGCTGTAATTTAAACCATTTTGCGTTTTAATTACTTGACTCAAATCGACTTGACTTTACGGTTTTTTAAAGAGGAAAAAATTAAAAAAAAAATGGGTGCATATTTTTTGGCAAAAATAAGGTACATATTTTTAGGGAACTAAGTATAGTTTTTAAATTGTAGGATTAATATCCGACTTACCCCCCTAAAAATGACGGAAAAAACGCGCATACAAGACTCTCTTTAACATGGTCAAAGTATGTGTATTGGTGTGTGTGTTGAGTGTAAGTGACATGCTTGGACTCTTGTGTAAGACCATGGGACTTAGTGCCTAAACTCGATTAATGACTCAACCAAGTACTATTGACAGCGAAAATTAACTGAATTAATTAGCAAACTGGATAATTAGACACTAGGTGATGACTCGACCAATAATCCAAACTGTCGGCAAAACGACAGGACTAGCGTCGCACTGTGTAGTGTAGCGCCAAACGACAGAGCTGTCGCCGGGCGCCACACTCCACAGAGTGGCGCTACAGTCCAGACTTTGGCGCCAATGCTGGAGCTTCAATCTGGGACTGTTTTCGGTGTTATTAATCAACAGGGGTATGCCTAAAGTCGTACTAGGTCAATTCTGATTAAAATATTGGACTTTATTGACTCAAATTAATTAATTAATTAATTAGGCAAAGTTCTTTAAGTCATTAATTTATTTAATCTCAACACAAGTCAAACAAACGGTTAAGAAAACATATATATGCACAACAATTAATGCACAATTAGTCAAGTAGGCACAATATGATGCAATGAGTTTGCAACCTAACCATGGCTCTAGTTCTCTAAAGTTCGGGATATGGTTTAGTCAATACAGGGTCCACGGTTAATTGTCCGGATGCACCGCGCGGAAGCCTAACCGTGAAGGGTTGGCGCGAGTGGATGGGACACCGCGAGTTTTAGAAAAACTCGCTTCCATGGTTTGGTGAATTCAACATTCTCAGATGTACCCTTTGTTGCTTAGAGCGTTCAATCAGGTAGATGGAGCATGAATTCCCAGAGGGTTATGTCCATATATAGAACACATATGGGTTTCAGAAAAGTGAGAAAAAACTCAATCAGGAAGTAGGATCGAGCAAACAATACGAAAAACTGGTCGAAATTAGAACGCATATTTCTGGCTCGGTATTGGAAGAATTTGGCGCCAGCAATCGGAGATTGGCGCCAGGTTTTAGCTGTAGCGCCTGGCGACAAGCCTGTCATCTGGCGCTACAGTTAAATGTCTGGTGCCAATGCTCTGGTCGCTGACGCTAATTCCTACATGCCTTAGCAGCTTTCTGTGCTCGATAAAATTTTCCAGTTTCGCGCAGTGTTATTTCGGTCCTAGTTGTGAAAGAAATTTCTCAAATTTCCTACGTGTAAAATCCTATGTTTTAACTCATTACGGATGGTCTTTCCAATGAGATATTTTTTATGCATATGACAATAATGTGAATCAAAATTACGCACATGAAATACTTAGAACGTTTCGAGTCTCATCCACTCATTCTAAATCATTGCCGAAACAAATTCAGGAATTAAAATAGAAATCGTCCCTAGTGGAGTCGCCAAAAACTGTAGGGAATAATTTCAAGTGTTTAATCCCCTAGCTTGAACCCCACTGTGATCATACAATAAAGTACGGTGGCGTCCAAAGGGAAAGAAGTTAGAGCAAAAGAGTCGCCAACAAGTTTTAGGAACTTGTAAACCGTTCACAGGGTGAAGGTTACACCCCTTAACGATCCAAGAGATCGTCAACTTCATAAGGTCTTGAACCAAATAAGGGTTCGGGGATGAAGGTACAAATCCAACCTAAAAGAGATTGAACCTGCCCTAATAATAGGCCTCTACTTTATTCAGATCGTATTCATGTGCGCTTTTTGACTAACATGCAATCAATAGGATTAAACCTAAACTTATTTATATATGTTGGTTGAATATTAATGCACAAATAAATCTATTATTAGTGATCACTTGAATTATAATCAAATTAACCCTAAATAAGATTATTAATTATCTCATTAAGTGTGATTACAAGTACCAAATTCCCTTTAAACATGCATAAAAGGTGTGATCAAGCAATAACAATAAATATCAAGCAACATAATAATTATAACAATAATTATAATCATAAAATCATAATCATGAATCATGTTAAAGCATAAGAATAGCAAGATCCTAGGCATGATACTAACAAGATTAATAACAAAACCTAGCATGTCACTAACAATAAAAATCATATCTTTAACCCTAACATGATACTAACAATCATAAATATTAGGAAGAAAATAGGAAGTATCGTAACAATCATATTTAGTATTAAATTTTCCCTGGACATGATACTAGGAATATCATAATAATAATCTAAACATGAACTCTACATCATAACATCAATAAAAACCATTAAAGTACTTACTTTGATGCCTCGTACCTCTTTCTAATAACAAAAATGCACACGTTAGTAACTTCAAGGAAAATAATAAACAAATAATTAAATTAAATAATATAATGGAAAGAGAGATTTGGGACCAAACCCTCATAAATTAAACCTTTCACGTGTAGGGCGAAGGAAACTTCGAATATGGCTAGGTGTATCTAGATCTAATGAGTGCGGAATTTTTATATTTTGAGAGAAGCTAGTTTAGAAAAGAGAGAGAGAGAGAATAATCAAGAGAATATTGATGAGAGTTCGTGAAAACTAGTTATTGGTTTTTAACACGTTATTTATAAAGAAAATCAGCCAAAAAGATAAAATATCAAAACAGAGTCTGGCGCACATAAAACCTGATCAGCGTCAACGCTGGCTATTGGTGTCAGACGCCACCATTAGCGCCAAGCGTAGCGCCAGGCCCTACAGCTGGCGTTTGGCGCTGATTCAAAAAATCACACATTTTCTTAAAATCAGATAAAAATTGCCGTACAGGAGGATAAAATCGTATTTCCCTCAAAAATGCTCTTTGATTTTAATTAAAACTCTGAAAAGTCAACAAAAGTCAATTTATCAATGTTAATTGAATTAGGAATGAAAAGAACCTTCTAGAAGAATCTAGAAGACTAAAACCATTCCTAATTGCATTAGGAATGATAAATCTATATTAGGCCCTACCCTAGATCATTGGGCCGCATATAAGGCTCAAATCGGGCCCAGTTTAGTAAAATGGCCATAACTTCCTCAATATTCATCGGAATTGGCTTATAATATATCGTTGGAAAGCTCTTGTCAAGCCCCATCCAACTACATTAATATTGGACCCATATCATGGACCATCCAAAATGGATTGGCTGTTTTCTTAAAATAAGTTTTCAAAAACAGAGAGAAGAGAAAAGAAATTAAAACTATCCGCAACACTAGACTTTCCACACTTTCACTTCATTCGATTATGATTTGACGCGAAAGGTACTCATCACTGGGTTTGGTTTTGGGGAGACATAAATGGGTGTCTACAGTTGCAGAGAACGCCTTTAAATGGAACATTGGGTTGTCAGTTGGCTTGAACTTGGGGATATCAGCAGTGGAGAACTTCTCAGGCAGTCTGTCCTTCATATCCAAGGGAGTGGGAGGCCATTCCACATAGGTGAAATCCTCAAAAATCTTGCTCATTTGCTCTTTGATCTTGTCCATTGCAGCCGCGATAACTTTGTTTTGCTCTACAGTGTTGACTCTGGTAGTGAGTGCTTGTAACATGTTAGAACATTATCTCAATGGACTTGTTAATGTTCTCAATATCTTCCTTAGTGGCCATTGGGACAAACTGAAAGTAGTTTGAAGGTGATGAGTGACGTGGAGATGGAAAAGTTCTCTTTAAACGCCTATTGGATTTAAAAGATTGTTGCGGTAATGACTCAAACTGTATTAATCTACCCCTGCTCCTTGACCAAGTACTGTGAAATAAAACAACTGCATTTAATTGTTTGACACATTGCTAAAGATAGGAAAGGAAGGGGAAAAAAATCATTTGAAAACAGGTGAGAATAACTCCGATCCACTCATCCTTTATTATGACGGAAATGGGGGTGCATGAACCTAGTATACGATCATAAACAACCTGGTGCACGACTCAAGTCGGAACATAAAGAAAGTGTGTGGACTATACTTGACTCGTGAGTGATTAAGTGAAGTTATAGGACTCGTGGTATGATCTTATGGCTAGACATGTGAACAGTAACCAAAATGACTGACACGTGGACCAAAATTAGCACGGAAGACTAAAATAGGGGTTGGCTGGACTTAAATTTGGGCACCGTGTTGCGGCGCAACTGTCATGTCACGGCAAACCTGCACCGTGGCACGGTACAGGCCACCGTGACACGGTACTGATTGCCGTGACGCAGTGTTTTTTGTCGTGTCATGGTAATCTGTTTGTTTTTTTTGTCAAATTTAGAGTTTGTGCTAATTACTAAGTGAGTACAGTCCATTGGCAATTGTTAGTCATAAAATAATCCACCATAGAGAAAGAAAGATCGTTAAGGTTAGGATCAAAACAACCAAATATACACACATAAAACACGTAGGCACAATGATGCAAAGAATAGTTCGCAACCTAAGGTCCAGTTCTATGTTCAACTATGGTCAGGTTTTATTCGGTGTCAAAAGGGTACCATGGTTAAGAGTTTGGACGCGTTAGCAAGGCAGTCTCCCTTGAGGGTGTATGCCAACGGGCGGCTCCGCGAGTTCGTGATGAAATCGAACTCGACTCCATGGTTTGGGTGGATTTAAAAACTCGGATGAACCCTTATTGCCATGAGCGTTTTTGGGTTGATAGAGCTTAAATCCCCCGGGGCTAAGACGTATGTAGAACACACGCATTTTTTCAGAAAAATCAAAGGAAGCTGACTATGAGAAGAGAAATAAAGCCACTGGAAAGATTTCAGGATTGTCGTGACACGGCAAAATCCACTGTGTCACGGTGCTAGACACCGCATGACGATGCCCAGCGCCGTGACACGACAAACTCTGTCGTGGCGCGGCAATAAGGAAATATTATCGATGCCTCTATTTTCTTCGTTCACGACCAGGTTATCCAATTTTTCCTATGGGAAAGACCTGAGATACGACGTTAAAATGTCTATGCATATGTAAAAATGCCAATTTAATCACTAGAATATTTTCAAGAATCTTTCAAGTCTCATCCACTCATCTTAATTAAATACCAATCACTTAAATCGATAAATAACCAAGCATCCTCCCCAGTGGAGTTGCCAAATTGAGGTCGTCGCTCGAAGTGCGCCTACGTTAAGCATGTTGTGAATATGCTTGGCACTCTTAGGAAGTGGGAATTGACATATACGATTAAGGACAAGGAAAGCAGGGAGCCGCCAACAAGTTTTTAAGGAAGTTGTAAACCGTTCACGGATCATAAAAGGCAACCACGATAAAGGGACAATGATAGGCAACAACAATTGACCCGTGAAGGTTACACCCCATTCATAATCCATGAGACTACTAACTCCATATGGTTTGGAACCACAAAAGGAGGATCGGGGATGATGGTACGAAGTGAGTCATGGAGTTACATTCGCCCGTATTGGCCACTACTCGATTCTTATAGTGAAAAGTGATTCCTGCGATCTCAAAGACATGCAAACAAATATTCAATTTGCTTCAAACTATTATTAAGCTAAATTGGTTTAATATTAATGCAACACATTATTCTAAAATATTTGTGATCACTTGATTAAACAACAAGATTAAAAGGAACCTAAACCGGTTCTCCAAATTATCTTATTAGGCGTGATTTTCAATTACATACATATTCCCTTTAAACATGTAATATGGTGATCATAAAAAAAAAAAAAGAATAAACATTAATATTGGAAGCAATTTAACAATAAATTGTTAGTCAAATCAAATAATAAAATGACCTAATCATGATACTAGCAATATTAAAATAAAATAAGTAATTAAATTAATTAATTACTCACATTCCGTGTGTTCCTTTAAATTGCTACATCATGAATAAATTGTTAGTAACTTCAATAAAAATATAAATCAAATGAAAATTTAATTAAATAATTGTAGATTTGATTTGGTCCAAACCCTCAGTTATTTATACCTTTCACACCTTGGTTTAAGGACGAAACCTCGGGTGTCGTAAGGACTCCTTGGAGTGCTTAAGGGGAGAATGGTGTAATTAGGAATACAGGTTTAAAGCTTAGAATATGAGAGAAAGAGAAGAGGATGAGTTTTGGTGTAAAAGAGAGAAAGAGAGAAGGATTTGATGCCCCGAACTGCAGAAAGGAAGGGGGTATTTATAGGGAAAATGAGTAGAGGGAACACACGGAACCCTAAAAAGAAAAAAAAATAAAAATAAAAAAACCCTAAAAATTAACACCGCGACACGGTAGAGAACACCGTGACACGGTGCCAGGCACCATCAGATGGGGGAAAGCACCGTCAGACGGGGGAAAATCCCGTGACGCGGGGAAAATTGGAGTGACGAGGGACATATTTGACCTACGGCAAGTGAAAACGCATGAAGGGTTTACGCGGAAAAGACACGAGAAAATTCCGTGACACGGCACACGTACCGTGAAACGACAGTATCCACCGTAGCACGGTACAGTACACCGTGTCACCATATGGGAAAATGTGGAAATTACACGGAAAAAGCGCTGTGACACGGTGAGAAATATCGTGTCACGGCAGCAGGTGGTACAGCGTTACGGCAACAGGTACCGTGCCACGGTGGAATTTGACACAAAAAATCTTCGAAAATAGCACCGTGACACGATGTACAGTACTGTTTCATGGCACCAGGCACCGTGCCACGTCATCAGGCACCATGACATGGTGCTTTTGCACTGTGCGCGGTGATTCCAGTTTTTTACACGTTTTTAAGATTGTGATAACTTTTGATCCGTAACTTGGAATAAGGCATATAATATATAATTGGAAAGCTTATCAAGTCTATTTTCTAACCCAATTATAATCAGGTCAAAATTTTTTGTATATTTTAATATATGACCGTTTTAGTGAAAGGGTGTCGGTTTTGGGCCGAGTTTAGTGTTTTGCTCATATCTTTTTCATTGGGCTTATGATATATGGTTGGAAAGCTTATTTCAAGGCCTATCCAACCAAATAATAATTGGATCAAAATTATATAGCCAGAAAATCATTTCAGCTCGGTTTTGTGATGTGGATACGAAAAGTGGAAAATAGGTTATGGTTTAGGGAAGTGAACTAGAAATTGGATTGGTTCATAAAATATATTGGATAGAACACGGATTTAAGAACTCCAAAGATTAAATACTCAACCCGACCAATAATGGTGATGAAAGGTGTTCATCATCGGGTTTGGTTTTGGGGAGACTTTTTTAAGTGTCTACAAGTATAAATATTCAACCGTGAGACAAATCAACTTTGCCCTGAGTGAAGAAAACCCAAGGTAAACTTCTCTCCCCTTTCTCCTTATTTTTCTTTTTCTTTTTACCCTTCCCCTTTTTTCGGCTCCCCATTCATCACCATCGGCCAACCACCAGCAGCGGTGGCCGCTAACCGCCGGCAGCAGGCAGCCACCAGCGCCGGCAACTGGTGGCTGTCGGTTGCTCTTGCTTTCGAAAAAAATTGAAACTTTATTTTTAAAACCAAATTAATCCTAAATCTAATTGTTAATTATGAGTTTTGGGATTTGATTTTGATGTTTGATTATAAGTATTATGTTAATTAATTTTCAGATTATGTTTTTAATTAAAAAGCCCCAATTTTTGAAACCCCTGGTTCTTCATTTATAAATTATTGAAGGGTTACGATGTATAATGCTTTAAACCTTTGATTAAAGTGTTTTAAGGCTTAATTACAGCAAGTTTTAATTAAAATATAGTGCTGGAATTTTTGGTAGAGCATTGAAAGTCAAGTTTCTTTAAGGAATTTTAATTACCCATTTATTGGGATTAAAGTATGATGTTTTAAATATAATTTCAGCTTATTTTAATTAAATTATGAGGGGTTTTATAATTGTATATAATGCTGGAAATTTGTGTAGAGAGGGTTTTAATACTCTTCGATGATTTTAAATTGTAGGAGACTTTGAAGTGAGCGATTTCTATTAGTCATGGCGATTTTAAGATCGTATACAAAGTACGTTCGCGTACTTAGCATAATTTCATTGATTTAGTAGCATGCTAAATGTGTTTAATTGATTACAAGTAGTATCATGCTAGATTTGGAATGGAAATTATGATTTGGATGTTTGGATTATAAAGCATGATTTATTTGTGATGGATTAATGGATGGAAAATAATGGTTTGGAATATTATTTATAAACCACATATTTATTTGTGGCATGTTAGAGAGCATGTTTAATTAAACTAAATGTTTAATTTGGTTTGGAATATTGAAAAGAAATTTTATTATGGTTCATATAATTTTTATTGATGCTATAAGTATGAGGAAAGAGTTATATAAGTGTCTATGTACACGAGAAATAAATTGTATGTTGGGGCCTTAGTGCACTTAAGGTGTTTTAACACCGAGGATAGGATTTGTGGCACTTTATGCGTTTAAGGTGTCATTGGCACCGAGGTAGAATTAAAAAAGATTCAACGTTAAATATTATGTGGTCACTAATTATTCAAGAATTAAATTGGTATATTTGATTGATTAAAATTATTGTTGATCGAATGATTATGGTGGCACGGTTAGCTCCCGTGTCAGTAACCTCAATTTATTTGGGGGAGGTTAGGGGGAAATTTGGTTAATGCGTAGTCATCAACATTAAATAAATTATGTAGTGTCTAATGAGAACTTTTGTTGGTTGTTGTATTCTTGAAAAACAGGTGCAACGAGGCAAGTTGTGTGTTGATAGGAAATTATATGTTAGTGTGTTAATTACGCTTATGTACTCAGCTTTGCTGATTGTGTGTTTTGTGTATTTGTTGGACTTGTCTTTATCTTGGCCCTATGATGACCCATTTTTAATGGAGAGTAGTGGAAACAAGTAGAGAGTAGCTTTTCAGGTGATGAAGCATATTCATGAATGACATGAGTGAAGAGCAAATCATGCTAGTTTCTATAAGTATATGATGTGTTTATTGCTTTAGTTATTTATGACATTATTATTATGCGAGACTAATGAAGAGGTTTTGAGTTTGGTTTGGTTTTAATAAGGGCCTACAATGGTTCCAAGCTGTAGGTTGACTTTATTTTACTTCGTTTGACTTTGGTTTGACTTTACTTTCGTTGATTGACTTTTTAAGTTAACTTGTTTTGAATGGTTTTGAAATTAATCTTCCGCTGTGTGTCTTTGATAGTTGTCTTAACCGTTTTCACGGTGATGGTAATGTCTTAGATATTCCTATTTAAATTTTTAAACAAGGAAAAACATGTATTTTAAAAGAAAGGAATTTCTAAGGTGTTACAGCCGAAGCCCGAGTCCTTCGAAGCCTAGCAAACAGAGAGCTTGAGGAGCCTGCCAAGGAGTTCCTCCAAGAAGGAGAAGCCATTGAACTCCAATCTGATGGGGAGAATCCTATGGAGGAGAACTAGGCGGCCCAGCCTCAAGCTTGAGTTTTCAGCGACAATATGCCAAGTTTTAAGCTTTTCCGGCCTGCGTGCCGAGTATTTGTGTATTCTTACCGATTAAGGAGTGGGGTGACATTTTAATTTTCTTTGTTTCGGATGTTTATCCGGTTAACATTATTATCCGGCTTTGACCAGCTTGAATGAAATTTGCCGACTGAGTCGGCTTGATGAATTTGCTAATTTTGTTTCAACTTCTGCACTCAAATTCTGTAATTTTAATTTTTGGATTTTTGCCTAACTTTTTAGAGCATGCGGCAATTCAATTAGTATATCGGCTACTCTTGCCCATGGCAGCTGTGTGGTTGGTTTTAGTACTTCTTTGATAGATTGACTTTGGAATGTTTGATACTTTAGAGAGCATGGAATGTTCCTAAATTAATCAATCACAGTAGTGATTGCCCCAAACCAAGTACACATCCGTCCAATAAGTAGTCGTTTTACCCAACCGAGGAGTAGGCTAGATCATAGCCTTATTTCCCCTTTTGTGGTATTCGTATTTCATAAAAAAACTTTCTTAGTGAACCAGGAGGGAACTTGTCGCCTGGCAGTTAATGGAATAGAGAACATATTGTCCGTCTGTCGGATGGTCCCCAGATAGCTTTAAGGCCGCCTGAGGTGCCTGCAATTCACTGCACCTGGTTTGTCTGCCCCATTGGGGTGACTAGCGCAATTTTGTCAAATAACCTAACAGAGAACTTCAGTTATTAACCGACTTAAGTCTTTTGACATCTGGTCTTTATACTTAACCGTTCTATTAGACTATTTTGGTCAGTCGGCTCGATTACAATCGTAGTAAGTGATTGACCTGACAAAAAATCGTCTCACTTAGCTTAAGCGCCTAAAACACTGGCTCATTACAATCGGTTCAAAAGCAAGCACTTAAACGACGATATTTCCAAATATGGATTGTCGCGCATTCTTATTAAACGACAAAGTTTTCCAAAAATTGGATTGTCATCCCCAACTGACAATATTTCCAAAAATGGATTGTCGTACATCTTCTTCAACGACAATTTTTCCAAGATTGGATTGTCATCTCTGGCAAAGTTTCCAAGCGTGGATTGTCGTGCTCCTTCTTTGTTTGGAAAGTTTTTTCCAAGTTCGGATTGTCATACATCCATAGATCGCTGGCAAGTTTTCCGAAATTGGATTGTCATACACCCAGTTCCCTATAGCAAAATTTCCCAAAGGATTGTTGTAGGTTTCTATTCATCATAAATACCGGCAAAAGTTCCTCAACATGGATTGTCATTCATTTCAGTAAGTGGCAAATTTTCCCGAAGTGGATTGTCGATTGACTCTTTTTTGCAAATGTTCCAAGACGCGGATTGTCAATAGTGGCAATATTTTCCCAAAAGGATTGTCGCATAGCGTTGGCAAATTTCCAAGGTGGATTGCTTTCAAGAGTTATATTCCAAGATGTGGATTGTCGATCGTAGCAAAGTTCTTATGAAAGATTGTTACGAAGCATTGGCAACTTTTCCCAAAATTGGATTTTGGCAAATTTTCCGAGGTACGGATTGTCGCTTCATCGTGACAACATTTCCAAGGATGGGTTGTTACGTGGCATTGACAACTTTCCCTAAATCGGATTGTCATACATCATACAAGAGTTATGTTGGCAACTATTCCCAAAGAAAAGAGGGTTGTCATCACAGCAAAAGCACCGACATACTGGTTCACAAGCAGCAAAGCGCCGACGTACTGGCATAGCAAATATTAAAAAGCAGTGATCTTTTCGAAGACTATCACAACGGAAAAAGAAGCTCTTTGTTCAGAACATCAAAGCAGCAAGGTGGCGATCCCTAGATTGTGGAAAGTTGTCACAAACAACTGAAGATAATTTCGGGCGAAGTTGTCTTCAATCATATTCCCTTAGGCATGGAAGATGATCATAATGCGGATGAGAATTATTTCGAGAGAAATAATTTTCGATAGTGTTCCCTTGGACGTGGGATATTATCAATGCGGATGGGGATTATTTCGAGAGAAATAATCTTCGATGATGTTCCCTTGGACGTGGAATGTTATCATAGCGGGGAGGATAGTTTCAGGCGAAACAATCTTCTAATTTGGAAGCAGTTACAGGTGTAGCGGTTTTCAAGCGGGATGACATTCTCTAGCTTGTAGGAGGTCATCAAAACAACAGCAGCAACAATCGGTTACTTTCAGAGACGTGTGCTCGACGGTGCAAGATACGCGTTTCTTAACTCTTTTATCTGTTTAACTAACGCTAGTTTTGCAGGTATCGGCGTTACAAGAGTGATTTAGGATTGCAGAACGTTCTGAATCATTCTCCGTCTCTATCGATACTTTGACTTTTGTTTTCGAAACTCGCGTTTCTCCAAACTTAGTCAAAGTGGGGGCTTCTGTAGACACCCATTTGCGTCTCCCCAAAACCAAAACCGGTGATGAGTGCCTTTCACGTCGAATCATAATCGAATGAAACGAAATTGTGGAAAGGTCTAGTGTTGCGGAAAGTTTTATTTCTTTTCTCTTCTCCCTGTTTTTGAAAACTTTATTTTAAAGAAAACAGCCAATCCAGTTTGGTTGGTCCATGATATGGGTCCAATAGTGGTGTAGTTGGATGGGGCTTACAAAGACCTTTCCAACGATATATTATAAGCTCAATTCCGATGAATATTGAGGAAGTTATGGCCAATTTACTAAACTGGGCCCGGTTTGAACTTTAAGTACGGTCCTATGATCTAGGGGAGGGCCTAATATAGTTTATCATTCCTAATGTAATTAGGAATGGTTTTAGTCTTCTAGAACATTCTAGAAGGTCTTATCATTCTTAATTCAATTAGGACTCTTCAGAGTTTTAATCAAGATCAAATAGCATTTTCGATGGAAATTATATTATTTTATCTTCCAGTACGGTAAATTTATCAGATTTTCGAAAACGTGTTAAAAGTCAGTTTGGCGTCCAACCGCAGGCCTTGGCGCCTTGAACCAGGATTGGCGCCAGACGCCAGCCATTGGCGCCTGGCGCTAGCCACTGGTCCTGGCGCTAATAAGCCAAGGCTGGCGCCAAGATGGTTTTGCGATCTTCAGACTCTGTTTTGTTAAATTATCTTTTTTGGATGATTTTCTCTATAAATATCGTATCAAAAACTTCGTTTTCATTCATGAATTCTCATCAACAATTAGTTTTAATTAGAATTCACCAATTCTCTCTATTCTTGATTATTCTTTCTCTCTCTCTTTTTCCAAACTTTGCTTTTTAAATACAAAATTCCGCATTCACGAGATCTTGATACACCTAGCCATATTCGAAGTTGCCTTTGCCCTAGACGTGAAAGGTTTTAATTTCTGAGGGTTTGGTCCCAAATCTCTCTTTCAATTATTTAATTTAGTTGTTTTGATTATTATTTTTCCTTGAAGTTACTAACGTGTGTATTTTGTTATTAGAAAGAGGTACGAGGCATCAAAGTAAGTACTTTAATTGATTAATTGATTTATGATGTAGATATCATGTTTATATTGTTATTATGATATTCCTAGTATCATGTCTAGGGTATTTTTAATATTAAGTATGATTAAAAGTATGATGCCTTTTATTCTCTTCCTAATATTTATTCATGTTAGTATCATGTTAGGGCTAAAGCTTTGATTTTTATTGTTTAGTGACATGCTAGGGTTTGTTATTAATCTTGTTAGTATCATGTCTAGGATCTTGCAATTATTATGCTTTAATATTAACATGAACATGATTATGATTATAATCGTTATAATTTTGATTATGAATATTATTATTATTATTAGTATTATTATTATTATTATTATTATTATTATTATTATTATTATTATTATTATTATTATTTTGATGATAATTATTTTATTTATGATGATATTATTATTATTATAATTATTATTCATGATATTGATTATTTATTGTGTTGCTTGATATGCATTATTTTTATTTTTTGCTTGATCGCCTTTATTGCATGTTAAAGGGAATTTGTACTTGTAACCACGCTTAATAAGATAATTAATAATCTTGTTAGGTTAACTTTGATTATAATTCAAGTGATCGTCAATAATAGATTTGTTTGTGCATTAAATTCAACCAACATAGATTAAACAGGTTTAGGGTTAATCTTATTGATTGTATGTTAGTCAGAAAGCGCACATGAATACGAGCAGAATAAAGTAGAGGCCTATTATTAGGGCAGGTTCAATCTCTTTTAGGTTGGATTTGTACCATCATCCCCGAACCCTTATTTGGTTCATGACCTTATGGAGTTGACGATCTCTTGGATCGTTAAGGGGTGTAAACTTCACCTCGTGAACGGTTTACAAGTTCTTAAAAAACTTGTTGGCGACTCTTTTGCTCTATCTTCTTCCCTTTTGGACGCCACCGTACTTTAGTGTATGATCACAGTGGGGTTCAAGCTAGTGGGATTTTAAAGGCTTGAAATTATTCCCTACACTAGTACTAAATAGCTCAATAAACTACTAGTTACAAATAAACCAAAACTATAGTTTCTAGTCATAAGAAACTAGCTTTTATTTGTAAAACTAATATATACAAATTTTAATCAAATAAACTAAACGTAGCTTTAAAAAAAATAAATAATTCAATTACTATTTTCCCCTTGACTCTCACGAGCTTCACCTTCATAGGGCTCATCCTCCTCCTCATCATCCAGGTTATAGTCAAAATCTCGCTTGGCTTCCATCATTGCCTTCTCAAGGTAGTCCACAGTAGGGATCCATTGTTCATCATAATAATACTTATCATTCGGTTTACCATTAATGTATAAGTCAACATACTTCTTTGTAAGTTGAGCATAGGGTCCCTTCCTAATTAACGTGTGTAGAAGGATTTGAGATCGCCTCTCTGGAGTGAGATAATCAGATTGGCCCCCCAAGTATATTGTAATGAAAGTGCTCAATGTAGAGATTTAAGCGGTACACGTAATGTCGAATATTTTCATTATAATTCATACGAATCCCGTAAGGAGAATCAGGTACTAAATGTGTACTCTTCCTAGCACTCGACTTTCTTGCAGTTTTAAGTACTCGTACCATCTAATAAAAGAAAGTAAATAATCACATAATAAGTATTAAATAAAAGTACTATAAAACACATAAATCCCTTATCGTGATTCCCACACTCACGGCTTTCCTAAGCTTAAATCAATTTTAAACTTATGTACAAATTTAAACCTAAATCTTTAATTTAATTCATTTTAGTCCCTAAATTTTGAAAAAAACCTTGGCTCTGCATACCAATTTGTAACAACCCCAAAATTCGAGTCTTTAAAAACAATAAGAGTAACCTTTAACTTTCAAAAACTCAACCATCGAACTCTAGGAGTGTTACTGCTACGCTTATTTTCCGTAGAAAATAAATGCAAAGCAAAAATAACATAATATTTAAATAAACTAAGTGGTCTAAGTTGTGGCAAAATAAAATAGTCATTACATCAAAACTGTAAGTATTTGAAACCAATAATTGAGAGGAAATAATTTAATTCGGGAATGAACTAAATTGTCTTAGGTACGTGATTATTCTAACGTCTCCTCACACGTAACCGAGTACCCTTTTTGCCAACCTGCAAAATAAATCAGAACAAGAAAAGAGAGAAAACTCCCAAAAATCAGATAAACTGAGTAATTTCAACTCCATCCCGTAAAATAAATAATTTTAGTTCAAAACATTGTATACATAATATAGTCTCATAAATATTTTAATACTCAACCAAGTTCAAATAGTCACATAACATATTATTACTTTATTTAAGAAAGGGAAAGAGAGCGCCAGTAAGCCGGGACTAGTCCCTGTCACCACCTACTTTACATAGGGTCGCGCGTAACCCCAATTGGCCATAAAATAAAATAGAATGTCCCTAGTGTGCACACCCCTCACTAATACCCAGTGATTAGGAGGAAGACTAACATCAATATACAATAATTTAGACCAACTAGTAGCAACCATCACTACTAGTGGGCAACCTGTTCTTCACCCTTTCGTGTTTCATTTCCCTTCTTAAATTAAATTTCACTGTACATTTTATTAGATTATATCATCCAATTACACTGTACACAAGTATTGCACAAATAAATTTAATTTCAAGTAACAATACTTCAATTTCAGTATTATTAGACCATAGTCATCCTACATGACATATAGACCATCAATCACGTATAATCAATCATCTAATTCCCAAGATTATATTTTAAAAACTCATACGATAACAAATAATCATATTTTTCGAAATTACATATACTAGTACACAAAATAGAAAACTCATATATAATGTATATGATTCCATAATATCATACGATAGCACACTCATCACATATAATTACATAAGCACGTATTTGACACATAATATTTCAAAACATTTTCCTAACGGGATTCTAAAGATGATGGACATTGAAAATTACCTTGAACGTGCGTAAAAAAAAAAAAAAAAAAAAAAACTCAAGGTAATTAACCTCTGTAACGTTCACTTAGTAGCTTCCGTCTACAAATAAACGATTCTAAGTTAGATAATTATACGACTATATATAAAAAAAATTAAGGGTGTGATTAATTTATCACAATCTATAATCTAGTCACCCCAAAAACAAAATATAAACAACTAATTATAGAGTTAGATGGATCGTATTATATCATCATCATCTCCACCATTATCATCATCACCATCACCATCACCATCACCATCACCATCACCATCACCCATCATCATCATCACCGACATTATCATCATCACCATTATCACCAATCTTCTAACCCCAAGATCCACGCATACCCAACTCAAAGTCTCCTTTTTTTTTTTTTTTTGAAATCAATAAACACAAAGTCTAAATTCAACGGACCACAACAAAACAAGATGGAAGACGAGTTGCAGATTTTCTGAAATGGCAATTCGGCTTCAAATATTATTATTTTTTTTAAGACCTCCATTTGAGTAGAAAGGAATTGAGAGAATTGAAAAGGATTTAGTATACCATAGCTTACCAAGAATTTTTTTTTTTGGAATCGTGGTGACAGAGAATTGAAAAGGATGAAGCATATATTTATAAATCAATCTTGAGAGTCTTGAAGGTTCATGGGATAGGATCAAATTTTAAAAATTGAAACTGATTTTGTTACCAGCCTTTATCCGTGAAACCACTTTTGCCATTTTTTTTTAAATCCGAAAATAAAAATAAAAATAAAAATCATACAATTTGAAAGTAATAATAATTAGTTTAAAAGTTTATTTTTGAAAAGAAATTGTTGACTAAAAGTACTCCAAAATTAATACTCCAAAATTTGGGGTATTATAGAGACCCCTTGTGAACTCATGCCCTGAAATTTATAGTCACTGATAGCTTTCTCAAACTTTCTTGCATAAGGTTCATTTGTCGTTGCTTCACAGGATCATCGACCTTAAGTGTGAGGAGCTTCAGTGTTTCAGTCATGGTAACCAGTTGGTTCCTAAGCTCATTGACTTCTTCTTGAGTTGCCATTATCTTCTTAGCCTTCCTCTTTTGACGAATTGTTTTATCGAAAAGTGAGACTTGAATAAAGAGGTTGTCCTTGATTAATCGTCCTTCTCTCCTGGACCAAGTACTGTGGAAAAGGAATTTGGGGATATTTATTGTTAATTATTTGACTCAAACTTTATTCAACATGCAATGGACGGAAGAAGTGAAGAAAGATTGGAATAGAATGTGAAGAAAAATGATGTAGATGGAGGGATATGAAGAATTAGGAATAGGATGTACCCCCAACTTAAATGACGGAAAAAACCGACTCATGCATGAACCTAAGACATGGTCATGGTGATATGTGCTCAAAGTGTGTGCTAAGACTAGTGAGCGTAGGTGACATGTTAAGGCTCGTGTCATGACCATGTGGCTAGACTATGTGATTAGACTCAACTAATGACTCGACAAGGTGTTATTGACAGCGAAAATCAGCCGAAATAATTAGCAAACTGGTTAATTAGACACTAGGTGATGACTCGACCAATAATCCGAATTGTCGGCAAAATGACTGGACTGACGTCGCACTGTGTTGCGTAGCGCCAGACGACAGAGCTGTCGCCAGGTGCCACACTCCACAGAGTGGCGCTACAGTCCAGAATTTGGCGCTAATGCTGGAGCTTCAGTCTGGGACTGTTTTCGGTGTTATTAATCAACATGGGTATGCCTAAAGTCGTACTAGGTCAATTCTGATTAAAATATTAGACTTTATTTACTCAAATTAATTAATTAATTAATTAGGCAAAGTTCTTTTAGTCAATAATTTATTAAATCTCAACACAAGTCAAACAAACGGTTAAGAAAACATAGAATATATGCACAACAAATAATGCATAATTAGTCAAGTAGGCACAATATGATGCAATGAGTTTGCAACCTAACCATGGCTCTAGTTCTCTAAAGTTCGGGTTATGGTTTAGTCAAAGAGGGTCCATGGTTAATTGTCCGGATGCACCGCGTGAAAGCCTAACCGTGAAGGGTTGGCGCGAGTGGATGGGACACCGCGAGTTTTAGAAAAAACTCGCTTCCATGGTTTGGTGAATTCAACATTCTCGGATGTACCCTTTGTTGATCAGAGCGTTCAATCAGGTAGATGGAGCATGAATTCCCAGAGGGTTATGTCCATATGTAGAACACATATGGGTTTCAGAAAAGTGAGAAAAAATTCAATCAGGAAGTAGGATCGAGCAAACAATACGAAAAACTGGTCGAAATTAGAACGCATATTTCTGGCTCGGTATTGGAAGAATTTGGCGCCAGCAAACAGAGACTGGCGCCAGGTTTTAGCTGTAGCGCCTGGCGCCAATACTAGCGTCTGGCGCTACAGTTAAAAATCAGGCGCCAATGCTCTGGCCCCTGGCGCTAATTCCTACATGCCTCAGCAGCTTTCTGTGCTCGATAAAATTTTCCAGTTTCGCGCGGTGTTATTTCGGTCCTAGTTGTGAGAGATATTTCTCAAATTTCCTACGTGTAAAATCCTATGTTTTTAACTCATTACGGATGGTCTTTCCAATGAGATTTTTTTTATGCATATGACAATAATGTTAATCAAAATTACGCACATGAAATACTTAGAACGTTTCGAGTCTCATCCACTCATTCTATATCATTGCCGAAACAAATTCAGGAATTAAAATAGAAATCCTCCCTAGTAGAGTCGCCAAAAACTGTAGGGAATATTTTCAAGTGTTAACCTCTAGCTTGAACCCCACTGTGATCATACACTAAAGTACGGTGGCGTCCAAAAGGGAAGAAGATAGAGCAAAAGAGTCGCCAACAAGTTTTAGGAACTTGTAAACCGTTCACAGGGTGAAGGTTACACCCCTTAACGATCCAAGAGATCGTCAACTCCATAAGGTCTTGAACCAAATAAGGGTTCGGGGATGAAGGTACAAATCCAACCTAAAAGAGATTGAACCTGCCCTAATATATAATAGGCCTCTACTTTATTCTGATCGTATTCATGTGCGCTTTCTGACTAACATGCAATCAATAGGTTTAACCCTAAACCTGTTTATCTATGTTGGTTGAATTTAATGCACAAATAAACTATTATTGGCGATCACTTGAATTATAATCAAATTGACCCTTAACAAGATTATTAATTATCTTATTAAGCGTGATTACAAGTACAAATTCCCTTTAAACATATGCATAAAAGGTGTGATCAAGCAATAACAATAAATATCAAGCAACATAATAATCATAACAATAATAAAAATAACAAAATTATAATCATAAATAATAAAGGATAATCATAACAATAATCATCATAAAAATAATCATAATTAATAATAATAATAAGGAAATTTTCACATTTGCTACCACCTAAAGCGCCTCGCTTTAGATTTGCTACCTATTTAATTTTTTTTTTCACTTTGCTACCACCTAAATCAGACTTTGTTAAAAATCACTACCACTTAACGGAATCCGTTAGGGTTTCCGTTAAGTTTATTTTAAAAAAAAAAAGAAAAATTAAAAAGATTTTTAAAAAATTAAAAAAAACCAGCAACCCCACCCACCCCCTCCCCTAATCTGCCACCCTCTCCCTCCCCTAATCTGCCACCCTCCCCCTCCCCCCTTCCGGCGGCCAGCGCCTAAAGATTCGGTCGGCGCCGGCGACCTCACCCCCTCCCTTTTCCCCACCCAAAATTGACAATCCTAATCCTAAGCCGACACCCCCAAACCCAGATCACCACCGCCACCATAACCCCCAAAACCCATACCAACACCACCGTAACCCCCTTTCCCCTTCCCTCCACCGGAAATCGGCCCCCCTCCCCTGATTCCCCCATCGAAATCGACCCCCTCCCCTTCCCCTACCCTTTTCGGCCATCCCTAACCCAAAACCACCACAACCGAAACCCTAAAATTCGTTTAGGGTGGTTTTGGGGTGGTGGTTTAGGGTTAGGGACGGCCGAAAAGGGTAGGGGAAGGGGAGGGGGTCGATTTCGGTGGGGGAATTAGGGGAGGGGGCCGATTTCCGGTGGAGGGAAGGGGAAAGGGGGTGGTTTTCGTTCGGGGTGGGGGTCGGAGCTCAAGAACGGGAAAGGGAAAGGGGGGATTGGATGCGCATAGGGTGGGGGAAAGGGAGGGGGTGGGTTCGCGCGGCGGCGCTGGCGCCGGCAGGGGGAGGGGGGAGGTGAGGGGTGGCAGTGAGGAGGAGGGGTGGCTGCAAGGTGTTGGAGGGGTGGCTAAACGATGGAGTGGGCCCACTAACGGAAATAGTAACAGAATAAGGCATGTGGCAGTGATTTTTAACAAACTCTGTTTTAGGTGGTAGTAAAATAAAAAAAAAAATTTAACAGGTAGGAAATGTGAAGCGTGGTGTTTTTAGTGGTAGAAAATGTGAAAATTTTCTAATAATAATCATGTTAAGGCATAGCAAGATCCTAGGCATGATACTAACAAAATTAATAACAAACCCTAGCATGTCACTAATAATAAAAATCAAATATTTAGCCCTAACATGATACTAACAATGAATATTAGGAAGAACATAAGAGACATCATAATAATCATATTTAGCATTAAATTTACCCTAGACATGATATTAGGAATCATAATAACAATCTAAACATGATTTCTACATCATAACATCAATTAAACCATTAAAGCACTTACTTTGATGCCTCGTACCTCTTTCTAATAACAAAATACACACGTTAGTAACTTCAAGGAAGATATTAAACAAAACAATTAAATTAAATAATTGAAATAGAGATTTGGGACCAAAACCTCAGAAATTAAACCTTTCACGTCTAGGGCGAAGGCAACTTCGAACTTAGCTAGGTGTTTCTAGATCTTGCGAATGCGGAATTTTGTATGTAAAAAGCTAGTTAAGAGAAAGAAAGAGAGATGGCGAATGATTAGAAGAGAATGAGAGAGAATTGATGAATGAAAACTGGTTGTAGGTGAATCAAAACGGAGTTTTTACGACGTTATTTATAGAGAAAATCAGCCAAAAAGATAAAAATATCAAAACAGAGTCTGGCGCACGTGAAACAAGGTTGGCGCCAACGCTAGCTATTGGCGCCTAACGCTAACCCTGGCGCCAGGCGCCAAGGCTAGCGCCAAGCGCTACAACTAGCGTTTGGCGCTGACCTGGAAATTTACGCGTTTTCCTAAAATCAGATAAAAGTTGCCATACAGGAGGATAAAATCGTATTTCCCTCAAAAATGCTCTTTGATTTTAATTAAAACTCTGAAAAGTCAACAAAAGTCAATTTATCAATGCTAATTGAATTAGGAATGAAAAGAACCTTCTAGAAGAATCTAGAAGACTAAAACCCATTAGGAATGATAAATCTATATTAGGCCCTCCCCTAGATCATTGGGCCGCATATAAGGCTCAAACCGGGCCCAGTTTAGTAAATTGGCCATAACTTCCTCAATATTCATCGGAATTGGGCTTATAATATATCGTTGGAAAGCCCTTGTCAAGCCCCATCCAACTACACTACTATTGGACCCATATCATGGACCAACCAAACTGGATTGGTTGTTTTCTTAAAATAAGTTTTTAGAAAACAGAGAGAAGACAAAAGAAATTAAAACTATCCGCAACACTAGACTTTTCACACTTTCACTTCATTCGATTATGATTTGACGTGAAAGGTACTCATCACTGGGTTTGGTTTTGGGGAGACACAAATGGGTGTCTACAGTATGCAATGTAACATGCAGCTTGTTTTATGTATTTATAGAAGGTGAGAAAGAAAGTTCGAAGAAAGCTTATTTATGGATCTTAGGGTATCAAACTCTTAAATCATCTAATCTTTACTAAAGAAACGAGAGCTGATACACATACAATAATTGTATGCGGTCCCTACATACAATACCATTAGAAATTTATGGATTTGTTGAAAATTGTGCCGGAATAATATTGAATCATTGATTTACATTTATTATTTGTAGGATAGTGAATATAATATTTTTTGGTGTTCCACCCGGTTCACCCTATGGGCTAATCCAGATTATTTCTGGGTGGTTAGGTTTCAGACCTCTCCCAATTGTTGTTGTGGGGGATCAAACAGATGGTCCTCCCTATCAAGTGCAGTTCCAATCACCACTGCATCTAGGGGTGTTTGCGGTGCGGTTTGTAATTTTTCCAAACCGCAAAGCAAGATGCGGTGCGGTTTGCAGTTTAACCGTATTTTATTAAAATTGTAATTATCCTTTTTAAAACAAAACTTTTATTTTATATTATAATTATTAGTTGATACTTTAAATATTAAACTCTTTATTAACCTTTAATTAACTAATAGTAAAAAATTAGCTCATATATTTTAGTTCTTTTATATAATTTTAACGAAAATATAGTATAAAAATCGCAAATCGCATTAAAGTGCAGTTTGCGGTATTGTTTGGTCTCAATAATTTGGGAAACCGCAAACCTCGGTTTGGTCATTTTAAAGAACCGCACCGCAATTTTCAAACCGCACCAAACCGCAAAATTGCGGTTTGATTTGCGATCTAAACCGCACTCTGTATAGCCCTAACTGCACCAACAACCAATGATATAACTTTTATTTTGGGCTGTTTTTGTTTGGAATATTTAATCTAAAGAGAGAAACTTTGATTGTAAGTATTCTTAAAAATATAAATATGTATGGGATATTATGAGATTAATTTCAATGTGTGATTCAAAATATGAACTTTTACTATTGTTTTTTGCTTCATATGTGTTATGCTTTTTTAAATTTTTTGATGCTTATATATGTGCATTATAATTAGGGAAAAAAAAGTAGAGAAACAGATAGTGTGAAAATTGGTTACGATTGACATATTTTGATTCATACTTACCTCCGTTTTTTATTAGTTGACACGTATTCCTTTTTAGGAAGTTTTTTTTAGTTGACACGTTTTCTTTTTGGGTAATTTTTATACATTGCTTTTTAAGTATACCCCACTTGCTTCATCATTCTCTCTCACTCTCTCTCCCCTCAGAATAAATGCTGCTTGAAATGGTGAGGTGTTCTTTCAAAAAAAAAAAAAAAAAGAAATGGTGAGGTGTTGTAGGGTTAAGTGAGTTAACTCAACATTTGTGCTCTGGAATAGTAGATATGCATACCAACAGAGTATGACTATGGGCCGTTACAGTTAACTTATTGGAGTATAACTTAAGGTTAAGGTTCAGGTTCAAAGCATAATTATTTGTGGTTATTGGGAATTGATAAAGAGGATAGATGTTTCATGTTTGGTTAACACACCGAAATCCTCATCCTCAACCCTTAAAATGTTCCCTTATGAATAGTGACCACATGTGTGGGGGACATGTGTGACTGTTTTGCTGGTTTTTTTTAGATAAACTCACACGGAGTCACGCCTGTAACTATTTCTCTGATGAGTTTCCTACTTTCCCCTCTCCTTTCTTTGATTTCTCATCAAACTTTGTCTCTAGAGCTTTCATCACTCATCTCATAGTATAATTTAAAGTTTTTTTTAACCCATCTCTAAATATGTTCCAAAATTTGAAAAAACCTAATTTTTCAGAAAAAAAAAATCCCATATTTGAAGAAATTGAGAGAAGATGAGGCCTTAGAGAAAGACAATTATGGCGTGGTTTAGAAGGCAACCGCTGAATTGAAGGCGTTTCTTTTGGTTATCAAGTCAAAGAACACAATTGATGAAGGACGTCGAATTTGCGCTAGCTTGTTAAAATCCTACTCGCAATGAAATTGGAGATTGCTGCAAGTTTCTCAATCTTCCTTAACATTAAGAGGTTTGATTTGAATAGGGGTTTTGAGATATTGGAGTTGAATACATTTTTTTCATTTGATTTTTTTCATTTAATTTTTTTCAAAAAGATTTGATATTTAATTGATAAGAACTTAATTGAGGAAAATCTGGGTTTAATTGGATTGGGGTGTAAAAAAACTGATTGTTGTTATAATTGGATTTGTTAGAAATTTTGATGATCTTTTGATTGGGTTTATTTGGATTTGGGTGAAAAAGCTGGGTTTAACCCAATTGAATACAATTTTAACCAACTTTTTTTTTTTGGGGGTTAGAAATTTGAGAATTTCCACACTTGTATTTTGTCAATTTGTTTGTAAATTCGGATTTTGTATCAATTTTAGTGTAAATTTTGTTAATTTCGTTGAATGTTACTAACAAAATACAATTATGAAAAAAAACTAGGTTTAATTGGATTTGGGTGAAAAAAAAAAAACTGATTTTGGGATTATTTTGTTGGGGGTTGGTTAACAAGTGCATTTTTTGTGCAGTGATTGATTTTCTGGATTTTGTGATAGAAATGTGGATTGTTGATGGTAGTTAGTTTTAATTTGTGGGTTGAATTTTGAATTGTGCATAAAAAAGGAATTTACCCCCACAATTTAACCCCCAAACCCTCACTCCCTTTTCTCTCTCCTAAAAACAATTCACTCTCCACACCACCACCACCACCACTACCACGTCCTTTTATCACCCACAACTTTTAACCACCTTGAAATTCAAGCTTTTATCACTACCACCTCCTCTTTCAACCACCCACCACCACCTCCTTATACCTCCAATTTCTCAATCTACACCGTTAGCCGTGGAAATAACGAGGAAGAACAAGGGAATGGCGGTCGCTGGAGACAAGCTTTTTTTTTTATTCTTAAATCGGGTTCAAACGCCCAAAAATTTCGACCAATCTAGGCTCAAACACCCAGTTTGTTCGAACGACCGTATGGTTGTTCGAAATTTCTGGGCGGTTGAGATGAAACGCCTAGAAATTTCAAACAACTGGGCGTTTGAGCCTCGGTGGTTCGAAAAATTTGGGCGGTTCCCCCTTTTTTTTAGAAATTGGTTTTTAATTAAATGGTTTTTAGTGTTGTTGTTTGATATTTATAATGTCTACTGGGATCTATGATGAGATACGAATTAATTGATGTAAATCAAGGGTAGACTTAGAAATATGAGGGAAAAACTAACGATTAATCTATGATGTAAATCATGCGATTAATCTATGATGTTAATTTTGGTAGTATCATGATATACGAATTACTCATAGTTTGGCGTTAGTTTTGATGGTGTTTGATATTGAATTATATTAAGCACTAAAAATCTGTTGTTGTTTGAGATTAGTTCATTGTGTTGTAAATATATAAGCTGGGATTGAATGTTGATTCGTATCACCACTTGATACTTGATAGTGTATGTCAATATGGAAAAATCTTGAACCTTTGGAGACCAGTATCAAATTCTATTTGAGGGGAGTAATTTTTTTTAAATAAGGGTAAATTTGTAATTTTATTTTATTTTGTGGGCATTAGTTATATATTCGAGGGCGACGTTTATCTTTCCACTAAAAAATTCTTGATATTTTTTTGGGGGTTGATTTTTATAAATTTTGGGTTTGCAGACTTTTAACTTCACACCAAACGTGGGAAGTAAATTCCTTCATTAAGAAATTATCTTCCAAGAAATAGAATTTTTTTTTAAGAATTTAATTCAGTTATTGGTCAAACAATACTCTATTGTTGAAATCATTACAAAATGAAAACAGTAATTTGAAAGTTGGTACTAGCAAACAGGAAGTCAATGGAATATAGGGTCTTTGTTCCATTACTTAGTGGGGTCCAGAAAAGCTGTGATGCATTTAAAAATCTATGTGGTGATTAGTTGTTGTTATTAACCATAATTAATTATATGAGGTTGTGGTTCAAGTTCAAGTTCATAGTTGTGATAATTTCTTAATGCAATCTTAAAAAAGCTGCAACTACTTAGTAGTATTGTTTCTGCTTTCTTTGTTCCTTTATTTCCCAATTTATAGTTCAACTAGTGATTGTTGGTGTTTCTTGTTGAAGCTAAGGAAATGGCAGCTGACGCAGAAGTAGATTTTAAAGGTCACTTGGAATTATGGGAGGATCTAGAGGCATGGATTACAAATAACCCTGCTTCTCGTCTAGCCTTGGTTACAAGCTTGAAGTTGAATTTAAGGTTTAAGGATGTGAAAGAGATAGGAGAATCGATAGGTGAGCTCACACAGCTCATCCAGATCCCTGAAACGTGTGCCTAACGCCATCACTAGGCTTCACAAATTGGAGCACTTGGTATTTTATGGTTGTGAATGTTTGTAAGAATTGCTTGCAAATATAGGGCAATTGGTGAGCCTTACCCATCTCAAACTTAATTTTTGCAAAAAAAATCAAGTTCCTTCCTAGTACCATTTTAAATCTATCCAGTTTAATATCTTTATCTCTCGAACACTGTGTATCCCTTGTTGCATTGGCGGCAAATATAGGCCAATTGGCGAGCCTTACCCATTTCAATCTTAAATATTGCACGGATATAAAGTCACTTCCTATGAGCATTGTAAATCTACCCAAGTTGTCTTCTTTATCTCTATCCTCTCTTTCTCTCTATAAAATACCTTCTAATTTGGGACTCTTGAAAAAAAGCCTTAACAGTCTCGACCTTTCTTATTGCAATAACATCAAGTACCTTCCTAATAGCTTTGCAAATCTATCCAGTTTGACATCTTTATCTCTCCAATACTGTGAATCCCTTGTTGAATTGCCGGCAAATACAGGCCAGTTGGTGAGCCCTACCCATTTCAATCTTAAATCTTGCAAGAACATAAAGTCACTTCCTATGAGCATTGCAAATCGATGCAAGTTGACATCTTTAACTATCAATAATTGTAAATCCCTCACGGAGCTACCTTCAAATCTAGGAAAAATGAAGAGCCTTTCTCATCTGGAGCTTAGTAATTGCAACAAAATCAAGTCCCTACCTAATAGCATGAAAGATTTATGCAGCTTGGATACTTTATCCATCATCAGATGTGATTACCTCACACAATTGCCTATTGATTTGAATGTGTTGCACCTTAGGGTTATAGATTGCTGTCCCCGCTTCCTTCCTACCGGCCTAATCAACCTAAAGTACTTGAAAGTCACCGTCTGTAGCTGCTCAAATGGATCCATAAAGCCTACAACACCTCGCCATTTTAAGCTGCTCAATGCATCACAATTTCATAATAAAAGTACCGGCCAGTTTAAATCAATTCGTCAACCTTCAGATTCTCTCTCTTCATGGTGATAAGAATACAAGGTTTGTTGAATTGCCGGAAAATTTGGATGGGTTGGCCCATTTATGTCTTCTCGATATTCAATATTCCAGTATCTATCGTCTTCCTTGGAGCATCATGAAGCTACACAAACTCCGACATCTAATGTTGCCCAAATATTTCAGACTCGAAACATTGCCATATGACTTGAATGATTCGGTCATCATTTCTGTTAAACATAGGCATGTTCGCAAATCCTTGGGAGAACTTAAAACAGAGATAGGACAATTGCCTGATCCTTTTGGTGGAGGTAAGTGTTTCAATACTTTTACTTTCACATTTTTCTCCAAATTTGTTTGCTCTGCTAGTTACAGTGTTACACTATGTAATACTCCGTATTTTAATAGTCGAGCTTATCTCTTCTCTCTCCCTCTTACAATGGCAGAAAAAGGAAATGATGCTGCTCAAAATCCTTTTATTATATCTCCTCCCAGTTATCTCCTATTGGTGGGGGATCCTTCGCAATGGAATATGAACAACAATAATTCACAATTGGTTCGATTTTTGGACGTGGAATATGTTAATGAGGAGTTAAAAGATTCAATTACGCAATTTAATGAGCTCACCCACCTCTACCTCTACATCATTGGTAATATTTTCCTTCCGGACAACTACTTTGTCACATTGACAAGGCTTACACATCTCTCTCTTGACTTTAATGTGGTTAAAATTGATGAGTCCATTATTCATAGCTTGAGCAAGCTATCCAATTTTAAAACTCTACATCTGGATTTGTGTGATATTGAACTACCAGAAAATTTTAGTTTGCTTGTCAGTCTTACATGTCTCTCTTTACTATTTTGCAAAGATATGAGTTCACTCTCTGATAGCTTAGCAAAGTTATCAAACTTGAAGAATCTGAATCTCTATCACTGTCAACATTGCGAGTCATTGCCACCATATCAGAATCTTGACAAACTCAGGCTTATTAATTGCTCCTTCAAGTCACTTCCTATTGGCCTACATCACCTGGAAATCTTAATTTTCTATCCATATATTGAATTGAAATGTATCTTTGAAAAATGTTGGAATCAGTTGGTCAACCTAGAGACACTCTCCATTACATGTTCTAAAATGGAGTTCCTTCCTGAAGAAATAGCAACACTCTGCAACTTGCAAAAATTACAACTCAAAGACTGTGTCAGACTAAAAAAACTGCCGTCAAATCTACATGAGTTAGTCAATTTGCATACTCTTGATATCAGCGTTACCGGAATCAAGACCCTTCCTCTTAGTTTTGTAAAACAATGCAAGCTGCAACACTTAACTCTCCCCAAGTGTTTAAACATGCAAAGTTTGCCTGGGAAACTAAAAGAAGTGTCCATCATTAGTGATACAAAGGAAGCATATTACAAGTGCATGGGCTACGATGCTTCCCTTTACCAAACCTCAGCAGATACCTCGGATGAAAGCAAAGACCAAGAAATAGAACTATGTGTTGTTCCTGGAGGTAATTAAGTGTTGCCAGTACATTTCATAATATGTGTTGCAATTCTTTTATCTTTCATCATTGATGACACGGATGATGCATACTACTCACATTTGAACAACTCTCGTAACAAAATGTCAACAGAAAGCTGCAATGAAGACAATAATATTGTGTCAGCAGTGGAAATTCATGAAACTGTTCCTGATGAGCAGACATCAACAGATCCTTACAACAGTATAAGTACGGGTGAGCACATCACAACAGAACAAGGTGGTGTTTCACGGATTTATAAAGGTACGTGTGCTTCCAAGCAACACTCCTAATGATAATGGTAAACCCTGCATATAGCAAGTTTGAAATCATCAGAAAGTGATAAAGCCTTCTTAGGTTGAAAACTTTACTTTTTTTTTTTTATTTTTTTGTGCAAACAGATTCTCATTCTAATGTCAGTAAAGATCCGATTGATGAGAACTTACAGCATACTGCTTTATATTCACAAAATCAGTTCAATCCTTTGGGAAATGGCGGATTCATGATAAACCTGCCTGAAACATGTTCTTTCGGTGTGAACAACCAACATGCTATAAATGGTGGACATATTGCCACCCTGACTTTAGAAAATGAACATGGGATTGCTCCAATTTATCAGCATGTAGCTTCGTGTGGTGATAATAGTTTTATTGCTTCATGGAACAACGATCCTGCTTTTGAATTTGGACATAAAAACATTACCTCTAAAAGTTATGATGCTGATGCTGATGCTAATGCTATTAGAGAAGGGAGAGAAATTGATGCAATTCTAGAACTATTGTGTACCAACAAGAGACTTGATGCTCCTGAGAACCTTGATGGTTAGTTATTTTCTTATTTTCCCAACCTTATATAAAGAGAATGAGGGAAAGGTGAAAGGTTGTTCTCTTATGAGAAAGTCTCATTATGAGGTCTAGTAGATTTCTAATTTGATTTCTCTGTCCAAACAGATAATTGTTCCAGCAGAAGAGAAAATACAAATCCAGAAGGTCAGAGTATCCCTGCTACACATACTGATCAAAATGACATTATGACTACAGAAATTAAACAAGGAAATGGTGATAACAGTCATCATGATTCAGAAAACGAGTAGAATCAGATCCCTCAAAACAATAACGTTAAGGGTAAGAAAGAAAAAGAAATTATTTTGGAGACACTACAACCATTTTGGCCCGAAAACATGACAGTGGAAGAAGCTGCAACTAAAATTGGAAGTGTGTTTGCATTTTGTTTATAATAGACTTGTAAATCTCCGAGACCATGCATTTACATACAAATTTTAAATATTTACTCTTGCTAAAACTGTGTAGTGTGCACTCATCGAAGAATATTAAGTTAGTTGCTGTTAAAACTATTATATCATTATTAATCAGTATACTTACCCTCGGCTAGTGGTTCAGTAGGAATAATCAGGCCATTGATAGGAATTTGGAACTAAAATAATAAAGAACATTATCCTAGAGCAAACCATAAAAACAATGATTGATGAGTTATCATGGACATACACTTATTGGTTTGATGAAATCTTGCGTTGTATCGTCTGTAATCAATCACATTGTTTTTAATTGGAAACAGATTCTTAGTATATTGGCAGTAAAGATCTTATCAATGAGAACAACAAATATGTCACTTGCAATTCCCAAAATCAGTACTCTACTTCAGGACGTGGTGATTTTGAGACAATCTTTGATTATCACTTCAGAAAGGTTAATGCAGACAAGATATGTGAAGGTATGTTTTCATAATTTACAATGTATCAATTAACTTTACCAATAGATAGTAAGGCAAATATTCTTGTCTTTCATTGGAATGCTAACCAAGCTGACATTTTTAGGTCTCACAGGATATAGGCTGAAGTATAATTGTAGCATGCAATCCCCTCCTACTTATCTGATCAGTGCTGAAAACTTAGATATGTCACTCTGCGTTTGGTTAGAAAAATTACTTTTGAATTTGAAATATTTGCCAAGCCTACGCCACCTAGCCATTAAGGATTGTAAGCAACAACATCATGTCAAAGAATTGCCTGCAAATTTGAATAAGTTTTCCAACCTTCAGACACTTTTTATTCGGTGTAGCAATATCAAGTCCCTTCCTAGCTTCATTGGACTACAAAACTTGCAAAAATTATACATTGGAGGAGACGGTGCCAGCAGGCTCAATGAGCTTTCTGCAGATTTGGATAAGCTTTACAAATTAGTGGCTGTTGATATTCATGATACCAAAGTCAGGTGCCTTCCTTGGAGCGTCATGATGCTTCAAAAGTTGCGATTTCTATTCCTGCCACTGGATTTCAGACTCGAAACCCTGCCATGTCAATTGAATGAGTCTGTTGTAATTACATTGGACAGTATGCACATTCGAAAAACCTGGAAAGAGCTCAGAAGTGAGTTGAGCCCATTGTCACTTCATGGTGTTGGAAGTAAGTGTTTGCCAATGCTAAATTCTTTCACTAATGATAGTTTTGTATGGTCCACTCTTGTGTTTATATCAGCATTCGTGATTAGTATTTTTGTGGATTCTCTGCAATTGTTTTTAGTTTTTCCCTTTTTCTGTAGTAATTGATTAATAATTTGTGCTTCTTCCTCTTCGTTTGATGCAAAAATGGCAATGAAAGCATCTCAGAATTCTTTGAGTTTTTCTCCTTCTAGTTACCTCCTCCAAATGAAGGAGGATCCTGAGCAATGGATTAAGATGAACATTGATTCATGTGAGTGGGTTCAAAGCTTGGAGTTGGAATTGCTTGATACTATGGAGAAGATGGGAGATATCATATGGAAGCTTTCAAACCTCACCTACCTTTATATCTCTGGCAATTGCCGTCTCCACTTGAAGCACCTTCCAGACACAAGTATGACTCTTAGACATCTTTCTCTTCAGAATTGTAACATCAAATCCCTTCCTGATAGCCTTGGAAAGTGTTTTGGGTGTTTTTGTCCCTCGGGAGAGTTACAGCACGAAGACTGATCCGGTGTGAGTTGTACCTGCAAAACAAACGGAGACACCGGTTGGCTGGTGCTCCGCCTCCGACGAACAAGTTAGTTACTTGAAGGGAGAGAAAAAAGTGCGGAAATTTAGGTGGGTATCTGCTCGGATTCCAAGCTCAGATGTCTCTATCACAAGGACAGTGTGTAATAAATGGTAAAACGTGCCCTCTAAAAGAGGGAAATCTCCCTATTTATAGGGTCCTCGGGATTTGTGCCCTTGATTTGGGCCTGAAGGCCGCCATTTTTCCCCTTAATTTCTGGAGTGACACGTGTCAAGCAGGAATTGGTCCACTTTGGACCACCCTAAGGCTGACACGTGTCGTCCTCTGGTTGGACCACGTGGCGGGGTAAAATTACCCTAAACATTTGCCCCTCACAGATGTGACGTGGCACGCCACGTGGCATCTGTGACACATGTCACGCTCCGATTGGTGGTAATTTTACCACCAAAGAGTAACCATTCGCCTTCCAAGTAAATTACGGGAATGCCCCCGTATTTACCCTCTATATATAGCCGTTTACCCTCATAATTTTGTACGTTTTCAAAAATTTTCTAGAGAAAGAACTTTGAGAGAGCAGAAGTCATCCGTTTGAGTCAGGCGCAAGCAAGGAAGCTCGTACTCCATCAACCCAGCCGGACCCGTCTATCTTCAGATATCAAATCCAAAGGTACCGTCTCTGCCTCTCTCAGCTCTTTTTCTTGTTTCACCGCTTGTACATATTTCTTGCAATAAATGGATGCATCACCAACACACACGGCACAGCCTAGGTTAGAGTCCAGCCGGTCACCTGGGACGGCTGAGTCTAGGACTGGGAGTGCCGTCTCGGGGTGTTGGGACCACCCTTTGCCTTGGATTCCGACCATTTATGTTTCTATGCAGGACACAATGGCTCGGACTATGCAGACGACCACTGATCCGAACTACAAAAGCGAAGGCTCAGGCGGCCAAACGCCTGAGGGAGAAACGTCTGGTCAGGGAGACCAGACGGCTCTGGAGAGATCCCCTCCGCGCGCCCTTCAACTCCCGCAGATTCCTTTTTGGAAGAGTGCGACCAAGGCGGCCATGAGGCCGTCTCAGCCCCTTTGACCCAAAATGAGGAGGAGACGGAGAGCGACAGCTCCGCCTCCACATCTGAGAGCAGCGACGATTTACCCCCGCTTGAGGATAGCGAGGAGGAGAAGAGGAAGAAGTGAAACGAGAAGGATGACCCCTTCAACATCCACGTCTCCGCCAAGGACCGGATCCAAATGGATGAAAACTTAAAGAACTTTACGCAAATGCACCCGTTAGGAGACAGGTATAGAATCAGGGTGCCGCCTGAGAACGGCACCATCGCCTGGGAGAATGATCAAGAGAACGCCAACAGCTACTTTGGCTGTTATGAGGCGGCGTTCAAGGTTGGTCTTCGCTTCCCCCTTCACTAGGCGGTGAAGGCAATATTGAGAGGCTACGGCCTCAGAGTCTGGCAACTTACCCCCAATTCTTGGGCAAACATTTTAGGGTATGTTGCCGCCTGCGAGTTCCAGGGGCTCAACCCCGGCTGGGAGGCTTTTGCTAGTATGTATTACCTTAGCAAAAGCCCAGGCGGCTGGAGGGCATGGTACACTCTAACCACGCATCCCCAATACATGATGACCTTGGACAAGGTCTCCAAATTCAACGGCTGGAAGCACAGGTTCTACCTGATGTTAGCTCCCAGCAGGCGGGAGAATTATGAATTCTGCCAGTACAATAAGAAGCCCGACCTGATGGGCAGGAAGTGCGCTCTTCCCCGGATCCCAGAGGAGGATTTTGACAAGATCATTGAGGCAGACTTTTTCGGCCTCACAGACGCAACCTTGTCAACCGGGGAAACAATAAAAGTTCCCAAGAACTGGATCCCCAAGAGCGCCTGGTTAAGGGATGAGTGTTTCCTAGCCGCCTGCGGGCTAGGACACATGTTTACCAAACGTATGCGCCTGAGTTTATATCCGCCTGTAGTGCTTTCGTATCGGAATTGATTTATGATATTGACCAATCTTTCTCTTTTTTGCAGAAGAAGCTTTAAACGTGTTGCAGATGGAGAAGACTCCCAAGCGGTCCTCTACAGTCATCCGCAAGGAGTTTGCGGAAAAAGCTGCGGCCGCAGTCAAGGCCAAGGTAAAAAACGCCTGACCCTTTCTTAGATTGGTCTCAAAGATTATTTTCCCCGGATGCTAACTTTAACTTGGTTATTTTCGCAGGGGGGAGAGGTTGGAAAGACGTTTGTGAAAAATCTCAAACGGGCTAGGGAGGAAACCCCCTCCATTCTCAACAAAACCAAAAAATCCACCTCCGCCTCCACTGCTGGCGCCTTAGCCGGGCACCAACAGATGCGGTTAGGGGGACGAAACGAGAGGGTAGGCGGCAGCCTGGGCCTCGACCTCGTCAATCCCGTAACAGCAACCGGGGGGTTCACCACGCCTGCAATGGCCGGCTCTGAAGGTAAGAACCCTTTTGAATCCCCGTTTGAGTTAGGGTGGCCTTTGCTAGTGAAATCCCACTCCCAACAGACGTCATCCTCAGACGGTCGACAACAGATAGGTGCTGCCTTAGTTTCGCACTCATCACGTATTGATTATTTTGCAGATCAATCTCCCCGCTGGCCAGACGTCCAGAAGCATGCCAAGGCCATGTTTGACGCCGTCCAGAAGAGGGATAAAGACAACATCCCTGGGATAGAGACGTTCAATCTGGAACGCATTCTATCCCTTCTGGCTGAGGTAAGAGACTTGACAATTTTATTTTTTCCAAGTGCTTTACCCCGCCTGCAATATTCACACCGCTTGCTTTTTTGCAGGCTATGCTGCGGGTAGACGGGCTCAAGCGTCCTTATTCCCGCAAATGGGAAGTGGTAAAAAGGGCCAAGAAGTTCGTCACAGACGCTGATAATGTTGCTTTATACTCAACTATCGTAAATGAACTTGAAACTAAAGCAATCATAATGACACATGCGTCAAAAATCCAGCAGCTGGAGGCGGATCTGAAAACGGCCAACCAGCGGGTGAGCGACGCTGAGACGGCCCAGAAGAAGGCGGAGGAGGCCCAGAAAAAGGCGGATGAGAGCGCCAAGAAGGCTGATGGGGCGCTCAAGAAGGCCCAAGCGGACCTTGGCACACTTCAAGGTGTTTCTGAAGAAAACACCAACCTGAAGACCAAGGTTGAGAGGCTGCAGAAGGAGGCTGCTCAGGCTCAGACAAACTTTGCAGCAACCCTGGAGGCAGAGCAAAACCGCCTAGTTGCTGAGAGTGATGCTGACAATGAAGCCCGCATGAAGATCGCCTAGGCTGCCTTGTACCCAGACACGGATTACAGCATCTAGGCACTGGCTCACAGTTACGCCGAGTACGTGGTGTACTTGAGAGATAGAGGTGAGCCAGAGCCTGAGTCTTTTGATGCCTGGGTCAACTCCAACAATGAGCCCCCTGCGCCTGAGCTACCTGGTCCGGGTGTAGCACAAGATATTCCCTCAGATGATGACTAGGAGGCACCGTCTGCAGGCTAGAAGTATTCTTTCAGCGGCAATATGCCAATCTCTCTTTTTTATCTTTTCTTTAATTCTGCGGTAGTATGCCAAAACTTGATTTTACGGCCTGCATGCCGAGTATATTTGTATTTACCGGCTAAGGAGCCGGGTTAATTAACAATTTCTCTTTTCTCCCGGACGGGGTCCGGTTAACATTTGATCCACTACAACCGTTTGGTTGGGTGGACTTTTAATGAATGCACCGACTGAGTCGGTTTTGATCATTTTGCGTTTGCGTTTGAATTTCAAGTTTTGCATTTTTGCCTAACTTATCAAAAGCATACGACGATTTTTTGCCTAACTTGTCAACAGCCTGGCTGTCATTGCCCCTGGACGGCTGTGTGTTGGTTTCAAATGGAGTTGGTTGATTGACTTGGGAACGTCTGATGCTGCAAGGAGCATGATGCGTTTGTAAGTCAATCAATCACAGTAGTGATTGCCCCAAAGCAAGTGCACAGCCGTACACCAACAGGCGTTCCAGTCACTAACCAGACGGAGTTTTTCCATCTTGGTAGAGATTTCATAGCCATTGCATAATTATTTTGCCCCAATGGGGATAGAAAGTGCAACTTTGGAATAAATAACCTAAGTGAGAACTTCAGCCGGTGACCGACTGATTCCCTAGGGCATCCGGTATTCGATAACTTATCGTTCTTCACAAATCATTCTGGTCAGGCGGCTACGAGTTGACCAACCTGGTCATTCGATTTCTGTCGTCTGCATAGGTACGTAGAACCGACACATAGTCTGTTCTCTGCGAAGATTGCACCCGGATGGGTGTCGCCGGACGCCTTTGTCCATGTTGGGACAGGAGATTTTATAAAATGATCAACCATCCGGCCATTTTAGCCTTTGGTCTTGTTTGAGACCGGTTGTATAGCCACTAAGCATTTTTATGCTTAGTTTTTAATCGGCGCATTGGCCGAACGTTATTGAATTAAACTAAGTATCGAACTTAGTTAATTAAACAGAAAGTCCGTCTAGGTCATTACCCAGGCGAACATATAATTATTAAGTCAAACTTGTAAAATAAGGAATCCATCTGAGTACTACCCAGGCGGAAAAACAAAACAAATTTGTAAAAAAAGTCTGAATTCTCATTAATTGACTCATTGTTTACAAAAAATTTACATTCGGTAGGGGCCTTCCCAGTTTGCCTCTTCATCATATAGCATGACTCTGAGAGTCCGCTCGTAATGTTCGATGGGCAAGACGGCTTCAGCACCGTAAACCATGAGAAATGGGGTTTCACCGGTTGCCCCCTTTGCTGTTGTCCGGATGGCCCATAGGACATGGATTAACTCTTCTGCACACAAGCCACCGGCTCTTTCTATTTTCTTCTTAATGCCGTCTGAGATGAGTTTGTTGAAGGCTTCAACTTGGCCGTTTGCTTGGGGCCGGCCGACAGATGCAAAACAGCTTGAGATCCCCTGATCTCCCAACCAGGTTTTTAGCTGAGGCGTCTTAAACTGAGGACCATTATCAAACACCATAGACATAGGTACCCCATACCGGGTGATAATTTTTTTCCAGATGAAGGAAATTACGTCTGAGGTCTTGATGTTCTTAACCGCCTCAGCCTCCACCCACTTGGTGAAATAATCCACAGCCACCAAGATGTAGCGTTTTCCACCTGGAGCAGGCGTGTAAGGACCTAGAATGTCCATGCCCCATTTTGCAAACGGGATTGGGCTGTGAATGGTCGTCAGATCAGTAGCCGGACGGTGAATAAGTTTGCCAAATTTTTGGCACTTGTCACATTTCTTCACCAACTCCTTGGCGTCTGCCTCAAGAGTGGGCCAAAAATAATGTCGTCTGGCTCTGACGGCTAGGGACCTGCCGCCTATGTGGCAGCCGCATAATCCTGAGTGCAAATCTTCGAGAACTTCCTTCCCCTTTTCTGGGGTGACACACTTCAACAAGGGCTTAAGAAACCCCGCCTTGAAGAGTTCTCCGTTTCTCAACTCGAAGCTTGCAGCTCGCTTCTTCAGGACGGCTGCCTCCTGTGGCGAATCAGGAAGTGTACTGTCTGAAAGATAGGCTCGGATGCCATCCATCCAGGTAGAGCTTCGGTCAAGAGTTTCAATGGGATCTTCATAGATGCTTCTTTTTTCAAGAATTTCCCAAAAGACTGACCGAGGCGTATCATGGCAGGCGGAAAATGCCAGTTTTGACAATGCGTCCGCCTGGTTGTTTTCCAACCTAGGCACTTGATTCAGATGGAATTTCTCAAGTGCCCAAGCCTTTTCTTTGACTGCCTGAAGATATTTGATCATAGCCGGATGAGTTGCCTCGTAGCTCCCCTCATACTGGCTAACGACCAATTGTGAATCAGAGTAGGCGTCAATTTTCATGGCCCCTGCCGCCTTACACATACGGATGCCGGCTAGCAGGGCTTCATATTCCGCCTCATTATTAGAGGCCTGAAACTTGAAGCGTAGTGCACACTCAAATCTGTCTCCTTCAGGACACTCGTAGATTACGCCTGCACCACAACCGTTCTTTGTAGAGCTCCCGTCTACGTACACTTTCCAAACCTGGTCAAGATTATCCAGAGCCACCGGACGGGTCATTTTAAAATGAAGTCGATAAACGTCTGACCTTTCACTGCCTTTCTTGGTTCGTAAGTGATTTCAAGACTTTGCATTTCAATAGCCCATTTCAACATTCTCCCGGATGACTCCAAGGTAGACATTGGCCGCTTGAGTGGCTGGTCGGTGTAAATCACCACCGGATGTGCCAAAAAGTAAGGCTTCAGCTTTTTGAATGCCATATACAAAGCAAGGCCAAAATTTTCAACCATGGGGTACCGGAGTTCAGCATTTTTTAGAATATGGCTAAGGAAGTAAACCGGGAGCTGCACGCCGTCTCGCTCAGCAAGGAGAACAGCACTGAGGGCATGATCTGAGACAGCTAAATACATGTACAACGTCTCCCTAGGCAAAGGACTGACCAACCTAGGTAGAGAATGTAAATGTTCTTTCAACTTCTGGAATGCCGCCTCAGCATCATCCCCCCATTCAAACCTGGTCTTCTTCCTGATTGCTTGGAAGAAGTAAAGGCATTTGTCGCCTGACCGGCTGAGGAATCTCCCCAAGGCGGCCAGGCAACCGGTGAGTCTCTGAACTTCCTTGACAGATCGGGGTGACTTCATGTCAATCACCGCCTGTATCTTTTCAGGGTTAGCCTCTATCCCCCTTTGATCAATAAGGAATCCGAGAAACTTCCCAGACTCAACACCAAAGACGCATTTCTTTGGATTTAACATGACCTTATGCCACTTGAGGGTGGTGAATGTTTCTCGAAGATCAGCAAGGTGATCCGTTTGTAGCTTGGATTTGACTATCATGTCATCAATATTAATGTACGCCTCCACATTCCTCCTAATTTGATTAATGAAGACCGTGTTAATCATCCGTTGGAAAGTGGCAGGTGCATTTTTCAAGCCAAACGGCATCACGGTATAACAGAATAACCCCTGAACAGTGACGAAGGCCGTCTTCTCTTGATCCTTTTTCCAAAGGTGTATCTGATGGAAGCCGGAGTATGCATCCATAAAGCTCATCAAGGCGTGACCGGCTGTAGAGTCGATCAGACTGTCGATCTTTGGAAGCGGGTAACTGTCCTTTGGACACGCCTTGTTGAGGTCTGTGTAATCAACACACATGCGCCAGGTCCCATTCGGTTTCTTAACGAGGACCATATTGGCCACCCAGTCAGGAAAGTTACAAGGCCGAATGAACCTGGCGTCTAGCAGCTTTTTAACTTCGGCAGCTTCCGCCTGAATTCTTTCCTCGCCGTGGTTTCTTTTCTTTTGCCGGATGGGCTTCTTTTTGGGGTCCACGGCGAGTTTGTGGACAGCGAGATCCGGGCTGACGCCTGACATTTCTTCCACTTCAAAGGCAAAAATGTCTTTGAATTCCTTCAGCATAAGGTGCAAGCTTGCACCCAAGGTAGCATGAGAAACCGTCCCAACCTTTACAGTACGTTCTGGACGGCTAGATTAATGTTTTCACCAGCCGGTTGGGGACGAAGCTCGTCTGACCGCTCACCGGTCAATGATTGCTATTTTTTCTCTTTCTTCACCTCCACCAACATAGGTGCCTTTCTTTTCTTCCCGACTGCTGGTGGGGTAGGGGCTGGGTCGGCATCCTTGACATTGTCAAGGTCTATTGATTCTTGACCGCCTAGGGCCACAGTATCTTTGACGGCTTAGAGGTAGCACTCTCGGGCCGTCTTCTAATCCCCATTCAGGGAACCAACAGAGCCGTCATCCCTCTCATACTTGATGAGCATGAGAGACGTAATGATAACTACCTTGGCTTCGTTGAGGGTTGGCCGGCCAAGGATAATGTTGTAGGCGGTTAACTCCTCAACGACCAAGAATCTGACGACAATATGTCGTCCTTGGCCTTTCTCTCCCATCCGGATGGGTAAGTCAATTCTTCCGGCTGGGTAGACCATCCCTCCCCCAAAACCAACCAAGGGGTGGGTGACCGGATGCATGCTGCTGACATTGTATTTCTGCGTTTGCAGGCACCGAAGGCTGATGATGTCTGAGGAGCTGCCGGTGTCAATAAGGATCCGTCCAACCAGATGGTTGGCCACCTTACATTCAATGACAACCGGGTCATCATGCGGACGGCGGACGCTGCCCTTGTCCTTCTCTGTGATCAAGACGTCTGGGAAGGAGGAGCTTGCAGACGCCTGCTCATCATCATCTTTGTCCATCTTTCGAAGATGGCTCTTAATGCCCCGGATGGTAGGGCCACCACATGAGAAGTCGCCTGCTATTGTGTAGACCGGCTCTTTGTCAGTATCCGAGCTACTAGCAGGCTGGGGGGTAGTCTTGGAGGACTGACCCTTGTTCTTTTTTTTTGCCCCGGCTGGGGACTTAGAAATGTAGGACTTTAACAGCCCTTTGTCAGCCAAACGGTCCAACGCCCGCTGAAGACTGAAGTAGTCGTTGGTGTCATGGCCAACCTCCTCATGGAACTGGCAGAATTTATTTTTGTTCTGTGACTGAACGGAACTCTTCATTGGATTCGGCTTTTCAATGGACAGCCGGTCCTTTACCTCCATGAGGATGGAGTTGCAGTGTTTATTAAACTCGTACTAGGGGACGTACGGTTTAAACTATTGCTTTTTTTTCTGGGACGGCTGGTTAGAGTCATTAACAGCCCATATTTATTTTCTTTTCTTGCTCTCTTCTTTATTTTTTACCGGCTGAGCAGGCCGGCTGTCTTTTTGCTTATCGGACTTCTTGGAGTCCGACTGGCTACCAGGCGAGCTGAGGTCAGTAGCTTGAGTGTAACTTTCCGCCTCCCTTAGGGCCGCATGTAAGGTGAAAGCCCCTTTTCTGACTAGGTCGAACTTAAAGGTCGACTCGTCTCTCAGACCCTTGAAAAAGTCTGTAAAAGCTACCTCATCAGACAGTCCTTGAATCTGAATTCTGATCAGATTGAACCGCCTGACATATGAGCGCAACCCTTCTCTCTCTCCCTTCTTAACAGTGCTCAAGTCAAGGCTTGTTTTCTTAGCAGGGATGTTCATTGAGAAGTTGGAAGCAAACAGGATGGCGAGCTTCCTGAAATTGTCAATGGACCCGGCTGGCAAGTTGCCAAACCATTGTTGGGCAATGCCCTTCAATGTAGCCGGGAAGCATCGACACCAAGTAGCGTCATCCGACCCCTGTAAATACATGAGGTTGGTGTATGCCATAAGGTGGTCTTCCGGGTTGGTGGTACCATCATAGGTACCCACCAATACATTCTTAACCTTGTCGGCTGTGCCGCCACGGTTATCTCCCGGGTGAACGCAGAAGGTTGTTCACCCTAGCGTAGCAGACGGAGCTGTCAGTCCAGTGGCTGGACATTTTGGTATGTCGCCTGACCTCCGAAGAGAGCTGGCTGCATGAAGTGAGGGGGATACTGACCGTAAACCTTAGTAGGTACATACGGTACAGTACCAATCATCTGAGGGCCAGAATGGACGGTATTACCGCCTGTCTGGCTCTCATGCAAGGAGAGTGCATTCCCTGAAGAAGTGTTGTTAAAGCTGTCAGGAAAGTTCGACGTTGAAGCCGACTCAGACAGCTACTGATTCCTCTTCCGGGTGATTATTTCCCGGGCATCAGGAGTTGATGTTTTACTTCCCCCCGGCTGTTGAGTCTGGCGGGTATTATTGTTATTCCTCTTAGGAAGAAGAATCTTGGACCAATAAATTGTCCCGGCTGCCTTCTCCTTTGGATGGGGAGTTGGCTGCCGATCTTTGACTGACTTCCCCTTTTCCAGAGGAGTCTTCTTGGCCGACTGACCTCTACTTGGGCCAGCCCGGCTCTGGGTGATCAGCTCTTTGATTTCACCCTTGAAACTTGTCATGAACCTCAAGAGTTCGTCTCGGGTGACAGGGGCTGATCCTGCGATCGTATGGGTTTCCCCTTCCGGCTGCCCAGGGGGTCGACTTGTACCCGCCTGGGAGGCACCCCGCTCCAGAATATCTCTCGCCCGGATGCTCTTGATTATGAGCGAGCCATCATCGGCTGTAAAGGTTTCGACCTGAAGATCCTCTTCCTCCTGGTCTGTAAAGACTTCCGAGTCATCGCCTAGACGGTTAGGGGGTGGTACAAACTCCTGAACCATCTTTGAGGTACTCTCCCCACAGACGGTGCCAAATGTTTTGGTTGTTTTTGTCACTCGGGAGAGTTACAGCACGAAGACTGATCCGGTGTAAGTTGTACCTGCAAAACAAACGAAGACACCGGTTGGCTGGTGCTCCGCCTCCGACGAACAAGTTAGTAACTTGAAAGGAGAGAAAAAGGTGCGGAAATTAAGGTGGGTATCTTCTTTGATTCCAAGCTCAGACGTCTCTATCACAGGGACAGTGTGTAATAAATGGTAAAACGTGCCCTCCAAAATAGGGAAATCTCCCTATTTATAGGGTCCTCGGGATTTGTGCCCCTGATTAGGTCATTGATCCCTAATCATTGGTGGGATGCGCCGCATTGCGGCTTTCTCGGGATTTGGGCCTGAAGGCCGCCATTTTTCCCCTTAATTTCTGGAGTGACACGTGTCAAGCAGGGATTGGTCCATTTTGGACCACCCTAAGGCTGACACGTGTCGTCCTCTGGTTGGACCACGTGGCGGGGTAAAATTACCCTAAACATTTGCCCCTCACAGATGTGACGTGGCACGCCACGTGGCATCTATGACACGTGTCACGCTCCGATTGGTAGTAATTTTACCACCAAAGAGTAACCGTTCGCCTTCCGAGTAAATTACGGGAATGCCCCCTTATTTACCCACTATATATAGCCGTTTACCCTCATAATTTTGTACGTTTACAAAAATTTTCTAGAGAAAGAACTTGGAGAGAGTAGAAGTCATCCGTTTAAGTCAGGCGCAAGCAAGGAAGCTCGTACTCCATCAACCCAGCCGGACCCGTCTGTCTTCAGATATCAAATCCAAAGGTACCGTCTCTGCCTCTCTCAGCTCTTTTTCTTGTTTCACCGCTTGTACATATTTCTTGCAATAAACGGATGCATCACCAACACACACGGCACAACCTAGGTTAGATTCCAGCCGGTCACCTGGGACGGCTGAGGTTAGGACAGGGAGTGTCGTCTCGGAGTGTTGGGACCACCCTTTGCCTTGGATTCCGACCATTTATGTGTCTGTGCAAGACACAATGGCTCGGACTATGCAGACGGCCACTGATCCGAACTACAGAAGCGAAGGCTCAGGCGGCCAAACGCCTGAGGGAGAAACGTCTGGTCAGGGAGACCAGACGGCTCTTGAGAGATCCCCTCCGCGCACCCCTTCAACTCCCGCAGATTCCTTTCTGGAAGAGTGCGACCAAGGTGGCGATGAGGCCGTCTCAGCCCCTTTGACCCAAAATGAGGAGGAGACGGAGAGCGACAGCTCCGCCTCCACCTCTGAGAGCAGCGACGATTTACCCCCGCTTGAGGATAGCGAGGAGGAGGAGAGGAAGAAGTGGAACGAGAAGGATGACCCCTTCAACATCCACGTCTCCGCCAAGGACCGGATCCAAATGGAGGAAAACTTAAAGAAATTTACGCAAATGCACCCGTTAGGAGACAGGTATAGAATCAGGGTGCCGCCTGAGAACGGCACCATCGCCTGGGAGGATGATCAAGAGAACGCCAGCAGCTACTTTGGCTGTTATGAGGCGGCGTTCAAGGCTGGTCTTCGCTTCCCCCTTCACTAGGCGGTGAAGGAAATATTAAGAGGCTACGGCCTCGGAGTCTGGCAACTTACCCCTAATTCTTGGGCAAACATTTTGGGGTATATTGCCGTCTGCGAGTTCCAGGGGCTCAACCCCGGCTGAGAGGCTTTTGCTAGTATGCATTACCTTAGCAGAAGCCTAGGCGGCTGGAGGGCGTGGTACACTCTAACCACGCATCCCCAATACATGATGACCTTGGACAAGGTCTCCAAATTCGACGGCTGGAAGCACAGGTTCTACCTAATGTCAGCTCCAAGGAGGCGGGAGAATTATGAATTCCGCCAGTACAATAAGAAGCCCAACCTGATGGGCAGGAAGTACAATAAGAAGCAAGATCATTGAGGCAGACTTTTTCGGCCTCACAGACGCAACCTTGTGAACCGGGGAAATAATAAAAGTTCCCAAGAACTAGATCCCCAAGAGCGCCTGGTTCATGGATGATTGTTTCCTAGCCGCCTGCGGGCTAGGACACATGTTTACCAAACGTATGCGCCTGAGTTTATATCCGCCTGTAGTGCTTTCGTATCGGAATTGATTTATGATATCGGAATTGAAGAGTTCTCCGTTTCTCAACTCGAAGCTTGCAGCTCGCTTCTTCAGGACGGCTGCCTCCTGTGGCGAATCAGGAAGTGTACCGTCTGAAAGATAGGCCCGGATGCCATCCATCCAGGTAGAGCTTCAGTCTAGAATTCCAATGGGATCTTCATAGATGCTTCTTTTTTCAAGAACTTTCCAAAAGACTGACCGAGGCGTATCATGGCAGGCGGAAGATGCCAGTTTTGACAATGCGTCCGCGTGGTTGTTTTCCGACCTAGGCACTTGATTCAGATGGAATTCCTCAAGTGCCCTATCCTCTTCTTTGACTGCTTGAAGATATTTGATCATAGCCGGATGAGTTGCCTCGTAGCTCCCCTCATACTGGCTAACGACCAATTGTGAATCTGAGTAGGCGTCAATTTTCATGGCCCCTGCCGCCTTACACATACGGATGCCGGCTAGCAAGGCTTCATATTCCGCCTCATTATTAGAGGCCTGAAACTTGAAGCGTAGTGCATACTCAAATCTGTCTCCTTCAGGATACTCGTAGATTACGCCTGCACCACAGCCGTTCTTTGTAGAGCTCCCGTCTACGTACACTTTCCAAACCTGGTTAAGATTATCCGGAACCACCGGACGGGTCATTTCAACAATGAAGTCGGCAAACGCCTGACCTTTCACTGCCTTTCTTGGTTCAAAAGTGATTTCAAGACTTTGCATTTTAATAGCCCATTTCAACATTCTCCCGGATGACTCCAAGGTAGACATTGGCCGCTTGAGTGGCTGGTCGGTGTAAATCACCACCTAATGTGCCAAAAAGTAAGGCTTCAGCTTTTTGAATGCCATATACAAAGCAAGGCCAAATTTTTCAACCATGGGGTACTGTAGACACCCATTTGTGTCTCCCCAAAACCAAACCCAGTAATGAGTACCTTTCACGTCGAATCATAATCGAATGAAGTGAAAGTGTGGAAAGTCTAGTGTTGCGGAAAGTTTTAATTTCTTTTCTATTTTCTCTTTTTTTGAAAACTTATTTTAAGAAAACAGCCAATCCAGTTTTGTTGGTCCATGATATGGGTCCAATAGTAGTGTAGTTGGATGGGGCTTGCAAAGACCTTTCCAACGATATATTATAAGCCCAATTCCGATGAATATTGAGGAAGTTATGGTCAATTTACTAAACTGGGCCCGGTTTGAGCTTTATATACGGTCCAATGATCTAGTGGAGGGCCTAATATGATTTATCATTCCTAATGCAATTAGGAATGGTTTTAGTCTTCTAGATTCTTCTAGAAGGTTCTTTTCATTCCTAATTCAATTAGCATTGATAAATTGACTTTTGTTGACTTTTCAGAGTTTAAATCAAAATCAAATAACATTTTCGAGGAAATTATATGATTGTATCCTCCAGTACGGCAAACTTATCTGATTTTCGAAAACGCGTTAAAACCAGGCTTGGCGCCTGACCCCAGGCTTTGGCGCCTGGAACCAGGCCTGGCGCCTGGCGCTAGCCATTGGCGCCTGGCGCTAGTGTTGGTGCCTTGCGCCGGTTAGCCAGGGTTTGCGCCAACTTTGTTTTTTGAGCGTCAGACTCTGTTTTGATATTTTATCTCTTTGGATGATTTCTCTATAAATAACGTATTAAAAACTCCGTTTTCATTCACGAATTCTCACCTACAATCAGTTTTCATTCGCAATCATTAATTCTCTAATTCTCTCTTAATCATTCACCAATTCTCATCAAGTTTTCTTGATTACTTCATCTCTCTCTCTTTCTCTTTTCTAAACCTTGCTTTTTCATACAAAATTCCGTATACGCAAGGTCTAGAAACACCTAGCCATACTCGAAGTTGCCTTCGCCCTAGACGTGAAAGGTTTAATTTCTGAGGGTTTGGTCCCAAATCTCTATTTCAATTATTTAATTTAATTGTTTTGATTATTATTTTCCTTGAAGTTACTAACGTGTGTATTTTGTTATTAGAAAGAGGTACGAGGCATCAAAGTAAGTACTTTAATTGATTTTTATTGATATAATGATGTAGAAATCATGTTTACATTGTTATTATGATATTCCTAGTATCATGTTTAGGGAAAAGGTTATAATATCAAATATGCTTATTATGATTCCTGCGATGCTTCCTATGTTCTTCCTAATATTTATGATTGTTAGTATCATGTTAGGGTTAAAGATTTGATTTCTATTTCTTAGTGACATGCTAGGATTTGTTATTAATCTTGTTAGTATCATGCCTAGGATCTTGCTATTTTTATTATGCTTTAATATTAACATGAACATGATTATGATTATAATTGTTATGATTTATGATGATTATGAATATTATTATTATTATTATTATTTTGATGATGATTATTTTATTTATGATGATATTATTATTATTATGATTATTATAATTATTATTCATGATATTTATTGTTATTATGTTGCTTGATATTTTATTTTATTGCTGGATCACGCCTTTTATGCATGTTTAAAGGGAATCTATACTTGTAATCACGCTTTATAAGATATTAATAATCTTGTTTAGGGTTAATTGTGATTATAATTCAAGTGATCGCCAGTAATAGTTTATTTGTGCATTAATATTCAACCAACATAGATTAAACAGGTTTTGAGTTAATCCTATTGATTGCATGTTAATCAGAAAGCGCACATGAATACGATCAGAATAAAGTAGAGGTCTATTATTAGGGCAGGTTCAATCTCTTTTAGGTTGGATTTGTACCTTCATCCCTGAACCCTTATTTGGTTCTAGACCTTACGGAGTTAACGATCTCTTAGATCGTTAAGGGGTGTAACCTTCACCCTGTGAACGGTTTACTAGTTCCTAAAACTTGTTGGCGACTCTTTTGCTCTATCTTCTTCCCTTTTGGACGCCACCGTACTTTAGTGTATGATCACAGTGGGGTTCAAGCTAGGGGTTAACGCTTGAAATATTCCCTACAGTATTTGGCGACTCCACTGGGGAGGATTTCTATTTTAATTCCTGAATTTGTTTCGGCAATGATTTAAAATGAGTGGATGAGACTCGAAACGTTCTAAGTATTTCATGTACGTAATTTTGATTAACATTATTGTCATATGCATAAAAAAGATCTCATTGGAAAGACCATCCGTAATGAGTTAAAAACATAGGAATTTACGCGTAGGAAATTTGAGAAATATCTTTCACAACTAGGACTGAAATAACACCGCGCGAAACTGGAAAATTTTATCGAGCACAGAAAGCTGCTGAGGCATGTGGGAAGTAGCGTTAGGGACCAGAGCTTGGCGCCAGCATTTTAGTCGTAGTGCCAGACGCCAGTATTGGCGCCAGATGCTAGAGTTAAAAGCTGGCGCCAGTCTCTGATTGCTGGCGCCAATTTCCCCCAATACCGAGCCAGAAATATGCGTTCTAATTTCGACCGGTTTTTCGTATTCTTTGCTCGATCCTACTTCCTGATTGAATTTTTTTCCCACTTTTCTGAAACCCATATGTGTTTTACATATGGACATAACCCTCTAGGTTTTCATGCTCCATCTACCCGATTGAACTCTCCGAGCAACAAAGGGTACATTCGAGATGTTGAATTCACCAAACCATGGAAGCGAGTTTTTTTCTAAAACTCGCGGTGTCCCATCCACTCGCGCCAACCCTTTACGGTTAGGCTTTCGCACGGTGCATCCGGAAAATTAACCATGGACCCTCTATTGACTAAACCATATCCCGAACTTTAGAGAACTAGAGCCATGGTTAGGTTGCAAACTCATTGCATCATATTGTGCCTACTTGACTAATTGTGCATTATTTGTTGTGCATACTCTATGTGATTTTTCCTAACTGTTTGTTTGACTTGTGTTAAGACTAAATAAACTGATTAATGACTAAAGGACTTTGTTTAATTAATCAATTTGAGCTAATAAATAAACATAAAATCGAGTCATAGTTCCTTTAAGTCGACCCGAATTTTTATTCCCGTATACTGCACAAGCGTCAACCTGTTTTGGTCATAGCCGGAGTTCTAGGAAGAACTACGAGTCTTACAACCTATGGATCTGTAGCCCCGAGTTTTATCTTTAATTTGGCGTTAGTTTCATCCAAATCAGAGTCACAAATAAAAAGTTATGACTAAAATACCACAGTCTGTCCAGTTTAATGCATATACATGAGGTCTTAACTTAGTCTTTGCTTGAGTCTAGTCACATAGTCTAGCCACATGGTCATGACACGAGTCTTAACGTGTCACCTACACTCACTAGTCTTAGCACACACTTTGTACATACTCTTTTCACACCATGACCATGTCTTAGGTTCATGCATGAGTCGGTCTTTTCCGTCATTTGAGTTGGGGGGTACATTATATTCCTAATTCTTCATATCCCTCCATCTACATCATTTTCCTTCACATTCCATTCCAATCTTTCTTCACTTCCTCCATCCATTGCATGTTGAATAAAGCTTGAGTTAAATAACTAACAATGAGTATCCCCAAATTCCTTTTCCACAGTACTTGGTCGAGGAGAGAAGGGCGATTAATTAAGGATAACCTCTTTATTCAAGTCTCGCTTTTTGATTAACCGATTCGTCAAAAGAGGAAGGCTAAAAAGATAATGGAAACTCAAGAGGAAGTCAATGAGCTTAGGAACCAATTGGTTACCGTGACTGAGACACTGAAGCTACTCACACTCAAGATTGATGACCCCGTGAAGCAACAACAAATGAACCTCATGCAAGAGAGTCTAAGCAAGCTATCTAGCCACTATAAATTTCAGGGCATGAGTTCACAAGGGGTCTCGCTGGACAAGGAACTTATTCCGCATAAGTTCAACGCCACTGACATCCCAAAATTCAAGGCAACAGATAATCCTTACTTTCATCTAAGAGCTTTTGAAACCATAATGAGTATTAAGGGTATCAATAAGAAGGTTTTTCCCTCTCTGTTCTCACTGATATGTCTATTTTATATAGTGTTTTACCCCCGTCCCTTGGTCATAATTAGTAGTATTTTTGGCTCTTTCGGGCCACTTTTATTACTAATATGTGTTTTCTAGTGTTTTCGTAGTTTTGGTTGAGTTTTGCAGGGAATTACACCTTTGGAGCATTTTCCCGGGATTTTTATGAAGCAACTACGAGCATTGGAAGAACACGACCACTTATGGAGCCCAAGGCCGGTTTGAGCCATCGAGCCGGTGATTAAGGGCTCGGTTATATGGATCACGAGGCAATTGGACCACGTATTCGAGACCCGAGAGGAAATATGGATTGTGCCGAGAAATCTAGCCCAATCGAAGTCCAAAACCTTGAAGATAAAGACCGGGCCCGATCGGGCGGATGCGCATGGGAGTGCTATCAAGGAAAGGCGCGCCCGATCAGGTGAGCTGCTAGCTCGATCGGGCGCGGAACTTTAGGCTGGGCAATGAGAAAAAGGCGGGCCCGATCGGGCGCCCCCTTCGCTCGATCGGGCGCGTGTTTTTCTAGAACCTGATTAAGTTTAGTTAATTCTTGTTTTAGGAGAAGTATATATTCGTTTTGTACGGATTAATTACGTATCTTATTTCTCTTAGACTTTCTCTCTCTACTTAGTATTTTTCTCTCTCTTAAATTCTCTCTAACTCTTGTTCTTAATTCCTTCATTAATTCCAGATTTAGTTTGGTACAATTTCTTCCCTTTTTAATTTCAGTTATTTTTAATTGCTTTCTTGATCATGTTCTTATTTACTTATTTGCTTGGTTTAATTATGATGATTAGTGAGTAGTTTAATTCTAGGGTTTATGGGGATCCATAATTAATATGAAGAGATAGTTTGTAATTATTGATTGTTGATATTGCATGATAATTTCCTATTGAATTGTTTTAATTCTTTGCAATTAGATTATGAATCGAGCAGATGTAATTTGATTGTGAATGTTTAGCAATATTGAATTGATGAATCGAGCAGATGTTAATTTAATATTAAAGGCTATTTTTAATAGGAACTTAGGTCTAATAAATTACGAGAGCCTGTTAGATCCATGTTGGTTAATAAATTGCGAGAGCTTGTTAATCATGTTATTGATGCATTGTTAATTATTAATTGCTTCGTTCTATCCCGGAATATTAATTATTGGTGAACCTGTGACCCTAGGTTTCCTTATTATTGATTCTTTTCTCCCTAAACTCATCCTTCGTAGTATAGAATTCATATTTAAAATATTGGTTACTTAATTTAGATTATAATAATTAATTAGAATTAAAAAGACTTGTTTCCCTGTGGAGTTCGACCCTACTTCCCTATCTACTGTAGTTAGTGATTTAGGTAATTATTTTTTATTAGGGGATACGACTTTACCCTGTCAAAATTTGGCGCCGTTGCCGGGGAAACGGTTTTATTTTTATTTCTAATTATTATTAGAGTCTAGATTATTTTTAATTATTTTTTTTTATTTTTTTTTTAATGTTTAATTTTTTTTTTTATGAGTTGAAAATATCCATGCTTATGTCACTACAAGAATTATATAATTTTTATGCAGCACCTAACTACTGTAGTTGTCAACGTCTTTATCATGAAAATCCTGAATGCCCTTATAGTGAGTTTTTTGTGCGTGCTCCGGATGATTTTAGAGTCTTTCCATATACATATGATCATATTCGGAAACGATTAGTTGCTAATGAAAGTTATTGGAAGGCTCTTGATGAAAAAGTCTATGGACACTATAATAATATGAATGTTATTGAGGATGAAGAACCATCGGTTATAGAATTTGTGGTTGAAAAATCATTGGTTGACGAATCGGTGATTGAAAAATCATTAGTTGTAGAAACGGTGGTTGATAATTCCTTTGTTGATGATGAGGTTATTTGTGAGGGTAAAATTTTAAAGTCATTATTGGATGATAAAGACAATGACTACCTCCATGTTCGTTCTATTAATTCTAAATTTTTAGCGGAGGAAGTAGAAGGTTGTGGTGTATTTTCATCTCCCTCTTTTGATTTTTCTTTCTACCTTGAGTTCTCTTTATGTACTCCTAACTTTTTCTTTGTAGGGATAAATGTGCTTGCTATTAAGCCCTATATAGTGCTTAATGAAATGTTTGCAGGAGCGTTTGATAAGTTACTCAAGGCATTGAATTCTTCCGATTGAGAGAAGGAGTATGGTCGAGCGGGACCTTGATAAACTAGCGCTTTGCGGGAGGCAACCCGTATTTTGTTGATTTTTATTTAGTTTTATTTATTTATTTATTTGTTTGTGTGTTTTCTTTTTGTTTTGTTTTAGAGAGGTAGAGGAGAGTATATCTTATATTTGTGGGAGTGTGATTTTGTGCACAAATACTAGAAAAGTTGAGAAAAGATCGAAGGGCTAAAGAAATCCCGGGGCAATTAGCAGCAGCAAGCTGCCCCGTCAAATCAGTAGCACGGGCCCGATCGGGCAGAGCTAGCCCGATCGGGCGCGCGTACGCGTCAGCAAACTTAGTCAACTTAGACAGGCCATAACTTTTGCGTTTCTTATTCGATTTTCGCGTGTGACCTTTCGTTGGAAAGCTCTTCAAGTCTAGTTTCCAATGCAATTGAAATCACTGTATTATCATTTATACATCAAAAGTTATGATCATAATAGTGCACCTGACTCAAATTTGAACTTTTTCCCACTAACACTTTGTTTCTTTCTTGCCCAATTTTGTTCCAAAGAGATGCATTGCAATCCTCGAGGCTTTGGTGACATTGATGTGGTGATGATGAAGAGTAGTCACCTTGACTACTAGCTTCCCTTTAAGACAATGAGGACATTGTCTGATTTAGCTTGGGGGGAGGTTCTCGTGTTCGTACGGTACATCTTTCACTCTCTCTCTTCTCTTTTTATTTTTATTTTTCTTAGTATAGATTTTATTACTTTCTTAGGTTAGTTTTGTTCCAATGAATTGTAAATCATGCTTCCCTGTGCCCCTTACTTGAGAAAAATTGTTTTGATTCCTGGTATTTGATGATAAGCATTGTGGATTAGTTGATCATGATTTGATGTTTGATTGTCTTGAAACCTTAACATGCGTCAATTTTGTCCAACTATTTGTGAATATAGTGCTTGACTAGTTAATTTGGTAAGAAATGTGTGATAGTTCCATAATTCCTGGTATGTCAATGAATTTGAGTATTGGTTTGCTACTATAAGTAATGTTTATATGATTCATTATTATGCACATTGTGGAGGACGAAGGAATTTGTTCATTTAGGTAGCTTTCAGATTTATTTAGATACATTTGTTCCCTTCTTGCTACCCATGTTGTTGCCTTGACTCTTTATTGTTTATAGCCACATTACAAGCCTTAATTGCCCCATTGGTTACTAGTCCCAAGCTTGGCTTGGGGGAGCTATTAGTGAGTGAGGTGAGGGAGTTTGTAGTGTGCACATTATTTGCACAATTTGTTCTTGATCATATTTTTGTTTTTATGAGTTTAAAAGTTGTATATATTTGAGAAAAATAAAAGTGTGATGGAAAAAAAAAAGAAGTTCAAAAAAAAATGAGAAATTTGAATAAAAGAAAGTGAACTTCTAATAAAAAAAAAAGAAAAAATGTTTGATGTTCAAATGTTCTAAGTGAAGGTTAATCAAAAGAAAAGAAAGAAAGAAAAAAATTGAGCCTCAATGAAAAAAATTCAAGTTTGGAAAATAAGTTTGTTTATTCACTCTATTACTTCATTATTATATCTTATGAGTGAAATTGTAAGTAATGGGATTATTCATTATGATTGGAGTTTATTTGGTTGATGTTAGAGTTGGTTATGTAGGAGATGTGTGATCATTATTTATTTTGATCATGGGTTTTATTAGGATATGGCTCCTTTAAGCATAGCTTCTCTCTCACTTATTCCCAAATTTATCTTACCCTTTACCCTAGCCTTACATTACAAGCTTTAAAGACCTTCCGACCTTTGTGCATAGAATTGTATGAATGTGAAAGTGTTGTTTATCAATGCAAGTTATGATTTGGCATATTTCGAGTCGAGTAGTAGGATTGAGCGTTCATTGTTTTATACACACGAGAGTGTGAGTTGGGAGGGCATTGTTCACATTAAAGGGGTTGGGTGGAGAGCGATCGAGTACATTCTTTACTCGCCACATAAATGAGAGTCGAGTGTGTAAGCACTAGTCTTGAATTCTATATGCTCTTGTGGTTTGCTCTACTTGACAATTGTTGGGGAGGAAGGGTGATTAGATGAATAAGATTGATTGACGTTGAAGCATGTTTGTTTAGTTTTACCTTGAATCGTTGGCTTTTGATTTGTTGATTGGGGTGAAGTATATATGTTTTATATGTTCATTGATGAGCTCTTTGCTTAAGGACAAGCAAAGGTTTGGCTTGGGGGAGTTTGATATGTCTATTTTATATAGTATTTTACCCCCGTCCCTTGGTCATAATTAGTAGTGTTTTTGGCTCTTTCGGGCCACTTTTATTACTAATATGTGTTTTCTAGTGTTTTGATAGTTTTGGTTGAGTTTTGCAGGGAATTGCACCTTTGGAGCATTTTCCCGGGATTTTTATGAAGCAACTACGAGCATTGGAAGAACACGACCACTTATGGAGCCCAAGGCCGGTTTGAGCCATCGAGCCGGTGATTAAGGGCTCGGTTATTTGGATCACGAGGCAATTGGACCATGTATTCGAGACCCGAGAGGAAATATGGATTGGGCCGAGAAATCTAGCCCAATCGAAGTCCAAAACCTTGAAGATAAAGACCGGGCCCGATCGGGCAAGCAATCGGCCGATCGGGCGGATGCGAATGGGAGTGCTATCAAGGAAAGGCGCGCCCGATCAGGTGAGCTGCTAGCTCGATCGGGCGCCCCCTTCGCCCGATCGGGCGCGTGTTTTTCTAGAACCTGATTAAGTTTAGTTAATTCTTGTTTTAGGAGAAGTATATATTCGTTTTGTACGGATTAATTACGTATCTTCTTTCTCTTAGACTTTCTCTCTCTACTTAGTATTTTTCTCTCTCTTAAATTCTCTCTAACTCTTGTTCTTAATTCCTTCATTAATTCCAGATTTAGTTTGGTACAATTTCTTCCCTTTTTAATTTCAGTTATTTTTAATTGCTTTCTTGATCATGTTCTTATTTACTTATTTGCTTGGTTTAATTATGGTGATTAGTGAGTAGTTTAATTCTAGGGTTTATGGGGATCCATAATTAATATGAAGGGATAGTTTGTAATTATTGATTGTTGATATTGCATGATAATTTCCTATTGAATTGTTTTAATTCTTTGCAATTAGATTATGAATCGAGCAGATGTAATTTGATTGTGAATGTTTAGCAATATTGAATTGATGAATCGAGCAGATGTTAATTTAATATTAAAGGCTATTTTTAATAGGAACTTAGGTCTAATAAATTACGAGAGCCTGTTAGATCCATGTTGGTTAATAAATTGCGAGAGCCTGTTAATCATGTTATTGATGCATTGTTAATTATTAATTGCTTCGTTCTATCCCGGAATATTAATTATTGGTGAACCTGTGACCCTAGGTTTCCTTATTATTGATTCTTTTCTCCCTAAACTCATCCTTCGTAGTATAGAATTCATATTTAAAATATTGGTTACTTAATTTAGATTATAATAATTAATTAGAATTAAAAAGACTTGTTTCCCTGTGGAGTTCGACCCTACTTCCCTATCTACTGTAGTTAGTGATTAAGGTAATTATTTTTTATTAGGGGATACGACTTTACCCTGTCACTCACTATCTCTTGAAACCGTTTGCCAACAATGGTACTTCTCCCTTGATAAAGAGAAAACCTCTACCTGGGAATCGATAGTAAACGCTTTCATTGATAGGTACAAGTGCGATATTCAAGTTGAAACCGATCATAGACAACTTGAGATGCTAAGACAAAAAGAGAATGAAGGCTTTACTTCTTTCTTTAATAAATGGAGGGAAACTTCAGCCAAGATGATTGAAGTACCCACCGAAAAAGAATCTGTGAGGATGTTTATCAAGAATCTCCAAGAGAAGTATTCGAAGCATTTAAAATATCAACATAATCTGAATACTTTCAAGGCCGTTCATGACATCGAAATTGAAATCGAAGATGACCTCGCAAAGCAAAAAGCTACTAACAATAGTAACCACGGTGGCTGGAAAGGAAAGATGAACGACAATCCTTCTTCTTCCGAAAACGCCCACTCTAGTAACTATGTTAGTACCTTTGATCTCAGTGAAGTTTTAGCCATAGATAACCAAGGATCTAAGAAGCAACTAAGGAAAGACTTCACCCCCATTGGGATGAGCTACGATACTGCCTTCGATCGACTCCATGCCAAAGGACTCATTACTCCCATTGGACCTATTCAAGATCCCGCACCTGAAAAGAGATTGCCTAGTTGGAATCCAGACGAACACTGCAAGTACCATCAAGGTAGGGGTCATACTACTGAGAGCTGTTGGAAGCTAAAGGAAGCTATCCAACATTTGATTGATAATAACAAGCTTCCCATGCCTCCAGTTAACAAGAAGAGCGAGTGATGATAAAGGAAACAACACAAGACAAGAGGCGAGCTTCAACGACAAGATTTCGTGACCTCTTTTTCTATTTCTTTTTCATTTTTTCCTTTCCCTAATAAGTCTAGCATAGGCACCTTTTCCTTTCCTTAGATTTATTTTGTAGGATCATTATATATTTTCCTTTAATAAAATGAGCATTTATTTCCTTGCATATGATCATTTCATTACATTGCAAAAAAAAAAAGAAAAAAAAAAATCCATGTCAAATTAAGCTCAAGGTATACCAATGATTTGAGGCACCCCTTGTAGCCACATCATATCTCCTTTCACCTTTCAAATTTACAATCTTTTCTTCATAAACCACTTTGAGCTTCGTCTAACGATAGACCTTTCTTTTTTCGACCTACATCTACCTAACCTTGGGATGGGATGGTGTGTAACTTATGCAATTCTAAAAAGGCTTGAGTAATTCAAAATATAGCAAAAATAGCATAAAATAAATAAAAGTGTACAAAAGGGTAAGTGTTCCAATGTCTTTGATGTGAAAATATCTTTGATAAGAACACGTCTCAGATTGCGTCTCTTATCGAGTGCTCGGTACCGTGCCTGAGAAACATGAATGCCAAGTGAGTGATAGACCGCATGATCGGGATTGCCCACACTTATTAAAATAAAATAAATGCTAAATCAAAGAGAGCTAAAAAAGAGTAGAAACTCAAGCATAAAAATACAAAGATTTAAAAGCAAAGTTGCACACCTTGGGGGGCTTATCTAGGGTCTTGAGCCTTTATCCCCTTCTTCTATAACCTTTAGCCTAACCGCGTTACAACCCTTAAAAGACCTTTTTGAGGTATACACACACTTGTGCGAGGTTCGGCTAGAGCTACGTTCGGCCTGATTCCTAACAGATACGTAGGCAACCTCACATTGAGGTGCGGCCGTAATAAAAATGCATTCACATTCACACACTTAATTACACCATGATCATATCAAGGGATCTCCAATGCTCATCCCTATTCATTTAGAGCTAGACTTGGGGACTTGATCCCTATATCATTAGCTTACCTAGCCTAAGAGTCACCATCATTTGACTCTTCTAAAAATAATATTTTCCCACACACTTAGCTCTTGTGGCCTAACTTAAGTGTCACTTTCACACACTGCATAGATACATGACCAAATATACTTCCCTTAGGAACCCTTTGTCATGAAATCTTAACGCAACATTGAAGCATGCCTTGTCATATCAACATCACTCATCAATCATAATCATCATTGCATCGAAGTATGAAGTGCTTAGCCTCTGTGCCTAAGTTACCCAAATACTTTCATCATTGAGTCAACCATTGAGATAGCCTAGGATAGGTTAATCCTTGAGAGATAGTATCAAACAACATTTGACTAAGCTCATTCAACATGCATCTTCACACTTTCGATTCTTTTTCGCGTCTTTCTTTTTCGGGAGAAAGTCGGTACCCTCCACAAAAATGACGAAAATTTTTTGCTTTTTCGCATTTTCGAGTCGCATAATCAACACTATGCACACACGGGTCATGAGTCACACGTGTCATTTCACTTTGATTTGAGTCTAACACATGTGTCAAACAGTTTGAGTCGAGTCAACCTCGAGTTAGTCAATCACAGAGAGTCAAGTTTATACATTGAGTCGTGTCAAGTCGATGAGTCAAGCAATGTTAAACCTTAGGTTAACCCTAAGATAATTAAAGAGATTGGCAAAGTTCTACAGTCAAAATAAATACAGGTGCAGCAGAATAGGGAAGACCCTACTCCAATTCTTGGCGCCAGAGATATTTCGGTAGCGACAGAGCTCGAAGCCTCTCAGAAAGGTGATTTCGACCTCATACAACAATTTCGGGTACCTTGGTACGCCAGTTAGCCCCTATGAGCAATTTAACATGATTAAGTAGTCGGTTTGATTACAACAGCAAATAAGTGATCGACCTGATGAAAGATCGTCTCACTTAGCTTAAAGAGCCTAAGCATTGGCTCAAAAGCAGAAAAGGCACCGACGTATAGGTTCAAAGCAAAACAAGCGCCGACGTATAGGCATAGCGGAAGCAAAGTTCGAGCGAGCTTTAAAGATCGACAAGTGTTGGTCTTCGGTAATTTTCTTCGGAATATTATCGCAACAACTGAGGATGACTTCAAGTAAAGTTATTTTTGACAGCGTTCGCTAAGGTTGTGGAGGTTGTCACTAAAGATTTGATAAGATAGAACTAGATGGGCGGTCTTCGACAGCGTTCGCTAAGATTGTGGAAGTTGTCACTAAAGATTTGAGAAGATAGCACGAGATGGGCGGTCTTCGACGGCATTCGCTAAGATTGTGGAGGTTGTCACCCAAGATTTGAGAAGATAGCACGAGATGGGCGGTCTTCGACGGCATTCGCTAAGATTGTGGAGGTTGTCACCCAAGATTTGAGAAGATAGCAAGAGATGGGCGGTCTTCGACGGCGTTTGCTAAGATTGTGGAGGTTGTCACCAAGATATGAGAAGAGTGGTTCATGATGAGGCGGTCTTCGACGACTTTTTCTATGATTGGAAAGGTTGTCACTATGATTCAAGAAAAGGCTCAAGATGTAGCAACATTGATCGACGGCGTTCCCTAGATTGCGAAAGATTGTCAAAACAAGCAGCAAGATGGCGTCCCCTAGATTGTGGAGAGTTGTCACAAACAACTGAGGATTGTTTCAAGAGAAGCAATCTTCGATAGTATTCCCTTGGATGTGGATTATTATCAATGCGGATGGGGATTGTTTCAAGAGAAGCAATCTTCGGTAGTATTCCCTTGGATGTGGAGTATTATCAATGCGGATGGAGATTGTTTCGAGAGAAATAATCTTCAATAGTATTCCCTTGGACGTGGAATATTATCAATGCGGATGAGGATTTGTTTCAAGAGAAGCAATCTTCAATGGTATTCCCTTGGACGTGGAATATCATCATAGCGGAGGAGGATCGTTTCAGGCGAAGCAATCTTCTAATTTGGAAGCAGTTACAGGCGTAGCAGTTTTCAAGAAGGATGGCATTCTCTAGCTTGTAGGAGGTCATCAAAACAACAGCAAAGCAGCAAATCGGTTACTTTAAGAGACGTGTGCTCGACGGTGCAAGATACGCGTTTCTTAACTCTTTTATCTGTTTAACTAACGCTAGTTTGCAGGTATCGGCGTTGCAAGAGTGATTTCGGATCGCAGAACGTTCTGAATCATTCTCCGTCCCTATCGCTACTTTGACTTTTGTTTTCGAAACTCGCGTTTCTCCAAACTCAGTCAAAGTGGGGGCTTCTGTAGACACCCATTTGTGTCTCCCCAAAACCAAACCCAGTGATGAGTACCTTTCACGTCGAATCATAATCGAACAAAGTGAAAGTGTGGAAAGTCTAGTGTTGCGGAAAGTTTTAATTTCTTTTCTCTTCTCTTTGTTTTTGAAAACTTATTTTAAGAAAACAGCCAATCCAGTTTGGTTGGTCCATGATATGGGTCCAATAGTAGTGTAGTTGGATGGGGCTTGCAAAGACCTTTCCAACAATATATTATAAGCCCAATTCCGATGAATATTGAGGAAGTTATGGCCAATTTACTAAACTAGGCCCGGTTTGAGCCTTATATACGGCCCAATGATCTAGAGGAGGGCCTAATATGATTTATCATTACTAATGCAATTAGGAATGGTTTTAGTCTTATAGATTCTTCTAGAAGGTTCTTTTCATTCCTAATTCAATTAGCATTGATAAATTGACTTTTGTTGACTTTTCAGAGTTTTAATCAAAATCAAATAGCATTTTCGAGGAAATTATATGATTTTATCCTCCAGTACGGCAAACTTATCTGATTTTCGAAAACGCGTTAAAACCAGGCTTGGCGCCTGACCTCAGGCTTTGGCGCCTGGAACCAGGCCTGGCGCCTGGCGCTAGTGTTGGTGCCTTGCACGAGTTAGCCAGGGTTTGCGCCAACTCTGTTTTTTGAGCGTCAGACTCTGTTTTGATATTTTATCTCTTTGGATGATTTCTCTAAAAATAACGTATTAAAAACTCCGTTTTCATTCACGAATTCTCACCTACAATCAGTTTTCATTCGCAATCATTAATTCTCTAATTCTCTCTTAATCATACACCAATTCTCATCAAGTTTTCTTGATTACTTCATCTCTCTCTCTTTCTCTTTTCTAAACCTTGCTTTTTCATACAAAATTCCGCATACGCAAGGTCTAGAAACACCTAGCCATACTCGAAGTTGCCTTCGCCCTAGACGTGAAAGGTTTAATTTCTGAGGGTTTGGTCCCAAATCTCTATTTCAATTATTTAATTTAATTGTTTTGATTATTATTTTCCTTGAAGTTACTAACGTGTGTATTTTGTTATTAGAAAGAGGTACGAGGCATCAAAGTAAGTACTTTAATTGATTTTTATTGATATTATGATGTAGAAATCATGTTTACATTGTTATTATGATATTCCTAGTATCATGTTTAGGGAAAAGATTATAATATCAAATATGCTTAACTAGTAGAAAAAACGCATTAGGCAGCGGTTCAAACCCGGTCTAAGGCACCGGTTTGAACCGCTGCCTATTTGAGGGGTGCCAAAAACCTACTTTTTGGCACCGGTTCAAAACCGGTGCCATAGGGTTTAATAGGCACCGGTTAACCGGTGCCAAAATAGCCCACTGAAAATTATTTGAAAGTCTTTGGCACCGGTTAACCGGTGCCAAAAAGCCCCAAAAAATATTTTTTTTTTTTTTTTTGTTTGTCATTTTTCACTTAAAAATAAAAGTTAACGATCTCTTAGATCGTTAAGGGGTGTAACCTTCACCCTGTGAACGGTTTACTAGTTCCTAAAACTTGTTGGCGACTCTTTTGCTCTATCTTCTTCCCTTTTGGACGCCACCGTACTTTAGTGTATGATCACAGTGGGGTTCAAGCTAGGGGTTAACGCTTGAAATATTCCCTACAGGTACCGGAGTTCAGCATTTTTGAGAATATGGATAATGAAGTAAACCGGGAGCTGCACGCCGTCTCGCTCAGCAAGGAGAACAGCACTGAGGGCATGATCTGAGACGGCTAAATACATGTACAACGTCTCCGTAGGCAAAGGACTGACCAACCTAGGTAGAGAATGTAAATGTTCTTTCAACTTCTGGAATGTCGCCTCAGCATCATCCCCCCATTCAAACCTGGTCTTCTTCCTGATTGCTTGGAAGAAGTAAAGGCATTTGTCGCCTGACCGGCTGAGGAATCTCCCCAAGGCGGCCAGGCAACCGGTGAGTCTCTGAATTTCCTTGACAGAACGGGGTGACTTCATGTCAATCACCGCCTGTATCTTTTCGGGGTTAGCCTCTATCCCCCTTTAATCAATCAGGAATCCGAGAAACTTCCCAGACTCAACACCAAAGACACATTTCTTTGGATTTAACATGACCTTATGCCACCTGAGGGTGGTGAATGTTTCTCGGAGATCAGCAAGGTGATCCGTCTGTAGCTTGGATTTTACTATCATGTCATCAATGTACGCCTCCACATTCCTCCCAATTTGATTAATGAAGACCGTATTAATCATCCGTTGGAAAGTGGCAGGCGCATTTTTCAAGCCAAACGGCATCACGGTATAACAGAATAACCCCTGATCAATGACGAAGGCCGTCTTCTCTTGATCCTTTTTCCACAGGGGTATCTGATGGAAGCCGGAGTAGGCATCCATAAAGCTCATCAAGGCGTGACCAGCTGTAGAGTCGACCAGACTGTCGATCTTTGGAAGCGGGTAACTGTCCTTTGGACACGCCTTGTTGAGGTCTGTGTAATCAACACACATGCGCCAGGTCCCATTCGGTTTCTTAACGAGGACCACATTGGCCACCCAGTTGGGAAAGTTACAAGGCGGAATGAACCTGGCGTCTAGCAGCTTTTTAACTTCGGCAGCTGCCGCCTGACTTCTTTCCTCGCCGTGGTTTCTTTTCTTTTGCCGGATGGGCTTCTTTTTGGGGTCCACGGCGAGTTTGTGGACAGCGAGATCCGGGCTGACGCCTGGCATTTCTTCCACTTCAAAGGCAAAAATGTCTTTGAATTCCTTCAGCAGAAGGTGCAAGCTTGCACCCAAGGTAGCATGAGCAACCGTCCCAACCTTTACAGTACGTTCTGGACGGATGTCATCCAGAACGAGATAAATGTTTTCACCAGCCGGTTGGGGACGAAGCTCGTCTGACCGCTCACCGGTCAGTGATTGCTATTTTTTCTCTTTCTTCACCTCCACCAGGAGAGGTGCCTTTCTTTTCTTCCCGACTGCTGGTGGGGCAGGGGCTGGGTCGGCATCCTTGACATTGTCAAGGTCTATTGGTTCCTGACCGCCTAGGGCCACAGTATCTTTGACGGCTGAGAGGTAGCACTCTCGGGTCGTCTTCTGATCCCCATTCAGGGAACCAACAGAGCCGTCATCCCTCTCATACTTGATGAGCATGAGAGACGGGATGATAACTGCCTTGGCTTCGTTGAGGGTTGGCCGGCCAAGGATAATGTTGTAGGCGGTTAACTCCTTAACGACCAAGAATCTGACGACAATATGTCGTCCTTGGCCTTTCTCTCCCAGCCGGATGGGTAAGTCAATTCTTCCGGCTGGGTAGACCATCCCACCCCCAAAACCAACCAAGGGGTGGGTGACCGGATGCATGCTGCTGACATTTTATTTCAGCTTTTGCAGGCACCGGAGGCTGATGATGTCTGAGGAGGTGCCGGTGACAATAAGGATCCGTCCAACCAGCTGGTTGGCCACCTTACATTCAATGACAACCGGGTCATCATGCGGACGGCGGACGCTGCCCTGTCCTTCTCAGTGATCAAGACGTCTGGGAAGGAGGAGCTTGCAGACGCCTGCTCATCATCATCTTTGTCCATCTTTCGAAGATGGCTCTTGGTGCCCCGGATGGTAGGGCCACCACATGAGAAGTCGCCTGCTATTGTGTAGACCGGCTCTTTGTCAGTATCCGAGCTACTAGTAGGCTGGGGGTAGTCTTGGAGGACTGACCCTTGTTCTTCTTTTTTTCCACGGCTGGGGACTTAGAAATGTAGGACTTTAACAGCCCTTTGTTAGCCAGACGATCCAACGCCCGCTGAAGACTGAAGTAGTCGTTGGTGTCATGGCCAACCTCCTCATGGAACTGGCAGAATTTATTTTTGTTCCGTGACTGAACGGAACTCTTCATTGGATTCGGCTTTTCAATGGACAGCCGGTCCTTTACCTCCTTGAGGATGGAGTTGTAGTCTTTATTAAACTCGTACTAGGGGACGTACGGTTTAAACTCTTTCTTTTTCTTCTGGGACGGCTGGTCAGAGTCATTAACCGCCCATATTTATTTTCTTTTCTTACTCTCTTCTTTATTTTTTGCCGGCTGAGCAGGCCGGCTGTCTTTCTGCTTATTGGACTTCTTGGAGTCCGACTAGCTACAAGGCGAGCATAGGTCGGTAGCTTGAGTGTAACTTTCCGCCTCCCTCAGGGCCGCATTTAAGGTGAAAGCCCCTTTTCTGACTAGGTCGAACTTAAAGGTCGACCCGTCTCTCAGACCCTTGAAAAAGTCTGTAAAAGCTACCTCATCAGACAGTCCTTGAATCTGAATTCTGATCAGATTGAACCGCCTGACATATGAGCGCAACCCTTCTCTCTCTCCCTGCTTAACAGTGTTCAAGTCAAGGCTTGTTTTCTTAGCAGAGATGTTCATTGAGAAGTTGGAAGCAAACAGGATGGCGAGCTTCCTGAAATTGTCAATGGACCCGGCTGGCAAGTTGCCAAACCATTATTGGGCAATGCCCTTCAATGTAGCCGGGAAGCATCGACACCAAGTAGCGTCATCCAACCCCTGTAAATACATGAGGTTGGTGTATGCCATAAGGTGGTCTTCCGGGTTGGTGGTACCATCATAGGTACCCACCAATACATTCTTAACCTTGGCCGGCTGTGCCGCCTTGGTTATCTCCCGGGTGAACGCAGAAGGTTGTTCACCCAGGCGTAGCAGAAGGAGCTGCCAGTCCAGTGGCTGGACATTTTGGTATGCCGCCTGACCTCCGAAGAGAGCTGGCTGCATGAAGTGAGGGGGATACTGACCGTAAACCAGAGTACGTACATACGGTACAGTACCAATCATCTGAGGGCCAGAATGGACGGTATTACCGCCTGCCTGACTCTCATGCAAGGAGAGTGCATTCCCTGAAGAAGTGTTCCTAAAGCTGTCAGGAAAGTTCGACGTTGAAGCCGACTCAGACAGCTGTTGATTCCTCTTCCGGGTGATTATTTCCCAGGCATCAGGAGTTGATTTTTTACTTCCCCCCGGCTGTTGAGTCCGGCGGGTATTATTGTTATTCCTCTTAGGAAGAAGAATCTTGGACCAATCAATGGTCCCGGCTGCCTTCTCCTTTGGATGGGGAGTTAGCTGCCGATCTTTGACTGACTTCCTCTTTTCCAGAGGAGTCTTCTTGGCCGACTGACCTCTACTTGGGCCAGCCCGGCTCTGGGTGATCAGCTCTTTGATTTCACCCTTGAAACTTGTCATGAACCTCATGAGTTCGTCTCGGGTGACAGGGGCTAATCTTGCGGCCATATGGGTTTCCCCTTCCGGCTGCCCAGGGGGTCGACTTGTACCCGCCTGGGAGGCACCCCGCTCAAGAATATCTCTGGGCTGGATGCTCTTGATTATGAGCGAGCCATCATCGGCTGTAAAGGTTTCGACCTGAGGATCCTCATCCTCCTGGTCTGTAAAGACTTTTGGGTCATCGCCCAGACGGTTAGGGGGTGGTACAGACTCTTGAACCATCTTCGAGGTACTCTCCCCACAGACGGTGCTAAATTTTTTGGTTGTTTTTGTCCCTCGGGAGAGTTACAGCACGAAGACTGATCCGGTGTGAGTTGTACCTGCAAAACAAACGGAGACACCGGTTGGCTAGTGCTCCGCCTCCGACGAACAAGTTAGTAACTTGAAGGGAGAGAAAAAGGTGCGGAAATTTAGGTGGGTATCTGCTCGGATTCCAAGCTCAGATGTCTCTATCACAGGGAAAGTGTGTAATAAATGGTAAAACGTGCCCTCCAAAAGAGCGAAATCTCCCTATTTATTGGGTCCTCGGGATTTGTGCCCCTGATTAGGTCATTGATCCCTAATCATTGGTGGGCTGCGCCGCATTGCGGCTTTCTCGGGATTTGGGCCTGAAGGCCGCCATTTTTCCCCTTAATTTCTAGAGTGACACATGTCAAGTAGGGATTGGTCCACTTTGGACCACCCTGAGGCTGACACGTGTCGTCCTCTGGTTGGACGACGTGGCGGGGTAAAATTACCCTAAACAGAAAGCTATCCAACTTGAAATCTTTATGCCTAGATTTACAAAACTCAAACTTGCCAGATAATTTGGATTTGTTGGTCAACCTTACACATCTCTCTCTACATCATGGCAAAGAACAATCTGATTTTGACAACATTGCAAAGCTGTCCAACTTGAAAGCTTTGGAACTCTTTCAATGTGATCTCGAATTATTACCTGAAAATTTGAATCTTGCCGCACTTAAGCTTTCTGGTTCTGACATCAGATCACTTCCTATAAGTCTTCACCGCTTGGAAATCTTGCACGACAAAGAAAGGTGTGGAAGAACAGATTGTGATGTAACTTCATTAAATTTGAAACAGTTAATCAATTTGCAGAAACTTTCAGTTACATGTTACTCCATGAAGTTGCTTCCTAGCATAGAAAGATAGCAAAATATGCAAGAATTGCAACTCAAAGATTGTTCCAGCCTTGAAGCATTGCCAAATTATCTGGGTAAGTTGGTCAAGTTGTGCACTCTGGATATTAGCGGTACAAGAATCAAGTCACTTCCCGATAGCATCACAAAGCTATCCAAGTTGGAGAAGTTAATCCTTCCAAAATGTCTCCATCAGGACAACTCTCATAAGTATCCTAATAAAGGGTTCATTAGTGTTACCATTGATGACATAGTTGAACTATATTGGAATGACATGAGCTATGATGATGATGATTATGAAGCCTCAATAGAAACCAGCAATGAAAGCAATGGGATTGAACTAGATTCCGCAGAGGGAAATATTGAAGCAATTTCAAAAGAATTTGAAGAGGGCAACATCAATGTGCAGTCATCACCACACGGACTACATGCCACTCCACTTATTGGAGGTACGTGCTTATACTGGTCCTTATACATCATTTTTATATTGCAACTTCTTTCTCTCTAAAAAGAAGTCCCCTGTTAAAGTTGTAAGTACTTTTGTGCCTCTACTCGTCTCGTTAAGCCTCAAGGAGGGTAGCATAGCTCTGTAGACTGTAGATTGTGTTGTTAAAATATTTCATTTCTCTGCACAAACAGAATTTTGTTCTAACAGAATAGGAAATTCAAATCTAGAAGGTGATAGTATCCCTGCTATACAAAATGACTCTACAACTATGGAAACCGAACAAGGAAACTGTGAGCATGAGCAGACCCTTCAAAATGACATCAAGGGTAAGAAAAGAAAAGAAATTTCTCTAGAGACACTACAATCATTTTGGTCCAAAAATATGACACTCGAAGAAGCTGCAGGAGAATCTAGAGGTATTTTAACTTATGAGACCATGCACTTAAATATCATGTCGTATGAATAGACTTTTGGTGTGAACATGAATATACTCTCTCTAAAATCTGTACTCATAGAGGATTAAGTTACTTGTTAAAAAAATCATGCCATTATAATCAATAAAAGGTGCGTAGTTCACTCACTTTTATCTTCGGCTAGTAGTTGAGAAAGGGCCGGCCTTTATATTTTTATGGGTTCCATTGAGAGGTCAAATGGAATAATAATGCTGTGAGCAATGTGAAACATCAAATAGAGAATTTTTCCTAGAACAATTTTCTTTGCTTTTAATTTCATGAATATTTTTAGCAAATTATGATTAGCATTGAGGATTAGCTAGTTAACTATTTAGCACTCATGGAGAGTGAGATAAACATCCCGATAAAAAACTGCTAGAGCTTCTTAATGAGGGAACCATAACAAATCCATTGTTTTAGTATATCATGTGCTTGATACCTACACGTTCCATTAGAATAACATTTTTGTAGATGCTATAAGTATTACGTATTGTTGTCATTATGACATTATGTACTTAATTTTTCTAATTTCTTTCCTATTTATGATAATATTTGTATATTTTGTAGTTAAATATAAATAGTTTATGTTTTGGTTCTTGGTCTTTCTTGAATGATATACTTGACCGCAAATTGCAGTATCAAGGTCTACAATGAAGCGAAGATTGAAAGATTTAAAGCAAGTGTGGCCATCAAGCAGAAAAGGGAAGCAACATCTTGATGCAAAGAAAAGGAAACAAAACAATAAAGCACCAATTGGTGGAAGTGATTGCTCACAACAGAGTTTGGTGAATCCTGGTAATTTAGCAGCTCACCCGGAAAATGTGGTGGAGTGTATAATGGGAGCAGACCAGCTTGCGCTGCCTAATCATGTATCATCTACCTCCAACGCTGTTAACAACTTGACCCCAAACACAAGAATGGAAATCATAAGAGAGAATTTAATGGAAACTCAAGGCAATATGGATAGTCATCAACATGCTGTAGAGCATTTAGATGGTGTCAATGAGCGTATATTTTAAGATACTTTGCAACAAAATGAGGATTCAAGCAAATTCATCGTGAAGGCTACTTATAAGGAAGATACAATTAAATTTGATTTCTCATTGAGTTCTAGTATTGACCAACTCAAGGAAGAAGTGGCCAACCAACTAGAACTTGAGGCTAACACATTCAAAATCAAGTATCAAGATGAAGATAAAGATTGGATACTAATGACCCGCATCTCTAACTTAAAGGATGCCTTAAATTTGTCAAGGTCTAATAATAATAGTAGTGCTGTTAGATTGTTCATTATTGATCTGAAAACTTGACGTCAGTTTTTGTTTAAAATATCTACTACCTCCGTTAACAGTTATTTGCAACAAAGGGGGGTAGCACGGACTCCTAGGCAAAACTTTTAGAGGATAATTATTAAAAACTAAGGGCACTTGATTAAGTACTATTCCTACCTTAAAAAAAATAAACAAAAACCTATAACCACATAAACCCAGAACCAGAACAATCAGCGACAACCACCAGACCACCGCCGACAACCAGCGCAGCCAGAGACACCAAAACCCAACCACGAACCTAACAAACCACCCACGAACCCATCAAACCACCACGAACACATAAAAACCCATAAAACCTCCACGAAGAAATTTTCGAAAACCACCAGACCACCGCCGACAACCACCAGACCACTGCCGAAAACCATAGTGTATGGGAAGAGATCGTCAATTTTCGAAGAAATTCCATCGCCACCTTCAAAGCGAATTCGGTTTTCTTCTTCTTCTTCTCCAGTTCGATAACCACCACAAACCAGACAAAACCACCACAACCCAAAAAACCACTACGAAATCTGATTAAATCGAAACCACCACGAATTGAATTTACTCCCAATTAAGCCACCAACATGAAACCAGATCTAAAACCAACCCCACGAAACTCACGCCACCCCTACAAACCAGATCTGAAACCCATCCCCATGAAACTCACGCCACCCCCACGAACTAGAACTGAAACCCCTAAAAACCACCCCCACGAACCAGACGAACGCAATTCCATGAATTTGAACCCACGACCACACGAACCCAAATCGCAAGAGAAGATAAGATGAATGATTTTGATGAAATTGATTTTGATGAGAAATTAAAGAAGGGTGAGGGAGATGAATGATTCTGATGGATATGAATGGTGAGGCAGATAATGATTTTGATGAAGATGAATGATTTTTGGTGAAAATGATTACAATAATCAGATTCATTAGGTAAAGAGTTAAATCAAGTTAGTGATTTAATTAGATGTTTAAGTAAGGGTAATATGGTCATTTAATTGGCAAAAAGTTACTAAAAGTGGAAAGAAAAAAAAATGTTGCACATAATAGATAGCAACCGAAAATGGCAAATGTTGCAAATAACCGTTAACGGAGGTAGTATTTCTTTTGTATAATTGTTGAGTCAATTTTGCAACACTTCATCACGTATCTTTCAAATCTCCAATATTCAAATTTTATGTATTTTACTTTTTTTTTTAACACCATTAACTATCCATCTCATTATTTTTTTTAATGGGACTCCAATAATTACTACGAGTAACATTTCACTTTTTGCCATTTTTTCGCGTATAAGATATCATGGGCATTAGCACAAGTATGCTCTAGTTAGAAGAATTTAGAACGTTGATTTAATTTAGCATACGTATCGGCGTATATACTAGATTAAGTCTTGTGCAATGCACAGTTACTAAGGCCATGTTTGGTAGTTGGCTTTTTAATGGCTTTTTGGTTAGCTTTTGGCTTTTAGCTTTTTTAGGTGGTCAAACAACCAAAAAATGTGTTTGGTAATTGGCTTTTTAGTCAGCGAAAAAGCTGGCTTTTAAGCCAAAATGAAAAAGCTGCTTTGAGTAGCTTTTTTGTTGGCTTTTGGCTTGTTGGCCCACAAATTATCTAATAAACAGCCAACAACCAACAATTAATTTACCAAACACTTTTATAAACAGCCAGCTTAAACAACCAATTTCAAAAGTCATTATAAACAGCCAAACATTCCAGCTGGTCAAACAAGCCAAGCCAACCGCCAACAACCATTTGCCAAACAAGGCCAAAATTTTATTGGTTTTAATTTGGCATATATATTGGCGTATATACTAGATTAAGTCTTATGCAATGTACGGTTGTTACTAAATTTTATAGAGTATATTATAAAAAAATCCTAAGTGAGACCAAAACAACAATTTTGCACTTTACAAACCCAGCTTATGAAGAGTAAAATAATTTAAATGATGCAAAGGGAAAACAGATGAAAAATACAGAAGAAGATAGCAGAGGAATTTTTAGATCATTTCTCATTACTGATATTCTGATGCATTGCATCTTAAATATACAATAAGACAAATACAGGCTTTATTACACAGCTCATCAAATAACGGCTTGAGAGAATCTTTCTAGAAAGAAATCAGCCAATCATAAGCTTACATTAGCTGTCACAAAATAGCAGAAATAACAAACTTGATTCCCTAGGAGAAAAGTCTAAGGTACCCCTGCTTAACACCCCCCTTCAAGCTGAGTGCTAGAAATGGAAGGGCTAGAACCAAGCTTGTGAAGGATGCTCTGATGTTGCTTAACAGAAAGACCTTTAGTTAGAATATCAGCAAGCTGTTCTTTGGATGAGACATGAACAGGAACAAGGTCACCAGACTTCACCATATCCCTCACATAGTGGCAGTCAATTTCAATGTGTTTAGTTCTTTCATGAAGAACTGGATTGGCAGCAATGGCAAGAGCTGCTTGATTATCACAATTCAGTAAAGTTGGACCAAGATTTGCAATGCCAAGATCCTTGAGAAGAGCTTTCAACCAGGTTACTTCACAAGATGTCAGAGCCATGGCTCTGTATTCTGCTTCAGCAGAGGATTTGGCAACAACTAACTGCTTCTTGGCCTTCCATGATATTGGTGATTTACCAAGGAGAATGCAGTAACCAGTTGTGGACCTTCTAGAGGTTGGACAGCTAGCCCAGTCACTATCACAGTATGTAGTCAATTGAGCTGCAGATGAATTTTCCAAAAGAATTCCCTGAGTTCTTATGCCAGCCAGGTATCTCGGGAGCCTTTTTGCAGCTTGTAAGTGAGTGGAAGTGGGAGAGTGCATGAATTGACTAAGGAGCTGAACTGTGAATGAAATATCAGGCCTAGTAATAGTCAAATATATCAGTTTTCCAAGTAATTGCTGATATATGACAGGATTAGGCAAAGGAGTGTCCTTATCAGCAGCAAGATGTAAATGAGAGTCTATAGGAAGTTTCAAGGGTTTAACCTGAAGCATTCCTTGCTCTTTCAAAATGTCAGTAACATATTTTCTTTGAGAAACAAAGATACCTTGCTCTGTATGATCAATTTCCAGGCCCAAAAAATATCTTAGAGATCTAAGATCCTTCATATGAAAGTGTGAAGAGAGAAGTTGCTTCAATTTCATGATTTCACTACTGTCATTGCCTGTGATGAGCATATCATCAACATAAATTAAACTAGCACAACAGTTATAGAGTGACCATGAGATTTAGTAAACAGGCTATAATCTGATTTAGATTGAGTGTAGCCAAAAGAAACAAGAGAAGTGGGCAGTTTTACAAACCACTGCCTAGGAGCTTGTTTAAGTCCATATAAGGACTTGTTTAGTTTGCAGACAAGATTTGTGGTCTTCAAAGGAGATTTTCCTTGAGGATCAATCATGATTCTACTTCCTTGAGTTGTATATCCTTGAGGAAGAGACATATACACATCTTCATCCAATTCACCATGCAGAAAAGCATTGGTGACATCCATTTGGAAAGTCAACCAACCATTCATTGCAGCAACTGCTAAAAGTGCTCTTACAGTTGTCATTTTGGCAACTGGGGCAAATGTTTCTCCATAATCTAACCCATACTGTTGTCTACAACCCAAAACAACAATTCTAGCCTTGTGTCTTTCAATTTCACCATCTGATTTATATTTTGTTTTGAAAATCCATTTGCAACCAATGACTCTTTTTCCAGCAGGAGCAGTAGTGACAGTCCAAGTTTCATTCTTTTCACATTGTTCTAACTCTTGATTCATTGCATCAACCCAGTGCTGTTCAGTACCAGCATACTTGTAGAAAACAGGATCCTGAGATTTTTCTAAAGATGTCATGAAACAGTTGAATTCAGGAGCAATTTCCTAAAATGCCAATTTTGAAATCTGTATGTCAGTTTTCTTTCTTGGCTGTATATAGTCTTTCATCCAGAAAGGAGGTTTAGAAGGTCTAGATGTTTTTCTAGGGAAAGTTACAGGAACTGTATCCTGATCATCAGTTACATGAATGTGATCATTAGTAATAGAGACAGGAGAAGAAGAAGAAGGAGAAGAAGAGAAAGAAGGTTGAGAAAAATTATCTTGTTCTGTATGAAATTTATTATTGACTGTAGAAATGGGATTAGAATCAGAAATTTCATCAAGGTAAGTGGAGTTGAAATTGGATTTTTGTGTGAGAGCTGAAGGAACAGGATTCATGTAAGAATCCAGAGAAGAGAGTTGAAAGGGAAAAATTGTTTCATGAAAAATTACATCCCTTGAAACAAAGATTTTCTTGGTTTGTATATCAAGTAACCTGTACCCTTTTTGAGTAGTCGGATACCCCAAAAAATCACAAGGTATTCCCCTAGGCTGAAATTTATCAGATGTGTTAGAAGGGTTTGCTGCAAAAGCCAAGCAGCCAAACACCCTTAGATGAGAGTATTCAGGAACAGATTTGAACAACACTTCATATGGTGACTTGTTTTTCAGAATTGGTGTTGGCAGTCTATTGATCAAGTGCACTGTTGTCATTACACACTCACCCCAATAATTCAAAGACAACCCTGCTTGAAATCTGAGTGCCCTTGCAATCTCCAAAATGTGTCTATGCTTTCTTTCTACCCTAGCATTTTGCTGAGGTCTGTCCACACAAGAAGTTTGGTGTATTATACCAAGATTAAGAAAGAATTCCTGGCAATACTGATCATGAAACTCAAGTGCATTATCTGATCTCAGATATTTAATCTTGAGACTGAAATGAGTCTGAGCATAATGAGAGAATTCCTTAAGCTTGGCAAGGGATTCAGATTTTTGCTGTAAAAGATAAATCCAAGTAGATCTAGAATAGTCATCCACTATTGTAAGGAAATACCTGTATTTTCCTCTAGTACAGACTCTATAAGGGCCCCAAATGTCCATTTGAATTAATTCAAATGGTAAAGAAGCATGGGAACTACTAAGATCATATGGCAATTTTGAGAATTTTGCCATTGGACAAGTAGTACATACTTGACTATTTGAACTAATGACATCCTTCACACACTGAATGTGTTGAAGTTTTCCAAGAGAGGCATGACCCAATCTATGGTGCCATATAGCAAATGAGACTTTTTCGACAGAAGGATGAGGTGTGAGACATGACAGAGAAGAGTTATTTGCAGAGAGATCATCAAGAGAGTTGTTCACCAAATAATATAGACCATTTTTAGCTTTCCCAATTCCTTTAACCTTTTTTGTCACTGTGTCTTTTATAACACAATGAGTTTTGCTGAAAGAAACTTCACACTTAGAATCTTTCATCAATTTATGAACAGACAACAGATTGTGTCTGAAGTTTGGGACTACAAGAACATTCTGGAGATAAAGAGAGTTGGGAAGCTCTATAGTGCCTATATGAGAAACTTGAGCAGTAGCACCAGTAGGGAGATTGATCTTTAGGTGATCATTGCACACTCTAGGGTTAGAAAGAAATTCCAAGCAAGATGTCATGTGATCAGAAGCTCCAGAGTCTATGATCCATTCTCTGTTGACAGATACAGTAGTCTTGTAGGAAACCATCCCAGAAAAACTGTTGTCTAGATCATCTTCAGTATCACTGCCTTTTGCAGCAGTTGGTAGCTGTTTCAAAAGCTGCTCAAATTGATGTTGAGTCAAGGTGATATTACCAGAATTTTGTCCTGCAGGCACAGCATTCTGAGCAACAACAGCCATTTTGGGTATTGGTTTGCTCCATTTCTGATCTTGAGATCTAACACCTGGTTTGGCAGAACCAGATTTATATTTATGATGCCAACTGGGATAGCCTATCACCTTCCAGCACCTATCATGTCCATGACCTTTCACACCACACACACTACACACAACAGGTCTGTTGTTGCTCCCTGCACCAGCACCATAGAACTAGAGTTTCCTGGATTACCAGAGTTTCCATAGTTTCTACTGTACATAGCAGAAATATCAAGCTCAGGTTTAGACATAAGCAATACCTCTCTTTGACTCTCCTCCTGTTGCAACATTGAACAAGCTGATTCTACAGTTGGTAATGGTGTAAGCATGAGCAGTTGGCTTCTCATAGGACCAAAATGTTCATCCAATCCATTCAAGAACTGGAAAAGTCTATTCTCTTCCTGATACTTTGCAATAGCATTCATCAAGTTTCTAATCTCAGCATTAGATTCATTAACAACAGGCAAAACATTCATAGCATCTATTTCTTCCCACAAACTAGTCATGCTAGTGTAATAAACATTGACAGAGCTATTATTCTGTTTCAGGTTGTACAAGTCTTTGTTCATCTTATATTTTCTAGAACCATTAGACATAGAAAATCGTTTTTCAAGCTGAACCCAGGTTTCTCTAGCTCTACTAACATACAACACTGATTTTTAATAGTATCGGACAAACAACTGTGAATCCAAGAAATTACCATGGAGTTGCATGTATCCCATTGCTCTGCCTTGGCTGGATCAGCAGCATACGTGGATCTGAACACCGTTCCATGAACAAAACCAACCTTCTTCTTAGCTGTCAAAGCTATTTCCATAGATCTCTTCCAGGATCTATAATCAGCAGACCCAGTAAGTTTGTCAACACTGATGGAATAAGACCCATCATTGGGGTGCAGATATAAAACACTGCTTGTATCAGCTGCCATGATTTGAATAAAGAGAAAAGATAATAGAAGAAACAAGGTAGAACAAGAGAAAGAAGAAGAATTGAGAAGATCAGAAAAGAAAGGGGATCAGAGGAGAAAAGATGATCAGGCAGCTATAAAAAATTTTAACAAATGAGAAAGAATTCCAATCTGCCGGATTTAATCCCAATTTTGCATCGACGCTCTGATACCATGAAGAGTAAAATAATTTAAATGATGCAAAGGGAAAACAGATGAAAAATACAGAAGAAGATAACAGAGGAATTTTTAGATCATTTCTCATTACTGATATTCTGATGCATTGCATCTTAAATATACAATAAGACAAATACAGGCTTTATTACACAGCTCATCAAATAACGGCTTGAAAGAATCTTTCTAGAAAGAAATCAGCCAATCATAAGCTTACAGTAGCTGTCACAAAATGGCAGAAATAACAAACTTGATTCCCTAGGAGAAAAGTCTAAGGTACCCCTGCTTAACAGCTTAGTGATCATACTATTCCAAGAAACAATCTTTTATAAGACTTTTCATCGAACACTAGGTGTGCAATCCCCAAAAGAACACATTCTTCATTCCAATAATAGCATTATTTTATTTTTCTACAATATAACAAACTTTAATTCCAGCATTTTCCTCAATCATGTGGTGAATGTGACTGTTTTCTTTAAAACCTGCATTTTAAATTTTGGAGGGAATAATAAAGAGGGAAAAACTAGACAACTTCTACTTCGTATAAGTTAACCCTTAAACAGAAAGAGAATTTATCAGGACCCAGATATTTATATACTATTTGGGCCCCCAAAATGAAAGAAATTTGTTGGGCTTAGCCTTATAAGAAGATTTCCCCATATTTACTCTCTCCTCGTTTCTCTGCAACTACTTCTGCTGCTGAATGGTGTTAACGAATCATGGTTAATGGAGAAGACAAGCTTTATTCTTTAAGGTATGCATATTTTCTCTCAATTTCCTTTTTTGGGTAGTGTTTAATTTTTCTATTGCTCAATTATTTGAGGATTTTGTGTATTTGTTTGGCATGTATATGGATTTATGAATGCAATTTACTGTTTAGTTTCCTAATTAATCAAATGTGAAATTGTGCAATATTATGTATTTTTGTTGAGTATCAACCATTTTATGTGACAATTTTTAAGGGACAAAATGAGAGGGTAGTGGTGCTCTGGAGGTGTCTATTATATACTCGGGTGTCAATTTATGTTATCTTGGGTCTATAATGAAAATTGTAAGTTTTGCTAGTTGATGGCGATGTTGGGGACTCGAAGTAGGAGTGATATATTTGTTCTTAAATTTTTATAAACTTGAATGAAAATGATGATATAGGTAACGTCTTTATCACAATTATCCCATTAATTTTGTTGAACTTGGTCATTATTAAAGTTAAAATTTACTCATTAATGGATCGAGTTTTGAAAGCTACATATTTCCCTAGAAACACTTTCTAGGATGTTGAAGTTAAACCAATGGCGAATTATAGTTGGTGCTGCATTGTTTCTGCTAGAATTTTTGCTAGAAAAGGAATTAGTTGGAGTGTGGGAGAGGGTTCACGGATTAAAATATGGGTCATGGGAGATGTTTTGGTGACAACTTGTTAGACTTACAAAGCAATGTGCGAGATTGGATTTTGGAAGCTCAGAAAGATACGAAGAATAGAATATTTTCATAAGTTCATAGTGGTTATAAGTCCAAGGAAGAAAGGATGGCTCTGAGTCTGAGTATAGGTCAGGGTTTGGCTTTATAATGGCTGACATTCTGATTATAGCTTCCAAATCTGATTAAGTCCTGTTTTTCTCATGTTAAACATAATGTCAGCGCCCATTGCTTAGCTAGCTTGAGTCATAATGTTTTAGTGGAGAGGCTTTAGATGGAAGAGGTCCCCTCAGAAGTTAACACTCTTGTATGCAACAGTACTATATTCATGAATGATGATTAGAATCTCCTTTCTCGTAAAAGAAAAAAAAAATCTAACAAAGTTGATTTAATTTTATTGAAGCTCAATTTCTTTTAATTCCCATCCATTTAACCTTTCTCATTAGCTTGATTGTTTCCATGTTTATTCATAGGCTCGCTATCAATTTTTCTAATTGCAAGTTGCAACATATCAAAACTTTACATTGTCTGTAAGAATGTTAATTTTTTTTTAGTAGCTGATTAGTCTAATTATATTGTCCTTAAACCAACGACTTGTCATTAGGTTCCTGTAAAAATTTCCAACGGTTTGCAAGCTGTGTTTATTTGTTTTGTGCATAATCAGTGACTGCTCATGTAAAACTTTCTCCATTATTTTATTTGTACTCATGAATCAGGATTTAGTTGCAAACTTGGCTGTAAGTATTATATGATACGTTCCAGTTTCTTCTCCACCTATTCTTCCTCCTCCAGAAAGTTGTGAGAATGATAAGTCTCTCACTCTGTCATTCTGTAGTGAGAAAAACACGGTGACAAGGGAACATAGGTGGGAGTGTCTTACAATCATCAAAAGGATCTATGGGGATGGCCCAGGCGTGAAGGGTGATTTTGTTTTGATCAATTTTTTCGCTTTGGAAGGATGGAGTATTGTTGAACTGTTTCATGTTCAGTGTGTTGTTGCGGCTCCTTGTGTCGTAAGTTAAACTGCTCCTACTCCATTTCAGAGGCAGTTCAGGCGAGAACTTCCACTTCTCGACCTGGTAGAGGGCTCCTAATTATTAACTTGGATGGAAGGATGTAGCCGCTTTTTACACAAGATTGGGATCATGGAGGTGCGGTGAACTGAATCTTAGCCCTTTGTCTTTTACAGACCCAATGACAGGTCTTCCTATGTGGCATCAAAGGTCGTTGTCTCCCTTACTGTTGTATGGATTCAGTAGAGAGGTTGTTGAGTGCCCCGATTATTGGCCTTCAAATTCTTAGGTTTCTGGGTTTTGGTTTCTCCCTTCCAAATGCCAGTTTTCATGATGCAGCTACAGCGATATGATTGATTCAGGGGGCGAACTCTATTCAGCACAATAGCACATACAGGGCTACAAAGCTTTCTTGATGTTAATTTATCAATACCTCATGTTTTCATTGGTTTGAGCTCAGCTTGTAATTTGGGTTTCATGAGGAATCCTAGAGCATTGCTATGCATCTTACAAGCTGCTGTAGAGATCACCAAGTGTAGATTCATCCGTTTGACAGCTGGATATGAACCACTAGATGTGGTTGTTTAAAATTTTTCTGCTGAAGTGGATCCGTTAATATTAAGTCAAAGTATAAGTTTAAGTTATGGGATATGTCTGTGTAATGACCATTTATTTTGCTTTTCGGGTTCTATTTCCTACAGTTGGCTCTTCCAAAAATGTGCAATTGCTATCCATCACGGAGGTAGTGGATCCACTGCAGCAGCATTGAGAGCTGGAATTCCTCAAGTTGTATGCCCGTTTATGCTTGATCAATTTTACTGGGCTGAAAGGATGTGCTGGCTTGGATTATCTCCTAAACCCTTGAAAAGAAATATATTGTTTCCCAAAAATTGTGATGATGTGAACATCGGGGAAGGTGCTTATGCTTTGAAGAATGCTATAAATCGTGCTATGAGTCCACAAATTTCTCAGGACTCATGAGAATTAAGTCTCAGAGGCTGTCAGAATTCTCACAGAAGAAATAGCTAATGGCAATACTGTAAGTGACTAATTTTGGCCCTTTTTATTTATTATAGCCTCGTAGAAGCATATAGTGGATGATGATTGATATTAGAAGTTGTTCCACTTTCCTTGTTACCTAGGTGGTGACATAGCATTATTCAATGTGAACTATTGACATCTCTGAACTATTAGTGCCTTTTATATTACGAATTAAAATGCATACACCGTACTGTTCACCCGATGCTTGTAAAAAGGGTTTCAGTCTTTCATACTAGGTTAGGAAGGAGTGTCTCTGTGTCTGCTGTACTCAACCTTCCATGTATAACTACAAAGAAAAACTTATTACCCTTATCCTTAAAATTGTTATCCAGCCTAAATGACTAAGGCAAGATATCCTAGAGTTGAGTTCCTTATGCTTCGAGTGTGTTACTACTGTGATGTCCAACTACCCTAACCAAATTACTGGTATGTATACATGTTTATTATAATTGGTAGAACTTGCATGATTTTTTTGGGTTACTTGATGTTGAAAGTTCGTGGTTTTTATTTGATGTAAGTTTTTGCTGCATTCATTTTCTGGATCTTAGGGTATTATACTATGGATTAAATCATCTAATCTTACTAAAGAGACAATTATACTATGGATTTGTCGTAAATTGTGCCGGAATATTACTATTGAATCATTGATTTACATCTATTATTTGTAGGATAGGGAGTATAACTATATATATCTGTTTCCCTGAGCTGTTTTTGTTTGAAATGTTTAAACTGAATTGATTGGAGCTGAACTGAACTGAATAAAGCTGAAATGAATATTTCAAGAGAGAAGAAAATTAGGAGCTAAACTGAACTGAATTGAGCTAAACTGAATAGAACTTAAATTAAGCTGAAGTGAACAGACCCTTAATCGAATCTAAATCCTAAATGTAAAGGATTAAGGTAACACCCAAAATAGAAACGTTAAAAGCATAATTTTATAATTTTTATTTATTTATTTATTTTTTCTGAGGAAGGTTCAAAGCACAATTAGTTAAGGTTAAATAAAATTTAAAGCAGCGGACAAGAAGTCAGTGGAGTACAAAGTATAATTAAGGTCTTTGGCCCTTTACTTAGCGGGGTTAGGTTCAATGCATAACTTGAGTGAATTAAGGTTGATTGTGGGGTCTAGAAAAGTTGTGATGCCATTATAACTTTCTTTGTTAAACACGGAGTCCTAATTTTTCTTGTAAAACTTTCTTCATTTCTTACCAATTTTTTGTTTCATTTCAATTTGAAATTATTAATAAAAAGAGGTTCAAGTTCAGTTGATAGTTGTGATAATTTCTTAATGGAATCTTAACTCAATAGTATTATTTGTTTTCTCTTTGTTCCTTTATTTCCTAAATTATATTTCTGTAATTTGAAATTAAATTGAAAAGAGGCGGTTGTTGGTGTTGGTGTTGAAGCTAAAGGAAATGGCATGGATTGAGGGAGTAGTAGATTCTAAAGGTCACTTGGAATTGAGGGAGGATCCAGAGGCATGGATTAAAAATAACCCTGCTTCTCGTGTAGCCTTGGTTACAAGCTTGAAGTTGAATTTATGGTTTGAGGATGATGTGGAAGTGATAGGAGAATCCATTGGTGAGCTCACACAGCTCATCCGCCTGGAATTCCATTCATGTAGATCCCTGAAACGTGTGCCTAACGCCATCACTAGGCTTCACAAATTGGAGCACTTGGAATTTCATTATTGTGAATGTTTGGAAGAATTGCCAGCAAATATAGGGCATTTGGTGAGCCTTACCTATCTCGCGTTTGTTCATTGCAATAACATCAAGTTCCTTCTTAATACCATTTTAAAACTATCCAATTTGACTTCATTATCTCTGGATTTCTGTGGATCCCTTGTTGAATTGCCGGCAAATATAGGCCAATTGGCGAGTCTTACCCATCTCAAGCTTACTAATTGCATTAACATGAAGTACCTTCTTATGAGTGTTGCAAATCTACCCAAATTGACTTCTTTATCTCTATCCTCTCTTTCTCTCTCTGAAATACCTTCTAATTTGGGAGACTTGATAAAAAGCCTTACCCGTCTGGACCTTTCTTATTGCAATAACATCAAGTTCCTTCCTAATATCATTGTAAGTCTATCCAATTTGACTTCTTTATATCTCTCTCACTGTGATTGCCTTGTTGAATTGCCTGCAAATATAAGCCAATTGGTGAGCCTTACCCAACTCAAGCTTGATTCTTGCGATAACATAAAGCCGCTTCTTATGAGCATTGCAAATCTATGCAACTTGACATCCTTAACTCTCAATAACTGTGATACCCTCATTGAGTTACCTTCAAATCTAGGACAAATGAAGAGCCTTTCTCATCTAGAGCTTTATAAATGCAACAAAATAAAGTCCCTACCTGATAGCATGAAAGATTTATGCAGCTTGGATACTTTATTCATCCACAAATGTAATTCCCTCACACAATTGCCTATCAATTTGAATGTGTTGCACCTTAAGCTTATAGATTGTTTCCCCCGCTTCCTACCTACTGGCCTAATCAACCTAAAATACTTGGAAGTCGTTGTCTGTAGCTGCTCTGATGAATCTTTTGCAAATTTGGAGGATCCATACAGCCTACAACACCTCTCCATTTCAGGTTGCACTAGGCATACCAATCCTATTATAATAAAAGTACCAGCCCGTTTGAATCAATTTGTCAACCTTCAGGTTCTCTCTCTTTGTGCAGTACATACCTTTGAATTGCCGACAAATTTTGATGGGTTGGCACATTTATATCTTGTTGATATTCGATTTTACAGTAGTATCAAGTGTCTTCCTTGGAGCATCACGAAGCTACGCAAACTCCTACATCTAATGTTGCCCAAATATTTCAGACTCGAAACGTTGCCATATGAATTGAATAATTCGATCATCATTTCTGTTAAATATAGGCATGTTCGCAAATCCGTGGGAGAGCTTAAAACAGAGATAGGAGAATTGCCTATTCCTTTTGGTGCAGGTAAGTATTACAGTTTTACTCCAAATTTGTTTGTTCTGGTTGACGTGGTAGTTATACTATGTAATACTCGTATTTTAATAATCAAGCTTATCTCTTCTTTCCCCCTCTTACAATGGTAGAAATAGGAAATGATGCAGCTCAAAATCCCTCTATTTTATCTCATCCCGGTTACCTCTGGTTGAAGGAGAATCCTTCGCTATGGATTATTGACAACAGAAATTTACTCAAGTTGGTTCGTTTTTTGGACTTGGAATATGTTGAGGAGTTTACAGATTCCATAATGCAATTCAGTGAGCTCACCCACCTCTATCTTGACATCACTGTTGATATTTGCCTCCCGGACAACTACTTTGTCACATTCACAAGGCTTACCCATCTCTCTCTTGACTTTGTAATGGTTGACATTGATGAGTCCAATCAGTCCATTACTCATAGCTTGAGCAAGCTATCCAATCTAGAAACTCTACATCTGCGTTTTCTTGATATTAAATTACCAGCAATTTTTAATATGCCTGTGAGCCTCAAACATCTCTCTTTATCGTATTGCAATAATATGAGGCCACTTTATGATAGCTTGGAAAAGTTAACCAACTTGAAGACTCTTGATCTCGATTGTTGTAGATATTGCGAGTCATTGCCACCATATATGTATCTTGACAAACATAGGCTTATTGATTGCTACTTCGAGTCTTTTCCTATTGGCCTACATCATCTGGAAATCTTAATTTTCGAAATTTATAAAGACCTGGGATGTATCTTTGAAAAATGTTGGAATCAGTTGGTCAACCTAGAGACACTCTCCATTACATGCTCTAAAATGGAGTTCCTTCCTGAGGAAATAGCTAGACTCCGCAACTTGCAAAAGTTGCTACTCAAAGACTGTATCAACCTCAAAAACAGCCATCAAATCTACATGAATTGGTCAAATTGCAGACTCTGGATATCAGCATTACCAAAATCAAGTCCCTCCCTCATAGTTTCGTGAAGCCATGCAATCTCCAACGCTTAATCCTCCCCAAGTGTTTTAACTTTGAAAGATTGCCGAGGAATCTAATACAAGTGTCCATCATTGATGACACGGAGGAAGCATACTACAAGACCATGCACTATGATGCTTCCCTTTACCAAGCCTCAGCAGATACCTCCGATGAAAGCGAAGATGAAGAAACAGAACTGGGTGTTATCCCTGGAGGTAATTAAGTGTTGCCAGTACTTCATATGTCATAATTCTGTTATCTTTCATCATTGATGACACGGATGATGCATACTTTTCACATATGAACAACTCTCGTAACAAAATGTCAACAGAAAGCTGCAATGAAGACAATAATGTTGTGTCAGCAGTGGAAATTCATGAAACTGTCCCTGATGAGCAGACATTTGCAAATCCTTTCAACAGTACAAGTACGGGCTATATTGAGCACATCACAACAGAACAAGGTAGTGTTTCACAGATTTGTAAAGGTACGTGTGCTTCCAAGCCTAATGATAGTGGTTAACCCTGCATGTAACAAGTTTGAAATCATCAGAAAGTGATAAAGCCAGCTTATGTTGAAAACTTTACTTTCTCTTTTTTTTTTTTTTTTTTTTTTTTTGTGCAAACAGATTCTCATTTTAGTTTCAATAGTGATCCGATTGATGAGAACATACAACATACTGCTTTATGTTCACAAAATCAGTTCAATTCTTTCAGAAATGGCGGATTTATGACAAACCTGCCCGGAGCTTATTTTTTTGGTGTGAAAAACCAACATGTTATAAATGATGGACAATTTGGCAACATGACTTTGGAAAATGAACATGGGATTGCTTCTATTTGTCAGCATATATCTTCATGGGATGGAAAAAGTATTGTTGGAGGCTGGAACAACCAAATTGCTTTAGATATGGGACATAACAACAACTCTCAGAGTTATCATGCTAATGTTATTAGACTAGAGAAAGAAATTACTCTGGAGGTAATCCTTGAACCATTGCCTAGATTTGTTGATGCTGCAGAGAAACATGATGGTTAGTTTTCATTCTCTACAATGCTATTAAACACTGTATTTTAAATTGTGAGGCACACATTCTTGTTTCCTGGCATACAATTCTGGATGCTTCATGCTTAGTTACTTACTTCGTTTTCCAACCTTGTTTGTTTGATGGTTCAAGTTCTATTATCTGGTTAGTACACTCTTGCTAGCCTACACTAGAAATTTTTTACTATTCTATTTGTGTTCCTTATAGCCTCAAAAAAGTTTTTACAGGATATAATTCACTCAAGGAAATGCCATGCAATATTAATGATGTGAATCAGAGGCTGATATATCACTGTAGCATGCAGTCCCCTCCTAAAGGTCTAATGAAGACTGAGCACTTAAAAATCGCACTCTGCGAATGCTCAAAAGAATTGCTTGCGAATTTGAAAGAGTCAATGAACCTAATGCACCTTGCCATTAAGGATTGCTCTCAGCATCATGTCAAAAAGTTTCCCACAAATTTATAAGAGTTAGCCAATCTTAAGACACTTTCTATTCCGTGTATCCACATCGAGTCCCTTCCTAGCTTTGCAGGACTTTCCAGCCTTTTGAAATTATACATTGGAGGTGTCAGCACTTCTTCCCCAAGGCTTGAAAAGTTGCCTGCAGATTTGGATAAGTTGGACAAATTATTGGCTATTGACATTCATGATACCAAAATCAAGTGTCTTCCTTGGAGCATCAAGAATCTTCAGAAGTTGCGATTTCTAAACTTTCCGCTGGATTTCAGACTCGAAACATTGCCATGTCAATTGATTGAGTCTGTAGTAATTACTGTAGACTGCATGTACATTCGAAAAACCTGGAAAGAACTCAAAACTTAGATGGGGCTATTATCATTTCATGGTGTTGGAGGTAAGTGATTCAAACATTACTTATATCTATGACAGTTTTATGTTGTCAATTATTATTCTCTTCTTAAAATCCCTTTGTGCTAATATACAGTACATAAGTCACTAATATAGTAATATGCCAAAGTATACAAACAGGAAAGGTTAAAGTCTGATTATATATTTATCTATTTATTTAATTTTAGCAAATTCTCCTAGATTGCAAGTTTTGTATGTTTTGCTCTAGATCCTCTATTTTAATTAATGTTCTGCTGCTTCTTAGTCATCCTCCTAATTTAAAAATGGCAGTTGATGAAGCTCAGAATTTTTCAACTATATCTTCTTCTGGTTAACTCCAATTGAAGGAGGATCCTGGGCTATGGATTATGAAAAACTGTTATTTATGTGTGTCGGTGCGAAGCTTGGAGTTAGAATTTCCGGTTTATTTTTCGCAGATAGAAGATTTCATAGGGGAGCTGCCTAAGCTCACTTACCTCTATATCTCTGGTAATATTAACCTCGACTTGAAGTACTTCTCTGGCATAAACAAGATGCTTAGACATCTTTCTCTTCGGCATTGTAACATCGAGTATTCTGATTGCCTCGGAAAGCTATCCAACTTGGAGTCTTTATGCCTAGATTTAGGGGACTCTAACTTGCCAGATAATTTGGAGTTGTTGGTCAACCTTAAACACCTTTCTCTACGTCATGGCAGTAAACATTCAAATATTGATAGCATGGCTAGGTTGTCCAACTTGAAAGCTTTGGATCTCTTTCAATGTGATCTTGAATCATTACCTGCAAATTTGAAACTTGCTGAACTTAAGCTTTCTGGTTCCAACATCAAATCACTTCCTACAAGTCTTCATCGCTTGGAAATCTTGCACGACAAAGGAAGATGCGAAAGAACAAAATGTGATGTAGCATTAAATTTGAAACAGTTAATCAATATTGAGAAACTTTCGGTTACATGTTACTCCATGAAGTTGCTTCCCAGCATAAAAAGACTGCAAAACCTGCAAGAATTGCAACTCAAAGATTGTTCCAGACTTGAAGCATTGCCGAATTATCTGGGCAAATTGGTCAAGTTGTGCACTCTGGATATTAGCGGTACAAGAATCAAGTCACTTCCCGACAGTATCACAAAGCTATCTAATTTGGAGAACTTAATCCTTCCAAAATGTTTCCAACAAGACTACTCTAAGTATTCTAATAAAGGGGTCACTAATGTTACTACTGATGACATAGTTAAACTGTATTTCAATGACATGAGCGATGATGATGATGATGATTACGAAACCTCAATGGAAATCAACTGTGATGAGCAGACATTGCCACATAATCTACATGACATTAAAGTTCGTGGAGGTATGTGCTATGGCATGATTCTTAATTTCTTATACTACGTACGTTATTTCTAATACATCTTTTTTTTTTTTTTTTTTGGGTGTTGTACTAGTCATAAAATTTGATTTCTATGTGCAAACAGATCCCGGTTATAACAGAGGAGAGACTTCAAATCCGAGTGGTGAGAGTAGCCATGCTACGCAATATACTATTACTACGGAAACTGAACAAGGGATTGCACCAGCATGTGACACAAAAAAAATTGATTGCGGAGAGATCAATCATCTTGCTTTAGAAAGTGCGCTGAATGATATCCCTCAAAGTAATAATGCGAGGGTTAAGGTGAAGAGAAAAGATATTACTCTAGAGATGCTACAACCATTCTGGTCCAATCATACAAAGTTAGTAGACGCGGCAGAAGAACTTGGAGGTATGTCATATGTCAAGTTGAGGCGTTAGTGATTTGAAAACTTTTATTGTTGTTTTGTTTTCAATATAAATATTAATCCCTCCATCTTGCGGTTTATGCAATGACTTACTTCACCTGATGTTAAATATAAATGATGCATGTTTTAATTTTGGCTTTCCTTTATGATTAATCATACTTGACTTCAATTTGCAGTGAAGAGGTCTACATTGAAACGAAGAATAAAAGAGTTGAATGTCATGTGGCCAAGAAAAGGAAAAAAACAACAGCTTGATGCAAAGAAGAGGAAACACAACAATAAAGCACCATTTGAAAGTGATTGCTCACAGCAGGATTTGGTGAATCTTGGTAATTCAGCTGCTCACTCTGAAACTGTGGGGGAGTGTATAATGGGATCAGACCTGCATATGTTGCCAAATCATGTATCTTCCAACTCCAATGCTGTTATCAACTTGACTCCGGATACAACAATGGAAACCATCAGAGGGAACTTAATGGAAACCATAGATGGTCATCAAGTCGCCGAAGTTCATTTGGATGGTGCAAAGGAGCATACACTATCAGATACTCTGCCACAGAATGAGAAATCAAGCAACTTCATTGTGAAGGCTACTTATAAGGATGATACAATTAGATTTGAATTCTCTTTGAGTAAAAGTATTGGCCAACTAAAGGAAGAAGTAGGCAAGCGACTAGATTTTGAGGTTGGCACATTTAAATTGAAGTATGAAGATGAAGAAAAAGAATGGATACTAATGACCTGCATCTCTGACTTAGAGCATGCTTTGAATCTTTCAAGGTCATCTAATAATACTAATATTGGTAGTGTTGTTAGATTGTTGGTCGTTCTAAAAGCACGATGTCAATTGTATCCAAGATATTAGAACATTTTAAAATAATGTAATATATTCCTATATTTTTTAAGTGAAAGGTTTTGACTTTTTGCACTATTGACCGTATGATTAATGTTATTTAATTAAATATAAAAAAAAATATAGTCGTGTTGTAAGAATGACCTCAATAAACACAAAGTTTCATATGTAGCTGGCTGCACCGTATAGCCAACCACAATATAATTTATTTATTTATTTTTAAATTCCTCTTCTCTCTCTTCCTATCTCCTCTTTCTCTCTTTTCTTTTAATTTCTTCTTCTTCACTTAGTCACCTAAATCACCCCTTTCACTAAGCTATCTCCTCTTTCTCTCTCCTTTCTCAAAAAAGGGAGACATACTTGCAAAACAAACCACCTGTAGTTACAAACGAAGAACGCATGTCCTCCATCAACCGATGGTCGTACTCCGTCATCATAAAAAATTTATAGGTTTTTAAGGCCAAATTCGGCCATAAAAACTCTAGATCTAGAATTTTCATGGTAGAATTTAGCTTTTTTAGCCATATTTAATGTGAAATTTGAAGCCATTGTTAATTTTAAAGGTATTTGTTTGATTTATTTTTTTAACGATTTGGTTGTGGGTTCGGTTGGGTCTATGTTTGTTTGTGAGTTTGGTGTATGGTAGTGGTGGTGGCATGACGTATTGGGGGTGGGGCTAGTGGCATTTTGGGGGTGGTGGTGGGTCAAGGGTTATTAGGTCGGGGGTTACTAGATGGGTAGGTCGGGATTACTTAAAGGGTTACTAGATAGGTTATTTAAGGGTTACTAGGTCGGGGGTTACAAGTTCGGTAGGTCGGGGGTTACTTAAAGTGTTACTAGATAGGTTACTTAAGGGTTACTAGGTTGGGGGTTACTTAAGGGGTTACTAGATGGGTAGGTCGAGGGTTACTTAAGGGGTTACTAGATAGGTATCTTAAGTGGGGTTACTTAAGTAGGGTTACTTGAAGGGGTTACTTGGGGGGTTATTTATGTGAGGTTACTTGAGGGGTTACTAAGTCGGAGGGGTTACTAGAGAGGTTACTAAGTTGTAGGGGTTACTTAAGGGGTTACTAGAAGAGGTTACTAGATGGGTTACTTGGTCCAGCCAGGGGTTACTTGGTCCAGCCAGGGGTTACTTGATTGGAGGGGTTACTTGGTTGGAAGGGTTACTAGATCAGTGGGGTTACTAGGTTGGTGGGGTTACTTTGTCATTTGCTGATTTGGCACCCTGCCGCATGGTGAATTCAGCCGCACCATGCGGCAGGGTGCCAAATCAGCAAATGACACATTAATCCCACCAACCTAGTAACCCCACTAATCTAGTAACCCTTCCAACTAAGTAACGCACTGCTCAATAAATTGTTTATTACAAAGTAATATTCAGTTATTAATAATTTTACATAAAAATGATACTCCCTCCGTTTCATAATGTTAGTTCCATATGGAATCAATCACATAAAATAAAAAAACAAATATATTTGGAATCAAACATTAGCTAGGTAAAAATTTCCTTACTTAGAGTCATGTGATCAATCCACAATCAATTAATTCCAAATAAAAGTATCAAGTTATAAATGAAATATATTTAATATGGGTAAATCTTTTTAAAACGTCCAAAATAGTATTTGAGACTAACATTATGAAACGGAGGGAGTAAAAGATATCTAGGTCAAAGAATTACATGCTTGAGAGAAATGTTTTCACTTAAAAAATTTAAATACGAAGGAAATACACTTAAAAAATTAGTTCCATATGTAATCAATCACATAAAATAAAAAAACAAATATATTTGGAATCAATTTAAATAATTCCCCTAAGCGCTCCTGTAATACCCGAGATTTTAAAACCCGATTTATCATACTCTAATTTTATTTTATTAGCTTAGTTAAGGTTTTGTCTCTATTATAACAGGAACGAATATTTAGTTTTAAATTTTATTTTAAGGTTATATTATTTCAGAACCTAATTTTTGATGGAAAGTAATTTATTATTATTTTAAAGTGTATTTCCGGTCCATAAAATGTTTAAATATTGCATCAAAATTTGTACTTATTTTACTCGAGAGAGTTAAATTACCAAAATGCCCTTGCTCACACAAAAATGGCAAATGCCCTTATACACAGAAAAGACGAAACCCACCTCTTCGTAGCATTTCCTTCACGGCTAAGTAGTAACTTTGGATAAGATCAAGCTTTTTGTTTCATCCGAACTCACCTTTTCTTTTTATATAAGCTAAGTAGTAATAAAGACCAATTTCAATTTTACCTCGTTGGTACTGCTTTCCAATTCTATTAATTCTCAAAATCAATCAAAGAGACTTGACTCGATTTTCCCACTTATAAGCTTCTCTTTCTTCATCTTCATACTACTTCCATGGTGAGTTCATGGATGATGACTTTGACAACCCCTGATTCTATAAATAGAAATTGATATTCCATTGATTCTCAAAGCTCCTCGTGAACCTATTTTGTTTATATACCCAAAGTAAGTTAACTCCTTTCCTTTGCTTTTAATTTGGCAGTAAGCTTGACATCATACTATTTGAAGACAACTCTTATTATTTTTATGAGAAAATGATGAAGTATAATTCTTTTGTGATTATAAAATAATTTTGAAATATCAGAGCAATATTTATTTTTAATGATTACGCTTATGTATGTTACTCTTAAAAGCATAGTGCTTAGCTTCATTTTCTATAAATTATTTTGTATAAGAAATGATGGTCTTACACTTTGTATTATTAACTCTTTAGAAATGGGTTTTGACACTAAATAGTAATCCAGTAATTTTATAATTAAAGAGTTTATAGTTTTAACATTTTTCCTTACTAATACGATACTTTAAATTCTTGTTTTATAAAGAGAAATCGTACCTTGGAGCTAAGTGAGAACGATAAACAAAAGCTTACAGGAAGGTTATCAAACTATAAATTGAGGTAACGGCTATTGCTAGTACCCGCAATTCCCTTCGAAATGTGTTTATAAAAGCATGATGTCATTTTTGAAAGTTATTTATATCTCTGGATTTAATGACTTGCGGGATGATGAACGTGTTTATTAATGTACTTCAGTTTAATGATTTATATGAATGATTTTATTGATATACGTTGTTTTATTGATCTTTGGATCTTACGAAAGTATGCCATGAATCTATGAATGACTTATGCTAAAGTTACACAACATGATAAATAACAGTGAATTGAAAGACCTAGTCCGTCTGGCAGTATATGTTTACAGGTTGCTTCTCGGTCATGCATGTACCCATGGGGCATTAGCCCAACTATGTCGAGCATCTGCTCTATGTTATGGGCACCGGCCCATCGCGGAAGACGTTCCGCCATGTCATACTTGCCAGCGACTAGCATGTTAATATGAACGTTATATGTATCATTATATGAATTTTATTAAATTTTTTAAGATATTCCATTCTCCCTGTTTTGTTAACTAAAATGAATTGAAATGATGTTACACTACTAGAGTAGTTCGTTACTGAGTCTTCGGCTCACCCGTTTTTATGTTTTAGGTACTGTTGGGGATGATGGAGACGAGTAGTAGCGAGGATTTTATTTTCAGTTATCACTTAATAGTAGTTTAGTTTTAAGTTGTTTAATTTGAATAGTAAGACTAAGCTACTTAGTAAGTTTATGATAAGATAGGATTTGCTATTATAAAAAAAAATTGAGAATAATGTTTGTAATAAATAGATTACTATGTTTTATAAATCAAGTTTGTTAATTAAGTATGATTGTTGCCTTGTAAATCTCGTAAGGGATTTACGGCAGTGACGTCCTGACCGTGTTAGGTTAATTCCGCTACTAAGATTCTCTTAATAACTGAATTAGAGGTCGGGGCGTTATAGCGTGGTATCAGAGCAATGGTTCCTGTGAAACCCTACTGGTTTTACATTTATATATAAAGTTGATTAAATTTTTAGAATAAGATCACTAGCTAATAAAATATATTATAAAAAAAAATAGAATTGAGTGTGAGTGTAGGAACGGGATAAAGGGGCTTATTTTTCCATTCTTAGTTTTCTTAATCACATTTGATGTGCAGAATGGAAAGTTACAAGGGAACTACCGATGCCTCCAAAGGAACCCAGAATGTTGTTTTTGTAAGAAATGAAATGGTCCACGAAGAAAATGTCCACGAGGAAAACAACGAGGAGCAACCCTTAAAAGAGTACGAAGAAAGAATGGGACGAATCGAGAATGTGAGTAGGCTGTTAGCTGAACTGGTTCAAGATTCCAGGAAAAAGAAAAATACGAACGAGGAAGATAGTGCGTCAATGTTTAAAAAGTTTTCATCCCTTAAGAATCACTTTTCACTATAAGAATCGAGTAGAGGCCAATACGGGCGAATGTGACTCCATGACTCACTTCGTACCATCATCCCCGATCCTCCTTTCGTGATTCCGAACCATATGGAGTTAGTAATCTCATGGATTATGAATGGGGTGTAACCTTCACGGGTCAATCGTTGTTGCCTATTGTTTTCCCTTTATAGTGGTTGCCTTAAATGATCCGTGAATAGTTTACAAGTTCCTTAAAAACTTGTTGGCGGCTCCCTACTTTCCTTGTCCCTTATCGTATACGTCAATTCCCACTTCCTAAGAGTGCCAAGCATATTCACAACATGCTTTAATGTAGGCGCACTTCGAGCGACGCCTACAGTAACCTGAAGAAGAAAGAATAAAGAGAGAGAAAATGTTTAGAGAGAGAAAGAGAGAGATTGTACATTGATTATGAAAATGTGCTTGGGTATATATAGAAAAACAACCAAGCTGGTGCCACCTATCAGCGTAGGTGGCAAATTGACCTCGTAGGTAGCAGGTGCCAACGTGGTTTGTAGCAGCTCTCCACGTGGCCGAGAGGAAAGTCGTTATGGACGCTAAACTAATTTATCAATTGCTAACTGATTCACTTTGTTATAAGGCTAATACCGGCTAATTATTTATGATCTCGGTATTATCCCGTATAGGTGGTTTTGAGGGTGGTGCTAGGGAGAGGGGTTGTTTCCGGCGTGGCTAGGTAGGGTTGGGGTGGTTTCCGGGGAGCTCGTGGTGGATGTGGAGGTAGAGGAGGTTCTCAGGAAGAGGCCGATGATTGGTTTTTTTTTTTTCTTTTTTTTTTTCAAAATTTAAGTTTTTTTAAAAGAATCAAGATATCATTAATATTAATAAAATGTAAAAAAAAAAAAAAAAAAAACTTAAACAAACTACAACAAGAAACGTGTCAAATGTAACCGATAAAACAAGTTATTGGTTCTTTGTTCTAGTTTTGGAAGATTTGTGTCAAACGTTGTGTTATTTTGAGATAATTTTAAGGTTATTTCATTTTTGGAAGACTGGTAAAAGGTCATGTTATTCTTGCCAAATTTTCCAAATATTTTTTTTATTAACATAGATTTCTAATGAAATTTATATGAAGAATATTCTCATTTCTATAACCATTAAATTTTCATATTTCCGTACTAATATAATACTAATATTCAAAATTTAAATAATTACAGTGTAAGGATACATGTTTGTAAAAATAGCAAAATGATAAGCATAGCCCTAAGGGCTATGTATAAGAAATTAAAAATGAAAATATTAAGGAATAATTAATATTAATTACACTGACCTGCGTGTGATTTTGTCATGAATTTCCAACTTAATTCCATTATAGGAAGGATATTTAATGCTTATATATATCCCTAAGGGCTACATTTATCATTACTCAAAAATATACTACATACATGATTTGTGTTGTATATTCTATTAGTTGATGATATTTGTCTTTAATTATTAAAATCTTAATAAATAAGAGTATATTTTATTTGTATAATAATTAACCAATAGCCATATCTATATATTTGTGTTGTATATTATCTTAGTTGTTGCTTGGTTGAATATATAGATTATATAACTGTTTTTGACACAATGTTTTGATTAGAAAAATGTATATAGTGGTGGATCAAACATAAACTTATTATTGTGTCTAACGATTTGGTGAATAAGATGCGTAAAACAAACATTCAATTGTTAAGCTGCTGAAGTGAATGATATAATAAGAAAATTTTAATTTTTATCTACGGGAGGTAGGAAATGATTTAGTCTACTTTTCTTATATAGTTATGTGGAGCATAATTCATTTATTTTTCAATTAAAAAAATCATTATAAAAAAAAGGGAATAAAATAAAATAAATACAAATGACATATTGTTGTGAAACAAGGAGAAACTTGAGAGAGAATTAATCAATATTCTACTTGTATTTTTATATGATGGAGGCGCGCGCACACACACACACACAGACACACACACACACACACACACACACACACACACACACACACACATATATATATATATAGTACAATAATTGATAGGGTTTGCTTGGAGAATAATAACCCTAAAATCTAGAAAATTTTGGAATGATACAAGGGTATAATGGACATCCACAAATATATTGCATAACACTCCCCCTTGGATGTTCATTGTCGAAGAATGTGCCTCGTTAAAACCTTATTAGGAAAAACCCTATGGGATAAAAACCTAATGAAGGAAAAAGAGTACAACATTCTTCGTAATACGCTCGAGATGCTGCCTCATTAAAAACCTTACCAGGAAAACCAAATGTGGGACAAAACCATGGTCAAGGAAAAAAGAGTGCAGCGCATATTTTCTCTCCCTGATGAATACATAACTTGCGATCTTCTAGTGACGCAACAATGAATCCAATATGCCGTATATCTTCTCATATGTAGTAAAATATCACTCGTTGATATAATATTCGATCCTCCTAAACTGAAATTGCATCTTCAAGTCTTCACGCTAACATGTGAAGTGTCTTCATTTCACCATACATGTGTTTATCTCTAATATCAATATTTCAAATCTCTGTTTAACAGTTGATTTAAAGGTTAAGCTTATGCAGTTATGATTTCTTCTAGAAGTCGTTAATGATGATCATTATTTGATCAAACATTCATTAATAATAATTTGATGACAAAACTTGATATTATTAATGTCATTTTTAAATCTCATATGAATTATAATATAACACATGTAATTATATATGCAATCATGGTTCTTCTAGACCATAAGAAAACATTCTCACGCATAAATATTCCATTGATATTCTTTAAACGTTTCATAATTGACATGATAGGTCTCTTGCAAATACAAATATTAAATCTCATTAACTCTCATATGCTCAAACTTCAGGTTGAGATGTCACTTATGTATTTACATAGACTTTTCAAGAGTTTGATAGTAATTGCATTATTCAAGAGATAAACTTTGTAGGGCTGGATATATAAATACGTCGTATATAAGTTCTTCAGGAACTCTTCTTACATGATTCATAACGTGCAATTTAATAGGTGTCATCAATAATTTCATTACAATTATAAGCCAATTGAATATAAATAACTCTTTCTAATTTTTCATCAAAGTTGTAAATATGTCTTACTATACTTTGAATGAACATTCACATACATCACATTGTAAGAAATTAATCCATGTAATATGAGATATTGAAAACATGAAAACATATTAACACAAAATATACAATGAGTAATGCATCTAACTTTCTACATATGCAATAAACCATTAACCCATGACTCACATGCACATGAATATAAGACTCAAAATGATGCAAGACACTGTACAATGTGGATTTAAAAATCCATATTTTATTGGACTTCGGGTCCATGATAAACTTATGATCATTATCATCATGTCGACATCAAAATGTACATATATTTCAGATCCCTTACTCATTAGTCCATTCCATTATGCATATGCATATTATATATTCATCGATTCCATTGTGTACTGGTATCATAAAATTCCTTTAACTTATATTCCGCATGCTATTTTACTATGTGTAGACACCCATTTGTGTCTCCCCAAAACCAAGCCCGGTGATGAGTACCTTTCACGTCAAATCATAATCGAATGAAGTGAAAGTGTGGAAGGTTTAGTGTTCCGGATAGTTTTAATTTCTTTTCTTTTCTCTCTGTTTTTGAAAACCTATTTTAAGAAAACAGTCAATCCAGTTTTTTTGGTCCATGATATGGGTCCCTTAATAATGTATTTGGATAGGGCTTGAAAAGAGCTTTCCAACGATATATTATAAACCCAATTCCGATGAATATTGAGGAAGTTATGGCCAAATTACTAAACTGGGCCCGGTTTGAGCCTTATATGAGACCCAATGATCTAGAGGAGGGCCTAATATGGATTTATCATTCCTAATGCAATTAGGAGTGGTTTTAGTCTTCTAGATTCTTCTAGAAGGTTCTTTTCATTCCTAATTCAATTAGCATTGATAAATTGACTTTTGTTGACTTTGTGGAATTTTAATCAGAATAAAAGAGTGTTTTTGAGGAAAATACGATTATTATCCTCCTGTACGGTTCAATTTTATCTGATTTTAGAAAATGCGTCAAAAAAACTGATTAGCGCCTAACGCCTGGCGCTAATGTCAGCGTCTGGAGCTAACTCCCTTTTTTCACGTCAGAACTCTGGTTCGATTTTCTATCTTTTTGGCTGATTTTCTCTATAAATAGCCTCCTAAAAACTCCGTTTTCAATCATCTACAATCATCAGCTCCTTAGTTCTCTAATTCTCTTCTCTCTCAAAGCTAGAAGCTTTCTTTCTCTCTCTTTTCTAAACCACCCTTTACACAAAATTCCGCATTCACAAGACCTAGAAGCACCTAGCCAAGTTCGAAGTTGCCTTCGCCCTAGACGTGAAAGGTTTGATATTTCTGAGGGTTTGGTCCCAAATCTCTATTTCAATTATTTAATTTAATTCTTTGATTTATTATTTTCCTTGAAGTTACTAATGCGTGTATTTTGTTATTAGAAAGAGGTACGAGGCATCCAAGTAAGTGCTTTAATTGATTTATTGATATTATGATAAAGAAATCATGCTTAGATTGTTATTATGATTCCTAGTGTTATGTTAGGGAGTTTTGATCTTCCGAGTATCATGTCTAGGGTAACTTTAATAACAAGTATGATTAAAAGTATGATGCCTTTTATTTTCTATCCTATATCATGTTAGTATTGTAGGGAATATTTCAAGCGTTATCCCTAGCTTGAACCCCACTGTGATCATACACTAAAGTACGGTGGCGTCCAAAGGGAAAGAAGATAGAGCAAAAGAGTCGCCAACAAGTTTTAGGAACTTGTAAACCGTTCACGAGGTGAAGGTTACACCCCTTAACGATCCAGGAGATCGTTAACTCCAATAGGTCTGGAACCATGACTGGTAGTTCGGGGATGAAGGTACAAATCCAACCTAAAAGAGATTGAATCTGCCCTAATAATAGGCCTCTACTTTATTCTGATCGTATTCATGTGTGCTTTCTAACTAACATGCAATCAATAGGTTAACCCTAAACCTATTTATCTATGTTGGTTTAATATTTATGCACAAATAAAACTATTATTGGCGATCACTTGAACTATAATAATATTAACCCTAACAAGATTATCAATTATTTTATTAAGCGTGATTACAAGTACCAATTCCCTTTAAACATGCATAAAAGGTGTGATCAAGCAATAATAATAAATATCAAGCAACATAATAATCAAAATAATAATCACAATCATAATCATAATCATAATAATCATGTTAAAGCATAATATTAATGGCAAGATCCTAGGCATGATACTAACAAGAATAATAACAAACCCTAGCATGTCACAAAACAATAAAAATCAAAGCTTTAACCCTAACATGATACTAACAATCATAAATATTAGGAATAACATAAAAGGCATCATACTTTTAATCATACTTGATATTAAAGTTACCCTAGACATGATACTAGGAATTTATTGTTGTCACCCTAAACATCAAATTAAGGAAAACATCCTAACATGATACTAGGAATCACAATAACAACCTAAGCATGATTTCTACATAATAACATCAATAAAAACCATTAAAGTACTTACTTGGATGCCTCGTACATCTTTCTAATGACAAAATACACGCGTTAGTAACTTCAAGGAAAAAAATAAACAACAATTAAATTAAATGATTGAAAGAGAGATTTGGGACCAAACCCTCAGAAATTAAACCTTTCACGTCTAGGGCGAAGGCAACTTCGAATATGGCTAGGTGTTTCTAAATCTAATGAATGCAGAATTTTTATATTTGTGAAAAGGCTAGTTTAGAAAAGAGAGAGAGAGAGAGAATAATCAAGAGAATCTTGATGAGAGTTGGTGAGAATTGGTTATTGTTGAGAATTGATGAATGAAAATGGAGTTTTTAGGAAGCTATTTATAGAGAAAATCAACCAAAAAGATAAAATATCAAAACAGAGTTTCTGACGCGTAAAACCAGATTAGCGCCAGACGCTGACAATTGGCGCCAGGCGCCAACGCTAGCGCCAGGCGCCAGGATTAGCGCCATGCGCTAATATCTAGCGTTAGGCGCTAATCCCGTTTTTAACGCGTTTTCTAAAATCAGATATAATTTAACCGTACAGGAGGATAAAATCGTATTTTCCTAAAAAAACGTTCTTTTATTCTGATTAAAACTCTAAAGGTCAACAAAAGTTAATTTATCAATGCTAATTAAATTAGGAATGAAAAGAACCTTCTAGGAATTATAATTAAATATAATTACATTAGGAATGATAAATCTATATTAGGCCCTCCTCTAGATCATTGGGCCGCATATGAAGCTCAAACCGGGCCCAGTTCAGTAATTAGGCCATAACTTCCTCAATATTCATCGGAATTGGGCTTATAATATATCGTTGGAAAGCTCTTTTCAAACCCTATCCAACTACATTATTAAGGGACCCATATCATGGACCAACCAAACTGGATTGGCTGTTTTCTTAAAATAGGTTTTCAAAAACAGAGAGAAGTGAAAAGAAATTAAAACTATCCGAAACACTAAACTTTCCACACTTTCACTTCATTTTATTATGATTCGACGTGAAAGGTACTCATCACCGGGTTTGGTTTTGGGGAGACACAAATGGGTGTCTATAGAAGCCCCCACTTTGACTGAGTTTGGAGAAACGCAAGTTTCGAAAATGAAAGTCAAAGTAGCGATAGGGACGGAGAATGATTCAGAACGTTCTGCGATCCTAAATCACTCTTGCAACGCCGATACCTGTAAACTAGCGTTAGTTAAACAGATAAGAGAGTTAAGAAACGCGTATCTTGCACCGTCGAGCACACGTCTCTGAAAGTAATCGATATGTTGCTGTATTACTGTTTTGATGACCTCCTGCAAACTAGAGAATGTCATCCCGCTTGAAAACTGCTACGCTTGTAACTGCTTCTAATTCCGCCATGATAATCTTCTGCAAGCCAGGAAACACTATCGAAGATTGTTTCGCTTGAAACGATCCTCTTCCGCTTTATGACCATCTTCCACATCTTAGGGAACACGATCGAAGACAACTTCGCTTGAAATTACCTTCAGTTGTTTGTGACAACTCTCCACAATCTAGGGAACTCCATCTTGCTGTTTCGATGTTCACTCGTCTCTGAATAAAGAGCTTTTTTGAATATGTTCACGCGTCTTTGGACAATAGAGCTTTGAAATAATATGCCCACGCGTCTCCGAGCAAAAGAGCTTTGATGATGTGTCCACGCGTCTCTGAACAAAGAGCTTTTGAATGATATGCCCACGCATCTCTGGAGCAAAAGAGCTTGATAGAAATGTCCACGCGTCTCTGAACAAAAGAGCTTTTGAATGAAATGTCCACGCGTCTCTGAACAATAGAGCTTGAATGAAATGTCCACGCGTCTCTGAACAATAGAGCTTGAATGAAATGTCCACGCGTCTCTGAACAATAGAGCTTGAATGTTTATTGCGATAATATTTCGAAGAAAAAATTTCCGAAGACCAACACTTGTCGATCTCTAAAGCTCGCTTGAACTTTGCTTCCGCTATGCCAGTATGTCGGCGGTTTTGATGCTTGTGAACCATTATGTCGGTGCCTCTGCTGTTTATGAACCCGTACGTAGGTACCTCTGCTATTTATGAACCAGTACGTCGGTGTCTCTGTGATGAGCTAATGCTTAGGCGCTTTAAGCCAAGTGAGACGATCTTTCGTCAGGTCGATCACTTATTGCGATTGTAATCAAACCGACTACTTAATCATGTCAAATTTCTTATAGGGGCTAACTGGCATACCAAGGAACCCAAAATTTGCTTTATGAGGTTGAAATCACCTTTCTGAGTGGTTGGCTTTCTGTCGCCACTGCAGTGCCTCTGGCGCCGTGATTTGGCTCTGTCTTCAAACCCTGGGATCTAGTGTCAGACGCTAGATGTTTTCGTCTGGAGCTGGAGTAGGGTCTTCCCTATTCTGCTGCACCTGTATTTATTTTTTACCATAGGACTTTGCCAATTTCTTTAATTATCTTAGGGTTGACCTAAGGCTTAATGTCGCTTGACTCATTGACACGACACGACTCATGGTATAAACTTGACTCGCCGTGATTGACTCGAGGTTGACTCGATTCGAAGTGAAATGACACGTGTGACTCATGACCCGTGTGTGCATTGTATTATGATTGTGAGACTCGAAAATGCAAAAAAGCAAAAAATTTCCGTAATTTTTTATGGAGGGTACCGACTTTCTCCCGAAAAAGAAAGACACGAAAAAGAATCGAAGTTTTTGAAGGTGCATGTTGAATGAGCTTAATCAAATGTTGTCTGTCACAGTACAAGGATTGTAACATCTTAGACTATCCTAGTTGACTCGATAATGAAAGTATTTAGGTAACTTAGGCGCGGAGGCTAAGCACTTCATACTTCGATGCAATGATGATTATGATTGATGAGTGATGTTGATATGATAAGGCATGCTTCAACGCTGTGTTAAGATTCCATGACAAAAGGGTTTCTAAGGGAAGTATATTTGGTCATGTATCTGTGATGTGTGTGATAGTGACACTAAAGTTAGGCCGCAAGAGCTAAGTGTGTGAGAAAATATATTGAAAAGAGTCAAATGATGGTGACTCTTAGGCTAGGTAAGCTAATGATGTAGGGATCAAGCCCCCAAGTCTAGCTCTAAGTGAAAAGGCATGAGCATTGGAGATCCCTTGATATGATCATGGTGTAAGTGTGTGAATGTGAATATGAATGCATTTTTATTACGGCCGCACCTCGATGTGAGGTTTCCTACGTATCCGTTAGGAATCAAGCCGAACGTAGCTCTAGCCGAACCTCGCACAAGTGTATGTATACCTCAAAAAGGTCTTTTTAAGGGTTGTAACGTGGTTAGGCTAAAGGTTATAGAAGAAGGGGATAAAGGCTCAAGACCCTAGATAAGCCCCTAAGGTGTGCAACCTTGCTTTTGAATTCTTTATATTTTTATGCTTGAGTTTCTACTTTTTTTAGCTCTCTTTTCTTTGCTTTATTTATTTAAATTTTGCTCTCTCTTTTTTTTTTTTTTTGGCTTTTGCAATTTTTATAAGTTTGGGCAATCCCGGTCATGCGGTCTATTACTCACTTGGCATTCATGTTTCTCAGGCACGGTGCCGAGCACTCGATAAGAGACGCAATCTGAGAAGTGTTCTTATCGAAGATACTTTCGTATCAAAGACATTGGAACACTTGCCCTTTTTGTACACTTTTATTTATTATTATTTTTGTTTATTTTTGCTATTTTAATCTTTTGAATCACTCAAGCTTTTTATGATATTGAAAACTGCATAAGTTGCACACCATCCCATCCCAAGGTTAGGTAGATGTAGGTTGAAGAAAGAAAGGTCTATCGTTAGACGAGGCTTAAAGTGGTTTATGAAGAAATGGTTGTAAATTAGAAGGGTGAAAGGCAATATGATGTGGCTACAAGGGGTGCCTCAAATCATTGGTATACCTTGTGCTTAGCTTGACAAATTTTTTTTTTTTTTTTTTTTTTTGCAATGTAATGAAATGATCATATGCAAGAAAATAAATGCTCATTTTATTTAAAAGGGAAAAAGAAATAATCTACAAAATTAACCTAAGGGAAAAGAAAGGTGTCTATGCTAGACTTATTGGGGAAAGGAAAAAATGAAAAAGACATAGAAAAAAAAAAAAGAAAGATCACGAAATCTTGTCGTTGCAGCTCGCCTCTTACCTTGTGTTTATCATCACTTGGTGTCCTTGCCGACTGGAGGTGTTGGAAGCCCGTTATTGTCGATCAAATATTGGATTGCTTCCTTTAGCTTCCAACAGCTCTCAGTAGTATGACCCCTACCTTGATGGTACTCGCAGCGTACATTTGGATTCCAACTAGGCAATCTCTTCTCAAGTGGGGGATCATGAATGGGTCCAATAGGAGTAATGAGTCCCTTTGCATGGAGTCGATCAAAAGCATCATCGTAGCTAATCCCAATAGGGGTGAAATCCTTTCTTAGTCGCTTTCTAAATCCTCGATTATCCATGGCTAATATTTCATTAAGATCGGAAGTACCAACACTGTTGCTAGAGCAGGTGTTTTCGGAAGAAGAAGGATAGTCGTTCCTCTTTCCTCTACAGCCACTGTTACTATTGTTACTAATCTTGACCTTCTTGTCGCACGGAGGAACATGAAGAAGATTTGAATAAATGAGATCTTGAACACGGTCTTTGAGGGAGAGACATGCTTCGGTGGTGTGACCACGACCTCTATGGTATCGACAATAAGAATTTGGATCCCAATTGGGAAATCGTTTTTCGGGCGGAGGGTCTTGACTAGGACCAATGGGGTGAATAAGACCTTGATCATGAAGATAGTCAAAAGCTTCATTGTAAGTCATTCCTATTGGTGTGTATTCTTCAATGGTCCATTTTGCCCGTGGCTTAGGAGCATTGTGTTCTTCATTAAATCCTGGCGATAATTTTGTTCGATAACCATCACCCGATTTGCTAGTCCTTCTACCACATTAAAGAGCATGGAGACGACATCTTGCAGTTTCCGAACGTCCTCTTTTAGACTTGACGAGTTTTCCCTGGTATTATCTAAGACAAGACTTTCATCCTCCTCGATCATGGCCACTTCATCAAGAGAGGTTATATAAGCTGTCTAGATCATGGGTTCACCTACAGGTGTGATAAGAAGGGATGGATCGAAGGATGTTTGATCTTCTTTGATGGCTAGAACCTCGAAAGTTTTATTGTCATCAATCAGATCTTGAATAGCTTCTTTGAGTTTCCAGCACTCCTCAGTATCGTGACCCTTTCCTTGGTGATATTTTCAGTGCTTATTAGGATTCCATTTGGGTGGCCTGGCTTCTACTTTATTTTGATCGTATTCATGTGCACTTCCTGACTGACATGCAATCAATAGGTTAACCCTAAACCTGTTTATCTATGTTGGTTTAATATTTATGCACAAATAAAACTATTATTGGCGATCACTTGAATTATAATCATATTAACCCTAACAAGATTATCAATTATCTTATTAAGCGTGATTACAAGTACCAATTCCCTTTAAACATGCATAAAAGGTGTGATCAAGCAATAACAATAAATATCAATCAACATAATAATCATAATAATCAAAATAATAATCATAATCATAATCATAATCATAATTATAATAATCATGTTAAAGCATAATATTAATGGCAAGATCTTAGGCATGATACTAACAAGATTAATAAGAAACCCTAGCATGTCACAAAACAATAAAAATCAAAACTTTAACCCTAACATGATACTAACAATCATAAATATTAGGAAGAACATAAAAGGCATCATACTTTAAATCATACTTGATATTAAAGTTACCCTAGACATGATACTAGGAATTTACTGTTGTCACCCTAAACATCAAATTAAGGAAAACATCCTAATATGATACTAGGAATCACAATAACAACCTAAGCATGATTTCTACATAATAACATCAATAAAAACCATTAAAGTACTTACTTGGATGCCTCGTACCTCTTTCTAATGACAAAATACACGCGTTAGTAACTTCAAGGAAAATAATAAACAACAATTAAATTAAATGATTGAAAGAGAGATTTGGGACCAAACCCTCAGAAATTAAACCTTTCACGTCTAGGGCGAAGGCAACTTCGAATATGGCTAGGTGTTTCTAAATATAATGAATGCGGAATTTTTATATTTGTGAAAAGGCTAGTTTAGAAAAGAGAATCTTGATGAGAGTTGGTGAGAATTGGTTATTGTTGAGAATTGATGAATGAAAACGGAGTTTTTAGGAAGCTATTTATAGAGAAAATCAACTAAAATGATAAAAGATCAAAACAGAGTTTCTGACGCGTAAAACCAGATTAGCGTCAGACGTTGACAATTGGCGCCAGACGCCAACATTAGCGCCAGGCTTAGCGCCATGCGCTAATATCTGGCGTTAGGCGCTAATCCCGTTTTTAACGCGTTTTCTAAAATCAGATATAATTTAACCACACAGGAGGATAAAATCGTATTTTCCTTAAAAACGTTCTTTTATTCTGATTAAAACTCTAAAAGTCAACAAAAGTCAATTTATCAATGCTAATTAAATTAGGAATGAAAAGAACCTTCTAGAAGAATCTAGAATACTAAAACCATTCCTAATTGCATTAGGAATAATAAATCTATATTAGGCCCTCCTCTAGATCATTGGGCCGCATATGAAGCTCAAACCGGGCCCAGTTCAGTAATTAGGCCATAACTTCCTCAATATTCATTGGAATTGGGCTTATAATATATCGTTGGAAAGCTCTTTTCAAGCCATATCCAACTACACTACCATTAGACCCATATCATGGACCAACCAAACTGGATTGGCTGTTTTCTTAAAATAGGTTTTTAAAAACAGAGAGAAGAGAAAAGAAATTAAAACTATTCGCAACACTAAACTTTCCACACTTTCACTTCATTCGATTATGATTCGACGTGAAAGGTACTCATCACCGGGTTTGGTTTTGGGGAGACACAAATGGGTGTCTACAAGTATCATGTTAAGGTTAAAGCTTTGATCTTTATTACTTAGTGACATGCTAGGGTTTGTTATTAATCTTGTTAGTATCATGCCTAGGAACCTGCTATTATTATGCTTTATTTTTAACATGAACATGATTATGATTATTATTTTTATAATGTTATAATAATTGTTATTATTATGTTGCTTGATATTATATTTATTGTTATTGCTTGATCACGCCTTTTATGCATGTTTAAAGGAAATTTGTACTTGTAATCACGCTTAATAAGATAATTAATAACCTTGTTTAGGGTTAATTTGATTATAATTCAAGTGATCGCCAATAATAGTTTTGTTTGTGCATTAATATTCAACCAATATAGATTAAACAGGTTTAGGTTTAACCCTAATGATTGCATGTTAGTCAGAAAGCGCACATGAATACGATCAGAATAAAGTCGAGGCCTATTATTAGGGCAGGTTCAATCTCTTTTAGTTTGGATTTGTACCTTCATCCCCGAATTACCAGTCATGGTTCCAGACCTATTGGAGTTGACGATCTCGTGGATCGTTAAGGGGTGTAACCTTCACCTCGTGAATGGTTTACAAGTTCCTAAAACTTGTTGGCGACTCTTTTGCCCTAGCTTCTTTCCATTTGGACGCCACCATACTTTTGTGTATGATAACAATGGGGTTCAAGCAAGGGATAATGCTTGAAATATTCCATACAGTTTTTGGCGACTCCATTGGGGACGATTTCTATTTTAATTCCTGAAATTTATTTCGGCAATGATTTAGAATGAGTGGATGAGACTCGAAAAGTTCTAAGTATTTCATGTGCGTAATTTTGATTAAAATTATTATCTGTTAATTCGAATGATATACTACAAGAGGGGGGGTGAATTGTAGTATGTTCCTACTGCCTACTTTTCGCGGAATATAAAACTGATTGTTGTTAGGAACTTAGACAATGCAAAGCGGATTTTACGAGGAAACCATCCAGGGCCCAACTGGAAGTAAAACCTCGACCCTACCTTAGGGATTTCAAACACACTTCACTATAATAGGGCAAACACCAAGTTACAACCTATTAGACACGGACCTTTATTTCACAAGTTCCTCACTGGACTTGCTACTTGATAAGACCCTAACCTACCCAATCTAAGTACCACACTTAGATTCACTCGTACCACCAAAGTACTACCCACTCGGCCTCACACTAGAAGCTCAATTGGCCTCACCTAGAAGCTCACACATTGCACTCTTACAATATAATTATAACAAGAATCCTCACGAACTCTCACACCCCAATACATAAAACACTCAAAACCCTTTTTCCCAATTACAAGCTCTCAAAGAATAACTTTAAATACATATCAATGAATAAAGAGATAAAACTAATATGCTGGACACTTCAAGATATGTCTGGATCTTACTGGACGAACTGTAACTAGAACCTGACTGGAACTTCGACCTGGAGGTTTGACTTAGCTTCGTGGTGAAGGATGAAACCATTAAGCACGACCACTAAGCTTCATCAGCCTCAACTTTGAATGAATACATATGAGCATATTTATAGTACACCCAAATTATTCTTTTCATAAAAGATAAGTTTTATTAAAAGATAGAAATAAAAGATATTTTCCAAAAATAAGTTTTCCAAAAATATATCTTTTGTTAAGAATATATTCTATCAATAATAATGAGATATATTTACCATAAAATCAGATTTTTTCTAAATCTTATATTTTTCAAATATACTAATATATCTTTTAACAAAAGATATACTTACCATATCTTTTTAACAAAAGATATACTTGCCATATCTTTTTATAAAAGATATACTTACCATATCTTTTTACAAAAGATATAATTACCATATCAAAAGATATACTTTCCATAAAATTAGATTTTATTTAAAACTTATTTTACTGAAAATATTTTCCAAAAATAACTTATCTTTTTCCAAAAGGGATTTATTAGAAAATAAATATTTTTATTCTGTAAAACCAAATCCCTAAAAGATATGCACGTATTAGGTAAATATTTATATCATTAAATTCAACCTGCGACCTTTAACGACGTGCAGACCTAAGTTCCGATTAGGTTTCGGAACTCTGACAGTCTCTGAGTTCCTGACAAGTTAGTAACTCTAATTTCATTGACTATCATGAGTTCACCTTGGTTCTTTAGACTTGTTCCAGACTGACTTTTATGTCCAACATACTTACATGAATCCTAGAGCGATATGCTTCGATTTCTCCGTCTTCATGTTGTTTCTTTGAAACTCTTGTTCTGGAATCTTGTAGTATTGAGTATTTTAGATCTCGGGGCAAGTTCCTGTTAGGGAACTTAGATAGTTCTTGTTAGAGAACTAAGTTCCTGTTAGGGAACTCTTCATGTACCTGTTAGGGAACATGCTCCGGCTTTCGTGGGAAAGCCTGCCGAAAGTTCCTTCTGGATCTTGTTAGAGAATACCTTCAGGTTCCTTCGTGGTTTGGTTCTCATGGGAGAACCTGCTTTAGGTTCATTCATTCTCTCTTGTTCCTCTTGAAGTCTTCTATGTTCCAACCCATTGACTTCACCTAAGTCAGTTCCTGTCTTCACATAAACACTTAAGAGAAACATTAGATTGAAGTTTGTTTGTCATAAACAAACTTCAAGTGAGAGAACTAATTAAACTTAAAGCTTATGTAAATACTCCTACACATATACAACTCATGTATGCATAGTGTACTTACCTTATGAAGCTAACATATGCAAACACCTATTTACATAGTTACCTTCATGGTTCTTTAGCCATCATCATGTTTATCAACCATAACACTCATCATTGTTCTTGTTTCTCTATTGCTTATCATATATTGCTCAGGTTCCTTATATATATATATGTGACTGCTCAGGTTCCTTGTATCCTGTTCCAAGTATAACTTGTCCTTTCTATGCACAACTAAACAAACACATTAGATAGATAATCATCATTAGTTTACAATCATCAAAACCTAATTACTCAACATTATCATATGCATAAAAAACATCTCATTGGAAAGACCATCCATAATGAGTTAAAACATACGATTTTTTTACACATAGGAAATTTGAGAAATATCTTTCACAACTAGGATCGAAATAATGTTGCTTGAAACTGGAAAATTTTATCGAGCACAGAAAGCTGTTGAGGCATGTAGGAACTAGCGTCAGCGAACAAAGATTAGTGCAACATTTTGACGTTAGCGCCAGGCGACAACTTCTGTCGCCAAGCGCTAAAGCCAAAAAGTGGTGCTGGCCTCTGTTTGCTGGCGCCAAATTCTTCCAATACCGAGCCAGAAATATGCGTTCTAATTTCGACCAATTTTTAGCACTGTTTGCTCGATCCTACTTCCTGGTTGAGTTTTTCTCACTTTTCTGAAACCCATATGTGTTCTACATATGGACATAACCCTCTGGGAATCCATGCTCCATCTACCTGATTGAACGCTCTGAGCAACAAAGGGTACATCCGAGAATGTTGAATTCACCAAACCATGGAAGCGAGTTTTTCTAAATTCGCGGTGTCCCATCCACTCGCGCCAACTCTTCACGGTTAGGCTTATGCACGGTGCATCCGGACAATTAACCATGGACCCTCTATTGACTAACCCATATCTCGAACTTTAGAGAACTAGAGCCATGGTTAGGTTGCAAACTCATTGCATCATATTGTGCCTACTTGACTAATTGTGCTATATTGGTTGTGAATGCTCTATGTGTTTTTCCTAACTGTTTGTTTGACTTGTGCTAAGATTAAATAAATTAATTCATGACTAAAAGAACTTTTCCTAATTAATTAATTAATTAATTTGAGTAAATAAAGTTTAATATTTAATCAGAGTTGACTTAGTACGACTTTAGGCATACCCTGTAGAGTAATAATACTGAAAACAGTTTCAGATCGACGCTCCAGCAATGGCGCCAAAATTTGAATTGTAGCGTCACTCTGTGGAGTGTAGCGCCTGGCGACAATCCTGTCGTCTGGCGCTACACTACAAAGAGAGGCGCCAGTCCTGTCGTTTTGACGACAGTTCGGTTTATTGCTCGAGTCATCATCTTATATCTAATTGAACAGTTTTCTAGTCGATTCGGTTAATTTTTACTGGTAATTATACCTTATCAAGTCATTAATTGAGTCTATGCACTAAGTCCCATGGTCTTACACAAGAGTCAAAGTATGTCACCTACACTCACTATATAAAGCACACACTAATACACACTTTTGACCATGTCTAAGGGAGCCTTGTATGCGCATTTTTCCGTCATTTTTTTAGGGGGGTAAGTCGGATATTAATCCTCCAAATAAATCAACTTGTTTAAACCCTATACTTAATTGCCAAAAATATACACCTTATTTTTGCCAAAAATATACACTTATTTTTGCCAAAAATATACACCTATTTTTTTGCTTTTCCTCTTTTAAACCGTAAAGTCAAGGTCAATTTGAGTCAAATAATTAAAACAAAAAAAATGGTTTGATTTACAACGCATGGTTAAGAAAAGAAGGGCGTTTAATCAAAGACAACCTTTTTATCCAAGTCCAACCTTTCGATAAACCCATCGCTCGTAAAAGGAAAGCTAAGACAATAATGGCAACTCAAGAAGAAGTCAAGGAGCTCAGGAACCAACTAATTACCGTGACTGAGGTGTTAAAGGTTCTAACCCTCAATATTGATGATCCCGTGAAACAACAACAGATGGACCTCATGCAAGAGAGTCTGAGCAAAATGTCTAGCGACTACAAGTTTCAAGGGATTAACTCACAAGGGGTCTCGGTGGACAAGGATCTTCTTCCGCAGAAGTTCAATGCCAACGACATCCCGAAATTCAAAGCAACTGATAACCCGTACTTTCATTTAAGAGCCTTCGAAACAATAATGAGTATTAAGGGTATCGACAAGAAAGTGTTTCCCTCTCTGTTCTCACTATCTCTCGAAACCGTTTGCCAACAATGGTTCTTTTCTCTCGAGAAAGAAAGAACCTCAACTTGGGAGTCCATAGTAAACGCTTTCATTGATAGATACAAATGCAATATTCAAGTTGAGACTACTATAGGGAACTTGAAATCCTCAAGCAGAAGGAGAATGAAGGTTTCACCTCTTTCTTTAACAAATGGAGAGAAACCTCGGCTAAGATGATTGAGGTGCCAAGCGAAAAAGAGTCCGTAAGGTTATTCATCAAAAACCTTCAAGAAAAGTACTCCAAGCATCTCAAATACCAGAATAATCTCCATACCTTCAAGGCCGTCTACGACATTGGAATTAATATTGAAGACGTCCTGGCTAAGTTGAAAGCTACTAACAATAACTCCAACAATGGCTGGAAAGGCAAGAAGAACGACAATCCATCTTCTTCCAAAACCACCCATTCAAACAATGTTGGCACCTTTAACTTGAGTGAAGTCCTTGCTATGAATAATCAAGGACAAAAGAAACCATTTAGGAGGAACTTTACTCCTATTGGCATGAGTTATGACACCGCATTTGACCGATTAAATGCAAAAGGTCTTATAACTCCTATTGGACTGTTTGGGGACCCACCAGTCGAGAAGAGAACGGCCAATTGGAACCCCAATGCACATTGCAAGTATCACCAAGGTAGGGGCCATCTTACGGAGAACTGTTGGAAGCTTAAAGAAGCTATTCAAGACTTAATCGACAATAACAAACTACCATTGCCCCCTGCCAGTGAGAAGCCAAGTATTGATAATGCGCCTCTCGCTCACTCATTGGCCATCTCTGATGAGGAAAACGAGGTTGATCCCTCATCTCTCATCAAACCTATCGAAGAAATCCATGCTATCGAAGAAGAGGAGGAGATTTTTTTCGATGTCGTGGATAACCTTCCAGAATTAGCAAGTAAAGAAGACATACAATTGCTTACACTGTCCATGATGGAAGGGTCAAACTTGCTACACGAAGCTCTCGAGGTTGTGAAGGAACTTCAGAAAAAGTATGACGAGGTTCCACCCTCGAAAAATAAACCTATGAAAGAGTTCACACCCATGGGAACGACCTATGATGCAAAACACTTTCCTTTACAAGTAATCGATAAACCCAAAAAGAGTAATAGACTCTACACTCCAATTGGGATCCAATATGCACAAATGTTCAAAATGCTCTCCGAGAGTGACGAGATCAAACCTCTCGAACCGAGACCATTTGAATCATTAAAAAGGACAGATAGATTTTATTGTCAATATCATCAATCAGGGGGTCACACTATTGAAAACTGTTTTAAATTTAAGGATTTAATTCAGAAAATGATTGATGATAAGAGGCTAGTCCAAGTTCCACAAGAAGAAGACGTAAATATTAATGGAGTTTGGGACAACGATGAAGAAGACGTTTACTTGAAAGACATGGTAGGACCTCCACCTTCGGTGTCATATGCCATGGAAGACTTTTGGATTGAAGAAGATTCATCAATAGACGTCCTCACAAGATCCGGGAGAATGCAACCTCCTATTTTGACACAACCCATGCCAACCACACAGCAAGTTCCCATACCTATCATAGAAGATAATGACATTGTCAAACAGTTCAAGAAAACCAAGGTTGAAATGAACGTATGGAAGCTTCTGGCAACGTCTCGAGAACATAGGTTGGCCGTAGTGAATGCCTTGGATAAAATAGGGATAGATTCTGACACCACTCCTGAGGGGTTGGCTAATTTCCTCAAGAGTGATCTCCCTAGTCCTATCAACTTGATCACCTTTTCCGACAAGGATTTACCTCTAGAAGGTGACAAACATTATAAGGCATTAAACCTCACAGTGGTTTGCAAGAGAATGAACGTCCCTATGACTCTTGTAGATAATGGATCAGCCACTAATGTATGTCCACTTAGAACTACGAGAATGCTAGGCATAAGGGATGAAGACCTAACCCTGTCAACGCAAGGAATAAGAGCATATGACAACACTCGTCGTCAAGCTCTTGGTAAAATTACTATGAATGTAACAGCGGGAGGGATAGAACACGCTACTACGTTACAAGTAGTAGATATTAAAGCTTCGTTCAATCTATTGTTGGGACGCCCTTGGCTTCATGTCCTAAAGGTCGTCCCTTCATCTCTCCACCAACAGGTAAAGGCTATAGTTAGAGAAATTCCCATTACAATCGATGCTTCACCCATGAGAACTAAATCTATAGAGAATCCAATAATTAATGTGGAGCACGATGAAGATTTGTGGGGCTTTAATGAAGAGGTCTCCTTAATCGAGGAGGATGAAAGGACCCCTCTCTGCCACGACCCCCACTCCAATATGATCGTGAACGCTATTCTAAAGAAGCAAGGATATTTTCCTGGGATGACCCTAGGAAAGAAGAAAGGAATAGAAAAACCACTGGAATCACCTGGCCTCCTTAAATTAGACACTTTCGGACTTGGTTTCGAACCAACTCGGAAAGATCTCAAGTGAGCCCAGGAAAAGTCAAAGGCATGTAGGGACGCTCGCATCCAAAAGAAAGCGATCCCAATGGATCAGTATCCTCTTACCCTTAATGGACAATTTATAAAAGAAGTAGAGGACTATCCATGTTATGAATTTCCCGAACCATTTGTCGTAAATGGCATAAGGCAACCAGGATTTGAGATTTTCTTAGATTTCTACTTCATAGACGAAATCCCAACTCCTGTCCATAAGGAGAAAGCACCTCCATGCTTTGACTTTAATGTCATGGGATTACTATTTTGGCTAGAAAAGGATGAGCCAACATACAAAGGGGATAACTCCTCGCTCATTCAAACAGTCCTACAAAGCGAAAGCTTCGATCCCTCGAAGCTAATCACTCCAGCAGAAGGATCACTACAAGGGTGGCGCAAGACCGTCAAGGTGACTACTCCAAGTGGAAGGGAAATCTCCATCGCAACGGGGCAAGGACCGATGTTCGAAGAGCCATCTGAGTCAGAGTCGGAGTCAGAGTCTCTCCCTATAGAGTCATCAAAGTCTTTAGTTGTAGCACCCCCTCCCTCTATCTCTTCCCCTAGGATAGTTAGTGATCAAATCTCTGAGAACATATCCCTCTTTGATATAATGATCTCAGTATTCAATAATATGGCTTCTTCCACTAGTGGAAAAAAGGCCATCCGTAACGGGCAAAAACAGGCCATCCGTAACGGACAGCGGCCGTTACGTATGCGGCCGTTACGGATAGCCTTTCTTATTCGTAACGGGCACCGTCCGTTACGAATAATAGGTTATTCGTAACGGGCACCTAAAACGCCCGTTACGAATAACCCATTATTCGTAACGGGCAACATAAATGCCCGTTACGAATAATGGGTTATTCGTAACGGGCTTTTCAGGTGCCCGTTACGAATAACCCCGTTATTTGTAACGGGCTTTTTAGGTGCCCGTTACGAATACTGTGAGATCCAATTAAAAAAAAAAATCCAGCACATGCTGGACAGCTAGCTTGCACTATTATTTTATCAATTAATATATATATATATATATATATATATATATATATATATATATATATATATATATAGTATACACTTAATAATTAAAGAGTAAAATACAATTAGCAAAAGCTGCTTTTATATATATAATAAAACTATAACAAAGCAAAAGGAAATCTCAATTGTAATAATAATAAAAACAAGTTTACTTAAGACTACCATCAGATGTAAATTATTTTCCTCTAAATTAGCGTGTTGAATAATTTACATCTTCCGCCATTTTTCCAGATAGATGCAACTTTGATCTCAATAATCGTGTTGAGTATAATCAGGCATCATACTGCCCAGAAGAGTCCCTGATCGTGTATTGTTGGTGTTTAGATTCAGCTGTAGATATAGTTCGGCACCACTCTGTTCAGTAATTGGTCTCATATACATGATTGATATTCTGTCAAATACAGCCAGCAGGGCATCATTAATTTGGCGGTACCATAAAATAAATTGCAACTTCAAAGTTCAGACAAATATCATTACGCCAGCAGCCCTGCATAACTCAACTGAATCTCTAACTCTAGGGCGACATGGATCCTACAAAATTAACCCATTAGACTACTTTAATTCCGGTGAAGCATTTTAATGACATTCAACTCCATATTACCAGCACAAGTCGACATAAACATGGAAAGCACCAAATCAAGTACCAGCAGTTTCGAAACGAAAGGAAGCAACATAAAGAAAATAATTATCAGGTTATGAATTTGAAAATATTATTTATTTTATTGGCTTCAAATATGTATTCTCAATAATTATTTTGTCACTCAATGTCCTTATATTAATTATTTCTTGTTTGCAGATGTACTAGATTAATGCACCAAATCAGCTGCAAGATCTAACAGCAAGTCATCAAGTATGGGAATTAGTACAATAAAGTGCCCCTGAGACATTAGTTATGGTCTATTTGCAACTAAAATTGGCAGGATGCTTCCTCTACTACAATGTATTAGTAATACGACTTGTAATGTAATCAATTGTTCCAATGAATCAATATGGCGTTTATAATTTTATAAAGGGATTATGTGTTGATTCATGACTTAAGGTAAGGATCAATAGTAGCTTCACACACAGAATTACACTACACAATAATTGTAATAAACCACTTAGGACTTAATCTTACGCTTTCTAGAATATCCCATTATATCCCATTCAATCATTCATCTGCAAATAGTTTCCAATGTGGTGAACCAACAATGAAAGACAAATTGCACACTCAGAAATAGGAGGGGACAGCTATGCACTAGGAGACAAATGCAATTAACATTCCACTAGGAGAGGAGGCAACATGAAATAGCAGACCTGAGATACTACAATATAATGGGGCCAAAGTACATTAATGTTAGGGTTATTGTAGTGCTTGAGAATATAAGAGAAATAGGGTAGCATTAGGAAATTAGGCAGAAATTTGAGTGACTTTTTGAATCTCTAAATTAGTAGCCTCAAGCTACCACCGAGAGTTATAGCCTAAGCCCTTATTTATCTTTATAACCCTTTTGCTAGTTCAATCAAAAAGACTCAAGCTTCCTTATTTATTTTACAATCAGTTTACAAAATTAACAGCAGCAACATCAGTCTCACATCTAATTATATCAATTAAATTAAGCTAACAATCAAGGGCAAAGACTTGTCAGACTGTAACTCAAACAATATACAGATAGATCAATGGCTTAAAATCAATCTATAGATTAACAATTTAGCGTTTGTGTCAGATAAGAAGTTCTATGCATATATTTTCTTTCCTTGCATGATACTATGTCTTAGAGTTCAGTTCAGTTTAACTCAAAGGAGCAGGGCCTTAACTGGTTTTACATATACCATCAGTAACAACATAACAAGATTACAAGAAAACAAATTCCAGTAAGGCAGCAAGTAAACCAAGGCAAAGCTAAATGAGATCAGAAAAACCATATATACCTATTGTGAAATAGAAATCTTGAGTGAACTTCACCTTGAAGCAGAAGTGCATTAATGCGCTCTGCATATATAAAGAGAGTCTCAATGAGTTATGTAATCAGTACTAGTACTTGGTGATAGCTATATGACTATGTGTGCTCAAATTTCATAAATCACTAATATATGGGACAAGGCAGAGGAGTTCATCAAGTTAGGACTTGGGAGTGTTATATATTTCAGTATTCCAGCACGCAAATTGTAGTTGTATAAACATGATCGATAGAAAACAATAGCAATGAAGAACCTGTCACTTCTATTCCAAGTTTCAAAACCTGCCAATAATTCTAACATGGATATAAGTCTAGGGAAGTCAGTTTAGGAAGTGAACAAGCTGTCTAACACCCTATGCATATATTTGCTAGGTCATTTGCATTTTGTAGATTGTTTTCAGTACTCCCCTATAGCACAAATCTGATCTTCCTATTGTCCTAAACTTGTTCATCTCAAATTATAGCAATTCTCAAAGTAAATTTGCAAAAAAAAAAAAAAAGAACATTGTCGTTTCCCACATCACTTGTTCATATCAAATTATAGCAAAATCAAACCAACAATTAAAACCCTTCAATCAGAAAACAGCATAACATATGAAAACAACCACACTAAAACAACAAAATCAGCTGAAAACAATCACAAAACACAACATTTTAAAATTAGAAAAATTTAGAAATCCAGGAGAGAGAAAGCTGACCATACCATCGGAGCAACGATTCTTAGAGAGAGGAACAGCGCGAGAATCTCTCTGATCAGACGACTGTTTACCATCACCATCAGTAGTACTAATAACCGACTGTGCCGACAATCCATCCTTATCTTTACCATTCAATCCTTTCGAAGTTGAAGGCAATGATCTCTCCAAATGTTTATCCAACGCATCATTATTTTAGTCAAGTTTTGAGATCTAAAATTAGATATGACATTAGTTAAACACAATTTATAAATTTCAGAAAGAAAGGAAAGAAAAGTATACCAAATCATAACCCTAACTGTTAGATCTGTAGAAGAACAAGAACCCATCTTTCCATTATCGTGGCTGCCACCGCATTCTTCTTCTCTGGGTTGAGCAGCGTCGCTTTACTTCATCTCAACCTTCTCAACCTCCTTTACCGCCAGATTTCACCGGAAAATGGCTATGACTAGTGTCAAAAATTGATAAATATGGGTCGATGTTGCTGAGGAGAGAGAATTGGAAAGAGATCTAGCCATTTTTTTTAGATTTTGATTGAGTTCTAAAGAGGAGAGAGAAAGGTAGTGAGTGAGTGAAAGAGAAAGTTAGAGGATGATTTCTGAGGAGAGATAAAGAGAGGGGAGTGACGGCTGAGGAGATGTGTGAAACCCTAAGTAACTAATGGGCTCATCTCACCAACGCCTGGACCAATCATTCGTAACGGGCCCATGATGTCCGTTATAAATAGTATACTATTCGTAACGTGCGGTATTTTGTCCGTTACAAATATAATAGTATTCGTAACGGACATTATTTTGCCCGTTACGAATACTATTTATTCGTAACGGACACTATTTTGCCCGTTACGAATAAATAAGTATTCGTAACGGACACTATTTTGCCCGTTACGAATATCTTAATTGTAACGGGCAAAGCTTTGCCCGTTACAAATAGCCTGTTACGAATGAGATTTTTTCCACTAGTGTTCTCCTTACTCCTTGTGTTCTTATTTAACCCAAGATGACGAGCATTACTTAACTAACAATGAACAGGACAAAGAACTTATTAAAGCAATGGAAACACTTGAAAAGAAAACACCGATAATTGAAGAAACTGAGACGATTGATATCTCAAATGATTCAACCAATAAAAGAGAAGTTAAAATCGGACTAACACTTAATGAACAAGAAAGAACTGATTTAATTAACTTGCTTAAAGAATTCATCGATGTATTCGCTTGGTCATATGAAGATATGCCAGCCAGGCATTAATAGAGAAATAGCTCAACACACTATACCATTAATTCCAGGAATGAAAACTGTAAAACAAAAGTTACGTCGAATGAAACCCGACGTAGCTCTTAAAATAAAAGAAGAAGTTCAAAAACAAATAACTACAAGTTTCATCAAGGTATCCAAATACCCTGAATGGGTTGCCAACGTCGTCCTAGTTCCAAAAAAGGATGGAAGGGTAAGAATGTGTGTCGACTACCGAGACTTAAATAAGGCAAGTCCAAAGGACGACTTCCCTTTACCACACATCGATATTCTGGTGGATAACACAGCAAATCATGCACTTCTCTCGTTCATGGATGGATACGCGGGCTATAATAAGATTCTCATGGCGAAAGAAGACATGGAGAAAATAACCTTCATAACACCATGGGGTACTTACTGCTACACGGTAATGCCATTCGGGTTGAAAAACGCGGGTGCTACTTACGAACGAGCAGCGACTGCCTTACTCCATTACATAATGCATAAAGAAGTTGAAGTATATGTGGACGACATGATTGTGAAATCAAAAGATCGCCCAGGCCATCAAATAGCCTTAAGAAAAATTTTTCGAAAGGCTAAGAAAATACAACATGAGGTTGAATCCATCTAAGTGTGCTTTTGGAGTCACCTCAGGCAAGCTATTGGGTTATGTCATAAGCTCTAGAGGAATATAGATAGACCCAACCAAGATCAAGGCAATCATGTCAATGCCACCGCCCAAAACCGAGAAGCAAATTTGAGGATTTATTGGCCGGTTGCAATACATAAGCAGGTTTATATCAAAATTGACAACAATATGTGAACTAATCTTCAAAAAGCTTAAAATTAATGTACCAGTGATATGGGATGACGAGTGTCAAAAAGCCTTTGAAAAGATCAAAGCCTATCTCGCAAATCCTCCCGTATTAGCACCAGCACTTCCGGGAATACCTCTTACATTGTACTTAACAGTTATCAAAGAGACAATGGGAGCCATTCTAGCGCAAGAAGTAGAATGCAAAGAAAATGTGATCTACTATCTAAGCAAAAAATGCTCGAGTATGAAGCACGCTATACACCACTTGAGAAATTGTGTCTCGCTTTGGTGTGGGCCACAACCAAGTTAAGACATTACATGCTCGTGCATACAGTCTTTGTAGTTTCCCGATTAGATCCACTCAAGTATTTATTCGAGAAATCTACACTCAATGGGCGCATATCGAGATGGATAGTCAACTTAGCCCAGTTCGATGTAAGATTCATGCCACAAAAAGCTATCAAAGGATCCGTGGTGTCGGATTTTCTAGCAGACTTTCCAATAGAAGACTCGACGCCAATACACGACAATGAATTTCCAGACGAAAACTTGATGGTCACTGAAGATGATACTTGGACCTTGTACTTCGACGGAGCCTCAAACTAAAAGGGATGTGGCGTTGGAGTATTACTAGTATCACCAAAAGAAGAGCATGTTCCAATCTCCATAAAGCTTGATCTCAACGTTACCAACAACGTTGCTGAATACGAAGCATGCGTGGTAGGCCTTGAAACAACTTTGGCATTGGGAGTGAAAAAGTTACGGATATTCAGAGACTATTCATTGATCATCAATCAAATCTCCAAAAGATGGAAAGTAAGGAGATAAAGTATATCCCCTTACCAAACTTATTTGGAAACCCTTACTAATCAGTTAGAGAAGGTAGAATACACATATCTACCTAGAGAAGAAAATCAATTTGTTGATGCCTTGGCAAGACTAGCCTCAATGGTTAGGATTCCTACGGAAATCGAGCAAATGCCTCTAACTATAGAAAAAAGGCATAAATCGGCTTATATTCAAGCTATAGAAGATGATGAAGTGACCCATGAAGAATAAGAATAAGAAGAAGAAGAAGAAGAAGAAGAAGAAGAAGAAGAAGAAGAAGAAGAAGAAGAAGAAGAAGAAGAAGAAGAAGAAGAAGAAGAAGAAGGAGGAGGAGGAGGAGAACTGTGGTATACGGATATACTCAATTATGTCACCAAAGGAGAGAAGAAGAAGAAGAAGAAGAAGAAGAAGAAGAAGAAGAAGAACTGTGGTATACGGATATACTCAATTATTTCACCAAAGGAGAATACCCTCCCCACGCTGACAAAAGAGCAAAGCGAGCATTAAGACTCTTGGCTTCCCAATACGTACTCATAAACAACGAGCTACACAAAAGGGTACCTAAGGGTCGAGCTCTCTTGTGTGTAGGAAAAAGGGATGCTCAAACAGCAATGAGGATAGTCCACGAAGGAATTTGTGGAACTCATGTAAATGGCAAAATGTTAGTCCAAAAGATAATGCGAGAAGGATACTATTGGACTACCATGAATAGAGATTGCCATCAATACGTAAAAAGATTCCCTAAGTGCCAAATCTACGCTAATTTACAACATGTTCCTCCATCTTTGCTCTACACCTACACTTCGCCATAGCCATTTTTCACATGGGGAATTGACATCATCGGCAAAATCACCCCCCCAGGAACAGGAGGTCACGAATATATTTTAGTGGCAATTGATTACTTCACAAAGTGGGTCGAAGCAAAATCGTACGCCAAACTCACTGCAAAACATGTAGCACTCTTTATCAAAAGAAATATTGTTTGTCGTTATGGAGTCTCACATGAAATGATAAGTGACAATGGTACTCACTTTCAAGCCGAGTGTGAAGAATTGCTACAAAAATATGGCATTCAACATCATCATTCTTCTCCTTATAGACCTCAGGCAAATGGAGCAGTCAAAGCAGCTAATAAAAATTTAAAGACTATCATCGAGAAAATGACGGAAAATTACAAGGATTGGCCTGATAAACTCCACTTCGCATTGTGAGGTTATTGCACGTCAATTCGCACGTCAACAGGAAATACGCCATTTTCCTTAGTTTATGGAATGGATGTCATACAACCTGTCGAGCTAGAGATTCCATCTCTACGCATCACATTAGAGAGCAAACTTGATGAAGTCGAATGGACTAGGGCAAGATATGAGGAGCTAATTCTACTTGATGAAAAACGACTAGAAGCTCTACATCACACTCAATGTTACCAAACTCGTATGGCTAGGCACTTTAGCAAGAAGGTCAAGACAAGAAACATCAAAGTAGGAGATTTGGTGTTAAAAGTTGTAGACACCTAAAAATGTCTCCCCAAAACCAAACCCGATGATGAACAACCTTTCACCGCCATTATTGGTCGGGTTGAGTATTTAATCTTGGAGTGCTTAAATCCATATTTCCATTTCATAAACCAACCCAATTCCTAACTTATTTCCCCAAATCATAACTTATTTTCCTCTTTTCGTGCCTTTAAACCCAAAATAATTCATTTCGTGTCCTTTAAAATCATTCATTTCGTGTCCTTTTTATAAAAACATTTAATCCAGTTTATTATGGTACATAATCTGGGTCCAACGATTTAATATTTGGATGGGGATTTAAAAGAGATTTCCAACGATATATTATAAGCCCAAATCCGAGTTATAACGAATAAGTTATGGCCAAAATATTAAACTGAGCCCAAACCGAACCTAAGCCCACCTTACCTACGACCCAATGATCATGTGGAGGGTCCAAATTATTTAATCCCATTCCTAAACCAATTAGGATTAATTATAAGCTTCTATAATTTTCTAAAAGATCCTAATTATCCTTTTTGAAAAGATAAGATTAAAGAGTTTGAAATTGAATAAAACTCCTTTTTTGAAAATTCTATTTCTATCCGAATTGAAAGACATTTAAAGATAGACAGATTTTATTTTCTTGCCTCATAGTTTTTATCAAAATTTTATATTTTTGGATAGCCCTTGAAATTATCTTTCCAATGATATATTAAAATATCAATTCTGAGATATAACGGAAAAGATATGAATAAAATGTCAAACTCTATCCAAAACTGACACCATCTCACTATTTCGGCCATATCTTTTATTCTATAAAATATTGTAATTTGATTCTAATTGGGTTAAAGTAGACTTCAAGAGCTTTCTAACTATATCTTATTCATCTTATTACGATGTCTGGATCAAAAGATATGATAAAAACAAAAACCGCAAAAACTGTTGTCTATCGAGTTTTATTTCGATTTAATTCGGATCTTATCTTAATTCTTCGACCCCTCTTTTTTCTCTATAAATAGAGGTCATATCACCCCTTTTTCAATAATCAACAAGTTTTATCATCAAATAATTCTCTTCTCCCTCTTTAGCCTAAACACTAGCCTCCCCATTCTTTCACTATTTCTTCCTTTAAGCAGTCCAAGGAGTCCATACAATACATGAAGTTCTATACTTTAACCAAGGCGTGATAGGTAGAATTAACTGAGGGTTTGGAACAAATCAACTCTACTTTTAATTTAATTTAATTTTCATTTAATTTATATTTTTTTATTGAAGTTACTAACAGTTTATTCATGATGTAGCAATTCAAGGAACGCGCAAAATGTGAGTAATTAATTAATTTAATTACTCTTATTTTATTCTTATTTCTAGTATCATGATTAGGTTTATTTATATTTGATTTGACTAATGCTATTATTGTTACATTGCTTCCAATATTAATTTTTATTCTATTATTATTTATTGATCACCATATTGCATGTTAAAAGGAATATGTAATTGAAAATCACGCCTGATAAGATAATTTGGACAACAGGTTTAGGTTCCTTTTTAATCTTGTTATTTAATCAAGTGATCACAATATTTTAGAATTATATGTTGCATTAATATTAAACCAATTTAGCATAATAATAGTTTGGATCAAATTGAATCTTTATTTGTATGCCTTTGAGATCGCAGGAATCACTTTTCACTATAAGAATCGAGTAGAGGCCAATACGGGCGAATGTGACTCCATAACTCACTTCGTACCATCTTCCCCGATTCTCCTTTCGTGGTTCCGAACCATATGGAGTTAATAATCTCATGGATTATGAATGGGGTGTAACCTTCACGGGTCAATCGTTGTTGCCTAACGTTGTCCCTTTATCGTGGTTGCCTTTTATGATCCGTGAACGGTTTACAAGTTCCTTAAAAACTTGTTGGCGGCTCCCTACTTTATTATTTGTCCCTAATCGTATATGTCAATTCCCACTTCCTATGAGTGCCAAGCATATTCACACATGCTTTAACGTAGGCGCACTTCGAGCGACGCCTACAAAAGCATTAAGGAAAAATGTTTTAGATCCATGGGGAAAATTCAGACCTAATTGGTCTGGACCCTACATTGTCAAAACAATCCTGTCGGGAGGTGCAGCAAAATTAACTGACATGGATGGCAATGAGTTCTCGAACATGACTAATCTTGACCAACTTAAAAAGTACTACCCATAATCACTTGAGTAGGACACTCAAGAGAGCTACGTTTGGCCTGATTCCTTAAGAAAGGATACGTAGGCAACCCTTTACGGGTGCGGCCACTTTTTTTTTCAAACCTCGCATCCCAGACTTAATAAAAAAATTCAACAGAAGATCGACGAAACATTGGCGTCACAGGAAAAATTCTGGCGCCATCCGATGAACCTTAGCGCTAGACGACAACCTCTGTCGCCTGACGCCAGACTGCCGCAGCTGGCGCCAGTCGCAAAACCGCGGCGCCAATGTTCTGAAAAGTATCTGGGAATATTTCGGTGTTTTTCGGAAAATTTTCGACTTCCGTACTCGAAAATATTTCTGGAAAATTAAATTTTCGGTTTTCATTGCTTTAATAAATTAAATTTAAAGTAAATAATTTAATTAAAAAGCTGGAATTTCATTAATAAAATAAATTACATTATTGATGGAATTTAAATAAAACTTAAATAAATAAACTTTGAATTTAAAAACTAAGTCTAATATTTGAAAGTTAAGCAATGCGCTTAATCTTTTTTCTCTTTCTTTGCCCTCTTCCAATTCTTATCTGCGTCTTCTTCCTCATCCATAACCTTAGCTAGTAGGCATCCTTTAGAGGACCTACATTCAATTTTGGAGTAAATAGTTTCTCCTTTATCTAGGTCCCCATGTTTCTTTTCTACCCAAGCCTTCTTCTCTGTAGTGTCAGCTTTCCTTTTTCCTTTACCTTTCGCAAAACTTTTCTTCTTAGGCATTGTGGGTGTTTTGAACTCAACTCTTTCACCCAAGCGTTCCTTAACAGGAATTACTTTATCACCTAGACAACTCTTCACATCAGTTTTACTCTGATTTTTCTTCATGTCATTTGAAGGTTTCTTCAGAAGCCACCTTTTCACATCATTGGGCAAGGAAGGAGGAACCTTTTGGGTAATCACTTCCCATAAAGGTCTAGCGCTCCAATAAGTATCAAATTTGTCTACTTCCTAAGAGACAGGGAACTCATAGGGACGACGAAGATCCCGGAAGGAATTTTTTGAAGTAAGCCATACTGTCTTTTTACCCTACAGGGATAATAAAAAGTCATTCGGGACAAGCTTAGAAGACGGCAGAAAGGCTACTTGTTGACACCAACCATCTTTTCTATTTTCCACCAAGGGATGACCCAATTGATGGCAAAATTGCAAGACTCGAAGACCTTCTTCCATTCGTGGCGCCCCATTTTAGAGAAACGTTTCTTCCTTCTCACAAAGTAGTTTGGAGTGTACTTCTCAATATTGTCTGGTGGGCTAATTTATTCCAGTCTTTCCATTAGCCACATCTGTAAAAAAAATTCAATGCAAATAAATTATTATTACTATACAAAAATATATTTTTGATTTCTGTAATTAAAAATATTATTTTTCTACCTGTAATAAAATTGGAGAGCCCCAAAAAAGCGCTTTTGGATTCTTCTTTAATTCATCAAGACTAAGCATAGTCTCTCCAACTATTAATGGCATTGGATTTCTCCCAGATTCAATCTACTCTAAAACAGTGGATATAATTGTTTGACCCTCATTAGTTTTACCACTAGTGAGAAAATATTGATTAAGCATGCAAAAGAGAAAAGCTCTTCTTCTATAAACATGAAAAGACTCAGAATAAGGTCTATCAAAATAATGGCGAGCAAATTCTTTCAAATTAACTATGCTACCATCTACTATTTTTGTTAGATCTTTGTCTTTTATATTAAAGAAGCGCTCAAAATCCTTATAATAATATTCGTTTATTTTAGGGATTACTACAAGCTCTAATGCAGGGAAGCCTAAAATAACACCGAATTCTTCCGGCAAAGGGCTAATTTCATCATACCCTAATCTAAAGCAATGAGTATCCACATCCCAATATTCTAGGGCAGTATGAATAAAGTCTAAATCAAGATCTACCCCTTTGACACCATAAATACCCCCCATGTGAAAAACATCTAACTCTTTTCTCTCCTTGGCAGTAAGAGACCGACACCATTCATGAGTGAAGTTGGTAAAACTTTTAGAAACTAGAGACATGACTGTTATGTTTTCTAAAAGCTAAGAATATATTTAATCTGCTGAAATAATAAAGGCAAAGTTCTATACAAAGTCAAAATAATAAAAAGCACAGGAACAAACTACGGCGATGGGGGACGTACACCCATCATCTCATAAAACTGCGCCGTACGAGGAGTAACCTCTCCACCAGCTCCAGCTAGCTCCGGTCTCCTCGGGAGGTGGAAAACTCAGCACAGGACCCGTCCACCCAAAATCAATCTGAGGCTGAGGCTGCGGAGGCTGCTACGATGACGAGCCAACCTCGTACATCCCACCACCTCTAAGAGCCGAGGTAGCCTCTCCCTGGCCTACCGGCGCAGCATGTGCACCCTCAGATGAAGAGCCTGAGCCCTCTACCGCCTCGGTACGGGAAGCCTCAGAACGACCGCCCCGACCACCAGAACTAGTGCGGCGACGTCTCGAGCTAGACCTCGTCGGCTCCCTCCGCACCTCAGGTCTCGTACGGGTACGAGAAGATTAAGGTTGACCCTGCAAAAGAAACCAAAATCAGAAATATGCAAAATAGAAGCAGTAACGCAAAAACATAAGAAGGGAAGCTACCTTCTGGACGGCGTCGTCACGACGACATGTAGCCACATTCCTCATCCGGACGAGCTGGCTCCGGAAGGCATCTATGCATCGTGCCATCGCCGTGACCACCTCGCGTGAGAACTGTCAAAGAAGTAAAGTCAGTAAACATGCATAACATATATGGACAAAAGTTGCAAATAATTAAGCTTACCCGAGTATGGCGACGAGGGATCGACCGCTCCACAAAGCGCTCGCCCTCAGGAGCCGGAGGAATCATCTCCTCAATTGGCTCGTATATCCCCTGATAGTGGATGGACATACGAGGTGGCACGAACTCAGTAGGTCCAGCCTGACAAAGCAAATCAAAGTCGGTAAAGCATTATTTGGGGGCTACTTAACGAAAGATAAAAGCTGAAAATCATACCGCCACCTCCTCAGCCGGTACAGGGACTGGAGCAAACAACGGCAGTAGCTCCTCCTCATAGCACCGCCCAGGGATCGTGTAGGATCGCCAAGGGGTACCAGCTCCCTCTGACATGCTCACCAACCTCGCGGCGTTGAACATGTAACGCGGTGGAGGAGTAGGAACGACAAAGGTGTCCGAGGAATGCTGAATAGCAACCCTCTCTCCAAGATACGCGATCGCTCCATATGTCCCCAAAAAATAGCAACGCTCAGCAGTATACTGCGCGGCTAGCCCAGGGACAGCAAAGTCAACCCACGGCCAGTACAGCACGTCAGGCTCCTGCAAGGAACGCCTATCAGATAAGAATCTATCAAAAGTGTTACAAAATGCTCAAATATGTAAAGAACCATACCGAGATGATCCAATCTCGGACATAAGCAGTGGACATCCCAATACGGCGGCTTCCCCAGGAAGCGCTCACTGGAAACCTGCGTGGCGACGGTCTCGCCGGCACAGTTGAGGGAAAGTACTCGTAGAACCAGATCTACAAAAGACAAAAATTATCAGCGAATGCTAACTAAAGCTTAGAGCTAAACTTTACGGGAAATAAAGTATACCTCTACGACCCTCCAAAATCCGGATAGAGCGACGTTCCCCGTGAAGGACCGGTGTCGACACGAGTCTCGTAATGCTCGGATGAAGTCAGCATAGGCCAAGATGGCCCAGTCATAAGTCCCGATCAAGTGTAGATCACGGACTGCAGGCAGATAGTAAAGCAGCACTCTAATACCCTTTTTAGGGGAGAACTTCCCTGACAGCAAGATGAGTACAAAGATGTGCACCCGCTGCTCTCGGGTAGTCGCATCATCATCAAAAGCTGCTGCTAGAGTCGAACGGCGAATCCCCTTCGCGCTGAACTGAGTCAACTCCACCTCAGCTCGAGCCCGAACAGGAATCAGACCCAAGAGCTCCTTAACCTCAGGGGAAAATACGCTGATCTTGTTGTCGAACGGCAGCGCAACAGAGCTAAACTCCAGTCCCGTAATGAGACTAAAGTCGGTCGGGGTGACCATCATCTCACCCCAAGGGAAGTGGAAAGTGTTGGTGGTGTCCCAAAAGAACTCCACCAGAGCACGAACCACATGGTGACCCCCGCTAGAGGCAATCATGCCTCTGAGGTCTCGAAGAGCGCAGCTAGTCCGCAAGACTCCCAGAGAAGTCTCGCCTCTTCGTCGTTGCCGATGTACACCTTGTACAGGTCGCCCAAGGTATCGCAACCTGAACCATGGCAACGCGTCCTCCCAACTGTGATGCCCTGTCTCACCCTCTCAGAAATGTGGTGGACGGGAGAGAAGTACAAAGTCCGCTCATCCCATTCAGGGAGTCGGCTGAGTGAAGTGGACGGATCGGCGTTGTCCTCTACGGGCTCGTGCTCCCGTCGAACGTCGCGGGACCGTGAACCCGAACCTCGCTGTCTAACCATGCTACATTGTGAAAATTATCATAAATTAAGGCTCTATAGTATCTAAGGTTCGCCTAGCCGCATGATTCTATGTTCACAAAAAAAAAAAAAAAAAAAAAAAAAAAAAAAAAAACAGAGTACGTAGTACTAAAACAGAGCACCAATTCAAATTGAGCATATGTAGCATTTTTCACGCATTCAAGCAATTTCTTGCAATACTATAGTAATTATTGTGACAAATTGGACAAGAATTGCTAGCAAAAACCTCAAGAATAAGCCACATTGTCTTCTCGACCTTAAGAGGTCCAACAATGGTAATTTGTTCGTTTCTTCACCAAATTGAGTCAAAAAAGTCTCAAATTACTCCCAAAGCAATATATAAACATAATCAAGCAATTTCATGGCAAAAAATTCAATAAACAAAGAGAATTAAGCAATTTAAATTTCGAATTTTCAAGAATTTCGTGAACAAATACATGCAAAATTCATTAAAACCGGGGTGATTTTGAAGAAAACTTACATAGATCGGGAAAATGGATGGAATAAGCTTTGATTTGCAACAAATTTGAGCGAATTCGGTTGAGAAACGAGCAAGAACGAGCCAAATGAAGTTCTGAGCGATTCTCGAGCAAAACACGAGCAGCAGCAGCAGAAATGACGAAGAGAAGGGTATTTATGGAAAACCCGACTCTAGCGCCAACCAACAAACTTTAGCGCCAGTCGATAAGGCTTAGCGCATGGCGCTAGTGCCAGCGTCTGGCGCTACAGCCAAATATGCGGCGCTAGAAATATTTTAGCGACGACAGACTGTCCAGCCACTTGCTGAGGTTGTTCCAACCTCTTGCAATATATTTTGGGTTCCTTGGTACGCCAGTTAGCCCCTCTAAGCAATTTGACATGATTTTAGTAATCGGTTTTGATTACAATTACATAAAGTGATCGACTTGGTGAATGATCGTCTCACTTAGCTTAAAGCGCCTAAGCATTGGCTCATTGCAAAGCACCGACATACTTGTTCATTCAAAAGGCACCGACATACTGGTTCATTCAGCGAAAGGCACCGACATACAGGTTCAAAAGCATCAAAATCGCCGACGTGCAGGCATAACGGAAGCAAAGTTCAAGCGAGCTTTTAAAGATCGACAAGCGTGGATCTTCGATAATTTTTCTTCGGAATATTATCGCAACAAATGAGGATAGCTTCAAGTGAGGATATCTTTGGCAGCGTTCCCTAGCTTGCGGAGAGTTGTCACAAACAACTGAGGGTGATTTCAAGCGAAGTTGTCTTCGATCGTGTTCCCTGGCTTGCGGAAGATGGTCACAAAATGTTAAAAGGTCGTTTCAAGCGAAGTAATCTTTGATGGGGTTCTCTAGCTTGAAGAAGTCTATTTGGAGGTAGTTACAAGCGTAGCAGTCTTCAGGAGGCATTCTCTAACTTGTAGGAGGTCGTCAAAAATACAAAAATACGGCAATACAACAACAAATCGGTTACTTCCAGAGACGTGTGCTCGACGGTGCAAGATACGCGTTTCTTAACTCTCTTATCTGTTTAACTAATGCTAGTTTGCAAGTATCGGTGTTACAAGAATGATTTAGGATTGCAGAACATTCTGAATCATTCTCCGACCCTATCGATACTTTGACTTTTGTTTTCGAAACTTGCGTTTCTCCAAACTCAGTCAAAGTGGGGGATTCTGTAGACACCCATTTGTTTCTCCCCAAAACCAAACCTGGTGATGAGTACCTTTCACGTCGAATCATAATCGAATGAAGTGAAAGTGTGGAAGGTTTAGTTTTGCGGATAGTTTTAATTTCTTTTCTCTTCTCTCTGTTTTTGAAAACCTATTTTAAGAAAACAGCCAATCCAGTTTTGTTGGTCCATGATATGGGTCCCTTAATAATGTAGATGGATAGGGCTTGAAAAGAGCTTTCCAACGATATATTATAAGCCCAATTCCGATGAATATTGAGGAAGTTATGGCCAAATTACTAAACTGGGCCCGGTTTGAGCCTTATATGCAGCCCAATGATCTAGAGGAGGGCCTAATATGGATTTATCAGTCCTAATGCAATGAGGAATGGTTTTAGTCTTCTAGATTCTTCTAGAAGGTTATTTTCATTCCTAATTCAATTAGCATTGATAAATTGACTTCTGTTTAATTTTTGGAATTTTAATCAGAATAAAAGAGTGTTTTTGAGGAAAATGTGATTTTATCCTCCTGTACGGTTAAATTTTATCTGATTTTAGAAAACGCGTCAAAAAAACTGATTAGTGCCTAACGCCAGCATTAGCGCCTAGCGCTAGCGTTAGCGTCTGGCGCTAATGTCAGCGTCTGGAGCTAACTCCCTTTTTTCACGTCAGAACTCTGGTTCGATTTTCTATCTTTTTGGCTGATTTTCTCTACAAATAGCCTCCTAAAAACTCTCTTTTCAATCATCTACAATCATCAACTCCTTAGTTCTCTAATTCTCTTCTCTCTCAAAGCTATAAGCTTTCTTTCTCTCTCTTTTCTAAACCACCCTTTACACAAAATTCCGCATTCACAAGACCTAGAAGCACCTAGCCAAGTTCGAAGTTGCCTTCGTCCTAGACGTGAAAGGTTTGATATTTCTGAGGATTTGGTCCCAAATCTCTATTTCAATTATTTAATTTAATTCTTTGATTTATTATTTTCCTTGAAGTTACTAACGCATGTATTTTGTTATTAGAAATAGGTACGAGGCATCCAAGTAAGTGCTTTAATTGATTTATTGATATTATGATATAAAAATCATGCTTAGATTGTTATTATGATTTCTAGTGTTATGTTAGTGAGTTTTGATCTTCCTAGCATCATGTCTAGGGTAACTTTAATATCAAGTATGATTAAAAGTATGATGCCTTTTATTTTCTTTCCTAATATCATGTTAGTATCATGTTAGGGTCAAAGCTTTGATCTTTATTGCTTAGTGACATGCTAGGGTTTGTTATTAATCTTGTTAGTATCATACCTAAGATCTTGCTGTTATTATGCTTTATTTTTAACATGAACATGATTATGATTATTATTTTTACAATTGTTATAATAATTGTTATTATTATGTTGCTTGATATTATATTTATTGTTATTGCTTGATCACGCCTTTTATGCATGTTTAAAGGAAATTTGTACTTGTAATCACGCTTAATAAGATAATTAATAACCTTGTTTAGGGTTAATTTGATTATAATTCAAGTGATCGCCAATAATAGTTTTGTTTGTGCATTCATATTCAACCAACATAGATTAAACAGGTTTAGGGTTAACCCTAATGATTGCATGTTAGTTAGAAAGCGCACATGAATACGATCAGAATAAAGTAGAGGCCTATTATTAAGGCAGGTTCAATATCTTTTAGGTTGGATTTGTACCTTCATCCTCGAATTACCAGTCATGGTTCCGGACCTATTGGAGTTGACGATCTGTTGGATCATTAAGGGGTGTAACCTTCACCTCGTGAACGGTTTACAAGTTCCTAAAACTTATTGGCGACTCTTTTGCTCTAGCTTCTTTCCCTTTGGACGCCACCGTACTTTAGTGTATGATCACACTGGGGTTCAAGCTAGGGATAATGCTTGAAATATTCCCTACATTTTTTGGTGACTCCACTGGGGACGATTTCTATTTTAATTCCTGAAATTTATTTCGGCAAAGATTTAGGATGAGTGGATAAGACTTGAAAAGTTTTAAGTATTTCATGTGCGTAATTTTGATTAACATTATTGTCATATGCATAAAAAATATCTCATTGGAAAGACCATCCGTAATGAGTTAAAACATAGGTTTTTTTTACACGCAGGAAATTTGAGGAATATCTTTCACAACTAGGATCGAAATAATGCTGCGCGAAACTGGAAAATTTTATCGAGCACAGAAAGCTGCTGAGGCATGTAGGAACTAGCGTTAGCGAACAAAGATTAGCGCCAACATTTTGACGTTAGCGCCAGGCACTAGCTTCTGTTGCCAGGCGCTAAAGCCAAAAAGTGGCGCTGGCCTCTGTTTGCTGGCGCCAAGTTCTTCCAATACCGAGCCAGAAATATGCGTTCTAATTTCGACCAGTTTTTAGCACTGTTTGCTCGATCCTACTTCCTGATTGAGTTTTTCTCACTATTCTGAAACCCATATGTGTTCTACATATGGACATAACCCTCTGGGAATTCATGCTCCATCTACCTGATTGAACGCTCTGAGCAACAAAGGGTACATCCGAGAATGTTGAAATCACCAAACCATGGAAGCGAGTTTTTCTAAATTCGTGGTGTCCCATCTACTCGCGCCAACCCTTCACGGTTAGGCTTCCGCGCGGTGCATCCGGACAATTAACAATGGACCTTCTATTGACTAACCCATATCCCGAACATTAGATAACTAGAGCCATGGTTAGCGTCGGACGATAGGCTTGTCGCCTGGCGACAGCTGGCGACAGGTCATGTTGTTGGCGACATCGTCGTGTTTATTCCTCTTCACACTCTGATTCTTTTTTATCATATTCGACTGATTTTCTTTATAAATAGCCTCCTAAAACCTCTGTTTTGAATAACGAACTCTCATCAAGAATTTCTTGATTCTCTCTCCCTATTTCTAAGCCTAGCTTTTTACAAACAAAATTCCTCATACATTAGCACTAGACACACCTGCCAAGTTCAAAGTTGCCTTTGCCCTAGACGTGAAAGGTTTGATATTTCTGAGGGTTTGGTCCCAAATCTAGTCTAAACTTTCTTAATCTTTCTTTCAATTATTTAATTTAATTCTTTGATTTTATATTTTCCTTGAAGTTACTAACGCGTGTATTTTGTTATTAGAAAGAGATACGAAGCATCCAAGTAAGTGTTTTAGTTGTTTTCATTGATATTATGATATAGAAATCATGTTTATGTTCCTATTTTGATTCCTAGTATCATGTTAAGATGTGTTTCTTATTTTGATGTTTAGAATGACAAAAATAAGTTCCTAGTATCATGTTTAGGGTAAAGAATATAATGTCAATTATGATTTCTATGCTGCCTTCGATTGTCTTTCTTAATATTCATGTTAGTATCTGTAGGGAATAATTTCAAGCCTTTAATCCCACTAGCTTGAACCCCACTATGCATACACTAAAGTACGGTGGCGTCCAAAAGGGAAGAAGATAGAGCAAAAGAGTCGCCAACAAGTTTTTTAGGAACTTGTAAACCATTCACGAGGTGAAGGTTACACCCCTTAACGATCCATAAGGTCATGAACCAAATAAGGGTTCGGGGATGAAGGTACAAATCCAACCTAAAAGAGATTGAATCTGCCCTAATAATAGGCCTCTACTTTATTCTGATCGTATTCATGTGCGCTTTCTGACTAACATGCAATCAATAGGATTAACCCTAAACCTGTTTAATCTATGTTGGTTGAATTTAATGCACAAACAAATATATTATTGGCGATCACTTGAAATTATAATCACAATTAACCCTAAACAAGATTATTAATTATCTTATTAAGCGTGATTGCAAGTACAAAATTCCCTTTAAACATGCAATAAAAGGTGTGATCAAGCAATATAATATCAAGCAAAAATAATAATAATCAATAATAATTATAATCATCATAAAATTATAATCATAATCAAAACAATAATAATCATAAATAAAATAATCATTATCAAAATAATAATAATAATAATAATAATAATAATAATAATAATAATAATAATAATAATAATAATAATAATAATAATAATAATAATAATAATAATAATAATAATAATAATAATAATAATAATAATAATAATAATAATAATAATAATAATAATATTCATAATCATCATAAATTATAACAATTATAATCATTATCATGTTCATGTTAATATTAAAGCATAATAATTGCAAGATCCTAGGCATGATACTAACCAGATTAATAACAAACCCTAGCATGTCACTAAGCAATAAAAATCAAATCTTTAACCCTAACATGATACTAACATGAATTAATATTAGGAAGAACATAGGAAGCATCATAACAATCATATTTAATATTAAAAATATCCTAGACATGATACTAAGAATATCATAATAACAATATAAACATGATGTCTACATCATAATATCAATAAATCAATTAAAGTACTTACTTTGATGCTTCGTACCTCTTTCTAATAACAAAATACACACGTTAGTAACTTCAAGGAAAAATAATAATCAAAGCAATTAAATTAAATAATGGAAAGAGATATTTGGGACCAAACCCTCAGAAATTAAAACCTTTCACGTCTAGGGCGAAGGCAACTTCGAATATGGCTAGGTGTTTCTAGATCTTGTGAATGCGGAATTTTGTATGTGAAAACAAAGTTTAGAAAAGAGAGAGAATAATCAAGAAAATCTTGATGAGAGTTGGTGATTGAAAAAGGGGAGATATGACCTCTATTTATAGGAAAAAAGAGGGTCGAAGAATTAAGAAAAGAATCCAAATTCGAATCGAAATAAAACTCGTAGACAGCAGTTTTTGCGGATTTTGTTTTTATCATATCTTTTGATCCAGGAATCGGAATAAGATGAATAAGATGTCGTTGGAAAGATCTTGAAGTCTACTTTCTAATCCAATTAGAATCAGATTAAAATATGTTGTATAATAAAATATATGAACGAAATAGTGAGACGGTGTCAGTTTTGGATAGAGTTTGATATCTTATTCATATCTTTTCCGTTATAGCTCGGAATTATTATTATAATATATCATTGGAAAGATAATTTCAAGATATATCCAACCATATAAAATTTGGATAAAAAATATGAGGTACGAAAATAATATCTGACTGTCTTTGAACATGTTTAAATCCGAATAGAATTAGGACTTTAAAAAAAGGAAAGTTTTATAAAAAAGGAAAGTTTATATTTAAATCAAATTCCTTAATCTTATCTTTTCAAAAAAGGATAATTAAGATATTTTAGAAACTTATAGAAGATTCTAATCAATCCTAATTAGTTTAGGAATAGGATTAAACCTTTGGACCCTCCTCATGATCATTGGGTCGTAGGTAAAATCCGGTTTGGGTCCAGTTTAGTATTTTGGCCATAACTTCCTCATTATCCATCGGAATTGGGCTTATAATATATCGTTGGAAAGGCCTTTTCAAACCCCATCCAACTACACCATTATTGGACCCTTATCATTGACCAAACTAAACTGGAATGGACGTTTTCATAAAATAGAGTGGGTTTTCGAAAACAGAAAGAAAGAATTTTAACAAAAACTAACCGCAACACTAGACTTTTCACACTTTCACCTCATTCGATTATGGTTCGACGTGAAAGGTATTTATCATTGGGTTTGGTTTTGGGGAGACACAAATAGGTGTCTACAGTATCATGTTAGGCTATCTATTTGATCTTTATTGTTTAGTGACATGCTAGGGTTTGTTATTAATCTTGTTAGCATCATGCCTAGGATCTTGCTATTAATATTATGCTTTAACATGATTATGATAATTATGATTATGATTACGATTATGTAGGCGTCGTTTGAATTGCGCCTACGTAAAAGCATGTTGTGAATATGCTTGGCACTCATAGGAAGTGGGAATTGACATAATACGATTAGGGACAAATAAACTAGGGAGCCGCCAACAAGTTTTTAAGGAACTTGTAAACCGTTCACGGATCATAAAAAGGCAAGGCAGCCTAAATACACATATAAGCATACTGTCACGCATGATGCAATGAAGTTCGCAACCTAAAGTCAAGTTCTATGTTCGACTATGGTCAAGTTTTTGGGTGTCAAAGGGTACCAAGGTTAAGAGTTTGGACGCGTTTGCAAGGCAGCCTCCCTTGAGGGTGTATGCCAACGGGCGACTCCGCGAGTTCGTGATGCAATCGAACTCGACTCCATGATTTGGGTGGATTTAAAAACTCGGATGAACCCTTATTTCCATGAGCGTTTTCGGGTTGATAGAGCATAAATCCCCCGGGCTAGCCACATACGTAGAACATGTACTATTGTGGCAAAATAGGTAAGCTAAAATGCATATGCATATGTGACAATGCCAATTAAATCACAAGAATATTTTTCAAGAATCTTTCAAGTCTCATCCACTCATCTCAATTAAATACCGATCACTCAAATCGATAAATAACCAAGAATCCTCCCCGGTGGAGTCGCCAAAATGTAGGCGTCGTTCAAAGTGCGCCTACGTTAAAGCATGTTGTGAATATGCTTGGCACTCATAGGAAGTGGGAATTGACACAATAGTATTAGGGACAAATAAATTAGGGAGCCGCCAACAAGTTTTTAAGGAACTTGTAAACCGTTCACGGATCATAAAAAGGCAACCACGATAAGGGACAACGATAGGCAACAACGATTGACCCGTGAAGGTTACACCCCATTCATAATCCATGAGATTATTAACTCCATATGGTTCGGAACCACGAAAGGAGGATCGGGGATGATGGTACGAAGTGAGTCATGGAGTCACATTCGCCCGTATTGGCCTCTACTCGATTCTTATAGTGAAAAGTGATTCCTGCGATCTCAAAGGCATGCAAACAGAGATTCAATTCGCTCCAAACTATTATTAAGCTAAATTGGTTGAATAATATTAATGCAACATATAATTCTAAAATATCGTGATCACTTGATTAAACAACAAGATTAAAAAGGAACCTAAACCGGTTGTCCAAATTATCTTATTAGGCGTGATTTTCAATTACATATTCCCTTTAAACATGCAATATGGTGATCAATAAATATAATAAAATAAACATTAATATTGGAAGCAATTCAACAATAATAGCGTTAGTCAAATAAAATATAAAATAACCCTAATCATGATACTAGCAATATTAAAATAAAATAAGAGTAATTAAATTGATTAATTACTCACATTCTACGCGTTCCTTTAAATTGCTACATCATGAATAAACTGTTAGTAACTTCAATGAAAATATAAAGTAAATGAAAATTAAATTAAATAAATATAGATTTGATTTGGTCCAAACCCTCAGTTATTTGTACCTTTCACGCCTTGGTTTAAGGACGGAACATCGGGTTAAGTATGGACTCCTTGGAGTGCTTAGGGAAAGAATGATGTAATTAGGAATATAGGTTTGAGGCTTAGAATATGAGAGAAAGAAGAGAATGATATTATGATCAAGCTTGTTGATGTTTTGAAAAAAGGGGAGATATGACCTCTATTTATAGAGAAAAAAGAAGGGTCGAAAAATTAAGATAAGATCCGAATTAAATCGGAATAAAACTCGATAGACAGCAGTTTTTGCGGTTTTTGTTTTTATCATATCTTTTGATCCAGAAATTGGAATAAGATGAATAAGATATTTTTAGAAAGATCTTGAAGTCTACTTTCTAACACAATTAGAATCAGATTAAAATATCTTGTAAAACAAAAGATATAGCCGAAATAGTGAGACGGTATTAGTTTTGGATAGAGTTTGACATTTTATTCATATCTTTTCCGTTATAGGTCGGAATTGATATTATAATATATCATTTGAAAGATAATTTCAAGGGCTATCTAACCATATAAAATTTGGATAAAAACTATGAGGCACGAAAATAATATCTGTCTATCTTTGAACGTCTTTCGATTCGAATAGAATTAGGACTTTCAAAAAAAGGAGTTTTATTCAATTTCAAACTATTTAATCTTATCTTTTCAAAAAGGATAATCAAGATCTTTTAGAAACTTATAGAAGCTTCTAATTAATCCTAATTGGTTTAGGAATGGGATTAAATAATTTGGACCCTCCACATGATCATTGGGTCGTAGGTAAGGTGGGCTTAGGTTCGGTTTGGGCTCAGTTTAATATTTTGGCCATAACTTATTCGTTATAACTCGGATTTGGGCTTATAATATATCGTTGGAAAGCTCTTTTAAATCCCCATCACACTATTCAATCATTGAACCCAGATAATGGACCAAAATAAACTGGATTAAACGTTTTATAAAAAGGACACAAAATGAATGATTTTAAAGGACACGAAATGAATTATTTTGGGTTTAAAGGCATGAAAAGAGGAAAATAAGTTATGGTTTGGGGAAATGGGCTAGAATTTGGGTTGATTTATGAAATGTATTGGGAATGAACATAGATTTAAGCACTCCAAAGATTACATACTCAACCCGACCAATAATGGCGATGAAAGGTTTTTCATCATCGAGTTTGGTTTTGGGGAGACATTTTTAGGTGTCTACAGATTATGATTATTGTAGTATCGAATTATATAATGTAACGTAATTTGTAATTTAACGAATTGTTTCACGTAATTTGTTAATTAGCAAATTGTTTCACGTAATTTGTTAATTTACGAATTGTTTCACGTAATTTGTTAATTTACGAATTATTTCATATTATTTGTTAATTAACGGATAACTTATATATAATTTTATTATTATTATGTTGCTTGATATTATTTATTGTTATTGCTTGATCACGCCTTTTATGCATGTTTAAAGGGAATTTGTACTTGTAATCACGCTTAATAAGATAATTAATAATCTTGTTTAGGTTAATTTGATTATAATTTAAGTGATAACCAATAATAGTTTTATTTGTACATTAATATTCAACCAACATAAATTAAAGAAGTTTAGGGTTAAACCTAATGATTGCATGCTAGTCAGAAAGCGCACATGAATATGAGCAGAATAAAGTAGAGGCGTATTATTAGGGTAGGTTTAATCTTTTTTAGGATGGATTTGTACTTTCATCCCCGAACTTCCAGTCATGGTTCCAGACGTTGATCGTTAAGGGATGTAACCGTTCACCCTGTGAAGGGTTTACGAGTTCCTAAAACTTGTTGGCGACTCTTTTTCTCTTGCTTTCTTCCCTTTGGACGTCATCGTACTTTAGTGTATGATTACAGTGGGGTTCAAGTTTGGGGTACTGCTTGAAATATTCTCTACACATATTTATTAGACATATCTTTATTTTTTTATTTGTTTTTGGAACCGATCATACAACCTACACTTCAAGCGTAGTGATTCAGGTATAACTAGCAAGATTCTATCTCAATGTATACACATAATTAATATGACCAAAATGTATCTTCAACGCTATGCAACATGAGTCATAACTGAATATAAATCAAATCATAAATGTGTAATATATCTTGATAATATATATACAAAAGTTGGCATACAACTTTTCAAACTACCATTATAGGGATCATATTTATTATTTATTTATTTTAATTAATTTTTTCCAACTTTTGCTAATTCGTTCTTCTCTCCCTAAGTTGGTAAAATATCTCATTTATAGGGGCGTCTTATTATATACCAACTTAGTAGACAAATCTGCATTAATAAAATTAACTTCATTAGGAGGATCACAATCAAAATTTATTTCTCAAAAGATTTGTATTAAATAAGTTTCATCTCTTCTGGAGAACAACTTCAATGAAGAATCATTTCTTCATTAATTTTACATTGCATGTGTATTTATTATATATTACCCTTTTCATAATATCTTTTGGAAAACAATGTCAATGGGGAGACATTGTGTTGTGCAGTTGTACGTTTTCCATTCTTTTCCAATTTCTTATGTGCTGACATATAATAGCCCCAATCAAAAGAATTGTTATACAAGCATAGATCACTTGCTTGTAATTCTACTAGGTGGTGATCTTTTGGATCTTTAAAGCTTTACATAATGTATTTGGTGAGCTTCTGGTCTTCTGATAGTTTGTAATAATATATACGTTATTTTGGTGAACTTCTGGTCACCCATTACTCTTTTTTTTATAACCTATTACCTCTTGAAATTTTCATCAATACAAATTAGTATGAATCACAATCCAAATATATATAGCTCAATCTCAATATTATGTCTTACCGTTCAATTCATTTCATATATCTAACATTGAGAGAGCGTCAGCACAGTATCAAACGAAACTTCAAGTTTGCATAACGAGTAATTATTAAACCCGGATGGCCTATTTAATTATCACATCCAGTCACTTCTCTAAATTTGAACTCTGGTCAGTTTTCTAACATTAGTTATTACTTTATTAAACTTACTTTAAGCATGGCCATGAAATATGATGTGATAATATAACACCAATATGTGTTTCTTTATACAATTGGCAAGACAATCAATTAATATTTTATCCAATAATTACTCCTACTCTACTAGAGTTTAAAATATAAACTTGATACATGTTAATCTAGTTGTATATTTCATACTCTTCTGGAGTCTTTTATATAATCATGAAATATATGAACTTTACTAAAAGTGATTTCTTCTAGAAATGTAATGAGATTTACCACTTCCTTAAATTTGTCATCGTCAATAGTGACTCCTTTCCTTTTCAAAGATACTTAATTATCTTTAGAACCTATTAATTTATCATGCTTCAGGCATGTTATAGGTTCATCAACAATTGATATTGTACTTCTAGGACATCAATTTCAAATTAGAGCATTTGCAACTAGTATATGATAAATATCATTTGTTTATATCCATCTTCAGGATGGTATCGATCATTTCAAAATATTTAATTAATATGTGGCCACTTCTATTAAATAAATCGTTGATATTTAAGTTATTGTATGTATCAAACTGACCATCAATACATTTTATTATTTATATGCAAGGATTACATACAATCTCCCCCTAATCCTTGCATATGGGGGTATGGAATGAATCAATCCAACAACCTTTAAAATCCTTGCAACTTTTAAGTCATACATTCTTTTGGCAATGTCATGTATCAAGTAATGTGTTTCTTTTAGCAAAAACATGCTTATATTACATTATACTTATAGAACACTTAACATGTTCCTCATGCCCAATTACATTCATCTTAATAAAAACAAAACCTCTTGTAGACACCCATTTGTGTCTCCCCAAAACCAAACCCAGTGATGAGTACCTTTCGCGTCGAATCATAATCGAATGAAGTGAAAGTGTGGAAAGTCTAGCGTTGCGGATAGTTTTAATTTCTTTTCTTTTCTCTCTGTTTTTGAAAACTTATTTTAAGAAAACAGCCAATCCAGTTTGGTTGGTCCATGATATGGGTCCAATAATGGTGTAGTTGGATGGGGTTTGAAAAGACCTTTCCAACGATATATTATAAGCCCAATTCCGATGAATATTGAGGAAGTTATGACCAATTTACCAAACTGGGCCCAGTTTGAGCCTAATATGCGGCCCAATGATCTAGAGGAGGGCCTATTATTAATTATCATTCCTAAAGTTATTAGGATTGATTATAGTCTTCTAGAATACTCTAGAAGGTTCTTTTAAATCCTAATGGAGTTAGGATTGATAATTATGTTTTAAAGAGTTTGAAATTAAATAAAACTACTCCTTTTAAGAATCCTTGTTTTGTACGAAGTGGAATATATTCAGATTTTATTTTCGTGCCTCGTAATATTTATCCAAATTTTATATGGTTGGATAAATCTTTAAATTATCTTTTCAATGATATATTATAATATTAAATCCGAGTTATAACGAAAAAGATATAAATGAGACATGAAACTTTATCCAAAACTGACACCCTTCCACTATTTTGGCCATATCTTTTTATCTACAAAATATTTTAATCTGATTCTAATTGGGTTGGAAAGTAGACTTTAAGAGCTTTCCAACGACATATTATATGCCTGATTTGGACTTCCGGATCAAAATATATGATAAAAACAAAAACGCATTAAAAACGAGCTTGGCGCCTGACTCCAGGCATTGGCGCCTGGAACCAGGCCTGGCGCCTGGTGCTAGGCGCCAATGGACAATGCCTGGCGCCAACCTCGTTTTGCGTGCGCCAAACTCTGTTTTGTTAATTTTATCTTTTTGGCTGATTTGCTCTATAAATAACGTATTAAAACTCCGTTTTCGATAACCAGATTTCATCAATTCTTATTTCAATTCACCAACTCTCATCAAGATTTTCTTGATTATTCTCTTTCTTTCTTTCTTTCTTCCAAACTTTGTTTTCTCAAATACAAAATTCCGCATTCACAAGATCTAGAAACACTTAGCCATATTCGAAGTTGCCTTCGCCCTAGACGTGAAAGGTTTTAATTTCTGAGGGTTTGGTCCCAAATCTCTCTTTCAATTATTTAATTTAATTGTTTTGGTTATTATTTTCCTTGAAGTTACTAACGTGTGTATTTTGTTATTAGAAAGAGGTACGAGGCATCAAAGTAAGTACTTCAATTGATTTATTGATTATGATGTAGAAATCATGTTTATATTGTTATTATGATTCCTAGTATCATGTCTGGGGTATTTTTAATATTAAATATGATTGTTATGATGCTTCCTATTTTCTTCCTAATGTTTATTCATGTTAGTATCATGTTAGGGTTAAAGATTTGATTTTTATCGCTTAGTGACATGCTAGGGTTTGTTATTAATCTTGTTAGTATCATGCCTAGGATCTTGCTATTATTATTATGCTTTATTATTAACATGAACATGATTATGAATATTATTATTATTATTTTTATGATGATTATGATTTTTATTATCATGATATTATTATTATGTTGCTTGGTACATTATTTTATTGTTATTGCTTGATCACACCTTTTATTGCATGTTTAAAGGGAATTTGGTACTTGTAATCACGCTTAATAAGATAATTAATAATCTTTTTAGGTTAATTGTGATTATAATTCAAGTGATCGCCAATAATAGATTTATTTGTGCATTAATATTCAACCAACATAGATTAAACAGGTTTAGGTTTAACCTATTGATTGCATGTTAGTCAAAAAGCGCACATGAATACGAGCAGAATAAAGTAGAGGCCTATTATTAGGGCAGGTTCAATCTCTTTTAGGTTGGATTTGTACCATCATCCCCGAACCCTTATTTGGTTCATGACCTTATGGAGTTGACGATCTCTTGGATCGTTAAGGGGTGTAACCTTCATCCTATGAACGGTTTACAAGTTCCTAAAAAAACTTGTTGGCGACTCTTTTGCTCTATCTTCTTCCCTTTTGGACGCCACCGTACTTTAGTGTATGATCACAGTGGGGTTCAAGCTAGTGGGATTTAAAGGCTTGAAATTTATTCACTACACCTCTTATATTTATGGGCATAATAAAACGTCAATTATGTAAAGTTTCTCACAATGTCATATTGTAATTTATAAACTTGAAAACATTATTTCTTGGTCCAATAGTTAATATGTAATCATCTTTGCAATTCTAATTGAGCTTTTCAATGATTACGAAAACATAATGAAAATATGCTTCCTTTCAATCACATGAACTCTCATTCACTTATGGAGTAAATATAGTAATTTATGTATCTTCAATACTCACTTAGGGCCTGTTCGCATTGACTGAACTCAGCTGAGCTGAACTGAACTGAACTGAACTAAACTAAACTGAACTGAAATGAATATTTTAAAGAGAAGGAAATTAGGAGCTGAACTGAACTGAACTGAATTGAACTGAACTGAACAGAACTGAACTGAGGTGAACTGAACTGAACTGAGCTGAACTGAACAGAACAAAATTTCAACGTAAGAGAACAAGCCCTTAGAGTTCAATATTTAAAATACATTCAAAACCTTTTGTATATTCTTTCTCATGGAATTGTGTATATATATAGACGCATTAGTATCGCGGATGCTTTTTAGCAACATACTTTATTAGAAACTAATAGAATTTTCTAGGTCATATACGCATCTTTATATCATTTTTAGGGTTTTTAAACCTTGATAAATTTAAGGAACTTCAGGTCCATATATGTGTGTAAGTATTTCATGTTCAATTTATTCATTATTCTTATAATCCAATTCACTTCATGTATATAGGTATATAAACAAAATCAATCATACACAAATTAATATTTCTAAGTGTTTAAGACCAAAATATGGATTTCAAGTCCTAAAATTGATAAGGAGTACGCATTTATAGAGTATTTGTTTGCAAGTTAATAGTATTACACTACTTATGTTTACCATTTCATAGATATATCATATCATACTTATTACTGTCACCGCAAACTGTAATTCATCAATCAAATCCTTTTCTGATATGATTAACAAAATAATGGATTTGTCCATAATTTTGTTTTTAAACTATTGAACATTGCATTTGAAGCCAAAGGGGTTGTATACTTGTATTATCATAATTTAATTTGAGGTCAACTAGAAAATATCCACATAGTCAATGATATTAAATATATGGCATCATGCATATATTAGCAATCTCACTCATAAGAGAAATTAACAGAAATGTATATATAATGACTCATGCATAATTGCAACCATCATGTATAATAGATGTCAAGTTACTAAGAAAGTTAGATCTAGAGACATAATACAATTTTATGACACATTTTGTTTATTATTATATTTTAATTAGATAATTTAAAGTACTGCTCACATAATATCAATATGTGATTTCATACATAAATAATTGATAAAACAAACGAAATACATAGTACAAAGTATGATTTATCATGCATGTAAGGTAATTATCAAAGAGCCATCAAGTGAGTTCCAAGACTGTATGTGAAACATATACTTCATTCGTAAGACTGTAAGAGCATCGATGGCACTGATTCAAAGTGAACAAAACAATACGAAGTATATAATTACAACAATCCACAGGGCACAAAAATAATAGACTTGTAGTTGTATTTGTATTGTACTTGTTTAGTCTAATATGAATTGTTGGGAGTAATTATTATTCAAAATATTCATGCTAATTGTATATAAATCAATAATAAAGTAATATAGTATAGTATATGCGTACCTTTAATTACAATTGGATTGATTGCGTAGAGTTATGGTTTGACTCAGTCAAATATAATTCGGCTCGACCAGATCCCTAAAATTTTACTTATGACTTTTGATCGCCACACTAAACAAATTCCTTCACCTTGTATACTTAGTTAGCAATAACAATGCATTATAATAATTCTTATTAATATAGGATAAAAATTAATCATGATCTACAGAAAATATATAAATTGCAAGAGGATAATTCTACAGAAAATATATAAAATGCAAGAGGATAATTCTACAGAAAATATATAAATTATATAAATTGCAAGAGGATAATTACATATTATTTCCATATCTTGTGCGGCTTCATTAATCAATAGGGAAAATAAAAGGGATGAAGCAGCAACTTAATTTCCTTCGTCAATTGAAGCGGCAAATAATATGAAGCTAGAATAGATATAATTTCTTTCATCAATATAGTCGAATTACAACAAAAGTCTACTGCAAGAACTCCTTGGTGACAATTAACATGGCTGTATATTTACGTTCGACTGTGGTTTAGTTCTAATCTTAATTGATTGTGTTAGAGCTTTGGTGATCAATAATTAATTAACAATTCATTACAAATACATATACTACGTAAAAAGATTATTCATGCTATTGAAATATTTTGCAAACCAAATCAAATGATATATAACTTCACATAATTGTATCCATGATGCTAAACATGTGATAATAGTAATACTCATTTAAAACGAACCTGATTCTCATAGTAGATTAACCTAATTTAATCGGGTAGAGTCTGGTGCTGATAACGTGTTGTGAAACAAGGAGAAACTTGAGAGAGAATTAATCAGTATTCTACTTGTATTTTTATATGATAGAGGTATATATACACACATATATATATATATATAGTACAATAATTGACAGGGTTTGCTTGGAGAATAATAACCCTAAATCTAGAAAGTTCTGGAATGATACAAGGCCAACAAGGGTATAATGGACATCCACAAATATATTTCATAACACATATTAATTTGTTAGTGAAACGGAGCCCATTTTACTAATTGAATTATATTTGTTAGTTTTATTTCCCTACGGGATTAATAATGCTTTTTTCAAAAAATTAATAAATCGATTTATGTACATCGTGCATTGCACGGGAACTATGCTAGTAACAATAATAATTTCAAAGTGGATTAAAATGAGATGAACTAAACTGAATTTTGCAGAACTAAACTGAACTGACCGAAATGAACTTATAAGGTCTGCATAGTCCAAACGAACAAGGCCTTAGTTGTTTTTTTTTCAAGTAAGGCTGTGACGGTTTTGAGCTTTGATGTTATACATTACAAAGTAGTTGTTTGTCTTAAAACGAATGGATGTGGCGCAGGGCAAGCTAGGAAAATTTGGGGCGGGTATGATTTTCATCCCATCTTTGCCACACCACCCACCAAATTAGGACTCATCTGCACCTCGCTAACATCCCTAATCTTGCAGAGATTTTCTAGCTAATCTTCCTCAAGATTTTATTAGATTGGAAATGCAATTGAAGTAGTCTATAGGTCACCATTTTCACAAATTTTTATATCTTACAATGTTGGTCTATGCAGCTTGTATGGTTGATATTTTCACTTGAAAAAAAAAATGTTAATGTCAATTGTGGCCCAAATTTCTTTAGGCCTAAATCATTGACCCAATCAAAGTATAATGTGTTTCTAAGTCTCTAATAAACTTTTGTCAAAAGAATAAAAAAAACTCTCTAATAAACTTCTCTAGAAATTACTTACAGAAGTAAAATCTAGAGAATGAAGGTGCATGATCATGGCAGCAAATCTAGAATGTTTGATGGGTTAAATCTTTGCTATTCTAGAAGCTTATCAGTAAGGCACATATGCATAGGTATGAGTGCTTATAATGCGAGTTGAGTTCGAGTTTGGGGTAGCTCGACTCGACTTGTTAACATATTGAGTCAAGCTTAATCGAGTCGAGTTTTGACCAAGTTAATCTCGAGTGGCTTGATATTTTATTCGTCTTAGTAGAACCCCTTATTTAGTGTAACATCTCTTCCTTCTCTTTATATTTGTAATTTAAGAAATATACATATGATAATATGAGTACATAAATATGGTATATTTATTAATTATTAATTATAAAACAAAAGTTTTAAAATCAAAATATTTTAACTTTTATTTTTATTATATATAATACTGTATAAAGGAATTTAAGTTTCTCACGACTTTCGAGTCGAGTAATGAGCAACTCATTAACATTTTGAGTCAATTTCAATTCAGCCTGAGTCGAACCCACTCAACTCGAGCTTTGACCGAGTTTTAACTGAATAGAGCTCGAGTAGACCACGAGTTATTTCGTCTCATATGCACCCCTAGACAAAGGGAGATTGCCTCATTTGGGACTTACTGCGCTCTAATTTAGATTTGCCGGTGAAGCTCTCTCATATGTTAGAAGGAGGAGAAAAATAGTGTCAATGTCAAAGAATTTTGATAAGGTAAAAGGTTTCGTCATAGGTCAATCCATATTCCATTTTTTAAGACAATCAATCCATATTCCATTTAATGATACTCGAATTAACACCCGTGCAAAACATTACACTGACGGTGTTGTTCTAGGTGTAGTACTGGTGGTTCGGACTGGATCGAAACGAATCCAATTAAGTTAACCTACACAGGTGACAAACGTTGTTGCCTTTAGGGGTGGCTCAAGGAACCCTTCTAAAGCTTAAGTTAGTAAGTATTTAGAGAGAGAAAATGTACTCAGAAAGAGTGTATAATAAACTTTAGTGTCTAAACCCCTTTTTGTTGTATATGACCCTGTATTTATAATTGTATGATCTCCTTTCAGCTGAAGTACGATTCATACCCATATTTGACACAAGATCCGCCCCCAAAATTAACAACACCGCCATCATACTTCTCAATTTCTCAAGTCAATTCCCCCCTCTCCACCGGAAAAAAACTCTTTTTTTTTTTGACACAAATCATCACTCCTCAAATCACTACATACATAATGCTCTAGTACTCAATCAAACACTCAAACCAAACCATTCCAATCAATTAAAATGCTCAACACCGTCCAATCTCCGATCACCGTCAAAACCACCACCATCACAATCTTCTCTCTCCTCCTCCTCCTCCTCCACCACCTCCGCCCCACCACCTCCGCCCCAATCCTCGGCCTGGACTCCTTCCTAACCCAACAATTCCAACTCGACCCACACGCATCCAACGACACCCTCCCTTCCCTCCCATCCCACCTCAAATCCACCCTCTCCACCACCGCAACAACCACCACCCTCGACCACCGCATCACCTCCCTCCTCTCCCTCTCCCTCCCAACCTCCGTCCACATCAAACTCGTCGGCCCCTCTTTCACCCCCTCCTCCGCCTCCACCCTCTCCTCCTTCCTCTCTTCTTCTCACTCCTCCTCCCCCTTCCACGTCATCACCCCCTATGACTCCACTCTCCACCACCTCTCCCTCTCCCACTCCCTCCACCACGACGCCTCTCTCTCCTCCCCTTCTCTCTCCTCCTCTCTCTCCTCCGCAATCCGCGCTTCTCTCGCCTCATCTACATCATCTCTCCGGTCATCCCTCTTGTCTGTTTCTTACTCCGTTGTCGATGAGATCATAGCTGCTGACTTCCGCCGCGAGAAGCCCCTTCATGGGTATACCGTCTATCTCATCAATCTCGGCGCCCAATCGAAGCCGTATGCTTATACGTATTCGGGCTCAACTGGGTCGGAATTGTCTTCGCCGAGCTTTACAAAGTGCTTGGGTTCGGTTTGGGTGAGTAAGGATAGGTACATTTGGGTTGATTTGGGTGCTGGCCCGGTGGATTACGGGCCGGGTCTTTCGGGTGATGGGGTTCTTCCAAAGGGGGAGTTTCATCCTCTTGCTGCTTTTCATGGGAAGGCGAAATCGGATAAGGCGGTGTTGGCTGATTTAGCTTCGTTGGTTTATAGTGCTTATCAGGTATTGCTTGTTCCTTCTTTGAGAATTCCTGTTCCTTTTGAGAATAATCTTGTTGTTCAGTTTATTCATGTTGTTGGGAGTGATGGTAATGATCATAATAGTTATGGGTTGGATTGGAAATTGATTGAGAATGCTTTGTCGGATAAGGGTTTGTTGCTTGGGGATCAGTCTTTGAGTTTTAAGAAGTATGAGATTAATTATAAGGAGTGTGCTTTGTGTTCCTTTGCTGTTTCCAAGTCGAAAAGCTCGTATACTAGTAGGTTTTTGTTTGATAACTATACTTTGATTGTGAGTGAGTATGTGGATTCGAAGAAGTTGCATCAGATACTGTCTGATTCGGCTGATGAGTTTAAGAGGTTGGCAGGTGTTCATGAGGAGGATGATTTTAAGAGGGTTATCCCGGTGTATGTTTTCGATTTGGATGATAATACGTTGCTTTTGCTTGATCGGTTTCATCAATCTGTTGCGTTTAAGGATATGGTGATTGCGATTAGGACAAGAAATACTCAGACTGTGAGCGATTATAGTTGCAATGGGCGTCATGTTTTTACTCAGACTAGAGAGCTTGAGAGGCCGATTATTGGATCAGTCTTGCAGAGTATGTGGGGTGTGTCTCCAACCCATTTGAGATGGAGCCCCAGGCATAATACCACTTTGGTTGATTATACTTGGAGTGTTGGGCAAACTCCATTTGGACCGTTCTCGGAGATTTCTTCTTTGTCGTTTGTGCAGAAGGATGCTGCTCGAAGGAATGTTCTTTTGACCACTTTGAATTATACTGTTTCGAGTGCCATAGAAGTCCTACAATCTGTTAAGGCACATGGTGGGTATCAGAAGCTATTGAAGGGTAACCAGGTTACTGAATTCTCACAGAGGTGGTCTCTTTTTAAGTATAAGCTAGATAAGATGATTACAGCGCTGTCCCATTTGGAATTTGAGTTGGCCTCATATTACTTGAGATCATCGGAACATGACTTGTATGCCATGCACTCAATCATCTATCGTGCATCACAGGAGTTGGATGCTTCACTTGTGTGTTTCACAGATCCACCAGTTCCATGGGCCTCTATGTCTATGTCTGCTGCAACTTTTATCATTCTTTGTTTTGTTTATGCTAAAAGGGACAAGTTCTTCAGGAACAAAACAAAGCAGTTCTAAAGCATCAAAAGGGGTTGTATTATTGAACAGGATGAGCACTTGTATTTCTATAGGAGGCAGGCTACCAGGTTAGAAATCATTACTCGATTTGAATAGACCTGTATTTTATTTTGAACAGTTTTCTTTTTTTGGGAACAAATACCAAGTAAGAATCTCATCAGTTTTGATATGTGCATTATTTTGTTTCTCAATTTTTTGGTTTTGCTGAGTCTTAAATACTATCATAAGAAAAGTAGGGCGTCATACACGGAAATGCAATTGTAATTTCCACTGCTGTCTCTCATTTAGCCACTGTTAGCAACAACAGTATTGTTATGGGCCCGACTTCACCCAATCTTCAGATTCTTGCATTTATTTTATGTTTTACTTAATTGATGACAATCCAACTCATATTTTATGTATGCAAGAAGAAAACTGGTTATTGACTTTGCCCTTCTAGTAGGATCTGGCTGAAGTTTGCCCTTCTCTAGCTTTTAGGCATACAATATTGGTTTTAAAGTTTGAAGTCGAACTCATTCGAGTTAGGAAACTATATGCTTTCCTGTAGTCTTAATAAAATTAGAGCATTTTAGGTATGCCATGTAGGTTGGTGCACATATGTGTTAATGTCTGTTTTATGTGGTTGGGTTGGTGGTTCTGTGAAATTGTAGGTGTTGTAGGCCTTGTTGTCCGAGAAAGCAAATTTGGAGAGAGTATGTGACAGAAGCAAAGACATTTGGTAGTTTATTGATAAATTTTCACTTCTCTTTCCACTTTAATAAACATGGAGGCGTGGTAGAAGTTTTGCTACAGCTTTGAATATTTTATATACTTAGCAATTTAGCTAAAGCTGGTTTTGAAAAGTGAAGGGGGGGGGGGGGGGTAATGCAACCCGATGAGAATTTTGAAGTTATTTGAACGAGGGATTGTTGGCAGATCACTGCTAGCCAGTCCAGAAACAGAAGCCCATACTAGGCTTTAAAAGTTTTATTGAGGAGTTGGGAAGTAAGAAGGATAATGAACTGATTAGGATTCTAGTAAATGGGGCTTGGTTATCAAAAAGAGATGAGCTGCTGCAATTGGGTGGATATTGATAAGCAATAATGAATATCCAGGACCCAGGACTCCTGGAGGGAAGAAAACATATCCAAATTCTTGGTTACAAAAAAAGTATGCTATTTTCCAAGGAATATGGAAAGCAGATGGGAAATCAGCCGAATTGAGATTTGGATTAACTCAACAAAAGCCATCTGAGCTATTTCCAACCCGTGGTTGCAGGGAGGTGCCTTCAATTGCTTGATGAATTAGAAGTCTTGCAGGTAGATTTTCTTATATAGTAGCTTTTATCACGGTTGATAGATATCTAGTTTGTAAAGCTCATAAGCGAAAGTTAGTACGGAGTAATTTGAGCAAGAAATGAGCCAGCTTAAATTTCCTGTGTTTTGTTGGCCCAAAAAAAAAAAAAAAAAAAAAAAAAAAAAACTTATTCATTCTCCAGCCATTCTGCTTCAGAAACCCCTTGAGCCACTGTTTCAATTCATCTCCTTCCCTCTACACCTGGCACAGGTTCTTCTCATTCAGGCTTGGCAACAAGCGACGAAGCACTAACAACAAAGAAGAAATCTAGCTCAGTTCAACTCATAGCCCCCAATCCCACGCATGTAGTTCAGATGATTGACCATTTACTTAGGTCACAGCATACCAGAACTGGCAGCATCTCAGTGCTTTGTGTAAAGGTGACTCTTAAATCTTTAGTTCATCTCTACTGGAGACTCATTTTTTCTCCTTTCAGGTTTAGACTCTCAGAAATACCAAGAGTAATCCGTAGGCCCTTAGATATGGCATATGCATGTTGAGAAAACTATTCAAGTGATTAGGGTTTTGAACTCGGTGTTAATTGACCTTCCCATTTAATGTATTGAATTGGTAGGAGGGTGTGTGTGTGCGCGCACTGAAATAGGTAAGGAAAACCATTGAATATACTTTGTAAATGTTTGCTTGACGGTGGGATAGAAAGGAAACTGCAATACAAGTTGAATGTGTCTGCTGTAACATATTTGTTTCATGGTGGGATTGTAAAGAAACAAAATTAGCTTACCAGATGATATGTGTTTGCATTACATGTTTGCCCTACAGTAGGATGGAAAGAACATGAAAGTAGCTTTACCTGATGGTACGGAGTATATGTTTTTCATTACATGTTGTTTGCTTTCTCAGTGAGATAGAAAGAAAACGAAACTAGCAAAGGAGAAAGAGAGAGAGCAGCCATGCCTAAGTTGATTGCTTACCAGATGATATGTTTGTCGATTCTGTTGATGTAGGCAGATTGATGATGGGATGGTGAGAGAGATAGGAATTGTGATGTACAAACTCATGACTATGTCATTATATGATTATATGAACTTTTGGACCAAAACATTGCAATTGGGTAAACCAATTCATATTAACTTCGCATCTACATAAACTTTGAATGTACTTACGATTACTTATTATAATGGTTAGTAAAATATATCCTTTTCATGCACATTCGTTCCAATAATCCTTTTCTTAGAAAGAGTACTCTATGTTTTGTAAGACCAAATAAGAGAAAAAAGGGTATTAATTGCATAAATGTTGTAAAAACGAAAAACATATGTTACATCTAACAGCTTTTTCCAACTATACATCTGAGCTGACCCGCGAATCGGGTAAGCCTCCTCACGTATGTTCCAGGTTTTGATTTGATAAAATCTTTCTTGAAACGCCTCTGGTCTAAGGGGTGTCCTGATTCTACAAAGTAAGCTCCGTTCAAGAACACATCATTCTCCGATCTCCATATCCATTTTTTCCATTCTTCGCCGACAACATTGTTCCTGTTTGTGATCTGTTTCATTCAAATATAAAAAAAAAATTGATGAATATCAAACAAAGAAAAACCACATTGAATCTTTTGCATGTGATTAGAGTAACTAATGCCATGTTAGTATAATTGATGGTGAATTGTTTGTGTTTCTTACCATTTTAGCTGTAGGATTTGGAGGAGCGATGAATCGATTGCCTTGACTGATGATGGTGGGATGCGAAGTACCACCGATAGCATACATTATCCAGTGTGTGTAATCGTTGTTGAGAACATGGAAGAAACCGTATCTACACCTTGGCATTCTTTGGACAAGCCCCTTTCCAAAGTGGTTAAATGCTAGTGATATTTGCATGATCTCATCCTTTGGATCAGTATCACTAGCACCAAACAACAGCACCTGTACATAGTCATCCCATATTACAGTTAAAGAAAAAAAAGATGTAATACGAGATGTTAAACTTTATAAACTTTGACCATAGTTTTTACCCGTATGTACTTCGTAATATTTATTGACTTACGTGGTCATGTCTGGTGAAATGGTTGTTAGAAAGGGTGATGGCAGTGGAACCCTTAACGATGTCGATAAGACCATCTCTGCAATTCCACATAGAAAGATGGTCGAGCCAAATGTTGGTGGAGGCAAAGATGTTGATACCATCTCCATCATCAGCACCCCTAATGCCAACATGGTCATGTGTGTCCCTAATTAGTCCTCCAGGAGCAGGCTTAATATCATGGATCTTAATGTTATGAATGATGACATTGTTTGCAAATTGGATGGTGATCCCAGCTCCATCGGCTATCCGGACTTGTGCACCACGACCATCGATCGTCTTGTCGCTTGTCACCAATAGTTCTCCACTGAGCACAATCCTCATATCCCTAGCAAATGTAATCCACAAGGGACCAGGTTGAAGCACCCCAAAACGGAGGGTTCCTGGCCTGGGGTTAACAACGTTGTCATCAGCAGGGTCTGTTACTACATAATACGGACCGTCTTTTCCTCCGGTGGTCCGACGTCCAAAACCCTTAACACAGTCCGCTAATCTTTTTCGGTCTTGAGCCCAATTAGCCTTGCACCTCCAGCAACGGTCAATTGGGTTTTGAGCCTTGCATGCACCCCTGTACTTACCTAGCCCTCTTCTTGTACTATTGGTTCCTTCTAATGACCTGCAAATTTGTCATTGAGAATTTATGATCAAACTAAATTATGTCATGTACATTAACAAAGGATTTTCTTGAGTATAGGAGCAAATTTTTAATATGACTAATTAACAAGATATTAATTCCATAATGAAATCAACATCGCAAATGCCAAAACACAAAATTAAAACTACTAGTAATAATGTATTTGTCCAGCTAACTCGAGTCAGATTGATCTATGAGAGATTTCAAACTAATAGGACCCTTTTCTTACCAACCCAAAAAAATAATGTGCAATTATACCCTCTAGGGAGCCCTATCTTTATGTTTATATGATACAGTATTATGATTAATTATTGTTGCATAGTTTTGATAACTATTGAAACTCTATGTATGAAATTAAGAATACATATACCTTAAAAGAAACATATAAAAATAAAATGATAATTCGTATATAATATAGATGAAGAATTGAAAAAAATAAGAAAATTTACCGATGGACATGGTAGTTAAATTCATCCATAACTTCAGTAGGTTCATGATGATAGGCTTGTAATGAAGCATTATAAGCTTCAGCAAGTTTTCTCTGAAACCATTCATCGTGTTCATGCTGTTTAACAGTGTTGTTTCCTACAATGTTAGCTTGTGTAGTAGGAATAATGGCCACCAAAATGGTTACAAAAATGAAAAAGGGGATTTTAATCTTGTTATTTGCAAATTCCATGGCTTTTAATTATAATTTGCAAAATCAATCTTCCCTTTTCTTATTAAAATTAAATAAAACTAATGGGGGCGACCTCTATATTATTTTATTTTATTATTATTATTTTTTTTGCGCAGGGCTCAGGGCACGATAGACCAAAACAATTGAATTTGTTAAGCACTCAACATGGTCCTGCCCGGCCTATGCACTCTTTTTTTTTTCTTCTTATTTTGAAGGTATATATATTTACACTTTTATTATTTTTTAAGATCTAGTATAAGAATGTATGAATTGTTATATATTGCCAGAAAGAAATCTATAATAAGGATTGTGCATAATCATACAATAAGAAATGTGCCTAAAAAAGTGGTAAACCACATTTCCCTCTAATTTTCATTCCAGTCCTATATTTGATAGCAAACCACAATCTAATACAAATTTTATCCTAATATTAGGCTTAATGTTTTTTTTGGTGTCAAAAGCTAATAATAGGATTTGACTATTCTACAGTCAGGGCTATGAATTCATATGCTAGTAAGAAACAAGGTTCTTTCAAAAACATTTGTTTAAAGTCAATTGTGAATTTTAGAGTCTAATCTAAATTATTTGGGGAGTGATAGACTATTTCCTAACCTTTCCATGACCTATTGGCCAATATTTGTGAATTTAATAGTGGTAAAATTAGTGTTTACCTAAAAATGCCTTTTACCACTATTAAATTCACAAATATTTACACTTTAATAATCATTTAAAATTGCAAACTCCTAATGATTGTACGAAGTATAATCAATGACACTTTAGCAAAATCACTTAAGTCCATTGTTCAACTCCCTTGTAGAACAGGAGATTTGGGAAATTGTAATTCCCTCATATTCGTAAGAGAATTTACTAGACAATCATTCTATGTTGTCCCTACTTACAAAATCATTAGAAATTTAACACATCAACAGAACATGGGAGAAAATTAGGAGTCAAATATAAATTGAATTTAATGGAACTTGTGCCTATTATTTTAGCCAATAAAAACATTACAAATTAGAGTTGTATGCGTAGCCTTTACCGAATAGGTCTCTAACAAGCAGATCTACTTTCTCTAATTACATTTCTCTTATATAACATGATGGGATTAAAATTGAGCGTTTAGTTACCTTTGTAGTTAGTCACCTTATGAACTTCGTGCATCTAGGAATTATCGAGTCATTAGGGATAATCCCATCTCTACTTTCGACTTGGTGCTCAATCAACTTTCACTTAGCATGAAGCTACGCCAATGGTTCATGAAAAGCAATGTAGGCGTTTAACATTTATCATCAAGTGAAGGTTACCAACCCCCTCCTTTCCAATCTGATATGGTTGGGTTGATGTTTTTCTCGAGGAAATTCGATAAAGTTTATAAACTGAGGGGATGTTAGTGTCATTTCACCCAATAAGTAAGGCAGCTTTGTCATTTTATCTACTTTAATTTTCTTTCTAATTAACGGGAGCTCTCTATTGTAATTAGCTCCTCTCCTTGCTTGTATACTTATATCATGGCAAAAGTGAACCAATGTAATGCATGATATATGGGTAGTGGCTAGAGGTACGCAACGTGCAGTGCTGGGCCGTGCCTTGCCGTGCATGGTGGTGACTCGTGCCTTGCTTACATCTTGGCATGTCGTGTCGTGCCGTGCCGGGCCACCATTTAGCACACCACAGCCCACTTGTCGTGCAGTGCCGGACACCGGGCCGCCAATAATTTTTTTTTTTTTTTTAAAACAACTTTTAAAGTGGATATACTATTAAATAATTTTATTAATTTATGTTTATGTTTTTTTGTTATTATTATATATTGTTCTTTTTATTATTCTTATTTTTATTATTATAGTTCTTTATTATTATTTATGTTATTTTATGACCGTGTCGGGCATGCCGTGCTGGCGGGCCAAACTACCGTCTGCGGGTTCGTGTCGAATTCTTGAAATCGTGTTCACGTCACGACCCAGGGCCCACTTTTCGGTCATCGAACCGTGCCATTGGCAGGCTCGTGTCGTGCCAAACCCGTGCCGCATGCGGGCTGGTACGGCTCATGCCCACCTTTAGTAGTGGCTCTAATTTTGGTACATTAAGTACACAACAAAAGATGGATGACCATATTCATGGCATTAGTTTGAAATTCATGTATTGGACATGAGACGGAGAGAAGCTAAGAGTTCATACCGGGAACTGTCAGATTGTGTAAATCTCCTTGCCTATCATATTCTCATTCATGAATATTTATAGGGTGTACAACCTAAGATATGAGAATCTAAGATATACATAAATACACAAAATATATCCACAGAATATATACTAGAGAATAATAACATATTCTCTAACACGCCCCCGCAGTTGTAGCGGGAGGAGGACGAACGCTAAGACTGTAACGAAAGTCAAAGAATAGTTGTCGGGGAAGTCCCTTAGTGAAAATGTCTGCATATTGATATGACGAGGGAACATGAAGTACTCGAACAAGACCCAACGCGACTTGCTCACGAACGAAATGGATGTCCAACTCTATATGCTTCGTCCGCTGATGATTGACAGGATTGCTAGAGAGGTAAACAGCAGACACATTGTCACAATATACAAGGGATGCCTTCCGAAGAGGGCAATGGAGCTCAAGAAGCAGGTTCCTAAGCCAACAAGTTTCGGCAACTACGTTAGCTACGCCTCTATATTCTGATTCTGCGCTGGACCGAGACAAAGTTGCTTGACGTTTGGCAGACCATGATATTAAATTGTCCCCCAAGAACACACAATATCCGGAGGTCGATCGTCTAGTGTCGGGGCAGCCCCCCCAATCAGCGTCTGTATAGGACACTAGTCTGGTCGGTGCAGATGGAAAGAGATGAAGACCGAGGTCTTTGGTACCTTGGATGTACCTGATGATGCGCTTGAGAGCATTAAAGTGAGGCTCTCGAGGTTCATGCATGCATGAATAGGTAGACTTGATGTACTGCGTAGGCTATTTCTGGCCGTGTAAAGGTTAAGTACTGCAATGCGCCAGCCAAACTGCGATAAAGAGAAGGATCCGAAACAAGCTCACCCTCGTGAGCACTTAATTTCGAATTAGTATCAACCGGAGTAGCAACCATTTTGCAATTATCCATGTTAGCCCTATGGATAATTTCTTCAGCATACTTCTTTTGAGAAAGATACATGTGGGTCGGCGTTCTAGTAACTGAGATGCCCAAGAAGCTTAGACTCTTAGAGCACCAAGATCAGTCATTGAAAATTCGGATTTCAGTAAATCAATGATAGAAGATTTCAATGCCTCGGATGATGCGGTTAGCACTATGTCGTCCACATAAAGCAATAAATATGCCGTATCATGTCCTCTTCGAAAAATGAAAAGGGAAGTGTCGCTCTTGCTACATACAAACCCAATGCGATGAAGATAGTTGGCAAACCGATGATACCAGGCCCGTGGCGCTTGCTTTAAACCGTATAGAGCCTTGTTAAGACGACACACATAAGTAGGAGCATCGCGGTTAACAAATCCGAGCGGTTGATGCATGTACAAAGTTTCTTTTAAATCCCCATGAAGAAAAGCATTATTTACATCTAGTTGATGTATAGGCCAGTTACGTCCCATAGCAATACTCAAAACTGTTCTTATTGTAGCCGGTTTTACAACCGGGCTAAAAGTCTCATCGCAGTCCACCCCAACCTCTTGTGACTTACCATTTACAACAAGCCGAGCCTTATGCCGTTCAAGATCACCATTATCCTTGAATTTATGTTTATAGAGCCACATACACCGAATAATGTTTGCCCCTTCCGGTTTAGGAACTAGCTAGATCCCAAGTATGTTGCTTTGTGAGAGCATTAAACTCCTCGTGCATTGCCGCATTCCAATTCGGGTCAAGAAAGGCTATCTTGGGGCTTTTAGGCAAAGGTGAGATTGCTTGGACAGAAAGGTTGAATTGGACTTTAGGCTTAAAAATCCCATGGCTGGCACGAGTTTTCATTTGTGGTGATAATGGTATTGGGCTTGGGGGAAGTGACCCAAATTGAATGGTAGGTGGGCTTGAGTGAGGTGAGTTATTCGGACTGGAAGGAGTTGGGGGAGTTGGTGTGACTGGGCTTGAGGGAGGTGGGGCAGCAGACTCTGGGCCAACTGTCTGGGTAGTCCTGTGGTGGGTCGTGGCTGAATGAACAGGCCCACGGTCCAGCATAGGGCTATTATGCCCAGTAGTAGCCACGGTAGGAGAAGGTGGGCTGGTGAAGCTGGGCTGGACTGAGCCGACAGTAGGGGGAGAGGAGTGCTGAAGTTGGTGGGCTACGATTGGAGTTAGAGCAGGAGAGGGGTCCGAATCTAGGAAAGAGTATTTCGAAGCTCTAAACTGTTGAATATTTGAGAAAGGAAATATATGTTCCACAAAAGTAACATGCCTAGATATGATTGTTTTATTTGTGGATAAATCGTAGCAAAAATATCCCCTATGGGTAGATGGGTAACCTAGAAAAATGCAAGGTGATGATCTAGGTGAGAGCTTGTTAGATGCGTTGATGAGAGATTGGGGAAGCATAGGCAGCCGAAAGTTCTTAGGTGGTCATAGGAGGGACTACGACGATAGAGAATTTCGGTTGGGCTTTTATTCTTCAATGTGGTAGTAGGAAGGACATTGAGAATATGAGCAACGACACTTAAAGCATATACCTAAAAAGATGGGGGAGGTGAGGCATGAAAAAGGAGAGGGCGAACCATATTATTTATTGTGCGAATGATTCTCTCGGCCTTACCATTTTGTTGTGATGTATGAGGACATGACAAACGGAAAACTAAGTCGTGTTTAGCACAAAGTTGAAGGAAGGGAGAGTTGTCGAATTCACGACCGTTATCACTTTAAAAGGTTTTTATGCGTTTTTCAAATTGAGTGAAAACATACTCCCTAAATTGCAAAAAAAATATCAAACACTTGAGATTTATATTTATTAGGAAAGATCCATAGAAAATGAGTGAAATCATATAAAAACACCAAATAGTATTTATGACCCAATTTGCTAGTAATAGGGGATGTCCATAAATCCGCATGAATAATGTCAAAAGGAGAGAAAGTGACACTTAAAGAAGATTTAAACGGAAGTCTTATATGCTTCCCTAAAGGACAAGAGTAGCAAAATTGGGTATGTGACCCATTATTACAATGAATTAAATTCCTTTTTCTCAAAAGATTGAAAACTGAAGGGCCGGGATGACCAAGACGACTATGCCAAACCGACGGTGAAATTGCAGCTAGGGAGAGGTGTTGATTATTTGTTGCAGAGGAATTGGAAGAAAAAGGATAAAGGTCCCCACCACTATTGCATCTCGCTAGAGGTCTCCCCGTATTGAGATCCTTCACAGAAAAACCAAAAGGGTCAAACTCTATAGAAACAGAATTATCACTAGCAAACTTCTTAACTGTAGGCAATAAATTTCAAGCGTTAACCCCTAGCTTGAACCCCACTGTGATCATACACTAAAGTACGGTGGCGTCCAAAAGGGAAGAAGATAGAGCAAAAGAGTCGCCAACAAGTTTTTTAGGAACTTGTAAACCGTTCACGAGGTGAAGGTTAACGATCCAAGAGATCGTCAACTCCATAAGGTCTAGAACCAAATAAGGGTTCGGGGATGAAGGTACAAATCCAACCTAAAAGAGATTGAACCTGCCCTAATAATAGGCCTCTACTTTATTCTGATCGTATTCATGTGCGCTTTTTAATTAACATACAATCAATAGGTTTACCCTAAACCTGTTTATCTATGTTGGTTGAATATTAATGCACAAATAAAACTATTATTGGCGATCACTTGAATTATAATCACATTAACTCTAAACAAGATTATTAATTATCTTATTAAGCGTGATTGCAAGTACAAATTCCCTTTAAACATGCATAAAAGGCGTGATCAAGCAATAACAATAAATATAATATATCAAGCAACATAATAAATCATCAATATCATGAATAATAATTATAAAAATCATAATAATAATAATAATCGTCATAAATAAAATAATAATCATCATCATAAATTATAGTCATTATAATCATAATCATGTTCATGTTAATATTAAAGCATAATAAAAATAGCAAGATCCTAGGCATGATACTAACAAGATTAATAACCAACCCTAGCATGTCACTAAGCAATAAAAATCAAATCTTTAACCCTAACATGATACTAACAATCATAAATATTAGGAAGAACGTAGGAGTTAAGCATCGTAACAATCATATTTAATATTAAAATTACCCTAGACATGATACTTGGAATATCATAATAACAATTTAAACATGATTTCTACATCATAACATTAATTTAAACCATTAAAGCACTTATTTTGATGCCTCGTACCTCTTTCTAATAACAAAATACACACGTTAGTAACTTCAAGGAAAATAATAAACAAAACAATTAAATTAAATAATGGAAAGAGAGATTTTGGGACCAAACCCTCAGAAATTAAACCTTTCACGTTTAGGGCGAAGGCAACTTCGAATATGGCTAGGTGTTTCTAGATCTTGCGAATGCGGAATTTTGTATGTGAAAAGCAAGGTTAGAAAAAGAAAAGAGAGATGAATGAATTAAGAGAGAATTAGAGAATTAATGATTGCGAATGAAAACTGATTGTAGGTGATTATAATTGAAAAGCTGGTTGTTGATGAATGAAAACGGAGTTTTTAATACGTTATTTATAGAGAAATAAGCCAAAAAGATAAAATAAACAAAACAGAGTCCGACGCACAAAAAACAGAGCTGGCGCAAACCCTGGCTAACTAGCGCCAAGCGCCAATGGCTAGCGCCAGGCGCCAATGCCTGGAGTCAGGCGCCAAGCCTGTTTTTAACGCGTTTTCGAAAATCAGATAAATTTGCTGTTCAGGAGGATAAAATCGTATATTTTCCTCGAAAATGCTCTTTGATTTTAATTAAAACTCTGAAAAGTCAACAAAAGTCAATTTATCAATGCTAATTGAATTAGGAACGAAAAGAACCTTCTAGAAGAATCTAGAAGACTAAAACCATTCCTAATTGCATTAGGAATGATAAATCATATTAGGCCCTCCCCAAGATCATTGGACCGCATATAAGGCTCAAACCGGGCCTAGTTTAGTAAATTGACCATAACTTCCTCAATATTCATCGGAATTGGGCTTATAATATATCGTTGAAAAGGTCTTTGCAAGCCCCATCCAACTACACTATTATTGGACCCGTATCATGGACGACCAACCAAACTGGATTGGCTGTTTTCTTAAAATAAGTTTTCAAAAACAGAGAGAAGAGAAAAGAAATTAAATATATCCGCAACACTAAACTTTCCACACTTTCACTTCATTCGATTATGATTCGACGTGAAAGGTACTCATCATTGGGTTTGGTTTTGGGGAGACACAAATGGGTGTCTACAGAAGCCCCCACTTTGACTGAGTTTGGAGAAACGCAAGTTTCGAAAACGAAAGTCAAAGTATCGATAGGGACGGAGAATGATTCAGAACGTTCTGCGATCCTAAATCACTCTTGTAACGCCGATACCTGCAAACTAGCGTTAGTTGAACAGATAAGAGAGTTAAGAAACGCGTATCTTGCACCGTCGAGCACACGTCTCTGAAAGTAACCGATTCGTTGTCGTATCCTTGTTGTTTCGATGACCTCCTGCAAGCTAGAGAATGTCATCCTGCTTGAAAACTGCTACGCCCGTAACTGCTTCCAATATAGAAGATTGCTTTGCCTGAAACGATCCTCCACCGCATTGATAATATTCCACGTCCAAGGAATACTATCGAAGATTGCTTCTCTTGAAACAATCCTCAGTTACTTGTGACAACTCTCCATAATCTAGGGAACGCCACTTTGCTGTTTCGATGTTCACTCGTCTCTGAACAAAGAGCTTTTTTTGATATGTTCACGCGCCTCTGAACAAAGAGCTTCTCTTTTTTTTTTTTTTAATATGATCTTCTGAATGACGTGTCCACGCGTCTCTGAACAAAGGGCTTGATAATAGGATTCCCACGCGTCTCTGAGCGAAAGAGCTTGAAAATAGGAGATTTTTTATGATATGTCCACGCGTCTCTGAACAAAAGAGCTTTTGAAGGATATGCCCACGCGTCTCTGGAGCAAAAGAGCTTGAAGGAAATGTTCACGCGTCTCTGAACAAAAGAGCTTTTGAATAGTATGCCCACGCGTTTCTGGAGCAAAGAGCTTTGATGGAGATGTTCACGCGTCTTTGAGCAAAGAGCTTGATGGAAAGTTCACGCGTCTCTGAACAAAAGAGCTTGAATAATATGCCCACGCGTCTCTGGACAATAGAGCTTCGGTACTTGAACGCTTGTTGCGATAATATTCAGAAGAAAAATTTCTCAAGACCAACGTTTGTCGATCTCTAAAGCTCTCCTAAACTTTGCTTCCGCTAAAACCAGTATGTCGGTGTTTCCGTGATGAGCCAATTCTTAGGCGCTTTAAGCTAAGTGAGACGATCTTTCACCAGGTCGACCACTTATTGTGATTGTAATCAAACTGACTACTTAATCATGTCAAATTGCTTATTGGGGCTAACTGGCGTACCAAGGAACTCGAAATTGCTGTATGAGGTCGAAATCACCTTTCTGAGAGGCTTCGATCTCTGTCGCTACTGAAAAGATCTCTGGCGCCAAGAATTGACTCTGTCGCCGAACGCTGTGATAGGGTCTTCCCTATTTTGCTGCACCTGTATTTATTTTTGACTATAGAACTTTGCTAATCTTTAACCATCTTAGGGTTGACCTAAGGTTTAGCATTGCTTGACTCATCGACTTGACACGACTCAAGGTATAAACTTGACTCTCTGTGATTTACTCGAGGTTGACTCGACTCGAAGTGAAATGACACATGTGTGACTCATGACCCGTGTGTGCATTGTAAAAAAGCAAAAAATTTCCGTCATTTTTGTGGAGGGTACCGACTTTCTCCCGAAAAAGAAAGACGCGAAAAAGAAAGAAGCGAAGTTTTTGAAGGTGCATGTTGAATGAGCTTAGTCAAATGTTGTTTGATACTATCTCTCAAGGATTGTAACATCTTAGACTATCCGGGTTGACTCGATAATGAAAGTATTTAGGTAACTTAGGCACGGAGGCTAAGCACTTCATACTTCGTGATGTAATGATGATTATGAGTGATGTGACAAGGCATGATTCAGCGTTATGTTAAGATTTCATGACAAAAGGTTCCTAAGGGAAGTATATTTGGTCATGTATGTGTGCGGTGTGTGAAAGTGACACTAAAGCTAGGCCGCAAGAGCTAAGTGTGTGGAAAGATATTATTTGTTAAAAGAGTCAAATGGTGGTGACTCTTAGGCTAGGTAAGCTAATGATGTTGGGATCGAGCCCCCAAGTCTAGCTCTAAGTGAAAAGGGATGAGCATAGGAGATCCCTTGATATGATCATGGTGTAAGTGTGTGAATGTGAATATGAATGCATGTTTATTACGGCCGCACCTCAATGTGAGGTTGCCTACGTATCCGTTAGGAATCAGGCCGAACGTAGCTCTAGCCGAACCTCGCACAAGTGTGTATACCTCAAAAAGGTCTTTTAAGGGTTGTAACGTGGTTAGGCTAAAGGTTATAGAAGAAGGGGATAAAGGCTCAAGACCCTAGATAAGCTCCCAAGGTGTGCAACCTCGCTTTTGAATATTTGTTTTTATACTTGAGATTTTCTACTCTTTTTTTAGCTCTCTTTTTTCATTAGCATTTATCTTTATTTTTATGAGTGTGGGCAATCCCAATCATGCGGTCTATCACTCACTTGGCATTCATGTTTCTCGAGCACGGTACCGAGCACTCGATAAGAGACGCAATCTGAGACGTGTTCTTATCGAAGATATTTTCATATCAAAGATATTGGAACACTTGCCCTTTGTACACTTTTATTTATTTTTTTGCTTTTGCTTATTTTTGCTATTTTAATTTTTTGAATCACTCAAGCCTTTTTTTAGAATTACATAAGTTGCACACCATCCCATCCCAAGGTTAGGTAGATGTAGGTTGAAAAAAGAAGGGTCTATCGTTAGACGAGGCTCAAAGTGGTTTATGAAGAAAGAATTGCATATTTGAAAGGTGAAAGGAGATATGACGTGTGTTTGGGGTGTTTTTGTCCCTCGGGAGAGTTACGTCACGAAGACTGATCCGGCTTGAGCTGTACCTGCAAAACAACGGAGACTCCGGGTGGTTGGAGCTCCGCCTCCGACGGTCAAGTTAGTAACTTGAAAAGGAGTAAAGAGTACGGAAATTTAGGTGGGTATCTACTCGGATTCCAAGCTCAGGTGTTTCTCTGATGTAAGAGAATGCAGGTATATTAAATGGTAAAACGTGCCCTCAAAATGAGGGACATCTCCCTATTTATAGGGTCTTTGGGAATTGTGCCCCTGATTAGGTCACTGAACCCTAATCATTGGTGGGCTGCGCCGTTTTCCGGCGTTCTCGGGATTTGGGCCTGAAGGCCGCCTTTTCCCCTTTATTTCTGGAATGACACGTGTCAAGCAGGGATTGGTCCATTTTGGACTAATCTGAGGCTGACACGTGTCACCCTCTGATTGGGCCATGCGGCAGGGTAAAATTACCCTAAACATTTGCCCCTCACAGATGTGACGTGGCACGCCACGTGGCATCTGTGACACATGTCACGCTCCGGTTGGCGGTAATTTTACCGTTACAGAGTAACCGTTCACCTTCCGGGTAAATTACGGAAATGCCCCCAAATTTACCCTCTATATATAGCCGTTTTACCCTCATAATTTTGTACGTTTACAAAAAAATTTCTAGAGAGAAAGTTTGAGAGAGCAGAAGTCATCCGTTTGAGTCAGACGCGAGCAAGAAAGTTTGTTCTTCAGCGACCCAGCCGGTCCCGCCTACTTTCAGATACCAAATCAAAAGGTACCGTCTCTGTCTCTCTCAGCTCTTTTCTTTTTTCACCGCTTGTACATATTTCTTGCAATAAATGGATGCATCACCAACACACACGGAACAGCCTAGGTTAGAGTCCAGCCGGTAACCAGGGACGGCTGAGTCTAGGACTGGGAGTACCGTCTCGGGGTGTTGGGACCACCCTTTGCCAAGGATTCCGACCAGTTATGTGTCTGTGCAGGACACCATGGCTCGGACAATGCAGACGACCACTGATCCAAATTATAGGAGCGAAGGCTCAAGCGGCCAAACGCCTGAGGGAGAAACGTCTGGTCAGGGAGACCAGACGGCTCTGGAGAGATCCCCTCCGCGCACCCCTTCAACCCCTGCTGACTCTTTCTTGGAAGAGTGCGATCAAGGCGGCGACGAGGCCGTCTCTGCCCCCATGGACCAAGGTGAGGAGGGGACGGAGAGTGACAGCTCCGCCTCTACCTCTGAGAGCAGTGATGACTTACCCCCTCTTCCGGATAGCGAGGAGGAAGAAAGGAAAAAGTGGAGCAAGAAGGACGATCCCTTCAGCATCCACGTCTCCTCCAAGGACCGGATCCAAATGGGGGAGAACTTGGAAAATTTTAAGAAAATGCACCCGTTAGGAGACGAGTATAAGATCCGGGTGCCGCCTGAGCTGGGCACCATCGCCTGGGGGGACGATCAACAGAACGCCAGCAGCTACTTCCGCTGTTATGAGGCGGCGTTCAAAGCTGGCTTTCGCTTCCCCCTTCACCAGGCGGTGAAGGCAATTTTGAGAGGCTATGGCCTTGGGGTCTGGCAACTTACCCCCAACTCTTGGACCAACATTCTGGGGTATGTTGCCGCCTGCGAGTTCCAAGGGCTTAACCCCGGCTAGGAGGCTTTTGCAAGCATGCATTACCTCAGCAGAAGCCCAGGCGGCTGGAGGGCGTGGTATACTCTAACCACACAGCCGCAATACATGATGACCTTGGACAAGGTCTCAAAGTTCGATGGCTGGAAGCACAGGTTCTACCTGATGTCAGCCCCAACCAGACGGGAAAATTATGAATTCCGTCTGTACAATAAGAAGCCTGACTTGTTGGGCAGGAAGTGCGCTCTTCCCCGGAACCCAGAGGAAGACTTTGACAAAATAATTGAGGCAGACTTTTTCGGCCTCACAGACGCAACTCTGTCAACCGGGGAAACAATAAAAGTCCCTAAGAATTGGATCCCCAAGAGCGCCTGGTTCAGGGATGAATGTTTCCTAGCCGCCTGCGGGCTAGGGCACATGTTTACCAAACGTATGCGCCTGAGTTCATACCGTCTGTAGTATTTTTCTATCGGTATTGATTTATGATATTGACCAATTTCTTTCTTTTTGCAGAAGAAGCATTAAACATGTTGCAGTCGGAGAAAACTCCCAAGCGGTCTTCTGCAACCATCCGCAAAGATCTTGCGGAGAAAGCTGCGGCCGAGCTCAGGGCCAAGGTATTGAGCGCCTGACCCTTTCTTAAGTTGATTTTAAAAACTATCTTTTCCGGATGCTAACTTTGACTTGTTTATTTTTCGCAGGGAGGAGAAGTTGGGAAATCGTTTGAGAAGAATCTCAAACGGGCTAGGGAGGAGGCCCCAGTCGTTCTCAACAAAATAAAGAAGGCCGCCTCCGCGTCGACTCCTAGCGCCTCAACCGGGCATCAACAGATGCGGATAGCGGGGCGAAACGAGAAGATAGGCGGCAGCTTGTGCCTTGACCTCGTTAACCCCGTTACAGCAACCGGGGGGTTCTCCACGCCTGCAAGCGGTGCCCGCTTGGCCGGCTCTGAAGGTAAGAACCCTTTTGAATCCCCGCTTGAGCTGGGGTGGCCTTTGCGGGTGAAATCCCACTCCCAACAGACGTCATCCTCAGACGGCCGGCTACAAATAGGTGCTGCCTTAGTTTCGCACTCATCACCTATTGATTGTGGTGCAGATCAATCTCCCCGCTGGCCAGACGTCCAGAAGCATGCCAAAGCCATGCTGGAGGCCGTCTGGAAGAGGGATAAGGACAATATCCCTGGGATAGAGACTTTCAACCTTGAACGCATTCTATCCCTTCTGGCTGAGGTAAGAAACTTGTCAATTCAATTTTATTTTTTCCAAGTATTTTATCCCGCCTGAGACACTAATACCGCTTGACTCTTTGCAGGCTATGCTGCGGGTGGACGGGCTCAAACGTCCTTATTCCCGCAAAAGGGAAGAGGTAAAAAGGGCAAAGAAGTCCGCCATAGACGCTGATAATATTGCTTTACACTCGACTATCGTAAATGAACTTGAAACTAAAGCAATAATTATGACACAGGCGTCTAAAATCCAGCAGCTGGAGCAAGATCTGAAGGCGGCCGACCAGCGGGCTACGGATGCTGAGACGGCCAAGAAGGGGGCAGAGGAGGCCCAGAAGAAGGCGGACGAGAGCGCCAAAAAGGCTGATGAGGCGCTCAAGAAGGCCCAGGCGGACCTTGGCAAACTGAAGACCAAGGTTGAGAGGTTGGAGAAGGATGCTGCTCAAGCTCAGAAAAACTTTGCAGCAACCCTGGAGGCGGAGCAAAACCGCCTTGTTGCTGAGAGTGATGCTGACAACGACGCCCGTATGAAGATTGCTTGGGCTGCCTTGTACCCAGACGCGGATTATAGCATCTGGGCAATGGCGCACAGCTATGCCGAGTACGTGGTGTACTTGAGAGAGCAAGGCGAGCCAGAGCCTGCCTCCTTTGAAGCCTGGGTCAACTCCAATGAGCCGTCCGCGCCTGAGCTTCCTGGTCCTGGTGAAGCGCACCAAATTCCCTCAGATGATGAGGAGAAGGGGGAGGACCAAGAGGCTCCGTCTGCAGGCCAGAAGTGACCCCTCAGCGGCAGTATGCCAATCTTTGCTTTTTTAATTTTCTTTTTATTCAACGGCTGTATGCCAAAACTTGCTTTTTCCGGCCTGCGTGCCGAGTATCTGTGTATTTACCGGCTGTGGAGCCGGGTTAATTAACAATTCCTTTCTCCCGAACGGGGTCCGGTTAACATTTGATCCATTACAACCATTTGGTTGGATGGACTTTTATGAAATGCACCGACTGAGTCGGTTTTGATCATTTTACATTTGAATTTTTATTTTTTGCAAATTCTAATTTTTGCCTATCTTATCAAAAGCATGCGGCGATTTCTTGCCTAACTAGTCAATAGTCTGGCTGTCCTTGCCCCTGGACGGCTGTGTGATTGGTTTCAAGTGGAGTTGGTTGATTGACTTGAAAACGTCTGATGCTGCAAAGAGCATGATATGTTTGTAAGTTAATCAATCACAGTAGTGATTGCCCCAAACCAAGTGCACAGCCGTACACCAACAGGCGTTTAGGTCACTACACAGACGGCGTATGTCTGTCTTGGTAGAGATTTCATAGTCATTGACCTCTTTTGCCCCAATTGGGGTGAGAGGTGCAATTTTTGGAATAAATAACCTAAGTGAGAACTTCAGCCGGTGACCGACTGATGCCCATGGGCATCCGGTATCTAGGAACTTATTCGTTCTTCGTAGGTTATTTTGGTCAGACGGCTATGAGTTGACCAATTTGGTCGTTCAATTTTTGTCGCCTGCATGGATACGTAGAACCGACAAATAGTCTGTTCTCTGCAACGATTGCACCCAAAGGGGTGTCGCCGGACGCCTTTGTCCATGTTGGGATAGGCGATTTTATAAAATGAGCAACCATCCGGCCATTTTAGCCTCTGGTCTTGTTTGAGACCGGTTGTGTAGCTACTAAACGTTTTTGTGCTTAGTTTCTAATCAGTATTGAATTTACACTAAGTATCGAACTTAGATTTTTAGACAAACGGGTCAGTCTGGGTATTACCGAGGCTGATAATCAGGCGGTTGAATAAACAAAGTATCAAACTTAAATAAACAAGGTATCCGAGTATTACCCAGGCGGTCCAACAAATGTAACCTTTACTAAGTGTCAAACTTAGTTGAGTAAAGAGGGACATGTCTATGTATTACCCGGATGGATAATAATAAATAAATCAATTTTGCAAACAAAGTCTGATTTCATTGATTAGTTCATTTGTTTACAAAAATTTACATTCTCAGAAGTAGTACTTTTTCAGATTGTCTACATTCCAAGTTCTAGGCAGGCGCCTGTTGTCTGGGGTTTCCAGACGGTAGGTGTCGTCCCTTACTTATTCATAGATCCGGTAGGGGCCTTCCCAATTTGGTGTTAGCTTTCCCAACTCATTGGCCCTACCGGTTGCCTCCATTTTTCGTAACACTAAGTCGTCAACTTTCAAAGGACGCTTGTGTACTTTTTTGTTGTAGGCTCTAGTCATTCTCAGACGGTAAATCTCATGACGCAAGGCGGCATTGCCCCTGCGTTCTGGGAGTGAATCCAATGCCAGGCGCATTGCTTCCCAGTTTTCCTCTTCATCATACAGCATGACTCTGAGAGTCGGCTCGTAATGTTCGATGGGAAAGACGGCTTCAGCACCGTAAACCATGAGAAATGGGGTTTCACCGGTTGCCCCTTTCACTGTTGTCCGGATGGCCCATAGGACATGGATTAATTCTTCTGCCCATAAGCCACCGACTCTTTCTATTTTCTTTTTAATGCCGTCTGAGATGAGTTTGTTGAAGGCTTCAACTTGGCCGTTTGCTTGGGGCCAGCCAACAGATGCAAAACAGCTTGAGATCCCCTGATCTCCCAACCAAGTTTTTAGCTGAGGCGTCTCAAACTGAGGACCATTATCAAACACCAAAGACATGGGTACCCCGTACCGGGTGATAACATTCTTCTAGATGAAGGAAATTACGTCTGAGGTCTTGATGTTTTTAACCGCCTCAGCCTCAACCCACTTGGTGAAATAATCCACAGCCACTAAGATGTAGCGCTTTCCGCCTGGAGCAGGCGTGTAAGGACCTAGAATGTCCTTCCCCCATTTTGCAAACGGGATTGGGTTGTGGATGGCCGTCAGATCAGTAGCCGGACGATGAATAAGTTTGCCAAACTTTTGGCACTTGTCACATTTTTTCACCAATTCCTTGGCGTCTGCCTCAAGAGTGGGCCAAAAGTAATGTCGTCTGGCTCTGACGGCTAGGGACCTGCCGCCTATGTGAGAGGCGCAGAATCTCGAGTGCAAGTCTTTGAGAACTTCCCTCCCCTTTTCTGGGGTGACACACTTCAACAGGGGTTTAAGAAACCCCGCCTTGAAGAGTTCTCCATTTCTCAACTCGAAGCTCGCAGCTCGCTTCTTCAGGACGGATGCCTCCTGTGGCGAATCAGGAAGGGTGCCGTCTGAAAGATAAGCCCGGATGCCATCCATCCAGGTAGAGCTCCGGTCCAAAACTCCAATGGGATCTTCATAGATGCTTCTCTTTTCTAGAACTTCCCAAAAGACAGACCGAGGCGTGTCATGGCAGGCGGAAGATGCCAGTTTTGACAATGCATCCGCCTGATTGTTTTCAGACCTAGGCACTTGATTAAGTCGGAATTCCTCAAGTGCCCCGGTCTCTTCTTTGACTGCCTGGAGATATTTGATCATAGCCGGATGGGTAGCCTCACAACTTCCCTCATACTGGCTAACAACCAATTGAGAATCAGAGTAGGCGTCAATTTTCATGGCCCCTGCCGCCTTACACATGCGTATGCCGGCTAGCAGGGCTTCATATTCCGCCTCATTGTTAGAGGCCTGAAACTTGAAGCGTAGTGCATATTCGAATCTGTCTCCTTCAGGAGACTCATAAATTACGCCTGCACCACAGCCGTTCTTTGTAGAGCTCCCGTCTACGTACACTTTCCAAACCTGATCAAGATTATCCGGAGCCACCGGACGAGTCATTTCAACAATGAAGTCGGCAAACGCCTGACCTTTCACTGCCTTTCTTGGTTCGTAAGTGATTTCAAGGCTCTGCATTTCAATAGCCCATTTCAACATTCTCCGGGATGAGTCCAAGGTAGACATTGGCCGCTTGAGTGGCTGGTCCGTGTAGATCACCACCGGATGTGCCAAAAAGTAAGGCTTCAATTTTTTGAATGCCATATACAAAGCAAGGCCAAATTTTTCAACCATGGGGTACCGGAGTTCAGCATTTTTAAGAACATGGCTAATGAAGTAAACCGGGAGCTGCACGCCGTCTCGCTTAGCAAGGAGAACGGCACTGAGGGCATGGTCTGAGACGGCTAAATACGTGTACAACGTCTCCCTAGGCAAAGGACTGACCAACCTAGGCAGAGAATGTAAATGCTTTTTCAACCTCTGGAACGCCGCCTCAGCATCATCCCCCCATTCAAATCTGGTCTTCTTCCTGATTGCTTGGAAGAAGTAGAGGCATTTGTCACCTGACCGGCTGAGGAACCTCCCCAGGGCGGCCAGACAACCGGTGAGTCTCTGAACTTCCTTGACAGAACGGGGTGACTTCATGTCAATCACCGTCTGTATCTTTTCGGGGTTAGCCTCTATCCCCCTTTGATCAATCAGGAATCCGAGAAACTTCCCAGACTCAACACCAAAGACGCATTTCTTAGGATTTAACATAACCTTATGCCGCTTGAGTGTGGTGAAGGTTTCTCGGAGATCAGCAAGGTGATCCGCCTGCTTCTTGGATTTGACTATCATGTCATCAATGTACGCCTCCACATTCCTCCCAATCTGATTAATGAAGACCGTATTAATCATCCGTTGGAAAGTGGCAGGCGATTTTTCAAGCCAAACGGCATCACAGTGTAACAGAATAGCCCCTGATCAGTGACGAAGGCCGTCTTCTCTTGATCTTTCTTCCACAGGGGTATCTGATGGAAGCCGGAGTAGGCATCCATAAAACTCATCCAGGCGTGACCGGCTGTAGAGTCGACCAGACTGTCGATCTTTGGAAGCGGATAACTGTCCTTTGGACACGCCTTGTTGAGGTCTGTGTAATCAACACGCATGCGCCAGGTCCCATTCGGTTTCTTAACAAGGACCACATTGGCCACCTAGTCGGGAAAATTACAAGGCAGAGTGAACCTGGCGTCTAGCAGCTTTTTGACTTCGGCAGCTGCCGCCTGACTTCTTTCCTCGCCGTGGTTTCTTTTCTTTTGCCGGATGGGCTTCTTTTTGGGGTCCACGGCTAGTTTGTGGACAACAAGATCCGGGCCGATGCCTGGCATCTCCTCCACTTCAAAGGCAAAAATGTCTTTGAATTCCTTCAGCAGAAGGTGCAAGCTTGCACCCAAGGTAGCATGAGCAACCGTCCCAACCTTAACAGTACGTTCTGGACGGCTGTCATCCAGAACGAGATCAATGCTTTCGCCAGCCGGTTAGGGGCGGAGCTCATCTGACCGTTCACCGGTCAGTGATTGCTATTTTTTCTCTTTCTTCACCTCCACCAGCAGAGGTGCCTTTCTTTTCTTTCCGGCTGCTGGCGGGGCAGGAGCTGGGTCGGCATCCTTGACATTTTCAAGGTCTATTGGTTCCTGACCGCCTGGGGCCACGGTATCTCGGACGGCTGAGAGATAGCACTCTCGGGCCGTCTTCTGATCCCCATTCAAGGAACCAACAGAGCCGTCATCCCTCTCATACTTGATGAGCATAAGGGACGGGATGATTACTGCCTTGGCTACGTTGAGGGTTGGCCTGCCAAGAATGATGTTATAGGCGGTCAACTCCTCAACGACCAAGAATCTGACGACAATATGTCGTCCCTTGCCTTTCTCTCCCAGCCGGATGGGTAAGTCAATTCTCCCGGCTGGGTAGACCATCCCACCCCCAAAACCAACCAAGGGGTGGGTGACCGGATGCATGCTGCTGACGTTGTATTTCAGCTTTTGCAGGCACCGGAGGCTGATAATGTCTGATGAGCTGCCGGTGTCTATAAGGATCCGTCCAACTAGCTGATTGGCAACCTTACATTCAATGACCACCGGGTCATCATGCGGGCGGCGGACGCCGCCCCTATCCTTCTCAGTGATCAAGACGTCTGGGAAGGAGGAGCTGGCTTCTGCCTGTTCATCATCATCTTTGTCCATCTTTCGAAGATGGATCTTGGTGCCCCGGATGGTAGGGCCACCACATGAGAACCCGCCTGCTATAGTGTAGACCGGCTCCTTGTCGGTATCCGAACTACTAGCAGGCTGGGGGGTAGTCTTGGAGGATTGACCCTTGTTTTTCTTTTTTGCCCCGGCTGGGGACTTAGAAATGTAGGACTTCAACAGCCCTTTGTCAGCCAGACGGCCCAACGCACGCTGAAGACTGAAGAAGTCGTTGGTGTCATGGCCGACCTCCTCATGGAACTGACAGAATTTATTCTTGTTCCGTGACTGGACAGAACTCTTCATAGGATTCGGCTTCTCAATGGACAACCGGTCCTTTACCTCCATGAGGATGGATTTGCAGTCTTTATTAAACTCGTACTTGGTGACGTACGGTTTAAATTCTTTCTTTTTCTTCTAGGACGGCTGGTCAGAGTCAGTAACCGCCCAGACTTCTTTTCTTTTCTTGCTCTCTTCTTTGTTTTTGGCCGGCTGAGCTGACCGACTGTCTTTCTGTTTGTCGGACTTCTTGGAGTCCGACTGGCTACCAGGCGAGCAGAGGTCGGTAGCTTGAATGTAGCTTTCCGCCTCCCTCAGGGCCGCCTGTAAGGTGAAAGCCCCTTTTCTGACGAGGTCGAACTTAAAAGTCGACCCGTCTCTCAGACCCTTGTAAAAGTCTGTAAAAGCTACCTCGTCAGACAGTCCTTGAATCTGAATTCTTATCAGATTGAACCGCCTGACATATGAGTGCAGCCCTTCTCTCTCTCCCTGCTTAACAGTGCTCAAATCAAGGCTTGTTTTCTTCGCAGGGATGTTCATTTAGAAGTTGGAAGCAAACAGGAAGGCGAGCTTCCTGAAGCTATCGATGGACCCGGCTGGCAAATTGCCAAACCATTGTTGGGCAATGCCCTTCAATGTAGCCGGGAAACACCGACACCAAGTGGCATCATCCAACCCCTGCAAGTACATGAGGTTGGTGTAAGCCATGAGGTGGTCTTCCGGATTGGTGGTACCATCATAGGTACCAACCAACACGTTCTTAACCTTGGCCGGATGAGCCGCCTCGGTTATCTCCCGAGTGAACTCAGAAGGTTGTTCACCCAGGCGCACGGACGAAGCTGCCAGTCCAGTGGCTGAACATTTGGGTATGCCGCCTGACCCCCAAAGAAGGCCGGCTGCATGAAGTGAGGAGGATACTGTCCGTAAGCCTGAGTAGGCACATACGGTATAGCTCCGATCATATGAGGGCCAGAGTGGACGGTAATACCGCCTGTCTGGCTCTCATGCAAGGAGGGTGCACTCCCTGCGGAAATGTTGTTGAAACTGTCTGGAAAGTTCGACGTTGAAGCCGACTCAGACAGCGATTGGTTTCTCCTCCGGTTTATGATTTCCCGGGCATCAAGCGTTGATTTTTTACTTCTCACCGGCTGCTAGGTCCGGCGAGTGTTATTGGTGTTCCTCCCAGGAAGGAGAATTTTTTACCAATCAATGGTCCCGGCTGCCTTCTCCTTTGGATGGGGAGTGGGCTGCCGGTTTCGGACTGACTTCCCCTTCTCTGGGGGAGTCTTCTTCGCCGACTGACCTTTACTTGGGCCAGCCCGGCTTTTGGTGATCAGCTCTTTAATTTCACCCTTGAAACTGGTCATGAACCTCATGAGTTCGTCTCGGGTGACAGGGGCTGATCCTGCTGCCGTCTGGGTTTCCCCTTCCGGCTGCCCAGTGGGTCTGCTCGGACCCGCCTAGGAGGCGCCCCGCTCTAGAGTCTCTCTGGGCCGGATGCGCTTGATTCTGAGAGAGCCGTCTTCGGCTGTAAAGGTTTCGACCTGAGGATCTTCATCCTCCTCATGGTCTGTAAAGACTTCTGGGTCTTCGCCTAGATGGTTAGGGGGTACAGACTCTTGAACCATCTTCTAGGTACTCTCCCCACAGACGGCGCCAAATGTTTTGGGTGTTTTTGTCCCTCGGGAGAGTTACGTCACGAAGACTGATCCGGCTTGAGCTGTACCTGCAAAACAACGAAGACTCCGGGTGGTTGGAGCTCCGCCTCCGACGGTCAAGTTAGTAACTTGAAAAGGAGTAAAGAGTACGGAAATTTAGGTGGGTATCTGCTCGGATTCCAAGCTCAGGTGTTTCTCTAATGTAAGAGAATGCAAGTATATTAAATGGTAAAACGTGCCCTCAAAATGAGGGACATCTCCCTATTTATAGGGTCTTTGGGAATTGTGCCCCTGATTAGGTCACTAAACCCTAATCATTGGTGGGCTGCGCCATTTTCCGGCGTTCTCGGGATTTGGGCCTGAAGGCCGCCTTTTCCCCTTTATTTCTGGAATGACACGTGTCAAGCAGGGATTGGTCCATTTTGGACTAATATGAGGCTGACACGTGTCACCCTCTGATTGGGCCACGCGGCAGGGTAAAATTACCCTAAACAACGTGGCTACAAGGGGTGCCTCAAATCATTGGTATACCTTGTGCTTAATTTGACATGGATTTTTTTTATTTTTTATTTTTATGCAATATAATGAAATGATCATATATAAGGAAATAAATGCTCATTTTTATTAAAAGAATATATATATATATAATGATCCTACAAAATAAATCTAAGGAGAATAAAAAGGTGCCTAGGCTAGACTGATTGGGGAAAGGGTAAAACGAAAAAGAAATAGAAAAAGAGGTCACGAAATCTTGTCGTTGAGGCTCGCCTCTTGTCTTGTGTTGTTTGCTTTATCATCACTCGCTTTTCTTGTAAACTGGAGGCATGGGAAGCTTGTTATTATCAATCAAATGTTGGATAGCCTCCTTTAGCTTCCAACAGCTCTCAGTAGTATGACCCCTACCTTGATGGTACTTGCAGTGTTCTTCTGGATTCCAACTAGGCAATCTCTTTTCAGGTGCGGGATCTTGAATAGGTCCAATGGGAGTAATGAGTCCTTTGTCATGGAGTCGATCGAAGGCAGTATCGTAACTCATCCCAATGGGGGTGAAGTCTTTCCTTAGTTGCTTCTTAGATCCTTGGTTATCCATGGCTAAAACTTCACTGAGATCAAAGGTACTAACATTGTTACTAGAGTGGGCGTTTTTGGAAGAAGAAGGATTGTCGTTCTTCTTTCCTTTCCAGCCACCGTGGTTACTATTGTTAGTAGCTTTTTGCTTTGCGAGGTCATCTTCAATTTCAATTCCGATGTCATAAACGGCCTTGAAAGTATTCAGATTGTGTTGATATTTTAAATGCTTCGAATACTTCTCTTGGAGATTCTTGATAAACATCCTCACAGACTCTTTTTCGGTGGGGACCTCAATCATCTTAGCGGAAGTTTCCCTCCATTTATTAAAGAAAGAAGTAAAGCCTTCATTCTCTTTTTGTCTTAGCATCTCAAGTTGTCTATGATCGGTTTCAACTTGAATATTGCACTTGTATCTATCAATGAAAGAGTTTACTATCGATTCCCAGGTAGAGGTTTTCTCTTTGTCAAGGGAGAAGTACCATTGTTGGCAAACGGTCTCAAGAGATAGTGAGAATAGAGAGGGGAAAACCTTCTTATCGATACCCTTAATGTTCATTATGGTTTCGAAAGCTCTTAAATGAAAATAAGGGTTATCTGTTGCCTTGAATTTAGGGATGTCAGTGGCGTTGAACTTATGTGGAAGAAGTTCCTTGTCCAGCGAGACCCCTTGTGAACTCATGCCCTGAAATTTATAGTCACTAGATAGCTTGCTCAAACTTTCTTGCATGAGGTCCATCTGTTGTTGCTTCACGTGATCATCGATCTTGAATGTGAGTAGCTTCAGTGTCTCAGTCACGGTAACCAATTGGTTCCTAAGCTCATTGACTTCTTCTTGAGTTGCCATTATTTTCTTAGCCTTCCTCTTTTGACGAATCGGTTTATCAAAAAGCGAGACCTGAATAACGAGGTTGTCCTTGATTAATCGCCCTTCTCTCCTCGACCAAGTACTGTGGAAAAGGAATTTAGGGATATTCATTGTTAATTATTTAACTCAAACTATATTCAACATGCAAGGGAAGGAGGAAGTGAAGAAAGATTGGAATAGAATGTGACGGAAAATGATGTAGATGGAGGGATATGAAGAATTAGGAATAGAATGTACCCCCCAACTCAAATGACGGAAAAAGACCGACTCATGCATGAACCTAAGACATGGTCATGGTGACATATACTCAAAGTGTGTGCTAAGAATAGTGAGTGTAGATGGTACGTTAAGACTCGTGTCATGACCATGTGGCTAGACTATGTGACTAGACTCAAGCAAAGACTAAGTTAAGACTTCACGTATATGCATTAAACTAGACAGACTGTGGTATTTTAGTCATAACTTTTTATCTGTGACTCTGATTTGGATGAAACCAACGCCAAATTAAAGATAAAACTCGGGGCTGCAGATCCATAGGTTGTACGACTCTTAGCCGAAGAGTTTGCTGTCAGAGGAGTCTGCCATTGCTGAATCGCTCGCTGACGCCTCAACAGATGCTCTCTTTCTAGAACTCCAGATATGACCAAAACAAGTTGACGTTTGTGCAGTATACGGGAATAAAAATCCGGGTTGACTTAAAGGAACTATGACTCGATTTTATGTTTATTTATTAGATCAAATTAATTAATTAATTAATTAATTAAACAAAGTCCTTTAGTCATTAATCAGTTTATTTAGTCTTAACACAAGTCAAACAAACGGTTAGGAAAAATCACATAGAGTATGCACAACAAATAATGCACAATTAGTCAAGTAGGCACAATATGATGCAATGAGTTTGCAACCTAACCATGGCTCTAGTTCTCTAAAGTTCAGGATATGGTTTAGTCAATAGAGGGTCCATGTTTAATTGTCCGGATGCACCGCGCGGAAGCCTGACCGTGAAGGGTTGGCGCGAGTAGATGGGACACCGCGAGTTTAGAAAAACTCGCTTCCATGGTTTGGTGAAATTCAACATTCTCGGATGTACCCTTTGTTGCACGGAGCGTTCAATCGGGTAGATGGATCATGAATTCCCAGAGGGTTATGTCCATATGTAGAACACATATGGGTTTCAGAAAAGTGAGAAAAAAAATTCAATCAGGAAGTAGGATCGAGCAAACAATACGAAAAACCGGTCGAAATTAGAACGCATATTTCTGGCTCGGTATTGGGGGAAGTTGGCGCCAGCAATCAGAGACTGGCGCCAGCTTTTAATTGTAGCGCCTGGCGCCAATACTGGCGTCTAACGCTACGACTAAAATGCTGGCGCCAAGCTCTGGCCCCTGACGCTACTTCCCACATGCCTCAGCAGCAATTTGTGCTCGATAAAATTTTCCAGTTTCGCGCGGTGTTATTTCGGTCCTAGTTGTGAAAGATATTTCTCAAACTTCCTACCTGTAAAATCCTATGTTTTTAACTCATTACGGATGGTCTTTCTAATGAGATCTTTCTTATGCATATGACAATAATGTTAATCAAAATTACGCACATGAAATACTTAGAACGTTTTGAGTCTCATCCACTCATTCTAAATCATTGTCGAAACAAATTCAGGAATTAAAATAGAAATCCTCCCCAGTGGAGTCGCCAAAAACTGTGGGGAATAAATTTCAAGCGTTAACCCCTAGCTTGAACCCCACTGTGATCATACACTAAAGTACGGTGGCGTCCAAAAGGGAAGAAGATAGAGCAAAAGAGTCGCCAACAAGTTTTTTTAGGAACTTGTAAACCGTTCACGAGGTGAAGGTTACACCCCTTAACGATCCAAGAGATCGTCAACTCCATAAGGTCTAGAACCAAATAAGGGTTCGGGGATGAAGGTACAAATCCAACCTAAAAGAGATTGAACCTGCCCTAATAATAGGCCTCTACTTTATTCTGATCGTATTCATGTGCGCTTTTTAATTAACATACAATCAATAGGTTTACCCTAAACCTGTTTATCTATGTTGGTTGAATATTAATGCACAAATAAAACTATTATTGGCGATCACTTGAATTATAATCACATTAACCCTAAACAAGATTATTAATTATCTTATTAAGCGTGATTGCAAGTACAAATTACCTTTAAACATGTATAAAAGGCGTGATCAAGCAATAACAATAAATATAATATATCAAGCAACATAATAAATCATCAATATCATGAATAATAATTATAAAAATCATAATAATAATAATCGTCATGAATAAAATAATAATCATCATCATAAATTATAGTCATTATAATCATAATCATGTTCATGTTAATATTAAAGCATAATAAAAATAGCAAGATCCTAGACATGATACTAACAAGATTAATAACCAACCCTAGCATGTCACTAAGCAATAAAAATCAAATCTTTAACCCTAACATGATACTAACAATCATAAATATTAGGAAGAACGTAGGAAGCATCGTAACAATCATATTTAATATTAAAATTACCCTAGACATGATACTTGGAATATCATAATAACAATTTAAACATGATTTCTACATCATAACATCAATTAAAACCATTAAAGCACTTACTTTGATGCCTCGTACCTCTTTCTAATAACAAAATACACACGTTAGTAACTTCAAGGAAAATAATAAACAAAACAATTAAATTAAATAATGGAAAGAGAGATTTTGGGACCAAACCCTCAGAAATTAAACCTTTCACATCTAGGGCGAAGGCAACTTCGAATATGGCTAGGTGTTTCTAGATCTTGCGAATGCGGAATTTTGTATGTGAAAAGCAAGGTTAGAAAAAGAAAAGAGAGATGAATGAATTAAGAGAGAATTAGAGAATTAATGATTGCGAATGAAAACTAATTGTAGGTGATTATAATTGAAAAGCTGGTTGTTGATGAATGAAAACGGAGTTTTTAATACGTTATTTATAGAGAAATCGGCCAAAAGGATAAAATAAATAAAACAGAGCCCGACGCACAAAAAACAGAGCTGGCGCAAACCCTGGCTAACTAGCGCCAAGCACCAACACTAGCGCCAGGCGCTAGGCCTGGTTCCAGGCGCCAATGCCTGGAGTCAGGCGCCAAGCCTGTTTTTAACTCGTTTTCGAAAATCAAATAAATTTGCTGTTCAGGAGGATAAAATCGTATATTTTCCTCGAAAACGCTCTTTGATTTTAATTAAAACTCTGAAAAGTCAACAAAAGTCAATTTATCAATGCTAATTAAATTAGGAACGAAAAGAACCTTCTAGAAGAATCTAGAAGACTAAAACCATTCCTAGTTGCATTAGGAATGATAAATCATATTAGGCCCTCCCCAAGATCATTGGGCCGCATATAAGGCTCAAACCGGGTCCAGTTTAGTAAATTGGCCATAACTTCCTCAATATTCATCGGAATTGGGGTTATAATATATCGTTGGAAAGGTCTTTGCAGGCCCCATCCAACTACACTATTATTGGACCCATATCATGGACGACCAACCAAACTGGATTGGCTGTTTTCTTAAAATAAGTTTTCAAAAACAGAGAGAAGAGAAAAGAAATTAAAACTATCCACAACACTAAACTTTCCACACTTTCACTTCATTCGATTATGATTCGACATGAAAGGTACTCATCACTGGGTTTGGTTTTGGGGAGACACAAATGGGTGTCTACACTAACTGAGATTAAATTTTTAATGATATTAGGAGTGTAAAGGACATTCTTAAGAGTGAAAGGAGGATGAGGGGAGGGTGTAGTGGTTGTGCCATAGCCTTGAATTGGAATGCGTGTGCCATCACCAACCAAAATAAATTGAGGAGAATTTAAATTGGATAGTTTAGAGAGATTACCCGCGGTATGAGTTAGGTGTGAGGAAGCACCGGTGTCAATGTACCAACCGTTGTTGGGTTGTTGAAGTTGCAACGAGCTATACGCCTGTCCCAAGTCCGTTGGGGACATTAACGACCCATATTGAGCCTGTGGCGGAGCGGGAGTAAAGTACGCCTGTTGTTGGGCTGGACGAGGGCCCAGTATGCCTTGTTGTGGTCGCATAAACTGTTGGGCTGGGCCTGTGGGGTACGGGCAGGGGGGAGATGCCCACTGACCCTGCTGGGCTAGTTGCTGCCACGGAACTAGGTCGGCCCACTGTTGTTGGGGTGCACTTTGGCCTATGGGCCATTGTTGCTGTTGTTGTTGCGGTGAGCCCTGCGATGCTTGTGAACTGGAGTTGGTTTTACCCCCTTTGCCGCGCCCTTTGCCACCCTTAGAGTGGTTTGGTTTGCCTCGGCCACAGCCAGCCCCTCTGCCACCACCACGTGGCGGCTGGTCGGATTGTTGAGGCGGTGCTGACGTGGCAAGTGGGCCGGTTTGAGTCACAAGAGCGTGTTGACTATGCTCTTCCTGCTTAGCTTTTCGCGTTTCCTCCAAAAGAAATTGCGAACGGGCCTTGTTGAACGAGGGCATAGGGTCGGCCTGCTGGGTCATAACAGCAAGGGTGTCATACTCACCCTTCGGCAGCCCTTTCATGACCGGCCTATCAACGTTTGCAAGTTGATCGGCTAACAATTTAATGTGTTTACAGTACTCGGCCATGCCAGAATAATCCTCAAGGCGAGTGTTGGTGAATTGTTCCTCTAGGTAGACTGCACGAGTGTGCTTGTTGTCATGAAAAATTTCCTCCAAGCGTTTCCATAAATCAAGAGCCGTCGCACCTTGCTTCATGATGGTTTGAACCAAATCTCGAGAGATTGTACCATAGATCCATTGTTTAACAATGGCATCGAGGCGCTTTCATGTAGCATCATCAATTTCCGAGGGTCGAGGGTGTTGAAACTATAAAGAGAGAGATAAGAGATAAATATTTGAATAATTTGTTTACATTAACACACTAAAAACGGAGATACTCTAGGCCCATATAAATAGACTTACAACTCTAAAAACTAATAAAGCTATAAAGTAGGAACTAATAAATAAGTGGGTAACAAACACTACACCACTAACTCAAGTACTTTTTTTTTTTTTTTTTTGACAAGAAGAACACAAAACAAAGAACAACCAAAATTAAAAAACAAAAGACAGTAACTCCCTTCGTCGAGCCGCTCCAGCAAGATCATGAGCCTGAGAAACAACAGCCCTAGGCACCTTACACATATGACAAACTACAAAAGATTCCAACAATGCCCGAATATCTTTAATAACCCAAGCCACAGAAATATCAGCAATACCAGGACCCAACAATAAACGGGAGATTCCTGAGCAATCCGTAAGAAGCAAGACCCGATAAACACCGTGACGGATAGCATGCTTCAAAGCAAACAAACAGGCCATAAGCTCAGCCTGAAGAGCCGAATTAGCAATACAGGCACGAGCCCCACCATGCACCAGATGAATATCAGAAGACTCCACCTCACACCAACCAGTACCCGCACAATGAGTAACCTTATCCCAAGCACCATCAAAACAAATAGAAACCTCACAACAATCATCACTACGACCCCTAAGAACCTGCAGCAAAGGAGAATTACAAAAACCTGGAGGACTACCCAAACAAGAACCACCAAACAACCGAGCTGCTTTACCTCTTTCATACCAAGAAACAGCTAAATGGAGAATAGAGTACGGATAGAAAACCTCAGATCGAAACCGCACACTATTCCTAGTAAGCCAAATAGCCCACAGAAGGCCAAACATCCTATCAAGATTATCCCAATCCCTAACATCAATCAGGGCTGAAATACAGTCCAAGAACCACTGAGGCCAAGGACTAGATACAAAAGGAGCAATAACTCGGGTTAAATTGACCTTCCCCCAAAGCCTTTGCATCAGAGGACAGTCCCAAAACAAATGAACGACCGACTCTGAATTAGCACGGCAAAAAATACAAACAGGATCTACAGGAATGCCCTTAAGAACAAGTAATGCAGTCACCGGAAGAGCATTATGCAGAATTTTCCAAGCAAACATCTTCCATTTAGGAAGGAGAGGAGTACCCCATAACCGTTTCCAACAGATAGCAGATCTTTGTGCAAGATCTAAATTAAAATGCTGAGCCACCAAATAAGAGTATGCTGTCTTAGTAGAGAACATACCATCCTTAGTATACTTCCAGTATACAAAATCATCAATCTTCTGTCTGGGAATATCAGGACCCATAATAGAAGAAGCAACAAGAGGAGGAAACAGCCGGCGAATCAAGGAAGTATTCCAAGTTCTCGACCCAACCAACATTAACTCAGCAACCACCAGAGGACGATCACCATCAGGAATATCTTCCTTAAACTCAATCTTAACATTAGGAACCCAAATATCCGACAGAATATTAATCTTCTCCCCATAACCCACCTTCCAAGCCAGGCCCTTAGACACAACAATACTTCCTTCAAGAAGCCCTCGATTGCCCCAAGAAGGCCAAGACCTAGAAAGAGCAGGAGATTGCGAAAATAAATTAGGATACTTAGTCCTAAGAACCCGAGAAGCTAAAAGTTGTGGCTGTCGCATTAGCCTCCAAGATTGTTTAGCCAAAAGGGCCTGATTGAAAGAACGAAAATGACGGATCCCTAAACCTCCTAACCCTTTAGGAGAATGCAGAACCGCGGCTGAAACTAAAGCCAAACCCTTAGAATCTTTACGTGATCGCCACCAAAACTGAGACAACATAGAATCCAGTCTGTCGCAAACTGTAGTTGGAACCTTAAACACTGATAAAATATGATTAAAAGTAGCTACCAACACCGAGTTAATAATAACCAGCTTTGCTGCAGAAGAAAGGTTCAGCGAAGCATAATACAATAAGCGCTGGGCCACCTTATCCAACAGAAAATGGAAATGCAAACATTTCCGCCGTCCCATGTCAACCGGAAGGCCAAGGTAATGACCTAAAGATGATCTAGCTTCCATTCGTAAGGTCGACGACAAATAGTCTCTGAAATCATCAGGGGTATTCGAACTAAATTTCACAAAAGACTTTTGCATATTAATCATCTGACCAGAGACAGAACAAAACTCATTCGTAACTGAGAGAATTTGATCACAAGCCGAAGGCGACGCACGGAAAAATAACAAAGCATCATCAGCAAAAAACAGATGAGACACAGGAGGCGCCCTACGAGAAATTTTCAACCCCTGAAATAAGCCACGCTGTTCATCCCTACGCAACATTAAAGAAAAAACCTCCATACACAAAACAAATAAATATGGAGATAAAGGATCACCCTAACGCAGACCACACTTAGGCCTAAAGGGCTGAGAAGGCGAACCATTAACCAAAATTTGATAAGAGACAGTTGTTACACATTGTTGCACAATATGAACCCAATACGGGGGAAAACCAAAATGTCTCAAAACATCCCATAAAAAATCCCAATTCACCCTATCATAAGCCTTGTTCATGTCAAGTTTCAAGGATGCCGAACAAACTTTAGAAGTAGAAGAATTCATAAAAGAAAGCAGTTCATGAGCCAAAAGACCATTATCAGCCATAATCCGACCCGGAACAAAAGCATTCTGAGAATCTGAGATTAGGGACGGCAAAACACTACGTAACCTATGCGAAAGACACTTTGCAATACATTTATACAAAACATTACAAAGGCCAATCGGACGGAACTGAGAAGGAGTTTCCGGATGGTCAACTTTTGGCAATAAAGTCAAAAAAGTGCGATTCCATTCTTTCAACAAATAACCATGAACGAAAAAATAACGAATCGCACTCGTTACCTGAGAACCAACCACTCTCCAGTGTGATTTAAAAAACGCTGCTGTAAAACCATCAGGACCAGGAGCTTTATCATCACCAATATGAAACATTGCTTCCTTAATTTCCACATCCGTAACCGGAGACATAAGAAACCGATAATCATCCAAAGAAACAGTCGGCATATTCAGACTATCCCAATCACAAATTTGAGGAGAAGGGCAATTGTCATGGCAATTATAAACGGACGCGAAATGCTGCTGTAACAGAACAACAATACCATCCTGATCCGAAATCCACTTATCTGCCCCATCTCGTAAACTCATAATTTTATTCCGTCTTTGACGAGCTTTAACTGATCTAAATAACAACCGAGAATGAGTATTTCCTAAAGCATCCCATTTAACTTTACACCGCTGTCGCCAGTAAGAAAAAGCAATCTGAGCCTGAGAGATTTTTTGTTGACGCTGCTGAAGAAAGGAATTCCTCTCATCCAAGTCCTCCCAATCAGCATCCATAAGATTACTCATCTACTGCAAATCCTTCCAATCAATCCCCCAAAGCCTTTTATGAGTAACACACCAGGACAAATGATTTTGCCTAAGACAATCCAATTTCCTGGAAACCGAAAACAATTCTGAACCAGACCGAACCTCCTGCCAGGAATTACTAATAAGAGAAGAAATTTTCGGAAACTGTAAACACCAGTTCTCAATCTTATAAGGACGTTTCTTAATTTGAACTCCGCCTGATTCTCTCAAAATAACAGCAGCATGGTCCGAAAAAAGAATAGGTTGATGATAAATACCAGCATCCGGATGGTCATCCAACCAAGCGGCTGTAGCAAACCCTTTATCCAATCGTTCAAACATTGAATTTTGTAACTGTCCATTTGTCCAAGTAAAGGATGGTCCAAAAAACGGTAAATCCATCAACTGAGCACTAAGCTTCCAATTTAAAAAAATCATATCGTCCTGGAATATCTAAAGAACCACCAATCTTATCACTAAAATACTCTACTTGGTTAAAATCACCCAAAAGAACAGTATTTGGGAATGACAGCAAAATAGAACCAATTTCATCCCAAACCGCCTGTCTAAAAGAAACATGGGGCGATCCATAAACAAATACAATATATTTTATTGCTTTACCAGGGACAACCACTTTACAAAATATAACATGAGATGACATCGAAATTGGGATCACTACTACCGGGGCAAACCAAAAAACTACTAGCCCCCCGCTAAGACCTACAACATCCATACCACATAAACCATCAAAAGCTATACTAGATAATTTTTTACCCGCCATATCTACAGATACAAAAGTTTCCATTAAAAACATAACATCTATATCGTACGAGGGACCAAAGAAAACACATATGGAACTTTAGGGGAGTCCGCCGATCCAAGGCCCCTACAGTTCCAAGCCGCTACATTCACGGCTCCTTTGGTGACTCGGTCCAGGGAGTCACCATACCCTCAGATGAAGAAACACTAACAACCGCCTCTGACGAACCAGCACTACACTTACGCTTCTTGAACGGTTTAAGAAAAGATACACAGACTGACCCAGCTTCCGATGGCGGAGGAATCTGAACTTGACCCTCAGGCATCCCAGAATTACGCTTACAAGGACAAACATCCTTGACCCAATTCCAAACTTTATCCCCTTTCTTACGCAGTTTCAAAGTCAATTGCCTCTTCTCTTTTGGTGGATATGCCACTGACTTAGTCGAACCACCAATCGCCGAGCCCTCCGACGAAGAATGAACCGAGATTGGAGGTGAACAGTCCATAGGAACCGGATCATCAGAAATTTCAATGATATTATCATAATTAAATTGCGTACCCTCCGATTCCCTTACCTGATGCTGAGAGTCCTCCGAAAAAGAAAAGCCCGGAGAAGAAACATCCACCCTATATCCCGACCCAGAAACAGAATTAGTAGGAAATGAGTTGGCCATTGACGGCGAAGGAGAAGTCATAACAATCGGCATAGGAGCTGGAAACCCAAACAAATTCGTGCTCGACTCCACCCAATTACTCGAACCAGCTCCGAATGGATCCGGGTATACAGGACCCGATGGGCCTAAAGGAGGTGGAGAGAAGGATGATGGCAGCACCGTTGTCACCGGTGGCTGAGAAGCAGCCAAACCCCTAAACTCAGAGTAAGGGTCAGAATTACGAGCAAAGGATTGATCCCTTCGAAAAAACTGATGGGAATGCTCCAGATCAGAAAACCCATCAAATACCTGGGCCTGAAGTCTAAAATCAGATGTTGGGCCAGAAGGTCTAACCAAACCATTAGTAACATGTGAATGGGCTAAGCCCAAAACATTATGATCCTCAGCAAAACCATTACCCATCCCACGTGACATTCTAAAAGACGGCCCACGACCATTTAAATTTGAATAATCCACCCGACCCGTTTCTGAGGATGAGAACGATAAAGATTGAGTCGCAGAATTTTCCATAGAGCCAGATGTCGACCTCATATCATGAACTTAAGGATGATTATCAAATATTTGATGCGGCAAAAGCAGACCCTCACGTGCACCGCACCGATTAGAACAGATATGTGATGCATGATCGACAGGTGTCGCCTCAAGCTGCCAATTATCTCGAAAATCAGCACACTGAGAAAAAAGCCAAGGCCTCCGTGGTGTAGGTGGCACTAGTGGTTGATGTGGCGGCGCCGGAGTCAGAAACTCCTCCCTCACCGCACGATTGATACCCAGATTTCTCTTCCAAACTTCATCTTGTTCACCACGAAAAACACCTGGAGCAGCTGAAGGAAATAAACTCGGTAAGGATCTTGGAGGCAATTGCCGCATAGACGGGGTCTCCAAACCCCCTGCTTCAAAAACATCCCGATCAGAAGGATGTGAATCATCCGAAAATTCAGACGGATCATCATCATCGTGATATCCAAACCATAAATCCGTTGTCCAATTTTCCGGATTCGGAATTATTCCTCTTATAGCATTAGTGTATAAAGGCACATCCGTTGGTCCAAATAAAACACGCGTACCATTGTCATGGATTTTACGAAAACGACGTTCGATATGGAAACTTACCTCATCCTGTTCTTTAGTACACGTTGTCCGACCGTGTCCGACAAAACCACACTTTTTACAAAATCTATAGATACCCTCATATTTAAATCGAACCCACGTGGCTCGATTTTCATAGGTAGGAAAATAACAACCCGCAATCAAAGGTTGAGATAAGTCAACCAATACTTTAACTCGAGGGCGAGGAATTGGAAACTCACCTTGTAATTCTTCTTCCATAGTGACGTCACCAACATGAGCAAGTAACGAAGCCGCCACTCTCGGCGTAGAGAATCGAATCGGAAGACCAACAACCGTAATCCACATATCAGCTAGGTTCAAGTTAAGATTTTCTGGCACAGAATATCCTCTAAGATTTTCTGGCACAGAACCGCGGCTGAAACTAAAGCCAAACCCTTAGAATCTTTACGTGATCGCCACCAAAACTGAGACAACATAGAATCCATCCTGTCGCAAACTGTAGTTGGAACCTTAAACACTGATAAAATATGATTAAAAGTAGCTACCAACACCGACTCAAGTACTTGGAATAATGTTCTAATAAACTGATATTTAGGAAAATTATATGCAACTAACGTTCCACTAGTTTTGGAGCACTAATTACTAACTACTTTGAATCAATCCAACAGAGGGACATCAGAATCAATATGATCAAGTACATTACATGAATATTCTCATGGTTATCTTAGCCATGAATAAATTGTGAAAATCCAATTATTACGGAGTATATGTTATCTTAGCCATGGTTGTTCGATCTTCATGTATTAGTCTTTAAAGGTTGGAGGTGGACAGGTTCAAATGTTGATGAGTGAAATAGAGGAACGATTCACTAAATTATGGCTATTATAAAGTAATAAAACTTGTTCACACTTTTGCATCAGATTGAAACTCAATCATGAAAATACTATTTTATTATAAACTGCTACCTTGGATATGTAAACTGCTACCTTGAATATATAGGTCATGTTTGATGGTAGCGTTAAGGTAACGGTTAGAGTTTCATAATACGTTGTTTACTAAGCAAAACCAATGTCTTCGATAGCGGTTTTGTAAAACTGTTACTTGAAGTAGCGGTTCAACAATGAAAATGGTCACTACGTTAATTTATGGCTCGTTTTGTATTACTGTAGTTTTCGGTATTTTGTTTTTGAAAGTCACACAATATATTTCATATAGAAAGTAAAAAATTAGTTGTCAAACTTATCGATATCATGAATAATAGAAAGCCGACAACTCTGATTTTCTGTTTCGGTTTTTCATTTCCAAGAATACTAAAAATTGAAAAAAAAAAAAGGTAAATTTGAAAAATACCACCATGTAAAGTAGTAAACTAGTGTGTATCCCAGGCGATGTGTAACACCCCCGATTTACTAACTAATAATAAATAAGAAATAAAGGAAAAATAAACAACCTTTAAATAAAATTGCGGAAGCATATACCTAAATCGGAGGTATCACTGCCACACTCAGCCCTGTCAAGTGTTAAGGCTTACAAAATCTATCCCAATAATTACAACCCAGTAAACTAGGTGAGCTATTTATACAACTTTATAAGCTCATGACATCACACTAATCGAAACACTTGAGCTCCTTTAGCTACGACCACTTGATCAACCTGCTTAGAAAATATTGACTGCTCACCATTAAGGACAAATTCCAAAATAGATCGTCGCAGGGCCACCATAAGAAAAAGACATGGCCGCAAACACAAGAAGCACAACAAAATAACACACGTCAGCAAAAGCTGAGTAATCACCACATATCAGAATATAGAGTATAGTTGAATAATAGACAATACTAGCTCAATTAAACAATGTAGTTCGAAGCTACATTACACATTGTACTCTGAAAAAAATAACCTTTATTAACTCAACCTCGAACAATAATAATCCTTTACTCGACTAACTCGTAACCAATAAGTGTGCCATGCTCTTTGTTCTATACCTAGCCTTGGACATGGGTAATTCGAATAAAACCAACAAGTATAAAAACTTGAATACTCCCAATAACTAGAAAACACCTTGAACCAGACCACATATGGGTCAATCCCACTGTAGGAGACCATAGAAAAAATAAATAAATAAAGATTGTACACCTCATTCTTAACTCATGATCATTATCTCATTACCAACATGCCAAGGACTAAGGTCTATAACGCCGAGCCTCAAACCAATAACAAAATAATAATCTCAACCTTTTGATCTCATACATCGATCAAGTAATCTTTCACATGATAATAAATTCTCAATATTGGCACATGTTCCCAAATAACATGACAATTTGATTCATAAACATCTCAACTCTTAGAGAAATAATACTTATAACCCAAATATAATCAAATCTCAACCCAAAAATAATACTCTGCATTAACAACCCTAAAACCTCAATATAACAATACTCCCTATAACAACAACATTAAAACCCTAGCAATAATTGTACAATCAATATATACAACAAAAATAAATAATACGATACTCAAATCTAATCAAATCATATAATACCATAATAATTAATCATATATACAAAGAGTACAAATAATAAATCATATCACACATAACAATACGAAAATACAAACATCTCAAAAATATAGTGTGATTACCTTTCCGATCAATACCCAAACAATCGAAACACTGTTATGAAATTACCATGCTAATGCTTCAAATGCGTGAAATATTGGTTGTGAATGCCGATCTATCAAACTAATAAATATGATAATACATATAGGGCTGCTAGATGAAACTCTCCACTACACCATCAATAACATAATACTAAAGGTGAATCTGATATGACACTTGTCATGTTTTGATTAAAATTTTTCCCGCCAGTTTTTACTTTCCTTTCTTTTTTTTTTTTTTTTTTACAGATCTTCATGAATATTAATTTATATATATTAGAATATTTAACCTTCAATTTGGCAACTATATTATATACAAAGTATATTCTATATGCATTCAATGATAATAATATTTTAACCTATCTTTCATTATCAATAATCAATCAATCAATAAGATAATACTAAAGGTGAAATCTGACATGACACTTGTCATGTTCTGATTAAAAATTTTCCCGCCATTTTTTACTTTCCTTTCTTTTTTTTTTTACAAATATTCGTGAATATTAATTTATATATATTAGAATATTTAACCTTCAATTTGGCAACTATATTATATACAAAGTATATTCTATATGCATTCAATGATAATAATATTTTAACCTATCTTTCATTATTTTATAATAAGTATTTTTTTCTAAAATAAACAAAGATATACGAAGTAATATATTACAATAATAATGTACTACTCCGTATCATTTTGTATCGTTTTTTTTTGGAAGTTTTTTTTTTGCTCCAACCTCGATTGACTCTTTAACTTTTATTACGAAGTATATATTTGTTGATTTATTTATAATAATAACACTACAATTCAATAAATAAAAATAAATTAAAAAACCTTGATTATTAATTATCACAAAAAAAAAGTCAATTAAATTTGTATAAAACATTATATTGGTCAAAGTAAGCTATAAAACATTGTGCCGGTCAAAACATGCCAACAAAATTAGGACGTTGAGGTATGTACATTGCACATGTTTCTCTAAAAAAAAGTACATTGCACGGGTTATAATTAATAACATAAAATTTAATTCTTATGTAAAATCCTATTATTTTTTAAAAAAAAACAAATGTTTAATGATCAATAACTTTTGACATCAATATAATATTAAACTCAAGTTTTGTTTTCCCTTTATTATTATTATTATTATTTGTTTTTTTAAAAGAAATTCAAGTATCTATTTCAAGTTTTTGTTAAATTAATATTGTAATTAAAAAATAGGTTAAGTAAAAACCGTGCATTGCACGGGATTTAAACTAGTAGAAGAATAAAGTAAAACAAAAGTAGTTTAAAAAATAATGGCTATAAATCTTCAAAACTCACGGCAGCTATCTTTTTTTTTGTTTTTTTTTTTTTAATAAAATAACAATGTAGGGTTAAAGGATATAAATACTATCAAATAAGATAAGAAAATAAAATTTAAAGTATACAAGTCTAATTTTATAATTTGTAAAATCATAAAATATACGGGGATTACACGATGCCCCGGATTGCTAACTTGTGTACTTCTTGCTTTAATTTAATAATTATGTTGGACTATTTGTGTAGTTAGTGTATGTAGTGGTTCGGGGATTGATGTCACCTTTTTTTTTTTTTTTTTACATTATATGTATTTATATTTTAATCTTGTGAAAAATAAATGAATTATATTACCTCTAATTTACTTAATAAATGAAAGGAATATTATAATATTATGTGAAACTTGAAGCATTGATAATAGTTAGTTGAAATGGTAAAAGTATTACCTATATATATTGGAGGTTATGGATTCGAATCTTGTTAATAGTTAGTGTATGTAGTGGTTAGTGGCACCGTTCCTGTAAAAGGAACGTCTTTTAATAGATAGTATAGATTTTGACATTACCACCTGAATTTTTTTTTATTTTTTATTTTTTATTTTTATTATATTTTTTAATCGTACCACATTTTTTTTCCAAAACGTTTAAAAGTACCACCACTTTTCTGTGTGACGTCATCATGGGTCCCACTTTTTTCATTTCCCCTCTCTTTCTCCTATCTTCTCCCCTCTTTCTGCCTATTCATCTTGCAAATTTGATTTTAAATATAGCATTTTCGCAAATTAGGGATTAATTTCTGCAATTAAACCTTCAACAAATTGAATTGATTAGTGTAATTAGGATTTGGGTAATCAATTTGGGGGTTTTGCTCAATTCAAAAAGTTAGGGTTTATGAATTGATTAATTGGATGAATAGTTGGACAATTAAAACATGTAATTGGGGCGAAAACACTAACACAATCCCATGATGACGTCACTCAGAAAAATGGTGGTACTTTTTAGCGTTTTGGAAAAAACTAGGTGATACGGTTAAAAAAAAAAAAAAAAAAAAAAAAAAAAACTTGAGGTGGTAATGTAAAAATTCACTACTTAACATGGTGGTATTTTTCAAATTTTAACAATAACAAACAAGCCTTTATAAAATGTATTGGTTTTCCTTGATTAACCCCAATCTTAGGGGTCGTTTGGTTGGATCATATGGAATGGGTTGGTTGGAGTTAGTATCCATTCCATAATCCATCTAATTTTTTTGTTTGGTTGAGGTTTTAGTAATGTATCCTCATACCCAAGGGGGTTCTAATTCCCCCCTCCCCACTATCCATGAAATCCCATACCCACCCCTCCCCCTAGGATTTATAATCCATCCTATAAATAAAGAATATAATCCATTCCTATAATAAAACCAAATAACTTTAGACTATTAAGGGTTTTAGATTCCATACCTCTTTAGTATGAGATTCTATACCTATCAATTCCAATTTGATGAACCAGACTCCCCTTAGATAGATAGATAGAAATTTTGCGTTTAAAAAAAATGAAATTCCTACCGAACATATACAATAGTTTTGTAATTAAGTTTTATTTTGACACAAATTGTAAATAAATTTATAAACTTCCTTGTTTTTGTAGATACACTCAAAATAGAGACTAGCTATTTGAATATAACAATTATTAAAGATGGGAAAATTCTTTAAGAGAAGGGAGAGAAACATTGGTAACATACGGGTGAAAGAGGCACATGAAGATATATAAGTATGTAATAAGAATATCAAGTGATACAAATTATTAGAGAAGAAACAAGCCAAATAGCTGTTTCGGGTCAGACTAGAGTTATAGGTTGTGGTGGATCCGAGTTCGACACAACTTCAATTTGGATTCCAGTTTTATTTAAGCGGGTTTGTAATAAAAAATTCACAAATTTTGGACTCGGATCAAATTTGACTCAATTAGTCAATTGTCATATGTAAATCCCCCCTCCAATTAGTAGATCGATATTCGACCCATATAATCACAAGTTGCACCATACGCATCCATTTTCCTCCCTATTCTATCTTTGCCTTATTATATTTAGTAAGACATAAGACTAACCATTGGTGGCACGTGACGACAAAAGGTCATGAAGGCGACAAAGATATATAGTAGATCTGCATGCTCGCCATAAATAGTTATATGCTTATAGCTCTACCAAAGTATGAGAATGAACAAGGAAGAAAATTTATGAGAATGAATATGTGTTTCTTTTAACATTTGTGAATACCATAAGGAAATTACAATATTTTATATGCCTCATTATGCTTTATCTTTTTATTTTCTGAATACCATTATAACGAAATATGATAATATTTAGATTATTGATCCTTCTGATTATTGTAAACATGATAAATTACTCAAACTTGTGAAATCAATTATAGCAGTTTCCATCCAAATTATATTAACATGATCAATGAGTAGCACCACCTACAAATAATAGCATGAGCAATACCAAATCTTGCAATTGGGGCAATGTATTGCATCAACTTTATTTCTAATAGTCTGAAAAAGCACCAATAATGATCATTTATAAGGTTGTGAATGTCATTTATGACACTCGTTGCACGCCTGCACCCATTGCAAAAGTTGGTGCACCATTGCAAAAGTTGGTGCTATTTTAGCTACTATTCATTAGAGGTGGCGGCATGGAACAAGCGAGATATTGTTGATTGCATTTAAGCTATAATTTATATTTTTTGAGCTATAATTTATATGTTGAGGCTAATTTTAGCATTGATTCACATTTTGTCTTTTTAATAATTTTTTTTAGCTCTATTCTATAAGGATATTTAAGTAATCTTATGTGGACACCATTTACCACTCCATCACTCATTCCTTTTTATTTAATGCATTTTCTTATATTTGATTCATTATTAATTATTTTCTTATTTTTTAATGTGTAATATAATATGTAGGAAATTTTGCGAACAATTACTTTTTTTTTTTTTTTGAAACCACCAACAATCACTTTATAAATCCCCATTTTGAAAAAAAAAATCCACCTTATAATATTGATCTGTTTCTTAAACTATGAAAATTTTAAATTTATCTTAGAGTATTTTTTTTTTTTAAATAATAAAACAAATTTTGTCAAAAAAATAGATAATCTTGGTAATGAGTGGATAAATTAATTGGTCACACAATTTATGCCTTCAATTTCTTTATGGTAAAGAAACTACCAATTTCCCACCGTAACCATGTCCCAAAGGAAAATTCTCGTCATCCTAACTTTTTCATCAAGAAACACATATTTTTGAAATTGAAAAATAAAATTATACGTACATTTTAAAAAATAAAAATAATCAAATCAACGGTCAAAAATAAGCCACCTCAAAATCTCCTACTGATTAACGCTCCTGATCTTCCATGAAAGTGATAAAAACCCGCCGCTTCAAAAAATATATTAAAAAAAAATTAAACGTCGAAAATTAGGTTGCTCTATAATTTAATTACGGAGTATTTTTGTATATTTATATAAACCCTCAACTCATTTCCATTAATTCTCAAAACCCTCATTTTCTCTCTCTTCAATCTCCATTTTTCTCTCTCCTCTGAACTTTCTTCGTCTCCATTAACAATGGCGAAAGGACCTGGACTATACAGCGACATTGGAAAGCGAGCTCGAGGTCTTCATTTTCTCTCTCCTCTTATTTTTCTGCATTTTCTGATATTTTTCTGGATTTTTTCAGGCTTTTAATTTTGTGATTTGGTTTGATTTTTGCATTTATTTTTTGAAATGAATTAGATCTTCTTTACAAAGATTATCATTCCGATCAGAAGTTCAGCATCACTACTATCTCTCCTACTGGTGTTGTAAGTGTTCTTCATTTTTCAATTTTTAAATCTTTAGTACAATTTATTTGTTAATTTAGTTGTATTTAGTAATTTTTTCATTAGATTAGATCCGTTATTTTTTTAAAAATTTTTGTCTGAAATTTGTTGTAATGTTCAATTTTAAGCTTTAACGTTCCTTAATTTTGTGATTGTGGTGTAATTTTTGAATTAGCTTATAAATATTTGTTATAGCTTATTAGTTGGATTTGGTAATTATATGATTAAATTGCTAGTTTCGTAATTATTGTGACAGTTTCTATATATTGCTTATATATTCCGATATGCTTCAGCTATTTGCTCGCGTTGTGTATATTTCTGCAATTGATGTGCTTTGCGATTAATTCAATAGCATATAATACGAGTTATTCTGATATAATGCTGCGATTTGATCAATTTGTGATTAAATTGCTAGCTAATGCTAATAGTTTAGTAATTTTGCTGCTGCTGCTGCTGCATGTCATCGCATTTGCAGTTATAGTGAAATTCAACATTTCATTACTAATTTTGATGTTTTTATGTGTTTTTCGCAGGCTATTACTTCAAGTGGAACAAAGAAAGGTGAACTGTTTTTTGGTGATGTGAGTACTCAGGTGAAAAACAACAATGTCACAGCTGATATCAAAGTGGACACCGGCTCTAACGTGAGTTATTTTAATGCTGCAATTTGTTGGATATGATGATTTGATTCATGAAGTATTCTAAGCTGGGATCCATTTTTTTAACTTGAGATTATATTAATTTGTTTTTTTATATCCTGGAGTATAATTATTGTTGTTAATTGTTATTAAGAGTGTAATTATGAAGGAGTTGTTTTGGTGATAAATTAGTTTCTTTGTCCAGATTGAGTTGTCACATCACTAGCTCGAAAGTCAGTGTCAAAGTATTGACTGAATGATTGTTACTTAGAGGCTTCTTTAGAAAGACTACTTAAGAAGTATATCCACAATAAGTCTTATATGTTGTCATTGTCGTTTGGAAGGAAGATTTAGCATATTTTTGAACTGAACTTAGCTTTGTGTAATTCATGCATGCTGTAGCTTAAAGTGCCAAAATTCAGAAGTAGTAGAATCAGGATGACCAATTAGATTGTAAGAGTTATCGTAGGACGAAGGGGCAACTTTTTATACTGGATAGTTAGTTTTGTGCAACACAACATGCTATATCTGAGTAGGCTGAAACTCACAAGTATATAACCTCCTCCAGAGGAAAAACGAAGATATAGAAAAGGAGAATTGAAAGAGAATGGAATCATTTACTGTTTATGCCTTTGTATCTCACTCACGTATTCTGTATTTGCCAGTTGTTGACTACCATCACTGTCAATGAGGCTGCACCTGGATTGAAAACAATCCTGAGCTTCAGAGTCCCTGATCAGAGATCTGGCAAGGTACACGATTAGATAACACTTGTATATGAAATTATTAGCTTGTAGTATTTTTTTGAGGTTTGAAAAGCTAATGTTTGTCTTATGGACAGATTGAGCTTCAATACTTGCATGAATATGTGGGGATATGCACCAGTGTTGGTTTGACTGCGAACCCGATTGTGAATTTCTCTGGTGTGATTGGGACAAATACACTAGCCTTGGGTTCCGATGTTTCATTTGATACCAAAACCGGAAATTTTACCAAATGCAATGCAGGAGTGAGCTTCACCAATGCAGATCTGATTGCTGCAGTTACCTTGTGAGTGGTTTCCTTCTATTACTCTTAAAGTCTTAATGCAAGTAGTGCAACATTATTAACATATGTATTTTGTTTGAAGTAAAGAGTAATTCTTGTCGATATCGAGTTCAGTTAGCACGTAGCAGAAATTAGAGTAATATCTGGACAAGGAAAAATAATAATATACATCTTGTCACATATCTGTAGTTAGTAATGCAGTTTGCTATGTTATACTTGTTCAAGCTTGCTATATGCGGAGTACTGTACTAGAAAACAGCATTCTGAATCTACTTGTATCATTTTATACGTAACATTTTACGTTGTGAGATATGGGCTTTTGTAGAAGCATCTGTAGATCTGTTTGACAACTTTAGCATGGAATTGAGAATGACTAAGTTTGACAAAATAAACGTGTTCCATATTGTGTATACTGTAAATGACTTGGTAGCATAAGCAACATATATTATAACATATTGGTTTATCATTTCTATCTGAGCTTGACAGCTTTGTCAAATTTTATTATTTATTTATTTTTTATATATTGCCGTTTCTTGGTGCTGAAAAGTGGTTGGTGTTTTTGCAAAGCATGTATATTTAATAAATTATGTGTGGAATATTGTGAAATTAAATCAATTACTTTTTGTTTACTTAGATGACAACAATTGCTAAGAAATCTCTTGTTAATGCAGGAATGATAAGGGTGACAGTCTAAATGCATCCTACTACCACTATGTTACCCCCCTAACCAATACAGCTGTTGGTGCTGAGGTGACTCGCAGCCTCTCAACCAATGAAAACACACTTACCCTTGGTGCCCAACATGCTATAGACCCATTAACAAGTTTTAAGACACGCTTCAACAACTCTTGCAAGGCTAGTGTTCTTATCCAGCATGAGTGGCGTCCAAAGTCAACAATCTCCATCTCTGCTGAGGTTGACACCAAAGCCATTGAGAAAAGCGCAAAGGTTGGATTGGCATTGGCTCTTAAACCATGAGCTCGTTATACTTACCAATGTTCTGTGTTCTTAGCGGTGCTGACATTATTTCAGGCGGATTAGGTGATTTTGGTCTGTAAAAAATAATATAAAATTCACAAACTCGTGTCTTCACTTGTCAGTTTTCCTTGGTTTTGTTAATTTCCCGTCCATTGAGTTGGTGGGTGACAGTTTTTTTTGAATATTAGAGGACAGAATACTCGAATCAGATTTTGATCGCTGGCTGTTTCAATCAAGAATGCTGTTTCATCTCCTTTAGATTGAAATGTTTGATTCTGTGCTCTTGCTGATTTATTTTATCCACTTTAATACCGTTTTCATTGTGAAAGGATTAATTTGCAGACTAACCTTTCTTAGTGTCAGAGAACAGGTTGAACTTGGAATGTCTGATGTAATGTTATTGTTAATTTTCATTAGGCTGGGCCTTCCCAATTATTTTGGAAGTAGAATCAGGGTCAAGGCCAGGGTCGGTAAACATCAGAAAAGATTGCCATGAATACTCTAATTCTTATGATAAATTTTCTGACAATTTATCATCTGAGATTTTGTTGCTGTTGTGTTGCATTCTTGCCGTCCACAGCAGTACACGATGAGGCCTCCCGTGAGCTGTGCTTTGGTATGACACGGCATATTGGGTTGCCCTAATGGCATAATGGACCTCGTGCATGGAACTATCACAGCAGCAGTACAGCACTACACAACCCTATGGGTCCACCGCTCAAGCCGCAGACCTGCCAAGCTCGAGTTGGGTACCATTGTAGCAGCTGTAGTATGATTAAACTCTTAAACAAGAATCCCCCATGATGAGACAGTTGAAAGTCGAATCTAGCCCCCCGCATGCTTAGAAGTCAAGATCACCAATATGCTTCAAGTCTGAGAGTGAGGGATAGCTTAAGTGGTTAGAGCTCCCCTCCCGGTTCCAAGAGATCTTGGGATCGATTCTCATCACCCGCCCTTGTGGCTCTCTAAGCACTAAAACCAATATGCTTCAACTCTTATCCTGCACATTCCTTGATTATATTGTTGATGATGTTATCGAACATTGCATACTACGTACTTTGTATATGTTTGAATACCAATTGAAATCAACTCCAATAATCCCATCATTCCATCAACGTCTAGCTTCTCACATAGATTAACCTTAGCTTGTTTTCATCAAATGTCATTTTCACAGTACACTAAGGTGATTCACTGTTTCTACAAAAAATATTGATCGATTCACTTCTGTATTATTGTATTTATGTATATTAGTTGAAACCTATCTGAATTCAATGACGCACTCTTTACACAAATACACTGATGATTTGTAATTTAGTCTTGATTCTTATAACTCTGCACATTGGAAGCCACAAACTCCTGCTATATACGCTTTTCCTGTCTCCTCTGTCTTCTCATCTGAGTACTCCGAACATTTAAGAGGCCTGCATTGTATAACAGCACATCAAACAGATTCGATCTTAACGCTTTCTCTGCTTCCTTCTCATCTGAATATTAAGAGGTCCAAAGAAGCCTGCATTGTACAGAAGCACATGAAACTGATTCATCCGCAACCACTATCTGCAATGAGCTGAGGTCAGTCAACACGACAACCATACACAAGTGACAATATTATACATAAATGGAAGGTGATTACGTCATTTCCACACGAGCTACATATTATTACAGGAGAAATAAAAGCATTAAGATTTCCAGTAGACAAGGTACTTATTTTACAATATGGTAGGGGTTTAACATTTAGATTAAGATGATGATGCTTGAAGCAGTCCATCTCTAATCTGTGTGGCAGTGTCACGCACAGCACCAGGCCCATGTGGTATAAACACGGCTGATGTCTTGGAAGCTGCACCAATATCCTTCATGGTGTCAAAGTATTGTGTGACAAGGATCATGTCTATAACATCCTTAGCACTTGTCCCAGAAACACTATCAGAGAAGCCTAGTACACTATCCCTAAGACCATCAACAATTGCCTGTCGTTGCCTGGCGATACCCAGCCCAGAAAGGTACGTGGATTCTGCCTCTCCTTCTGCCTTTTTTATCTGTAAAATCTTCTCTGCTTCAGCTTTGTCATTTGCTGCCACCCTTAATCTTGTAGCTGACAAAGTTAAACCCTTACCAGAGTGAGAACACATAAATGAAATGGGTGATTCATGAAACAATTCAACAAAAAATCGTATGGTTCTGCTATCATCATTTATAAGGCTGGATTTTCACATGAAACGAATCTACTAAGACAAAAGATGATAGAGGCAACGAAAAAAAGAGGATAACGAATGTGTTACCAGCATTGATTTCATTCATAGCCCGCTTGACACCCTCATCAGGTTCAATATCAATAATGAGTGTTTGAACAATCTCAAAGCCATAATGAGACATTGCCTGAAAAGAAATTCCTCAGTTTTGAGTGTCAGATTCTGTATGTACAGGATTACTTTCTTACTGATGCATCGATATTTGTATAAACTTACTTTTTCGAGTTCATCAGCAACTGCTTTGGCAATTTCATTCTTCTGATCAAATACATCATCTAGATTTAGCCTTGGAAAACCGGCTCTGATCACTATAAAATCAGAAAGGTTATGAGAAAATTACTCTTCCGTTGGCTTATGCAGAAAAAAAAAAAAAAAAACAAAAACAAAAAAACTGCAGTGTTCAATTAAGTTTTCATTTTACCATCAAAAACATAGGCCTGAATTTGAGAGCGAGAATCAGTGAGCTTGTAAAATGCATCATTTGCCTTCTCAGCTAGGACACGATATTGAATAGATGCAATAACATTGACAAACACATTGTCCTGCACAGATCACTCTATACTCATTCTCCAATATCCCTATGCAAGGGTACAGATCGAACACAGTCTACATTAATATACTTCATGCAAACAATCTTAATTCTAATTCAATATGATCAAGCTTTTTTCATATGAAGCAACTCATGTCGGCCAAATTAATAAGACTGACAGCATAGTTGATTCGAGTACTTTTAATACTGAAACACAAATGGTAAGACAGACTAGAGATACTGACCTTGGTCTTGGTCTCACAGCGTACATCTAGCTGTTGTACACGAAGACTAAGCTTCCCTGCGATCTGATCACCGATGAACCAGGGGACACAGTGGCACCCTGGCCCCAATACATCATCAAATTTACCAAAGTTCCCCTTAATAGCAACAGTAGATTGGTCAACTTGAACGCAGCAGAACAAATTCCCCATAGTTGTGGTCTATGTAATTCACCTTAAGGTTTAAACCACAGGAAAATATACTCAGTATAAGGGGTTACGAGAGTATTGATCATTACCAAAACCCGAAAAAAAATAAATAAATCATAATTTATTGAGAGCCAAGAATTGTTGTTCACACTCATTTACAGTACTGTACAAAATTACAAATTTAAAGTTGCAATTCACACTTAATCCTAACTAATTGAAGCTCCAATAACAATGCAATAAAATGATGTTGAAAGTAAAACTTTCGTTGACAAAAATTGTTGTGTAGATAATATCTGTTTGTTAAACTTTGTGTTTTGTTCAAAGAAAAACAGAAAACAAGATATGATTAATTGATTATACGGAGTACGTTGCAATAAAATACTCATTATCTATTTTATCACCAATTTTTTCAATGTTATTAGATGATTATTGGGGATACCCCACTTTCTCATTTGTTTCTCACGTGGCATTTTCGTAAATAAACCAACAATTCGATTGTGGAGCCCATAATAATGAAAAACTTGTTGATTTTTTCATGAAAATGCCCTCATTCTCAATATGAGAAAGAGGGAATTTCCCGATGATTATTAAGCAAACTTGCAAGATCATACTAAATATCAAAAATACGATATGCAAACATTACTTACAGATAGAAAAGATGGACAAGGCGTCAATGAAAGAGCTGTTGGCGAAAATACCTAGCAATAGCAAGGATGCTTAGCAGTGATTTCTCTTTATATATTCTTGTTAAGATGGTAACTGCCTTTTACAAAGTTATTATTCTTTAAAGACAGTTTAGAATAGTCAAGTTAAAAACATTTGATGACGGAGTTTGAGGAATAGCTTAGTTGGTTAAAACTTTTCTTCCGATGTCAAAAGATTGGGTTGAGAATTTTGAACACGAAAATGATTGAATTAGCCTTTTTTTATTAGGAAAGAATTAACTCTGTCTTACCAAACCTTATTTATTCAATATGTTACCCTAATACCCTATGCAAGTATGATTCAGCTGGTATTAACTAAGACTGATTATTACTAACGAAACAAAATACAAAAATTTGATTGTTGACCATATAAAACAGGTAGATATTACTAGATTTAGAGTTCTATAATTATTAATTATATTTTGAAATTTGAATATTCTTTTGTTTTTTTTTAAAGACTACTTTTCATATGAAGTTCTTATCATTAAATAAAATATATTACGGGTCTTACATGATCAGTTGATCACATTATTTAAGAGGCTATGAAAAAGATGTACAGTACGTATGAATTGTTGCATAAGATGGCAAGCATGTTTATCTCCTAACTTTTTTTTACATATTCAACATTCAGTGACGTGCGTACTTCATTATTATGTGCTGTCTATTTTTCTTGATCAATCGATATGTGACAATTCATATAGTAATTTCCTTAATATTGGAGAGCTGACTTTGACAGTTGATTTATGAGAAATTGATGAACAATATTTAACTACTGAAAAATGAAAAGAAATGTCTAACCAGTTTAGTTGGTTAAAGTTTTGGGATGATATCAAGATCAAATTCCATCTTTATAAGTGTCATTGTGCCTCTTTCTAACACTATAAATGAATCATTCAAGTATGAGAAGACGAGCCAAATAATTGGATACCATATATAATAATTAATTGTTTATACTAGTTTGCTATTTATGATTTATTTGGTTAACTAGGAACTTTTTTTCAACCGATTTAAAAGGGTTTTTTAAGAAGCTATGTGTAAGCGACGGGTGAAAATGAATAAGAATGTAGAGTGTGGTTACTAATTACTATGCACCAAAAGTCCAAAAGAACACAAGTGCAAATGTGATACATTCTTTTATGCTTGAACCCTATAAGTAAAAGGTAAACCCAAATTTTTTTTTTTATTTTTTTATCATCATCATCATAATGTCCACAAAAAGTCGTGTACTTTGGTACAATACTCACTATGCACTCTTGTCTATCATCCAGGTTTAACATATATTTTTTTCAGAACACAATTATTTTTGAATTGCATGATTAGCTGATTAAATCTCACAAGTATTCAATTAACTCTACATACATAACCGGTAACAGCTTTATGTACAAATTCAATACAATTTCCAAATTTCGTTCATAATTATATAATAATTGAGTCAACACCAACTCAAATAAGCAAATGACAGTACATAACTACATAACCACAGCAGTAGTTGTTTTCCAATGAAAGCTACTAACAAGCAACTACTCTCACACAAGCAAACATTGAAAAGAAGGAATGAAATTAACCGTCACAACTCAAGTTTCCCTGCAGAAGAACAATTTAATTAACCATATCTGCATCACAACGCGATTGATTATTAGTGAGATGATGATGCTTGTCCTTGAAGCAGTCCATCTCTGATCTGTGTTGCAACGTCACGTACAGCACCGGGTCCATGAGGGATAAACACAGCTGATGTCTTGGAGGCTGCACCGATTTCTTTCATTGTATCGAAGTATTGTGTGACAAGGATCATGTCCATAACATCCTTGGCACTAGTCCCAGGAACGTTGCCTGAGAAGCCTAGCACACTGTCTCTAAGACCATCAACGATTGCCTGCCTCTGCCTAGCGATACCCAGTCCTGAAAGGTACTTGGACTCTGCCTCTCCTTCAGCTTTTTTGATCTGTATGATCTTCTCTGCCTCGGCTTTGTCATTTGCTGCCACCCTCATTCTTGAAGCTGACAAAGTTGAAGTCATTGTCAGATTGAGTTCTTAAAAATGTAATGGATGATTCAAAGACAATTCTATTTGAAATTATGATGATTTCAATGTAAGTCTTATACAAACTCTCTGATAGCATGTCATAGGAAGAGTATTTCTCATGTGTGCCAAAGACACAATTAATGTTCCATACCAAATAAAACGCGGTCTGATTTTATACATGAATAACAATACTTCCAATCCTAGGGATGCTAGAGGTAACAAAACATTGAGGTTGATGAATGTCTTACCAGCATTGATTTCATTCATAGCGCGCTTGACATGCTCATCAGGTTCAATATCAGTAATGAGTGTTTGAACAATTTCAAACCCATAATGAGACATTGCCTGTAAAGAAAATAACAGTTTTGAGCTTCAGAATCTGATCAAATATATACAGGACTTCAGGATTATTTGTGCAGCTATATACATGCCTAAACTTACTTTTTCGAGTTCATCAGCAACTGCTTTGGCAATATCACTCTTCTGCTCAAACACATTATCAACATCTAGCCTTGGTACAGTTCCTCTGATCACTATAAAATCAGAAGGATATAAAGATTCAGACTTCTATAGCTATTGAAGTTCGAAAATGCCAAAATATATTGCATGTCATATCGAATTACCATCGAAAACATAGGCCTGGATTTGGGATCGAGTGTTGGTGAGCTTGTAAAATGCATCATTTGCCTTGTCAGAAAGGGCTCGATATTGAATAGAAGCAACAACAGTGACAAACACATTGTCCTGCATAACAAGAAGCAGGTCACTCAATACTCATATATCCAACAATCTTAAACAATCACATAAAATTCAATATTTCATTAGGCATTGTTCTGTTCTTCAAACAAATCAATACAGAAACGCATGCAAAAGCAACAAAACTAAGAGCATATGTAATCTGTAAAGGTACTTGGTAAAGGAATCAAAGCGAGACATATAAGAAGACTGACCTTGGTCTTGGTTTCACAGCGTACATCCAACTGTTGTACACGAAGACTAAGCTTGCCTGCTATCTGTTGGCCTATGAACCAAGGAACACAATGGCACCCTGGCTCGAGCACATCATTATATTTTCCGAAGCTCTCCTTAATAGCAACCGTCGATTGGTCAACTTGAACACAGCACAACAAGTTCCCCATTTTATGGTCTATGTAGTTTTTCTAAAGGTTACAACCACAAGAAAATTTCAATAGTAAAAGGGGTTAACAAATTATTACTCAATAACACAATAATAAAAAAATAACATATTGGAACAGCTTTTCACCAGTAAAAATTAAGACAATACATACAACTCTTATGCACGTTCAAGAACAGCTTTATTAAATTAAAGATATCTAATAGTCTAATTAGATAGATTAAACTCAGTTCTGGCCAATTCAACACAACTCACAAGCCAAATTTAGCTCAATATAAATTTGATTATTAAAACAAAAATTCTAAAATACTAGTAACAAAAATCTCCATGATTGAAAACATTTTAGGTGTGAATAATGATGATTCCAGCTAATTATAACCATCGTTAAGTCATATCATTAACCAACTTTTTTTAAAATAAAATTATTTAATCATCAATTTTTTTGGCGTATATAATAAAATTAATTAAGTATTTTGTAACCCATGTTTGTAATTATTGTATGATGTCTCATTCCTACCTCGTACAACTATGAAAATCAAGTCATTCAAAAATAATTCGTATGTAACTATGTTTACATTAACTGCATAAAATATTTACACAAAATCAGGCATAAATAGTTTTACATTTTTAATTCTTCTATTTGTGTTAAGGGTAAGAAAAACCCTTCTACATTAGAATTGTTGAGACTCTCGAGAGGAAAAATGAGGAAAAAAAAAATAAAAAATAAAAAAATAAATAAAAGGGTTATGTTAAACGTAGCCCTTATACTCCTTTACTCTTATGAGTTATGACTACAACGAACATTTATCACCACCAAGGCGAATCAATTGATCTTAGGTTAACATTTTTTTTTTTTTTTTTTTACAAAACCGCTATTTCACGTAAAATACTCATCAAGTGGCAAAATCGCTACTTCACGTAAAATACTCGTCAAGTAGCGGTTTTGTTCATAAACATAAAAAAAAATAGAGCATATATTTACAATATTGCCACTAGATAAACAACATAAAGATAGATTATTTTTTTTTATTTTTTTATTATTATTTTTTTCTCTCTTACCACTGGACAGCTAGTCGAGTAAACCAAGTTTTTCGTATGTTAATAGGTAATATTATAATTTATACCTCATTATTGAAAATTTACTAATTGAATAATACTTCACACAATACAGCCCATCCTAAAACCATACCTAACAATTCGTAGCAAAAACAACATAAATAATCTAAATTTTCTTTTTGAAGAAACCAATTGAGCAATTTCATATCATAATTCATAAAATATCATATTATAAATTGAATAATAAAGATACAAAATCAAAATTACGGAGTATAAAGAAAGAAAGAAGAAAATTAAATTTGAGAAAAAAATTCTTACAGATTGAGAGAGAAAGATGATGAAGAAGAAGACAAAGTGAAGATAGCTGTTTGGCGAAAATGGCCGAGAAATCGCAAAGATATTCACCAAACTAAAATCCCTTTTTATATTTCTTGGTAGCAAAACTTAATGACTTTTTTAACAAGTTTTTAAATTAGAGTCAATGATGTTATTTTGTCGAATTTTCCACTATTGTTAAAATATTCTTTAAGCAACTTGTTTTAAAGTTTCTATTTTTGTTAATGTACTAATTAAATGCAGTTATTAGTCATTTTCCTGGGAAATTTCAAGGAAATGTGGTTGCAACTCTTGCTAGACCAGGTAATTATTATTCTTTGAAATAATGTTGAGTCAATCACTTTAAATTTTGGATAAACATTGATTTTTCCATGTCCACTTGATTATACTTTGGATAATTTCAAATTTCACTCCCATTTAGATTAACGAGTTAAACAATTTGAGAATCCAATGAGGAGTGGAAAGACGCAATTTCTATTGTACTCCCGGAGTACAATGCTCACGGTACTCCGGGATTAAAACTTCACAATTGTTAAAAAAAAAAAAGATATCCCCAAACGAGAACATAAGAGAGAAAATTTGATAAAAATTAAGGATTATAATACCCTAAATCAGTCAATTAAGATGGGGAAAGGGGAAAAAAAAGAGAGAGAAATTCAAAAGGCATATTGGAATGCCATTAATGATGGCAGATTAAAGAAGGAGATAAGTGCGAAGAAGACAATCAAACAAAAGCAGTAGAATAAAACTAAATGTACAGAATAACATAAAAATATTGAAAGAATAACGTAAGATTATATACAAAGTAACACAATTGTAGGTACGAAAAATTTAGTAACACAATTATATTTATCAAAATAACATATGGTGACTGTAAAATAACACATGGTTTTAACAAAATAACACAAGAACGCAATTGAATAACAGAAGCCTAAGAAGCAAAATAACATTAGGTTTTAAGTAAAATAATTTCATTTAAATTACAAAATAACATTCCCCACCACTACTTTCAAAGACAAAAATAACACAAATTAAACACAAAATAACATAAGATCTAAAGAACAGTAATATTATCTTGAGATAACAGTAGCCAAAAATAAAAATGTAGAAGCGAAATTTGTTTATCTCCTTTTTCATTTTCATCTACTACATCATATCTCCATGTATTAATTGCATATTAAATTTTTAAAAATACAAAAATTATCACAAATTCAAAGCTAATTAGCAAAATAATTTACAATTATTTAAAAACTTACTTCAAGTATTAATTTATGTTAGTTTTGGGCTTGCTTGAGTAGGAATTTTGTCTTCAATATTTTGCAGACATGCAATTGAAGATTTTTCACTCCATTTCAATTGGAGAAACTGTAATTTCAAACTGAGAGTGAAAAAAGAAAAGTGAATAAATAAAATGGTTTGATTTTGACATTTTGAGTCTATCTTTCTTATATACAATTTAAGTTATTTTATTTACTTTATTTGTTATTTCGTAAAATAAAATTTCGCATGCGCTTCTTTTAGTTGGGTTTTAGCCCATTAATTTAGGTTGGGCCTGAAGTACAATATTAAGTACTCCAGGAGTATCATATACTAATTGGTGGAAAGATGTCTCCAAGCTCGAGTGCTCCTAATCTCTATAAAATTGGACTCTTAACCACAAAGTTATAGGGTCTGTTCGGCAAAATTAGCAGTAGATGTTGGCTATCAGCTTTTGAGTAGCTGTGAGCTGTAGAGGACTAGAGGTAGCTGTGAGCTGTCAAGTAGTAGCTGTTAGAGGTTAGCTGTCAAGGTAGCGGTTCATACTATGAGTGTTCGGTAAAAGTAGCGATTGAAACTATAAAATACAGTCATTATTATTATTATTATTATTATTTTGATGTGTTTATATCATATGTTTGATAATTTTTAAAATTTTATAGTATAATGTATATTGCTAATAAATAATCAATTTATGAAATAAAAGATAGAAAAAAAATACTCCTCGTAATGAAAGGAATAAAAGAAAAAAAGATATGAAATAGAAAATTTTGACATTATGGTTGACCGAAACAAATAACACTGAGTGAAAAAGATAAAAACATACTCATCAAAAAAAAAAAAAAGGTTAAACGCTACTTTACAATTTCAAAAGCTATCTTTTTTAGCTTTCAGCAACAGCTACTTAAAAGCTACCTTTACCTCTAACAGCTACTTAAAACAATACTTCACCAAACACTAATATTATTTTAAGGTAGTGTTTTGACTAGGTCTAAAAGCTAACAGCTACCTTAAAAGCTAATGCCGAACAGGCCCATAAGATAGTTTAATTCTTTACTATTGGGATAATAATATTTCATGTTTTGCTACTCGTATTTTCACTTTCGTTTATTGCTCTAGCTATATATATACTTGTACATAGTTATACCAATATAGTCCCCCCGTCTCTTTATTAGAGTCTCTTTTATCTTTATTATGTGAGTAATAAATGTTAGAAAGGGGGGTCTAATAAAGAGACGGAGAGAGTATTATATTACTATAGTTTATAGATAAAGTTTTATTAGTTTTTATTTTTTATTAGTGACTTATAGTCATCTTTATTTCCTAAAGTAAATGAGTATTGTAGACCAAAGTGTTTAAAAGTGGGCTTTATCTCTCTACAAAATGGAATTTTTTTTGGGATGATCGATGCGTATTGCGAACCAGGGCCCTATTATGTTTATTTGTGAAAGTTTGGCCCGTTAAGTTACTACTTATATAGTCATATGTTTTAAATAAAATATAAGTTGGATATATTTTACGGAGTAAGATTTATGACTAAAAATACATTTTAAAACAAAAAAATTGTTATAAAATAGGGGGAAATATAAGAGAGATTGATAAAGAATAGATTAGTCACGTTTATTCCATAGAGTGGGGATATATATATATATATAGGGTTTGCTTAGATAACAATAAACCCTAGTTCTAGAACATTCCGAAATGATAAAGGAGGATAATGGATATCCATACAATAATATTTCATAACACTCCCCCTTGGATGTCCATTATCGAAGAGTGTGCCTCGTTAAAACCTTATTAGGAAAAATCCTATGGGATAAAAACCTAATGAAGGAAAAAGAGTACAACATTCTTCGTAATACGCTCGAGATGCTGTCTCATTAAAAACCTTACCAGGAAAACCCAATGTGGGACAAAACCATGGTCAAGGGAAAAAGAGTGCAGCGCGTATTTTCTCCCCCTGATGAATACATAACATGAGATCTTCTAGTATCGCAGCAATGAATCCAATATGTTAGATATCTTCTGATATGTAGTATAATATCACTCGTTGATCTTCGATACTCCTAAATTGAAATTGCATCTTCAAGTCTTCACATAAACATGTGAAGTGTCTTCATTTCACCATACATGTGTTTATCTCTAATATCATTATTTCAAACATCTGTTTAATAGTTGATTCAAAGGATAAACTTATACGGTTATGACTTCTTCTGGAAGTCGTTGATAATAAATATTGATGATCATTATTTGATCAAACAATCATCAATACGAGTAATAATTTGATGACAAAACTTTATTAATATCATTCTTCTCATATGAATTATAATATAACATACATAATTATATACGCTAATCATGGTTCTTCTGGACCATAAGAAAACATTGTCACGCATAAGTGATCCATTGATATTATTTAGACGTTTCATAATTGACACGATAGCTCTCTTGCAAATACAAATAGTAAATCTCATTAACTCTCATATGCTCAAACTTTAGGTTGAGATGTCAATAATGTTGTTACGTACATAGATTTTCAAGAGTTTGATAATAATTGCCAATTCAAGATATAAACTTTGTAGGGTTGGATATTACAATAGGTCGTATATAAGTTCTTTAGGAACTCTTCTTAATTCATAATGTGCAATTAAATCGGTTTCATCAATAATTTCATCACAATTATAAGCCCGGAATATTAATCTCTTTTTAATTTTTTCATCAAAGTTGTAAACATATCTTACTATACTTTGAATGAACATTTACATACACCACAATTATTGTAAGAAATTAATGCATACAATATGAGATATAGAAAATATGATAACATATTAACAAATATACAATGAGTAATGCATCTAACAATTTCATATATATGCAATAAATATCCATTAACTTATGACTCACACATGCATATGAATATAAAACTCAAAATGATGCAAGACACTGTACAGTGTGGATTTAAAAATCCATATTTCATTGGACTTCTGGTCCATAACAAACTTTTGATCATTATCATTATGTCGACAATAAAATGGACATATATTTCAGATCCCTTATTCACTAGTCCATTCTATCATGCATATGCATATTATTCATAGGTTCCATTATGTACCGGTATCATAAAATTCTTATAACGTATATTTCGCATGTTATTTTACTATGATATCTGAATGCATTTCTCATTGGTACCATCATAACTTTTGTTACATAATAGGCCATCTATTATAATAATTCAGATATCTATACCACATATAAAGGGTGTTTCTCACACTATGATATTAATATACTATTATTATACTTTAAAAGTATCAACTGCACTATCTTGCCGTATATCGCATATTTCTATTTGAACCGATTATACAAACTACACTTCAGGTGCAGTGATTTAAAGTAAATTGGCAAGATCTATCTTAATGTATGCACATAATATCATTATCACCATAATCAAAATATATATCTCTATTCCTCTAGATGGGTCATAACGGTATACAAATCAAATCATAGATGTGCAACATATGTTAATACAAAAGTTGGCATGTAACTTTACAAAGTATCATTAGAGGGATCAACTATTTATAGTATTATAATTTTGCCAACTTACTTCAATTCTTCCCTCTAAGTTGGTAAAATATCTCAAATGTTGGGGCAATTCTTCACCAACTTAGAATATAATTTCATGTGCATTAAATTTCATCTCGTAGGATAATCATATATATTCAACAAAGATCTATCTCTTCTGGAGAATAATGAAATTTTGTTCTCTTCTAGAGATCAATATTAATAGGGGGTAATGAATTGTGCAGTTGCTAAATTCTTATTTTATTCCTTATGTGCTGACATACAATGACCCCAATCAAGAGAATTGTTATACAAATATAAACTTTCTTGTAATTTCACTAGGTGGTGATCTTTGGGATCACTAGAAACATTGATAGTAATATTAGTTACTTAAAATTTTCACATATAACTTGTACGTGGTGAGCTTCTGGTCACCTAATATTTGTCAACATATATATTATTCTAGTGAACTTCTGGTCACCAATTATTCAGAAAAACCAATATATTATCTCTTGAACTTTTCTTTTTAACACAAACTATTAAAAATCAATCTAAATATAGCTCAATCTTAATGTTATGTCTTTCTATTCAATTTATTTCATATATTTAACATGAGAGACCGTCATCACATTATTTCTTTCATATCAAATGAAACTTCAGGTTTTCATGACGAGAATTTATTAAATCCCGGATGGCCTAATTATTAATTATCACATCCAATCACTTTTCCTTTAGTATTTAAATTATGGTTAGTTTTATAATATTGGTGATCACCTTATTAGAGTACTTTATGCATGACCATGAATATGATGTGATATAAGTACACCAATGTGTTTCTTTCTACAATTGGCAAGACAATTAACTAATACTCATACTCCACTAGAGCATTGATTGTAATCTTGATACATGCTAATCTTGTTGGAAAACATTTTATACTCTTCTGGAGTACTTTATATAACCATAACACATTTTAATGTACTAGAAATGATCTCTTCAGAAGATGCACCAAAATGTGTCACTTTCTCAAATTTGTCATTGTCAATATTGCTCATTTCATCTTCCAATGATTCTTATCATTGTAACCCTTTGGACTACCACACTTTAGGTATGCTAGTTTTAATAGAAACTAATCTTGTCCTTCTAGGATATCAACTTAATATGTACATTTATAGCTAGTATATAGGTAATGACATTTATTCATATCCATCTTCAAGATGATATCATTCTAAATATTTGATTATCATGTGGCCACCTCTATTAAATAAATCATTGATATATAAACTAGTGTATGTATCAAACTGACCATCAACATATTTAATTATTCATGTGCAGGGATTACATAAAAACAATGTAATAAACACTATCTCCCCCTAACCCTTGCATATGGGGGTATAAAAATAGTGCAACGATTTTTAAATTCATTCTCTTTCTAAGCCATAAATTCTTTTAGCAATGCATGTATCAAACATTTACTAATTGAATATTGTGTACTTGTAGGGAATAATTTCAAGCCTTTAAAATCCCACTAGCTTGAACCCCACTGTGATCATACACTAAAGTACGGTGGCGTCCAAAAGGGAAGAAGATAGAGCAAAAGAGTCGCCAACAAGTTTTTAAGGAACTTGTAAACCGTTCATAGGATGAAGGTTACACCCCTTAACGATCCAAGAGATCGTCAACTCCATAAGGTCATGAACCAAATAAGGGTCCGGGGATGAAAGTACAAATCCAACCTAAAAGAGATTGAATCTGCCCTAATAATAGGCCTCTACTTTATTCTGATCATATTCATGTGCGCTTTTTTAATTAACATGCAATCAATAGATTAACCCTAAACCTGTTTATCTATGTTGGTTGAATATTAATGCACAAACAAATCTATTATTGGCGATCACTTGAATTATAATCAAATTAAACCTAACAAGATTATTAATTATCTTATTAAGCATGATTACAAGTACTAATTCCCTTTAAACATGCAATAAAGGCGTGATCAAGCAATAAAAATAAATATCAATTCAAGCAACATAATAATAATAATAATAATAATAATAATAATAATAATAATAATAATAATAATAATAATAATATTCATAATCATCATAAATTATAATAATTATAATCATAATCATGTTCATGTTAATATTAAAACATAATAGTAGCAAGATCCTAGGCATGATACTAACAAGATTAATAACAAACCCTAGCATGTCACTAAGCATTAAAAATCAAATCTTTAGCCCTAACATGATACTAACAATCATAAATATTAGGAAGAACATATTTGATATTATAACCTTTTTCCTAAACATGATACTAGGAATATCATAATAACAATTTAAACATGATTTCTACATCATAATATCAAATTATTAATTAAAGTACTTACTTTGATGCTTCGTACCACTTTCTAATAACAAAATACACACGTTAGTAACTTCAAGGAAAATAATAAACAAACAATTAAATTAAATAATTGAAAGAGAGATTTGGGACCAAACCCTCAGAAATTAAACCTTTCACGTCTAGGGCGAAGGCAACTTCGAATATGGCTAGGTGTTTCTAGATCTTGCGAATGCGGAATTTTGTATGAAAACAAAGTAAGAAAGAGATTAATGTAAGAATGCTAAAGAATTAATGATTGTTGATGAGAATTCGTCCATGAAAACGGAGTTTTTAATACGATATTTATAGAGAAAATCAGCCAAAAAAGATAATTTAACAAAACAGAGTCTGACGCTCAGGAAACAAGATTGGCGCCAACCCTGGCTAGCTGGCGCCAGGCGCCAATGGCTAGCGTCAGGCGCCAATGGCTTGCGCCTGGCGCCAAGCCTGGTTCCAGGCGCCAAGGCCTGGGGTTGGACGCCAAACTGGATTTCAACGCGTTTTCGAAAATCTGATAAGTTTACCGTACTGGAGGATAAAATAATATAATTTCTTCGAAAATGCTATTTGATTTTGATTAAAACTCTTAAAAGTCAACAAAGTCAACTTATCAATGCTAATTGAATTAGGAATGAAAAGAACCTTCTAGAAGATTCTAGAAGACTAAAACCATTCCTAATTACATTAGGAATGATAAATCATATTAGGCCCTCCCCTAGATCATTGGGCCGCACATAAAGCTCAAACCGGACCCAGTTTAGTAAATTGGCCATAACTCCCTCAATATTCATCGGAATTGGGCTTATAATATATCGTTGGAAAGGTCTTTGCAAGGCCCATCCAACTACACTACTATTAGACCGATATCATGGACCAACCAAACTGGATTGGCTGTTTTTCTTAAAACAAAGTTTTCAAAAAGCAGAGAGAAGGAAAAGAAATAAAAACTTTCCGCAACACTAGACCTTTCCACACTTTCGTTTCATTCGATTATGATTCGACGTGAAAGGTACTCATCACTGGGTTTGGTTTTGGGGAGACACAAATGGGTGTCTACAGAAGCTCCCACTTTGACTGAGTTTGGAGAAACGCAAGTTCCGAAAACAAAAGTCAAAGTATCGATAGGGACGGAGAATGATTCAGAACGTTCTGCGATCCTAAATCACTCTTGTAACGCCGATACCTGCAAAACTAGCATTAGTCAAACAGATAAAAGAGTTAAGAAACGCGTATCTTGCACCGTCGAGCACACGTCTCTGAAAGTAACCAATTTGCTGCCGCTTTACTGTTGTTTTGATGACCTTCTACAAGCTAGAGAATGCCATCCCGCTTGAAAACCGCTACGCCCGTAACTGCTTCCAATTTGGAAAATTGCTTCGCCTGAAACGACCTTCCTCCGCTATGATAATATTCCATATCCAAGGGAATACTATCGAAGATTGCTTCTCTTGAAACAATCCTCATCCGCATTGATAACATTCCACGTCCAAGGGAATACTATCGAAGATTGCTTCTCTTGAAACAATCCTCAGTTGTTTGTGACAACTCTCCACAATCTAGGGAACGCCACCTTGTTGTTTCGATGTTCACTCGTCTCTGAACAAAGAGCTTCTTTTTGATATGACTCTAATTTCCGCTGTGATAGTCTTCAAAAAGATCACTGCTTCTTAATGTTTGCTATGCCAGTACGTCGGTACTTTGCTGCTTGTGAACCAGTATGTCGGTGCTTTTGTTGTGATGACAATCCTCTTTTCTTTGGGAATAGTTGCCAACACAACTCTTGTATGATGTATGAAAATCCGATTTAGGGAAAGTTGTCAATGCCACGTAACAATCCATCCTTGGAAATGTTGCCACGATGAAGCGACAATCCGCATCTCAGAAAATTTGCCAAAATCCAATTTTGGGAAAAGTTGCCAATGCTTCGTAACAATCTTTCATAAGAACTTTGCTACGATCGACAATCCACATCTTGGAATATAACTCTTGAAAGCAATCAACCTTGGAAATTTGCCAACGCTATGCGACAATCCTTTTGGGAAAATATTGCCACTATTGACAATTCGCGTCTTGGAACATTTGCAAAAAAGAGTCGACCGACAATCCACTTCAGGAAAATTTGCCACTTGCTGAAATGAATGACAATCCACGTTGAGGAACTTTTGCCGAAATTTATGATGAGTAGAGACCTACGACAATCCTTTGGGAAATTTTGCCATAGGAGACTGGGTGTATGACAATCCGATCTCGGAAAACTTTCCAGCGATCTATGAATGTATGACAATCCGAACTTGGAAAAACTTGCCAATAAAGAAGGAGCACGACAATCCACGCTTGGAAACTTTGCCAGAGATGACAATCCAATCTTGGAAAAATTGTCGTTTAAGAAGAATGCGCGACAATCCATATTTGGAAATATTGTCAGTTGGGGATGACAATCCAATTTTTGAAAACTTTGTCGTTTAATAAGAATGCGCGACAATCCATATTTGGAAATATTGTCGTTTAAGTGCTTGCTTTTGAACCGATTGTAATGAGCCAGTGTTTTAGGCGCTTAAGCTAAGTGAGACGATCTTTCGTCAGGTCGATCACTTATTGCAATTGTAATCAAACCGACTACTTAATCATGTCAAATTGCTTATAGGGGCTAACTGGCGTACCAAGGAACCCAAAATTGCTGTATGAGGTCGAAATCACCTTTCTGAGAGGCTTCGAGCTCTGTCGTTGCTGAGATATCTCTGGCGCTAGGAATTGGAGTAGGGTCTTCCCTATTCTGCTGCACCTGTATTTATTTTTGACTATAGAACTTTGCCAATCTTTTCAATTATCTTAGGGTTGACCTAAGGCTTAATTATCTTAGGGTTGACCTAAGGTTTAATGTTGCTTGACTCATTGACTTGACATGACTCAAAGTATAAACTTGACTCGATATGATTGACTGACTCGAGGTTGACTCAACTCAAAGCAAAATGACACGTGTGACTCGTGACCCGTGTGTGCATAGTGTTGACTCAATGTGACTCAAAAATGCAAAAAAGCAAAAATTTTCCGTCATTTTTGTGGAGGGTACCGACTTTCTCCCAAAAAAGAAAGACGTGAAAAAGAAAATCAAAAGTTTGAAGATGCATGTTGAATGAGCTTAGTCAAATGTTGTTTGATACTATCTCTCAAGGTTCAAGGATTAATTCATCCTAGGCTATCTCAACTGTTGACTCCATGATGAAAGTATTTGGGTAACTTAGGCACGGAGGCTAAGCACTTCATACTTCGTGATGCAATGACAATTATGAGTGATGTTGATATGACAAGGCATGCTTCAGCGTTGTGTTAAGATTCCATGACAAAGGGTTCCTAAGGGAAGTATATTTGGTCATGTATCTGTGCAGTGTGTGATAGTGACACTAAAGCTAGGCCTCAAGAGCTAAGTGTGTGGAAAGATATATTATCTGTTGAAAGAGTCAAATGGTGGTGACTCTTAGGCTAGGTAAGCTAATGATGTAGGGATCAAGCCCCCAAGTCTAGCTCTAAGTGAATAGGGATGAGCATTGGAGATCCCTTGATATGATCATGGTGTAAGTGTGTGAATGTGAATATGAATGCATGTTTATTACGGCCGCACCTCGATGTGAGGTTGCCTACGTATCCGTTAGGAATCAGGCCGAACGTAGCTCTAGCCGAACCTCGCACAAGTGTGTATACCTCAAAAAGGTATTTTAAGGGTTGTAAATTGGTTAGGCTAAAGGTTATAGAAGAAGGGGATAAAGGCTCAAGACCCTAGATACGCCCCCAAGGTGTGCAACCTTGCTTTTGAATATTTGTATTTTTATGCTTGAGGTTTTCTACTCTTTTTTTAGCTCTTTCTTTTGCTTTAGCATATATTTCATTTTTATAAGTGTGGACAATCCCGATCATGCGGTCTATCACTCACTTGGCATTCATGTTTCTCAGGCACGGTACCGAGCACTTGATAAGAGACGCAATCTGAGACGTGTTCTTATCGAAGATATTTTCATATCAAAGACATTGGAACACTTGCCCTTTTGTACACTTTTATTATTATTATTTTTTATTTTGATCTTCTGAAATCACTCAAGCTTTGTTCTTTGAAAAATGCATAAGTTGCACACCATCCCATCCCAAGGTTAGGTAGATGTAGGTTGAAGAAAGAAAGGTCTATCGTTAGACGAGGCTCAATGTGGTTTATGAAGAAAGGATCACATATTTGAAGGGTGAAAGGTGATATGATGTGGCTACAAGGGGTGCCTCAAATCATTGGTATACCTTATGCTTAATTCGACATGGATTTTTTTTTTTTTTTTTTTTTTTTTTTTTTTTTTGTGCAATGTGATGATCATATGCAAGGAAATAAATGCTCATTTTATTAAAGGAAAAGGAAAAAAGACTACAAAAATAATCTAAAGGAAAAGAAAAGGTGCCTATGCTAGACTTATTGAGGAAAGGGTAGATAAAAAAAGAAATAGAAAAAAGAGGTCACAAAATCTTGTCGTTAAAGCTCGCCTCTTGTCTTGTGTTGTTTGCTCCGACATCATCCAGTCTTCTCGCTAGCTAGAGGCGATGGGATCTTATTTGCCTCTATGAGATCTTGAATGAGGTTTTGAAACCTGTAGCATTCATCAGTAGTATGACCGCACCCTCGATGGTACTTGCAATAGGAGTTTGGATTCCATCTCGAAGATCGATTTTCTGGTGTTGGATCCTCGGTAGGGCCAATAGGTTTGATTAATCCTTGATCATAGAGACGATCAAAAGCAGCATCGTAGGTCATTCCAATGGGTGTGAACTCTCTCCTGGGTTTCCTTTTAGATCCTTGATTGTCCATGGCTAAGACATCATTATGGTCAAAGGTACTAACATTATTGCTAGAGTGGGCGTTTTCGGAAGAAGAAGGATTGTCGTTCTTCTTTCCTTTCCAGCCACCGTGGTTACTATTGTTAGTAGCTTTTTGCTTTGTGAGGTCGTCTTCGATTTCAATTCCGATGTCATAAACGGCTTTGAAGGTATTCAAGTTGTGTTGATATTTTAAGTGCTTTGAATACTTTTCTTGGAGATTCTTGATAAACATCCTCACAGACTCCTTTTCGGTGGGGACCTCAATCATCTTGGCGGAAGTTTCCCTCCATTTATTAAAGAAAGAAGTAAAGCCTTCATTCTCTTTTTGTCTTAGCATCTCAAGTTGTCTATGGTCGGTTTCAACTTGGATATTGCACTTGTACCTATCAACGAAAACGTTCACTATCAAATCCCAGGTAGAGGTTTTCTCCTTGTCAAGGGAGAAGAACCATTGTTGGCAAACGGTTTCAAGAGATAGTGGGAACAGAGAGGGGAAAGCCTTCTTATCGATACCCTTAATGCTCATTATGGTTTCGAAAGCTCTTAGATGAAAGTAAGGGTTATCTGTTGCCTTGAATTTTGGGATGTCAGCTACGTTGAACTTATGTGGAAGAAGTTCCTTGTCCAGCGAGACCCCTTGTGAACTCATGCCCTGAAATTTATAGTCACTAGATAGCTTTCTTAGACTCTCTTGCATGAGGTTCATCTGTTGTTGCTTCACGGGATCATCAACCTTGAGTGCGAGAAGCTTCAGTGTTTCAGTCACGGTAGCCAGTTGGTTCTTAAGATCATTGACTTCTTCTTGAGTTGCCATTATCTTCTTAGCCTTCCTCTTTTGACGAATCAGTTTATCAAAAAGTGAGACTTGAATAAAGAGGTTGTCCTTGATTAATCGCCCTTCTCTCCTTGACCAAGTACTGTGGAAAAGGAATTTGGGGGTACTGATTGTTAATTATTGACTCAAACTTTATTCAACATGCAATGGATAGAGGAAATGAAGAAAAATTGGAATAAAATGTGAAAGAAGATTTAGATGGAGGGACATGAAGAATTAGGAATAGAATGTACCCCCCAACTCAAATGACGGAAAGACCGACTCATGCATGGACCTACGACATGGTCATGGCGATGTACTCAAAGTGTGTGCTAAGACTAGTGAGTGTAGATGGTACATTAAGACTCGTGTCATGACCATGTGGCTAGACTATGTGACTAAGACTCGATTAATGACTTGACAAGGTGTTATTGACAGCGAAAATTAACCGAATTAAACAGAGGACTGATTAATTAGACCCTAGGTGATGACTCGACCAATAATCCGAACTGTCGGCCAAGCGACAGGACTGGCGTCACACTGTGGAGGTTAGCGCCAGACAATTTAGCTGTCGTCTGGCGCTACACACCATAGTGTGGCGCTACAGCTCAGACTTTGGCGCCAATAGTGGAGCTTCGGTCTGGGACTGTTTTCGGTATTATTAGTCAACTGGGGTTAGCCTAAAGTCGTACTAGGTCAATTCCGATTAAAATAATAGACTTCATTGATTCAAATTAATTAATTAATTAATTAATTAGGCAAAGTTCTTTAAGTCATTAATTTATTTAATCTCAACACAAGTTAACAAACGGTTAAGAGAAACATAGAATATATATGCACAACAAATAATGCACAATTAGTCAAGTAGGCACAATATGATGCAATGAGTTTGCAACCTAACCATGGCTCTAGTTCTCTAAAGTTCGGGATATGGTTTAGTCAAGAAGGGTCCATGGTTAATTGTCCGGATGCACCGCGCGGAAGCCTAACCGTGAAGGGTTGGCGCGAGTGGATGGGACACCGCGAGTTTTAGAAAAAAACTCGCTTCCATGGTTTGGTGAATTCAACATTCTCGGATGTACCCTTTGTTGCACGGAGCGTTCAATCGGGTAGATGGAGCATGAATTCCCAGAGGGTTATGTCCATATGTAGAACACATATGGATTTCAGAAAAGTGAGAAAAAATTCAATCAGGAAGTAGGATCGAGCAAACAATACGAAAAACCGGTCGAAATTAGAACGCATATTTCTGGCTCGGTATTGGGGGAAATTGGCGCCAACAATCAGAGACTGGCGCCAGATTTTAACTGTAGCGCCTGGCGCCAATACTGGCGTCTGGCGCTATGACTATAATGCCGGCGCCAAGCTCTGGCCCCTGACGCTACTTCCCACATGCCTCAGCAGCTTTCTGTGCTCGATAAAATTTTCCAGTTTCGCGCGGTGTTATTTCAGTCCTAGTTGTGAAAGATATTCCTCAAATTTCCTACGTGTAAAATCCTATGTTTTTAACTCATTACAGATGGTCTTTCCAATGAGATCTTTTTTATGCATATGACAATAATGTTAATCAAAATTACGCACATGAAATACTTAGAACTTTTCGAGTCTCATCCACTCATTCTAAATCATTGCCGAAACAAATTCAGGAATTAAAATAGAAATCCTCCCCAGTGGAGTCGCCAAAAACTGTAGGGAATAATTTCAAGCCTTTAAAATCCCACTAGCTTGAACCCCACTGTGATCATACACTAAAGTACGGTGGCGTCCAAAAGGGAAGAAGATAGAGCAAAAGAGTCGCCAACAAGTTTTTAAGGAACTTGTAAACCGTTCATAGGATGAAGGTTACACCCCTTAACGATCCAAGAGATCGTCAACTCCATAAGGTCATGAACCAAATAAGGGTCCGGGGATGAAAGTACAAATCCAACCTAAAAGAGATTGAATCTGCCCTAATAATAGGCCTCTACTTTATTCTGATCGTATTCATGTGCGCTTTTTAATTAACATGCAATCAATAGATTAACCCTAAACCTGTTTATCTATGTTGGTTGAATATTAATGCACAAACAAACCTATTATTGGCGATCACTTGAATTATAATAAAATTAAACCTAACAAGATTATTAATTATCTTATTAAGCATGATTACAAGTACTAATTCCCTTTAAACATGCAATAAAGGCGTGATCAAGCAATAAAAATAAATATCAATTCAAGCAACATAATAATAATAATAATATTCATAATCATCATAAATTATAACAATTATAATCATAATCATGTTCATGTTAATATTAAAACATAATAGTAGCAAGATCCTAGGCATGATACTAACAAGATTAATAACAAACCCTAGCATGTCACTAAGCATTAAAAATCAAATCTTTAGCCCTAACATGATACTAAAAATCATAAATATTAGGAAGAACATAGGAAGCATCGCAGGAATCATATTAAACATATTTGATATTATAACCTTTTCCCTAAACATGATACTAGGAATATCATAATAACAATTTAAACATGATTTCTACATCATAATATCAATTTATCAATTAAAGTACTTACTTTGATGCTTCGTACCACTTTCTAATAACAAAATACACACGTTAGTAACTTCAAGGAAAATAATAAACAAACAATTAAATTAAATAATTGAAAGAGAGATTTGGGACCAAACCCTCAGAAATTAAACCTTTCACGTCTAGGGCGAAGACAACTTCGAATATGGCTAGGTGTTTCTAGATCTTGCGAATGCGGAATTTTGTATGAAAACAAAGTAAGAAAGAGATGAATGTAAGAATGCTAAAGAATTAATGATTGTTGATGAGAATTCGTCCATGAAAACGGAGTTTTTAATACGATATTTATAAAGAAAATCAGCCAAAAAAGATAATTTAACAAAACAGAGTCTGACGCTCAGGAAACAAGATTGGCGCCAACCCTGGCTAGCTGGCGCCAGGCGCCAATGGCTAGCGCCTGGCGCCAAGGCCTGGGGTTGGACGCCAAACTGGATTTCAACGCGTTTTCGAAAATCTGATAATTTTACCGTACTGGAGGATAAAATAATATAATTTCTTCGAAAATGCTATTTGATTTTGATTAAAACTCTTAAAAGTCAACAAAGTCAACTTATCAATGCTAATTGAATTAGGAATTAAAAGAACCTTCTAGAAGATTCTAGAAGACTAAAACCATTCCTAATTGCATTAGAAATGATAAATCATATTAGGCCCTCCCCTAGATCAGTGGGCCGCACATAAAGCTCAAACCGGACCCAGTTTAGTAAATTGGCCATAATCCCTTAATATTCATCGGAATTGGGCTTATAATATATCGTTGGAAAGGTCTTTGCAAGCCCCATCCAACTACACTACTATTGGACCCATGTCATGGACCAACCAAACTGGATTGACTGTTTTTCTTAAAATAAAGTTTTCAAAAAACAGAGAGAAGGAAAAAGAAATAAAAACTTTCCGCAACACTAGACCTTTCCACACTTTCGTTTCATTCGATTATGATTCGACGTGAAAGGTACTCATCACTGGGTTTGGTTTTGGGGAGACACAAATGGGTGTCTACAGTACTCATGTTTACATTTCTTATGAACTTTTTCATGAATCATGATCAATAAAGTGAACAAACATTGTTGTTATTATTTTCCATCATACATCAATATCTCATTAAATTCGGGGAATGAGTACAACTTAGTTACAAATATATATTTTTGAAAACCATACTTCATTATTTTACATATTTATAAAAAAGATATCATATTCCATTTTTCAAATTCATTCCACATATGATAAAAGATGAAGTTCTAATAGAACAAAACAAAGCAAAATCACCATTGTATATAGAAGCAAACATTATAATTAAAAATTATGAGTTCTGTAGGAGGATGGAAATGAACTATAAAACTATTCATACGGTGAGTATAATTAGCATGCAACTTCACCCTCTTTTCAATAGATAAACTAATAATTAGATTTGATCAACCATCTCATAATATTGTATAGTGGTATTAAAGTCTAGTAGATTACACAATGCTACAATATATAACATATAAATGGAAGCATCTATATTAATATATGCACATGCAACATTGCCACGATCAAGTTTTCTATAAGTTCAATAATTTATATAGCCATAAAACTAACTATAAAGAGTATAGTATTTTAACAGTTTAACCATCAATATAGCACACATAATAAATACGGAGTATATATGCAGTACATTGTACTTTGATTCATCAAAGTATGCTACCAATATGAATATATGATAAACACCTATTGTATAGGATAACATTTGGAATATGATATTTTGCGTATTATACCTTTGACAAAGCCATAATGCTAATGCAAGGCCATCTAGGAATTATAAAAAGGAAATAATAATAAAGTAGGATTTATGAAGGAAATTGATTTCATGAGGTTTGCATTATATATCATCAAACATAAATACATAATATATACAAGCTAAGAGTTAACAAAATGTGCAAGCCTCTCTTTCCTCTCTTCTCTCTCTAAAACCCTAGCCTCCATTGTTGAATTTTGGAGGGGCTTCCATCGATTTTTATCGGTGGAAAGCCCCAATTGTTTGTTTTTGTGTGCTTTTTCTATTGTTTTAGGTTTATAATAATAATTCTTCCTCTTCTAGGAGGAATATTTCTCCCTCAAAAGACAGGGTTTTTCTTCTTCTTTAGGAAGATTTGGCTCCTTTGAAAGACCGAGTTTTTCTTCTCTCTTTTGAGGGAGGATTTGCTTTTTTATTTTATGGATTTCTATAGAGTTGTTTCATGGTTAAAACTTTGTGCGAGATCGATAAAGAGGTTAATATGTCGATTACAATCTAGCGAATCAGACGGAAATTTTCTGCAGGGCTACAACAGATCGATAAACCCCCTCGCTAATGAAGGCTGTAAATCACAGCGATATGAAAGAGGGTATGAAGAATGTACGATTTGCAACAACGATCGTAGCTTTGCTTATGGAATGTTTTTATTTGATTCAATTATTATGTATTCATTAGATCTAAATCTCTTTGTAGATGTCGTATGACTTTATTTATGAATCAATTTTATTTCAACAAAAAAAAAAACAAGCTAAGAGTTAACAGAGAATCTCCTAACTAAATCCCTTATTACGTGGGATAACTATTGACTAAGTTAAAGCCTAACTAATTGCTAGACTATTATAAGTATACCAAGATATATACGGTAAATATAACACATATAAAATATACTCTGCATATGTTAAATATATATTCTAACAATTTAGGAAATTATACAAAATCGGAGATTTCATGAATATTCACTATATCCCTAATTACATTAATAAATTATTTCACCATATTCATAACTCCTATATCTTATAGGAAACACTAATTAAGAGAAATTAATTATTTCTGAACAACCCCACATCAAATTACATATATCACAAAGGGATAAACATAACTTCTTTTTTATATAACAAGGAATGACAATTAACTTCTTAGATGAATAAGATAACATACATATATATAAACAAAATAGATTGCTACTCCACATTTCATATGTTCACCCACAAAACATTCTAAATATTCTAGGATTAGAGATTCGAACTATATAGGATTACATACTAAATATCCTATGCATTATCTTACCTTTTTCCTTTGCTTACTAAGAAAAAACAGATTTCAACTAGACTTTTAAATTTCAATAAGAAATTAATGCTACATGCACCTCCAGCAGTTTACAGTCTTTAAATTCAATAAAGATAAAGTTCACAAGATTTAATACTAATAACAATTCTAATTTTCCTTTTAACGTCAAACTAATTCAACAGTAACCATCACAAATTACGCTCCATGCTTAATAATATTATCCAAGAAAAGACTATTAAGAAATCAACCAAATAGCATCTGTATTAATTAGAACAAATTAGAGAGTGCAGCAAAGAAATTGCAAATCAACAATTCAACTACATACATACTAGCCATAGACAAAGATAAAAACTATCACATAAGTATTCCCCGTCAATGAAGTACACTAACCTTTAGTCTTTTAATTATAATTAAACACTAATTCAACCCCACTTAACAAAACAATGCATCATACACGCATAAAAGGGGCATAAAATAATTATATTATGTATACTTAAAGCTTAATGAAATAAATGAAATTGTGAGGAAACTTTCCTGCTAACGGGTTCACGATAACTGCATGGATCATTGGATCAATATCGCACGAGCTTTTGATACCACCTATAAATTTTCAAATAGCACCGCTTGTAAAGTGTGGCGAAATAAAAGGCACTGAGGTGGAGAAGAGGGGGGTTGCAGAGTGGTCGTAAAGGCTGGGAATGAAGGCGACAGTGCCGCGGTGTTGGGCAATGGAGCAGGGGGAAATTCGGAGATTTTAATCGGGTTATGTTGGCTTTATTTTAACACTAATATTTGATTGTCATTAAGCTTTGATTGTATGATTGAATTTTAATTTAAATCGTGACTTAGAGCTTTGGTGTTGATAACGTGTTATAAAATAGGGAGAAATATAAGAGAGATTGATAGAGAATAGATCAGTCAGGTTTATTCCATATATATAGGTTTTGCTTAGATAACAATAAACCCTAATTCTAGAACATTCCAAAATGATAAAGGAGGATAATGGATATCCATACAATAATATTTCATAACAAAAATTAAATTATGAATATATATCTCAATTTACGTGGCACAACACAAAAGAGCTTTTTTTTTTTTATTATTATTATTACCTCAAATCGGAATCAAAAAGATCAAAATGACTTTCAAAACCTTAATAGAGCAAAGTTTTGGCAAAAAAATCAAAAAAATCAACGCTAAAAAATGAATCTAATAATAGATTCTTAGTGCATAAATTGTTATTATTATTATTATTATTATTATTATTATTATTATTATTATTATTATTATTATTATTATTATTATTTTCTTCAAAAAAAATTATTTTTATTATTTTTTTTAGTGAAAAATTATGCGAGATTGCAAAGGTTATCAACTTTTCGAATATGTACAATAAGATGAATCAGACGTAAAACATTCTCACAGCTACAAAGGATCATCATGTTGTCTCTCCGACAAGGTTTGTACTATCCAACAATATAAGCGGTTGATGTTCTATAGTGCAAGATTTACACAACAATCGTTGTTTTTATGAAGGGGAATTTTTATTTGATTCAATATATGTACTTGTTAAATTTCAATCCCCTTTGTAGATGTTGTATAGCATATTAATGAATTAATTTTACTATTCCAAAAAAAAAAAAACAAAACAAAACTAATACGAAGTATAAAACAATATCAAATTCATTAATATACGATCATAAATTAAGTTAATAATTTATAATGGAATATGATTTTGATTGCTAAATTATTTGATTGTTCTGCTGTTGTCAAAAAAAAAAAAAAAAAAAAATTATTTGATTGATTGAAAGTTTAGAGTTATGTATTATTTTATTGATCCTATAAGACAATAAATAAATATGTAACTTACTTATTTTTGAATTTAATTCATGCAATTCCCAATTATTGATGATTAATCTTTCCTCTCTTTTTTTAATGGATTATGGAGCGGTGATATCATTAAATAATAATAGTTATTCAGCGTTTACAATCATCCTTTAAGAGAACTAAATCCTTAATACAAGTATTAAAAAAACTCTTAAACAAATGACATCACTTTTGAACTGCTCTGAATAATTATACAAAGTAGATGTATTTGCATCATTCTTGACAGAGCTTTATTGATATGTAATAGCGAAAGTAATAAAACTTGATTGGTTATCAAGATCGGCAAATTTGCAAGATGAATCTTCGATCTAAATTTGCAATCCTATACCAACAGACACACAATTTCACAAATTTTCAAGACAAATCCTCTTAATTTGTATTCCTGCTTACACACACAAAATAAACTAACAAACAATAGTGAAATTCCCATGCCACCATAAGTGATGCACGCGAGAGCATCCTTGAAACTAAGGATTGTATGGATATATGATCCTTTAGTTGCATTTATGACTCCAATCTACTTTTGGGATAAATTCCCTATCTTAGATGAATAGGAGTGAAGCTTGTGTCTTGATTTTACAGTACAATTGATGGTTGAAGATGTAAGCGTGGAAACAAGAATGAGAAAGAAAGGCTTCATCTTATACTTGCTCAAATTCAATCAGCTACATCTTCTACACTACAGGAAATTTTATAGCAATTCAAATTGAAGATTAAAGTAGAGTTCAATTCAAGAGTTTTCCAACAACAGGTCATGTGCCCAATTTGAGTAAAAACGTAGAAGTTATGAACGTACATGTGTTTTTGAGCTAGCTATCATGGCAAAAGTGAGGAGCATTTGCTTCTTTCAAGTGGAGCGGTCGCTGTAGAGGCCCTGCTTCACACGAATGATTACTCTACTTTTCTCTTACTTTCATTGTTTAATCTAGGAAATTAACTTTTGAGGATGCATGGGACGCTAAAGTTTATACAATATATATTTTTTTTTCCTTTTACTTACCTTGAAATTAATGATTTAATACATGCATTGTAAATTGGGTCAAAAAATCTATCCTATAAACACCAGAATGTTCAAATAATACGTAGTAATTATAATCAAATTGTAAGCTCCCTTGACTATTTTGCTTTTAAATTTTCCTCTTTAATGTTATCTAATACTCTGTATAATTAATTAAAACTAATTTAGAACATTATAGTTCTCATTCCAAAAAATTTAATATATATTTTCATGGTTTAATGTGTTACTTAATTGTACAATAGGTGAGAACTAGGTTAGATCCCGTTAGATCCCGTGCCATGCACAGTGATCTATAATTATATATAGTTATACATTATTGATTGATAAGTATTATTGATAGGTTGTCGTACACCTGTCAAAAATAAATTCCTAACAAAACCAACTAACAATGTAGTAGGGTAAGTAGGGTCGAATCCACAGGGAGATGGTATTCAATCTAACCTCTAAGAAATTGGAGAAACTAAACTATGTCACGAAATTGGGATAGGGAAGTAGTCTAAATTAAAATAGGAATAAAACAATTGATAAAAAGACCTAGGATTGTGGTTCACCATGCTTATAGTTCTAAATCTATCAAATATCAATAACAATTCAATCAATAAATTATCTAGAGCAATTGCTAAGCCTACGATCGGGTCTTAACGCTCTCAATAATTCAACATATGTAGTTCGGTCGCTAACATAATCAGAATTGCTAATTGTAGGTAAGCCTCTAAAAGTAACATCTTTCGATTCAAACTCTTATTAACAAAAATTAATCAAACAATTGATCAGGTTGCAAGATTAACAATAAAACACTATCAATTAGAGAAATCAATAATCAAAATATTAAAAATACCAATCAAGATTCATAATATAAACATGGATTCCCAAACCCTAGAAATAAACTACTCTAGCATGAAATAAATAATAAAAACTAGAAATAATAAAGAAAGCATAATTAAAAGTAAAGAAATAAAATTACCTCTATAAATTAAAGTAACAAATTCAAGGACAAATCCATGGAGTTGTCCATGAAAAACTAGGGCTAGAGAGAAACTACAACGAACGTAAAATAAAAAGTATAAAAAGGCATAAGGGAAAAATAATATCCCTTGAGATATTTATAAACTTCCTGAATCTAATCTAAAAATAAATAAAGAAAAGAAATAAGAAAATAATATTTACAAAAGTTGCAATGCTATTGGATGATAAAATATGACATAACACGAATAAGATCGATAAATCAAGGGACGAGTGAAGATGTGTAGCGACGAAGCCTCGTGGGCTGCCTTGGCTGCTCGGCAGAACTTGCGGCCGCAGGGTGGTGGCCGCGCCCTGGCAGTAGCAGCAGCGAGCATCGGGTGGCCGCGGGATATGGTCGCAGGCTACATAACTCGGATTAAAACGGACATAACTTTTGTTCTAAAAAGCTTATCGGGGCGTGTGACCTATCATTGGAAATTTCTTCAAGTCTAGTTTCCAACGCAATTTGAATCGCTTCAATCCGATCTGTAGAACTCAAGTTATGATCAAAAGAGTGATCAAAGGTCTGTTTTGCCACTTTACAAACCTTCGTTTTTCTTCGTTTCTAACTCAAATTCATTTCCGTAAAGTACATAACGACCCTTGTGAATTCTATATTCATGTCTCATGCACATATTAATCAAAATCAACATCCACAAACATGGGATCTCCAATTAATAAACTCAATTCATCGGCTTCTATCTAAATATCATTCGAATCAACTCCAAACACTTCGAAAGAGTCCAAATGACTATAAAATCACCTGAAACATTAAGAAAAAACACAAACAGAGCGTAATAGAGCACAAAACAAACAACTTATGCATTTGCGACCTAAAAAGAGACTAAAAGACCTAAAAGTAACTATAAAACTAGCATAAACGTGCCTATAAACTCTATATAAATATGACTCATCAAATTCCCCCAAGCTAAACCGTTGCTTGTCCCCAAGCAACACTAGACTCAAGACGGAGAAACAAGACAAATAGGACTTCCAGGGAACCAGAATAAGACCGACCTGACTCTCGAGCAAACAATCAAACCAAAGTTATTAAGACCAAAATTTAGCTCGGATACAAATAGAACCACTCAACAACACGATCCACAATTGAAACCAAACTTGGCCACAAACGATTTCCCAATCAAGCTAGTCTTCGCCGCACACCTTGTAGTATATGAATATTTTATGCAATAAAGGGTAACTTGACGATAGCAAGAAATAACGTTCACTCAATCACAAAACACACATGCCGATCAAAAGGACTTTATAGGCTTGTAATGGGGCAAAGGTGAAGGGGTAGGATAATATTTAGGAAAAATGTGAGCGAAAAAGCCAACTTGAGGAGCAAAAACATAAACGGGATCAAATAATGATCTAACTCCAATTGACATCACCAACTTTCTCCAAACATAATAAAGAACCAAGATTGAAATCAACTATACATCGTCATGAATAATTTTTTTCTTTCTTTTTCCTTTCTCTTTGCCTTTTTCTTTCAATTCTTTCGCTTTTTCCATGAAGTATATATAACAAGCTTCTTTTTTTTTTTTTTTTTTTTTTTTCACATCTTCAAGTAACACTTCTTAACTATAAATACAACTTTTTTTTTAATCTCTATTCCACCATGTTTTGCATAAATTAAAGCTTAACACTTAAACAACGACACCACATCAATAAGCTCCTCAAGCTAGGTAGACTTGGGAATAGTAACCAATGGGGCTAAAGAGGCTTGTAATGTAGCTATATATCAATGAATGGGCAAGGCAACAACATGGGTGAGCAAAAGGAACAAATGTATCTAAATATCATCTGAAGGTTACCTAAAGAACATGACCTTTATCATGTGCGGCATGCGTGAATCATAATCAAATTACTAATAAATCTCAAGCCAAAGTCATTAAAATAACAAATTGCATCAATCACACAAACACAAAGTAAGGTGACCTAGCAAGAGAATTGGCTAGCTATACTTGATATGGGACAACCAATCTTCCACAAACCATTCAATTGATTCACATAATGTCAAGTAGTTAGCAATGTATAGCACAAACCGACTAAATTTTAGAATTATAACTAAGATCAAAAGAATCTCAAGAGAGTCAAACCAAATCCGCACACGGTTTGAAGTCAAAAATATGAAAGATAGACACAAGTATGCACTAGCAAAAACAACTAAGAAAGCAATACACTGTTTTTCGTTGTATGTAAACTCCCACTCCTAATGAATGGTTGTAGGCGTCGCTCGAAGTGCACCTACATTAAAAGCATGTTGTGAATATGCTTGGCACTCATAGGAAGTGGGAATTGACATAATACGATAAGATACACGATTAGGGAGAAGGAAAGTAAGGAGCCGCTAACAAGTTTTTAAGGAACTTGTAAACCGTTCACGGATCATAAAAGGCAACCACGAATAAGGGACAACGATAGGCAACAACGATTGACCCGTGAAGGTTACACCCCATTCATAATCCATGAGATTACTAACTCAATATGGTTCGGAACCACAAAAGGAGGATCGGGGATGATGGTACGAAGTGAGTCATGGAGTCACATTCGCCCGTATTGGCCTCTACTCGATTCTTATAGTGAAAAGTGATTCATGCAATCTCAAAGGCATACAAACAAAAATTCAATTTGCTCCAAACTATTATTATTCTAAATTGGTTTAATATTAATGCAACATATAAAACTAAAATATTGTGATCACTTGATTTAATAACAAGATTAAAAAGGAACCAAAACCGGTTGTCCAAATTATCTTATTAGGCGTGATTTTCAATTACATATTCCCTTTAACATGAAATATGGTGATCATAAAAAATATAATAGAATAAACATTAATATTGGAAGCAATTTAACCATAATAACGTTAGTCAAATCAAATATAAAATAACCTAATCATGATACTAGCAATAAGAAAATAAAATAAGAGTAATTAAATTAATTAATAATTACTCACATTCCGCGCGTTCCTTTAAATTGCTACATCATGAATAAACTGTTAGTAACTTCAATAAAAATATAAAGTAAATCAAATTGAAACAATTAAATTAAATAAATGTAGATTTAATTTGGTCCAAACCCTCAGTTAATTATAACTTTCACGCCTTGGTTAAAGTATAGAACTTCGGGTATTGTATGGACTCCTTGGAGTGCTTAAAGGAAGAAATAGTGAAAGAATGGGGTGGCTAGTATTTAGGCTAAAGAGAGAGAAGAATTATTTGATGATCAATCTTGTTGATGATTGAAAAAGGGGAGATATGACCTCTATTTATAGAGAAAAAAGAAGGGTTGAAGAAAACAAGATAAGATCAGAATTAAATCGGAATAAAACTCGATAGACTGCAGTTTTTGCGGTTTTTGTTTTTATCATATATTTTGATCCAGAAATTGGAATAAGATTAATAAGATATTGTTGGAAAGATCTTGAAGTCTAATTTCTAACCCAATTCGAATCGGATTAAAATATTTTTTAGAACAAAAAATATAGCCGAAATAGTGAGATGATGTCAGTTTTGGGTAGAGTTTGACATTTTATTCATATCTTTTCCGTTATAGCTCGGAATTGATATTATAATATATCATTGGAAAGATAATTTCAAGGGCTATACAACCATATAAAATTCAGATAAAAAAATATGAGGCACGAAATTCATATCTGTCTATCTTTGAATGTCTTTCAATTCGAATAAAATTAGGACTTTCAAAAAAGGAGTTTTATTCAATTTCAAACTATTTAGTCTTATCTTTTCAAAAAGGATAATCAAGATCTTTTAGAAACTTATAGAAGCTTATAATTAATTTTAATTTGTTTAGGAATGGGATTAAATAATTTGGACCCTCCACCTGATCATTGGGTCGTAGGTAAGGTGGGCTTAGGTTCGGTTTGGGCTCGGTCTAATATTTTGGCCATAACTTATTCGTTATAACTCGGATTTGGGCTTATAATATATCGTTGGAAAGCTCTTTTCAAACCCCATCCAAATATTCAATCGTTGGACCCAGATTATGGACCAAAATAAACTGGATCAAATGTTTTTATAAAAGGGACACGAAATGAATGATTTTAAAGGACACGAAATGAATTATTTTGGGTTTAAAGGCACGAAAAGAGGAAAATAAGTTATGGTTTGGGGAAATGGGCTAGGAATTGGGTTGGTTTATGAAATGGAAATATGGATTTAAGCACTCCAAAAATTAAATACTCAACCCGACCAATAATGGCGGTGAAAGGTTGTTCATCATCGGGTTTGGTTTTAGAGAGACATTTTTAGGTGTCTACAATGGTACAAACCATACAACACCTACAAAGCAATAAAAACTAAGCTAAAACACAACTAACATGCACAAAGCGATGATGACAATCATCCTCCCCCAAGCTAAACATTACATTGTCCTCAATGTGAACAAAGAGGAACTAAAGCATAAATAAGGGAGAGACACAACTCACAAAGGGGCGGGTAAGCGAAGGGAGCATCAAAGGTATAGACACCTCCACCACAATTGGTAGTTGTAGTTGGGTAGCTGAAGTAGCCAAGGAACTTAGCTATGTTTGTACCTAGCAAAAGACGTCATCACTAGAACACACATTAGCATTATTATTAAAATAACGAAAAAAAAAATTGAAATAAAAAAACCAAAGAAAATTGGGTTGCCTCCCAATTAGCGCTGGTTTTTAAGGTCCCGCACGACCTTAATCAATTCGTCAATCAGAAGAATCCAATGCCTTGAGTAACTTATCATACGCCCCTGCAAACATATCATTGAGCACCACATATGGCTTGACTACAAGCACACAAAACTTGAAATACAGGGGGTTAGAAAAAATAAAAGAAAAATAATCGGAAAAAGAAAAGTTAAAGTAATAAGAAAAAGGAGAGTATATACAACTTACCTTTTCTTGCTCCTTAGGCAATGTAGACCTTTTTGAATAAACATCAAGGTCTACATGGCCAAATGTATCATGGCATGGGGACATTTTAAGAAAGTAAGGATGATTCAACATAGTGAATGAAGGAACTAGATTAAGCCTCTGGGAAAACGGGATATAAAGGATTAGTCGGTTAAGCTCAACATCAATGCATTTACCTTCAACTTCACCCTCATGAGTAAACTTGTCAGTAAAATCTTCAACTACCAAAAGATCCAAAACCAATGGTTTCTCAACCAAAGACTTAACAATAATTGGTTGTTCTTTCTTTTCCACTACCTCTATATCTTCATTCCAATAATTTTCACCATCAGAATCATAAAGAGATGAAATATTATTCTCCTATATTATTATACTTTCATTTGACGGGGAGTAAATATCATGAGTCAAATTAATGCTTTCCTCCACTGAAATACAATTCTCAAAACCAATATCATTATCATCATGTATCACCTGTTGGTTAGTATATTGTTGCACAGCAAGTAATTCAATAGATTTTGAAATACACTGACAATCATGCATCAATCCCCGGCAACAGCGCCAAAATTTGATAGATAGGTTGTCGTACACCTGTCAAAAATAAATTCCTAACAAAACCAACTAACAATGTAGTAGGGTAAGTAGGGTCGAATCCACAGGGATATGGTATTCAATCTAACCTCTAAGAAATTAGAGAAACTAAACTATGTCACGAAATTGGGATAGGGAAGTAGTCTAAATTAAAATAGGAATAAAACAATTGATAAAAAGACCTAGGATTGTGGTTCACCATGCTTATAGTTCTAAATCTATCAAATATCAATAACAATTCAATCAATCAATTATCTAGAGCAATTGCTAAGCCTACGGTCGGGTCTTAACGCTCTCAATAATTCAACATATGTAGTTCGGTCGCTAACATAATCAGAATTGCTAATTGTAGGTAAGCCTCTAAAAGTAACATCTTTCGATTCAAACTCTTATTAACAAAAATTAATCAAACAATTGATCAGGTTGCAAGATTAACAATAAAACACTATCAATTAGAGAAATCAATAATCAAAATATTAAAAATACCAATCAAGATTCATAATATAAAAATGGATTCCCAAACCCTAGAAATAAACTACTCTAGCATGAAATAAATAATAAAAACTAGAAATAATAAAGAAAGCATAATTAAAAGTAAAGAAATAAAATTATCTCTATAAATTAAAGTAACAAATTCAAGGACAAATCCATGGAGGAATCCATGGAGTTGTCCATGAAAAACTAGGGCTAGAGAGAAACTACAACGAACGTAAAATAAAAAGTATAAAAAGGCATAAGGGAAAAATAATATCCCTTGAGATATTTATAAACTTCCTAAATCTAATCTAAAAATAAATAAAGAAAAGAAATAAGAAAATAATATTTACAAAAGTTGCAATGCTATTGGATGATAAAATATGACATAGCACGAATAAGATCGATAAATCAAGGGACGAGTGAAGATGTGTAGCGACGAAGCCTCGTGGGCTGCCTTGGCTGCTTGGCAGAACCTGCGGCCGCAGGGTGGTGGCCGCGCCCTGGCAGTAGCAGCAGCGAGCATCGGGTGGCCGCGGGATATGGTCGCAGGCTACATAACTCGGATTAAAACGGACATAACTTTTGTTCTAAAAATCTTATCGGGGCGTGTGACCTATTATTGGAAATTTCTTCAAGTCTAGTTTCCAACGCAATTTGAATCGCTTCAATCAGATCTGTAGAACTCAAGTTATGATCAAAAGAGTGATCAAAGGTTTGTTTTGCCACTTTACAAACCTTCGTTTTTCTTCGTTTCTAACTCAAATTCATTTTCGTAAAGTACATAACGACCCTTATGAATTCTATATTCATGTCTCATGCACATATTAATCAAAATCAACATCCACAAACATGGGATCTCCAATTAATAAACTCAATTCATCGGCTTCTATCTAAATATCATTCGAATCAACTCCAAACACTTCGAAAGCGTCCAAATGACTATAAAATCACCTGAAACATTAAGAAAAAACATAAACAGAGCGTAATAGAGCACAAAACAAACAACTTATGCATTTGCGACCTAAAAAGCGACTAAAAGACCTAAAAGTAACTATAAAACTAGCATAAACGTGCCTATAAACTCTATATAAATATGACTCATCAATTATAATCATATATTAGTCGAGGAATAATAAAAGTAGGTGATAGGTTGATTTGTATTTGCATGAGCTTCTAATACACAACTAAAACCAAAGTAGGCAAAATCTTTTTTCTGGTTGAAAAACAGGTTATACGTAATAAATTATTTTAAGAATATATTTTTGGGTTTGAAGTTGTCAAAACTTTTTTAAAAAGATTTTTGAAATCTTTTTATATTAATTATAATAGATACTACATTAATATGGAATATGTATACAAAAATAAATTATTTTTATAAATGATTTATTTCCTTAAGTAGTTTTTTTAAATAAAAAAAAAATAACTAAGGACACATCAGGAGATGACATGTGTCATTGCTGGTGTGTCTTTTAATATTGTATTGATGATTGATCATATGAGGTGTGGCGTAATATTATTAAACTCGCAATGACACATATAATTGAGTCTCACTCTTGATTAGGGTTCCCCTGTATCAGAGGTCTGAGTTTTTCCTCTTGCGTGTTCGATTTTTGCTCCCCGTGTGAGGGGTGTAGAAGGCGTTCTTATTTTCCTCCTTTGTGTGTTTTGTTCGGTTATTATGGCACACGATATTACAGAACAAGGGTCGAGACTCAAAATTACAGCAAACGAAGAAGATGTGGCGGAGTTAGGTGTTGGGAATGACGGTGACCAGGATCAGAAACTAGCACTATCAATTGTAGGTAAACTTCTAACGGTTCGATCGTATAATTTTGAGGCAATGCAAAGAACCCTAAAACAAATTTGGTCTCTTAGCCGTGGTGCGGTGTTTCGAAAGATAGAAAATAATCTCTTTGTGATCCAATTCTTCCATTAGAGGGACAAGGAGAGGGTTTTGGATGGTGCTCCATGGAACTTTGACAATCAATTGCTTCTCTTAAAGGAGATTCAAGGTGATGAACAGCCGGAATCAATTGAACTAAAATTCTGCCCTTTTTGGATTAGAATGTATAATTTACCACTGGACTGTCGATCGAATGATGATATGAAAACCATTGCTGAAAAGATTGGGTATGTTATGGAAGTGGAAGATGATGAATTGGGTTGGGATAAATCGAGGAGGGCGAGGGTGGTGGTTGACACAACAAAACCCCTTCGCAGAATCCAGAAAGTCAGAAATAAGAAGGGAATTATTACTATTGTCCAATACATTTTGTTGTATGTGTGGAATTCTTGGGCACACTGAGAAAGATTGTCCAAATGTAGAGGATGGAAAAGGAGGAGGAGGGGATGGAGAAGCCGTGGGGATTGTGGTTGAGGGCTTCACCAAGTAAGGGCAGAGCTCAGTTGAGAGAGGAGGTGCACCGGATAAAATCGAACTTGAATAAATTAGTTTTTACCCAAAAACTAGTTGGGGAGAAGGAGAGGCCTGGCAGGAAGAAGTTGAATTTTAGCTCAGAAGAAATTCTTAGTATGAAGGGGAGTGGAGAGGGGAAGGAGGGTGATATAAGGGGAAGAGATGAGAGGATTCATTTGGTAGCTCCTAATGCTGACTCTACCAATGAAAGCAGGGACAAGGAGTTAGATAGTGAGCTTTTGGTGGGCTCAAGGGAAGTGGAGAGGTTGACATTGTGGAGCCTATGAGTGGTCAGGTGGGGAAATGTAGTATGGGTGATGCAGTAATGCAGAGGTCATGGAAAAAAATCCCTCGTCAGTTTGTTGTAGCTGATAAGGGGCCTAGTAGTGAGACTGTGGGGATAAAGAGAAGTAGGGAAATCGGGTTACAGGGGGAGTTAGAAGGAGAAGGGAAAGCAAAGAGAATTCACTTTAATGAGAGCGTAGTTGCTGAGGCGGAGGTTGGTGATGTCCAACCCCGCCAACTACAATGAGTGTTCTAAGTTTAAATTGTAGAGGGTTGGGCAACCCCTCTGCAGTTTCTTGTCTCCGGGATTTAATCCGGAGAGAGGCCCCGTCTGTGATTTTCTTGTCAGAGAAAAAACTTATTAGTGTGGAGTTTGGTCGGGTTCGGGAGAAATTGGGGATTTTAATGGCCTTGCAGTTGATAGTGTAGGGCGTTCGAGGGGCCTTGCGATGTTATGGAGGAAGGACATTTCTTTAACTCTTCGATCTATGTCGGTGCACCATATGGATTTTTGGGTGGAGGATGGTTTAGGAGAGGGAAAGTGGCGAGTTACTGGGTTTTATGGTTGGCCGGAAGTCCAAAACAGACACCTTTCGTGGAGCTTATTGACGGAACTTGCAACGCATGGTCAAGGCGATTAGGTTTGTATTGGTGGAGATTTTGGGTGACTCGGATAAGAATGGAGGTGTGGATCGGGCGGAATGGCAAATGGAAAATTTTAGGGAAGCTGTTAACCTATGTGGCTTCCAAGAGGTGGCCTTTGAGGGCTATGCCTTTACCTATGACAATGGTAGAGAGGATGAATTTAATGTTCAATGTAGACTTGACAGGGCCTTAGCTAATGCAGAGTAGTTTGAAAAATTCCCGAATGCAAAGCTTATCCATATTGAGCGTGAATGGTCTGACCATTCCCCCATCCATTTGATCCTAGATAAATGTAAAATCAGCATGGTTGGAAAGGAAAAGTTGTTCAGGTTTGAGCAAATGTGGGTGAGTCATGAGGAGTGTGAAGATGTGGTCAGGGAAGCCTGGGATTTGGGGGTGGGTACTGATCAAAAAATGAAGTTGTGTGCTGAAAAACTTCGAATTTGGGGTGATGAGAAGTACAGTAAGGTGTTTACGGAGTTAAGGAAAAAAAGAAAAAAAATTGCAGAAACTAAATAAGGGGCGTTTATCCACTGCCCAAATTCTGAGAAGGCAGCATTTGGTGAAAGATATTGAAAGCCTTGTTCGCCACGAAGAAATTTACTGGAAGCAACGTTCGAGAGTCCTTTGGTTGGAGGAAGGGGACAAAAATACAACTTTTTTCCATTGCATAGCTTCGTGTCGACGTAAAAAAAATACGATTGGTGTTCTTCTTGATGATAATGGGCAGGAGATTTTTGAGCAGGATGATAAGGAGAGAGTTGCTGGGGAGTGCTTTTCAACTTTGTTCTCAACTGGTGGAGTGATTAATATTGAGGCAGCTTTGCAGGGAATTGAAGGCAGAGTGTCTGACACTATGAAAGAGCATATGGCAGCCAATTACAGAGGAGAGGAGGTTCGTGAGGATTTGCGGCAAATGCACCCTATTAAGGCTCCGACACCTGATGGTATGTGTCCCCTCTTCTTTCAAACTTACTGGCATATTGTTGTTCCATCGGTGTGTTCTCTTGTTTTGGGGATATTAAGAGGTAACCCCATGCCGAAAGGACTGAATGACACTTTTATTGTGCTTATCCCGAAGAAAAAAAATGTTGATAAAATGACAGATTTCCGTCCCATAAGCCTTTGCAATGTAATTTATAAACTTGTCTTAAAAGTTTTGGCAAACAGGCTAAAAATTTTCCTCAATGATATTATCTCAATCAACCAAAGTGCTTTCACCCCGGGTAGATTGATTACCGACAATGCCTTGGTTGCCTTTGAAATGTTTCACCATATGAAGTCGTCTAAAGCTCGTAAAGGTCACTTTGCTTTGAAGTTGGATATGGCAAAGGCGTATGATAGGGTCGAGTGGGATTTTTTGGAGGCAATTTTATATAGGATGAATTTTGATACAGGGTGGATTAGCCGAGTAATGGAGTGCGTTCGATCCGTGAGGCTTGTTGTGCTCCTCAATGGTGTCCCAAGTGACAATTTCAGGCCTACTCGTGGAATCCGTCAAGGAGACCCAATCTCTCCGTATTTATTTATCATTGTTGCGGAAGCTCTATCAAATCTGTTGCGCAAAGCCTTAGAGAATGGGGCTATTCATGGGATAAAGGTTGCTAACTCTGCTCCTCAGATTTCTCACCTTTGGTTCACCGACGATTGTGTGATTTTCTCTAAAGCTACTGTTGAAGAGGCAAATGTGATTAAAAACATCCTTCACACTTATGAGCAAGCTTCAGGGCAGCTGGTCAGTTTTGACAAAACGACAGTTTCTTTTAGTGCTGGTGTGGTGGAGGAAAAAAGGTAAGAGGTAGCTACAGCTTTGGGAGTGAGGACTGTGGGCACTCATGAGCGTTATTTGGGGTTGCCAGTGGGTGTGGGGAGATAAAAAAAAAAAAAAAAAAAAGGTTCTTACAAGAGGTGTTAAGGAGAAGCTATGGAAAAAACTTCAACGTTGGAAGGGGTTGTGTCTTTCTAAAGCGGGGAGGGAAGTGTTGATTAAGGCGGTGGCTCAATCAATTCCTACCTACATTATGAGTTTCTTTAGACTTCCCTCTTCCTTTTATGTTGAATTATGTTCTCTTATCTCTCAATTTTGGTGGGGTCAAAAAAAGGGGGAAAGGAAGCTTCATTGGATTGCGTGGAAGAACCTCTGCCGGCCAAAATGTGAAGGGGAGTTGGGGTTTAGAGACATTAAAATGTTTAATTGGGCGTTGTTGGCTAAGCAAGCCTGGCGACTGATTTCTCAACCTGAGTCTCTGCTCCATCAGGTTATTAAGGCTCGGTATTTCCCCACCTCTGACTTTTGGCATGCTTCGATGGGAAACAGTCCAAGCTACACTTGGAGGGGCATTCATGGTGCTAGGTGGGTTCTTGAAAGAGGTGTAAGATGGAGGATTGGGGATGGCCAACTGGTGCGGGTTTGGGGAGATAGGTGGATTCCGGGTACTCAATCACGCAAGGTGATTTCTCCTGTGATTAGTTGCAAACAAGATATGCGTGTGTGTGAGTTGATTGATAACAATACTAGGATGTGGGATGTTGGAAAGGTTTGCACAACTTTCCTCCCTTTTGAAGCTGAACGCATTCTTGCTATCCCACTAAGCATCCGAAACCCGAATAATTGTATTTGATGGGATCCTGATAAAAAGGGAATTTTTTCTGTTCGTTCAGCCTACAAGCTTCTCATCGGTGAAATGGATGAAGAGGGGGGAAGCTCGTATATTAGTGAATTAAGAAGACTGTGGAATGTCATTTGGAGTGAACCGGTTCTTCCTAGGATCAAGACATTCTTTTGGAGAGCCTGCAAAGAAGCCCTGCCCACGAACCTGGGTTTGCATATGCGTATGGAAAATATCCCTTGCCATTGCGGTATTTGTGGTGGTGAAGAAGAGGGTGTTCTGCACGCCCTTATTTATTGTCCCCGTGCAAGAAGTATATGGGAGGCCTGCAATTTTGAGTGGGTGGCTGATAAAAATTGGAGAAATTTCACAGATTGGGCTTTGTTTGTATTCTTGAAGCTTGAGCCTGAGGTGAGAAGCTGGGTAATGGTTATCTGTTGGGCAATTTGGGGTGCAAGGAATAGGGGTATGTTTGAGAATGAGTGGACTGATTCGAAGGAGGTAATGGATTATGTAGGGAGAATCATGGGGGAAATGGAGAGTGGTGGGAAAGGTGTCCCAGCAGGAAGTCGGCCAAAACAAAGAAGCTTGTGGAGCGCTCCAGCTGATGGTCTAGTGAAGATAAACGTTGATGCAGGGCTGCTTGGTAATTTTTGGTGTGGTTTCGGTGTTGTGGCCAGAAATTCAGAGGGTGTGATTATCTGGTGTGCTGCTTTGAAAAGTAGAGGTGTGTGGGAGACTAAGTGTGCCGAAGCGAAAGCTGTTCTCGTGGGTCTGCAACTTGCTGAAGAGTTGGGGTGCACTAATGTAGTGTTAGAAAATGACGGTGAGAGTGTTATTCAAGCTATTAAAGATGGTGAGGCTGGATTTAATTCCTTCCATCTCCTGCTGGAGGATATTAATTTTGCTGCTAGCAAATTTAGACATGTGTCTTGGGCTTGGGTAAGTAGAGAAGGTAACAAAGTGGCCCATGAGCTTGCTCATGTGTCACATTGGGGAGTTGACAGGAGAGTTTGGATGTCAAACTTTCCTAAACATATTTGTACTTTAGCTTCCTGTGATCTTCAGTTGAGTAATGTTATTTGAGTTCCCTTTTGGGGCTTTGTTCAAAAAAAAAAAAAAAAATATATGAGGTGTGTAAAGTGGTTTATGCAAATTTGAGTCTAAAAAATAAAATGGATATGTTAAGGTATCAATATATATATATATATATATATATATATATATATATATATATATATATATATATATATATATATATATATAAAATAAAAAAAAAAAAAATAAAAAAAAAAAAAAAAACATAGATGATAACAATGTTTTATAAGGTTAATGATAATCATATTGAGCCTCGCCACTAAAGGTAAATGATCATAAGCTAGTATAAAAGGTAAAAAATCATCTGGATAACAAAATAAATCATTAAGACCCTGTCATTTAACTTTTTGACTTAAAACATTTGTAATAATCTTAATTTGATATCCAATGAGATGTAATATCCAACCAGCTGCTTTCAATTTAAAATATAGAAATAAAAATCAAGTTTTATATAATATTCACAGGATGAAAAGAAATATGAGATATAATAACTATAAAAGTATCCTTTAAATTTTGGAAACAAATCAAAAGAAATATTTCATCTTTCATTTGCAGCATTTATGCAAAAATGTCTTAACTAATTCAAGAGCTAAATTATTGTTAAATAATAATGAATACACAATATTTTTAGTTTGCTAAATTATTTATATCAGTAACAATGCTATCTCTCTATGATCAATAATAATTTGACTAATATTATATCACACATACATATATAAAGGAGTATATAATATATACTCGTAATAGACAATTATTATTGATCATAGAGATATAGAATTTATCAAATGCTCCGATCCAAACTTGAATTCATAGATCCATCACTTCATATAATAATAAACTATATATTTATTAAATGTCACTTTTTATTGGCTTGATAACCATTACAAAAGAATTACCCACCTACTAACAAGGTCAATTTGGATATTTTAATTGATAACATTGGCCAATGAAATTGAACTTTCAAGAAATCTAACATGATTAACTGATTAAGTATATAACATTATATAAATAGGACTTGAAGCTCACTCTTCACACACTAAAACAAAAACTAATAATTAACTACCCTTTACATCAAACCCCTCACTTCTCTCTTGTTAAGTTGTTACTTCGTATAATTTTGTCCAGTGATTCTCATCTTTCTTTAAATCTTTCTACCTATTGGTAAGTTGATAACCTTGATCAAATAATAAAATTCTTTATGATACATGATTGTCACATTAAGAGTTTGGATATATACATTTATTTCATATTTAATCATTTTTTTCATTTCTCATTAGATTGATGTCATGATAGATTATTTTTGGAGGGAATTTGAAAATTTAATTCCAAAGATTTTTGACACATTTTGTCAAGCATACATTGAAAAAAAAAAAAAAAAAACGCACGGTCTGTTTATGTCCGCTAAATAAGCCAAACAAAAGTCTATTATTTAGTATGTTGCTTACTTTATTTAATCCCCGATTTTAGTACATCTACTATTTTATACAATAATATATAAATATTAAATTTTAAGGATTTATATATCTTTCTGCAAGACTTTACATTTTTCATTGTTATTTTGCATGAGCAAGCACACGCACTTCACTATGCAACCACACGCACACGTCACTCATGCTAAATATCAAATGGCCAAATTTGTGTTACCGAAAAATATAGTCATTAATGATGATCCTTTTTCGTTCCATGATGATCTCTTAATATTTTGGGATTCAATAAGGAAAATCTTTTGTCATCAGAAAAAAGATTTTGTAATATCATTTTCAATGTGTGAAAGAAAAGGTTTTAATTTCATGGAGATTTCTAATTTCATAACAAATGTATCCAAAATGGTGACAATATGCCCTTATTGATTATTATGCCTTCAAAATTGATTGATTTGTCTTGATACCTTGAATCACCTATTGTGTTTGTATAAATACATACCTCCTATATAAAGTGAAATTAATAATATTTTCATTCATGGAGAAGGAAGGGAAAAAAACAAAAAAATAAATAACTGAAATTTCAAAACAAATTAAATTCGAAAGTATAATTTAAAGTTGTCACTCTTTATAAAGTATATAGGAAGTCACAATAATTTGTGAAATCGATGTATTCGATCTCAGGTCTTGAGTGTCTTTTTTCAAAAAAAAATAAAAAAATAAAAATAAAAAAAAAAAAAAAATTACATCATTAAATAACTAATTATTTTTTTTTATTTTTTTTTTGAAAACTAATACTTGTAACATCTTTATTTTAAGTGATCTTTATAAATTTCCCTCAAAAAAAAAAAAGTGATCTTTATAAATAATTACAAAGGTTAATTTTAAACCAATTGGGTGTTGGTGTAGTGGTGATTGGGACTACACTTGGTAGGGAGAACCTGTGTTCGATCCCCCGCAACAACAATTGGGAGGGGACTGGAACCTAACCACCCAGAACTGATCCCCGAATCCGGATTAGCCCAAATGGTGAACCGGGTAGAACACCAAAAAAAAAAAAAAAAAAAAAAAACAAAGGTTAATTTTAAGGTTTCTTCGATTTTAATTCGTATATTAAAAAAAAATAATTATAAGGCCCTGTTCTCTTCACCTTAATTTTGCTGAACTGAAATTATTTTTGCTGATCTTAAATTATTTTTACTGAACTTAAATTAATTTTACTGAACTTAAATTATTTTTGCTGAACTGAAATTATTTTTTACTGATTTTCTATTATAATTATTCTTTAAGAAAACTGAATTTTACAGAACTGAACTTTTTTTTTACTGAATTGAAATTATTTTTACTGAACTGAACTTATTTTTACTTAATATTATTTGTTTAAGGTGAATAGAATAGGGCCAAAGTAAGAGGAATTTGAAGTTTCAAGTCCACATAAAGTATAATTATAATAAAAATAATTTACTTAATTTGATTTTTATTTTCAAAAAATTATTATTCTTATTAATTTTTATTATTGCCCCTATATATACATAAAATTATTAAAAAATTATATATACCTTTGGGTTCATAAACAAAAAGGCCCAATGTTCTCATTTTAATGGATTTACTAAGGCAGGTTTAATTGCCTTTTAAAAATTGAAGAAAGTATAGTTAGTAGTTTAATTAACATATAAAAATTAGGAGTAAATTAAACCTCTTCATAATTAGCTCTCATTTCTTCTTAACTTCTTTTCTTCTTGATTTCTTTCATACATCTACAACAATGGGATTCAGACCATCATCAATTCACAAGCATTCATGGGGGATATTGTCAAATTAATCGCGATGAGGCCTGTTACTTTCTTCATCCTCTTGGTAAGCAATAATTATTATTAGTTGATTTCTTTGCACCAAAAAAAAATATTACTTGATTTCTATAGAAAAATAAATATTATTTTTAATGATATCTCTATACATATACTACCTCCGATTTTTATTAAGGACAACTTTGTAATATTTTATATCTCACAAATAATACCCCAAAATAAAAATCGGAGGTTGTATATTGTTTAATGATCGAAGAGGATTCTCGTTTCTATGATTCTCAATATAATCGTGCTTTTGTTACATGTTACAGACATTTGCTGTGTCGTTGTTGCCTAGCGTTATTATTCCAATATGGCATCATATAACGAAAAGTTTAGTTAAAATTGTGGAGATGGAAGCAAGCTATGCTCGTTATGAACATATTAAAAAAGTTCAAGACGTAGCAAAACTAATTTCACCCGTTAATTCATCAGCCGTCAATCTAGCAAGTGTTTTGGACACTAATAATACACGTGACAAACTTTTATTTTCCGAGATTGAAAAAGAGGTTTGTAATCATCCTTTCCCGTGTTATTTTTGAGATTTGTCAGTAGTACTACGGAGTTTTAATATAATCGTTTTTTATGCTATATATATTTTAGATTAAGTAATTAACCAAGATTATTATAGTAAAATTAGTGATTTTATGAATGATAAATTTCATGAGTAATAAATATTCGTAAACATTCTATAGAAAAAATACAATTACACATTTCTATAACTAATTTAATAGTCGTACAAGTTCAAGTAAATTTAGGTTAACTTATTTTGAAACGAATAAGAAATGGCATGCAATCTCGATCAATTACTTTTACATAATATTTTTTTTTTTAGTGCAAATCTTTTTCTTTTCCCTTATATAATCCATGACTATTTGCTACTAAAAAGAATAAGATATTACACTGATATGACAACTCATTATTAGGATGGAAATACTTGTAGTATTAAAGAGAGAAGATCATTTACAGCTTTTAGCCTTAAAATGTATTGCTGTATGAATAATAATTTGTGTTACTTGTATAATTTATTGACAAAAAATACTAAATTAAATTGTAAGGCTATTCAAAGCTTCCATCATCATAAATTGGGAACGAATTCAATCAATCTAATAAATTTAAGAAACTTCCATTTATTACAAATGATTTGATTCTACTAAAATCAATTATATTGAAGGAAACTAGAATCAAAAATTCAAAATCATTTGCTGTCTTAAAAAATCAAACCAACAATTTTTTTATTTTTATTTTTTTGTCAAAAGAAAATACTTTACAAAATTCGATTTTTCTAATGTGTTCCCATTAACTAAAATATACGAAGTATTGATTAAATACTTGTAAGATATGGTAAATTTTTAATCGAGGAAATAATGAAGATTTTATTATTTTCAAATGATTTGTTAAACCTAACTTTCTTTAAGCGTCGATATTCCTCATCATCAAATAATTATAGGATCTATTTTCTTAATGTGTGCCCATGGACACACACCTTACAAAAACATATAAAATTGACAAACTTTTAAATAAAACGGATGTTCAGTAAATTACTGAACATCCGTTATAAAGTGACAATATAATGTGCAAAAGTTACACTAAAACGCACAAAAGTTACCCTGACATATATAAAAGTTATTTATGCTTCATTGATAAATTTGATAAAAGTGACACTAAATTTGACAAAAGTAACACTAAATCTGACAAAAGTGTACCCGATGTTCAGTAAATTACTGAAAACCGGGTGTATACAAAAGTTTTCCTACAAAATTTTATGTAAACACTTATACAACATATCTAAAATACGTAGTATATCTATTTGACTTATGTTTACTATGGGGTATAATTAGTATATATATATATATATATATATATATATATATATATATATATATATATATATATATATATATATTCGGAAATAATAGTCCATATGTCTGGATATAATAGTGATCTTTTATAACAAGTATACTGTCACGACCCTACTTATATGGAGCTAAAAATCATGGTAAATTCTATATCTAAGTTGGATAATATAATGTGACAATTGATTATGAATAAATCACTTTTTATTGCAACTAACGACTTCAAAACATTTTCAGGTTGCACCTGTGTTATTTATATCACTATTGGTCATACCTCATACAATCCAAGCTTCATACATTGGATTGGATGGTCTCTTCTTCTCTTACTTAAAAAATAATGATCAAATATATGCATTGTACTCAAACTCAACTATTCAAAATAATCTTGATCATTACACTTGGTATACTCAACTAGTAAAATCTACTGGTGGAGAATTACTAGGAGAAGCCAATGTCACAAAACCCCTTATTGTAATCAATGAGACATGGTTCCAAAAAGCAATGAATAGCTCGAATGGTTATGCATCGTTAGGGTCTCGATGGAGTACTAACGACGAAAATGAATTGTCAAGACCATTATTCTTAGACACCGCGAGACTAGGTAGAGTTGGAGCTATCTCTCTCGGGTTTTCTAGTGATGAAATAACAACCATCTTCTCTAGCACGGATGTTTTAGGTGCAAGCTTGTACATGGCAACCCTTGATGATGACAATGTACTAATGAACGGTATAAAAGACGCCGACATTAGTATTAAGGATGGCAAGGCAGCTTTGGTACAAGCTAGCAACAAAGCTTACCTTGGTGAAATTTCATGTAAACCAATCGAGAATGGTGTTACAAATGTTAGTGGTACGTCCTTAGACATTGGAGGAGCCAAATTTATCTTCTATTGCTCGTCGATTGATATTGCAAGGGTGCCAATGGTACGTTTTCTTGTCGTTTTACAATCTATGTAAACTACATTGTCAATACTACTAATACTGCCTCTATTAATTTTTAGTTGCAACAAAGGAATTATTATGTCTCACGCCTTTGTTGCAACAAAAAGTTAACAGAGGTAGTACATAGTATTGTGAAATTGTCATTGATAATAATATGGTTTTCTTGTAGGTATATGTATTGGCTTATCCAAGCAATAGATTAATTAGCATTGTACACAATCACACAAAGGTGGAACTAATACTTCAAATTATCATGGTGGTTGACATGGTAATCTATGTGTTCGCGTTTGTAACTTTGATTGTAAGAGCGGCTAGGAGGGAAGTGCATTTGTGTGCCGCGTACATGAGGGAAATGGAGAAAACAACACAAGCTGAGAGAAAGAGCATAAAGCAAAGCTTGGCCTTTGCAAGTGCTAACCATGATGTTCGCGGCTATTTAGCTTGCATTAAGGGCTTGACCGAACTCTCTGCTACTGATCTTCCTCCCTCTTCTGAAGTTGCTTCTAGCTTGAGGAAGATAGATACTTGTGCTGAGGACCTTTTAGGTAATATAAACATAATATTTACATACATTTACCAATAAATTGTCGACTCACTTAGTAAGGTTTTTACCTCAGATCCTAGAGGTCTGTGGTTTGAATCCTACCAAGTGAGGGCACTTAGGGTAGGGATTGTACCCTCCCCTCTACTCCCAAGTGTCTGGGCCGTGAGGGTTGAGGTCTTGTTAGGGAAAGTGCAAATAACATTCATAACAATTAATTCATGTTCTTTCTTGTTGAAATATGCAGCATTAGTGAATTCCATCCTAGATTTCAGCAAGATAGAAGCAGGGAAAATGCAATTGGAGGAGAATGAATTCAACTTAGCACAACTTCTTGAAGACGTAGCTGATTTACACCACCCGGTTGCCATGAAAAAGGGAGTAGAGGTGATGCTAGACCCTTGTGATGGTTCCATCTTCAGGTACTCCCAAGTAAGAGGTGATCGCGGCAAGCTCAAGCAGATCCTTGGCAACTTGCTAAGCAATGCTGTCAAGTTCACTTCACAAGGGAACATTTGCATCACATGTCATTCAAAGAAACCGAGCTTTGAGAACTCTATCATTGCTTCGAACAGGAACAACTGTCTAAACAGGTTTTCGCGCTTCTTCCATAAGAATAAGCGTGCTTATAATGATCTTGAAGACATGAAGACAATCAAGCAAGATCCAAAGTGTATGGAGTTTGAGTTTCAAGTGGAAGATACAGGTCCCGGGATCCCTAAGGAGAAGCGCCATTTGATCTTTGAGAACTTTGTTCAAGTCAAAGAAAACTCTGCTGGCCAAGTTGGCACTGGTTTGGGACTTGGCATTGTCCAATCTTTGGTATGCTTGTTTGGCATCGTTTTCTGTTTTCATTTTTCTTTTTCATTTTTAAAACCAAAAACAGGAAACAAGAAAAATGTGTTCTCACTTTTATGCTATTAGTTTTCAAAAGTATCATGATTTTTTCAATAAGTTTGACCAATTGAGTGTTTGATGTTATGCTAATGAGGCGTATGAAAATAATTTGCAGGTTAGATTGATGGGAGGAGACATAGAAATTGTGGACAAAGCCAATGGTGAGCGCGGGACATGCTTCAAGTTCAACATATTTTTGATAGTACAAGAGGAATGTTTGGATAACCCAAGGCAAGAATTGACTGAGCATAAGGACATCAATTCGGGTTCAGGAGGGTTAAGCACGTGCGTTCGTAGTCCTAGAGGTGAAAAGTCTCTAGTGATTCTCTTAATCAAGAATGATGCGCGGAGAAGAATGGTTCAAAGATACATGGAGATCCTCGGAATAAACTTGAAGGTCCTAAGCCATGGGAAGCAACTCTCTCCAAATCTCAAGAATATCAAATCTATGCTCATTGAGCCTCAGTATTACACCTCCTCGTCAGGGAGGTCAGACACGAGCCCTCCTCGAGGAGCTTACTTGAGTAGCAACTCTGAGTGCAGTGGTAGAGGTTGGGGTAAACTCCTTCCTCTTAGTACAATGGATGGTACCAATGAAATCCTTCCGGTGTACAAAAGGTCCATTATTCGAGGGTCAGTGAACTGCATACTACTAGTAATAGATTGTAATGCAGGGGATAATTTTCAGAAAATGCAGAGATCAGTATCTGAGTTCAGAAAGGACCTTTACATGACCTGCATCAAGGTGGTTTGGCTCGATAGGCCTGACACTCGTAGAGCTCACTTCCAAGGTTTGCAAGATGAGAGTCTCCCTTCAACAGATCTTATCATATCGGAACCTCTTCATGGATCACGCTTATCAAGGATTATAAGGCTTCTCCCTGAGTTTGGGGGCGATTCTGTAAGCTCTCCTTCTTATGGGAGATCAAAGAGATCTAACATTGCAGTTATAAGCAACACACAGTCGAATACTGAAGAAGATATTGGTGAGTCTAGTAGTGGGGAGATTAAGCTAGCTAGGAAAAGGCGAACCTTGAAATTTACTGCTTGTAGGGATAACTTTGCTATTGAGCAAGATATCCCTCAAGTTCTAAGGAGCTCTAGTAGCGAGAAATCTGCATCGATGACTAAAACTACTCAAACAGGAGAGATACAAGAAGTTCCAAGGTAATGTAAACATTTCGAGTTGTGTTTGATTCAAGGGAAAATGTTATCAATTTCGTATTTTTGTGTTAACAGCAGCAATGTAGAGATCAAGAAATCTCCCTTGGAGGGGAAAAGAATACTGATCGTTGAAGATCATTTCTTACAACGAAAGCTTGCTGAAACAAGTGTTAAGCGTTTAGGTGCCGAAACTCAGACATGTGGAAATGGCGAAGAAGCTCTTGAGGTGGTCTGCAAAGCATTGAGCAACCAACCAAGTGGAGAACCCTTCAAGTTTCCATATGATTTTATAATCATGGACTGTCAGGTGAGCTGCGCGTATTTATATGCTTTTCCAACTTATATAACTTACAGTAATTCACAATGGTTATTAACTTGAGGTGTCTTGTGTTTACCACAGATGCCAGTTATGGATGGTTTTGAAGCAACACTAAAAATCCGTGAAGAAGAGAAGAAGTATGGACTACACATTCCGATTATTGCACTATCGGCTCATGAGGTGGATGGAGAAGAAGGCAGGAAGATTGCTGAGGCTGGAATGGATTCCCACCTGACAAAGCCACTTCGCGGGGAAGAACTTCTGAAAGTACTACAGCATCTGTTAATAGACTAAGAGATTTGTATAGATCATACATATTGTACTTTATGTAGTATTAGTAGTTCCTTATTTATGTGCCTGCAAATTCAGGATATTTTATGCCGTGTGCAGGTACTTAATAGGCTTTTTTAAGTGATAAATTATTTGTAATCTGCAGGGATGTTAGTTTACTCCTACAATATTATAAGCGTTTTTAAATCCATATATAATGTACGTTGTACTTCATATTTATAAAGATTTAGAAACTACAAGTCTGTAATAAGAAAATGAAGATACAAAGCAAAACAAATTGTACTGAAACATATTAGCAAAAACAGGTGTACTGAACAATTAGAGGAAAAACAAGCTGAAGCAAATGCAATCAAGAAGCGTTAAGAGTGATCATCCTACATATTTTATGAGTGTTCGGTCTGTTTGTACAGATGCTTTGTTCATCATTTTAAACACGGTCTGCTGAAATCAGAAACCTTTCTTGGTACAACTGCAGTAAGGCAATATAGTGTACTACTGTCTTTAAGAACATTGTGCGAGTACAATTAAACGCTATAAACTGATGTAGTCAGCAGAAGAAGAAACTGGATTAGGCTAGTTTAGCATGGTTGCTTTCAGATCGAATTATCTACCAATAAGGCAAAAATTAATAGGTATAGTGTGGAATTTCATTTAACTAGTGGTGCTTTGCACCAAAGTTAATATTATAACTTTGCACGTAGTTATCAATATACCTGCCCAACAATCGCCTTCAGTAAATTCAACACAGCATAAAAAAAAATTCCGTAACTATCACTGAAGCTGCGCACTTCAATCGGAAATTTAGAACTAATTTATCCTTCAATAGACCTTAACCAGGAAGTGCGAAGGCCGCTAATTCAAAGACTCTTTCCATACTCCCTCTGTAACCTCTGTTCCATAACATCTGACCATTTAAATAACTATTTTCATTGTCTACAATATTCTGTACATCACTGAAACTTATGCTATCAATTAGAAATCCAAATAACAACGCAATAATTAACACCTCAAATTTCTGTATAAGCAATATTTAATGTGGAATGGCAAGAATACTTCATTGCCTAGTCATTGACCATATTAGACAATTAAGAACTCAATTATACTGAAATTGGAACATAAGCTAAAGTTTAATTGATATTTCGTGAAGCCAAGGACTGTACACATCCCCAAGGCGTCAAAGCTTGCATACCAAACATTGCTAAACGCCTAATCAAGCATGTCAGGGTACACCAAATCCTCTCGCAAGGAGGTAACAAACACCAGTCAACTATAACCATAACCTAGCTTAGTTGCTATCTGTCAAGTATAAAATGTTCCCATTTTCTTTTCCCTTCTTTTCCCACCTAATCTTCTCTTATGGGGGGCAGGGAAAGGCACAGTTGGAGCTGCCTTACTTATGATACGAAGGACGCACCTAGAAAGTAAGAGATATTTTAAACTCAAGTTTCTAACCAAGCTAATGTCCCCAATATCAAAATTTTTCCCGGCAGCTCTCCTGCTGAAGGTGCAAGGTATGTTATTTTTTTCCTGCATATTGATATATACATAAATAAATAACCATCAAGGATACATTATACATAAATCAATACACATATGCAAGCTACGTTATCAGTTTCACTTATATAAACATAAATCAATAACCATCCAAAGAATTACCAACCTTTGAACATCAACATCAGTAATATATATAAACCCAGCAACATTACTGCAACCATTGAAAGAAATAAACATCAATTGTTAACATTGTTTTTGATATAATATATAAATTTATAAACATTTATATAAAAATAAAATAAAATAAAAAAGAAGGTAATAATCAAACCTTACTTAACATTAAATCTGTGAAAAATACCATTTTTATGTTTCTTGGGAGAAAACAACTTATACTTATTACAAAAAGACACCTTGTGGATGGATTCCAGCAAAAAAGTCAAATCTCAGGCCTTTGACTCTTCCTTTTTCAATCCTTTTTAGGAGGGATAGACAAGAAATGAGAAGACCAATTTGCTTGCCGAATTTGGAGGGATAGAGAATGGGGAGGAGAAACATCAGGATAATTGAAAAAGAGAGTGAAACACGTGCATAAAGGGAGAGGTAAAGGGAGGATCAAAGGTCTTATATATGACTTGTTAGCCGGAATTTGTCCATAAGGAGCATCTTTTGTGAAAAAAATTGCCGTATTAAGGTGTCTTTTCACAAATTCTGTATTAAATAAAGACTATTCTGACAAATTTTCTAATAAACATCAAATACCCTTCATTAGTTCATGAACCGATGTAATATAATGCAAAACATTTATGAACACATCTGCATTCCTCATCAAAATTACCTAGTAATTATGTCTTCCGGATCCTTGGCAAATGAAACAGCAAGCACAGAATGTAGCAAGTCTTGGCTGATGTTTACAGGAACCACCCTAGTAGGGTCCGCAGCAGGCTCTGCACCAATTGGCAGAGCTGAACGTGGTGCTTGCGGTCCACCGCCAATTCGATAGACAGACAGGTCATTGAAATTAGCAATGTTGGAATGAGGTGAGAGATCATTCGCCAGGCCATAGAAATATTCCTGAAATTAAATTATAACAAAATGTGGCATCAACAAACTTTAAATGTCTAGGTAACTTGGAGAAACTATTCGCCATTTCAACTTAGCAATCAGCATATAGGATATTTGATTTTATTTTTTATTTTTTTAATACTATTACATATACAAAGTTACAGCACATAAGCTCAGCTGTTAAACAAAAACTTAAATTTAAGAATAGCTACAAGAAAATAGTAAGACAAGAAAGCTGAGAACATAACTCTTATCACAAAGAAAAAAGAACTTTCGAATCAGTATAATGTAAAATGAATAGTCAATTGGGACACAGACTGAATGACAAGTTAGAAACAGTAGTCGAATTAATTTATTAAGGTAGGGCACAGACTTATTTAACTGGCAAGTGAAGTCATAAACGTTTACTGGCCTATGCTTAACGCTATAAGAGCAACTCCAATGACAAGCTAATTGTCAAATTAGCTTGTCATGCCACCTAAGATAGCAAACCTATTATTCCTTCTAGCTAATTCATACCACAATGGTTAGGCTAATTAACATTTAGATTTTTCAGCTTTATTTTTTTAAATAATTAGTATTTTACTAGAGACAATTAATTTCTAAGCTAATTAGCTTAGCTAAGCTAATTTGCTTGGCATTAGCTTGACCAAGCTAATTATTAAATATACTCCAATGGTTGGGCTATTAGCTTGAAAATTATTAAAATTGCAAGCTAGTCCCTAAAAGCAACCATTGGAGTTGCTCTAAGTAGCAGAAGAATGGTCCACAGATGGAAAATTATTTAACTTGTCCTTCTCTAATGATATCGAATGTTCAAACTAATTTCGATATGTTTAGTCTTTTATCAAGCACAATGATGAAGCATATTCTAAATGTACAGGTACAATGCCAAAGTTTAAATGCAAGAACACCAAACTAAAATAAATATATACAACATATATCAATTTTACCACAAGAAAAGGTGAGAGATAATATCTAATTTATTACCCTTATCCTGTAGCCCCTGGATTTCTGACGGTATTTTGGTGGTCGGGAGACAACACCTCCAGATTTCTGTAGTTTTACTACATCAACCTTGGGCTTGGTTTTCAGCACATCTTTAAGCATACTACAAAGCTTTTCCTGCACAATACATAAAGAATTAATAAGATTAGAGTATGCATAAGTCATGGGCAACAAACCAAACGGTCCAACAATACTGTACTAGAATACTAGATCACAGAATCTTCACTGATGGTAAAATTAGAGAGCTGCAAGATCACTTCTAAGAATAAGATCGGAACACAATTCTCGAATGATTTTGAGAGTTTATATCTAAATCAGATTTTAAACAAAAAGGGGACCTAATCCAAGTTAGTGTATGACAGTGAGAAGTACAAATAAATTGAAGTAAAAACACAGGTTACAGTAACACATACCTGGCCCAAAACCAATACAACATCTGCATTAAACATATCTATAGCCTGAAGAAGCAGCTGCAAAAGGACAAAGGATTCAGAATACACTACGGGAAACATTCAACACATAAGAGGCTGTTAATGAACTGTCCATAAGCATGAAAAAGCTCCAGAAGCATTAGACAACACACCTCATAGCCTACTCCTTCAATCCATCCCATTGTATTGATCACCATACCAGCAGCTTGTGATTCAGAATTGCCAGAAAATTGTTTTTCAAGTGTTTGAGCAAGTTCTTTCACAGCTAATTTATATAAATCTACATTAGCACTGCAAAACAGCTCCAAAAAAAAAAGGTTATAGCAGTTGCAATGATGATGAAAGCTGTGATAATCAATTAAATATAACATTATAGTCACACAAAAATAAATTTAGAAGTCCAAACACTATTACCTGGGACTTGTGTGTCCATAAAAGTAAACCAAAGGCATTTCAAGAGGAATTCCTTCCACTGGATCAATGGGCATCTCAATTGGAGTTGCTGCAATTGACCCAGGTACTGTTATACTTCCCTGGCCTATATCCAAATCCACAAAAGTAGGCTTCCAGCCCTGCTTGGCTCCCCAGCTAAGAAGCATCCTTGACAAAGTACTCTTTCCAGAGTCAGTGGGACCAACCACAATAACCCTGGGACCCTACAAAAAGGCCATCTGTTAGAGGATATAACAAAAACAGGCAAGTTTACAGAACCTATATGTTACAAATCATTTCCTGCTCGAGTGGGAAGGACTAAGGAGACATAAATAGAGCATAATGAAGATGTAACAGCTTTCTTATCGACCTAGAAAACCTGAACTGAACAAAGCCTGAAACTGGATGACACAAATTTGACCCAAACTAAAATCAACTGTACTGGAATCAAGGTGACCCAAATATATATGGACAAATGATAAAATCAATATGTATTTAACTTAAAATATCTTAAATATGACCCGGCCAGATTCCGAGCCAACCTAACCTAAATCGTATGGCTAATCACCCCAATAGGACCGATACCAAACCCATTCAGATGGTCCAGCAGCCTGCTTATCACCCCGCCACCAGAAACTTTAGAATCAAGCCTAGTTGTGTGCTTGAAATATTCAGAATTTCCAATCTAATAATAGTAGTTGCAGGAATGTTGTAAAATAGATACATATTGCCAAGTTAGAATGTAAAATTTTATTATGAAAAATGGTGAATAGTAAATGGATCCATAATGCAACATTGGATGTAGGAGAAAAAAAAGGTGTCAGAATCATGCTGAAGCAAATAAGACCCAAATTTAGAAAAGTTGGTGTAGCACAAATCATGTACAGAAACAGCAAGTGATACCTCCCAGCTTAAAGACACATGTTTTGTTCAGCCAGCTCAACACGTCTTGCGAGATTTCACATAACTTGTTAGAAAAGTGAAGGGGGTTCTCATCCACTTCTGTCCCCCTTGCAATAAACAGTTTCAACTTGCAATTTATCTCAGTTTTCTTACTTGGCAAGTTATTAGGCTTCCTACATGAAATTTAAGTTAAACTTACTAAGAAAGGAAAATTAATCATTCCTTAGTTATTAGGGCAATTGGGCAAACTAAATCCAGTACAGAAAGGAAAATTGAAAACTAAAAGCAACTATCACAAGACTCATTCTTTAAATTAGCTTAATCTGATGGCTTATATAGCCGCTGCACTACAAATACTACAAGAAAATTGTTCATGGTCAACAATTTTCCTCACTCTTAAAACTCCCTCAATAAGCACACACGACCTCTCTCTGCAGGGTTCCACTTCCCCAGTCATGGGATTCATGGCATTCGGCAACTTTGACAATCCAAATTATTGATTATGATCGTGTTTTTATCAGCCAAGCCTGTGACCCATCCCTGGTATATCAGAATTGTTTCAGTCTATACTAATAAGTTTCATATCTCTGTTTCACAATTTGATTCTTCTAAGATTTTCATTCTAAAGTTTTATTTTAGAAATAGAGTTTTAATTCGGGGTTTCACCGGGGAGTCTACATATATAATTTTGATGGGGAATGTTAAAGCTTGGAGGTTTTTTATTGTAACAACTAACAAGTTTTTCCCAAACCAAATTCCAAGCTTGCAGCTTTCTTGGATTCAACTTATGAAATGGGAAGGATGGTTTAAGATAAGACGAGAAAGAAGAATTGGTAATGATGGAGAGCGAAAGGATCTAAGGAGTTGATTTTAGTTTAAAATCTTTTAATCAACTCTATGTCCAATCTTTTGCATTTTGTAAATTGTATCCAATATCCTATCTAAACTCCTAGCAACCCTTAATCATCCTTTTATAAACTACTGGTACCCCTTTTAAAAATACTAGTACACCCTTAATTATATATAGTCCCCTTTCATAAAATAAGGTTACTCCCTTGATTGTATATAATACTCTTTACAAACTACCAATATCCCTTTCTTAATTGCTTTTTTTCACTGTTGCGCATTGAAAATTTTATCAGAAGATTCCTATATATGCTTAAAACTTATAATAAAAAATAAATAAAAAATAAGGTGCCTCATACCCAAAAGGCTTGGGCCTAGGCTCGAAATACCAATTACGCCTCGTGCCTTTAAAAACAATGGTATAAATCAAACTTGTCATTAATTCCACTTTGGCATGTGTCTGTAAAAGAATCATGTTGATTCTGTAATACCTAACCTTCCTCATGATCAAGCTCATTATCCTTCTCTTCTTAAATTACAGCCTGATTATCCCAACTGAACAATTGTCTTCAGATTTTATCACCAGCCACCATTACTATTGACAAAGCTACCCTTGATCCTCCATCAAAGGTCCTATTACTGCTAAACACAAATAAAATCCTCCAAAAAGCTAAAGTGATAACCCACGACCCTTTTCGGTAAAAGCTTCTGACAAAAATTGTTTTCTTGGCTCTTGCTTGAAGATAATTATCCTTGAAATGGTAGTAGGCAATGCATCAACAGACTTTAAGTATCTTATAAACATAATGTTATCACACCTTATAGGGTGTATCTCTACATATAGTAAAATGCCCGGATCGAATTGACAAGTTTTGACTTTTGCACTATTCGCAAATTTTTAATTGACAAGTTTTAACTTTTGCACTACTCGCAAATTTTACTTTGACTAGCTTTTGAAAATTATAATTATAATTAAAACATATTCACATGGGATCTCGTTAGAGCCATTATAATGTAAATTTTCATAACATCAAATTTTAATAATTTTACTTATTTAATAGTTAGAGATGGTAATTGTTGGCTTGTGCATTGGTAAATGTAACATGTATCAAGGAAAAAAAAATTACGACTACGGGAAAGAGTGTATTAGATGTCTTGTTTTATAAAGGGGGCTTCTAATTTAGAGACACAATAGAATTATATCTGGATTCTTAACAAGAATAGAGAGAGCACTAGAAAATTGAATTTAGGGCTAACAATTTTTCAACTTGGTCATATATACACTTGTTCAGACTACGAAAATTTTTTAGAGTTGGTGGGAGTAGAAAATACCCTGTCTAGGGTTTCCAAAATCTAGCTGTTTTAAGTGAAAACAATACCTGAGATGACTCAATATCATCGGAAGAAGAAGCCTTAGCTCTATTCCTCCGCGCTTCTAGTATGGCATGAACATTAACATAGCTTATCATAGGTGTCTGAACACAAAACAAAAGCAAAGTTTCACTAAAAGAAATTTAAGGGAAACAACTATCGGGCTTCAAAATCGATTAAGGAAAAAAATCAAAATTCATGAAAACTCCGTAAAAAGCTAGCAAGTGGATGAGCATACCTCATCTGCTACATAATCAGATGTATCAGACCCACCATCCATTTCAATTGTGGCTCCATGCCATGTAAAGATCTGGTAAGTAAAACGGGGTTAATTATTAGATTGAAGCATTTACACTAAATTACTCTACAAACCCAATCTCCTAGTGAGCATACACAATATGTCCTACAAACTATCCTATTTCCTATGGCACAGTTACATTATTAAGAAGTCGTGAAACCCAAATCTAAAACTCGATAGTGCAAGTGGCAAGCGAGAAGAAGGCACTAAAACAATAATTAGTAAAACACCGTCCAAGGTACTAACCACAAAATAGTCTAAATTACCCGCGGTAATAATAATAGAACCCACACCAATGCTTAATAGTCACATACTACTTGCGTCCACAAAAAAAATTTCCATTAAAATGGATACATAATACACACAATCCATGTAATGTAGATCCCAGATTCCCAGTAACACTCTCTCTCTCTCTCAAAAAAAAAAAAAAAATTCTTATTTCTCCACTATCTACCAAAAACCAACCACACCCTACTAAAACCATCACTATGCATGCTCACACCCGATAGAAAGATTATTTACGGATAGAGAGAAGTTTTTTTTTTTTTTTTTTTGATAGGATACCATGGTGAAATTTACTTCAAGACAAAGCTAGCTACTAGCAAAAACTAGCCAAGTGAAGCAAATGTGAATGTTTTCCACAATCTCAAGTTCTATGAGAGGCATAATGTGGGTGGAAATCTCCTACTCCCACTTCCTTCCATGCTTACTCCTACATTAGTCTGGGTAACATAATTTCGGATTCAAAACCTTGCCATCTACTCAGCATTCTGTCCAGTAATTAACAAACATGCACATAAACATGTTTAGCAAAAACAACTCATTGAAATATGTCATATTGCCATTCTTGTGGTTCTAATCCTTGAATAAGATGTTATAATTTCTTGTAAATCTATTCAAGTATCCAACAATGATCAAAATAAGCACATACATGTTGACAGAAGAGGATTCAATTTTTATTTCACAACTTAAAAATCCAAACAACTCCTTGTTGAAATATGTCATACTGCCATTCATGTGGTTTCCACTCCTTGAATAAGATGTTATAATTTATAATTTCTTGCAAATCCATTCGAGTATCCAACAATGATCAAAATAAGCACACACAGAAGGATTCAAATTTGATTTCACAACTCAAAAATTGAAATCAAAGACTCGTAATATACCGCAAATTTAAGGCGTGGAGGAAAATTGAGCCAAATTTCTGGAGGAATTTCTGTACCATATATCTCAGCATATCCATTTAGCAGCCGAAGGCGAAGAGGCGAATTCTCGCCCACCTCAATTCGCAATTCACATTCTCTCTCCAACTTCACTTGCCTTGGTGGAGTGGCCCGTCCCTGAGCCGGGGCAGGAGGTGCAGCCGCCCTCGGCCCGGGGAGAAATGGTGCATTTTCATAGTTCCGTCCTAACATTAAACTAAACTCTGCAACAAATTACACCCAAATTTGACTCAATTATCAAACCAAGCTTAAATTCGTCTCATTTGAGAATATGAATAGCAAAATTCTGGCAACAAAACTTCTCATTTTAATCATTCACAAATTCAGTAATTATAAGTTTATAACTAGTAATCTAATTATCCATCATATAAGAACCCTAAATTGACTATAAATACTCGCACACTGACAATTAAATAATCGATTAATACTAGACTGTGAAATGGTTATTCGATTAGTATAAAATAATGAGTAAACTTACCTTAGGAGCTGCTTCAATGGAGGAAAAAAAAAAAAGCTCAAAAGCCGCTTCAATGGAGGAATCGGAGTACGCTTCGGTGAATGAGGGAGCTCACAAGTCACAAGGAGAGCGTAAACGTCTAAAGACGAAAAACTAAAGCTCCAAAGGGGGGGAAATGTAATTGTAGATGGAGCATCACTGACACGCTCACACGCGCATAATGTCGATGATTGATTAATAGGGGAGTCTAGGGGTGGGCAAAAATATTGGGTATTCAGAATTGAAATTGAAACTAGCGCTGTGGCTCAAGGGGTGTCCATTATTAGTATAAAAACTGAAATCCAATTCAAAACAAATTTTTTATTTGGATTGGATTCAAACTTTAAATTGGATCGGATCGAATTGAAATTTTTTAAAATATTCGGATTTTCGAATTAGATCGGATTGACCTTTTCGGATCCAAAAAACCGAGTTAACCGAAATATAAAATCATGCTTTTACAAATAAGGATACATTATATTAATCATGTAAACTTTTGTTGATAATTACATTAATATAAGCTATGGAAAATTATGTTTTTAATAGGATTTTTTTTAAAATAACACCACATAATTGGAAAAAAATGGACTATAACACCACCTTTTTTCGATTTTTTTATTATAACACCATCTAATTAACTTAAATTATGAAATCACCACCAGAAAACGAATTCTGTGACGAAAATTGTGTGTGGGTCCCACAGGTTAGCTTACCCTCTAAATTTTTGAGTTATTGAATTCGACCTTCTCTCTCCCTATTTCATTACTCCCTCTCCCTCATTCATTATTCTACTACTCCCTCATTAATTTCTCAATGATAAAGATTCAACCACCAAAATTGCGAATCAGAATCAAACCCTAGGATAATTTGTGTGGTTGGGAGAGTGAATTGCAAGGAGATGTGTCAGTGTTTAAGCGAAACAACTCAGTCATTTTCGTCAGCCATTTCGACCTACATAAAGCTTGTACTTTTCTGGGTTTCTCACAGCGACAGGAAGAAGAATCTGAAAGAGGTACCACATGAAACTTGTATTTTACTTTGAATTTACTTTTGGTGTCAATTTTGCAATATTGATGTTCAGATTAGGGCTAATTTGGGGAAAAATGTCGCTGACTATAAAATAGTCAAAACTTTTGTTTGAATTACTGTGAATTATGGGTAATTAGGGTTTAATTGGGTAATTTTGTTTAGTTAGTGCTTCATTGAACTTAATTATGTGATTTTTGTGTAATTGATATCATTAGTTTGTTGCATAGTTATCTGTACTTTACATTAATTGAAAATTGATGTAAATCTGAATTGTTAATTATGTTGGAATTAGTGCTTGCTTTGTGGTTATGCAATTGGGATATAATATGTTAACTTATGTTCCCTTTTGGTAGTTGTGTTGACTGTTTTTGCATTTATTTCTTTATTGTCTAGATAATGGCCACAACAGATGGTGTGGTTGATATTGTTTTTAGAGTGGGGGGTGCTTTTGTTCCCAAGAGAGTGCACAAAAAAAAGAGTTTAATTGTCTACTGTGGTGGGTTGTGTTATTGGAGGAGGGGTGTGAAAGTTAATAAGCTTGATGTGCCTTACATTAGAGAAGCTGCAATTCATGGTTTTGTCAACTTTAGTGTCAATGTGCCTACTCTTTGCAGCTGTTGGTATAGGGAAAAAGGAAAAACCTTCAATTCTCCAAGTATATTCCTAATTTGGTCTCCACTCTCCTTAAAGTATGGCGGCTTGACAAAGCAAAATTCATACTCCTCTCGCGTAGTTTATCATCACCAAATATTTCATCAATTCTCCAAGTATATTCCTAATTTGGTCATAAGGTTTCTCAAATAAACACTCATTGGTTGCAAAAAAAAACATTGAAGGAGATATCAAATAATAAAAATATAGACCTTATCAATAATCCAAAGCACCAAGTAAATTAGATCACTAAATAAGCATAAACAAATAGTCACATAATTACCTGCTTCATATAATGATCATTCATATATATACATATTACATTACACAAATCATCGCAAATTAATCTATATAGTATTCTTTAATCCTTACACATGATATTAGGTGATCACAACACCCAAATTTGCACGATTATATAAAACATGTACAATTAAATATAACTTGCACAATTATTACATTAAAAAAAAATAAATAGCACCAAAGAATTAAATTACAATGCACAAAGAAAGAAATCATCTATCCTATATGTCCTTCTTAAGACTACTCAAACCTCACACATAAAATAAAATAAGAACTCAAGTTCAAAGAAAAAAAAATAAGTACGCAGATTCAATTAATTTCAAAAATAATTAATAACATAGTTTTTTATATAAATACATATACTTTATTTTAAATGCCGATTTTTTTTATTTTATATTTTTTTTGTGCGTGAATGAGATAAGAAGAGGTAAGCAGTAGCAATATGAGTTTTACGTGAGATTTGAGGGCAAATTTTTGAGGGTTTTGGGGTTTATATAGATATATGGGCTTAGGTGTTTAAGTCTTTATTTTAATCCTAATATTGGGTTAAGTGAAATATAGGCTCCATTCACTTAAAATTTGGGCTACTAATATTATAATTTAACATTGACAACCATGGTTAGTAAATAGAAAGAGGATCTTAATTTAAATAAAAACTTATCTATTTAATAAAGTTCAAATAAATTTTGCATAAAATTATGGAAATTTTCATTTTTACCACCTTCAAATAATGACTTTGTCGAATTTACCACCTCAAAAAAAAAACATTTACTTTACCACCTCATAAAAAAATTAAACATCAGTTTTACCACCTCATATGAGCTCAGGTGACGGAAAACGCTTGTGGGGCCCAGCTAACTGTCACTTCCCTCCAATTTAATTCTTTTACGATTTCCCTCTCTCTCCTCCTTTTCTCACCTTCCATTATCAATTTCTCACCAAATTTCTCACTTCCTCATCAATTTTCGTCTCTCTCTCCTTTGATTTTTCTTGATTCTCACTGTAACTGCTTCTCTCTCCTTTGATTTTTCTCTTTCTCTCTGTAAAAACTGAAACCCTAGATCAATTTGGGTGGTTGAAATCGAGCTGGAACCACAAAATTGCAACACATCAGCTTCTCTTGTCATCTTCCACAGGGTGAGGGGACCAAAAGCTTGGTAATTTGCTGACAGAAATCGAGATTCCTGACTACAAGAGGTACTTTAAACCCTTTATTAGTACATTTCGTTGGATTTATGGTTGTCAATTGGGGTAAAGTATGCTTTTTTTGGGAATATGTGAATTAAAGTATTATAAACCCTAATTATGCGAATCTTTGACTGAATTAGAGTGTGCATTTGTTAAATAATTAGTTAATTAGATTTACTTGTTTACTGTTAATTTAGTGCACAGTCAATGTGAATTGCTTTTACTTGCTGTAATTGGTGAATTGGTTATTGTTGTTTACTGTAATTACTGAAATTGGTTATTGTTGTGTGTGCTTTTGTTGGTATTGTTACAGAATGGACACAGTGGACTTAAAAATTACAGTAGGTGTAGACACCCATTTGTGTCTCCCCAAAACCAAACCCGGTGATGAGTACCTTTCACGTCGAATCATAATCGAATGAAATGAAAGTGTGGAAAGGTCTAGTGTTGCGGAAAGTTTTATTTCTTTTCTTTTCTTTTCTCTTCTCTCTGTTTTTGAAAACTTTATTTTAAGGAAAACAGCCAATCCAGGTTGGTTGGTCCATGATATGGGTCCAATAGTGGTGTAGTTGGATGGGGCTTGCAAAGACCTTTCCAACGATATATTATAAGCCTAATTCCGATGAATATTGAGGAATTTATGGCCGATTTACTAAACTGGGCCCGGTTTGAGTTTTAAGTACGGCCCAATGATCTAGGGGAGGGCCTAATATGATTTATCATTCCTAATGCAATTAGGAATGGTTTTGGTCTTCTAGAACATTCTAGAAGGTTCTTATCATTCTTAATTCAATTAGGATTCTTTAGAGTTTTAATCAAGATCAAATAGCATTTTCGACTGAAATTATATTATTTTATCTTCCAGTACGGTAAAATTATCAGATTTTCGAAAACGTGTTAAAAGCCGGTTTGGCGTCCAACCCCAGGCCTTGGCGCCTGGAATCAAGATTAGCGCCAGACGCCAGAATTGGCGCCTGGCGCTAGCCACAGTTCCTGGCGCCAATGAGCCAGGGTTGGCGCCAAGTTGTTTTTGTGATCTTCAGACTCTGTTTTGATAAATTATCTTTTTTTGATGATTTTCTCTATAAATATCGTATCAAAAACTCCGTTTTGATTCACGAATTTTTTCAACAATTAGTTTTAATTAGCATTCATCAACTCTCTTCATTCACAAATTATTCATCAATTAGCATTCATCTCTTTCAATAATCCTTTTCATTCATCTCTTCATTCATCAACTTTCATCAACATTCATTCTTTCTAAACTAACCTTGCTCTTTAATAAATAATTCCGCATTCACAAGATCTTGATACATCTAGCCATATTCGAAGTTGCCTTCGCCCTAGACGTGAAAGGTTTTAATTTCTGAGGGTTTGGTCCCAAATCTATATTTAAATTATTTAATTTAATTGTTTTGATTATTATTTTCCTTGAAGTTACTAACGTGTGTATTTTGTTATTAGAAAGAGGTACGAGGCATCCAAGTAAGTACTTTATTGATTAATTGATTTTTATGATGTAGACATCATGTTTATATTATTATTATGATATTCCTAGTATCATGTCTAGGGTGTTTTTAATATTAAGCATGATTAAGAATATGATGCTTCCTATGTTCTTTCTAACATTTATGATTATGATTGATGATGATTATTCATTATGTTGCTTGATATGCATATTATTTTATATTGTTATTGCTTGATCCCCTTGTATTGCAGGTTAAAGGGAATTGGTATTTGTAATCACGCTTAATAAGATAATTAATAATCTTGTTTAGGGTTAATTGTGATTATAATTCAAGTGATCGCCAATAATAGTTTGTTTGTGCATTAAATTCAACCAACATAGATTAAACAGGTTTAGGGTTAATCATATTGATTGCATGTTAATCAGAAAGCGCACATGAATACGAGCAGAATAAAGTAGAGGCCTATTATTAGGGCAGGTTCAATCTCTTTTAGGTTGGATTTGTACCTTCATCCCCGGACCCTTATTTGGTTCATGACCTTATGGAGTTGACGATCTCTTGGATCGTTAAGGGGTGTAACCTTCACCTCGTGAACGGTTTACAAGTTCCTTAAAAACTTGTTGGCGACTCTTTTTCTCTATCTTCTTCCTTTTTGGACGCCACCGTACTTTAGTGTATGATCACAGTAGGGTTCAAGCTAGTAGGATTTTTAAAGGCTTGAAACTATTCCCCACAGTTTTTGGCGACTCCACTGGGGAGGATTTCTATTTTAATTCCTGAATTTGTTTCGGCAATGATTTAGAATGAGTGGATGAGACTCGAAAAGTTCTAAGTATTTCATGTGCGTAATTTTGATTAACATTGTGGCATATGCATAAAAAGGTTCTCATTGGAAAGACCATCCGCAATGAGTAAAAAACATAAGGATTTTACACGTAGGAAATTTGATAAATGTCTTTCACTACTAGGACTGAAATAACACCGCGCGAAACTGGATGATTTTATTGAGCACAGAAAGCTGCTGAGGCATGTGGGAAGTAGCGTCAGGGGCCAGAGCTTGGCGCCAAACTTTTAGCCGTAGCGCCAGACGCCAGTATTGGCGCTAGGCGCTACAGTTAAAAGTTGGCGCCAGTCTCTGTTTGCTGGCGCCAATTTCCCCCAATACCGAGCCCAAAATATGCGTTCTAATTTCGACCGGTTTTTCGTATTGTTTGCTCGATCCTACTTCCTGATTGAATTTTTTTCTCACTTTTCTGAAACCCATATGTGTTCTACATATGGACATAACCCTCTGGGAATTCATGCTCTGTCTACCTGATTGAACGCTCCTGGCAACAAAGGGTACATCTGAGATGTTGAATTCACCAAACCATGGAAGTGAGTTTTTTCTAAAAACTCGCGGTGTCCTATCCACACGCGTTAACCCTTCACGGTTAGGCTTCTACGCGGTGCATCTGGACAATTAACCATGGACCCTATTTGACTAAACCATATCCCGAACTTTAGAGAACTAGAGCCATGGTTAGGTTGCGAACTCATTGCATCATATTGTGCCTACTTGACTAATTGTGCATTATTTGTTGTGCATATATATTCTATGTTTTTCTTAACCGTTTGTTTGACTTGTGTTAAGACTAAATAAACTAATTAATGACTTAAAGAACTTTATTTAATTAATTAATTAATTAATTTGAGCTAATAAATAAACATAAAATCGAGTCATAATTCCTTTAAGTCAACCCGGATTTTTATTCCCGTATACTGCACAAACGTCAACTTGTTTTGGTCATATCTGGAGTTCTAGAAAGAACTACGAGTCGTAAAACCTATGGATCTGTAGCCCCGAGTTTTTTCTTTAATTTGGCGTTGGTTTCATTCCAATAAGAGTCGAAGATAAAAAGTTATGACTAAAATACCACAGTCTGTCCAGTTTAATGCATATACGTGAAGTCTTTACTTAGTCTTTGCTTGAGTCTAGTCACATAGTCTAGCCACATGGTCATGACACGAGTCTTAAAGTACCATCTACACTCACTAGTCTTAGCACACACTTCGAGCACATGTCACCATGGCCATGTCTTAGGTTCATGCATGAGTCGGTCTTTTCCGTCATTTGAGTTGGGGGGTACATTCTATCCCTAATTCTTCATATCCCTCCACCTCCATCATTTTTTTCTTTTTTCACTTTCTATTCCATCTTTCTTCACTTCTTCCATCCATGTGTGTTGAATCGAGTTTGAGTCATATGATTGACAAACAAAAAATGAGGGTAATGATGAAACAACACAAGACAAGAGGCGAGTTTCAACGAAAAGATTTCATGACCTCTTTTTCTATTTCTTTTTCATTTTTTCCTTTCCCCAATAAGTCTAGCATAGGCACCTTTTCTTTTCCTTTAGATTATTTTTGTAGTTTTTCTTTTCTTTTCCCTTTTTAATAAAATGAGCATTTATTTCCTTATATATGATCATTTCATTATATTGCATCAAATATAAAAATAAAAAAAAAATAAAAAAAAACCATGTCGAATTAAGCACAAGGTATACTAAGGATTTGAGGCACCCCTTTGTAGCCACATCATATCTCCTTTCGCCCTTCAATTATACAATCCTTTCTTCATAAACCACTTTGAGCCTCGTCTAACGATAGACCCTTCTTTTCTTAACCTACATCTACCTAACTTTGGGATGGGATGGTGTACAACTTATGCAATTTTCAAAGAACAAAGCTTGAGTGATTTCAAAAGATAGCAAAAATAAGCAAAAGCAAAAAAATAAATAAAAGTGTACAAAAGGGCAAGTGTTCCAATGTCTTTGATATGAAAATATCTTCGATAAGAACACGTCTCAGATTGCGTCTCTTATCGAGTGCTCGGTACCGTGCCTGAGAAACATGAATGCCAAGTGAGTGATAGACCGCATGATCGGGATTGCCCACACGTATTAAAATAAAATAAATGCTAAAGAAAAAGAAAGAGCTAAAAAAAAAGAGTAGAAAACTCAAGTATAAAAATACAAAGATTCAAAAGCAAGGTTGCACACCTTGGGGGCTTATCTAGGGTCTTGAGCCTTTATCCCCTTCTTCTTTAAACCTTTAGCCTAACCACGTTACAACCCTTAAAAGACCTTTTTGAGGTATACACACTTGTGCGAGGTTTGACTAGAGCTACGTTCGGCCTGATTCCTAACGGATACGTAGGCAACCTCACATCGAGGTGCGGCCGTAATAAACATGCATTCATATTCACATTCATACACTTACACCATGATCATATCAAGGGATCTCCAATGCTCATCCCTTTTCATTTAGAGCTAGACTTGGGGGCTTGATCCCTACATCATTAGCCTACCTAGCCTAAGAGTCACCACCATTTGACTCTTTTCAATAATATATTTTTTCACACACTTAGCTCTTGCGGCCTAGCTTTAGTGTCACTATCACACACTGCACAAATACATGACCAAATATATTTCCCTTAGGAACCCTTTGTCATGAAATCTTAACACAACGATGAAGCATGCCTTGTCACATCACTCAAAATCACTCATAATCATCATTGCATCACGAAGTATGAAGTGCTTAGCCTCCGTGCCTAAGTTACCCAAATACTTTCATCATTGAGTCAACAGTTGAGATAGCCTAGGATGAATTAATCCTTGAACCTTGAGAGATAGTATCAAACAACATTTGACTAAGCTCATTCAACATGCATCTTCAAACTTTCGATTCCTTTTCGCGTCTTTCTTTTTCGGGAGAAAGTCGGTACCCTCCACAAAATTGACAGAAAATTTTTGCTTTTTTGCATTTTTCGAGTCGCACGATCACATTACAAAGCACACACGAGTCATGTACACATTGAGTCATGTCGTGTCATATCACTTTGATTTGAGTCTAACACATGTGTCATTTCACTTTGAGTCGAGTCAATCTCGAGTCAGTCAATCACAGAGAGTCAAGTTTATACCTTGAGTCGTGTCAAGTCGATGAGTCAAGCAACATTAAGCCTTAGGTCACCCCTAAGATAGTTAAAAAGATTGGAAAAGTTCTATAGTAAAAAATAAATACAGGTGCAGCAGAATAGGGAGGACCCTACTCCAATTCTTTGCGCCAGAGATATTTAAGCAGCGGTAGAGCTCGAAGCCTCTCAAAAAGATGATTTCGACTTCATGCAGCAATTTCGGGTTCCTTGGTACGCCAGTTAGCCCCTATAAGAGATTTGACATGATTAAGTAGTCGGTTTGATTACAATTGCAATAAGTGATTGACCTGAAAAAAAATCGTCTCACTTAGCTTAAGCGCCTAAAACACTGGCTCATTACAATCGGTTCAAAAGCAAGCACTTAAACGACAATATTTCCAAATATGGATTGTCGTGCATTCTTATTAAACGACAAAGTTTTCCAAAAATTGGATTGTCATCCCCAACTGACAATATTTCCAAAAATGGATTGTCGTGCATCTTCTTCAACGACAATTTTTCCAAGATTGGATTGTCATCTCTGGCAAAGTTTCCAAGCGTGGATTGTCGTGCTCCTTCTTTGTTTGGCAATTTTTTCCAAGTTCGGATTGTCATCCCTGGCAAGTTTTCCGAAATTGGATTGTCATACACCCAGTTCCCTATGGCAAAATTTCCCAAAGGATTGTCGTAGGTCTCTACTCATCATAAATTTCGGCAAAGTTCCTCAACGTGGATTGTCATTCATTTCAGTAAGTGGCAAATTTTCCCGAAGTGGATTGTCGGTCGACTTTTTTTTGCAAATGTTCCAAGACGCGGATCGTTAATTGTGGCAATATTTTCCTAAAAGGATTGTCGCATAGCGTTGGCAAATTTCCAAGGTGGATTGCTTTCAAGAGTTATATTCCAAGATGTGGATTGTCGATCGTAGCAAAGTTCTTATGAAAGATTATTACGAAGCATTGGCAACTTTTCCAAAAATTGGATTTTGACAAATTTTCTGAGATACGGATTGTCGCTTCATCGTGGCAACATTTTCCAAGGATGGATTGTTACGTGGCATTGACAACTTTCCCTAAATCGGATTGTCATACATCATACAAGAGTTGTGTTGGCAACTATTCCCAAAGAAAAGAGGATTGTCATCACAGCAAAAGCACCGACATACTGGTTCACATGCAGCAAAACGCCGACGTACTGGCATAGCATCATTAAGGATTAAAAAGCAGTGATCTTTTCGAAGACTATCACAATGGAAATTGGAGTCATAACAAAAAAGAAGATCTTTGTTCAGAGACGAGTGAACATCGAAACAACAAGGTGGCGTTCCCTAGATTGTGGAGAGTTGTCACAAACAACTGAGGATTGTTTCAAGAGAAGCAATCTTCGATAGTAATCCCTTGGATGTGGAATATTATCATAGCGGAGAGGATAGTTTCAGGCGAATCAATCTTCTAATTTGGAAGCAGTTACAGGCGTAGCGGTTTTCAAGCGGGATGACATTCTCTAGCTTGCAGGAGGTCATCAAAACAACAACAGCAACAATCAGTTACTTTCAGAGACGTGTGCTCGACGGTGCAAGATACGCGTTTCTTAACTCTTCTATCTGTTTAACTAACGCTAGTTTTGCAGGTATCGGCGTTATAAGATTGATTTAGGATCGCAGAACGTTCTGAATCATTCTCCGTCCCTATCGATACTTTGACTTTCGTTTTTCGAAACTTGCGTTTCTCCAAACTCAGTCAAAGTGGGGGCTTCTGTAGACACCCATTTGTGTCTCCCCAAAACCAAACCCGGTGATGAGTACCTTTCACGTCGAATCATAATCGAATGAAACGAAAGTGTGGAAAGGTCTAGTGTTGCGGAAAGTTTTATTTCTTTTCTTTTCTTTTCTCTTCTCTCTGTTTTTGAAAACTTTATTTTAAGGAAAACAGCCAATCCAGGTTGGTTGGTCCATGATTTGGGGCCAATAGTGGTGTAGTTGGATGGGGCTTGCAAAGACCTTTCCAACGATATATTATAAGCCTAATTCCGATGAATATTGAGGAATTTATGGCCGATTTACTAAACTGGGCCCGGTTTGAGTTTTAAGTACGGCCCAATGATCTAGGGGAGGGCCTAATATGATTTATCATTCCTAATGCAATTAGGAATGGTTTTGGTCTTCTAGAACATTCTAGAAGGTTCTTATCATTCTTAATTCAATTAGGATTCTTTAGAGTTTTAATCAAGATCAAATAGCATTTTCGACTGAAATTATATTATTTTATCTTCCAGTACGGTAAAATTATCAGATTTTTGAAAACGTGTTAAAAGCCGGTTTGGCGTCCAACCCCAGGCCTTGGCGCCTGGAATCAAGATTAGCGCCAGACGCCAGAATTGGCGCCTGGCGCTAGCCACAGTTCCTGGCGCCAAGTTGTTTTTGTGATCTTCAGACTCTGTTTTGATAAATTATCTTTTTTTTGATGATTTTCTCTATAAATATCGTATCAAAAACTCCGTTTTGATTCACGAATTTTTTCAACAATTAGTTTTAATTAGCATTCATCAACTCTCTTCATTCACAAATTATTCATCAATTAGCATTCATCTCTTTCAATAATCCTTTTCATTCATCTCTTCATTCATCAACTTTCATCAACATTCATTCTTTCTAAACTAACCTTGCTCTTTAATAAATAATTCCGCATTCACAAGATCTTGATACATCTAGCCATATTCGAAGTTGCATTCGCCCTAGACGTGAAAGGTTTTAATTTCTGAGGGTTTGGTCCCAAATCTCTATTTAAATTATTTAATTTAATTGTTTTGATTATTATTTTCCTTGAAGTTACTAACGTGTGTATTTTGTTATTAGAAAGAGGTACGAGGCATCCAAGTAAGTACTTTATTGATTAATTGATTTTTATGATGTAGACATCATGTTTATATTATTATTATGATATTCCTAGTATCATGTCTAGGGTGTTTTTAATATTAAGCATGATTAAGAATATGATGCTTCCTATGTTCTTTCTAACATTTATGATTATGATTGATGATGATTATTCATTATGTTGCTTGATATGCATATTGAAAGTGCAGCTGGTACTCAAGAAGGGGGGGGTTGAATTGAGTACAGGGCAGTGTTAAGAATTATTGGATTTTCTTCTCTATTTATGTAGGGGGACCAGGTGATGAACTGGTCCTGCAGCGGAAACAGAAAATTCAATAAATAATCAACACAAAGATTTAACGAGGTTCAGCTCAACTCTGAGCCTACGTCCTCCACTACCCTAATTACTTTTATTAATCAACTCTGAAAAACAAAAGCAATTACAAATGATCACACTCGTGATCCCCACACCTAACTCTAGGTGTCACTTCGCACTTGAACTCACAAGCACTTGCACTCACACTCGTAAATGCTACCCAATCACTAACCTCTTAGTGATTCAATACAAACCCTTTGTTTCCCTCTAAATGCTTTCACTCAAAGCTTACAAGAGATAATTACAAAACAATTCTTACTGTGTGCATAAATAGTTTGTAAGAGATGAACTAACTATTTCCCTTAGAGTGTATTTCGAGCTTTCAAAGATAGAGAAGTTTTTCAGAAAAGCTCACTCGAAATTCTGATCGAGTTTATGCTTTTATAAGGTTGGGAGATGAATTCTTTCGTGATCTTTTCAGATCATAACTTAGGTAAATAGAATATCTTTTATTTTGTAAATAAGAGATATTCTAAGATATTATTCTACTTTCCATAAATGGGTAGAATAATATATTTTAAGTTATATGCGAAATAATTCATCTCCAACTCTGCATAAACTGAATCAATTAGTTTAGTAAATATTCTCTAAGGATAGGAAATATATATTCCAGAAAATATTTACTGAACTAATGTCCAGGTTCATGAAACAAGCTACGAAGCAGCTGTTTCCTAACCTGTTAGTGTCCTAGAGATCAGGTCAACTTTTCCTGATCTCTACAACACTAAATATTCTAAGTAAGGGATACAGATAGCTTACGTACAAACATCCATGCACACTTAACATTATAAAGACTACAAAGATCAACTATCCTAATCTGAGAGACTTCATAATCTTCAAGTCTTGACAGCCTTCCTTGATAGAACATTCTGATACATATTTCTTGAATGCTTTGATTCAAAAGGACTTCATATTGCCTCAAGTACTTGGGATAGCTGTTCCTGTTCAAAATGTCAGTTGATATGATATAAAACCAACAAGAACCAGCTAGTCAGCTGTTTGTCATCACTCAAAACCTTAAGTGACTCAACAAATTCCCCCTTTTTGATGATGACAAACACTTTGAAGTTTCCTGCACCTGCACGTTAGTGAGAAATAGCAAAGTAAAGAAAGTTCTAATCTACACTTAAGAAGACAAGACTTTCTACTAGACTTTCTACACAAGGGATATCTTGTGTAAAAGACTTATGACACTGATGACTGACCAGGATAGCCATCTTTATTTAAAAGAAACAACTTGTTTTTGGATTTTTGGAAAAAGACACTGAAACAGTTAGTTAATCTAACTGTTCTCTCTATTTTAACTTGTTTTTGTGATTATCTGACTCAAGGAAATAAAAGACTCAATCTAATTGTCTAACAAGGCCTTTTCAGAAACTTCAACCTGCTTTTCCCCCTTTTGGCATCATTAAAAAGCATTCAAAAAATAGAATTGCACACCAAAATATCGCAAGTAAGCCAAAAATCAGTAGTTTCAACCACTGATCAATCTCAATGCTGCAGGTTAGCACAAACAGGTTATTCAATCACATGAAACAGAAAAAGCTTAAAACTGTTCAGGATTACACACCAGAAGGTTAGAAACATAATAGAAACCACACTGCATGAAAAACAGTCTAGCAGTGTGGGGGAACAGCAAATATTATGGCAGTTAATGGAAGGGGAGGGGGAGACTGAAGTGATCATTCATCATCATCTTCATCCTCTTCTTCATCCTCTGGGTTGATCTCCTCCTCGAAGTCAGAACCTTCCTCAGCTGTCTTTTCTTCTTCCTTCTTCTCCTTTTCCTCTGTCTCTTCTTCTTCCTCATCAGATTCATTTTCCTCTTCTTCAGAACCTTCTCCTTTTTCAGCATCAGGACCCTTCTCACTGGAGGATTCCTCATCATCCGTCTCAATGATCCTACAGTGTGTAGAGTCAAACTGCATCCCAGACTCTGGGGGCAACAGGTGATCAATCACCCTGCAAATAGCGAGGAATTTCCTGTTGTTCATAAGCTTATCAAGCTTCCTTTCTTCTTCAGCCTGCACTAGACTGGCAGCCAACTTTATGATCCTCTCATCCTGCCTTTCCAACTTGGCAAGAAGCATTGCCACATCCTCAGGAGTGATTTCCTCCTGGTTCCCTGCATCCCTTGGGCTACTTTCTTGACCTACAAAAGTCAGCCTCTTTCCAGAGTAGTCAATCTTCTTTTGAGTGAGTATTTTCTTGGAGAACAACTGAAGACTCACCACTTCACCAGAAAAAGAAAACTTGGGATTCTGCTCCTTGATGATTTTGCAGATAAAGGAACCATAAGGCAGGGAGTTGTGGGATGAAGCATGGCAGTACAACATGTGCTCCATCATTAGAGCAGGTAGATTAACCTTAACCTTTTTCAGGATCAGATAGATCAGGACCATGTCCATGATCCTAACAGTACCCCTGCCTTGACCCTTGGGCAGAAAGACCTTCAAACACATGGAGTGCAGAACCAACATAATTGCCTCCCTAAAGTCACTAGGGGAACCAGCTTCTTCCTTCTTTCCAAACAAAAACTGAGTAACCTCCTCAGGTGTTACTCCTCCCATTAGGGGCCACCCATCACTGCTATATCTACCAAAACCATCTCTAGGTATACCCAGCAACTCAGATAAAACAGACTCAGAAACATGGACAATACTACCAGAAACAGTTGATGCCACAGACATATCAATGTTTTGCTTCAGATTAACAAAGAACTGACGAACAGGACCAACAAAAGCATCATTTAAATCATTAAACAGAGACATCCATCCTTGGAACTCAAGAAGTTCCTTAACTTGACTCAAAGCAGGAATATCAAAATATTCATTCTCAACACCACAACCAGATAACACAGTCCTAGAACTTAAAGAAGTTGCACCAGTACTGGGGTTAACAGGTTGTTTACCTTTAGCAGCCTTGGAGATACGGGAAACAGATGATGTTGCTTTCCTTTTCTCTCCTCTCTTAGACTCAGATGGTGTAGTCTCCTTCTCTTCTGAGCCCTTAATGACCTTTGAAGCAGCCCTAGTCTGCCTTTTCCTTACAGAACCAGTAGTGGTACCAGCAACCACCTTGGTCACCACTACATCTAGATCCTCCTCCATCTTCTTGTCCTCCTTCTCCTCATCCAATCCTTCATCAGCCAGTTCCTCTAACTGTTTTTCAAGTTTCTTGGCTATCTTTTTAACAGGTTCCCCCTCAGAAGGTGATTTGGGGTTTGAAGAAACGGTTTCAGTTATTTGAGTGAGGGTTTCGATGGATTTCTCTTTTGGGGCCTTTTTGGATTTGGATTTTTGTGGAGAAGGGGTTAAAGTTTTAGTCTTTGATGGTGAGACAGGTTTTTCCTTCAAGACATTCTCTTTTGAAGGAGTTTGTCTCAAGGGAACGGCCTTGATGGGTTCAGTTTCAGAGGGGTTGATTTTTGGTGTTGCTTGTGAAGGAGTCTGCTCAGAGACGTTCATAATAACATCCTTGATTGTTTCTTGAGATTTTGAAGAGGGGGAACTAGCCAAACTTGCTTTGGAACCTCCTTTCCTTCCTCCTTTCCTTCCAGTTCCAGCCTTTCTCACCATTGTTGCTAGTCTAAGCTTCGAAGAATTGATCTTGTGTAGAGAGAGAAGTTGAGAATTTTTGATGAATGATGAATAATCACGGAGCAAGGAAAGGGAAGCAAATATATAGCAAGAGGAATTATAGAGACAATCAGAAATAAAATCAGAGTATCAGAAGATATTTGGAAGTTATTTTAATTTGGAAATAACTTCCATAAATGAACAACTGCCCATAATTGCAACTGTCAGAACAAATTGCCGTTGGAGGAAAATAACTGCCATATTTAAAAGATTTTAAAATCAAATAAGAATATAAAAAATATTTTCTCACGGTTTAATTTGAAATTAATTTCAAAATTAATCCGTTTGTATTTGCTGCTGTTTCCTCTGCTGGTAGGGTTACTGAAACAGTTGCTCATCTGTTCAATATGGCCTTCAATCCTGAAAGTGATTAGCTGCAATATTGCTCACATAGAGATAAGCAATTAACATTGAGATAATAGACAGATTGCAAAGGTATGATGCACGCACACATTTAAAGAATACTTAATTAGCCAATCATTGGGGAAAACAGCTGAGAGAGGTCTCTTAGTTTGACCTAGTCAGACCTAACATGACTCTAAACTTGTAGAAAGACTCTTTACCCAATGGCTTAGTGAAGATATCTGCAATTTGTTCTTCACTGTTGCAAAAACTCAGCTCTACAAGACCTTTCTCAACATTATCTCTTAGGAAATGATGTCTTATCTCAATATGCTTTGTCCTGGAATGCTGCACAGGATTCTTAGAAATGTTAATAGCACTTGTATTATCACATAAAATAGGTACATTTTCATAGAAAATACCAAAATCTTTCAACTGGTTTCTTATCCACAACAGCTGGGAGCAGCAAGCTGCAGCAGCTATGTATTCAGATTCTGCTGTGGATAAAGCAACAGAATTTTGTTTCTTTGATCCCCATGAAATAAAGCAGGGACCTAAGAAATGTGCCATACCAGATGTGCTCTTTCTGTCTACTAGGAATCCAGCATAATCTGCATCTGTGTATCCTAATAGTTCAATTGAACCACCTTTGGGGTACCACAAGTACAGATCATCTGTTCCTACTAAGTATCTAAGTATTCTCTTGACAGCCTTTAGGTGAGATTCTTTGGGATTGCTTTGAAAACGTGCACACAATCCCACAGAAAACACTATATCTGGCCTACTAGCTGTCAAGTAGAGAAGAGAACCAATCATACCTCTAAACAGTGTAGCTTCCACACTCTCTCCTTTATCATCACTGTCTAGCTTTGCATTTGTAGGTATTGGAGTTGCATATGATTTACTGTCTTGCAATCCATACTTCTTGATTAGTTCCTTTAGATACTTCTGTTGATGTATCATGATCCCATCAACTGTTTGCTTGATTTGCAATCCTAGGAAGAATCCTAGTTCTCCCATCATGCTCATCTCAAATTCACTTTGCATCAGATCTGCAAACTCACTGGGTGGAAGACTTGTCCTGAAAGTTTTCTGTTCCCCCTAAGGTGTTGCTTTCTCCATTTACTTGGGGACCTCCATCCTCATGAGTATCTACTTGTTGAGGATCTCCTTCATTGTGACCAAGTCCTTCACCAGCAGCATCTGGTGAACCAGTATGTGAACCTGGTTTTTCTAAGGAAACATCAGTTGATTCTCCTGTAAAATACAAAAGTCCTATCTCATCTAAGTCATCAACCTGCACATTCTCACAACACATATTAAATTCATCAAAGACTACATGAACACTTTCTTCAACACACAAAGTTTTCTTATTGAATACTTTATATGCCTTACTGTGAGAAGAATAACCAAGGAAAACAGCTTCATCACTTCTTGGATCAAATTTATCCAAGTTGTTCTTACCATTATTATGCACATAACACTTACAACCAAAGGTTCTGAAGTATGCTATGTTTGGTTTCCTTCCTCTAAGAAGTTCGTATGGAGTCTTCTTCATTTGAGGCCTTAACATCAACCTATTTAACATGTGACAAGCTGTATTTACAGCTTCTGCCCAAAAAGACTTGGGAAGACAACTCTCAATGAGCATTGTTCTTGCCATTTCTTCCAAAGTCCTGTTCTTCCTCTCAACTACTCCATTTTGTTGAGGAGTTCTTGGGGCAGAGAAATTGTGAGAAACTCCATGTTCCCTGCAGAACTCTATGAAGCTAGAGTTATCAAACTCTGATCCATGATCAGATCTTATGGCAGCCAGTTGATGATTGATCTTGTTCTGAACCTGCTTTACTAATACAATAAACTCATCAAAAGTTTCATCTTTAGAAGACAGAAATAGAGTCCATGTGTATCTGGAATAATCATCAACAATGACACACACATATCTAGAACCATTTCTACTTTGGACTCTCATGGGTCCACATAAATCAATATGAATAAGTTCTAGAGGTCTGCTGGTACTGATAGTTTTCTTTGGCTTAAAAAAGGATTTGACTTGTTTCCCTTTAGCACATTCTTCACAAACTCTATCTGCTTCAAACTTGATGTTAGGCAGGCCTATCACCAATTCTTGAGACCTGAGTTTGTTAAGAAGTCTAAAGCTGACATGTCCCATCCTTTTATGCCAAAGCCACTGGTCCCTATCAGAAACAGCACTCAAACAGATGGACTTGTTCTCAGGGATTTGGTTTAAATAAGTAATGTAAACGTTTTCATGTCTGAATCCCTGGCAGACAAGTTCATTTGTTTGCAAATTCACTATGTGACAAAGGTTGTCTTTGAACTCAACTTTATTACCTTTATCACATAATTGTGAAATACTCAAGAGATTATGTTGTAAACCATCAACATAATATACATCACTAATAGCATGGGAAAGTGACTTACCAACCTTACCAATTCCAAGAATGGTACCTTTGCTGTTATCACCAAAAGTCACCTTTCCCCCTTCATGAGCTGTAAGTGAGAGAAACTGTTTCCTATCCCCTGACATGTGTCTTGAGCAGCCACTGTCCAAATACCAGTAGGTATTGTCTCTCACTTCAGCCTGCACAGGAAAAATTCAAACGTTAGCTTTAGGAACCCAAATCTTTTTGGGTCCCTTTCCAACAACAGATTCAAGCAAGTCTTTTCTAACCCAAATCTGTTTAACATTTTTCTCATTTTTATCCAATCTACTTTTCCTGTCTTTACACTCATATTTCTTATGGCCATTCTTGCCACAATGATAGCACACATGCATGTCTTTCGCTAAGACATACTTACCTTTCTTATACTCCTGTAACCATGTAGTATCTCTGGGAGACCAGTTCCTCCTGTTCCCCTTCCCAGTATAACCAAGTCCCCTTCTACCACTGTTTCCAGCAGTTAAGGTTAACTGGTTCAATGAGTTCTGGGATTGGAGGACTTTATCCATTCTCTTCTTAAATTCTATGAACTCTCTGTCATTTAAGTTCATTTTCTCATGCAGGGATAAATTCTGGTCAACAACTATCTCAAAGTCAAGCTTAGCTCTTTCAAGCTCAGCTTGCAATTTTGAAATACTTGAATCATGCAAAACTACAGAATCACATGAATTAGTCTTTCTAAGCTGGGCTAACTCAACCTGCAAGCTACAAATTTTAGCTTCACATTCATCATGCATATTACTAGAAACAGTTTCAGAACCAGTACTTTTGCTCCTTAACTAGGACATATGCTTTATATAGTTTCTCTACATCATCAACTAACAAGTTGAATCCTTCTAACAGTTTAGACCTATTTAGAACACTTGCCCTAGATTTTATACTATCAAAGTCGTACAAGTCATTATCACTATAATCAAGCACGTTAATGACACAACTTGTAAACTGTTTCTCACATTCATCATCACTGTCATCACACAAACCCATATCAGATTTTATTCTCTGAATTTCAAGTTTTCTTTGATCTAAAGCAATCTCTAGTTCAGCCACTTCCTGCTTCAAGTTAGCACATACACTTTCCAACAAATCACAACTTGAATTAGCAATATCATATTCTTTAGACTTTTCTTTAAACTTTCTCTTAAAATCATGATAAGCAATTCCAAGTTCTAAACATTGATCTAAAGCACTACTAGCACATTCCATCAAGTTTTCTCTATCATAAAAGAGCATATCCTTTTTGATCTGATCAATGTTTACCTGATGTTGATCCAAGGGGTGCTTCTTTGCCATGAGGCAGTGGACATCTGAGCTAGTTCCTCTGCTGTTCCTGGTACCTTCTTCTGAACTTTGATTCAGTATTGCTGTCATACATACATCTGACTGACTTGAATCATCTCCCTCTTCATCACTGTCTGTATCTCCCTAGACGGCAGCAACCATGGCCTTTTTGTAGGCCATCTTGTCTGCTTCCTTGGACTGGTTGTCCTTCCATTGAGGACAATTCTTCACAAGGTGTCCCTTCTCACCACACTTAAAGCATCCTGTTGCAGAGAAGTTGTTAGATTTTTTATTTGATGCATTATTAAACTTACCCTTGATGAATTTTCCCTTCTGGTTTCTGAAACTTCTTTCAAACCTTCTAGCCATCATTCCTATCTCATCATCCTCATCTTCGACTGTTCCCTTTAGAGCAATTCCTTTTGCTGGTACCTTCTCTGACTTAGATCCAACCAGCATTTCATGGCTCATGAGGGAGCCTATCAACTGTTCAACTGAAAGAATTGAAAGATCCTTTGCTTCATAAATGGCTGTAACCTTGGGAGTCCATTCACCTGTCAAACTTCTCAAAATCTCACTGGTACCCTCAAAGGCAAGTTCAAGGGTATCCCAGATCTCCTTGGCAGTGGTGCATGCTGAGATCCTGTTTGTCTCATTCTCAGCAATGGCCTGTTGCAGTATCGACATAGCCTTAGCATTTTTCTCCAGCTTTTTGTAATCAGTGGAGATGTATTCATCTTCAGTCTTTGGGACTAGCTTCCCTTCTGGATCAGACTTCTCAATGGTCAAGGGACCATTCTTAACAACCAACCAGCATTCATAATCAATGCCAATGATGATGTTCTTGATTCTGTTCTTCCACCATGCATAGTTCTTCCCATTGAACTTTGGTGTCTTGTTGTCATATCCCATAGCATTCATTTCCTGAGTACTCATGATCTACTTCTCTAGGTGTTACCCTTACAAGAATCCGAGGCTCTGATACCAAATGAAAGTGCAGCTGGTACTCAAGAAGGGGGGGGTTGAATTGAGTACAGGGCAGTGTTAAGAATTATTGGATTTTCTTCTCTATTTATGTAGGGGGACCAGGTGATGAACTGGTCCTGCAGCGGAAACAGAAAATTCAATAAATAATCAACACAAAGATTTAACGAGGTTCAGCTCAACTCTGAGCCTACGTCCTCCACTACCCTAATTACTTTTATTAATCAACTCTGAAAAACAAAAGCAATTACAAATGATCACACTCGTGATCCCCACACCTAACTCTAGGTGTCACTTCGCACTTGAACTCACAAGCACTTGCACTCACACTCGTAAATGCTACCCAATCACTAACCTCTTAGTGATTCAATACAAACCCTTTGTTTCCCTCTAAATGCTTTCACTCAAAGCTTACAAGAGATAATTACAAAACAATTCTTACTGTGTGCATAAATAGTTTGTAAGAGATGAACTAACTATTTCCCTTAGAGTGTATTTCGAGCTTTCAAAGATAGAGAAGTTTTTCAGAAAAGCTCACTCGAAATTCTGATCGAGTTTATGCTTTTATAAGGTTGGGAGATGAATTCTTTCGTGATCTTTTCAGATCATAACTTAGGTAAATAGAATATCTTTTATTTTGTAAATAAGAGATATTCTAAGATATTATTCTACTTTCCATAAATGGGTAGAATAATATATTTTAAGTTATATGCGAAATAATTCATCTCCAACTCTGCATAAACTGAATCAATTAGTTTAGTAAATATTCTCTAAGGATAGGAAATATATATTCCAGAAAATATTTACTGAACTAATGTCCAGGTTCATGAAACAAGCTACGAAGCAGCTGTTTCCTAACCTGTTAGTGTCCTAGAGATCAGGTCAACTTTTCCTGATCTCTACAACACTAAATATTCTAAGTAAGGGATACAGATAGCTTACGTACAAACATCCATGCACACTTAACATTATAAAGACTACAAAGATCAACTATCCTAATCTGAGAGACTTCATAATCTTCAAGTCTTGACGGCCTTCCTTGATAGAACATTCTGATACATATTTCTTGAATGCTTTGATTCAAAAGGACTTCATATTGCCTCAAGTACTTGGGATAGCTGTTCCTGTTCAAAATGTCAGTTGATATGATATAAAACCAACAAGAACCAGCTAGTCAGCTGTTTGTCATCACTCAAAACCTTAAGTGACTCAACACATATTATTTTATATTGTTATTGCTTGATCACCTTTTATTGCAGGTTAAAGGGAATTGGTATTTGTAATCACGCTTAATAAGATAATTAATAATCTTGTTTAGGGTTAATTGTGATTATAATTCAAGTGATCGCCAATAATAGTTTGTTTGTGCATTAAATTCAACCAACATAGATTAAACAGGTTTAGGGTTAATCATATTGATTGCATGTTAATCAGAAAGCGCACATGAATACGAGCAGAATAAAGTAGAGGCCTATTATTAGGGCAGGTTCAATCTCTTTTAGGTTGGATTTGTACCTTCATCCCCGGACCCTTATTTGGTTCATGACCTTATGGAGTTGACGATCTCTTGGATCGTTAAGGGGTGTAACCTTCACCTCGTGAACGGTTTACAAGTTCCTTAAAAACTTGTTGGCGACTCTTTTGCTCTATCTTCTTCCCTTTTGGACGCCACCGTACTTTAGTGTATGATCACAGTGGGGTTCAAGCTAGTGGGATTTTTAAAGGCTTGAAACTATTCCCTACAGTAGGGGGTGCCTTTATACCTTCTTTAGCTGGTAAAAATAGGAGGGTGTTAACTTGGGATGGTGGGTGGGTTTATTGGATGAAAAATGTGGAAAAAAAAAATAAGATAGATGTACACTTTTTGAGGCAAGCAACTATACATGGGTTTGTGTATGTGAATGTGAAGGTTCCTAGGGGGTTTAGTTGCTGGTATAAACAAAAGGGCAAGTTTTGGGTGAATGGTAAAAGGGAGCTTGTTGATGGTGAGGTGAATGGTTTCCTAGAGTCTGTGAACAAAGAGGGGGCATGTGAGATGTATGTTACCAGTCATGAGCCAATTGAAGGGACTAACAAAACACCCTTCAAATGTATAGATGGGAATGAGCTAACCCCTGCACAAAGGAAGGAACTGAAAAAGAGGTTTGGTGGGAGTATATGAACCCAGCCCAAAACTTAGTAAGCCCACTGAAGAAGAGACATTTAGGAGAAGCCCTAGGTTAAAGGGCATTGTTATACATGACAGAGAGGCTGAGGAGAGGCTTCCTAGGGCAGAGAAAGTGAATGTTAATACACATAAAGGGAAGGGTAAACTCACTGCTGCAGATAAGGGTAAGGCTAAGGTTGGGGATGAGACTGGAAATCATGTTAATTTAGTGAGAAAAATAAAAGAAAGAGTGAGGAGCTTAAGGGATGACAGTGATGTGTTTACTGATGAGGATGGTGATTCTGAGTTGAGTGATTTTGAGTTAGAAGTTGATGAGGGAAAGGAGGACTTATACTCTGATGATGATGAAGAGTGGTTGAAGAAAAATTTAGAGCATATCAACAGTGAGGTGAAAGGCCGTTTGAGGGGAGTTACTGAAGGAGGGGATCAAAGGGATGATGAGGACACATGGTTTGACATAGAAAGAAATCTACAGTCAATTGAAGTGAGGGTTGAAGAGGAGGCAACTTGTGATTCTGATGAGCTAAAGAGTGTGGAAGGTGATTCAGATGATGATCAGGGTAGTGTTACTTGGTTTAACCCTGAGACAGAATTTGATAGGGCTATCAAATTTGTAGTTGGTCAAAGGTTCAGTGATGTGCAAACAGTGAGAAAAGCTTTGAGACAGCATGCAATTGAAAATAGGTATGAGTATTACCTTCTTCACAATGATTCAAAGAGGCTGACAACATATTGCAAAAGGAAATGCAAGTGTGTGTATAACAAGAACAGTTGTAGGATAGTGAAGTGTACATGTACTAAGGGTGTTAGGTGTAGGTTCAAGTTCTATGCAACAAGGCTTGTGAAATCAGAGGCTTGGAAAATTAAGACACTAAGGCTGAAGCATAGGTGTTTTAGGAGTAAAATGAACAACAAGGTGATAGCAGAGTTCCTTGCTAACAGGTACTTGGAGGAGTTCAGGGGCAACCCCAGATGGAAGATCAGACAGATTCAGGACAGGGCCTTGAATGACTTGGGGATTAAAATTACATACTCCAAGGCTTGGTTGGCTAGAAGCAGGGCAAAGCTTATAATATATGGGTCTTCAGCAGAGCAATACTCAAAGGTTTGGGACTATGGGAAGGCACTGCTGAAATGGAACCCAGGGAGTGAGTGTAATGTGGTGGTGGATGATATTGGTCAAATTGAAAGGCCAATTTTTATGAGGATGTTTGTGTGCTTAGCTGCACTTAGGGATGGATTCATTTTTGGTTGCAGACCAGTAATTGGGGTGGATGGGTGCCATCTAAAAGGGGCATACCCTGGGCAGATCTTGGTTGCGGTTGGAAAAGATGGCAATAATGCCATCTTCCCAATTGCTTGGGCAACTGCAGAGATAGAGAACAAGGACAGCTGGTGCTGGTTTTTGGAGAGCTTGCTCAAGGCACTTTGTGTGTATGAGCAAGGAGATGGCTTGACTTTTATGTCTGACAGACAGAAAGTAAGTGGGCTGTGTTTGTGTTTACTTGACTTTGCTTTATTTTGTAAAAGTAGGACACTAACTTGTTGGTTTTGCCTTGTGTGTAGGGTCTCATAGAAGCATTTGCAGATGTGGCCCCCAAAGCTGAGCTCAGATTTTGTGTGAGGCATATTTGGTCAAATTTCAAACTGAAATTTCATGGTGCAACTTTCAAGGAATTGTTCTGGGCTGCTGCTAGGGCAAGCACTCTGGTAAGCTTCTATTTAGGTTCTTTTATCTCAGTTTTATGGTGAACTAGAATGTATGCTAGGTGATTTTGTGTTTAGCTTGTATCAGTTTGGTTTTTGGCCAAATAGTTGTGAATTTTGCCCATTTATCTACATTTAGTTTTGCACATAATTGCATGTGTGTCTATTTTGTGAAAACTGTATGCCATGTGTCTATGTTGTGTTGAATGGTTGTCATGTGTGTGGTTGTATCAGTTTGAGTTTGAGGTTGCTATGGAAAGTATCAATTTTTTGGATGAAGAAGCATACCAGTGGCTGTCAAACATTGACCCCCAGCACTGGTCAAGGCATGCTTTCTATACAAACTGCAAGTCTAACATGTTTTTAAACAACATGTGTGAGACATTTAATGTAGTGATTAGAGATGCCAGAGACAAGCCTATTCTAACTCAAATGGAATGGCTTAGAAGATATATGATGAAAAGGAGTAATGACAAATGGGAGGCAGCAAAGTCTTGGGAAGGTTTACTAACCCCATTTGTCAACAAGGTCTTTGATGGGTTGGAGAAGTATGCCAGGACATGTGAGGTTACAGCTTCAAGGGATGAAATTTATGAGGTGAAATACAAGGATGATCAGTGCATTATGGATCTACAAGAGAGAAAATGCACTTGTTATAGATGGGAGTTGACAGGAATACCTTGTGTCCATGCATTTGCTTGCATAATGGACAAAAGGGATGATCCTGAGTTGTATGTGCACCCACATTACTATAGGGTGACATACTTGGCTGCATATGAGAACCCAATACAGCCAATGCCTGGCCCTAAGAATTGGGAAAAGGTCAAGCTTAGACAGCCTTTGCCACCTGTGCTGAAAGTGCAGCCAGGAAGACCTAAGGCAAAAAAGAGAAAGCTTGAACCAGGGGAGGGCACTTCTGCAGCACCTGAGGGCAAGAAGCCAAAGGTGAAGAAACAATGCAAGAACTGTGGTGGGTTTGGCCACTTTGCCAAAACATGCAAGGCTGAAGCAGCACCAGAACAGCCTAACCCACCTGCAACAAATCCAAAGGGTGGGAGGCCATAGATGCAGACTCCTTGGCTTAAGGAACAGAGGAAGAAAAGTGAAGAGAAAGCAGCAAGACAGGTATTTTGTGTATTTTGTGACTTGAGTGTATTTAGTTGCTTTGTTTCTGAGTCTTGTCATACTGTGATCGCAGGTTGCACTGAAGTTTCCACAATATCAGCCTCCAACAACAGCAGAGGCTGGGTCAAGTACTGCTGCACCTGCAACTGCTGTGTCAAGCCAGCCTGCAACAAGAACAGAGCCTTTGCCAACTCAGCCTGTTACCAGGAGCAAGAGGAGCCTGAGTCAGCCCACAAGAGTGTCAGCAACTACCCCTCCCAAAGTTAAAATACAGACCAGGTCCAAGCTTCATGTAATGAGAAGCAAGAAGGACAAGGATCTCAATCAACTGTGACCCTAGGTCTACTCATTAGTATTTTGTAATAGACAGCCTAGTTTATTAACTACTCATGTGTATAGTAGGCAGTATATTTGGTAGTTGAACAATGATTTTGCACAAAGGTGCCTTAACTTTTGTCTCAGCCAATGTAAAACAATTAACAACATTGTGTTGCAAGTACTAATATGAAATGTGATATGTTTCTACCAAAAAGTTCCATTTCTCATTGATTTAGTCAAAAGTAGTACAAGAAATGTCATCCCAACATCCACACATAATAATTCAACAAAAGACAACATAAGTTGGGGATTTTTTTGTTTCTAAGCATTCCAAAATGAACCTAAGATCTAAAATACATAGTCAGTACCAAACCAAAACAACAAAACACAACAATAGCATGTACTGTGAGCATTTTCTTTGTTGTTGCATTGCTGCCATGCACTTCCTTGCTCATCTTCTTCCTGTCTAAGCTAAGAGTTTTTCATTTCATCTTCAAGCTGTCAATCTCATTGAGCAAGCACCTCCTTTGTCCACTAACATCATCAACTTCCCTCTTCATGTCATTCAGCTCTCCCTTCATTAGCTTCTTGTCCAGCAGCAAGTTGTTAATCACCTCTGTTTGCCAAGGTGTTCCATCTGGTTGATCCACCCACTCAAAAGCTTTACACCCCCTTGACTCAGTCACATGATCATAGAATTTGCAGGTCCTAAACTTGCGTCCAGGGTTCTCCCTACTCCAAGCAGTCAGCCTAGACATTGGAACTCCACATTGGCATTTTTTCTCCTTTGAGGGTGACATGCTAACTGAAGACATTCCCTTCTGAAATTCAGTAAGAACAGGAATGAAATTAATTGTATTTGAACACAATAACCATAATAAAACCCTAATTTCAGTAGCCAATTCACATAACAAAAACCCCCAATCTAATTTAATCTTACATGAACCCTAAGTATTTTAATTGAAATTGGGGTTTAATTGACCTCACAAAACGCCCAATTTCAATTACTCTTAGCAAATGCAACATAATCACGCAACGAATTGCAAAAAATTACAACAGAAATCACGAAAATTGCTAGAGAATTAACGACAATGGCTTACCTTTTTGATGTTTGTTGTCGAGGAGTTCAATTGATTGTTTGATAATTAGAGGGTTTGGGATTGTTAAGGTTGCCCAAAAATACTGATTTCTGAAGAAAATCGCAAAAATTAATCTCCAATCTTCAAGAATTTGGTGTACAAATGAAGAACTAGGTTTAAATAAAAGGGAAATCGAGAGAAATTTGGAAAAAAAATCAAAAACTAGCCGTTATGCTGGGCCCCACAAGCGTTTTCCGTCACCTGAGCTCAGATAAGGTGGTAAAAATGATGTTTAATTTTTTTATGAGGTGGTAAAGTAAATGTTTTTTTTGATGTGGTAAATTCGACAAAGTTGTTATTTGAAGGTGGTAAAAATGAAAATTTAAAATTATTTATATATTGAAATCAAAATAAAATATTCATGTAAATAATAAAGAAATATATTATAATTTACTATAATAATATGGGGGGATTACAAGTATGATCGTGAAGAAGGGGAAGTGGTTCCCATATCTATAGTCGAGGTTTGTGTTATTGTATTCCTTTAACAATATATTTGTATTTTTGGCAATAAATATTGAATTTATTAAATTAGTATATATTTAAATCATTAGTTGCTTTATTGTATAGTATTTACATTAATATGATTTTAATGTTATGATTTTGATTCTAATTCTTATTAATTTCATTCTTTGTGTAGGTGTAGGCTACTACAATGGAAGAAAATGTAGATGATCATGATGGACAGGAACAATCTGGTGACAGGGATGTCTCCACTTCCCAAGGAAAGTCATCTACAAGAAAGGGACGAGGCCCATCTAAAGCAGTCCAAACAACTACACCCATGTTCCTCGAATTTGATGAGTTTGACATGCCTATTGGAAAGTGGAAATCTGCTTATGGGAAGCAAATTGGTGATTGTGCTCAAAGAGTTAACATTAATGTGAAGGGATATCCGAAGTATGATAAAGTTCAAAAGCAAAACTTGTGGGAGGAGAGTAAGGTAATTAAGATATAAATATGGTTAGTGCTCTAAATTTAATGATACTTATAATTAATATTGAATATTAACAAACTCTAATTTTGTAGCGGAAGTTCCACATTGATGATCCCAAGGGTATTAAAGAGAAGAAGTTCCACGAAACTGTTGGTGCTAGATTTAGGAAGCACAAGTCTTGGTTAATTTCACGATTCATTACTAAGGAAACAACACCTCCGCCTGACTCACCAAGTGCAAACATTAAGCCCTGGGAGCTTTATGAAGGTACATCACAGAAGAGCAATGGAAAGAGTTTGAGACATATTGCAATACAGATGAATTTAAGGTGTGTAATTATGAAAGTAATTTCCACATACTTCATTTTAACTATAACACTACTTACAATAGCTATTCCATTTGTAACAGGCTTTGAGTGAAAAAGGCAAGGAAAATGCAAAGAATAATAAGCATCGCCACCATCTAGGCTCCAAGAGTTATGAGAGGGCTCGAGTTGATTGGAGTAAGACCAACAAAATTCCAGCAGAATCTTCAACCTCAAGCACAACAGATTCCACGACAAACAGTGTAATGAGTGAAAAGCTTAAAAACCGATATCTTTGGTGGATTTTAGCCCGTCAAACTCGTCGTGCAGATGGATCGTGGGCTATAGACCCAAAGAATGCCGAAACCTAGCAAATAGCCAGTGCTATTGTAAGTATTGTTCAGGTTTTGGCTGTAATTTTTAAGCTGACCAGTTCTGATCAGTGCTGATCTGTTCTGATCAGTTCATATTTGGGCTGTAATTTTTTAGCTGATCAGTTCTGAACTGTTGTGATCAGTTCTGAACTGTTCTATTCAGTTCAGGTTAGGGCTGTATTTTTTAAGCTGATCAGTTCTGATTTGTTCTGATCAGTTCTGAACTGTTCTGATCAGTTCTGAATTGTTCTGATCAGTTCTGAACTGGTCTGATCAATTCTGATCAGGGGATGTTTTTGCTGAAAATTTTTGAGCTGATCATTTCAGAACTCTTCTGATCAGTTCATCTTTTTGTCGAAATTATTGAACTAATCAGTTTAGGTTTGGTCTGAAATTCTTGAGCTGATCAGTTCATGTTTTGGCTGAAATTTGAGAGCTGATCAGTTCTGATCAGTTCAGTTTTTGGCTGGAATTTCTGTTCTGATCAGTTCGGATCAATTCTGATCGGTTCTGATTAGTTCAGGTTTTGGCTGAAAATTTTGAGCCGATCAGATTTGATCAGTTCAGTGTTCAGGTTCTGCCAAATTATGTAATTTTCTTGGAATCTCATTATTTAACTTTCTTGCTGTATAATATGTTTATTTACGTTTTTTTTGTTAATAGTTGGAAAACTTGCAAAAGAATGTTGAAGGAAACGATTCAAGTGAAGGTATTGGTATGGATGCCCTCAACAAGGCTTTAGGAAAAAAGGATCACCGCGGGCATGTAAAAGGACTAGGAAGGTGTGGGGTTGGATTTGGTCACACACAAGTATTTGGGAAGGGACATAGAAAGGGTAAATCATCCGGCCACGGTGGATGCTCATTGGAAGAGTTAGAATCAATGAAAGCTACCCTAACTCAAGAATTTGGGGCGAGGCTAAAAGAAAAGGTTGAAGTGAAGCTTCAAGAGAGGATTCAAGAGAGGTTGGGTCAACGTGTGGCAATGGAGGTGAAAGCTTATCTCGCCAATTTACTACCACAAATGACCGGTGACGTGGAGGCATTTCAAGGAATGCAAGTGATGACGACCATGGAGGCAACACAAAGCACTCGTGTAATAGAGGTATATGTCTTATGAACTAATACTAAAGATGTGACTTAGCATGGTTAACATGTATAATATTGATCGAGTTTTTTGTATTATGTAGGTAGCCACTAAATGTCGCCTTGCATTGAAAGATGAGTACAATCAAAATTTAGTGGTTGTGGCAGATGGAACGGTATATTCTGTTACCGGTGAAGTTACTCACAACCTGGCCTGAAGATGTTACCCGATCATTACAGGGTTAGTGTGGACAACCCTTATCCCGATTGTGCCCTCCTCGATATACCGGTACCGTCGCTGATGGTGTAACTAAGTTGGGTAAAGCCAAGTCTGCCTTTGTACTATGGCCTGTTGACATGGTTTATTTTGATGAAGAGCTATATTCTCCTACTATTGACATTAAATTCCATCATTTTTGTATATTTTATCTGGACTAATATTCACCTTTTTATAAAGGTTTCACCATCGCCCAAAAAGAAGCATAGATCTACCCAAAGTAAAGAAGGGGACGATAATTATGGCGTTAAATCAAGGCAATCTACCATCAAACCCACAAAATTCCAACCACTTTACGATAAAATTGTTGAGACTTTTGGCGAGGGGTGTGAGTTGTTGTATTGGTTAATGAGTTCTGATGATGCAAAGTATGATACAACATCGGTACTTTTAAAGGCCTCAATGTTTAATTTTGACAGCGACAAACAAATTTGGGTAACTGCTACCGATGTACGTGAATTTCTAAGAGGAGCGTGGGCTAATGTTCATTGATCCATGTTTATATCATGTAGATTACTTAATAATCCTTTACTTTGGTTGTTTTATTTACTATAGTAATATTTTTACTGCTATAATGTTGATTTTTCTTTGTTCTATGACTTTATCATGTAGGTACTTAGTAGACAATGTCATCGACCTTTTCAACAAAACTGAGATCACATTCTTTTGTCCCCAACTTATTTCTGAATCTTCAATTAAGAATGTTTACCTTGAAACTTATGTGTATGTGAAGAATGCATTTTTGCATGAATTAGATAAGGCGGGTAAACGTTGCAAATTCATAGTGGCCCCATATGTAGCAAGGTTCGAATTATGTTTTTTATACTTCCACTAAACTTGTTTTTATCAATGATTTGTTTCCTAATTGTAGGCGTCGCTCGAAGTGCGCCTACGTAAAAGCATGTAGCGAATATGCTTGGCACTCTTAGGAAGTGGGAATTGACGTATACGATTAGGGACAAGGAAAGTAGGGAGCCGCCAACAAGTTTTTAAGGAACTTGTAAACCGTTCACGGATCATTATTAAAGGCAACCACGATAGAGGGACAACGAAAGGCAACAACGATTGACCCGTGAAGGTTACACCCCATTCATAATTCATGAGATTACTAACTCCATATGGTTCGGAACCACGAAAGGAGGATCGGGGATGATGGTACGAAGTGAGTCATGGAGTCACATTCGCCCGTATTGGCCTCTACTCGATTCTTATAGTGAAAAGTGATTCATGCGATCTCAAAGGCATGCAAACAAAATATTCAATTTGCTCCAAACTATTATTATGCTAAATTGGTTGAATATTAATGCAACATATAATTCTAAAATATTAGTGATCACTTGAATTAATAACAAGATTAAAAAGGAACCTAAACCGATCGTCCAAATTATCTTATTAGGCGTGATTTTCAATTACATATTCCCTTTAACATGCAATATGGTGATCAATAAATAATAATAGAATAAACATTAATATTGGAAGCAATTTAACAATAATAACGTTAGTCAAATCAAATATAAAATAACCTAATCATGATACTAGCAATATAAAATAAAATAAGAGTAATTAAGTGATTAATTACTCACTTTCCGTGTTTCCTTTAAATTGGTACATCATGAATAAACTGTTAGTAACTTCAATTAAAATATAAATCAAATTAAAATAATTAAATAAATTAAAAGTAGATTTGATTTGGTCCAAACCCTCAGTTAATTCTGCCTTTTCACGCCTTGGTTTTAAGTATAGAACTTCAGGTAAAGTATGGACTCCTTGGAGTGCTTAGGGGAAGTATTTTGAGAGAATAGGGTGGCTAGTGTTTAGGCTAAAGAGGGAGAAAAGAATTATTTGATGATCAAGCTTGTTTTTGATTGAAAAAGGGGAGATATGACCTCTATTTATAGGGAAAAAAGAGGGTCGAAGAAAACAAGATAAGATCCGAATTAAATCGGAATAAAACTCGATAGACTGCAGTTTTTGCGGTTTTGTTTTTATCATATCTTTTGATCCAGAAATCGGAATAAGATAAATAAGATATTTTTGGAAATCTCTTTAAGTATACTTTCTAACCCAATTAGAATCAGATTAAAATATTTTTTAGAATAAAAGATATGGCCGAAATAGTGAGACGCTGCCAGTTTTGGATAGAGTTTGACATTTTATTCATATCTTTTCCGTTATAGCTCGGAATTGATATTATAATATATCATTGGAAAGATAATTTCAAGGGATATCCAACCATATAAAATTTGGATAAAAACTATGAGGTACGAAAATAATATCTGTCTATCTTTGAACGTCTTTCAATTCGGATAAAATTAGGACTTTCAAAAAAAGGAATTTTATTCAATTTCAAACTCTTTAATCTTATCTTTTCAAAAAGGATAATTAAGATATTTTAGAAACTTATAGAATCTTCTAATTAATCCTAATTGGTTTAGGAATGGGATTCAATAATTTGGACCCTCCACATGATCATTGGGTTGTAGGTAAGGTGGGCTTAGGTTCGGTTTGGGCTCAGTTTAATATTTTGGTCATAACTTATTCGTTATAACTCGAATTTGGGCTTATAATATATCGTTGGAAAGATCTTTTAAAGCCCCATAAAATTATTCAATCAGTAGACCCAGATTATGGACCAAAATAAACTGGATTAAACGTTTTTATAAAAAGGACATGAAATGAATGATTTTAAAGGACACGAAAAGAATTATTTTGGGTTTAAAGGCACGAAAAGAGGAAAATAAGTTATGGTTTGGGGAAATGGGATAGGATTTGGGTTGGTTTATGAAATGGAAATATGGATTTAAGCACTCCAAGATTAAATACTCAACCCGACCAATAATGGCGGTGAAAGGTTGTTCATCATCGGGTTTGGTTTTGGGGAGACATTTTTAGGTGTCTACACTAATACTCTAACTTATATTTACCTTTTAAATGATGTAGTGGTCATTGGGTTCTTGTGGTGGTAGATCTACAATTAGGTTTAGTGTATGAGTTTGACTCTATGAAGCAACCTAAAGAAAAACCACGACCAATGAGAATTGCCGAAATCATGATGACGTGAGCCACTAACTTCAAATTGTGCCCAATTGAGTTTCTATTTTCATATTGTTTGTGGTATTTGACAGGGTAAAGTCGTATCCCCTAATCAAAAGTAATTCCTAAATCCTCTAACTAATGTAGATAGGGAAGTAGGGTCGAATCCAAAGAGAAACAAGTCTTTCTATTCCTAATTAATTAAAGTAATCTAAATTATAAGGGTGACCAGGGGATCCTTTATCTCCATACTTGTTTCTCTTCTGTATGGATATTCTGTCATGCATGCTTTCGATGGAGGAGAATATTAATCAAATTCAGGGGGTAAGGGTGACCAGGAGGTCACCAAATATTTCTCACTTATTTTTTGCAGATGATGCTATGTTATTTTTCAAGGCGGATAAGAGGTCTTGTACGAATGTGGTTGACATATTACATAGATTTGGGGATATATCAGGACAACAACTAAACTTAGACAAGTCCTTTGTCAAGTTTAGTAAGGGCGCTCAAGAGGCGGAAGTTGAAGAATGCAAAAATATTCTTCGTATACGGCAGGTTTCTCTGATGGAGAGACACTTGGGAGCCCCTATTGATTTTACTGCAGGGAAGAAAGGGGCGTTCCAGTTCCTAATTGATAAAGTCTCCAAGAGAATTATGTCGTGGAAATCTGTAAATTTGTCCCAGTCGGCAAAATTAGTACTGATCAATACTATGTTGATTAGTATTTCTTCTCATGTTATGAAGTGTTTCAAGTTACCTTCTTCTGTCACCAATAGGATTGACTCATTGGTGGCAAGGTTCTTCTGGGAAAACAAAGGCGATAAGGGGATGCATTGGGTGAAGAGGGATACCTTACATCTCCCAAAAGGTATGGGAGGTTTGGGTATTAGGTCCACGGAGTGTTTAAATGAGGCTCTCTTGTTTAAACAAGTCGTTCGTATGCATTGCAATCCGCAATTGCTAATAGCCAGAGTGTTGGAGCCAATCCACAATTGCTCCATTTGCATTGGACGACAGAAACCTGGGGGAACAGGTAACATCTCCTGGGGGCGGAGAGGCCTCCGGGTTGTGGGGAATAAACTGATACAGGGTTATGCTTGGAAGGTTGGGGATGGGGAGACGGTGCGAATTACAAATATGAAGTGGGTTCAGGGTGCAGTCCCGGAGCTGAAATCAAGTCTTATCCTTAGAGGAATAGGGTCAGGAAGAGTTAAAGATCTCCTGACTCATAATCCAAGACAGTGGAATACAGCGCTTGTTAGAGAGAGGTTTGAATGGGACTCGGCTAGGAAGATCCTGGAAATGGAACTACCGACAACTGATGAAGAAGACCTACCTTTCTGGAATTATCATCCTTCGGGTAACTACACTGTTAAAACCGGGTATGCTTTTTTAATGCGTGTTTTTTCTTTGGAACAGGATAATGCTCGGGACTTTTCCTTCTACAAACTGATCTGGAAGCTCAACATTCCACCAAAATGGAGTTTGTTTTTATGGAAGCTGTGTAGGAATGGGGTGGTTGTTAAGCACAACTTGATCCAACGAGGTGTGGAAATTGATGGAGAGTGCGACTCTTGTGGAATGGAAGAGGAAGATACTCAACATATTTTTAGATTATGCTCTTTTGCGAGATATGCATGGAAAAATTGCTCCCTGCATATTAGCTCTAAAATTGATGAATCTACTCCCTTGGGACACTGGATTCAGAGTCATATCCTGCTTTTTTATAGCGAGGATGGGAAGCACAGTATTAGGATACATGTGTTTGTGGGCACTTTGTGGAGCCTCTGGTTAACTAGAAACGGGAGAGTCTTCAGAAATGAAGGGGGGTATCTGGCTGACTTTTATAGACATTATAATCTGACCATGAAAAGTCTAGATTCCTTCCTAACACCTAATGTGAGATCTAATGGGGTCCTACGAATTTCAGATAGTGTGGTAGGTCAGCCACCAGGATTTAGAAGATTCAATATTGGAAGGTGTGGTGATCTACTGGAGACACCCCTAAGTGGAGATATTCAGGTTGTGATTATGGTGGACGGTTCATGGATGAAAGGCACGGGCCATGCAGGTTTTAGGTGGGCTTATTCCTCGGATGCAGAGGAATTTCTTGAAGGAGGAGGGGATTTTGGCAATGCCCTCTCGGCTCTTCATGCGGAATTGTTAGCTTGTCTAAAAGCTATTAGGTGGGCACGATTGAAAGGGTACCAGCGTATCATAGTCTTCACAGACTCTAGTGCTATTATCCAAAACTTACAACATCCAAATAGTAGAGAGATGAGGCTACTTTGGACTTTCGGAGATTTATTGAAAGAGGGTCGTCTCTTAGATAAATGCACTATTTGGAAAGTCGATAGAAGCCAACTTTCTATGGCACATGATATTGCGGGAAGGTGTAGGAAGGATCTAATTAGTTTCTTGATGTAATTTCTTTTAGTTGCTGTTGTCAAAATATATATATATATATATATATATATATATATATATATATATATATATATATATATATATATATATATATATATATATATATATATATATATATATAAAGTAACCAATATGTAAATTTGGATATGAAACTAAACTACGAAGATTAAGAATAAGGAGAAAACAATGAATAAAAGGATCTAGGGGCATAGGTTCACCAATAAATGATATTCCAGGGTAAAACACAATAATCAATCATCAATGCATACATTAATCAGATCATAAAGGGCTTTCGCTACGTATTGCAATCACACAATTAATTTACCAGTATTAAATCTCATCTCTCGAATCTCGACTTAACCATTTATAAATTAACCTGCCTATTGAAACTAGACCTAAACATCAATTCTCATCTGTCGAATCTCGAATCAATATTGTTAAACTCATGCATAAAAGATCTTCGCAAATCTAGTCACAGAGCATTAAATCAATCAATAGGAAATTAATCTAGCATTGACAATTAACAACAATAAATTACCCCTTCATATTATTTATGGATCCCTACAAACCTTAGAAATAAAACTACTCACACATAATAAAAACTAAACTAATCAAAGCAATAAAACAAGACATGATCAAAGGAATAAAATAAATAACTAAGATTAAGAGAAGATAAATCGTTACCAAAGAAATCTGGAATTAAGAATAGAGTTAAGAACAAAGTATAAGAGAGAGAAAACTAATCTAAAAGCTAAGTAGAGAGAGAAAATCTAAGAAATAATTAAGAAAGAGTAAAAGAAGGTACTAAACTCGTTTTACGGAAAAGTATTTATATTAAGCAAGAATCCTAAACTAAAACAAACATAAACGACGCTAATCGTCTCCTAACAATGACACGCGCCCGATCGGGCGAGGCACTGCCCGATCGGGCGCGCCTTTTTCCTTCAGATACACTTCTCGCGCCTGGCCGGGCGCGATTTCGGGCGCCAGCCTTGCTTCCCTCGCCCGGCCGGGCGCCAGCCTCTTTGGCCGGGCGGCACTCTTGGGCCACTATTTGGACTTTGATTGGGCTCCAATTCTTCGGGCCAATCTGAATTTCCTCTTTGGGTCTTGAATACTCGGTCCAAATGCCCCGGTATCACATATACCGAGCCCTTAATCACCGGTTCGATGACTCTAACCGGCCCTGGGCTATAGAATCTGGTCTTGCTTCTCCAATGCTCGTAATTGCTCCATAATATCTCGGGAAAATGCTCCAAAAGTGCAAATCCCTGCAAAAGTCAACCAAATCTACGAAAACACTAGAAAACACCAATTTAATAATAAAAGTGGCTCTAAAGAGCAAAAAACACTACTAATTATGACCAAGGGACGGGGGTAAAATACTATATAAAAAAGACATATCAATATTGTAGATTATTTTGTTCTAAGTGTTAGAATATATATCATTTTTGTAGGGTTGTGGGGAATATTTCAAGCGTTAATCCCCTAGCTTGAACCCCACTGTGATCATACACTAAAGTACGGTGGCGTCCAAAGGGAAAGAAGATAGAGCAAAAGAGTCGCCAACAAGTGTTTTAGGAACTTGTAAACCGTTCACAGGGTGAAGGTTACACCCCTTAACGATCCAAGAGATCGTAAACTCCATAAGGTCTTGAACCAAATAGGGTTCAGGGATGAAGGTACAAATCCAACCTAAAAGAGGTTAAACCTGCCCTAATAATAGGCCTCTACTTTATTCTGATCGTATTCATGTGCGCTTTCTGACTAACATGCAATCAATAGGATTACCCTAAACCTGTTTAATCTATGTTGGTTGAATTTAATGCACAAATAAATCTATTATTGGCGATCACTTGAATTATAATCAAATTAACCCTAACAAGATTGTTAATTATCTTATTAAGCGTGATTACAAGTACCAAATTCCCTTTAAACATGCATAAAAGGCGTGATCAAGCAATAACAATAAATAATATCCACATAATCATAACAACAATTATTATAACGATCATAATAATAATAATAACAATAACAATAATAATCGTAATATTCATGTTAAAGCATAATAAAATAGCAAGATCCTAGGCATGATACTAACAAGATTAATAACAAACCCTAGAATGTCACTAAGCAATAAAATTAAAGCTTTAACCCTAACATGATCCTAACATGAATAAATATTAGGAAGAACATAAAAGGCATCATAACAATCATATTTAATATTAAAATTACCCTAGACATGGTACTAGGAATCATAATAACAACTTAAACATGATTTCTACATCATAATATCAATAAAAACCATCAAAATACTTACTTTGATGCCTCGTACCACTTTCTAATAACAAAATACACACGTTAGTAACTTCAAGGAAAATAATAATTAAAACAATTAAATAATTAAAAGAGAGATTTGGGACCAAACCCTCAGAAATTAAACCTTTCACGTCTAGGGCGAAGGCAACTTTGAATATGGCTAGGTGTATCTAGATCTAATGAATGCGGAATTTTGTATTTGAGAGAAGCTAGTTTAGAAAAAAAGAGAGAGAAAGTAATAATTTAGAAAAACTTGATGAGAGTTGGTGAAAATAGAGAGAATCGATGATTGTAGGTGATAATAGATGATTGTTGATGAATTGTGGATGAATGAAAACGGAGTTTTTACGACGTTATTTATAAAGAAAATCAGCTGAAAAGATAAAATATCAAAACAGAGTTCTGACGCAAATAAAATTGAATTAGCGCCAACGCTGGCTATTGGCGCCAGACGCCAACATTAGCGCCAGACGCTACAGCTGGCGTTTGGCGCTGATTCAGAAATTCACGCGTTTTCTTAAAATCAGATAAAAATTGCCGTACAGGAGGATAAAATCGTATTTCCCTCAAAAATGTTCTTTGATTTTAATTTAAACTCTGAAAAGTCAACAAAAGTCAATTGATCAATGCTAATTGAATTAGGAATGAAAAGAACCTTCTAGAAGAATCTAGAAGACTAAAACCATTCCTAATTGCATTAGGAATGATAAATCTATATTAGACCCTCCCCTAGATCATTGGGCCGCATATAAGGCTCAAACTGGGCCCAGTTCAGTAAATTGGCCATAACTTCCTCAATATTCATCGGAATTGGGCTTATAATATATCGTTGGAAAGCTCTTGTCAAGCCCCATCCAACTACACTACTATTGGACCCATATCATGGACAAACCAAACTGGATTGGCTTTTTTCTTAAAATAAGTTTTCAAAAACAGAGAGAAGAGAAAAGAAATTAAAACTATCCGCAGCACCAAACTTTCCACACTTTCACTTCATTCGATTATGATTCGACGTGAAAGGTACTCATCACCAGGTTTGGTTTTGGGGAGACACAAATGGGTGTCTACAGAAGCCCCCACTTTGACTGAGTTTGGAGAAACGCAAGTTTCGAAAATAAAAGTCAAAGTATCGATAGGGACGGAGAATGATTCAGCACGTTCTGCAATCCTAAATCATTCTTGTAACTTCGATACCTGCAAAACTAGCGTTAGTTAAATAGATAAAAGAGTTAAGAAACGTGTATCTTGCACCGTTGAGCACACGTCTATGAAGGTAACCGATTTGCTGCCGCATTTTTTATGACCTCCTACCAAGAGAATGTCATCCCGCTTGAAAACCGCTACGCTTGCAACTGCCTCCAATTTTCGCCTTGATAATATTCCACGTCCAAGGGAATACTATCGAAGATTGCTTCACTTGAAACAATCTTCTTCCGCTTTTTGACCATATTCCACATCTAAGGGAACATGATCGAAGGCAACTTCGCTTGAAATCACCTTCAGTTGTTTGTGACAACTCTCCACAATCCATGGAACGCCATCCTGCTGTTTTGATGTTCACTCATCTTTGAACAAAGAGCTTCTTTTTGGATATGTTCACGCGCCTCTGAACAATAGAGCTTTGATTGATATACCCACGTGTCTCTGAGCAAAAGAGCTTGATGATATGTCCACGCGTCTCTGAACAAAGAGCTTTTGATTGATATGCCCACGCGTCTCTGGAGCAAAAGAGCCTTTAAAATAGGATGCCCACGCGTCTCTGAGCAAAAGAGCTTGAAAATAGGATGCCCATGCGTCTCTGAGCAAAAGAGCTTGAAAAATATGTCCACGCGTCTCTGAACAATAGAGCTTGAATAACATGTCCACGCGTCTCTGGAGAAAAAGAGCTTTAATAATATGTCCACGCGTCTCTGAACAAAGAGCTTTTATAATATGTCCACGCGTCTCTGAACAATAGAGCTTCAATACTTGAACGTTTGTTGCGATAATATTCTGAAGAAAAATTTCCGAAGACCAACGCTTGTCGATCTCTAAAGCTCGCTTGAACTTTGCTTCCGCTATGCCAATACGCCGGCGATTTGCTGCTTGTGAACCATTATGTCCGTGATAAGCCAACGCTTAGGCGCTTTAAGCTAAGTGAGACGATATTTCGTCAGGTTAATCACTTATTGTGACTGTAATCAAACCGACTACTTAATCATGTCAAATTTCTTATAGGGGCTAACTGGCGTAACAAGGAAACCGAAATTGTTGTATGAGGTCGAAATCACCTTTCTGAGAGGCTTTGAGCTCTGTCGCTGCTGAAATATCTCTGACGCCAAGAATTGACTCTGTCGCCAGACACTGGGATTTAGCGCCAGGCGCTAAAAACTGTTGCCATACGCTAGATGTTTTCGTCTGGCGTTGGGGTAGGGTCTTCCCTATTTTGCTGCACCTGTATTTATTTTTTACTATAGAACTTTGCTTATCTCTTTAATCATCTTAGGGTTGACCTAAGGTTTAGCATTGCTTGACTCATTGACTTGACACAACTTCAAGGCATAAACTGGACTCACTGTGATTGACTCGAGGTTGACTCTACTCAAAGTGTTTTTGACACATGTGTTAGACTCAAATCAAAGTGATATGACACGACATGACTCAATGTGTACATGACTTGTGTGTGCATTGCATTGTGATCGTGCGACTCAAAAATGCAAAAAAGCAAAAATTTTCCGTCATTTTTGTGGAGGGTACCGACTTTCTCCCGAAAAAGAAAGACGCAAAAAAGAAAGAAGCGAAGTTTTTAAAGGTGCATGTTGAATGAGCTTAGTCAAATGTTGTTTGATACTATCTCTCAAGGTGCAAGGATTAATTCATCCTAGGCTATCTCAACTGTTGACTCCATGATGAAAGTATTTGGGTAACTTAGGCACGGAGGCTAAGTACTTCGTACTTTGTGATGCAATGACAATTATGATTGATGAGTGATGTTGATATGACAAGGCATGCTTCAACGTTGTGTTAAGATTTCATGACAAAGGGTTCCTAAATGAAAGTATATTTTGTCATGTATCTGTGATGTGTGTGAAAGTGATACAAAAGTTAGGCCGCAAAGGCTAAGTGTGTTGAAAGATATTATTATATTTAGAAGAGTCAAATAATGGTGACTCTTAGGCTAGGTAAGCTAATGATGTAGGGATCAAGCCCCCAAGTCTAGATCTACATGGATAGGGATGAGCATAGGAGATCCCTTGATATGATCATGGTGTAAGTGTGTAAATTTGAATATGAATGCATTTTTTTTATGGCCGCACCTCGATGTGAGGTTGCCTACGTATCCGTTAGGAATCAGGCCGAACGTAGCTCTAGCCGAACCTCGCACAAGTGTATGTATACCTCAAAAAGGTCTTTTTAAGGGTTGTAACGTGGTTAGGCTAAAGGCTTGAAGAAGAAGGGGATAAAGGCTCAAGACCCTAGATAAGCCCCCAAGGTGTGCAGCCTTGCTTTTGAATCTTTATATTTTTATGCTTGAGTTTTTGATCTTTTTTAGCTTTCTTTTCTTGCTTTAGCATTTATTTTATTCTTATAAGTGTGGGCAATCCCGATCATGCGGTCTATCACTCACTTGGCATTCATGTTTCTCAGGCACGGTACCGAGCACTCGATAAGAGACGCAATCTGAGACATGTTCATATCGAAGACATTTTCATGTCAAAGACATTGGAACACTTACCCTTTTGTACACTTTTATTTATTTTTTTGTTTTTGCTTTTTTGCTATTGCTTTCTATTTATTTTGATCTTTTGAAATCACTCAAGCATTTTAGAATTGCATAAGTTGCACACTATCCCATCTCAAGGTTAGGTAGATGTAGGTTGAAGAAAGAAAGGTTTATCGTTAGATGAGGCTCAAAGTGGTTTATGAAGAAAGGATTGTTAATTAGAAAGGTGAAAGGCAATATGATGTGGCTACAAGGGGTGCCTCAAATCATTGGTATACCTTGTATTTAGTTCGACATGGATGATTTTTTTTTGTTATTTTTTTTTAATGCAATATAATGAAATGATCATATGCAAGAAAATAAATGCTCATTTTATTAAAAAGGGGAAAAGAAAGAATCTACAAAATTAATCTCAGGGATAAGAAAGGTGTCTATGCTATACTTATTGGGGAAAGGATAAATAAAGAAAAAGAAAAAAGATGTCATGAAATCTCGTCGTTGAAGCTCGCCTCTTGTCTTGTGTTGTTTGCTTTATCATCACTCGCTCTTCTTGTTAATTGGAGGTATGGGAAGCTTGTTATTATCAATCAAATGTTGGATAGCCTCCTTTAGCTTCCAACAGCTCTCAGTAGCATGACCCCTACCTTGATGGTACTTGCAGCGCACATTTGGATTCTAACTAGGCACTCTCTTTTCAAGCGGGGGATCTTGAAGAGGTCCAATAGGAGTAATGATTCCCTTGGCATGGAGTCGATCGAAAGCATCATCGTAGCTAATTCCAATAGGGGTAAAATCCCTTTTTTGTTGCTTTCTAAATCCTCGAGTATCCATGGCTAAGATCTCATTAAGGTCGAAAGTACCAACGTTGTTACTAGAGCAGGTGTTTTCGGAAGAAAAAGGATGGTCGTTCTTCTTCCCTTTACAACCACTGTTACTATCGTTACTAATCTTGGCCTTCTTGTCGCGCGGAGGAACATGAAGGAGATTTGAATCAATGAATTCTTGAACAAGATCCTTGAGGGCGAGACACTTTTCGGTAGTGTGACCGCGACCTCTGTGGTATCGACAATAGGAATTTGGATCCCAATTGAGAAAACATTTTTCAGGTGGAGAGTCTTGACTGGGACTAATGGAGTGAATATGACGTTGGTCGTGAAGACGGTCAAAAGCTTCATTGTAAGTCATTCCTATTGGTGTGTACTTTTCAATGGTCCGTTTTGCCCGTGGCTTAGGAGCATTGAGTTCTTCATTAAACCCTTGGCGAGAATTTTGTTCGATGACCATCACCCGATTTGCTAATCCTTCTACCACATTCAAGAGCATGGCAATGACATCTTGCAGTTTTCGGACGTCCTCTTTTAAACTTGACGAGTCTTCCCTGGTATTATCTAAGAAAAGACTTTCATCCTCCTCAATTATGGCCACTTCATCAAGAGAGGTTATATAAGCTGTCTCGATCATGGGCTCTCCTACAGGTGTGATAAGAAGTGATGGATTGAAGGATGTTTGATCTTCTTCGATGGCTAGAATCTCGGAAGTTCCATTATCATTGATCAGATCTTGAATAGCTTCTTTGAGTTTCCAACACTCCTCAGTGTCGTGTCCCTTTCCTTGGTGATATTTGCAGTACTTATTAGGGTCCCACTTGGGTGGCCTGGCTTCTGGAACTGGATCTTTGATAGGCCCTATGGGCATGACTAGTCCTTTGTGGTGTAGCTTCTCGAAAGTTGTTTCATAGCTCATACCAAGTGGGGTAAACACTCTTTTCGACCTTTGGATTTGCGGTTTAGAGGCGTTCGTAGCATGTACTTCATTAATGGGAGAGGAAGAAGAAGAAGGATGGTCGTTCTTCTTTCCTCTCGCACTATTATCTTTCAGAAGGTCATCTTCAATGTCAATGCCTATATTATACACAGCCTTGAAAGTATTCAAATTATGTTGGTATTTTAAGTGCTTTGAATACTTCCCTTGGAGATTCTTGATAAACATCCTCACAGATTCTTTTTCGGTAGGAGCCTTGACCATATTAGCAGAAGTTTCCCTCCATTTGTTAAAGAAAGAAGTGAACCCTTCGTTTTCTTTTTGTTTTAACATCTCAAGTTGTCTATGGTCTGTTTCGTCTTGGATGTTGCACTAATATCTATCTATGAAAGCGTTTTTTATGGACTCCCAAGAAGAGGTTTTCTCTTTCTTGAGAGAAAAGAACCATTGCTGGCAAACGGTCTCAAGAGATAGTGAGAATAGAGAGGGGAAAACCTTCTTATCGATACCCTTAATGTTCATTATAGTTTTGAAAGCTCTTAGATGGAAGTAAGGGTTATCTGTTGCCTTGAATTTAAGGATGTCAGTGGCGTTGAACTTATGCGAAAGAAGTTCCTTGTCCAGCGAGACCCCTTGTGAACTCATGCCTTGAAATTTATAGTCACTAGATAGCTTGCTCAAACTTTCTTGCATGAGGTTCATTTGTTGTTGCTTCACAGGGTCATCAATTTTGAGGGTTAAAGCCTTTAACACCTCAGTCACGTCATTCAATTGATTCCTAAGTTCATTGGCCTCTTCTTGACTTGCCATTATCTTTTTAGCCTTCCTCTTTTGACGAATCGGTTTATCAAAAAGCGAGACCTGAACAAAGGTGTTGTCCTTGATTAATCGCCCTTCTCTCCTCGACCAAGTACCGTGGAAAAGGAATTTGGGGATATTCATTGTTAATTATTTGACTCAAACTTTATTCAACATGCAATGGATGGAGGAAGTGAAGGAAGATTGGAATAGAATGTGAAGAAAAATGATGTAGATGGAGGGATATAGAAAATTAGGAATAGAATGTACCTCCAACTCAAATGACGGAAAAAACCGACTCATGCATGAACCCAAGACATGGTCATTGTGATATATACTCAAAGTGTGTGCTAAGACTAGTGAGTGTAGGTGACATGTTGAGACTCGTGTCATGACCATGTGGCTAGACTATGTGACTAGACTCAATTAATGACTTAACAAGGTATGATTGACAGTAAAAATTAACCGAATTAATTAGTAAACTGGTCAATTATTAGACATTAGGTGATGACTCAATCAATAATCCAAACTGTCGTCAAAACGACAGGACTGGCGTCGCACTGTGTAGTGTAGCGCCAGACGACAGAGCCGTTGCCAGGTGCCACACTCCACAGAGTGGCGCTACAGCTCATATTTTGGCGCCAATGCTGGAGCTTCAATCTGAGACTGTTTTCGGTGTTATTAATCAACAGGGGATGCCTAAAGTCGTACTAGGTCAATTCTGATTAAAATATTAGACTTTATTCACTCAAATTAATTAATTAATTAGGAAAAGTTCTTTTAGTCATTAATTTATTTAATCTCAACACAAGTCAAACAAACGGTTAAGAAAACATATGCACAACAAATAATGCACAATTAGTCAAGTAGGCACAATATGATGCAATGAGTTTGCAACCTAACCATGGCTCTAGTTCTCTAAAGTTCGGGATATGGTTTAGTCAGTAGAGAGTCCATGGTTAATTGTCCGGATGCACCGCGCGGAAGCCTAACCGTGAAGGGTTGGTGCGAGTGGATGGGACATCGCGAGTTTTAGAAAAACTCGCTTCCATAGTTTGGTGAATTCAACATTCTCGGATGTTGCTCAGAGCGTTCAATCAGGTAGATGGAGCATGAATTCCCAGAGGAATATGTCCATATGTAGAACACATATGGGTTTCAGAAAAGTGAGAAAAACTCAATCAAGAAGTAGGATCGAGCAAACAATGCGAAAACTGGTCGAAATTAGAACGCATATTTCTGGCTCGGTATTGGAAGAATTTGGCGCCAGCAACAGAGGTTGGCGCCATGATTTAGCTGTAGCGCCTGGCGACATGGCTGTCGTCTGGCGCTACGTTTAAATGTCTGGCGCCAGCTTCTGTTCGCTGACGCTAATTCCTACATGCCTCGGCAGCTTTCTGTGCTCGATAAAATTTTCCAGTTTTGCGCAGTGTTATTTCGGTCCTAGTTGTGAAAGATATTTCTCAAATTTCCTACGTGTAAAATCCTATGTTTTAACTCATTACGGATGGTCTTTCCAATGAGAGATTTTTTATGCATATTACAATAATGATAATCAAAATTACGCACATGAAATACTTAGAACGTTTCGAGTCTCATCCACTCATTCTAAATCATTGCCGAAACAAATTCAGGAATTAAAATAGAAATCCTCCCCAGTGTAGATGCCAAAAAACTGTGGGGAATATTTCAAGTGTTAATCCCCTAACTTGAATCCCACTGTGATCATACACTAAAGTACGGTGGCGCCCAAAGGGAAAGAAGATAGAGCAAAAGAGTCGCTAACAAGTTTTTTAGGAACTTGTAAACTGTTCACAGGGTGAAGGTTACACCCCTTAACGATCCAAGAGATCGTCAACTCCATAAGGTCTTGAACCAAATAGGGTTCGGGGATGAAGGTACAAATCCAACCTAAAAGAGGTTGAACCTGCCCTAATAATAGGCCTCTACTTTAATCTGATCGTATTCATGTGCGCTTTCTGACTAACATGCAACCATTAGATTAACCCTAAACATGTTTAATCTATGTTGGTTGAATTTAATGCAAAAATAAATCTATTATTGGCGATCACTTGAATTATAATCAAATTAACCCTAACAAGATTGTTAATTATCTTATTAAGCGTGATTACAAGTACCAAATTCCCTTTAAACATGCATAAAAGGCGTGATCAAGCAATAACAATAAATAATATCCACATAATCATAACAACAATTATTATAACGATCATAATAATAATAATAACAATAACAATAATAATCGTAATATTCATGTTAAAGCATAATAAAAATAGCAAGATCCTAGGCATGATACTAACAAGATTAATAACAAACCCTAGCATGTCACTAAGCAATAAAAATCAAAGCTTTAACCCTAACATGATACTAACATGAATAAATATTAGAAAGAACATAAAAGGCATCATAACAATCATATTTAATATTAAAATTACCCTAGACATGATACTAGGAATCATAATAACAACTTAAACATGATTTCTACATCATAATATCAATAAAAACCATCAACATACTTACTTTGATGCCTCGTACCTCTTTCTAATAACAAAATACACACGTTAGTAACTTCAAGGAAAATAATAATTAAAACAATTAAATAATTAAAAGAGAGATTTGGGACCAAACCTTCAGAAATTAAACCTTTCACGTCTAGGGCGAAGGCATTTTCGAATATGGCTAAGTGTATCTAGATCTAATGAATGCGGAATTTTGTATTTGAGAGAAGCTAGTTTAGAAAAAAAAGAGAGAGAAAGTAATAATCAAGAAAAACTTGATGAGAGTTGGTGAAAATAGAGAGAATCGATGATAGTAGGTGATTGTAGATGATTGTTGATGAATTGTGGATGAATGAAAACGGAGTTTTTACGACGTTATTTATAAAGAAAATCAGCCAAAAAGATAAAATATCAAAACAGAGTTCTGACGCAAATAAAATTGAATTAGCGCCAACGCTGGCTATTGGCGCCAGACGCCAACATTAGCGCCAGGCGCCAATGCTAGCGCCAGGCGCCAAGCGTAGCACCAGGTAGGGCTGAGCAAAACTACCCGAAAAACCGAAAACCCGTTCCATTACCGTTCCGAAAATTAGGGTACCCGATCCGATAACCATAACGGTTCGGGTACCCGTTCCGATAATTTGTTATCGGGTATGGTTTTTTAGTATCATTTTAAAATTAATGGGTACCCGTTCCGTTCCGATAAGCAATTATTTTGTTTTTTTTCCTACTTAAATCTATCTTTTCAATATTTAAACTCTTACATTACTTCATAATCACTATAAATATCAATAATTAGTAATGTTATTAATAATTTGGTGAAGATCATGAGGTATTGTTGTTAATTAGTGTTAAAAAATATCATAATAACTAATTTTTTAAGTTTAATTATCACAATTGGATACTTTATAGGGTACCCGATAACCGTTCCGAAAATTCGGGTACCCGAAGTCCGGGTACCCGAACTTATCGGTTCGGGTTATGGATATCACTTTTAGTGATATTGGTTATCGGGTACCCGAACTGTTAGTACTAACGGTACGGGTACCCGTCCCATGCTCACCCCTAGCGCCAGGCGCTACAGCTGGCGTTTGGCTCTGATTCAGAAATTCACGTGTTTTCTTAAAATCAGATAAAAATTGCCGTACAGGAGGATAAAATCGTATTTCCCTAAAAAATGTTCTTTGATTTTAATTAAAACTCTGAAAAGTCAACAAAAGTCAATTTATCAATGCTAATTGAATTAGGAATGAAAAGAACCTTCTAGAAGAATCTAGAAGGCTAAAACCATTCCTAATTGCATTAGGAATGATAAATCTATATTAGGCCCTCCCCTAGATCATTGGGCCGCATATAAGGCTCAAACTGGGACCAGTTCAGTAAATTGGCCATAACTTCCTCAATATTTATCGGAATTGGGCTTATAATATATCGTTGGAAAGCTCTTGTCAAGCCTCATCCAACTACACTAATATTGGACCCATATCATGGACCAACCAAACTAGATTGACTGTTTTCTTAAAATAATTTTTCGAAAACAAAGAGAAGAGAAAAGAAATTAAAACTATCCGCAACACCAAACTTTCCACACTTTCACTTCATTCGATTATGATTCGACGTGAAAGGTACTCATCACCGGGTTTGGTTTTGGGGAGACACAAATGGGTGTCTACAAGGGCTTATAAAGTATATCGGGCAAATCTCATAGGGAATGAATTGAAAGCACATAGGCAAAAATTAAAATTCATAAAAATGGAGGTAAATACACAACTCACCCCGTTTTATCATACATTGTTAACTTTGAATATAAAATATCCTAACTATTTGTTATATATGCTAGTGTGCTCAACAACAAGGAGGCGTTGAGTGTGGCTACTACATTATGAGATATATGTATGAGATTGTTAATTCTCACTTGGATTGCAAAGGTGTCTTAGAGGAGGGTAGTAGCTTTTTCATTGAGATGGTTTTCAAGATGATGTATTGACATGTATGCGATGTTATGTGTTTTATTCCTATATGCTCCCAAAAGTGAGTAAATGGTCCTATTTCATTGTTTTCAATTCACAGAAACCAAAATATAAGTTAATTATGGATGTTGTGTGTTTTATTTCTATAATTTGATCAAATACATGAAAGATGGGAAAGATAGAAGTCCTTTAGGCAATTTTGAAGCCTTTTTGGCTTTATATGCTCCCAAAAGTGAGTAAATGGTCCTATTTCATTGATTTCAATTCATAGAAACCAAAATATAAGTTAATTATGGATGTTGTGTGGTTTATTTCTATAATTTGATCAAATACATGAAAGATGGGAAAGATAGAAGTCCTTTAGGCAATTTTGAAGCCTTTTTGGCTTTATATGCTCCCAAAAGTGGGTAAATGGTTTTATTTCATTGATTTCAATTCGTTGAAACCAACACATAAGTTAATTATGGATGTTATGTGTTTTTTTTCTATAATTTGGACCAATACATGAAAGATGGGAAAGATAGAAGCCCCTTAGGCAATTTTGAAGCCTTTTTGGCTTTATATGCTCCCAAAAGTGGGTAAATGGTCTTATTTCATTGATTTCAATTCATAGAAACCAAAATATAAGTTAATTATGGATGTTGTGTGTTTTATTTCTATAATTTGATCAAATACATGAAAGATGGGAAAGATAGAAGTCCTTTAGGCAATTTTGAAGCCTTTTTGGCTTTATATGCTCCCAAAAGTGGGTAAATGGTTCTATTTCATTGATTTCAATTCATTGAAACCAACATATAAGTTAATTACGGATGTAATGTGTTTTTTTTCTATAATTTGGACCAATACATGAAAGATGGGAAAGATAGAAGCCCCTTAGGCAATTTTGAAGCCTTTTTGGCTTTATATGCGCCCAAAAGTGGGTAAATGGTCCTATTTCATTGATTTCAATTCATAGAAACCAACATATAAGTTAATTATGGATTCTATGTGTTTTTTTTCTATAATTTGGACCAATACATGATAAATGGGAAAGATAGAAGCCCCTTAGGCAATTTTGAAGCCTTTTTGGCTTTATATGCTCCCAAAAGTGGGTATATGGTCCTATTTCATTGATTTCAATTCATAGAAACCAAAATATAAGTTAATTATGGATGTTGTGTGTTTTATTTCTATAATTTTGACAAATACATGAAAGATGGGAAAGATAGAAGCCCCTTAGGCAATTTTGAAGCCTTTTTGGCTTTATATGCTCCCAAAAGTGGGTATATGGTCCTATTTCATTGATTTCAATTCATAGAAACCAAAATATAAGTTAATTATGGATGTTGTGTATTTTATTTCTATAATTTTGACAAATACATGAAAGATGGGAAAGATAGAAGCCCCTTAGGCAAATTTGAAGCCTTTTTGGCTTTATATGCTCCCAAAAGTGGGTAAATGGTCCTATTTCATTGATTTCAATTCATAGAAACCAAAATATAAGTTAATTATGGATGTTGTGTGTTTTATTTCTATAATTTGGACCAATACATGAAAGATGGGAAAGATAGAAGCCCCTTAGGCAATTTTAAAACATTTTTGGCTTTATATGCTCCTAAAAGTGAGTAAATGGTCCTATTTCATTGATTTCAATTCATAGAAACCAAAATATAAGTTTCGGATTTTTCACCAAATACTACTGAGTTTTAACATAATTCACCAAATACCACCAACATTTTTCAAATTCACAATATTTCTTATTGACTAACGGACGTTAACACCGTTAGTCATCAAAGGCTAATAATGCCACGTGGCATCTTGTAATTGGTTCCTTCTAAATTACTTAATTTTAATATAAATTATTTAATTAATTATCACAAAAAAAAAATTCCAGCCATCACCAATGTCCCCCAGCCAACCACCACCCTATCTCGACACCCCCGCCTCCCGCCGGCACGAAATTCGACCAGAACTGACGCAGAATCCGACCAAAACCCCTCGCTGGCGCTCCTCCCCTTCCCTTGAATCACCATGCCCGCATCTCTCTCGAAAAACACTAAGTACCGTTCCCTCATCACTCGAAAAACCCCCAACCCCCCTCGAAAAACCCTCCCTAACCACCAGTCAATGCCCAAACCTCCCTCCCCTGTGTCGGCGAACGAATTCGCCTCGGTCAAGTCCCACATCTCTACCCGAATGAACCACCATATCCTAAAACCAAAATCTAGGGTTTTGATTTTGCTGTTTTAGGGTTTCATGGTGGTGGTTTTCGTGAAGTTGGGCAGCGGCGACATGTGGGAGAGGGTTTGGGCTTCCGGCAAAAGGGTTTCAGGGTGGTGGGTTGGTTTCTGGCAAAGGTGGAAAGCTGCAAAGTGGTTGAATTCGGTGAAGGTGATGGTTGGGGATTTTGACTAAGGTGGTGGTTAGGGTCAAGGTTGTTGCCGTCAGGGGAGGGGGATGGTCGTCAGCCAGCCAGAAAGTGATTGGGGTCGGAATCGTCGCCGACGGGGGCGGCGGTGGCTTGCACCGGTGGTGTATTAATTTTTTTAATTTTAAAAATATTTTTTCTAAATTAATTAATCAAATAAATAATATTAATAAGGACCCATTACAAAGTGCCACATGGCACAATTAACGTTAATGACTGACGGAGTTGACTGAAATGGCATGTTGTGATATTTTTATAAAACTGAATGTTATATGGTGAATTTAAAAAATGTTGGTGGTATTTGGTGAATTATGTTAAAACTCAATGGTATTTGGTGAAAAATCCGTATAAGTTAGTTATGGATGTTATGTGTTTTATTTCTATATATTGAGTTTTAATTCTATAATTTGGACCATCACATTTATTGAAATGATTGTTTTTATTATGGATTGTTTTTATTTTATAACCTCTTTTATATGTTTTTTTTTTATAGGATTATTGTCCAAGGAAAGCCCCGTATGATGTTGACAAGTTGAATGTGGTTCGAGAACAGTGGGCGCACTACTTTAGGACAAAGTATTTATTGAATGCATAACTATTTGCTTAGGTAGAACATTAGTAATATTATTAGTGTTGTTTGTTGTATGTGTTGGATAAATTTATACAAGTTCTTATTTGTAATATTATACTAGAATTTTTATATTATGTCGTATTAATTTTTACGAAAGTTGGTATAATTGTTTATCTACAGGAACAGAACAGGTTTTAATTAAAATATATTAATTATATATAAATACATGCTCCCGAAATTTAATAAAAAAAAAATTAATTTAATGACTATTTGTAACGGGCAGGATAAGCACTTATTCGTAACGGGCGTTTTTGTTGCCCGTTACAAATAAGTACTAATTATACACCATAAAACCTTATTCGTAACGGGCAAATAAAGTGTCTGTTACGAATAATGGGTTATTCGTAACGGGCGTTTTAGTGCCCGTTACGAATAAGGACTTGTTTTAGTTCAAAAAAGGACTTATTCGTAACGGGCACCTGAAACGCCCGTTACGAATAACCGGTTATTCGTAACGGACATATAAAATATGTCCGTTACGAATAAGAATTTATTCGTAACGGGCGTTGTCCGTAACGGCCGCATATGTAACGGACACTGCCCGTTACGGATGGGCCCTTTTTGCCCGTTACGGATGGCGTTTAAAAGCAGCTACAATCTTGTTAAGTTGTTCCCATATAGCAAAAACTGCAACATATTTAAATTAAAGGTTGCTGGAAGACGATTGCACTGTAACTTGTTGGAAGTTCTTGAGTGAAATACAAAGAAAGGTGAGAGGAAATAAAAGAGATAGTCCCACTTTGATAATTTACCAAAGCATTATGTCGTTTATTCTTTGGAGTAGTTTTGTACTACTTGTTTGAGAAGCGGTAAGTGGGTTATGGACATCTTATATATCTCTTAATACCCATTATTATTGACGGTTTATTGTTATTAATTAGAATATTGTATCTATTACAATATTCAAGGTCAATTCATTTGAATTAAGTTATTGACAATGTCTTTAATATGGGAGTTATGCTCATCAATGACGGTTGTTATGGCTCCTTAATTATCCCATTAAAAAGGAGTAACTCCTCTTAATTGTTGCAGCCTTTTCCCTTTGATGTTGCTGCCACTTTCTTCATCTATTGCTATATATTTTCCATTCCCAAGTTCAAATTGAGATATACAAAAATCAGAAATATTCTCTTCGATCTTCTCTTTAAAAAATACTCCTTTGGTTTTTGGGCAAGTATTTTGAGTTCCAGTCGGGTTTGTGAGTGCACACAGATTCCGGCGCCGTGCTTATCCTAGAGGGCGACCGCTTGATGTCTACTGCACCGGGGTAGCGCGGAATCGTCTTTTAGGTCAGTGGTTCACCACGACGCGGCAATTGTCAATTTGGTCTACACAACATTGAGATAAGTATCTTCCGTTTAATTGCTTATTTTCTAAAAATCTAAAAGACGAGTTCATTGCTTCCAAATTTTTGACGTATCGTAATTTATTTTCTTGATACAAAGATTTGTGAATGTTGCTTATTTTTTAGGTAGTATTTTGTTTGGGGGAAGCAATTTTATGTTGTTAGACCAATGAAGGGGTATCACTTACAGTAAGAAGGGCTAGAATGTATATGTGTTATGGAAAGGTTGAAATATTGTCGTTCTCGAGTATTTGTATATATTCTCCACTATTCTAGTATTCCTAGTAATAGAAGTTTAGTTTGGTTTATTGCTGGAACTTTTCTTGGGTAATACTGATAATACCATTGCAGTACCTTCATTGTTATCGTTATTTTTTCATCACTTTGTTGCTTGTTTTTTTTTTGTTGGTTCTATTGTCATAAATATCTGGGAGTTACAGCCACGTATTGTTGGCTTGTACAACAAACCCATTTTTCAAAGATGAAGAGTTCTGGGGTCTGGCTGTTGTTGTTCTTTTGTTGCTTGGTTTGGGGATTATTTATTTACCCCAATTATTCCTTTAGGATTTTATATCCTCAAAATTTGGATTTATTATTGTTTCGGTATGTTAATCATGTGTCTTATAGGCTTTGATTTTATTTGCACATGCTTTTATCTAATATTAATAAGTGAGAATTGTCATGCCACGCTTGATATTTTTTCGATTTTCGAATGCATGAGTTTGTCTTTTAAGATGATGTATTGCATAATGGAAAGTATTATTGTTATGAACTTGCTATTTTATACGATCAAATTGATGGAGTTCAATAATATCTTACTTACATTGTTTTATGTTGGGCTTAGTGTTTTCATATATTGTGTACTTGACTACTTGATGATAAATACAAGTATTACTTCTGGTCAATCACTATCTAAATTATAGCCTTTATTGTTGTGACTAAGTAAATGTTGTATGGGGAAGTTTTAATTTGGAGAGTTAGCTTGAATCATGGAAGCACTATAATAACATTTTAATTGACTTTAGGGCTTGTTCGTTATTCGCGGATTTTCGAGAGCAGTCCCAAAGATGACCCCCGATCAAAGGTCATCCTTGGTCGGTTTGGGCTGAAATTTTGGGAGTATGTTTGGGACACATGATGCTTATTTTTAAACGGTTGGATTCTCACTATCTGCTCAGATTAGTGAGTTATGATGACATCTTGAGGCCCTAATTTACAACGAGGACAATTGGGCGTCTCATAGAGCTCTCTCTCACGTTACTTGATTTAATTCAAGGGAGGTTCATTCTAAACCAAGTCTTTTGTTAATTTTGGTTAGCATGTGGCTTAATCCTAATAATCTTAACAAATATGTGTTTTTGTGGTTATTGACAAAGTATGTTGAATGTTCAATTTGTCAACTAGATATTTGTTGAATGATTAATAGAACGAAAGTAAAATTTATAATGTCGATATTTTATGAGTATGACATTATATTGCATATAAGTAGTTACCTTTAATTTGTTGGTTCTACATTTTGTGGATTAACTTGTTTAGTAAGATGCTTTGAGCAATGTATTTTAACATGTTATTAAGGTGCATGTATGTACTCCAAGTACTACTTTTATCATGATTCATGTATGTGTTGAGCATGGAGTTGAGATGCATTATGTCAATTTCTTGAATCCATGTATGCAATACTCGTATTGAGAAGCTTTATTCATAACTCAATTGATTTCATTACTTTATTCTCGGTTTAACATGCATGTGTGAAATTTATAAATTCTCAAACTTGTTGAGTTTTGTGAAGGGAAATTATGTGATTATTTTACTTAAGGAGATTGTATGGATTTCTCTTTGGAGAATTTTCGAGTAAAGTATTTTGGGAATTGACTACGATTTTCTAATATTTTATGATGGTTTATTGTTACCGCCTATGACTCTTTATTGTGTTATAATTCTTTAAGAATAAAGCATGAGTAATTTGTAAATGCCTTGAATTTTATATGGTGGCTTGGGAGTTAATATTTTGAGGTGTTGTTGAATTATTATCCTTGATTAATTCAATGTTTCAAAGATCTCTGCTCTTGTCCACCTTATATGTTATTATACCCAGTGTTATGACATAGTTGTGAATTTTTCCCAACCATATATTTGTTTATGCTCTATTTTGGTATTTGAACCTTGTCCTTTCATGTGGGGGTTTTTATATCCAAATATTTCATTCATTGAGAATGTGGGTGCATTGGTAAGGGTTTTGAATCAGACTTTGTTGTCCAATGCGGGGGAAGTAATAAAGAATCAGTGTTGGACTCAAAGTCTTGCTTAGTTTTTGCTTGATAAATTGCATATCCTAATTGATTCTTTATTGAATAAATTATCTTTGAGCATATATGTGTATTATTACTATGTTTCAAGTGGTTGGATATCCAAGCTGGATTACTTGAATCTAGTAGGAATAAGAGGCATTAATGTTAAAATTTTCTATTGTTTAATGCAAAGCCTAAAAGTGGTTAATTGAGCTAAAGATGGTTTATGATTGAGTTTTCCTTACAAGTTTGTTTTGTATCTCTATGTCTTTAGAGTATTTACTTTAAATCAGTGGAATATCATGAGTGATTGCTTCTGTAGAAGAAGTCATTGAATATTAGTTAGATTATGTCTAACTATGTATAGATTTTTACAATCTTTTTCCTGGGATTGTGATGCTTAATATCTCTTCTATGGGTTGTGTTGCTAATTCACTGAGTTATCGTTGGAAGTCTTTAAGGCTAAACTTGTGATGGATGAGTCATTGCTATAATATAAAGTTTTTTTTTCTTATTGATCATATGGGAGCAATTCATGTCCATTTGGTAGTCTTATGTTTCTTGGGAACTATGCTTAATCTGACATTGCTTCATAGATTAGCAATAAGCTTCAAATTGAATTGATTCTTCCTGGGTCGATGCCCGAGCGGTTAATGGGGACGAATGCTAGGCGAATCAGTGGAGTGCGGTACCCTAGATGGCGAAAGTCAAGTAGCCTTAACTCGAGCAACGACCATCGGATAGTTTTGAGGAGGTTGCATAGGTACTTGAAAAGTACAAAAGATAAGAGTTTGCACTATTGCAAGTTTCCATGAGGTCTTGAAGTTCGATAATGAGTTCAAACTCAAGCGGTTATGTTTGCACCACTAAGTGGTGAAGCTATGTTTTGGAAATTGTGCAAAGCTATCTTGTTTTGCTATCTTTGTTTTGGAATAATCTAATTTATTTCTCTTGAATTGACATGTTATGAGGCAAGATGGTCAAGAGTGCATGGCTCTTATGAGCAAATGTGCTTGCAAATATCCCATTATAAGGGAATTTGTTATGATTTGTAAGTTGTGGTTACTTTTGATTGAACCATGCCTATAATAGTTGATGTCAAAGATAATTTTGTCGAATGGGGTGATATCACTAGAATACATAAAGTCAAAAAGAAATGTTACGGATCCGTTATCTAAAGGCCTATGAAAAAAAAAAACTAGTTTTGGAAACATAGGAAGAGATGGGGATAAAGCCTGTTGTATGAATTGTGAAATAGTGAACTCCTACTCACCATGAGTTCAAAGGGGAACATAATGTAATAATTCGGAAGCACATTTTTATCTGTCCATCTCTAGATGTTTGTTTGTGCTTAGCTACAAATGAGAAGGAGGTTGAGCATACGACTCTTAATGAACCCATATCCATATTTTTGGAGGTGTTTTGTAGCTCACACTTGATGGAGTTCACCTACTTAGGTGTGGAAGTGTGGCCGCTTCCTATGAGTATTTCGTGGGCTTATACTCTAGAGCACCTATGAGCATCCAGGCTGGACGTATGGCCAGTATAATGCGTCACCTTTATTCGCGGAATTTTAGAATATTATACATGCTCAATTGTGTGGCTCAAAGTGACGGGTCCCTAACTCCCTATTAATTTCAAGACGAAGGTCACTTGGTAGGTGAGGGATCATAACTTGATGTCCACTATGTGTTAATTCAAGTCGCGAGACATCGACACTTATGCAATTGTTTTGTTTTGCCCAAAACCAATTTTCTTTCTTTCTTTTCACATCTTCGAACCTGTGGGGGATTGTTGGAAGTTCTTGAGTGAAATATAAAGAAAGGTGAGAGGAAATAAAAGAGATAGTCCCACTTTGATAATTTACCAAAGCTTTATGTCATTTATTCTTTGGAGTAGTTTTGTACTACTTGTTTGAGAAGCGGTAAGTGGGTTATGGACATCTTATATATCTCTTAATACCCATTATTATTGACGGTTTATTGTTATTAATTAGAATATTGTATCTATTACAATATTCATGGTCTATTCATTTGAATTAAGTTATTAACAATGTCTTTAATATGGGAGTTATGCTCATCAATGACAGTTGTTATGGCTCCTTAATTATCCCATTAAAAAGGAGTAACTCCTCTTAATTGTTGCAGCCTTTTCCCTTTGATGTTGCTGCCACTTTCTTCATCTATTGCTATATATTTTCCATTCCCAAGTTCAAATTGAGATATACAAAAATCAGAAATATTCTCTTCGATCTTCTCTTTAAAAAGTACTCCTTTGGTTTTTGGGCAAGTATTTTGAGTTCCAGTCGGGTTTGTGAGTGCACACAGATTCCGGCGCCGTGCTTATCCTGGAGGGCGATCGCTTGATGTCTACAGCACCGGGGTAGCGCGGAATCGTCTTTTAGGTCAGTGGTTCACCACGACGCGACAATTGTCAATTTGGTCTACACAACGTTGAGATAAGTATCTTCCATTTAATTGCTTATTTTCTAACATAACTCAGCAAGTCCATCCAAAAAGATTGAAGTCGTTGCGAAATTATCCTAAGATAGTTAACTAAAATTGCAACCTCCCCTAAAATATATAAGCATGAAATACAAATAAATAAGAGTAAAAAAGATTAAAGAGGAGCACGATAATCACATTTAAAAGGCTTGAGATCAGGAAAACAACTCCGGAGAAGTATATCACACTTAGGTGGAGCACACTTACGACAACGGTCTCGAGCGCATTTCAGGTACACCTTAACACCAGCAGCCTTACACCGAATCTCCTCTTCATTCCACTCTAAATATTGCGACCCCGTATCTCTACTAAACAATATATTGCAGTCAGGAACACGAAAACTATGGCGAGTATCCAATAACTCCAAATCTTTGTGGCCATCCAATATAATAGACAATGCATTGATCGATAAAGCACAATAGTCGAGCCTCAGTCGCTTGAGTTGAGGACATCTGTCACGTATAATTGTTGCAATATCATCATCCACAGCGCCAAATAACCGCAGAGTTTCGACCTCAGTAAAGTTTCTTCGGAATTGTGCTATTAATACTGAAGGACACTGCACTTTCTTCAGCTTCTTCCAGTATTGCATAGCAGGCATAATAAAAGTAAAATTCGTACGCACTGCCCGGGGTATTATCAACTTCTGCATGGAATATGTCCTGCAAAGTACATACAAACATGTAAGTATTGTCTATAAAAGATAGCATTTGAGGTAGAGGTAGCAAACAGGTCATTTGGGTCAGATTTTGTTCTCGAGTCAAGTCAGGTTCTAAATTACACTTGAATTTAATTGATTTGATGTAGCTTTTCTTCCATGTAATTACTAATTTTTACAAAAGCAAAGCTGTAGTAAGCTTAAACTACAGCTTGAATTGTTTCTACCGATTAAGTCTTATGTTTAATGAATATTCCATATTAAACTTCTTAAAATTAAATTCTCAAATTTACCAAATGAATCAGTTTAAATCAAAGAAAAATTCACAAGAATAATCTCACCTTTGTCAAGTCTTCTCAAAATAGTCCCACCTTTCAAAAATCCGTGAATAATCCCACCTTTTCTATGTATCTTCTCGAAATGGACCCTTTTACCGGGTACTTGGTCAAGCGGTATTAGGTGGACTTTTATTTTGTTTTCCCTCCCTTATTAATTAATTATCCTAACTACCATCCCATTTCTGAAACACCATTACTCACTCTTTCCCCTTCCATTAATTAAAGACCAGAAATTTGGCAAAAAAAAAATAAATTGTTGGGTTTGTGGGGATTACACATAAAGTACAATGGTGGATGTTAAGCATCAATATTTAAGGTATTTTTTTTTATGAATTACTGTTTCAATTTTTTCGAAAATGTGTGGCTTGGATATGAAATTGTGTTTTCCCCTTTTTTTTGTTATTTTTTTGTTTAAATAGGTGATTGTCGATACTTGTTTGTTGAATGTTGATAGTTTCTTGTTGCGATTAGTGCTCTACATTTCTACAAAATTGAGTCTTGGTTGTTGCGATTATTATTGTAAATGGAGAATGGGACATTGAAGTTCTAGCATGGGGTGTATTTAAGGAAGGTAAAAAGGGATTAAGAGAAGAATGGGGAGCACACTTATGGTGGAAGACAGGGGAGAAGACAATTATATAGCATAGCAATTCCAAGTTATATAGAAACCCACAAACTGTGCAATGGTAAGTGCCACATAGGCCAATTCACCTGTTGCAAGACATATATGAAAGGGGTCCATTTTGAGAAGATTCATAGAAAAGGTGATATTAATCCCAGATTTTTAAAAGGTGAGACTATTTCGAGAAGACTTGCAAAAGGCGTGATTATCCTTGTCAATTTTCCTTTAATCAATAAGAATTAGTATAATGAGTTTTGATCAGTAAAATTGGTAACCCCAAGAAGAAAAGCATTGAGATCAGTCAAAATTATGTGAAGTAAATAGGGCCTAAATTGAATTTTATTGATTAAAAACATATTTTAGCCAATAATTTACAGATTTTTAAATCATGAAGTTTAGCGATTAAAAATTACTTTCACTAATTTAAACATTTGTGATTTGTAAATAACAGTGTAAGGAAAAATTATTGATTTTAATTAACAAGCTAAGTTTAACATAATTTTCTATAAAATCTATCAAATAAAAGTGAAACCTCCTTTCTCTCTCCAAAACCCTAGCCTCCATTGTTGAATATTGAAGGGGCTTCCATCGATTTTAATCGGTGGAAAGCCCCAATCCTTGTTTCTTTATTGTTTTTATTAGGTTTATAATAATGCTTCCTCCTTTTGGGAGGAACTTTTCTCCCTTGAAAGAAAGGGTTTTCGATCTCCTTCGAAAGACAAGGATTTTTCGACCTCCTTTGAAAGACAAGGTTTATCTCCTCTTTTCGAGGGAGAAATTTCTTAGTTTTGAATCCATGGTAGCAGATCTAATGGATTGTCGTGAAATTTCGTTGGTGAAAAAGTTATTAAGTTTTCGAATACAAACAGATGAATCAGAAGGAAAACATCCTCACGGCTACAAAGGATCGTTAGATTGTCTCTCCAACAAGGCTGTAATTTTCAGCGATATAAGCGGGAGATGCTCCGCAGTGCAAGATCTACTCGACGATCGTAGTTTTTATGAAGGAAAATTCTATTTGATTCAATATCTTATGTATTTGTTAACGTCGAATCTCTATTGTAGATGTCTTATGACTTTTAATTAATGAAATATTTTTTCTATTCAAAAAAAAAAAAAAGCTAAGTTTAACATAAATCAATAATTTCTTGAATAAAACAATAAATCTCACAAAATTGACAATAAATACAACAATTACCTTTTACCAATATACCCATACTTATATTCTTGAAGAAAGGTTTCTCCATGATAAAATGTAGAGCAAGAGTCAACTGGCATAGTATCCAGCCTACGCTTCAAGAAAGCAAGATATCTATTGTTCATTTGTTGGAACTTAGGGCAATCCAAGAGTTTGAGATTGATGACACCAGGGGGTGACATTGAATCTAATACTGCCGACAACCATGTCTTGCTCACGTAACACGCTACACAAAGCCTCTCCGGCAATGGCACTCTCTTCATTATCTTTAACAATACATCGTAGTTCATTTCATCCCAACTCCACACTGTCTTAGTGCCACTTTCCGCCCTAAATAACTTCAATCGCATCTATATCACAGCAGCATATGATTGAAAAAAAAAAAAAAAGACAATCAAAGAAAGTTAAAATAATGGTTATTAAGATATTTCACGTGGTGATCGAATAATAATTTCCAGGAAGTTGAAATTATTGATACTCAGGATATTTCAAGTGGTCACCAAATAGAACATTAAATTTAAAATCATCCTTCAGGCTTACTTCAAAACCAACTATGAAAGGGCAGATTACTCCACTAAATCTAATCTAACTTCTGATTTCCTCTTTCCAATCAATATTTCTACTCCCTACGACACTGCCCAATTTAGCCATCATGTTTCAACGGATCAGATTTAGTTTTGCTTAGTCCTCCTAATAACCAATTAAAATGTAGAGTAATAACAAAAAGGTTCTTAAATATTGAAAAATTGCAAAATTCAAATATATGAAGCTAATTTAACGAGATTCATTATGCTAGAAAACTCTAAACTTATACAAGAAACTTCGTTTGACATCCAAGCCCGTCCCTAAGCCAGGTAGAAGAGGTCTAATTACATAGTTCAATCCTAACATTATAGGTTCTGCAACCAAATTTGATTTAATTATGAAATAAGGCTAGAAAAATCACATAATTTTAGGGATGTTTTATTCAATTATCAAATTAGGCTCATAATTTTCTTTTCTAGCAACATAATACCTGGTTATAATCTTCCACAATCTTAGTAATTAGAAACAATATTCGAACCCTAAACTTACTGCACTGACAATTAATTAAATTAAATTAGATCAAATACAAACCCTAGATTGTGAAATTGATATGATGATTACATTTAGAAACAACAACTTACCGCAGAAGCTGCTTCAATGGGGGATACAAGTATTCAATGGAGAACTGAAAGAGAAAGTAGAGCAGGAGGAGGAGAGGTAGGCTTCGTTTATCCCAGGGGCGGACCTATTAAGCCCTTATGGTGAGCAATTGCAGCCCCATTTTGTAAAAAAAAAAAATCAGGTATATAAGCCCAAGCTAGTTAAAAAAAAAAAGGCCCAAAAAATTGAACCCCCATTCTAAATGTGTCTTGCACATTACAAACAAGTAGTGGGCTCCTTATTTCTCCAATTAGTGGGCTCCTTATTTCTCCAATTCTCCTAAATGTTTCACGTGATTGGGGTACATAAAAATCATTTTTTTTTTTAATTTTTTTAAAAGTTCTTGTATAGTCACTCACCCTTTTCAACCCTTACCCAACTTTCTCTCTCTAACTCAAATGCCTCAATAGCTCAAATGCCCAGATCTACTTAGTACTACTACCAAACTACCGCCTAACACAACCTCACAGCTAGTTTTGCCGACCTGAGTTCGCTAGATTGCTACCGGAAAAGTTCGTCGCCGCTGACCGCTTCCGAGTTCCGACTTTCGAGTTCCGACTTCTCCAAGCAGCAGATTATCCCCCTTATGAATGTATTTGGTTTGTATTATTGAAAACAATTTGTAATTTTCGGTGATGTATCTTGACATTTCTTTACTTTGTTGTTCGTACATTGGTATGATTAAGTTGAAAGTTTATTTTGGACCCCCATTTATAAATTCCTGGATCCGCCACTGAATACGTTATCCTCCGTTTTTTTTTCCTTCTTCACAATTAGGACAATTCAATGGGTTTGGAGTCTTGGAGACTTGGAGCCCCATTAAAAGCCCTGACCCGCCCCAATTATAAATCGGTCTAGTAAATAAATGGGTCGGATCGAATTTTTTTAAAATTATTATGAAATACATTTTTTTTTGAAACAAATCAATTCATTCATAAAAAGTCATTCGGCATATACAAATGAAATCTAAATTAACAAATACATAAAATTGAATCAAAATAGGGTTTCCTTCATCAAAGCTAAAATCGTTGAAAAGATCTTGCATTGTGGTACATCTCTTGCACACATCGCTGCAATATACATCTTTTTCGGAGCGACAGTCTAACGATTTGTTGCAACCGTAAGGATAATTCTCATCTGATTCGCCTGAACGCATTTGAAAATTTGACAACCGTTGCGATCCCGAACAAATCTTTACCAAAGAACTGACAATAGGGCAAAAAAAATTACCTTTTTTTATAAACCCTAGCACACAAACAAACCCTAAACGAACAATAATAAACAACTAAACTAACAAAAACAAACGACTCCACCATAGGGAGACGGACGAATATCTACACTACTTGTGTAGATTTATTGAAACCTAAATAGTAAAACTAATTAAAATTAAGGGAAAAGGGTCGGAAATAGTCCAATTTCCGAAGAAATTAGACTATTTCCGGCCTAAACGACCAAGGTTTTGGAGAAACCCTAGATGAGAGGAGGAAAAAAGAGGAGAGGAGAGGCGAGAGAGAAAATCAGACTCCTGCTAAGAGCCTTGATAGTGTTACTGTCATGAAGGCTACTGAAGATGTTATAACAAATACAGTTTCTATAGTTCCTTCCTTAACTACCTCTCAAAAGCAATCATTAATTTAGAGAGGTTGTTCAAGCTTCATCACAATGGTTTTCTAAAGCCCGAAAGATTGTCATAACCTCTACATGGGAAGATGAGGTTTTTTCCCCTCCAGACCCTACTAAAGCTGTCTCTTTTGGTAAAGACACGCTTCAAAAGCTCAGGCAACCCTAGAAGCTAACTTTGATGGGTAAGTGCTTGGGCATTTCAGTCCGTCCTTCGTTCATTACTCATCGTGTAAGGGCTATTTGGAGGCCTAAAGGAACCTTGGAAGTGGTCGATCTTGGGAAAGATGTTTATATTTGTCGTTTTCCAATTCAAGATGATTATGAGAGGGCACTCCTAGGAGGGCCTTGGTTCATTTTAGATCATTACTTGATGATCACCAAATGGAAGCCAAACTTTCGCCCTTCGATGAATCCATCTGATAGAATGACGGTTTGGATTTGTTTCCCTAAATTACTTATAGAGTATTATGATAAAGAGGCTTTGTTTGACATTGCAAAGCTTGCAGGAAACCCCCTCCGAGTTGATTATGCAACTGATCATTTAACAAGAGCTAGGTATGCAAGGGTATGTCTCGAAATTGATCTAACTTCTCCTCTCATCACTAATGTTTAGGTTGGAAAAAGTTGGCAATGTATTGTGTTTAGGGTAAAAATACCCTCTATATGTGGACCAATGTCACCGCAACACGTGTCCGCAAGCTCAGCGCTCAATGAGCCAATTAGAGCATGACACGTGTCACTCAATGATAGACGGGTGAAAATGGGCTATACTCCCCATTATCCACTAATATAATATTCTCTCCATCTTCCTACGCTGTACTCCCTTTTTGTTGTAATGAGATTCAAACTCCTACCTCATGCACATTACATAAACAAGTACATACCAATTACACATCATGTAAAGTGTTATTATTTCGTTTTAAGAATTGGCCTCTTTCTAATTTTTGGCCCCTCGTAATAGGGCTCTTTGCACACCTGTTCCACGGCCCTAAATGCAAGCGTGTGATTATAAAAGTATTATGTGTCACACATTGAAAGATAAAGTAAAGAACTTTCAATTTGTAAACCCAGTGATCGAAGCTATATATTGTATTGCTTATTGATTTTAGGATACAAAGATAAAACAGACTTTATGAAATACAGTTTGCCTGTTAGACATTCATTATGTTGCAAGGCATTTGATAGAACCATTACAAAATTACATTAGAAACACAAAATGTTACAATTTGTGATTAAAATTCTGATTGAAAATTAAGTTTTTCATTGTAAATCCAAGCAGCAAAATGTTGTGATGGTGCTTTAACACACACACACTAGTGTCGTTCTACATGCTTTGTTACACAAAAAAAAGGTAAACTGAAACAAGGAAAACGCACCATAATGGCAAATGCAGGTGGTACAAAGCCTGGGACAAGTTTATACTACTATGGGCGATCTACTCTTCTTTCTTTACACCCATGGAGTTTGGATTCTTCCGCGGACTACCAGAGAATCTCTTTGTCTTGGACATTGTTGGACAAGTTTCTTTCCTCGTCGACATTGTTCTTAGATTCTTTGTTGGATACAAAGATAAACAGACTTATCATATGGTCCACAAATGCCGTTCTATTGCATTCAAGTGTTATATTCTTTTTTGTTTTTGTTTTCCTTACCAGTGTTATAATAGTGTTACTCAAAGTTTTTGTGTTAGTTTTTTCAAAAAAAAAAAAAAAAAAAAAAATAGAGGTAGTTATTTTAAAAAGTGATCATTTAAATGGTAGTTGTTGATAAAATTTCCAAAAAAAAAAAAAACACAAACAAGTAAGTTGTTGCTGATTTAATTTGTACAAATTTCGTTTCCTACTTACAAGTACTTGAAATCAACATCCTCGATATGTTAGCTTGTCTCCCATGGGATCTTATTTACAAGGTATTACTCGACACAGTTTCTTCAATCGTATAGCTCGATCACCTCAAAGTTGATCTCCTTTAGAGCTCAATTTACTATAGGGACTCTGTGTGCCACAAAACTTCATTGCTTCTTGACTTCTTGTACTAGCTATGTATTTATTATGTACTATTTCGTATTATATTGCATGTTACATAAGTTGTTAAATATGTATATCAAAACCATAGTATAAATGCATGATTCATATACTAATATACTCCATTATTTCTTTGCAGGCATCTCACAAAAAAGAACTAGTGAGATACATGCTGTGGATCAGGTTGTGTCGGGTACGCAAGATTACTTTCTTCCTCCAGAAAATGGAGAAGGATATAAGGATCAAGTACCTTATTACAAGGATTATAAAACTTCAAACTGTTGAGCTCTATTGCACACATACAGCAGCTTACATCTTTTATTATCTAGCCACTACAATTCCTAAAAGCCAAGAAGGTTACACATGGATTGGTATCTTGACGTTAGGAGACTATAGTTATTCCCACTTTAGGGAAATCGATATTTGGAAGAGGTATACAACCTCTTTATACTTCTCCATTGTTACCATGGCTACTGTCGGTGAGTTGTTCTGTTTCTATCTCGAATGTTCAGCATTTCAGTTTGATTTAAACATATAAATATATGTATATTAGTATATAAGATGAAAATATGATATAAATATTTCTATGCCCTGATACTGTAAGAAATTTTGTATGCCTTAGCTAGATAGCATAAGCCATACAATTGATCATATCTTGTGTGCTCTAAGAAATGCCGAGTAGAGACTATAGAATGATTACTAAGCAAATGAGAGGCATTTTCTAATCCAAGGATCCAACAATATCATTTATTTTGAGGTGAAAAGAGTAATGATAAATGATTTGTTCTGATAAGTCAAATCTGATTTACATTTATAATGCTAAAAATCTTAGCCAACAGTTTTGATTGATTATGGCAGGTCATGGAGAAATAAAGAGTATTTTTAGCGTAAACTTAATGTGAATTACTGCAAAGTAATGTAGTATGAACCTACTTACAAAAAGATGTTACAGCAAAACTACTCAGATATGTGTTCATGATTGATTTTAGAATGTCATCAACACATCAATAATGTTGTTATATTACAGGACATGGAGATATACATGTTGTCAATATTTGGAAATGATATTCATTATGAGTTATGTCTCATTTGACATGATTCTGGTTGCTTATCTGATCGTTTATCATTCATTATAAATTGGAGATAAGCGTTATAGTTGGCCATTATAAAAATAACATCAAACAAACCCATCATAACTTTCTTACTATACTTCTATTGTGAGGTGAGAGTTATACTTTAGTGGACTTCCTCTTATAATTGTTTATTAATATTTAATATAAATCTAATAATGTGAAGTAACCTAAAGTCGTACGAATTAAATCTTGTGCATGTTGTTAAATATATTTTTGTGTTTTTCGATTTATTGCAAGAGAAGATTGTTTGGGCAAAAGAAAATATTAGGCGTGTAAAACTGTTTTCAATTTTAATACATTTATTAGGTGGTTGAGATAATAGTCCTTATGCTAGTAAAAGTAGGTTATAGTACTCATAACTCATACTCAAACACATCTATATAATAGTTAATAAATAGGCATAGAAAGTCATAATAGAAATTCCTATAGAAGATTATAGTTAGTAAACGATAATTAAGTACATCTATAAATCATTCATTATAAATTGGAGATAAGTGTTATAGTTGGCCATTATAAAAATAACATCTAACAAACCATCATAACTTTCTTACTATATTTCTATTGTGAGGTGAGAGTTATAGTTTAGTGGACTTTCCTCTTACAATTGTTTATTAATATTTAATGTAAGTCTAATAATGTGAAGTAACCTAAAGTCATACGAATTAAATCTTGTGCATGTTGTTAAATGTATTTATGTGTTTTTCGATTTATTGCAAGAGAAGATTGTTTGGGCAAAAGAAAATATTAGGCTTGTAAAACTGTTTTCAATCTAAATACATTTATTAGGTGGTTGAGATAGTAGTCCTTATGCTAGTAAAAGTAGGTCATAGTACTCATAACTCATACTCAAACACATCTATATAATGGTTAGTAAATAGGCAGAAAGTCATAACATAAATTCCTCAATAAAAAAAAAAAACATAATAGAAAATATTTTAGTATTCAAAAGTAAGAAAAACAGTGTTTGATTTCCCTTGTTTTACCACTATAATGTGGGTGCACCCCAAAGGTATAATTTAGTATGGTGTTTTGTTAAGTAATTCCATCATCTTATAAATTTAATGTCGTTAAATTTATTTATATTATACTAATTTTACATGTTATTTGGTAGAGGAAGACATGGTTACTTCTAAGATGGCAAGTAAGGGGACGAGACGAGTGCATAAGAAAACAATTCGGAAAAGGAGAGAGGAGGTGACTATGGCACAGTTGGAGGACTTACTCAATAAAATGGATGAAAAAGGCCAACATGACGTTAAGCGCCTAATTGGAACTCATTATGTTCTACAATGTCAAAAATTGATGTTACGAGGACACCAACTAAGTACTTTAACTCGCCTTGGGTTTGGGGCTGTTACATGTATTACTTGTCATCCCAAGTATTCGTTCTTAACACTTATGTCACTCAGGAAGGCTAAAGAGTTTAGGAAAGAGGCCTATTGTTACATTTTTTACCTCCTAAATTATTGCAAGACATGCTTTAGCTTTAACCTAGCTCACCTAAGACGCACTTTACTTAATTGCTCTAATTTTCCCCGCTTTTATCGTTTCCTTAGAAGGGTCTTTGAGTTCTTCATGCCATTGGAGGATTGGCTACTCATGGTACAAGAAAAAATAGAAGAAGAAAAAATGATCGTAGTGTCTGGGGTTTGTTAGTGTTGGGTAGGAAATTCTTTGACCCTAAAAAACACCTTGAAAGACCCATCTTAACTATCAAGTGGGTTGGCTTCTCTCGTGATGATTATTCTAAAACATATCGCTTAAGCAGCTTGGGATATGAGCAAAAATATGTTCAGTTTAAGTCTATGATGTTTCAAAAAAATGGTTATGACCCTAGTGCCCATGTTGCTCTTTGCACTGCCAACCCCTTCAAAAATAGTGACTACCCAGATGAGTACAAAATAATGTTGGAATTTGCTGGAAAATTATGGACAAGGAACTTTTTTTTTTAGAGCAGTTGGGAGCCAACTTCGGCGGTTGAATGGAGTGGTGAAGATGAAGGATATGTGACCCCTGGATCAGATGAGGATTGAGATTGGGAACTGCAGACACCTAAAAATGTCTCCCCAAAACCAAACTCGATGATGAACAACCTTTCAGCGCCATTATTGGTCGGGTTTAGTATTTAATCTTTGGAGTGCTTAAATCCATATTCAAATCCATATTTCCATTTCATAAACCAACCCAAATCCTATCCCATTTCCCCAAACCATAACTTATTTTCCTCTTTTCGTGCCTTTAAACCCAAAATAATTCATTTCGTGTCCTTTAAAATCATTCATTTCGTGTCCTTTTTATAAAAACGTTTAATCCAGTTTATTTTGGTCCATAATCTGGGTCCAATGATTTAATAGTTGGATGGGTCTTTAAAATAGATTTCCAACGATATATTATAAGCCCAAATCCGAGTTATAAAGAATAAGTTATGGCCAAAATATTAAACTGAGCCCAAACCGAACCTAAGCCCACCTTACCTACGACCCAATGATCATGTGGAGGGTCCAAATTATTTAATCATATTACTAAACCAATTAGGATTAATTGGAAGCTTCTTTAAGTTTCTAAAAGATCTTAATTATCCTTTTTGAAAAGATAAGATTAAAGAGTTTGAAATTGAATAAAACTTTTCTTTTTGAAAATCCTATTTCTATCCGAATTGAAAGACGTTCAAAGATAGACGGATACTACTTTCGTGCATCATATTTTTTATCCAAATTTTATATGGTTGGATGGCCATTGAAATTATCTTTCCAATGATATATTATAATACCAATTCCGAGCTATAACGGAAAAGATATGAATAAAATGTCAACCTCTATCCAAAACTGACACCGTCTCACTATTTCGGCCATATCTTTTATTCTATAAAATATTTTAATCTGATTCTAATTGGGTTAGAAAGTAGACTTCAATAGATTTCCAACGATATCTTATTCATTTTATTCCAATTTCTAAAACAAAAGATATGATAAAAACAAAAACCGCAAAAACTGCAGTCTATCGAGTTTTATTCCGATTTAATTCGGATCTTATCTTGTTTTTTCGACCCTTCTTTTTTCTCTATAAATAGAGGTCATATCACCCCTTTTCCAATCATCAACAAGCTTGATGATCAAATCCTTCTCTCTTTCTCTCTTTGACACCAAAAAATCATTCTTCTCTCTCTCTCTCTCATATTCTAAGCCTTAAACCTATATTCCTAATTACACCATTCTTCCCCTTAGTACTCCAAGGAGTCCATACAAAACCCAAAGTTCTATACTTAAACTAAGGCGCGAAAGGTATAATTAACTGAGGATTTGGACCAAATCAAATCTACATTTATTTAATTTAATTTCCATTTGATTTATTTTTATTGAAGTTACTAACGGTTTATTCATGATGTAGCAATTTCAAGGAAACGCGGAAAGTGAGTAATTGATTCACTTAGTTACTCTTATTTTTATTCTTATTGCTAGCATCATGATTAGATTTATTTATTATTTGATTTGACTAACGCTATTATTGTTAAATTGATTCCAACATTAATGTTTATTCTATTATTATTGTTATGATCACCATATATAATTGAAAATCACGCCTAATAAGATAATTTGGACAATCGGTTTAGGTTCCTTTTTAATCTTGTTGTTTAATCAAGTGATCACAAATATTTTAGAATTATATGTTGCATTAATATTCAACCAATTTAGCTTAATAATAGTTTGGAGCAAATTGAATATTTTATTTGCATGCCTTTGAGATCGCAAGAATCACTTTTCACTATAAGAATCGAGTAGAGGCCAATATGGGCAAATGTGACTCCATGACTCACTTCGTACCATCATCTCTGATCCTCCTTTCGTGGTTCCGAACCATATGGAGTTAGTAATCTCATGGATTATGAATGGGGTGTAACCTTCACGGGTCAATCGTTGTTGCCTATCGTTGTCCCTTATTCGTGGTTGCCGCCTTTTATGATCCGTGAACGGTTTACAAGTTCCTTAAAAAAACTTATTGGCGGCTCCCTACTTTCCTTGTCCCTAATCGTATATGTCAATTCCCACTTCCTAAGAGTGCCAAGCATATTCACCACATGCTTTAACGCAGGCGCACTTCGAGCGACGCCTACAGGAACAAGGCGGTGATGTTACATCAAGTCAAGAAGACGAAAGCGAAGATGATAGTGAAAACGACAATGTGTCAAATGACGAAAACGAATAGCTCTAGACTATGTTGGGTTTGGATATTAATTAGGGTTTTGAAGTTTCTCTTGTTTGATTTAAAGAAATGATAGTGTTAAATTATGCTTGTACAAGGTAGTTTTAAATTAAGGGTGTACTTTTGGTTATCGGGGTCTGTTTATGTAGGTTATTATTGTCTGAAGTATTCTATAAATTAAGGGTAATTTTCTATGAATTAAGGGTGTACTTATTGGTGCATATAAGGGCAACCAAATGTATTTATCGTCCTTGTTATTATTAAATTATTAATAGTTTTCTTAGTTCAAATATATAGTACATGATATTTGTTTTTTGAATTAATAAATGTCTTTTGAAATATTAATGCTTTTTTTTAATATGTCACTTAATTAAAAAAAAATATGTCACTTAGGGCCTGTTCAAATTTACTGAACTGAGCTGAACTGATTGGAGCTGAACTGAACTAAACTGATTGGAGCTGAACTGAACTAAATTGAGCTGAAATGAATATTTTATGAGAGAAGGAAATTAAGAGCTGAACTGAACTGAACTGAACTGATCAGAGCTGAACTGAACTGAACTGAGTTGAACTGAACAGAAATGAAATTAAGTAAATTTGAATAGGCTCTTAATTAGACTTGGAAATGAGTGATTTAAAACTCTTAAGTAAAAAAAACATTAGGAAAGTGGTTAAGTGACAATTCTGAAAGTTTTAAAGGAAAGGGGTAGATAGAAATCTAAATGGAGGATGTCTGATCTTTAACTAATAATGTTGAAAAATTGTATATAAAATCTATAGGCTTGAAGACCAAACACAAAAGCACAATATTAAATCTAGCACACATAGTCACACACACGTGAACAAAGTATCCCTTTTGCCTTTCCCACAAAAATATTTTGGAATTGAGGCTGTTTAAAAAAAATAACACCAATATAATTAATGTCACAAATTAAAAAAAATAACACCAATACAATTAATATGTCACAAATTAAATTATTAAAAGTTTAAAATACTTTTATTTCAGCATACTATCATTTAGCATACTACAATTTTTAATGTAATGTTGATGTGTCTCACTCTTTTATAAATTAACTCCCAAATAAAACATTAAATTCAAATGTGTTGGATTGAGTTACAATGCTAACATTTATTACCAATCGTCATATCATTCTTACTTTACTACGATGTACTATTCTATGGCTAGAGTTATAGTTTAATACAGTTGGGGACTTAACTAACAGGACAAAATTGCACGAAGATGAAATTTTGTCGCGCTATTATAAAACGTTTCACTAAAAATGTAGGAGAAATTATCCAAAAAGAAATTTTTGTTTTTTTAGTATTTGGACCTTAAATGAAAGTCACGAATATGAAATTTTTGTTTTTTTAGGTAAACTAACATGAAAAGAAAAATAAAAAAAACCACAATTCATAAATGAAAGCCAAAAGAAAAAGAGTGGACAAAATATGGGTAAATAAAAATAAAAGAATATGTTAAATACTAAAGAATTGGACAAGCAGAACATAAAAAACAGGAGGATAAAAATAAAGGTAACACTTGGAAATCAAAACAATTATAATATAAAAAAATAATAAATAATAAAATGCCAAAATTTTTACTAGATTATAGTCTAGTGTGATGATTAGAACCTCGCACCACACTTCCCAAAATAAAATCTCCAACCACCAAACCCAAGTAGTAAGACACTAAATGTTTAGTGTACTTCACTCCCACACAAAATTTACTTCAAATAAGATCAATGGTCTTAAAGTCGTTAAAATCATTATGGCCAAATCGTTAAATTATATTTAAATGTCATGGATTATTACATTATAAGAACCCAATGTTCGGGCAAAATTAAAATGTGACGGAAAGTAATATTTTATTATTATCACATCCTTATCAATTAATAGGTGGTTGATAAAGTATCCCTTAAGGTATTAAAAGAAATTCATAATAACTATTATTTTACATAGTCATCCTTACATCTACTAGTATATAATACTTGTAGGTGCTTGAGGCAGTACTACAATATAAGTAGAAAACATTTCAGTAGTTTTCAAAAAAAAAAAAAAAAAAAAAAAAAAAAAAAAAAAAAAAACATTTCAGCAAAAACATGTTTCCCATTGTGTTACTAGAAAGAAAAAGAGTGCACACCAAGGTATCTATTTTTCAAAAATAATTTTCATACTATTGTCAAAATTATTAATATTTTTAACATGTATAATTATGCTAATGGTGTTTTGTTATTTTTCAGATGAAGGTCGATATGGTGACTTCTAAGATGGCAAAAAAGAGTAGGAAACAAGTAAATAAGAAAACGGTTAGGCAAAGGAGAGAGGAGGTGACCATGGCACAATTGGAGGACTTAATCAAATGGATGAAAAAGGGCAGCATAATGTTAAGCGCCTAATTGATACTCATTATGTCCTTGAACGTCAAAAATTGATGTTGTGCGTACACTAATTGAGTACTATAACCCACCTTGGGTTGAAGGCCGTTAGAGGTATTACTTGTCATCCCGACTCCCGAGTATCCGTTCTTAACACCTATGTCACTCGGGAAGGCTAAACACTTTAGGAAAGAGGCTTATTGTTATATATTTTACCTCCTAAATTATTGCAATATGTGCTTTAGCTTTAACCTAGCTCACCTAAGACGCACTTTACTTAATTGCTTTATGTTTCCTCACTTTTATCGCTTCCTAAGAAGGGTATTTGAGTTCTTCATGCCATTGGAGGATTGGCTACACATGGTTCAAGAAAAAATAGAAGCACAGAATTATGACCGTAGTGTTTGGGGTTTGTTAGTGTTGGGTAGAAAATTCTTTGACCTGAAGAAAGACCTTGAAGAACTCATCTTAACTATGGAGTGGATTGGCTTCTCTCATGATGATTTTATCGGCAATTTGGTTTTGGATATGATGCAAAATATGTCTAATTCAAGGCGTTGATGTTTCAGTAAAATGGTTATGACCCTACTGCCTATATGGCTCTTTTTACGGCCAACCCCTTCCAAAAAAGTGACTACCCAAAGGAGTACAAAATAGTGTTGGATTTTGCTGGGCAAGTATGGGAAAGGAATTACTATTTTGACACGTATGAGGATCTAACTTCTGCCGATGAATGGAATCATGAAGATGAAGATTATGAGACTCATTCCTCAGATGACGGATGGGAACAAAATGATGATACCGAAGATGAAAGCGAAGAAGATGATGCGCCAAGTGGAGATGATAACGACGATCTTACCGAAGATGATGAGGCATATGACGGTGTTGAAGAGATCTAGACTATTTTGATGAATATTAATAAGGGTTTTGTTGTTTGTCTTATTTTATCTAAGGTAATGTTATTATTAAGCTACACATGTATGAGGTAATTTTCTATGTTATGGGTGTAACAATGGTAATTAAAGTTTTTAGAACTAAAGTTCATTTAGTACATCCGGTCCTATTTTCCTATGTACTTGTATCATCCCTCTTTCCTCATACTTATAATATTATTGAATACATTAAAGTTGAAATTTATTTGTTGATTCATATTTATGTATGAATGATATTTTTTGTGTTTAATTATTAGGTAGAGTGATGTGGTGTTTTAACTATAAAATAAGTAAATTGAATTATACAATGTTTTGAATTTTATTTATAAGGATTTTAATTGGGTTGAGGACTAGATAGAAATATAAAGGGTGTAACGATGGTAATCAGGGTTGACTATTCGTTAGTCAATTTTATATTTGGAGTAAAATTATTTAAATAATTTAAGAATTTTTTTGTTTATGTTTGGTGAAGAAATAAGAAATTATTATAACACAAATACTGAATAACTAAATGTAATAAGAACAAGGCTTACTACATTGCAAATATATGAGTCATTATTTGAGCCCCCTTAGCATTTTCATTTTGATTTAAAAAAAATAAAATAAAATTTTATTATTATCTATGACTTGCTTGGTTGACTACGTTGTTAATACAAGTATCAATAAGAATAAAATATCAAGGAAGCATTAAGTTAGCCTACATATGTATACAATTGTACCCTACCTATTTGATTTCTTTGTTTATGTCACATGGAAAGTAACATCTCACAAATTTCGTTTACTCACTAACATTTTTTGTTTTCTTATTATTATTTTCATCAAGGGTAATACCTGCCCAAATTGAAGTACGTCCGAAATTTTGGGTGTTAGTGATGATCGGTTTTATTAAAATAATTTTACTGCCTCAGTAAAATGGAATAAGTCAACATTTTTAAGTATGATCATACTAATACTGCAAATTCATATAGATCTAACCAAATACAAAAAACACTTACATGATTTAAGATAGTAAAGCCTTCATTTCATAACAAAATATTGGCCCAAGTCCTTAAAATGTTTTAATAAACTGAACAAACATTGTACTACATTAGACTAAGATATAACATGGCCCATAATGCAGTGAGAGTATCACCAAGACAAAACGCTACATGTTAATATTAGAAATGGGGGTCCATACCAATCAAAGAAATGTAATAGTTAGAGATGGGGGATCCATGCCAGTTACTCGACAAGAACCTTTGCATCCACTTTAACCTCTTCACCCGTAATGAATTTTGAAACTCCTTTCTTGATGTTGCAAGCCACAATCTTCCGATTTCGATTGTACTTAATGTGCATTGTGGCTCTCCATTTCCGACGATTATACAAGTCAACATACAAGGGGTCTTTAAGGCCATTAAAATATGCATGGGCAAAGGATACGGGAACGTACTAAATCAAAAACAAAAAAAAAACAATAAAATAAGATACGACAGTATAAAATCAAACAAACAACCCATTTAAAGAGGGATCTTTTACTGAATTAGTTACTTTAATAAAAATATTTACCAAAATAGATAATCAAAAATTCGTTAAGTCCAAAACTAGCTAATTTCTTATCAAAATATTAACTTGGAAGAAAAATTCCTTTTTGTTTTTTTCACTTTTTTATTTGGGTTTATTTGGTTTTTGCCAGATTTCATATAATAGCCTTTTCCTATTATTCATACTCTTAATGAACATAAGACAATAACATATAAGCACCCCTGTTCCTAACTAACTTTTAATTATTCAAATCTTGTAAAAATTCAAAAGATAGCTAATAAATGCAATATTTTTATAATCAATCACAATACAACTAACAATTTAGAGTTTCTAACTTCTGTATTATGCTCCAATTAAAAAAAAATAAAAATATATTATGCATCATAGACCTACAACAAGAGATTGATCTAAAGAAAATTTATGTTAATGTAATTTCAATTATCCATTTACATATATATATAGTACTTATTTACCCTCAAAATATTAACATGAGACTAATCAAAAGAAAATTTATCATTCTTTTATCGTCGTATAATTTCAGTTGCTTGGATAGAAGAACAAAACAAAAGCGAATGATTTCATAGTACAAAAATTAGATTTGGAATTTATAATTTCTAAACTAGCTAATTTAGTAAAAGATCTTTAAAAGAAACACGTAATAAATTAAACTTACAATTGTTGGTTTGGATATGTAGCTTTTGATGAATTGGAATTTGAAGGAGGGAGGAGGTGGTTGGATAGGCTCCATCGTATCATCACCATCATCATCACCATCACCATCATCATCGCTTGAATAAGATGAGATCAAAATAGTGTTACGAGTGATTTCAACGCCAGCCCTCTAAATATCCACCTTAAATAAATTACCACCCAGACACGTTACGATTAACATATCACCAATCTCCACACCATTTTCCTCAACAAAGACATGTCAACCCTCTCCAAAACATTTTTCTTCTCCACCTTTAACCCTGACCTCCATGAGCTCAACTTCATAAGTCTTTGAGTCATCAATGCCTCTTTGAACATGAACCTCCTTTGTACCCCCACGAATGAGATCACTTATATGATCTGGAAGAAACTGATAAGAACATATTTAATTAGATTAAATTAGTTTAAATGGAAAACTATATTATTCATTCCTTAAAACAACAATAGTGTAATAACATGCTCACCAAAAGATCCTTTGCCTCATCATCAACCGTCACGGTAAACCATGTTTCACCCGAATCCGCCATACCTTTCAGTCAATAAACAAACACCACTATAAATAAATAGACTAAAAAATGTAAATTATTGTAAGAAAAAAAATTTTGAAAAATCAAAATAACACGCAAACCATCATAAGATCAACCAAAAACCAAAATAAACCACCTACCAATTCACAATTCCACCACCAAAAAACAGAAAAAAAAAAAAAAAAAAAAAAAAAAATTTCTAAATCAACTACTAAAAACAAGCAAATCAACTATAAAAAACAGGACATTCAACGAGCCGAGAAAGGAAATATAAACTACCAACTCCACCAGAAACTAGGAGTAAGAGAAATAATTAAATTATTCACCCAAATACATACATCCTCAACAAACCTAACACTAATACTACTAAATAACGTTAGATTCAAACCAAATTCAAAATTTAGCAACCAAACTCACAGGATATACAATAAAAATCACAATAATACTTAAAAAAAAATAACAATTACACAACGAAATTTGGCAACTCTATTGGAATTGAAACTCGAAATTGAAGAACAATAGCCATGTAAACTAGGCATGTAAACAACTTGATGCATGTAATTCAAAAATGGAAATCAACCATTGATGAACAAAACCCATGAGGGAGATGATAACTACCTAATCAGAGTGAATGAGATGGTGATGTTGCAAGAACTTCAACTATGGCCCTGTGCTTCCACGACAAAAGAATTATGAGAGGAGAGATTATTTAATTTAATTTGGAAGAGAAAGGGATAGGGTTTTTTTTCTTATGAGAAGTCGTTTGAAAAAAACAAAACAAAAGGGGGACCATTTGATTGACTTTACAATGCTCCCTCACGTGATTGGAGGATGTTTGTTCTGGTCAAACACAAGTATCAAATAAGAGAATTTTTATTAATTTTTTTCGAGGAACCAAAAAAGAGAATTAGTGTCAATATAAGAGGTAATTAAAATTAAAATTAAATTTATTTAAAGGTAAAATAAAACATATGAAGGAATTAAAAAGGAAATTAAATTTAAATTTAAATTAATATTAATATTAAAAAAAAATTTAAAAAAAGGTGGGGGGGGGGGGGGGAGGCATTGCAAGGGACCGAACCCTCGACTTTATGTCTGATAGAGTGTTGAGTTTGGTATACCATTGGAAAAGTGCTTGCACCGTGTTATAATGGCCCAAAACAATTTATATATACTTTCTTACTTATTCAAATATATTTCGAATATTTATTTATTTTTTTTAAAAAACACTTATTTAACAAATATTAATTAATGTCATTGTGTTATTTTTTTGATATAATAATTTTTATTTTTAATATTCGTATTAAAATTCTGACTAATCTATATATTATACTAAAACAGGGTATACTAGCTCATGGCTGCCATGTGTCCCTATTTTTGCGTTTTTTTTTTTACCTATTTTAAATTTTAGATATTTGGTTGTCGAAGGTCCAATAGATGTGTGGTGATGATCGGGTGAATTCATCACATAATAAAATCAAGGTAGTAAGTGATGGGATCATAAATCCTATTTTAAAAAAAAATTCATGTTAAACGTTAAGTGTTTTTAGAGGCCATTGAGGAGAAAAAGAATACGAAATTATTTGTGATATACGAAGTACAATATATAATGATCATATTGTTATTATAATCGTAAACTTTTTCCAAAAATATACTTCGTAGTAAGTTAGAGGATAGAGATAGCCAACTAAAAGGCAAATTCTTATATGTGGCTGGCCTCATCGTGTGCCAGGGGTTACTCGAGTTACTTGGTCAAGAATTACCTAAGGGGGTCAGTCAGAAGTTACTTGAGGGGTTTAGTCGAGGGTTAGTTAAATACTCGATCATGGGTTACTTAAGAGGTTACTCGATCGGTCAGGGGTTTCTCGGCCATGAGTTACTCGAGCTACTTGGTCAAGGTTTACTTGAGGGGTTCGGTCAGGGGTAACTAGAGGGGTTCAGTCAGGGGTTAGTTACTCGGCCATGGGTTACTAAGGGGTTACTCGGTCAGGTTTTACTCGAGGGGTTACTCGGTCATGGGTTACTCGGTCATGGGTTACTCGAGTTACTCTTTTGGGATTTTATTCAGGGGTTACTTGAGGGGTTCGGTTAGGGCTTAATCAGTCATGGGTAGCTTGAGGTGTTCGGTTAGGGGTTACTCGGAGATAGGTTACTCGGTCAGGAGTTACTCGATCAAGGATTACTCGAGTTACTCGGTCAAGGGTTTACACGAGGGGTTCAGTTAGGGGTTACGAGTTACTCGGTCAAAATTAACTCAAGTAACCCCTGATCGAGTAATTCGAGTAACCCAGCCACATAGAAAAATACTCCCATTTAAAAATAAGGTGGTCAACGGCGCAAGTAGAAATGAGGGGAAAAAAATATATGACTTAACGTGGGTATTGATTGTTAGTTCATTAAGTTGAATTATTTTTCAAATCTTTCCATACAATCTAAGAATAAAAATAAATAAATAAATAAAAAGGGGGGTTGTTTTCAAGTTGTACTTTGTATATCATTACTTTGAGGGTTAAAAATATATGATTAAGACATATTTATAAGTAAAGTTTATTATTACTCAATAAATCATTGTATTTTAAAATTTTGTGAATTGAATCTGAGTATCAAGATTTGTAAGTCGTGCATCGCACGGGTGCTATACTAGTTCAATAACATTTTTTGGCATTAGTACAATAATCACAATTCTTAAAGGCTCTTCTATCTAATTCTATATCAATATATTTTGTTTTGCTATTTTAAATGTTCTATAAAAATTATCAAAAATACAAAGCTGTGAAAATCATTTTATTTTACCTTAACAGTAGTAACATTTAGCTTTCGGAGGATCCTCCTTCAAATAGACATTAGGATTAGTAGGATTAGGGGGGGGGGTTCGATATACATCCCCCTTAACTATTTTTTAAATTCTATTACTCGAAGTTTTTGCATATTCACAATTTCAGGAGGGTATTTGAGAGGGTTTTAGCAAGACCATGAACGACGTCGTTTTGGAATTTTTTGGTTTTTTATATTTCTAGGTGTTCTCCTAAATAAAATGACCCGAGTTGAAATCGAATAAAACTAAATCATCAAAATCTTAAAAGTATATGAAATACGGAGTATTATTTACTACAAAATTTATTTAATCAATTTAGACCTGGGAAATGAGATTGGTGATAATAACCAGCTTACATAGTGTAAAACTACACCACCTAGCTCAAAAAATTGAAGCTGAATGTAGATTGCGAAAACCTACTACAAAATTTGATACATTGTACCAAAAATTGACACACTTTTAAAAGTCCAAACTCCAAATTAGTTCATATACCGATATATGAAGTACTAATCATTTTATCTACTAGTTATATATGGACCATATTAGAATAAGGTGTGCCACACACTCACACTAGGATTGTTTGGCATAATCAGTAATTTAATGGACTATAAGACTACTTATAGTAAAATTAATTACTTTTAATGGTTGGTTTAACAAATTAGATCAAGTCTAGCTCAATTATGTCCAAGCAAGAAACTCAAAACCTTTAATTGAACAAGCTTTCACCTTAATCTAGTTTTAAAATTTACGGTTTGTTCTATTCACTTTATTTCTCATATTGACCTTAAATTCGATTTCAAATGAGACCTTGGTACAACATATATATTTCTGGTGGAAAATAACTCGTATAAGGTGATTATTGATGAACAAAGCATGATCTTATATTAAGTCAATTTCAAATGAGACCTTGGTACAACATATATATTTGGTGAAAAATAGCTAATTAGTGGATTGTATAAAGATAGGTAGAGAGATAGAGAGAGGATATATAAAGATAGCTCAAAAGTAATTAATGGCAGCAATCAGCAGCTATATTAATCCTCCATCTCCAACCCAGTGGTAATTAATCACATGATCACATCAGACTTTTGTTTTAGCTTAATTCTATGATTAGCTGCAACTTCTGTATCTTAATTACTAGTTTATCACCTAGTTGACATTCTTATTTGAGTAGTGGTTCTTACTAATTGTCTAACTGACAATTAGTCTTGTATCTTTCCAACCTAGAGGAATTCTTATTTAGTCTTAACTGGTTTTTACTATTCTAACTAGTTTAAATTTATGATCCCGTTTTAAATTCTATTTCATGTTTATACCCTTGCCAATTATATTCTTGTTTTTGGAATTCATTTTGCCAATAACTTCATATACAAAGTTCATTACAAGTTTCACACAACTAACTACTTTCATAAACTATTTAGTTTAATCAATCAAGTATGGCATTTTTCATAGTGATTACGAATGTGCCTACATTCTTTTTAAAAATGAATTGTTTGGAACTAAGTTTCATATATAATTTTTACAGCCTACATTAGTCAATGATTGTTGAGTTTATATTTTATTTCAAAGGTAGTCTATTACCATCCTTTATTTATTTTAATTTTTTAAAATTAACTTAGCTTAGGCTATAATATGAGGGTGTACTCATGCCACCTTTCAAACATAGCTTTTTAAAATAGGACAATAGTAAGGGGCAAAAGGGGATAAATAAGGGAAATTTAAAATGGAATAATTGGGTTTTAAGTATTGTTAAGATTAGGGATCTAAATCATATAAGTCCAAAGGTCTACAAAATGAAACATGCATACTTGGTAGATAGTCTATAAATTTCAGAAGTCAAACATATAAATCCGTAGGTCGTCCATAGAGTCTAAAAAAATGCAACGTGTAGTAGCCGTAAAATATTAGACTATATAGTCTAACAAAATCGACGCTCGTCTTGAATAACAAATAAAATTTATGGAGCGTCATCACCGAAAGAACTCCTAGTTGTGCTCATTAAAGTCTTACTCGTCTTCCTCTTCTTCGTACTCCACTTGATTTTCCTCTTCCTCTTCCTCATCCTCTTCCTCGTCCTCTACCTCATCTTCATCCTCATGATTAGCCTCATCCTCATCCTCATCCTCATACTCAACCTCTGTCCGATGCATCTACAAGTACAAAATACTTGTAGTTAAATAGTGGATTGTTTCATCTTATTTAAAAGCTAACTTAAACTCATAATTTTTAACAGAACCTTAAGTTGCAAGAGATAATGTAAAACATAATTATATCATGTACGAGTATTAATTTAAGTGTAACTTAACGAAACCCTACACAACTAAATTATTGTTACATACATAATGGTAATGAGTATGTGGGTGAAGTGAGTAGATTTATTTTCCTAATTTAAAAAATAAAAAAATAATAATACAAAAAAAACCTACAAAAAAAAGGTGATAAGAATCATTTAGTCCTACCTAATAAGTGCACTACACCCTACAAGATGACAGACCAAAGAAGGGAATAATAGCTTCAACATATCAAGCATAAATCTAGCAAAAACTATGCATAAAGTGGGAATTCAATCTATCTACCTAACAATTAAATACTCTGACATGTAATTGTACTCTGAAAATCCACCTATTAGGCTATTAGGTTTTCACCCCTAGGTCACACTGACACTAGCCTTTTTATGTCACTATTTTTTTTATATAAATGTACAACAATTATTTTTTTAATTGCATTGATATCATTCACAACTCCTACATTAGTTTAAATATATGATATCATATAACTTTAGCTTTTAAACAATCAAACACAAATTACTATCATACTTAAATGCTATTTATTTTACAAAAAACTACTTGTAATAACTATGTAAACATACATAACAGGAAAGAAATAAAATAAATGTAACTGTTATGTATCAACTGAAAACATAAATAAAATTAATTTCCCAAATATGAGTTAGTAGTAAACATGATAAGTAAATGAAAATATTACCAACTATTAAATAGAAAACCGATATTTTACTCAAAAAATGAAAAAAAATTAAAATAATAACAGAAAACCGAAAATCGATATTGTAGATAATTTATTTTAATCTTAATTTTGATTTTTTTTTTATACACAAGATAATAATATTCACATCATCACATGCTTAAATAAAAAAAAAATCACATAATTCCAAAATAATACAAAACATAGTAAAATAATATTAAGGTCGAGATTACCTCGTATATTACCGACACAGCTAGACCCCGATGTCTATACCCCCTGTGCTCAAAGAAATGAGTCAAGAGAACCGCATCCCAAAATAAAGCCACACCACGCGGTCCACCACTTGAGCCGAAAATCTCGAGGTTGTAGTTAGCTCCCAACTTCCGTTCAACATATTATAGGGCTAATTTAGGTATACGGGTTTCGGTGAGTACGAAAATTATAGGCGCATAATTGTGAAACAAGAAAATAAAGTTGTCTAAGAATGAGTTTCTTGTCATTCCCCGGCAATTCCAAAACAAAACAATACCTCCTAAGGGAATTTGTGGCCTATTTTCAATGTGAAAGCTCTTTTCGGGCCTTATATGTAATTGAAATAATTTTGCACATAGATACGTTTAACAAGTTGTTGATGCTTTGTTTGGGCATTCATCATTGTTGCTACACTATATGCAAAATTGCAACACCTAGTGCCATCAAAGCTACTAACATAGTTGCAAAACAAATAAGTTCAGATTATCAAATACAATAAGTTGCAAACCAAACCCAAACACATAACTAATAACTAGTCACATGAACTATCCCAAAAACCAAACCCAAACAACTAAGTTCAGATTTTCATGGTTCATACTAGAAACAATTGAAATAACACTAAAATTATTATTTTGATATTGTCTATAAACCCTAGAAATTATTCACATAATATTATATAATAACCCTAGCAAAAACACTAGTTAATTTTAAAGTATAGTACCTGAAATTGATGATTTTTGTTGAATTTAGCAAACAATTCTTGAAAATCCAATTTAGAATACCTAGAAATTCAGTATAATACATAAATAAATTAACTTGAAATCAACAAAAAGACTAATTAAGCAACAAAAAGCCCATAATAAATTAAAGTGTGTTTACCAGATTTAGTTTGTCATTTTCAAGTTTCCCAAATTAGACTAACTTAGTTGAGATTTGGTTTGTTGTTCTTCATCGGTGTTTATTCTTGAAGTTTTGGCTGAAACAATGAACTTTAGCTTTCTCTCTCTTCCTTTTTTTCAATTTTGGGAAAGCACGACATCAGCAGCAATCAACTGCATTTTGGCGGAAAATTCCCCCCCAAAAACACACCCCGTTCCCGTTTTGGCAACCAAACAGGAGTTTTTTTTTGTTTTTTTGGTTTGTCCTTTATTTTTAATTGAAGATATTACTATTTTAATGCTGCGCTGGTCCAATTGGACCCTCTCCAATTTCGTCAAGTACTTCCTCCCTTCAATTCGGGTAGTAATTTAAGGGATCGGTTACAAATTCAATTCTCAAATTTTATGAATCGAAACCGATTACATTACTCGATTAGTCCGTTGTAGATTAAAATATACTTGTATGTCTTTAAAAATAATTAATCCGTACGTTGAATCAAGAAAAAAAATGGAAAAATAGTTATATACAATTGAGTGTAAGAAATAAATAAGAAGATTGTCTTAGCTAAGTTTGTAGTAGGCTAAAAACAATATGACGAGGGGCCCAATATGAGGTTCACCTACATTAGGGGTTCGAATCCCCCTCATAACATTATTCCTTTTTTTTCTAGGTTGTTTTATTTCAACCAAACCACTTGACTACTCCCTTATTCCTATTTCCCAACAACGAAGGCACAAACCACGCGGTCACGAGTCCCGGACTGCAACGAGCACCACCACCAATGCCAGCAACCACCGCCCAGCCAAGTAGGTTTTCCCTTTTTTTTTCATATTTTAAAACCCTATTTTACAAAGTTTAAGTAATGTTTTTGTGAATTCATCAATTATCAATGTTTAATGGTTGTGAATTAGATATTTATTTAGTTAATTAATTTGTGTACTCGTTTTTTTAAAAAAACAAGTTGATGTTAGTTGAATTATCGAAATTGTCCCTCCATTGTCAAATTTTTGGGTCCGCCACTGCCTCCATAGTTAGTAATTTTTACAAAAAAATGTTATTAAAGCCTAAATAACTTAGTTGTAAAAAAAAGCCTAAATAACTTAAAATAGCTTATAATGCATATAAAAATAAATATACTCCTTCCGTTTTTTTAAAGCTACGCGGCTATTAAAAATTTGGGTAAAGTAAAAGTATATTGAAATAGTTCAATGATTGAAAGTACAATGGCTATCTAAAAAAAAGTATTGTCCATGTGGGATGGAGAAAGTAGAAGAGAGAAAGAAATAATGAGTATTGGAACTATACTCATTATTAAATTTTTTTTTATGAGTATTGGAAAACTATTAACATTATACAAAAAGTAAACTTGCACATGAAAGAGTAAGAGCAATTGAGTATTAGAAAATTTGTCAAAAATAAGTCAATTTTTGCGTGATTAGCTCAAAATAAGCTAATATTATGATAGATAAAAATAAGTTAACTTTTACGAGCTCTTTACTTTGAATAGGTCAAATGACCTAAATCCTACTAAACAAGTCATTTTTTTTTATTTAAAAGTATACTTTTGAATTAATTATTAAAAAAATCATCCCCATTGTCGACCACCATACCCCCACGCGCCGATAATTGCACAGACCACCTCCCCAACCAATTCCCACCACCGCGCCAGCCCTCCCAACCCTCTCACCCTTAACCCTTTTCTCCTTCCCCTCCATGAACATCACCTTCTTTTTCCCCCATCTGAGTGCCTGACCCTTGCCTCTTCCCACTCCTTGAACGCTCTTCTAGCTTCATCGACTGAAACCAACCCAAATCCGCAGATTTGCTATGAAATCCACCTCAAAACCACCATACCCACCTCAAATCACTACCCTAGCCACGAAAACATCGTATCTACCCCAAAACCCAACCCTAAGCACTGAAATTCAGTCTTGTCACCCCGAAAACCCAACACCCACCTAAAAAAACCACCACAAAATTTGTAAAATTAAAACAGCGAGAGGAATCGGTGGTGTCTGGGTGAGGGGAGAAAGGGAAATGAATCGGTGGTGGCCGGGTGAGGGATGATCGGCGGTTGCTGGAGGTGAGTTCTGGTCGGCATAGCGTAGGGGTTGTTCTTCGTTAGGTGGGAGCTGATGGAAATTTCTCTAAAGATAAATAGTTAATTTAATTAAAATTTTTAAATGCACCACTCATATTGTGAGTTTGCGACACATGTCATATTGATTCTAAATAACCGGTTACCTCCATAAACATTAGGTCATGACTCGTTTTGGGTATATATCTTATAAAGGTTGACTTAATTATTTTAAGTTAATTAAAAGGTTGGCTTATTTTGAGCTAACCGTGTGAAAGTTGGCTTATTTTTGACAATTTTTTATTGAGTATTTTAATTGTAGAGAAAGGTAATTTATCCATTATTTATGACTAAAATAAAAAAGATACTAAATGTAAAGGATGAATCAAAAGAAACACCTTAATGGAAATACAAAAAACAAAAAGGAACGGATGATGGAGTATTATTTATTTGCAATAGTTATTTTAAGTTCAACAATTTTATATGTAATTGGGTACCCGAAATCGGAACCGTTACCCGGTGATTCCAATTCCAAAGTTTTAGGAACCAGTTGTGTCCCATTGGTTGTTACTTGTTAGGTACGTGGGTAGTATGTGGTATTATATTATTTTTTTTGGTTAAAAAATTGTAGAAATTAGCAGGGGGAGTCCTAGTTTATCTTCGTGATAAACATAGAATGTTTATCTAGTCGTAAAAAAATATTTTCTTTGACTGAGTTGCTTCTAGCTGTCCATTTCTTCAAGTTGTAAAAGTAACGGCGTTACCCAACTTCTTCCTTCATCCTCTTGCTTCCTCCATTGAAACTGATTTCTCCTTCTTCATCCATCTTCTTCTTCCTTCCGCAATGTACATCCCTTCCACCAACACCACCATCTCCGGCGGCTTCGCCGTCAAATAAAACGAAAACTCTATGGAAAAAGGGTAAAATTAAGGGCATGGTGAACCCTTACGGGTAAGGGTGTTATCCTCCTCCATTAAAGCTAATTTTGAGTTTCACTTTTTTCGTTATTGAAGCTTCTAAAATTTCTATTGAAGCTTTTCCACTATTAACGGAGTTCTTTATGAAATTAATGTTGTTAACTTCCCTTATCGTTGAAATTACAAGGCTACCCAGACTTAAGTATATAGATTGACAATTATATTCTCATGATAAACACAATTTGTTTATCACGAAGATAAACTTGTATTTTCTCAAATTAGCAAGTGTGTGGCTCGTATTGACATCCAAGTGGGGTGGAAGGGTCAAGATGGATGTAGGTCATGTACCTACCATAGGTGGAGGGGTGCGGATGGGTATAGAATTTTTAGGTGGGGATGATTGTGGAAGTGTCATTCACCTTCGACTTGTCTCATTGACATCCTTAACTTATTCTTCTTAAAATTAGTTTAGACTAAATAAAAATTTATAATTCTTTGATTCAAAAGAAAAAAAAATGTCATTCTCGTTCACTTATTACTAGATATCTTTCATTGCGTAAAAAAAAAAATTATGAAAAGTATTTGAAAAATACACTATGAGACAAGCTTAACAAGATCCAATTGGATACCGTAATAAGATTTTTTTTTTCCTTAAAATGTGGTCAAAATGTAGTCAAATCAGTACATTAGAATACCAAGACCTTCATCTTCGATCTTCATTTAAATTGAGTTCTTTCCTCTCCCATTGAATTTCTCCATTAATGTGTTCAGTAAACAAACACCAATTAGGTACAAAACTCATAACTCATGAATTCATTTTTTTTTTCCAATTGTGAAATCACAAACATCTTGTCATTGTATTAACAAACTCTCAAATATAATAGGGTTAGTGTTAAGAGTGTTTGCCAAAAAATATTAGGGTTAAAGTGTAGAGAAGTGCTTGCCAAAATATCAAAAATGTTTAGTGGAGATGCGGGGTATCGATCCCCGTACCTCTCGCATGCTAAGCGAGCGCTCTACCATCTGAGCTACATCCCCAACTTATAAACACATTCTCTTAAAATTATATTTATTAATTTTATAATAAAGAAAAAACTCGACAACTCCACCATTTTTAACTCTTCAAAAAGCTCGCAAATCTTCTTCTTCTTCTACTTCTTAGTCGAATAAAAATGCTGAGAAGAGCACTGAAACTCCGCCCTTTTCTCTCTCCTCACTCTTCATCATCTTTCTCTCACTTCTTCTCATCATCTTCATCTTCTTCTTCATCATCACCTCCTCAAAATTCATCTGGGAATTTCGTCGAACATGTTGCGGGCAATCCTAATGAAACCTTTTCAACTTCAAACCCCACCATTTCCATTGATCGTTCTGGTCTTTGCAACCCTCCTGGTACTAATTTCTTCATTGCTTTTGACTACTGTGTTTAGTTTTAGTTTGTATTATGTTTTGAATTTGATTTCTGTAGTTGGGTTTGTGTTGATTTGCAATGGTTTTTGTGTGTGGCAGAGCATTCTCATGAACCAACCTCGGATTCCGAGCTTGTTAAGCATCTAAAAAGCATAATTAAGGTTACCCATTTTCTCTTTTCTTTGTTTTTTATGTTTATTGATATTAGTCTTGCTACTCAGTATCTTCCAGAATGTAATTTATGTTAGCAAATGAGTGCTTCCTTGTTGTTTTTGATGTATAAGAACGCACAGCAAATAGTGATGTAGACGGGATTTGATCTCGAGTTTTTTGTGTAATACTGTATCACCTCATGTCCTCCAAAGTATAATTAGCTATGTTAGTTGGCATCTTCTAAAGTGTGCTTTTTTGTGATCTATTTAACTTACTGTTGTTTGAGATAAAAATTAAATTTTGTACTCCTTGTTTCTGTTTGATTTGAAGAGTCCGTTCACTGATAGGTAGGTGTGTATGTTAGTGTTTAATGGGAATATTGAACAAAGAAATGATAAACCAGTTTCTGAAGTTGTTCCATTACTATGCATTAAAATGCAAGAACTGTATGAGAGCATTTTCCCATAAAATTATTTCATTGAGTACTTTGCGATTTATTTTGTGTCTCTTTCGGTCTAAGGAATTACTGTTTTGCTATGAAGTATTGATTTACTTTGTGCTAAAGCTAACATTGGAATTGGGCTTCTTAGTGTAGTACTTCATCAATGAGCATACTTGCTCAGTGATAAAAAGAAAAAAAATGTTTACAGGTGGAGAGCAAACTTAAATCAGTGCAAAAAGAGAGCTTTTCAATAACATTGAGCATGACTATGACAATTATGGGAAATTCTGAAATTGTAAATTCTCTTTATAGCTCACAATTTTTCGCCAACCCAATGATTAACCATATAAACTGACTGTCAAGTATATCTCATCATCTTCTGCCTCCCACATGAAATTAATTATACCTGTAACTCTACATGTGCCTGCCCAAAAATGAAAACCAATATTTCGTTACAAGACTTGCACCGCTTATAATTAAATGCCTGCCATGGATAGACTTTTACTAAGAATGGGTTGCACTGAAAAATTTTGTCCTGTGAGTCAGTTACACTTACATAGTTACATGTTCAATCAACTGCGGCTTTATTGAAGTTCAATGCATGTTCATTTACTCTTCGCTTTGTAGTTTCGTGGGGGTCCTATCTCTGTGGCTGAGTACATGGAGGAAGTTCTTACGAATCCAAAGGCTGGATTCTACATAAATCGTGATGTATTTGGAGCAGAAGGTGATTTTGTTACTTCTCCTGAAGTGAGCCAGATGTTTGGGGAGGTAACTCAATAACCATACTCATTTTTGCGAACGCTAGATATCCCAATGATGCATGCACTGTCTTGTTGACTACATTCACGCAAGTTTGATTGATAATTATTTTGATCATCTTGTATCACTGCTTATAGATGGTTGGTGTATGGGCCATGTGTCTTTGGGAGCAAATGGGCCGACCTAGTAAGGTTAATTTAGTGGAGCTTGGTCCAGGAAGGGGAACTCTTATGGTTGATCTTCTTCGAGTAAGTCCATGTTAGCATTGCACTCTTAAAATTCTAATCTGTGGTCAAGCATCCTGGGGAAGATTAATTAAGAAATTTCAGCAAAATTTAGTAATGAAGCACTGCAATTTATGCATGTAGGGTGCATCTAAGTTCAAGAATTTCACAGAATCTCTACACATACATTTAGTTGAGTGTAGTCCAACTCTGAAGGAGCTACAACACCGCAATTTGAAGTGTTTGGATGAAGATGATATATCATCAAGCGGAGAGAAAAAGACAGTTAGCCAAATAGCTGGAACCCCTGTAGCATGGCATGCTGCTTTTGAGCAGGTTCCATCAGGAGGTACAGAGTCTAATGCTATTACTTATTTATATCTATCTATCTATTTATTATTATATTTAAATATATTTATATAGCTATGATATATCTACGTGTAGATCTGGCCTATCAAATTTTGACCAATTGATACTGTATTGGAATTATTTGCAGCTTGTTTGGTCTCATGAGCTTACGTTTTTCTTCTTTTTTTAGGTCAAACTGGGACCTAAATCCATTTAGGTGAACTTTGCAATAGTTTTATAACGGATCATCTGGATGCATTAATTTTGTTGTTCTAGAAAGCATGTACACAGACTTGACTGAGTTATTATATTTGAGATGAAATTTGATTTGCTCCGAGGCGTTTGAATGCAAGATAGGTAGTTAACGATATGCAGTATGAGGTCAAATTAATAAAGAGCAATTTGGTCATTGTTAGGATGATAACCCACATGTTGGGATTAATTGTTCCAAATTGAAGAAACAAAGGGCAAATGGCTAACAAATAAGGTTGATGGGCAATCCACATATCAATATTTCGATTAATAATGGAAGCTTGCTAAGCTTATATGGGCTCAGGGAAGTGTTAGGAAAATAACCCTCATGTGAACTAGTCCCACATTGAAGATTTAAAGGGCGAATGATTAACATATAAAATTGTTGGGCTACTTTACTTATAATCAATTGGTTTTATTATGGAATCATGATGAGCAATTCGTTGAAGAGCTTTACACCATAAAAAAAAGGAACAATGGTAATGATGTGTTTGTTCTTTATTTTTTATGATCTTTAATGAGCGTTAAAACCTTTGTATTCTAGTTTAATTTGTTTAATAATGCTTATGGCAGGAAACACAATGAGAAAAAAATGAAATCTATAGTAATTTCGGTCCATTATTTCATGATTGGGGAATTGGAGTGTCGATATAAGGAAAGCTAGTTTGGGTTTTAGTGATTTATGACTTTATAGTCGGGGAAATGGTTTTGGTGCTTCTTAAAAATTGTGCTCCTATGGTACATAGTGATTTTGAGTAGCTCTGGGAGGAATAGCTAGGATGTGTTAACATGTTACTCTATCTAGTCATTGGAATTTACTGCATTTCTTCTTTATATTTTGCAACATTTAGAGTTTCATGCTTGTCAAAGCACAAGTTTAGCCATTAATATCATTAAATTTTTTTAATTTTAAGAAGTTGTTTTAAAGTATGTACATCTTGAAGGTTCTAACAAGGCCCTATATGATTATTATTTTTCTTAATTAATATTCAAATTTTATGATTAGACGAGGTGGTGCAGGGTGTCCACCACTCAGAGAAGTTATATATTGGAGGGGATCTAAATGGGCACGTTGGGGCGAGCCGAGATGGCTATGAGAGTGTCCATGGAGGCTTTGGGTATGGGCAGAGGGACGCCGGTGGTGAAGCTATTATGGATTTTGCCCAATCATATGATTTAATTTTGGCTAATACTTGGTTTAAGAAGAGGGATTCACACTTGATAACTTTTCGGAATGGAGCAAATGCAACTCAAATAGACTTCCTGCTCACAAGGAGCATAGATAGACAAAGTTGCATAAACTGTAAGGTTATCCCAGGGGAGAGTGTGGTCACCCAACACCGGCTATTGGTAATGACTATTCGTCTGAAAGAGAAGGCGAAGAAAAAAGTTAGACAAGAAGAACCAAGGATAAGATGGTGGACCCTAAGGGATGCAAAAGCTAAGGTTTTTACAGAAAAGGTAATTGAAGAAGCGGATTGGGATGGAGAGGTGGATCCGGACATGACTTGGTTACGAATGAAGAACTGTTTCCTAAGAGTGGCCAAAGAGGTCTTAGGGGAAGTAAGGGGAAGAACTTCGGTACAGAGAGATACTTCGTGGTGGAATGAAGAGGTGAAAGCAGTAATTAAGCAAAAAAGGGAATGCTATCAAGCCTTAGGAAAATGTAGGAGTGATGAAACCTTTGCAGCGTATAAGGAGGCTAAGAGCAAGGCAAAGGCAGCTGTTCGCCAAGCAAAAGAAAAGGCATATCAGGAGGTTTATGAAAAGCTTGATTCCAAGGAGGGAGAAAGGATCATTTATAAGATGGCAAAGAGAAGACAAGAGGCAAGGAAGGATATTGGCATGGTGAAGTGTGTCAAAGATAAGAACCAAATGGTCCTAGTGCAAGAGGAGGGCATCAAGGACAGGTGGAAGGGGTACTTCGATGAATTATTTAATGGAAGTAATGGAGTTGTGATAGGAGATACCTCTATGAGTGATGAAGAAATCAACATGGAGTATGTGCGAAGGATTAGGAGAGTAGAGGTGGAGATTGCACTGAGGAAGATGAAACCTAAGAAGGCGGTTGGCCCTGATGGGGTACCGATAGAGGTGTGGAGGTGTTTGGGTAAGATTGGTATTGATTGGTTAACAAACCTTTTCAACAAGATATGGACGGCTACAAGGATCCCACAAGATTGGAGGAAGAGCACCTTGGTCCCGGTTTATAAAAACAAAGGAGACGCTCAAGATTGTTCTAACTATCGAGGAATTAAGCTTATGAGCCATACTATGAAGTTGTGGGAAAGGGTGATTGAACAAAGGTTGAGGGCATGCACAAGCATTTCAGATAACCAATTTGGTTTTATGCCTGGGAGATCTACTATGGAGGCAATCCATTTGATAAGACAAATGATGGAGTTTTATAGGGTAAAGAAGAAAGATCTTCATATGGTCTTTATTGATTTAGAGAAGGCATATGACAAGGTGCCAAGAGAGATACTTTGGTGGGCAATGTTGAAGAAAGGTATCCCACGAAGGTATGTAGACCTAGTTAAGGATATGTATCGGGATGTGTCAACAAATGTGAGGACATGCGGAGGGTTGACAAAAGATTTCCCTATTACAATCGGATTGCATCAAGGGTCTGCATTAAGCCCTTTTCTTTTTGCAACGGTTCTAGATGAATTAACTAGACCAATTCAAGATGAGGTTCCATGGTGTATGCTGTTCGCAGATGATATCGTTTTGGTGGATGAGACTAAGGATGGGGTTAATGTCACGTTGGAGCAATGGAGGCAAAGGTTGGAATCTAGAGGGTTTAAGCTAAGTCGGAGTAAGACTGAATATTTGGTATGTCGTTTTGGCACTCAGAGGGGGACAAGCAATGAAGTGGTGAGTTTGGATGGAAAGGATTTGACCATGAGTGAATGTTTTAAGTACCTAGGGTCGATCATCCAGAAGAATGGTGACATTGATCAAGACGTGACCCACAGGATTAAGTCAGGGTGGCTTAAATGGAGAGCGGCCACGGGAGTGTTATGCGACCGCAGCATTCCCTTAAAGTTGAAGGGAAAATTCTACAGGACTGCCATAAGACCAGTGTTGCTCTATGGTACAGAATGTTGGGCTTCTAAGAAAGAGCATATTAAAAAGATGGAGGTTACGGAAATGCGCATGTTAAGGTGGATGTGTGGAAACACTTTAAGAGATAGAATCAGAAATGAGGTTATTCGCAAGAAAGTAGGTGTGGCGGACATTGTAGATAAATTAAGGGAAAATCGTCTGCGTTGGTTTGGACATGTAAGACGGAGACCCGAGGGTGCACCGGTGCGAAGAGTGGAAGAGTGGGACCATGGAGGGATTAAACGAGGAAGAGGGAGACCAAAGATGACTTGGTTGGAAGGAGTGAGGAAGGATATGAAGTGCATGGATTTACGTGAGGATGAAGTTTTGGATCGTAAGGGATGGAGGAGAAAGATTTATGTTGATGACTACACGGAATAATCAAATTTGGTTCATGTTAGCCGACCCCACTTTTGGGATTAAGGCTTTGATTGATTGATTGATTGATTGATTGATTGATTGATTGATATAATATTCAAATTTTAACAGTATAGAAACCTAAATGTTGCAATAAAGAAGAATGGATGAGTGGAAGGATTAACATTTGTGCTAACTTGAATGTAATTAATGACAATCAACAATAAGGAAGAGCAAAAACAAGTAAGCAATGAAAACAAAAAAGAGTTTACCGTGGAAACCCAAGTGCCAAAAGAATGAATGTGTAAGCCAATTAGGCTGTGTTATATTTCATATGTAGGTTATAAAACCTTGGATTACGTGCAATTAATATTTCATATGACACTGGATTACATGCAACATTTTATTTGTATTACTAAAACTATAATGTATATGTAAGAGTTATTTATTGATGCTTTCGATGTTTGGGAATACATTTAATCAAGAAGATGTAGGCTTAGGTTTCTTACCTAAGTATTTGATTTTATACAGATGTAAAAATAAATTGTGTACATGGATTAGATATTATAATATAATTGAAGAAGAATGACCAGTTTCTATCAATTTATAATTTGAGTGTAAGCTAGATGGTTTATGTAAAGCTAAAAGGAGCTGAGCATAACATACCAACTTGTCAAAATCTATGATTACCTTGAAGCTCACTGAAGTTCATTCTGATTGTAAGTGACAATGTGCTTTGTGTGACCTTATCTTTTACTTTTTCTTCAGTGCCAACAATCATCATTGCCCACGAGTTTTATGATGCTTTACCTATTCATCAGTTTCAGGTTGGTTTTGTTACTTCCTCTCGTGTTCATTATCTCCTGGTTTGTTGTGGTTCTGTTGTGGTGGTAGAAAGTCCATGGGTCTTTTGCGGATGTAACATTAGCTATGCTTACAGTTATCATGTGCTATTGTGTCAAGTCTAACTTGTGAATGATGGTTTTGGAACCCCCTATTTTAGTGCTCTTTAATTCTTTCCGTCTCTCTCAGATACATAAGCGCCAGTTCACGTCTTCAAGCTTATATTCAGCTATTCTATATGTAAATGTTTTTTGAGAAATTTATTATAATTTTTAAATTTATAATATCTGACTTAAAAAAAAAAAAGTAATGATTTTAATGTGAAGCTGAAAAGAATCAGTTTTAATTAATCACAAGATATTTCAATATATTTTCTTAATTTTGAATTAGTAGAGAGAGAGAGAGAGAGACAGAGAGAGAGTCATCAGGAAGAGATAAAGAGCAACGCCCATGAACAGAGGGCTAAAAAAGATCAATCATCATGTCTAATTTCTATTTCAGAATGTAACTTCTGCTTTACAAAAGAAGACCAAGGTGACCAAAACACTTAGTTTTCTCTTATTTTATACAGGGGGTTGGGGTAGGGGAGGGGGGGGGGGGGGGGGTGCTACTATATGTACTGTCTGGTAGAAATGACAGAATTTAACTGGAAGAGTGTGATATGGTTGTGGATTTAGGATTAAAAATCAAATATATGTCTCAAGAGGCTAGAGGTGTTAAATGCACTTCTGATATAGTATCATGCGATTCATTAAAAGACTCGATTTATCGTTATGGGCAAATCCAAAATCTTTGTAGATAGAGCTAATCAGTAGTTCCCAACCTTGGGGCGAATGAAATCCGATACATAAATTGATTACTAAAAGGAATAGAAAAAGCTTTTATTGTGTCACTTAACTTGTGTAGGAATTCCTGACCCCAAGAGCTAAGAAGAATAAATTCTTTATTTCCCAGAATGAAATAACTGTCTAGAACAAGGAAACAGATTAAATTTGTCGAGAAGTGCAAAATTAAGCTTTCAAGTCTGGTGTAATATGGTATTATGGTAACATTGGTAAGTTAGTAACCCATCAAAATTTAGCTGGTATGAGGAAACATGGTTGAAAAGACTCATCTCTTTTGTTTTTGAAGAAGAATGCACGCTGTGCTGTTTGGGAATTTGTCTATCATGATTTTCATTACCTTTCTGTCACTTGTGTAGTATGATTGACATTCTTCAAACTGTTCTTGTTATCTCACTCTTTTTTTACTTTTCTGAACCATCTGCAATTAGATACTGCTATAAGCATTTATTTATTTATTTAATTTTGGGCAATTCTGTTCACATTACTCGTTTAATCTTGAGTTCATCTGCAGAGGGCTTCTCGTGGCTGGTGTGAGAAAATGGTTGACATAGAAGAAGATTCAGCGTAAGACTTCCAGATTTTATGATACTACCAAAGGCTTTAGCATTTTTTTTTTTTTGAAGTTTTCGTTATATGTTGCTCTGTGCATTATTGTTCTTTAGGTTTCGATTTGTTCTCTCGCCTGCGCCTACACCTGCAACTGTTTTTCTTGCAAAGCGCTGCAAGTGGGTTGCGAAAGAGGAAGTAGACAAGCTTAATCAAATTGAGATTTGCCCACAGGCAATGGAGCTAACTGAATCCATTTCTAAAAGAATAAGCTCTGATGGTGGTGGAGCACTTATCATAGACTATGGTCTGAATGGAATAGTTTCTGATAGTCTTCAGGTGCTGATCTCTGTAGCCATATTGTGATATTATTTAAGTGATTTCTTATTGATTCTAAGCCATGCATGATGACCACATTTCATTCTTTGTGCTTCTTTACTTCTTTTAGTTTGATGAGTAGTACATTAAGATCTACTTCATATAAACCTTTATTTTGGACCACATACCATTATCAGGATAGCTTCTAGTTTTTTTATGACTATCCAAGGTTGGCTGGCCATTGTTGTGGTCTTATGGTTAGCCTTTGAGTTAGATTGAACATTTCATGGCTTCAAACTTGGAAATTATGAAGTCTGCATGAATTTATGATGTGCTGTAAAAACATGATTCTTTGTTGGAATCTATAGCACTTTTAATTTAAATATTATAGATCTTGTGAAGTTCTGAGGTGGAGCAGCAACATTTGCCTAGCAATGTTGCAAGTTGAATTAGCAGTCCACTAAGTATCATGTCTGTTTTACATAGGTGCATGAAGCTACAAAAATTTGGGTGTCAACCACTACTAAATAACCTATGTTTCCCTTCTGCAGGCAATTCGAAAACATAAATTTGTACCTATCCTTGATGAACCTGGAACTGCAGATCTCAGTGCTTATGTTGATTTTGAAGCAATTCGCCACTCTGCTGGGGAGGCCTCAGGTAGATAAAAATTCTTCCTTAGGGTATTTACTTCTCCCTTGATGCCTCTTATTTGTGTCGATAACTGGTTTGGGTGTACCTGTCAGATATTTTCTTTTTCTTTCTTATAGGGTAATGGATGCCAGGTTAAGATAAATGACCAAATGAAGCTAAAAGTTCTGTACAATAACTTTTTTTTTTTTTTTTTTTTTTTTTTTTTTTTTTCAGATAACGTTTCTGTTTATGGTCCCATTACCCAGTCACAGTTTTTGGGCTCTCTTGGTATAAATTTCAGAGTTGAAACTTTGATACAGAATTGTGAAACAGAAGAGCAGGCAGAGTTGCTACAGGCAGGATATTGGCGTCTGGTGGGTGAAGGAGAAGCCCCTTTCTGGGAGGGTCCTGAAGACAAGGTGCCTATTGGTATGGGTACACGATATTTAGCTATGGTTATTGTCAACAAGAATCAAGGCATTCCTATTCCGTTTCAATGAACCAGAAATGACACTCATAGTGAAATAGTATAGAGATGTGAGGTGATTGGTTTATCTTTCAAGTAGGCTGCATTCCATTTTTTCTTCGTGATGCAGTTTCAGATAACGAGTGTGATTCAACCAGCATTTATATTTATTGTTTTTGAGCTGCCTTTCCTAATTGTACAATTTTATTTGTGCGAAAGTGGGATTGAAATTGTGAAAAATAAAGGTTGAGAAAATCCTCTAATTGTTCTTATCAGAACAATGCTGAGTACATTAGTACGTGTTACTCCTACAATTGTGGATGAGGTTCTGTGGAACTTCAAAAATCAAAAGAATGTTATGAAGTCATTCAATTTGATATAAGGTGCAAAATCATGTATTCTACCTTTGTTCATTTTCTTTGTTCTGTTCAGTTTACAATTTTTACATTATCCATTTCTGGCTTACAATTTTCATCGTACCATGTTGCCTCACTATACTATACCTTTTCACCCAGTAATGTATATGTAGTATTTTATATTATACTCAATATAAATATCCATAGAGTATTCAACTTTATTCTACATTCACACTTTTTTACGTTTTTTTTAAGCAGGAAAATAATTTCATTTACAATCAAATCCTAAGAAATCTAAAATTCCAATAGAAGTATATAGCACTTTTTTTTTTGAGGAAAAAAAAAAAAAAAAAAAAAAAGGATAGGTACATATTCATGTTTTCAAATTGCATATGGGGCTACAGAAGGAGGGAAGCCCCAATTTTTAAAGATGAGAAACAAGGAAAATGTAAATAAAAAGAATTTTATGAATATTATATATATATTTTTATTTGATTTACTCATTTATTATTATTATTTTTTTCGTTTTGGTCTCTTTCATCCTCCTCCATTTCCATCTTCTTCTTCCCCTTCTTCCCAATAATCGCGGTTCCTCTCGTTAATCACCACTTTCACCGTCATATTTTTTAACCGAAAACCCTAAGAACAATGGTGAAGTAAAGGAAATGGTTAACTTCAAAGGGTATGAGTGTTATCTTTCCTCATTTAAGCCAAGTGAAGCTCCTTGTTTTTCCATTGAAGTTTTTTTATTTAGTTTGGATATAGTGATTTGTTAGATAATTTCACAATGTAAACTTCCATTTACTAGTTAAAATAATAAATTTATCTCATTGATATATTTGTCTTTTACACTTGTGACTTGTGAGTGTATGCAAGTAGGTTTAATGGTGGGAGCATGTTACTATATCAGGAAAAGACGCAATGTAAAGGGACATTCTAAATCGAAATATGAGACAAACAAATAGGGATAGAGGGAGTATGAAATAAGTTACAATTAACAAATTATAGCCGTTTTAGAGATTTTAGTCACAAAAATTATGTGACATCTAAAGTTGTGATAAGTGTCACTTTTTAACTTGTGCTTGCTTTTAAGTTGTGACTATTTACCGTTGGTGCTTTTGGTCGTTGCTTTGGCATTTTGCTCCAAACAGTCACTTTTTTTTTCTTTTTCTTTTGTTTTCTTGTTTACTTTCTGGCCCGTGGGCCGAGGCTTGCTTTCCTTTCTATGGAAAGGAAATGGTGGTTTCCTAATGATGACATGATACTTTTAGCACACCTAACATCCACGAGGAAACTAAAAAGAAAATAAAAAGAGAGGTGCTCTGGATATGTGATTATGTATTTAGTAAAAGGATAAAGTATTGACAACTCTTGTGTTTAGATTAAAAAAAAAAAAAATTATTCGTCGTAATCACTTATGTACTTAAACTAATTAAAGTGATATAAAAAGAATCGATAAAAATAACATAAATGGTACGACTTTGAATAAATTCCAAATTCCAACTAAAAAGCAAATACTAAACTGTTTATAAACCACCCTCTACATCTTTCAGAGCATCAACTAACCAAAGTATAGAGAGAGAAACAGACGCTCTAAGCTACTGATAGAGAGAGAATGGGCGGTTTACTGTCATCGCTTTTCGGCGCCGGCGAGGCGGTTGCGTCGGAGTCTACGCCGGAGGATTCATCGGAATCTCGAGTTCTTTCTTTCCACTCTACCAATCGATGGCAGCTTCATTACAATTCACTTAAAGATTCCGATAAATTGGTTCGATAATTTCTAATCTTTTTTTTTTTGTTTTTGAATTTTGTTTATTTTTGTTGATGGAAATTTTTTGATCGGTGATTTGGAAAATGGAAATTCAGTTGGTGGTGGATTTTGCGGCGTCTTGGTGTGGACCGTGCAAGTTTATTGAGCCGGCGGTGAAGGCCATTGCTAATAAGTATCCTGATGTTGATTTTGCCAAAATCGATGTTGATGAATTGCCGGTAATTCTCTCCGATTTGCTTTATTTTGATGAATTTGTTCTATTAATTATGATTTTGTGTGATTTTTTTTATTTTTATTTGTAAAGTGTTTCAGTGTTGTGATTAATTGCTGAGTGATATTAAATTGTTGTGCACTGTATAAGTAGAATAGTGTGGAATTGTATTAGCTTTTAGTACTCGTTTGATGCTAGGGATCATAAAACAAGAGAATTGTGAGTTTGTTTCGGTGTTATGGAAATGAATCAAGATAATTGTGAGCTTGGTTCGGTGTTATGGTAATGAAACAAGATAATTGTGAGCCTGGTTCGGTGTTATGGTAAATGAAACAAGAGAATTGTGAGCCTGGTTCGGTGATATTGTAATGAAACAAGAGGATTGTGAGCTTGGTTCGGTGTTATGGTAATGAAACAAGAGAATTGTGAGCTTGGTTTGGTGTTATGGTAATTAAACAAGAGAATTGTGAGCCTGGTTTGGTATTATGGTAATGAAACAAGGAGTTGTAACGGACTAAATCAGAGGGGAAGATAGAGGAGGCTGGTGGAGGTCTGGCCTCCAAGGCCTGGCTCCATGTAAATTTAATTATACTGTTTATAGTTCTCAAGGTTTCTAGGTATCAATGTCTGCATACTTTGACTATTCGTGCATCATGCTCATTTTTGTTTTTGATCATGCTGTAAAGTACTGAAAATGGTGTTGGGGTGGCTGATATGACCACACTACTAAAATTCGGCCAATTTGCGACCGCCTCTGACGGTCGATAAAAATAGCAAAAACGGTCGTTGAAAATAATTGCGACCGCCAATGGTCGTAACGGGTGGTCGTTATTCATTTGGTCGCAAAAAAAATAAATTATTACGACCGACTGACGGTCACAGATTTTTTTGCGACCGTTTTTCTTATTTTCAACGACCGTGTGGGAAACGGTCGCAAATATTTATAATTGCGACCGACTTTGTTGGCGGTCGCAAATATGGAAATTTGCAACCGTTTTTTTGGCGGTCATAAGCGGTCGCTAAATTTTTTTTTAAAAAAAAAAAAAAAAGAATAAGCACACCACCCACGTCCTGTCACAGCTAGCCTGCCCAAACCACCTTCACCCAACTAAACCACCTTTACCCACCACCACTACCCACCTTTATCGACCCTTAAACACCACCTGGAATACACCTTCACTCCGAGTAAACCCCAATCAACCACCACAAAATCTACCCATAAAAAAAATTAACAATTCGAACATAAAAATCAAACAAAATTAAACCCACTAAAATTAACGAAAATCAAATCCAAAAATAAAACAAAAAAAATCAACATTAATGAACCACAAAAATCAAATAAAAAACAACCAAAATTAAATCAACCCAGAAACACAGACATCAAATCAAACTAAAAAAAATAGACCAAAAACAAACAACAAAAATTAACCAAAATCAACCAAAACGAAACAAAAATCAGCCATAAACAAGACCAAAAATTAACAAAAAAAAAAAAAAAAAACATACCTCAAACCCCAAATTGGCTTCGAACTTCACCTCTTATTTGGTTTAATCAGGCCAAATTCGACCATGAAAAGTCTAGATCTAGATTTTTCATGGTCGAATTTGACCTCAAAAACCATAAACTAGATATCAACATCAGCTAAGCACCGAACATGGAGAAATATGGATCGTTAGGGAGGAGTTTCCGAACTCAGCAACACCACACCGCCGCCACCGGAGAAGAGGAAATAAACTTGACTCGTTCCGAAATGATATGGAGATGCGAAAATTGGAACAAAAATAGAGAACGAATTTAGAGATGTGAAAATGGAGAACAAAAATGGAGAGGAAGGAGAAAGGAAAGAGAAGGAAATGGAGGATCATAAGAAAGGAAAAAGAAGAAACAAAAAGAAAGAGGAGAAGAGAGGAGAGAGAAAAGAAAGAGTAGGGAGAGCGGCGTGCAGCTAGTGAGTAAAGTGAGGAGAAACGACTTAGGGTTTTGAGAATAATGGTCGTTTTATACTGTATTATTTTATTAAAATTTAAAACACTTTTGCGACCGCCTTTACGACCGTCTATGACGGTCGCAAAACAGTTATTTTAGATTATAATTATTTTTAATCGTTCAAACATCTTTGCGACCATTTAAAAGGATAAAAACGGTCGCAAATCAGTTCGAATCTGCGACGGTTTCAAAAACAGTCGTAATATTGCGACCGTAAAAAAAACGGTCGCAAATATCATATAATTACGACCGTCTATGACGGTCGCAAAAAAGTTATTTTAATTTAGAATTATTTTTAATTGTTCTAACATCTTTGCGACCGTTTAAAAGGATAAAAACGGTCGCAAATCAGTTCGAATCTGCGACCGTTTCAAAAGCAGTCGTAATATTGCGACCGTGAAAAAATAGTCGCAAATATCATATATTGCGACCGTTTTCTTGACGGTCGTAGAAAAACGGTCGCAATTTAATCGAATTCTAGTAGTGCCAGCTTGTACCAAAGAGATGATGTCTTATAAATGGCTGAATTCTATCATGGTCTGCTTATGGATATGGGTATGGATATGGATATAAATAGAAATTTATAGTACATGAACTAAATATAGCTTTCCCTCAAAAAAACTAAATATAGCTCACCACATCAGATATTGTGATTAGAATATGCCCTAGATAAATTTGAATGGGCATTGATGTTTATGTAGATTGAATTTTATAATTTAACGTAAATGGGTATTGATGTATTCATCTGTCATTTTAAAGTAGAGTTGATAGTCAGGAAGTCTGGATATATGCCCTGTTTAGGGAGTAGGAACAAGAGTTATGTACTGTATTCCAGTAATAATCCCTTGTGTTTACCACTGTATTTGAATAGACTAGAAGATTGGAATAATAAAGGTTTAAAAGAATTATTATGAATTAATAAACAGTTTTTTTTGTGTTTCCTTCCGACTTAAGTTTTCCTGTCATTTCTATAGGATCACCGTTAACGGATGTAGGATGCCACTGATTGAGATATGTTGAAGTAAAAAGAAAGGATTATGTTTAAATAGTTTGAAGTAGACCTGGTTATTGGGCGGGTCGAGTCGAGGGTCGTTGCGGGTCGGGTCAAAGAGGGTCACATTTTATAGGTCAATATTGGGTCGGGCCAATGCGGGTCGCGGGTCAATAGCGGGTCGATAATGGGCGGGCCTACAAAATATCAATTAAAAAAAATATTGGACAAAGCCATTATTTAGTATATATGAATATAAATTTATCTATGTAATTATTTTTACATTATCTATTTTCTTTATCAATTAAATTGGGAAAACATTTTGGCCCTATATTGACCCTGTCCAATAAGGGTCCTGTCCATTAAAGGCCCTTTCCATTAAAAGCCCTTTAAGCTTGGCCCTGATCCTATTATCATTGGGCTACCCTACCCAATAACCACCTCTAGTTTGAAGTTTGCGTTGCAAGTCATTCAAGTGATATCTAGGAGTATCCAGGTTTGCCTAATAAGTCTTGAAAAGAAACTGCTACTTGATTAAACAAATTTGAGGGAAATTTATTATCTATTATGAAGTTGAGATTAGTGAGACTTGAGGATAATTATTCTCATCAAAACAGACTATGAATCTAGGGGTTTACTGATATATTGGCACTGGATTGTTTAGGGCTGAGTTTAAAGAGGTCTCCAAATTGGAGAAATTGTTTTTGCAAGTTTGAGAAGGTTCTGCTATTATGATGGTATTGGTAACCTTAAAATAATCCATGGTGGCTGAAATATTTTGAGTTTGAACCTCAAGGTCATGAAAAAACTTGTCCACAAACAATTACAAAGATATATGGTGGCCTTTCGTCCCTTGCAAAAGCTTGTACTTCGTATATAGTTTATTTGATTCTGGTCTCTCCCTAAGGTTTAATCTGAAGCAAGTTATTGAATTTGTATTGCTTGGAACCTTCTTTGTGGCATGAATGTGAGTACATGGGACTATGGGAGGCCTTAACTACATGTACTAAGGTTCAACGACTGTGAAGTTGGGAGAGTAGGCATGCATCTCTTTTAATAAAGATAGAAACCTTAAGTAATGAAATTTATATCACAGCCAAGACCATATTAAATGCGACCATATAATACATTAAGTGAAGTGCTGAATCAACCTATTATTTCAATTTAGGAATGCACCTAATATAGCCATTTGTACCACAAATCCTTTCTGTAGCAATAACGTGGGTGTAAGGGATGCTTTAATTGTGAAGCCAACATAGGTACACATTGGCTGTAATTCTGGGAGAGTAAGCATACTGGAAACTCGACTGTCTACTGTCTAGTATATTAACTGAAGTGTATAGTTAATTATTTGAACTAAGAATGCACCAACACAAAAAGTCATCATGTCTTTTAAATTATATTGGTTATCGAGGGGATATTAAAGAACATTCCTTGTATTCACAGGATGTGTGGAAATTTTGTAAGAATTTTTGCAGCCATTGCAGGCGGATCTGAATTGACTTCAGGCATATCTTTCTCTATAATTTTGCTGCTTTTGATATAGAAAGAATGATGTTCTTTTCTATAACCGTATTATTGTTATTTCTACAATCTTGAAAAGGAGCCATTGTTCTTTCACGTATAAAAAAACGTAGGCTAATTTAACAGCCAGGCAAGTGCAAGGAACAGTATAGGCATTATAAAACGTTAATTTCTATTTGTGTTGTGGTGCGCTGGTGCTTGTATACACAGTTTACCTATCAGTCTATCGCATTTTTTTGTATACCCATTTAAAGAAGTCCACAATGATCAGTTATGGTTCTATAATTTAAATTCACAAAATAAAATCCATGATAGGTTGTTTGAACATTTAGCACCAAAACTAGCCATTTTGTAAATACATGGCGAGCTGCCTTTATCCTAGGCCTCAGATAAAGACTAACTGCCATTTGTTGCTTGAAAATAGGAAGAAAAAAAAAAAGACCTTGTTTAGTGTTTACTGCCTGTTATAAAATCTGTACGGGAATTTTTTCTGTTGACATTTATTAGTCAGTATCCCTTTTTTTGTACTTATATTCCTTGGAATTCTTTGTAGGGTAAGGTTTTATGTGCTCAGTTTGTATGTCTTTCTCACTTGGTAGAAAAGTAGCCATAGAGAGTGCTATGTAGTGTTTTGATTTCAAGTATCTTGACTTTTTTTAGCATATAGAAAGTGCTATGTAGTGCATTGGTTTCAAATCTTGTTTGCATTTTGTTTTTTGAAATGTTAATTGACAATTATGCTTTTGCCCTTTTACATAAATCTTCTAAATTTATTTTGGATCATGCTTGAACTTTCTTCCCTATTTCGCTCTCACCCTTTTCCTATCCCCTTCATTTTGGACTTCTTTACCTGATTAAGATATTTGGTCAGACCTGAATGCTATTCTTTTTTGCATTGTATATTCATGGTATTTATTCTCTGTTTGGGTGGTGGCAACTTGTATTCTTTTGAGTACCTGTTTCTGAAATCTGGTTTATCACCAAGCACTAAGTAGTACCCCTTGCATTCAGAATTTTACATTATGGATTTTTTACAGTTGGTCTATTTCTATTCATATTAACTTGGTCAAAGTAGTGGAAAATCTAATTTTGTAACCTGGTAATTGATAAACTTTCTAATTCTGGACAGAGGGGGTTTATTTTATATTGTCACAATGTCACCTGTGAAGGAGAATTTGGGGGAAAATAAATTAATATGCTGTTTTGAGAAATGAACTAAACTGATGTTAAGAACTAAGGAAAGAAATGTTCACCATAGTACAAAAAAGAAATGAAGCAATATCTTATAAATTCAGGAGTATGACCATCAATTCTTGGCTTGGTAATGCATAGAGTGTACTAGTCTGTGATTTAGCACAAATGTAGACCTTTTACATTTTGCTTAGTTTGGAACCGTATCCTGGAGGGATTAATGGCCATTCTAATTGTGAAGATTTATTTGGACTAAAGATTGGGAAACCATCAATGTACTTCGTATGATGATTTATGTATATGTTCTATATTGAAATTGTTTAAAATGGTACTGAAACCCAATTTTTCGTCTATAGGATGTGGCCAGGGAATTCGAGGTGCAAGCAATGCCAACATTCATCTTTCTTAAAAAGGGAAAGGTGGTGGACAAGGTGGTTGGTGCCAAAAAGGATGAACTTGAGCAAAAGATTGCAAAGTGTGTGTCCTCGTAATTAATGTTCTAGTAACTGGCATTAGGTGCTGCCCCTGAGGCATATGTACTTGGCCACTTGGGAAATTGCTAAAGTTGTTTTCTTCAGTATGATGGTGTTCTTACAATTATGCGCATTTTGTCAATATGTTTACATCCTTTGATACACCAGCATGTTATTGATTATGCAACTGTTATCCATACGTTTGAAATGTTATTGATTGTGCTCTTTCTCGTGAAATTCTGTCCATATGTTTGTTCATTTTTATCGTTCTTGCGCCATTCAGCTGGTTGATTCAATTCTAGGTATTTCATCTTTTCTTTGTGCGCGTTGTATTAGATGATATGTTTGCATTCATGCAGCCAACAATAGTTGTTTTGGGTTGATGATCGCATGCCTTTGTGTGTGTGTGTGTGTTTTTTTTTTTGGGGTCTGGCTCTAATTGTTCGTGCATTCGTGAACTCCCCAAGGTGTCCATTGAATTCTTTATTTTCTAACTTGGATGTATAATGCAGTTATAATTGTATGATATATTTTTTAATCACACGAACCTGAAATCCACACAGCACACAACATTTTATAGAGCTATCTGTGCTTGCTTATTAATTTACTTTCTCAGGGGAAAAAATTCTACTTCGTATTTAACTTAAATTTGGTACATGTAATCAGTATTGTTCATTTGTTTTTGCAACTGCAAATATAAGATGGCTATTCTACATGTCTTCTGTAAGAGTAATTTTGAATTGAGAGGCAGATATACAAAGGGTGTCTTTCCAATTGTGTTGCATATTAGCATTTGTAATTCCCCTCAAACAAAATTCAGTAAATAGCGACAGCCAGGACGGTTCGAAAGAATAGTAGAACACCTAAGAATTAAGAAAACAAGGTTAAGTGTGATAATAATGATAATGATATGATTCCTGAAAGCCATAGTATCACAAAATCCTTTTCAAATTATTCGGACTAATTTACATCACAAATATCACCACTTACCAGCTGATTATATGGCACATAAACTATTTTATAGTAGTAAACCAGCATTTGTTACATAGTAATTACTAGAATGAAGCAGAAAATAGTCGTGTAACCACTGTCCACTGGTACATTGCCACCAACAGATGCCATATTGATTCTTCCACAAAGGCTTTGCAATCTGGCTTTGACTGTTGTATTCTGCTTCTTGTCAATATTATAAAGCCACACGGCCCACACCAGATTATGTACAAAGAAGGGAAACTGAATCATCCAACTATAACCTATTTATACTGTGTATGCCTGCTGAATTGTATCAATATCAAGACCCTTCAGCTTAATCACCGACTCCACATGTCCTTTCAGAGTATGCAGCTCACGAAGCCTGACACAAATGAGGGAAAAATCATTCACGAATTTTGTACCAAGGCTAAGCAACTCTTTGTAGGAGAAGAGAAAGGTTCTACTTTGATCACAAGAATAATTTCCCATGCTAGGAAGGATTCGAGGTGATGATATTGAGGCTTGTTTGGACCCAAGTGACTTAAAATGGTACTATCTTCGTCCCTAAAAATATGCCACAATTAATTTTGGGTCTATTTTACAGAGTTAAGGACTAGGAGTCTAGGACAATAGTTATCTTTCAATATTTATAAAAATCAGAGTATGCATCACCATCAATCTCTTAATATTAAAAAGTTCAAAATTTTAACTCACAATGAGTAGAAAAGAAAAAATAAAATCATTGCCTACAATTTTGTTAGACTATCTAGTTTAAGTGATTGGTAAACATGCAGCGATGGACAGATAATGGCTTAGAACTTCAGACGGACAAGAAAGACATGCTCAACTGCACATATTGTTACATAGCAGTTCTAACTAACTGGTTGGGGATAGGTTTTTTGTAATAAAGACTAACCTTGCAATTTCAGCTCGTCTCTTTGCCTCTTCGGCCATTTGGTTAAGCTCTGAAACACGGCTTCGGTCAGTAAACATCTTGGTTTCAGGTGGATGGAGCCCATGAAGTGTCCTTTGAGCATGAGCCCATTTGAGTTCCCTTGCTTCTTTACCAAAGTCCTTTTGTCTTGTGAAGGCAATCTGCAAAATCCAGATTAAGGTTTTTAATCACCCCTTTACTTTTTCATTCTATTTTATAGCAACTTTGAGATGGGCTGCAGTCTTACTCTTTGCTCAAGTAGAAGATCCCATGCCTTCCCGCTGAGAGCATACCGGGTAGCAAACTTGATAACATCAAGGGGAAAGTAGAAGACAAGGTTGTAAAGCCATATTACACCAGCCCAACCCCATCCAATTCCCTCTATTGCAGCAAAACCCCAATTTGCATACACAGCAATCAGGGTTGCGATCTGTGAACCAGAAAATAGAATAAATAATAATAATAATAATAAATAAATAAATAAATGAATAAACAACATGAATAATAATAATAAATAAATGAATAAACAACATGAAGAGGAGAGAGACAAGACTCTAAGCTTGTTGCTAAGAAAAAGTGGCTCAATTACCAGCTGAGCAATGATAAAAGCTGATACTAGCAGCAGACCAGGGCGCTCAACAAATGACCAGCTTCTAGACCGAGTGACAAATATTAGGGCCTGACTAATGATGCTGACTTGTAGGTATATCGCTGAGGCAAGCTTTCTGTAGTCATCATGAGCTGTTTTTTCAAGAGTTGGCACTCCAAATGTGCGCTGCATAAGCAAATGGACAAAAATAATCATGTTAGCTTAAAAAATATCCAAGAGGGAGAGGAGGAGGAGGGGGGGTTCTAAATTTAAAGTGTCAAGTCATGTAAATGGAAAAATAAGAGATGTGGGGACTTTGTGAGATAAAAGGATCTTTATTGAGAGAGATATGCTCCAAGTTTAGGAAAAAAAACACAAAAACAAAAAGGGCAAGAATGCTGAATTGAGCCTTCGAAACGCAAGAATACTCCCTCACAGATCAAGTTACTAAGATTTTATAAGAAAAGTCATGCAGAACTGCAGTCTGCAGAAGTAAAGAAATAAAAAGTTTTGGTATCAGTAAACTGAGTGTTTATTTCCAGAAATCACATTAGATTCCTTTATTCATTCATGACTGAAGTTCTCATCAGGAATGATAAAAAAGATTAATATAAGAGAGAGTAGGCTTTTTGGGAAGGTGATGCTGGGAAAAACATCAGAATCAACATATATTGGAATAATCTACCGTTCTGCACATGCAACATATACATAGCAAGAAGACTAAGGATATCGGAACTCTTGACCAAAATTGGTAATTGAACAAGCCAAACAAGCACAGAGCGCATTCAGCGCAAAACAGATTTGCATGTCTCATATAGCTGAATAAAATTTGAAAAGAATATACAACATACAAAATTTTAGAAGATTCAGAAGGAATGAAGGTGAAGATAGATCTATATGATCTGATAATGTCTTACAGGGAAAAAGTCGGTTTTATATGCAGCCCAGAAGAAAATGACAGTCATCATTGCTAAGTAACTGCCAAGAACAATTCCAATGGTAAATATTTCCGACAACTTCCAACTATCTGGCTGGGGGGAAGGTTTCACCCGATCTTTTGATATCGTCATGATTGTACCTGAACATTCCAAAAGGCATGAACCATATAATATCCTTCAACTTGGTTAATGGTAGCATATACTCTAATATAATAAAACAATCTCTTTAGTATTGAGGCTCAAGAGAAGGGGGGGAAAAACTGTTTTTTTTTTTACTCTGGCCTATTAATTTTCACCGAAGCACTGTTCTACAAATCTATACTCCAACATTGCAAAGTACACAATAACAACTGAACATAATTATCTATCACCAGAAATATCTGAAAATAGACAAAGAACAATAGTGTGCAAGAGTGGCTAAGCGTAGGAATAATATAGATGAAAGTACTTTAAGTTAGAAAATTAGCAGCATAATAATGAAGAATTAAATATTCAGTTTTTCAAACATTCGGGCAAAATACCATGAAAGTACTATAAGCAAACGTTTAAAAACATTTGCTGTTTACAAATATCCAAATATTCAACATCATACTTGATAGTTGTACGAATAATCATACTCAGTATTATACAGGAATGTTAGATTGCTAATGATAAACATGAAACTCGTGAAGAACAGCAATTAACAGCGTATAATTACCAACGAATGTCAAGGGAGAGAACTACTAACCATCATTGAGGATTGCAATGATCAGTACCATGAAGGGTGGGAAGTCAAATTTCCATATGAGAGCCAGTAGCATGAACCCTAACTGAGAAAGGATCCAAAGAGATTATATAAGAAAAATAGATAAACATGCAGACCATAAAAAGCTGATTTAGTACTAGCATCAAAGAAAAAGAAAAGGAAAATTAAGGGAAAAAAAGGTATAGCAATTATCCAAAACTATACCAAAGATAAAAAGCTTACCACTATACGGATGGTAATAGAAACTGCATAGATCTGCAATAAAGAATGGCATGCACTTAATTAATTGTTGACATCATAAAATGACAAAGGTCACACATTCATGGACCCTAGAGGTTTGACAACCAATTTGGTAATCTTACCATACCTTACGGAATAAATGAGGAACCACAATTTTTCTATGCACGCAAGTACAAAAAACAATTCACTCTTAAGTTTGGAGCCCAGCTGCATGTTGCTAGGATCCAATGATGATAAATTGGTTTGACAATTACAACATCGATTTTTTTTTTTTTTTTTTGAAACCATTACAACATCGATTAGTTACTACTTCATATTTCATCTTCCAAAAGGAGGCTTACCGTGTAATTCTTCATCCTCTGGAAAATGGCCCTACTTGTCAAGACTGCACTTATGATGACACTAAGCCCAGGTTCTGTCAAGACAATGTCAGAAGCACTGCGAGCTGCATCAGTTGCATCTGCAACAGCTATGCCTATGTCAGCTTTTTTAAGAGCGGGAGCATCATTTACTCCATCACCCGTCATTCCACATATATGTTTTCTTGCTTGCAAGCGTTTCACAATCTCATATTTATGCTCTGCAGGAAGAGATGTAAGTATCAGTCATCAGTGTATCATCTATAAGGAGACAAAATAAATGTGGTAACAGAAATACAGAAGCAGAGCAAGATCTGTGAAGCAATAAATTATCCTACATAGTACAATGACTTCATCTTATTTATCTTCTATAATGAAGTTCAAGGCTTCAAGCACTTTATTTCTAGCCTAAAACAATCAGCCATTCAAGTCTTCGTTTAGGTTACAGGCTGCTATCATACATGAGAATATTAATAAAAACAAGTTTTATCCACTTCTGATGTCAACTCACTCAGTTCACTCAGGAAACCATTTTAATAAATAAATAAATAAATAAATAAAAAATAAACAAAATGTATTGATAAAAGATGTAGCTCCAAGTACTTGTAGAAGTACATTTCATGTACATTACTCTGTCTAGTCTGGATGGAAACTCAATCCTACATGAGGGAGCAGCAAAGATAAACATACCAGGAAAAACACCAGCAAAACCATCTGCTTTCTCGATCAACTCATCAACAGGTAAAGCTACAAGAGACTCATCCTTCTCCTGTCCTAGGAGTGCTGCAGAAGGATACATATTGGTACCCATTCCCAGACGACGCCCTGTTTCCTTGGCAATTGCCAATTGGTCACCTAGCATGATCATATGGAAAGATCAATAAATGGTAATACAGTCTAGACACCAGCATAATAAGAAAATTCCTCATCCATGAGAGAACTTCTTCTTGCTAAGACATACCAGGTGTACTCATTAAATAAGAGAAAAAATTTAATTGACACTAGTCTAACATATCACATATAATTGGAACAACAAAAGGAAATCAGTAGCAAGAATATTCCATTTTAATCATCACAGACAGTCTACAACTTCAGATTTCACAGGACACATCTCTTTTTCAGTAATACTTGTATATGAAGTAGCTCTCCACATTTACTATCAATAGAGTTGAATACAGTACCAAAAGCCAAGCTAGGTAAACTGTGACCTCTAATTGCGATTTTGTGAAGTAACAAGAAGGTGACTGCTAAAGTTTACTAATTTGCTCACATCAGCGATAAAAAGCTAATGTGATATGTATAAAGGACAATGAAAGGAAGGTATGCACCTGTAATCATTTTTACACTAACCCCAAGGTCTAGTGCCCTCCCTATTGTTTCTGCACTATCATGTCGTGGTGGGTCAAAAAGAGGAAGGAGGCCAATAAACTGCCATGGACCTCCAGAGCTTTCCTTTTTACCATCAGGAACCTCCTGCATAAACATCTCAGACATACACCTCAATACATGTTCCAATAGAAAGAAGTCAGGACAAAATTAAAAAAAATATAATAAAAAAAGGAGGAAAGAGAAAGAAGACATAAAGGAAATACATATAGGCAGAGAACAATGGTTACCTGGTATGCCACAGCAAGAGACCTTAATCCTCGCTCTGCATACTTATCAATCACTGCATGAACTCTGCGCTCTATCTCCGATTTATTATAAGCAAGATTTAAGATCTAGCAATAAGCCAAATTGTGAATATAAACGCGACAAACTTATTGAAAATTGAGAGAAAGGGTGACATTTGATAATACCTGTTCTGGTGCACCTTTGCTAACCCTATGCATTTTCCCATCACTGTCAATGTACGTCAGAGCTGTACGCTTATCAGTTGGATTAAAAGGGAGGAAGTGAACTTCTTGAATGCCTAGACGAGCCTTTTCATTGGGGAAAGAGTATAATGAGAGCAGGACAAAATAAGGTGAAAAACCATGTTTCCTAATATTACTTAGATTACCTCCTTTGGATCAGCTAATGTCCCAACTATAGCAGCATCAATTGCATCTTGGTTTTCCATTCGAGAGGCTCGAGCAGCCATCAATATCATTGTATCTGCATCAATTCCTTTGATGAAAACCTACAGGAATATCCAAGTTTAAATGATGCTACAGCCTTATATTGTGTTTAATGAGTGGAAAAAACTAATAAAAGCAGACCAAACCTCAACAAGGTTCTTGTCAACAGACAACTTATTTAATGTCAGAGTTCCAGTTTTGTCACTGCAAAGCACATCCATGCCTGCCATTTCCTCTATAGCTGTCATTCTCTTTGTTATTGCACCCTACAAGATACGGAAATATAGCTCAGAGTCTAGAATTTATAAATAAATAATTTACAAGCATAACCTTTGAACTAAAATGTTACTGCTACTTGTTACCAACCTGCTCGGCTAAACGATGGGAACCTATAGCCATGGTAACAGATAAAACTGTTGGCATAGCTATAGGAATTCCACCAATGAGAAGCACCAATAAGTTATCAATTCCAACACGATATTGGCGGTGTTGGATTGGGTACATTACTATAATTTCCACCAGCATTCCCACAGCAATAGAACAAATACAGAAGTTTCCTATAGCAGTCAACACCTATAACAAAATCCAATAATATTAGACACACAAATACGACTAAGATACCCATCCTATTACGGTATCTGGGGATCGGAGGCTTCAACCATCAATTGATATAAAGGCATACAACAAATCATCAAAAAAAAGAAAGTAAAACACAATGTATAACATGTACAGTCTAATCATGCATAAGAAAGAAACTTTAAACTCAAGAATCTAATGCACAAGACAGAAACTGGCCAATAAACCATAACCTGATATCAGAACTGGTACCCAAACTTGTAGCTTTGTAGGACCTGAGCAACTGCTATCCTTAATGAAACTCCTACTAAGTTCTTCAATCTAGCCTCTTATCTCAACAAACTTATGAGAGTTGCCACATAGAAAGGGCATAACTGAATTCTTCAATTGTAATACAACTTTACCAACTAGATTATCACTACTTGCAAGACCTTGAATCTCTATAATACAAGCCAGCTGTTGAGGAATTTTTGTGTTAATCTGGCCCTTATACGCATTTTAAAATGATTGTCATGGTTTATGATACTTGAAGCATGCATCGTGTGGTACATTAAAATCTAGGAGTAAAGTAAAAGGCATGTAAACATCTAAATATGCATTTAAGTTATTCGCTTATTTACACTTTTGAAACTCTCATATCTCTGCCAAAAAAATACAGGTTTGAAGAACATATGTGGAATTGTGGAGACATAAAACCAAGTAAATAACAGATAAAAACACTGACTAAAAATATGCAAGAATTACTATGAGGTAATTTTATAAACATTCAACAATGAAGCTTATGATATCTCCGTCTTTAATTAGAAATCATTTTACCAAATATATATTTAAATTAGATGAAGAATACAAGGTATGGGTAAAAAAACAAAAATATCCCATCAATTAAAGATGATTTCAGCTAGTTAAGGCACTGTTTGTCCTATACCCCACTGTAGATTAAGGTTTTCTACGTATTACTTTGATACATCAATTATGTACAAGCAATGAGTCAGATAAAGTAGGCCCTTCGACCTAGCTAAGGACTTCAGATAAAGGTTTTCTTACAAAACATATTACTTTGTTAAATCAATCATGTACAAGCAATGAATTAGATAAAGGAGCCCTTTGGCCTAGCTTAAAACTTCACTCATACAAATTGACCCCTTCAAATAATACACATGACCTCATAGTTCTCTAGGTCATATAGTATCACTCACCGCTTGGAAGTGGCCAACTTGGTTTGTAGAGTCAACAAGGTGAGCAGCCTTGCCAAAGAATGTATGCACACCTGTTGCAATGACCACAGCTTCTATCTCTCCCTGTTTGCATGTAGAACCTGAATAGACACCATCACCAGTCTGTTTGGTCACCGGCAGTGACTCACCAGTGAGTGAAGACTGCACCACAGACAAAAGAATGGTCATGAGAGATCTTAAGAGAAAGAAATCCCTAAACAAACATTTTGTAAAGGTTACATCTCAAATACCTGATCAATCTTTAAAGGATCACCTTCCAGGAGACGAGCATCAGCTGGGATGATATCACCAAGCTTAATAGAGATAATATCACCTGGAACGAGTATAGCTGCATCCTGCTCACTCCACTTTCCATCACGAAGCACCTACAAGTGTACAACTTCACATGTTAAAATGCCATCACAGTATCATAGCATACCACTAGTAATATAGTACTTTAAAACATACCTTAGATTAGTACATTAAAACATACCTTAGATTTAGGAGCCAGGCGTGCCATAAGAGCAGCTGCAGCGTTACCTGCATTAGTCTCTTCTATATAACTAATTGTTGAGTTGATAAACAAAAGAGTAACAATTCCAACGAAGTCCTGCCAATCAGGAGGCTTCCCCTGCAAAATCAAGGTAGTTTATTGCCTCAAGTTCCAACATGTCAAAAAGCTAAAGATAACCAGCTTGTCTAGAATCTTTTTTGAACAACAGCTTGCCATGTATCATAATATGGTATGTAATTCAAAAAAACATACAAACTACAAACTAATTTACCCACTAGTGCCCACTATTTTTTTCTTTATAGCATGAAATTAAGTAGAGATGAGAAGATTATAGGGTTAGAGGACCTTCCTACGGTCTAACAATCCAATAATGTGATTGACTTACACAACAAGCACCACCCAACCATTGACAAGACAAGACATCTTTCAACACACTCTTAAAACTGACAAGTCATATACTGGAGGAAAGGGAGCTTTTTCTAATTTTCTCTATGCCCTAAGTAATAGCAACATTTCAGTTTTAGGCCATTTAAAAATAATAGGATACTTCTTTTTGTAAATGTATACAATTTGATTTTAACTTATCCCATATTAAATAAGTATTAACCCATTGACATAAATTTTGAGCTTATTTACATGGTGGACAAGTAAAAACTTCAATAGTAAAGGACAGTTATTCTATTTTTATACTTCGTATATAATTTCTCAAAAATGAACCTCATATGTGATGGAAGATATTTTTAAAAGGGACCAAGGGAGTAATATATAAGCTACCAAATAAATACAGTAGAGGGCTTACTCCTCCATTAGCAAGAGCTATAGCCATTATCGCGGCAGCTTCCATCACCCAAGAAAGAGGATTCCACATGAACCCGAGGAACTTCAGAAACTTACTCTCCTGCATTATTAAAGTTCCAGGGGTGAAATATGTTAACTAAAGGGAAATCGCTAAGTTCTAACACTCTTAGCAACAAGAAATACTAGGAAGAAATGGTAAGACAAATGAACCTCCTTCTCTTCAAGCTTGTTGGGTCCAAAAATGCGAAGTCGTTCTTCAGCCGCCTCAGACGTAAGACCATCTCGATTACACCTTAATTGCTCAAAGACCTCTTCTAGAGAAACATTCTCCTGCAATTACATTATTCACATCAGGAAACAGTCCAGGGAACTCAACTGGTTGAGACGTATGACTCATAATTCAACATGCAAGGTTATCTAAAAATTAGGCAAAATTTCACTAATATGAACTATGGTTCTACTAAAACCAGGGACATGAACTTGTGTACTTGTTCACATAATCAAATTGACATTAACTAAAGACACACTGCCATAAACTGAATATATAAAGCTAGCAACGTCACCAAAATGGGCTTTAATGACCAAGTTTAAGTAATTGATCTGTGTCTTTATACTGTTCATATCACTAATGCTCTTCAATGGCCAAGTTGATGTCAATCTAATAATAAAAATATGTTCATGTCAATGATTATATTTGGGTCATTGTGCATTCAATAAGTGTAACTAAGCCTAAAATCTATACAGTAATATTTTCTCACAACAATCACAAAAATTTCCTAGACTTGGAAAAATTAAAAATCAAACTTGTCAAACTTCATATGAAAAAATCTCCCTCCTAAACTATTATTGACATCATTTTTTTTTTTTCCTTTTAAGTTCCAAGAGTAAATAAATACATCTTAAAAAAATATATAATGAGATTATGACTACAAGTTTTTCGAATATTAAATACTATTTCAAGCAAATAATATTTATTTAAATTGTGCATTAAATCTAGTAAGGGCTTGTTCAGATTTACTAAAATAAGTTGAAGTGAACTGATTGAAGCTGAACTGAACTGAAACTGAATTGAATATAGCTGAAATGAATTGTTTATGAGAGAAGGAAATTAAGAACTAAATTGAACTGAATTGATTGGAGCCGAACTGAATTGATTGGAGCTGAATTGAATTGAATTGAAATTAAGCCGAAGAGAACAGACCCTAATGCTAATACTAAGAGACTGAAATTAAAATGATGAAATAAATTTTATTTTTATCAAAGATCATGAAACAGGGTAAGGATAATAAAAAGAAAATCCAGAATTAAAAAAAAAATGCTTAAACCCCAAAACATCACTATATCCCAGAAATAAAAACTAAGGAAGAAACTGCAGCAAGCTAGCAACAGAGAAATCAACAAAAAAAAATTGAAAAATAACGTGAAACATTATCATACCCAGAAACTGAAACGATGAAAATAGTAATAACCCAAAAACTTATCATGAAAACAGAGTAGACCTTAAACAAAATTAAGAACACGAAGTATTAATAACTAATACGAAGTAAGTATAGTAGCCCATAAACCCAAAAATAAGCCTTTAAACCCCAGAAACCAAAAACCATGGAAATTACAAAAATGCAGAAATCATGAAAAACCCAGAAACCAAACCATGCAAAAACAGTAAAAATTAATAGCAAAAACCATGAAAAACCCAGAAACCAAACATGCAAAAACAATAAAAATTAACAGCCAAAACCATGAAAAATGATCATACCAAATCTACAGCTTCCTTCAAAACAGCCTCCATAGTTTCCTTAGAGTCACCCATCTTCAACTAACTTCTCTGCAAATTGTTATTTTTAATCCTAAAAACAGATAGAACAATCAAGTAAAATTATATAGCAAAAAAGTTGAACATTCTGGAGAGAATAAGATGAAGAATAATGTGATTTATCAAAAAGGAAGAAGTTAGTGAAAAAATGGTGGGTGCAATACTTTGCTCACTTCACTGTTATTATACGTTTTTTTTTTTTTTTTTCCCTCTATTTCCTTTATTTTGGGGGTGTTGTGTTGGTGTTGAATTTGGCTTTCTCTAGAAAGGAAATGGAGGATTCTAGTATTTGTCTTAAGTGTGAGAAATTTTGGAAAAGGGTGGGGCGTAACTTGTAACAGGATGGTAGGTACAACTATTTGATCACATTTTCTTTCATTTTCACTGTCGCATATTTTCTTTCACAATCATCACTTTTTGTACTTCACAGGAGTGAAACAACATATAGTTATCAAAAATTTGTTTTACGGAATTTCGTCGTGTTTTTAAGGTTTGATGATCATTTTCATTTAGCACCTGTTCATTATCGTTGTGATTTTTTGGCTGATGATGATAATATGGTTTATACTCCCTTCGTTATACAATAATCAATCAATCAATCATAACTTAATACTAAAACTAGGGGTGTCAATCGGGTTTTCGTTTCAGTTTTGGGTTCGGTTTATCGGTTTCTAACGGGTCGGTTTTTAACGGGTTGAAATTATTCACCGGTCAGTTCGGGTCGGTTTTAAATAATTTCGGGTCGGTTTGGTTTGGTTTATTTTTATTACAGTTTCTTTTCGGGTCGGATTCTAATCGTGTCGGGTTATAATTGGTTCGGTTTATAATCGGTTCGGGTTAAATTCGGTCGGTTTAAAAACAGGGTTTGTCAGTTTAAAGCGGGTTTTGGGTCAACACATATCGGGTCCTAATCGGGTCGGGTTGTAATCGGTTCGAATTGAATTTAGTCGGTTTGACAACTAGTTTTGCCAGTTTTAAACGAGTTTCGTTAACGTATATCGTCTAGTATATCCTCAATATTCTTTAATTAGTTATTCTATTTGATCATATGGAGTATTAATTAGTTGTTTAACTTTATGTCCCTTTTTTGTATAATGATTTTAAGGATCAAATAATAATGACAAATCTAGAGTTAGCTTTTGATTTAGATTAAATTTTTTTTTTTAATACAACATAGTGTTTCATAAGTCATTACTCATTAGAGGACGATAATATTGTAGCATAAGAGTTTCAATGACATCAAAATTCCAAACCTTTTCAATATAAATACTTTATAATTCATTTTTTTTTTTTTTTTTTTTTTTTGAAACCAATACTTTATAATTCAATTAAACCCTTTTGTTTTGCTATTGATAAAATATACCCAAAAAAAAGGAAAAAAAATTCTACGATCATAACGGTTTACGGACTTACGGATTATAAACGGTTTAGTTATAACCTATTACGGGTTGTAAATGATTCGATCATAACTTATTACGGGTTATAAACGATTCAATCCTAACCAGTTACAAGTTGTAAACGATTTGGGTTTATTGGGTTTTTGTCGGGTTCAAACGATTTCGGTTTATAATGGGTAGGGTTGCTATCGGGTTCAAAAGTACTCGGTTCGGGTTGTTATTGGTTTCGGGTTGTATCAGTTTGGCTTGATATCGGGTACGGTTCATTAACGGTTCTCAAACATTCGGATCGGTTTAGTTTCAGGTTTTTAAAAATCGGGTCGGGTCGGTTTATGGTTTTAAAATAAAAGGTTCTTAGCGGTTCGATTCCTTTTCGGAACAGTTCAAAATGGTTCGGATTCACCGGTTCGGGTCGGTTTTTGACAGCTCTAACTAAAACATAAGGAACATGTGTCATATCCTGGTGTTGTTTTTCCCTCCAAAACACCCTTTTCTTTTTAAAAATTTTTTTTTTTTTGAAAATATTTCATACAATTATAATAATATCATTCCAAATCTTTATATTATCTTTATGACAAAAATATAGGACTTTTTATTTGGTTTCCATAATTCTTCAATACGCATTTACCTAAAATATTATTCCAACTCATTTTTAATTATCTGATAAACGAAGCAATAGTAGATTTTGCTAAAATAAAAAAGTAATACTCCGTAATATAATTAATTCATAAAATTGAGGAAAATTTGACATTTGCCACCAGCGAAAGAACCTTGCTTAACATTTATTACCGCTTTAATTTTTTGTTTTTTTACTACCACCCAAATCCCAAAGTTATAGATATTGCTACCACTTAACGGAATTTAAGTTATTAATATATATATATATATATATATATATATATATATATATATATATATATATATATATAACATTTTGAAATTCTTCCCAGCCACCTCCTCCTCCCCGTCAGCCACCATCCCCCTCCATTTGCCAACTTTCGTCGTTCGTGTCGACGCCCAAACGGTCCCCCGACACCAATGAACTCCACCACCACCATTTCCCAAAGTCCACGCTGCTAAAACCACCCTGAACGTGTGAATTCGAAACCCTAAAACCCATTTAGGGTGGTTTCGAGGAATGGGTTTAAGGTATTTGGTGCTGGTTTTTGGGTGGGGGAAGGGGAGGGGGTCGATTCAGGTAGGGAAAGGGGAAATCTGCTGTTTCCAAGGCTCGATTCAGGTTGGGGAAAGGGGAAATCGATCGTTTTCGGCTCGATCTTGGTCGGGGAAAGGGTAAATCGGTCTTTTCCGACTCGATTCAGGTTGGGGAAAGGGAAAATCGACCGTTTCTAGCTAGATTCAGGTTGGTCAGCTTTGTGTATGTCGTCGTTTTTGCAGAATTGCAGTGGTGTGGTGGTGTGGGTTGGACAGGTTGGTCATGGTGGTTTTGAGGCAGCGTTGATGGGGTAAATGGATGGGTGAGGTCGCCAGCGCCGGAGATTCGTTTATGCGCCGGCGTTGATGAGGAAATGGAGGTTGGACGGTGGCAATAAGGGTGGTTGAAGATGGAGCGGTAGCTGGAAGGTGGCATTGGGGTGGCTTGACCTTGGGCCCCACTAACGGAAATGGTAACGGCAAAAGGCTAAAGGTAGTGATTTCTATAACTTTGGGATTTGGGTGGTAATAAAATAAAATAAAACATTAAAGTAGTAGTAAATGTGAAGCAAGGTGCTTTCGCTGGTAGCAAATGTAAAATTTTCCTAAAATTGATATTAAAGAAATTACTTTTAAGCATCACTTTTATTTGTTAGTTATAATTATTTTTTACATGGCACGGGGTCTAAGCTAATGTTTCTACTAAGGTGAAGTGGACAGATTAATTTTTTAGGAAATTTTGTCTTAAACTACCTGCAAGATAGGGTGATTTATAAACAACTACTCTTTTTTTTTATTATTATTTTTATTTACCATTACCCGCAAGTTTGAAAACGTTTGTATATCACTACCCATTAACATTTTCCGTCCAATTTCCACGCATATTCTTAGGTGCACACTCATGCACCTAGAAATAGGTGTAACAAGAGCACAATATGAACATTAGCTTTTGAGAAAGTGAACATTAGTTTTCTTCTCCTCTATTTTTCTCCTTCGTATTTTATTTTCTCTCTCCTATGTTTTTTTTTTTATTTTCCCCCTTTTTTTACACTTTTTTTGATTGAATTTGTTACTTACAACATGAAAGTAGTTATTCAGTATGAATTTTTGTGTGAATTTCGATTTTGTGCTTTAATTTTGATTGATTAAGGTTTATATGAATCTTTGAATTCACAAATTATACTCTGTTTTTTCTCCTTCCTTCTTTAATTCCTTTTCCCTCTTTTTTTTATTTATTTTTTCTATTTTTCTCGTATTTTCGATTTAACGATTGAATTTGTTCCTTACAATATGGAATTGGTTGTTTATCTGATTTTTTGAATTCATATGAATTGAATTTTTTTAGCTTCGATCAATTTCATGTGTTTATGAATTTCATTTGATTTTCCGCATTTTTTTTTATCAATGAACATAATCATACAAATATATGTACATATGCATAGGTTCCCTTAAATGTGAACATTAACTGTTCAGAAAGTGAACATAGGCATAAAATGAACATATGCATTTCAGAAAGTAAACATAACAATTTAAAATATGAACGTAAGCATTGGTTTCCTTAAAGTGAATATAACCATTTAAAAGGTGAACATATGCGTAAAAAAATATGAACATATGCATTTAAGAAAGAGAATATATGCATAAATAGACTTAATGAGAATATTTATGAACAACAAATATTTACTATGAATATTTACATTATGAACATATAAAATATTATTATGAATATAAGGCATTTAATTATGAACATAAAAAATTGAAGAAATAAAAAATAATATGATTATGAAACATATGCATCATAAGTATGAAAAATATGAATATATGCATTCAAAATATGAACATATGCATTGGTTCATTTTTTAATGCGTATGAACATAATTAAGCATTTCAGAAGGTGAACATATACATAAAAATATATGAACATATGGATTTAGAAAGTTAATATAAGCATTTCAGAAAGTTTACAAAAGGATTAATAATATGAACATATGCATTTCGGAATGTGAACATAAGGTATCCGTTTGATTTCACTAATTTTTTTTGACAATTCCAATAAAAATTTCAAACAGTTGAGAGTATCGAATAATACTCAAACAAAATTAAGTGATAATCATATAAATTCAAACAAAATTAAGTGAAATTTACATAAAATTGTCTTTTTTTAGGCAGGATCCTTTTGATTTTGCATCTCTTCTCTAATGTCCATTGATGTTTTTTGCAGATTTTTAGTGAGAGAAAATGAAATAGAGGAGAGAGAAAGTGAAAAAGAGGAGAGAGAAAATCATATAGAAGAAAAAGAGTTTTGAGTTTGAAGGTGACGTTACATTTATTGGGTGAGGGTGGGTGTATTGGGTGTGGATGGGTGTATTGCAGTTTCTGTGTTTTTTAGTTTTAGGGCTTTTTTTAATTGGGTTGTGTGTAATTGGGCTTTTGGGCTGCGTTGTTACACCTTTCTAAGGTGCACCAGGGTACACCTTAGACTAATTGCAATTTCCACATTATTGGGCCCACTTTTTAACCTTTCCTACCCAATTTACTCGAGCATTTCTCAGACTCAAACTTAGGGGTAAAATGGTAATTTGACATTAGTGAATAAAGTAATGAGAAGTTGAAGCAGTTGGTCCCCACCTTATGTCAGTTAAAACCCTAAAAAAAGAAAAGGAGGAGAGAGAAAAAATACAACACATTTTGATAAAGAACAAAGAGAGGAAATTCAAAACCTTGAAAGAGTAAGAGTAGAAATTTTAAAACCTTGAAAGAGAGAGGCGGTTTTCTGAAACAAGCAAGCCAAATTCGCATCCTCTTAGCAGAAATTTGAAGCGTACCGTGGTTGTTTAGCAGTTCCATTGGCGTACCGTGGTTGTTTGCCGGAATTTTGGTTGTCGCCGATTGTTGGAGTGTATCGCTCATCGTGGGATGTAAGTTTCTACCATTACTAAATAATTTTTACAATGAATTTGCGCGGAATTGTTGTATAATATGTGCGAATGTCGAAAATTTATCAAATTATTTGCTTAGGGTTAATTAGTATAGTATAAATGTATAATTTCGTCCTTTTAGGGTTAATTAAACAGGAAATTTGTTTTTCTTTGCAATGAATTTGCGCAATGTTGTATAATTTGTGCGAATGTCAATATTTGCTGTAGGGGGTTAATTAGTTAAGTATAAATGTAAATTTTTGCCTTTTAGGGTTAATTTTCTTAAACATGTTTATTTTCTTCTGTTAGGGTTAATTAGTTAGGTATCTGTGAAGAATTAAGGCTTTTTACTTTGAGTTATGTGTAAATTGAATTGAATTATGTGTGAATTAAATTGAAATATGTGTGTAAGGGTGTGTGGGAATTGAATTATGTGTGTAAGGGTGTTTTGATTAGAATGAGAAATGGATTTGCTAAGCTGATGTCCTAATGGAGTGTAATGAATCTTAGCTTAAAATTGGGTAAATTGTATTTTAGTTTAATTAATTGATGTGAAATTTGATAATGTTCCCAGTTGGTGATCCCTTAATGTTGCATTGGTTGATAATGATACCACCATCTTGCTTGTTGGTACTTGTAGGGAATAATTTCAAGCCTTTAAAATCCCACTAGCTTGAACCCCACTGTGATCATACACTAAAGTACGGTGGCGTCCAAAAGGGAAGAAGATAGAGCAAAAGAGTCGCCAACAAGTTTTTTAGGAACTTGTAAACCGTTCACGAGGTGAAGGTTACACCCCTTAACGATCCAAGAGATCGTCAACTCCATAAGGTCTAGAACCAAATAAGGGTTCGGGGATGATGGTACAAATCCAACCTAAAAGAGATTGAATCTGCCCTAATAATAGGCCTCTACTTTATTCTGCTCAAATTCATGTGCGCTTTCTGACTAACATACAATCAATAGGATTAACCCTAAACCTGTTTAATCTATGTTGGTTGAATTTAATGGACAAATAAATCATTATTGGCGATCACTTGAATTATAATCGCAATTAACCCTAACAAGATTATTAATTATCTTATTAAGCATGAGTACAGGTACAAATTCCCTTTAAACATGCATAAAAGGTGATCAAGAAATAAATATAAATAATCAAGCAACACAATAAATAATCAATATCATGAATAATAATTATAATCTTAACAATAAAATAATCATCATCAAAATAATAATAATAATAATATTCATAATCATAAATTATAACGATTATAATCATAATCATGTTCATGTTAATATTAAAGCATAATAATAGCAAGATCCTAGGCATGATACTAACAAGATTAACGACAAACCCTAGCATGTCACTAAGCAATAAAAATCAAGTCTTTAACCCTAACATGATACTAACAATCATAAAAATTAGGAAGAGAATAAAAGACATCATAGCAATCATATTTAATATTAAAAATAACCTAGACATGATACTAGGAATATCATAATAACAATATAAGCATGATTTCTACATCATGACCCCAATTAATCAATTAAAGTACTTACTTTGATGCTTCGTACCTCTTTCTAATAACAAAATACACACGTTAGTAACTTCAAGGAAAATAATAAACAAACAATTAAACTAAATAATTGAAATAGAGATTTGGGACCAAACCCTCAGAAATTAAACCTTTCACGTCTAGGGCGAAGGCAACTTCGAATATGGCTAGGTGTTTCTTGATCTTGTGAATGCGGAATTTTGTATGAGAAAAACCAAGTTTTGGAAAAGATGAATGAAAGAGATGAATGATTAAGAGATTTAAAGAATGCTAATGCATGAACGATTTAACTTGCGAATGAAAACTGATTCTTGATGCTTAACTTGTGAATGAAGAGAATTGGTGAATGAATGGTGAATGATAGATGTAGATGATGATTGGTATCCGAAAACGGAGTTTTTAATACGATATTTATAGAGAAAATCAGCCAAAAAAGATAAATTAACAAAACAGAGTCTGACGCTCAGGAAACAGAGCTGGCGCCAACCCTGGCTAGCTGGCGCCAGGCACCAATGGCTAGCACCAAGCGCCAATGGCTAGCGCCTGGCGCCAAGCTCGGTTCCAGGCGCCAAGGCCTAGGGTTGGACGCTAAGCTTGATTTCGACGCGTTTTCGAAAATCTGATAAATTTACCGTACTGGAGGATAAAATAATATAATTTCTTCGAAAATGCTATTTGATTTTGATTAAAACTCTGAAAAGTCAACAAAGTCAACTTATCAATGCTAATTGAATTAGGAATGAAAAGAACCTTCTAGAAGATTCTAGAAGACTAAAACCATTCCTAATTGCATTAGGAATGATAAATCATATTAGGCCCTCCCCAAGATCATTGGGCCGTACATAAAGCTCAAACCGGGCCAGTTTAGTAAATTGGCCATAACTTCCTCAATATTCATCGGAATTGGGCTTATAATATATCGTTGGAAAGGTCTTTGCAAGCCCCATCCAACTACACCATTATTGGACCCATATCATGGAACAAACAAACTGGATTGACTGTTTTCTTAAAATAAAGTTTTCAAAAACAGAGAGAAGAGAAAAGAAATTAAAACTTTCCGCAACACTAGACCTTTCCACACTTTCGTTTCATTCGATTATGATTTGACGCGAAAGGTACTCATCACTGGGTTTGGTTTTGGGGAGACACAAATGGGTGTCTACAGAAGCCCCCACTTTGACTGAGTTTAGAGAAACGCAAGTTTCGAAAACAAAAGTCAAAGTATCGATATGGACGGAGAATGATTCAGAACGTTCTGCGATCCTAAATCACTCTTGTAACGTCGATACCTGCAAAACTAACATTAGTTAAACAAATAAAAGTGTTAAGAAACGCGTATCTTGCACCGTCGAGCACACGTCTCCGAAAGTAACCGATTGTTGCTGCTTTACTGTTTTGATGACCTCCTGCAAGCTAGAGAATGCCATCCCGCTTGAAAACCGCTACGCCCATAACTGCTTCCTCCTCCGCAATGATAATATTCCACATCCTAGGGAATACTATCGAAGATTGCTTCTCTTGAAACAATCTCCATCCGCATTGATAATATTCCACGTCCAAGGGAATACTATCGAAGATTGCTTCTCTTGAAACAATCCTCAGTTGTTTGTGACAACTCTCCATAATCCAGGGAACGCCACCTTGCTGTTTTGATGTTCACTCGTCTCTGAACAAAGAGCTTCCTTTTGATATGTTCACGCGCCTCTGAACAAAGAGTTTAATAATAGGATGCCCACGCGTCTCTGAGTAAAAGAGCTTGAAAATAGGAAATGTCCACACGTCTCTGAACAAAAGAGCTTGAAAATAGGGAATGTCCATACGTCTCTGAACAAAAGAGCTTGAAAAGGATTGTCCACGCGTCTCTGAACAAAAGAGCTCGATTGATATGCCCACACCTCTCTGGAGCAAAAGAGCTTTTAATGGAAATGTTCACGCGTCTCTGAACAAAAGAGTTTCGGTGCTTGAATGTTTGTTGCGATAATGTTCTGAAGAAAAATTTCCGAAGACCTACGTTTGTCGATCTCTAAAGCTCGCCTGAACTTTGCTTTCGCTAAAACCAGTATGCCGGTGTTTCCGTGATGAGCCAATTCTTAGGCGCTTCAAGCTAAGTGAGACGATCTTTCATCAGGTCGACCACTTATTGTGATTGTAATCAAACTGACTACTTAATCATGTCAAATTGCTTATAGGGGCTAACTGGCGCACCAAGGAACCCAAAATTGCTGTATGAAGTCGAAATCACCTTTCTGAGAGGCTTCGAGCTCTGTCGTTGCTGAAATATCTCTAGCGCCAAGAATTGGAGTAGGATCCTCCCTATTCTGCTGCACCTGTATTTAATTTGACTATAGAACTTTGCCAATCTTTAATTATCTTAGGGTTGACCTAAGGTTTAGCGTTGATTGACTCAATAACTTGACACGACTCAAGGTATAAACTTGACTCGCTGTGATTGACTGACTCAAGGTTGACTCGAGGTTGACTCGACTCAAACTGTTTGACACATGTGTTAGACTCAAATCAAGGTGATGTGACACGACATGACTCAATGTGTACATGACTTGTGTGTGCATTGTAATGTGATCGTGCGACTCGAAAAATGCAAAAAAAAAGCAAAAATTTTCCGTCAATTTTAATTTTGTGGAGGGTACCGACTTTCTCCCGAAAAAGAAAGACGTGAAAAAGAAAGAAGCTTTCGAATGCATGTTGAATGAGCTTAGTCAGATGTTGTTTGATACTTTATCTCAAGGTGCAAGGATTAATCCATCCTAGGCTATCTCAATGGTTGACTCAATGATGAAAGTATTTGGGTAACTTAGGCACGGAGGCTAAGCACTTCATACTTTGTGATGCAATGGTGAGTGATGAGTGATGTTGATATGATAATGTATGCTTCAACGTTGTGTTAAGATTTCATGACAAAGGGTCCCTAAGGGAAGCATACTTGGTCATGTATCTGTGTAGTGTGTGGAATTGACACTAAAGCTAAGCCACAAGAGCTAAGTGTGTGGAAATATATTTTTAGAAGAGTGAAATGATGGTGACTCTTAGGCTAGGTAAGCTAATGATATGAGGATCAAGCCCCCAAGTCTAGCTCTAAGTGAATAGGGATGAGCATAGGATATCCCTTGATACGATCATGGTGTAAGTGTGTGAATGTGAATATGAATGCATATTTATTACGGCCGCACCTCGATGTGAGATTGCCTACGTATCCGTTAGGAATCAGGCCGAACGTAGCTCTAGCCGAACCTCGCACAAGTGTGTATACCTCGAAAAGGTCTTTTTAAGGGTTGTAACGTGGTTAGGCTAAAGGTTATAGAAAAAAGGGATAAAGGCTCAAGACCCTAGATAAGCCCCCAAGGTGTGCAACCTTGCTTTTGAATCTTTGTATTTTTATACTTGAGTTTTTCTACTCTTTTTTTAGCTCTCTTTTATCTTTTGCTTTAGCATTTATTTTATTTTTGCAAGTGTGGGCAATCCCGATCATGCGGTTTATCACTCACTTGGCATTCATGTTTCTCAGGCATGGTACCGAGCACTCAATAAGAGACGCAATCTGAGACGTGCTCATATCAAAGACATTGGAACACTTGCCCTTTTGTACACATTTATTTATTTATTTTTTTGCTATTTTTGCTATCTTTTGAAATACTCAAGCCTTCTTTAGAATTGCATAAGTTGCACATTGTCTCATCCCAAGATTAGATAGATGTAGGTTGAAAGAAGAAGGGTCTATCGTTAGACGAGGCTCAAAATGGTTTATGAAGAAAGGATTGTATATTAGACGGGTGAAAGAAGATATGATGTGGCTACAAGGGGTGCCTCAAATCATTGGTATGCCTTGTGCTTAATTCGACATAGATTTATTTTATTTTATTTTATTTTATTTTATTTTTTAATGCAATGTGATGATCATATGCAAGGAAATAAATGCTCATTTTTATTAAAGGAAAAGAAAAAAAGACTACAAAAATAATCTAAAGGAAAAGAAAAGGTGCCTATGCTAGACTCATTGAGGAAAGGGTAGATAAAAAAGAAATAGAAAAAAAAGAGGTCACAAAATCTTGTCGTTGAAGCTCGCCTCTTGTCTTGTGTTGTTTCCTTTATCATCACTCGCTCTTCTTATTAACTGGAGGTATGGGAAGCTTGTTGTTATCAATCAAATGTTGGATATCCTCTTTTAGCTTCCAACAACTCTCAGTAGCATGACCCTTACCTTGGTGGTACTTGCAGTGTTCGTTTGGATTCCAACTAGGCAATATTTTCTTGAGTGGGGGATCTTTAATAGGTCCAATGGGAGTAATGATTCCCTTGGCATGGAGTCGATCGAAAGCATCATCGTAGCTAATTCCAATAGGGGTAAATTCCCTTTTCGGTTGCTTTCGATTACCCATGGCTAGGATCTCACTAAGGTCGAAAGTACCATCACTATTACTAGAGTAGGTGTTTTCGGAAGAAGAAGGATAGTCGTTCTTCTTCCCTTTACAGCCACTGATACTATTGTTACTAATCTTCGCCTTCTTGTCGCGCGGAGGAACATGAAGGAGATTTGAATCAATGAGATCTTGAACACGATCTTTGAGGGCGAGACATACTTCGGTGGTGTGACCACGACCTCTATGGTATCGACAATAAGAATTTGGATCCCAATTGGGAAACCGCTTTTCAGGTGGAGGGTCTTGACTGGGACCAATGGGGTGGATAAGATCTTGATTGTGAAGACAGTCGAAAGCTTCATTGTAAGTCATTCTTATTGGTGTGTATTCTTCAATGGTCCGTTTTGCTTGTGGCTTAGGAGCATTGAGTTCTTCATTAAATCCTTGGCGAGAATTTTGTTCAATTGCCATCACACGATTTTCTAATCGTTCTACCACATTCAAGAGCATGGCAATGACATCTTGCAGTTTTCGAATTTCCTCTTTTAGACTTGACGAGTCTTCCTTGGTATTATCTAAGAAAAGACTTTCATCCTCCTCAATTATGGCCACTTCATCGAGAGAGGTCATATAAGCTATCTCAATCATAGGCTCTCCTACAGGTGTGATAAGAAGTGATGGATCAAAGGATGCTTGGTCATCTTCGATGGCTAGAATCTCGGAAGTTTCATTGTTATCGATCAGATCTTGAATAGCTTCTTTGAGTTTCCAACACTCTTCAGTGTCGTGACCCTTTCCTTGATGATATTTGCAGTGCTTATTAGGGTCCCACTTAGGTGGCCTAGCTTCTGGAACTGGATCTTTGATGGGCCCTATGGGCATGACTAGTGCTTTGTGATGTAGCTTCTCGAAAGCCGTTTCATAACTCATACCAAGTGGAGTGAACACTCTTTTTGATTTCTGGATTCGTGGTTTAGAGGCGTTCGTGGCATGTACTTCATTAATGGGAGAGGAAGAAGAAGGATGGTCGTTCTTCTTTCCTCTCGCACCATTGTCTTTCAGAAGGTCATCTTCAATGTCAATGCCTATATTATAGACAGCTTTGAAAGTATCTAAATTGTGTTGGTACTTTAAGTGTTTTGAATACTTCCCTTGGAGATTCTTGATAAACATCCTCACAGATTCTTTTTCGGTAGGAGCCTTGACCATATTAGCGGAAGTTTCCCTCCATTTATTGAAGAAAGAAGTGAACCCTTCGTTTTCCTTTTGTTTTAACATTTCAAGTTGTCTGTGGTCTGTTTCGTCTTGGATGTTGCATTTATATCTATCTATGAAAGCGTTTGTTATCGACTCCCAAGAAGAGGTTTTTTCTTTCTCGAGGGAAAAGAACCATTGTTGACAAACGGTTTCAAGAGATAGTGGGAACAGAGAGGGGAAGACTTTCTTATTGATACCCTTAATGCTCATGATAGTTTCGAGTGCTCTTAAATGAAAGTATGGGTTATCAGTTGCTCTGAATTTTGGGATGTCGTTGGCGTTGAACTTATGCGGAAGGAGTTCCTTGTCCAGCGAGACCCCTTGTGAACTCATGCCCTGAAATTTATAGTCACTAGATAGCTTGCTTAGACCCTCTTGCATGAGCTTCATCTGTTGTTGCTTCACGGGGTCATCGACCCTAAGTGCGAGAAGTTTCAGTGTCTCAGTCACAGTAGCCAGTTGGTTCTTAAGATCATTGACTTCTTCTTGAGTTGCCATTATCTTCTTAGCCTTCCTCTTTTGACGAATCGGTTTATCAAAAAGTGAGACTTGAATAAAGAGGTTGTCCTTGATTAATCGCCCTTCTCTCCTCGACCAAGTACTGTGGAAAAGGAATTTGGGGATATTCATTATTAATTATTTGACTCAAACTTTATTCAACATGCAATGAATAGAGGAAGTGAAGAAAGATGGAAGAATGTGAAGAAGATTTAGGTGGAGGGATATGAAGAATTAGGAATAGAATGTACCCCCAACTCAAATGACGGAAAACCGACTTATGCATGAACCTAAGACATGGTCATGGTAATGTACTGAAAGTGTGTGCTAAGACTAGTGAGTGTAGATGGTGCGTTAAGACTCGTGTCATGACCATGTGGCTAGACTATGTGACTAAGACTCGATTAACGACTTGACAAGGTGTTATTGACAGCGAAAATTAACCGAATTAAACAGAGGACTGATTAATTAGACCCTAGGTGATGACTCGACCAATAATCCAAACTGTCGGCCAAGCGACAGGACTGGCGTCACACTGAGGAGCTTGGCGCCAGACAACATAGCTGTCGTCAGGCACTACACTCCACCGTGTGGCGCTACAGCTCAGACCTTGGCGCCAATATTGGAACTTCGGTCTGGGACTGTTTTTGGTGTTATTAGTCAACTGGGGTATGCCTAAAGTCGTACTAGGTCAATTCCGATTAAAATATTAGACTTTATTGACTCAAATTAAATAATTAATTAATTAATTAATTAATTAGGCAAAGTTTTTTAAGTCATTAATTTATTTAATTTCAACACAAGTCAACAAACGGTTAAGAGAAACATAGAATATATATGCACAACAAATAATGCACAATTAGTCAAGTAGGCACAATATGATGCAATGAGTTTGCAACCTAACCATGGCTCTAGTTCTCTAAAGTTCGGGATCTGGTTTAGTCAATAGAGGGTCCATGGTTAATTGTCCGGATGCACCGCGCGGAAGCCTTACCGTGAAGGGTTGGCGCGAGTGGATGGGACACCGCGAGCTTTAGAAAAAACTCGCTTCCATGGTTTGGTGAATTCAACATCTCGGATGTACCCTTTGTTACACGGAGCGTTCAATCGGGTAGATGGAGCATGAATTCCCAAAGGGTTATGTCCATATGTATAACACATATGGGTTTCAGAAAAGTGAGAAAAAAATTCAATCAGGAAGTAGGATCGAGCAAACAATACGAAAAATCGGTCGAAATTAGAACGCATATTTCTGGCTCGGTATTGGGGGAAATTGGCGCCAGCAATCAGAGACTGGCGCCAACTTTTAACTGTAGCGCCTGGCGCCAATACTGGCGTCTGGTGCTACGGCTAAGAGTGTGGCGCCAAGCTCTGGCCCCTGACGCTACTTCCCACATGCCTCAGCAGCTTTCTGTGCTCGATAAAATCTTCCAGTTTCGCGCGGTGTTATTTCAGTCCTAGTTGTGAAAGACATTCCTCAAATTTCCTACATGTAAAATCCTATGTTTTTGACTCATTACGGATGGTCTTTCCAATGAGATCCTTTTTATGCATATGACAATAATGTTAATCAAAATTACGCACATGAAATACTTAGAACTTTTCGAGTCTCATCCACTCATTCTAAATCATTGCCGAAACAAATTATGGAATTAAAATAGAAATCCTCCCCTGCGGAGTCGCCAAAAACATTAGGGAATAATTTCAAGCCTTTAAAATCCCACTAGCTTGAACCCCACTGTGATCATACACTAAAGTACGGTGGTGTCCAAAAGGGAAGAAGATAGAGCAAAAGAGTCGCCAACAAGTTTTTTAGGAACTTGTAAACCGTTCACGAGGTGAAGGTTACACCCCTTAACGATCCAAGAGATCGTCAACTCCATAAGGTCTAGAACCAAATAAGGGTTCGGGGATGATGGTACAAATCCAACCTAAAAGAGATTGAATCTGCCCTAATAATAGGCCTCTACTTTATTCTGCTCGTATTCATGTGCGCTTTCTGACTAACATACAATCAATAGGATTAACCCTAAACCTGTTTAATCTATGTTGGTTGAATTTAATGCACAAATAAATCATTATTGGCGATCACTTGAATTATAATCACAATTAACCCTAACAAGATTATTAATTATCTTATTAAGCATGAGTACAGGTACAAATTCCCTTTAAACATGCATAAAAGGTGATCAAGCAATAAATATAAATAATCAAGAAACACAATAAATAATCAATATCATGAATAATAATTATAATCATAACAATAAAATAATCATCATCAAAATAATAATAATAATAATAATAATAATAATAATAATAATAATAATAATAATAATAATAATAATAATAATAATAATAATAATAATAATATTCATAATCATAAATTATAACGATTATAATCATAATCATGTTCATGTTAATATTAAAGCATAATTATAGCAAGATCCTAGGCATGATACTAACAAGATTAACGACAAACCCTAGCATGTCACTAAGCAATAAAAATCAAGTCTTTAACCCTAACATGATACTAACAATCATAAAAATTAGGAAGAGAATAAAAGACATCATAGCAATCATATTTAATATTAAAAATAACCTAGACACGATACTAGGAATATCATAATAACAATATAAGCATGATTTCTACATCATGACCCCAATTAATCAATTAAAGTACTTACTTTGATGCTTCGTACCTCTTTCTAATAACAAAATACACACGTTAGTAACTTCAAGGAAAATAATAAACAAACAATTAAACTAAATAATTGAAATAGAGATTTGGGACCAAACCCTCAGAAATTAAACCTTTCACGTCTAGGGTGAAGGCAACTTCGAATATGGCTAGGTGTTTCTTGATCTTGTGAATGCGGAATTTTGTATGAGAAAAACCAAGTTTTGGAAAAGATGAATGAAAGAGATGAATGATTAAGAGATTTAAAGAATGCTAATGCATGAACGATTTAACTTGCGAATGAAAACTGATTCTTGATGCTTAACTTGTGAATGAAGAGAATTGGTGAATGAATGGTGAATGATAGATGTAGATGATGATTGGTATCCGAAAACGGAGTTTTTAATACGATATTTATAGAGAAAATCAGCCAAAAAAGATAAATTAACAAAACAGAGTCTGACGCTCAGGAAACAGAGCTGGCGCCAACCCTGGCTAGCTGGCGCCAGGCACCAATGGCTAGCGCCAGGCGCCAATGCCCGGTTCCAGGCGCCAAGGCCTGGGTTTGGACGCCAAGCTTGATTTCGACGCGTTTTTGAAAATCTGATAAATTTACCGTACTGGAGGATAAAATAATATAATTTCTTCGAAAATGCTATTTGATTTTGATTAAAACTCTGAAAAGTCAACAAAGTCAACTTATCAATGCTAATTGAATTAGGAATGAAAAGAACCTTCTAGAAGATTCTAGAAGACTAAAACCATTCCTAATTGCATTAGGAATGATAAATCATATTAGGCCCTCCCCAAGATCATTGGGCCGTACATAAAGCTCTAACCGGGCCCAGTTTAGTAAATTGGCCATAACTTCCTCAATATTCATCGGAATTGGGCTTATAATATATTGTTGGAAAGGTCTTTGCAAGCCCCATCTAACTACACCATTATTGGACCCATATCATGGACTAACCAAACTGGATTGGCTGTTTTCTTAAAATAAAGTTTTCAAAAACAGAGAGAAGAGAAAAGAAATTAAAACTTTCCGCAACACTAGACCTTTCCACACTTTCGTTTCATTTGATTATGATTCGACGCGAAAGGTACTCATCACTGGGTTTGTTTTTGGGGAGACACAAATGGGTGTCTACAGTACTCTGTTCTATGGTGTGGTGGTATTGGTTGGTAGGATTTGATTTGGTTGTTGGTATTTGATTAATGTGTGTAGTGGTATATATGAACTTGTTAGGGTAGTGGTGTAGGTGTTTCTCTAAATAATTATTGATATGGTTTCCTTTTTTTGCGTGTGTTGTTCTAATGTTTTAGTCATGATGTCAGAGCAGTACACTGATTCTTCAATCAATAAGCTGCAGAAGTAAATGGGGAGTATGTGACGAAAGAATTTATTAAAAGACACTTAGTGTATGTTTGACCGCACTTGTTTTGTGGTTATGATTTGGTATATGTATACATTGTTTGTCTGTTTTTTTTTTTTTTTTTGGTACCCTTCACAGTCTACCCTTAAACATATAATGAGGACGAGAAACGCTCCAAGTGGTTCATCTAGCCAACAACAGCCCAACAAGAAGAAAATGAAACAAGCAGTTGTTGAGGAAGGAGATGAAGATAATAACTACGACGGGCTGATTAGTGGAGCAGGCGATTTTGACGATGCTGACTATGTGGTCGATGAAGAAGAAGACTATGCTGAAGCTGAGTACCATGTCACTCAACACATCGACAAGAAGCTTAAAATTGTCCCTCCACCACCAAAACATATCAGACCCCCACAACCTAAGGTTGTCGGAAGAGCTCAGCGTCCACTAGGTATTGAACATACCTTGATGAGGTATAGAAACACTTTAATGTAGCTAGTATTTCCTTATTATTCACTGTTATTTGGTTCATGAATTGTGATGTTGGGTAGATGATTATGTGATATTTTTGTTGTGTTTAATGTAGTTTGTTGTGCGACAACCGACTTTGACTTTGGGTGAGCAAGTTAAAAAGAAAGGCGTGTTAGTCGCGACACAGCTGAGGAATTATAGCTGGAAGGTAAAGTTAAAAAGCTTTGTTGTGGGACTGTATTATGTTCATGTATATTTGTTTACTTTATGGGACTGTATTATGTTTTCATGTATATTTGTTGTCTTTGTGGGAGTGTATTATGTTCATGTATATTTGTTGACTTTGAAGGCTTGTTTGGTCCTTTTATTTCAGCCAGTGAATTTAAATTGTCGGATTGGTGCATTTACCAATGTTGTGAAGGCGATGGGTATAGATGATAACAAAAAACAATTTTTGGAGGAAAGTGGCTTTGGAGGGTTGCTGAAGCTGCCTTCAACAAAGATTGATCGTAGGTTTTGTTACTGGCTTATGGCAAGGATTGACCCGGAGAAGAAGGTGTTAACTAGAGGAGATGGAAGGGAGCTTCCTTTTTTCCACGAACAATGGAGGTGCATATTTGGCCGTCCTCGGGGTCCAAAACTTGTGCCTGTTAAAGTTCTTAATGAAGCCATGCGAGAAAGGGTCGATCGTATTGTTCTTCAGTATGGGGAAATAAAAGACAATGTTTGCCATATCAAGATTCAGCAAGCAGTTGATGAGCTTCCGTTGATGCCGATTGTAACTGACAATGACAGGGATGAGTTTATGAAGGCTTTCTTATTAATGATGTTGGGACTGCTGATATGTCCACTACAAATGGTCAGAGTTTGGCAACTTCGTTATTGCTTGCTGTTTCGATAGGGGCTGCTGCCCGGGATTATGATTGGTGTACTTGTGCACACAATTGGCTTATGACTTATGTCAGAGACTTTTGAAAGAGGCTACACAACAAAGGTTACACAGTTGGTGGTGGAGGATGTGTCCTATTCCTTCAGGTATTATTTTCCTCCATGTGTTAAGTATAATTTTAGTTTTAGCCCATATTAGTTTTGCTAATGAAATGGTGGTGCTGCATTTGGGTTAAACTGTTGGTGTTCTTATTAGTAAACATTTATTGTGCAGATATTTTACTTGGACCACCTAGCAGTGCCTCCTTTGAGTTGGGGGGTTATGCCACGATCGGTGTTGTGGGCTGAGAAGAAACTAGCAGCTGCTATTCAAGCTGATTTGCTCCCCTCCTTAGGCGATGGAAAATAGAAGGTGAATGTGTTTTTATGTTATACAAATGTTTAGATCCATTTTATTATAAAGGTGATTAATTCCCTTTAATCAATGTAGACAGTTGATGTTGCTTACGGGTAAAGGCATCCTTTGGTTGGAAGGGATTCATGTGAATCGTTAGAAGTGAGGATTGTGAATGAGGTAAAATGTAATGGTAGTAGTCGTGTTTTATTTTATTGGAAAAAAAAATAATTCTCTTTTTGATTTTTGTTTATGTGTAGATAATGGAAATGATCGTTCCTATGTTTGAGAATATGGAGAAGAGGATGCTGAGAGCTCGGAACCAAAGCGTACCTACATTGATGAAGCCTATGTTTGAGGACATGGATCATAAGATGGATCAGAAGATGGAAAAGTTTCTGAAATCACACAACAACCACAACATACCTACTTTGAGGAATGCCCCGAAGGAAAGGTCCCCTGTTCACAAGGCCCCTAATGTGAGTAAGAGTGATGTGAGTACTGGCAGCTTTTCAATGAAGGAGCTGAAGTTGGGATCATCTAATGTGAGTAGGAAATCTCTTTCAGATACTTTCAGGAAGTTAGAGGATGTAAAAGATGTTGATACAACGATAAGGGCTTTAGATTTGATTAAGGGAGTCACATCAAAGATGCTTTCTGATTTTGGGGATAAGAAGGGGGGATATGAAGGTGGTGGAAGGTGTTTTAGAAGGTGATGATGGAAATGGAAGAGGGTTTGATGATGAAGGAAATAGAAGAGGGGTTGATAATGAGGGAAAGGGTGAAAGCGGGGGGGAACTGCTTGGGAAGGGTAATGATGGTGAAGGGTTGAAGGGCAATGATGGTGAAGGGTTGCAGCTTCCTGAGACTGAGACAACCCATGTATCAGATGAGGAAGGTGAAGATGTAGAGAAGAACCGCAACCGGAGTGACAGTAAGCGTACTCTAAAGCCGTCTTCTAAGGTGCTTTCTGGAGACTTTGTTGGAAATCGTAGGTGTCAGCTGTCTAAGCTTAAGACACCTGATTTGAATCTTGTAAAATGGATTAAGCTGGGAACTTCCGGGACTGGAAGGTGAGTCCAATCTGTTGCTTAAATGTTATATGTTTCAATTTTAGCTTGCCTGTGGACCTTAACACAGTAATTGTTTAGTAAAGATTTAATACAGTATCAAAACTTGTCAATTTTACTTACATTTTGTTATACCATCACTATACCATTTTGGTACAATCAACTCTAACATGGTACTCAGTAATATACCATCATGAGTGATCAGTATACCATCCTGGTAAGGTAGATGGTTCTTGTTACTATAATGATGGTATTAAATTAGTTGGTTTATAATATGAGTAATTGGACTATTTTCTTTTATTTCAGTGAAATTGTGTTGTTGGAATGTGAAGGGGAGTATGCTAATAAGGAATGTTGCTATAATGTTCTACATTGTCGCCGAAGGGTTGGAACAGAGTATGTATCTGTGGCATCTAAGTTGTAAATTAAGGAATGGGGCATCAAGTATCAGGGGCACAACAAAAGGATAATGCTGCATCCTGCATTTGCGGTACGTTAATTTGCCTTATGTTTGAAGTGATTTGGTACTTCAAATGAACTGAACAGTTCTAATTTAATAATTTTTATTCTTTGTTTTGTCCCAGATCAAGCTACTTACTGACATGGACGATGCTCCCAGTCTTGCCAAAAAACATGGGCATCCTTTGCGCGGTGTGGCTTGTACCCAACTTTCTGTGGTGAGATCTAATTATGTATTTGCTAAATTGATAGTTGGTTATGGTTTGGGGAGTAATTAATCTGGTGTTGTGTTAACTTGCCATTGCAGATATTTGTCCATATACTAATGGATGAACATTGGTGGTGTGTTGCCTTCTCGTTCAAAGAACAGAAGATATGGCTGATCGACTTGATGAATTCTGACCCTGTTCAAAAACATGAAGCATTCATTTCAAAATTGGTAAAAACTTGATTGATTTGTAATAAATACCTAAAACTTGAATTTTGGTAAACAAATGATGTTACTGATTTATGTATTTCCTCGAATCGTTACAGATCAATGCAATGGAGGTGCTGATATACACCCATGACAGTAGTTGGGTAGAGAGTACCTTTGGAGGGTAGGCAGTTAAAAGCGTCGAGGTTGTTTAGCAACAAGATATGTGAGTCCGAAACTAGTTTTTAAAAACTTACCCATATAATGTTATTAGTCTTTATTCACTAATCTAATTATCCGTCCTCTTTGTTTAGTGTTAGTTGTGGGGTTATCATGTTAGCTTGCATTAAGGCTAGCATGGATCGTTTTACGAGAAAGTATCAAATGGTGAGTAATTTGTTTTGTAATGTGAATTGTTTTGGTTATTAGTTGAAACTTAAAGATTTTTTATATCCTTTCATTGACAGGAAGGAGGAGTTGATGCACAGGACCTGGAATATGGTCGGGCACAGTTGCTTATTGAAGATCTCCGTTCAGTTTGCAATGAAAGATGGGACGATCTTGACGGCTTAGTTGTGTTGGCTTAGGTGGCTTGTGCTTGTGGGTGTGAATTATTTTATATGGGATAAACTTGTTTTGAACTACTTTGTCCTAAACAGTCACTTAATAGGGTGGGGAAGCAGTGGGCAGTACTTGGTATTTTGCAGTGCTTTGTCCTGGGTTAGACTAACTAACTACTTACTTAGTTGGTATCATGCTATCATGCGTACTTGGTATTTTGCAGTGCTTTTGATGCTTATAGGTGGCATACCAACTTGACTTTATGCTATTTTGCAAAGCTTATCATGGTTATTATTATGGTTTAACATGCTTATTTGCAATATGTTTATTATTATGGTTTAACATGCTTAAATGATGTGTTTGTAGAAAATTTATTAAGAGGTGTTTGTATGAAGTACTAAATGATGTGTGTGTGTGTGAACAGATTTAACAATATTTACAAATTTGAGTGTAATAGGTAAATTGAATTCGCATTAGTTAATGACCCATTCATGTAAAAAATTTATCTCCTCATAAACTATACCAAACTATTATTAGATGGTATACCATCGATCTATCACTATTTTGAGGATGGTATACTAAGTAGATCCATGTGGAACATCATATATTTTAATAAAAATTAGTCGTTGTTGAAGAGTTAATGCATTTAATGCACCTAGTTCTTTGTATAAATAAGATAGTAGAGGTCATCTGTACTGTTGTAAGAAACCCTCACAAACTATAGTAGTTCAATTGTTTATAATCTTAAATGGCTAATACCTCATTTGTTTGAAACTGAAATCAACACAACTCTCACCGTCTGGTGCACGTATAGCATATCATCCTCCATATGTTATGTATTTGAAGCCCCTTCGTAGCTGTGAGGGTGAGTTCAATGTAAACCAGAATTTCTAGTACGCTAATTATGAAGACACAGAGACGAGGAATACGATAGAGATAGATGAATTGCAGGTTGGCTTGCTTTCGTCTGCGTTGTACTCAGACCCCTTTCTAGGTAGGTGCATGCTCATACCACCACCAGGTGATAAGATTCTCCCGATCCACCTTCCTTTATTATGTGATTCTTATGGCTTGCATAGGGGGTTGTGGGATTATTTGGAGTGGGAATTACTTAAGTTGTCTCTAAATGGTAACAACGAGTCGTCACACCAGAAAACTTACTACCTTTGTTTGATCCTAAGCCACATTATGATTTTGATGAAATTGGTATATATGCCATACCAATTAAATTAAACATGTCCTATCTTTTTTGGTTCTTTTACCGATTCCATTCATGTTATGGAACTATCAACTTTGTCTGTTGTGTTACATGTTCAAGTGTTTTGCTCTTATTTCGCAAAACAAAAATTGCGTTTCCACGTACTGAAAGTGAAGGCATGTAACACATCACCGTCATACAATTCACCTTCAATGATACCGAAAGGGAAGAAAATTGTGTGTTGGAACGCTATGGGGATCAACCGTCTATGTTTTGTGCGCCATTTTCACGAAATTTACAACCGTTACGAGCCTTCGGTGTTGGTTGTAACGGAGAGTATAAATCGAGCTAAAGACCTTCTTCTTATTAGACTAGGCCTCCCTAGTCAATATGAAATGGAAAGTTTTGGACCCCAAGCATCACCAGGCGGGGTTGTTGTTTTCTGGGTTAAAAGTGAACTAGTTCCAATGGTCAATATACCTAAACCAAGGGAAGAGCCATTTGTGGAGCAGTTGCTTGATTTTTTGTTCCATGTATGTTACCGTATTTCTCTGAAATGATTAATTTAATTTGAAATTTGCTCTACGTTTGTTTCCGTATTAGTACCAACGTAATGTGTAACGATACCAAATAAGAGTATGTTGGTACTTTGTTGACACCATCATATTACGTGGTGGTATTACAAAAATTAGCAATTGTAATGGTTCTTTTCGATTATGTTTCAGGGACATGTTGTTGCATCACCATCATCAACAAGGAGGTTGGTCAGAAAGGCGTTAGGCTATGATAGTAAGAAGAAAGGTGCAATAACACGACGTAATTAAATGATTATTCACAAATGATTTGTAGTTTTAAATTTCTGGTGAAAACGATTATGTAATGCCTTATTATGAAGTGTAATAGCAATTTAAAGTTTATTATGTAGTGTAATAGCAATTTAAAGTTTATTAAAAAATTAAACGGTACTCATATTTAGATAGTATAAACTGAACTCATATTTAGATTAATTTAGAATATGTATTCCATAACATACTAAACCCCAAACATGAAACAACTCTACTTACATACTATAAACCGAATACATAATAAAGGAAATCAACATAAAAAAAAAATCATTTTCTTAATGATCTTCGTGCTCAAATTAATTTCGGTGACAGTGGCCGAGATCTTGTCCATGCCCAACCAAATTAGCTTCGCAGAAACCATGTTCTTTGACCGTGTGACGTTCTCCTCCTCCACCCATTTGAAGAAATCATTGTGTCGACACTTATAGTATAAGTGTCTCGGGTTAGAAGACGAGTCCGAGACACGCACTTCAACAACATTAGACTCACAATTTGGGCAAGTTATCATCTCCACCCATGACACTGGTGGTTGTTGCGGAGGCCTGCTACTAGCCATTGTATTCTATTGAAAAGGGGAGGGAGATTTTTATATACTATTTTTAAAACAATGTTGATATTTTTAGTAATGATAAATTTTTATGTTCATACTATTCATATTTTGTATCATAACGACATTGGGAAAGGGCAAAAGCATAAAAGCGGGAAATTTCCCTTCAAATACGAATATAAGCATGTTGATAGTCTTCTTCCATTTGTTAGTAAGAATTGATGCCAAAGTGCTACCATTACTGACCAACTACTTTTCAGATGGTATATGACATTAAACATTTTGACTGGAGTAGTTACGCAAAATATCAATGTCATTAACTACATTCATTAATGGGTAAATTGATTCACCAACTTCGGATTTTAAATTAACTACATTCGACAATAAGTAGAATAACTTATTAATGTGTTTCCTATTTATTGAAAAATATGATGAATTCCAAATCCAAAAACACGTTTTACTTTAATTTTATTTGATAATAAATACAACAAAATATTACACTCCTCATGAATGAAAGACTAGACCTCACCCTGACACACTCAACTAGATAGAAAGGCTACTTGAAGCAGGTAGAAGTCTAAGATGGATGGGGCCAACGTAGGGCCAACTGTTTTTTAAGCGTTTAACAGCTGTGAACAACAACTAATGTCACAGCGTCCAATGTCGTGAAAATGGTATAACAATGGTACAACAACAATGAGTTTTGGTATATATAAATACCAAGATGGTATATATACATGCCACCATAACACATTTATTTAAGCATTTCTTGGTCTCTACTAAGTTGAGTCCACTTTGAACTCAAATAAGGGCAAAGTAGTAATTGTCCCCTGTCTTTGTTGTTTTATCTGAATAAACCAAAAGGACTTGTGGGGCCCAAGCAAGCAGCAGGTAAATTAAAAAAAAAAAAAGGGAATAAAAGGGAAGAGAGAGAGGTAACAAAAGATTTTGAAATTTGAAACAAAAAGGGAAGAGAGAGAATATCCCATAGAAAAGAGGGGAACACGAGAAGAGTGAGAAAGAAAGTGTGAGAAAGAAAGCAACGTAGAGTGAGAAAGAAAGCAAAGAAGACGGTGGTGAACGGCGTGTCGACGGCGAAGGACGACGACCACTTAATTCCGGTGAATCTCCTATGTAATTGTAAGTTTTTCTACATGCAATTTCGAAGTTAGGGTTTATGGGATTTGGGTAATTTAGGGGAATTTGAGTAATTTTGTGTTCTATTATGCGTGTTTATGCTATATAGTTGTATGTAGGGTTTTGATGTTACAAATGGAGTGGTGTCTTGAAATTTGGGGGAAAATTGTTGTTGTCGTAAAATGGTGGACAATGGTATTAAAATAGAGTATTTTTGAAGGCTTGATCTGAGTATAGTATTAATATATAACCCAAATTCATGTAGAAGTAAGTGATTTGCAATTTGATTAGTTATTTTTTTTAGGGTTTCTCGAACTCTGGGTTCCCTTATTGTTATAATAATAAAAAGCTTTATTTTAATAAGTTTTCTGGTTTTCTCGAACTATTAGTACCCTTTATTCCCATTACCAAATTGAATTTTTTATTATACATAGACTTTTTTTGTTGGTTGGTAGTGCCTTTTTTTTGGTGAATATGTAATTAAAGTTATTGTTGTACCATTAATAATGTGGTTGGTACATATAATTATGTTGTTGGTATGGTACATATAATTATGTTGTGTTGGTATATAATTATGTTTTTGGTATGGTAATCTGTACCATCAACAACGCTTGTAATCATAGCTGGTATGTTCTGAATTATATTTCGAAAAATTGTAAGAAAAGTTTATATGAGAAGAGTTTATTATAATACCTTTTAATGTAGATGTACGAAGTATTTTATAAAAGTAATGGAACAAGTATGTTGGAGTTTTTCTTGTGTTGTTTTTTATTATGTATGATTAGGCGGGGTGAATCAAAAAATTTTGATATTCATTCTATTAGATGCTGGTGTTTGTCTTATTTGTGTATTTGTGTTTGATTTGTGTATTTGTGTTAGTTGTCGTCCTAAAACATATAAATGGCTTGTGTGTGTGTGTCATACAACCGCAGCCATGGTGTTTAAGAAGGGCGACTCTTCATTTGGACCACGAAGTAGTATTGGGGTGAGTAAATTTGATAGTGTTATATTTTATTGGTATTATGTGTAATTTTAACCTGTTTGTTATATTTTAACATGTTTGTTAGTCCTTTAGGGTACAACTTTATTGATTTGTGTAGTTTTATGCCAGTGTGCGTGAGATAATGAGGGATCAACCTGCTTGTTCTAGCAATCCTGCTCCTCGCAAAAGGAAGCATGAAATTAATTTAGAGCTGGAAGCAAATGTTCTTTATGATGATGATGATATGGAATCCGACAGTGAGGATGATTTTTCTCAAGATGAGGATTATGTCGCTGCTAGTGAGGATGTTATATTCGATGATGATGAAGCAATGAGGGAAACTATTCCGGCCCGGCGAAGACGCATTCCAAATGTTGAGGAAACGCGAAGGGGTGTTGGTCGGAAAAAATCTGTTATACTACCACCTAGGGCACCACCCAAGGCAGCATCTAGGCCACAACCAAGGGCACCACCTACGACATCTCCCGCCCCACTGCCGTCTAGTAACAGGAAGCGAGCTGAAGTTCCTGTACACCCCACCAGTTGATAAGCGAGGTGTGTGTGAACTACCTGTACATTATTGCTTGTTTGTTTCTGCACTATCGCTGATTTTAAGCTAGTTTATTTTTGTTAGAAACTAAATGTGTGGACGCATTTATTTGCTAATTTTGATATTGAATTGCTTGTGATCAATTACAATACTTAAATTGAGTTTTTTTTTATTTATAGTCATTACTTACATTGAGATTATTGTTTGGGATAATATGGGAGTTGTCTTTATGTTTTGGGGTTGCTAAGTTTTGTTGGTTTCTCAAGTAGGGCATCAAATCTTGATAATTGAATAGGCTTGTCAATCACGGAGTAATTCTATCGTGCTTCATCCTAGTCTTGTGAATAATGTGCTAATGGAATTATTTTCAGTGCTGGTCTTTTGTGAACTATATCTGTCAATTTATTATGTCATATGGCTAGTATAGTTCTTTTTATTGTATACAGAATACATATTATATCACTTGGTTGATAGCTTTCCGTTGTACTGGGTTATCTTATTTGTTTTACTATGGGGTCATTCTGATCTTTGACTTTATCAAATGGTGGAGATTGCTGCTATCGTGGACCTTTATAATTGTGAAATTATTATTATTTATGGTGATGAGGGTCAAGGTCTTAGTGCTTTGATATGTAGTTATGGTTACTTATTAACTCATTGAGTAGGGTAGGTGAGAATATTATTTTTAAGAATGAGATGGTGAAATAATGGAACGTTTGGTAATCACAAAAACATTATTGGGAGATTAGAGAAATTAGAGGCAGATTAGAAATTTAGAACCAAAGATGGAAGACAAATCAATTTCTTTTCAATTTTTAGTGAAGACAAGTATTCATTAGGAGAGATTATTAATTATTTTGAATAAAAAGTTAAAGTGAACTTTTGTGTTTAACCATGTCAAGGCTTAGTTTGGATTTGATTAAGGTTCTTAGCCAGATTTTTAGAGCTTATTTGTGGATTATTCTTGAATGCCTGAAATTGAGGTGGATGATTTAACGAACACATTTGCTCGGGTTTTTGTGTTTATGATCTAGAGATCTACTTCTTTTAATGATTAACCAGCTCTAGATTTATAAAGTATGGAGAAACTCTACATCATTAATGTGTTTACCGGATAACACAACCCTAAAAAACCCAAACCATACCTGTCCTCAAATTCCCAAAATTACTTTTGTGATATATTTAGGAGAGCCTAATAAGCTATTATGTCCCTTACTAAAGCTCTAGTCCTTCCCCACCTCTTTTGTGATTGCTACTGGAGCAAATAACACTTGTTTAGTTGTTTGCATGTCTTGCATATGACTCAATTAACCTACTTTGGCAACTTGTTATGCTTCTGTACCTTAAATGTGTGCACTTTGCTGTTGGAAATTTTTCTTGAATTATTGTCCCTCCTAATATGTGTTGCTCATTCTGCGTCAACTTTCATAATTGGTAGAAGACATGTGATAGCTTAATCTCTTTATTAATGTCAACACTTTACTGAACTTTCAGTTCTGCTAATAAGACTATTAAGCTTAGTGTAATTGAATTAGCTCATATAACTGTTGAAGGAAGAAGGATTTCATCCACAAGGGTTTGAACCACAATGTTTTCATCCACAAGGGTTTCCACCGCAAGGATTTCAACCACATGATTTTAAACCACAAGCTTTTTAGCAACTACATGGTTTCCAGTCTCAAAGTTTTCAGTCCTAAGATTTTCGGCCACAAGTGTTTCAGCCACAAGGCCAAGGTGTTCAGTCTGAAGGTCAAATGGTGAAACAAAAAGGCATAGTTGTTGTTACACAAAAAACTTACGGTTCTGGGAAGGTATAAAGTTAATTTTTTTATTCCGTAATTTAATGATCTTTTCAGGTGACTTTGTGATATTAATGACACATTTGTAATATTTTGTTCCAGTCCGCAAACTTCATGTGCAAAGTTGAAGCAATGGGTGGATTGTTGGAAAAGTTGAAAAAAGATAAGGATAGGCGTGCGATAATCGAAATATGTGGCTTCGGTGACCTTTTCCATGTCATTAAGTTGCATAATGGAAAGTTTAGTCGGGGGTTTGCTTATTGGCTGATGAGTAGGGTTGATGGTCAGATAGGACTTTTTGATATGGATGACGGAAGGATGGTGCTGCTCTACCCTACACAATGGCGTTGCATCTTAGGTCTTCCTGCCGGAAGTAAGGATCTTCCAAGGAAAGTAACTGATGGTGGTTTGGCATTGGAACAAAAATTTGCTTTTGTAATTAATAAATTGTATGGTGTTAAAGACAAGAATGGTAGGTGTGGAATGTCTGTGGACCTGGCTGCTGAGAAAATTCTGACAATGCCCTTAATTACGCGGAAGGACCAAGATGAATTCATGATTGGTTTTTTGGTAGCGATGATGGGGGGGCTAATATGCCCGACTACAGGAGGAAAACATTTGGAAGCTTCCCTGGGTCCTCCAGTTTGTGTTGGAGTGGAAGCACGGGATTATGATTGGTGCACTTTGGCGCATGAGTGGCTCATGACATGTGTTAGGGACTTTGCTGCAAGATTTGAACCTTCTGGTTATGCTGCAGGGGCGGGTGGTTGTTCTTTTTTTCTCATGGTTAGTTATTGTTTATATAGTTATATATTGGTTTTACGTTGACATTTCATGGTTTACTCTCTCACGGATGTCAAAGATTTTGATTATACTACAACTAATAGTTGTTTGTGTGAAAATGACAGTGGTCTGTGTTAGTGTATTGAGAATAGTTATGGTCTTAGAATTAGGATAGGAGAGGCTCACAGTCCTGAACTCCATCTCCATGTCTCATTTGAAGTGTGTTACATGCTCCTGTATTAAGTTCTTTTTTTTTTTTAAGTTACATGTTTATTAATGTTTTACTAGAACCATTCTATTTTGTAAGTAAGTTGCTGCTTACATGCTATTTATTAAAGTGAAGGCTACATGTTTCATTATGGGTAAATTTTTAAGTAAGGCTACTTTTTAAATGTACATGATTATGCAAATGGTCTTTCTCTGTCTTTGAGTTTCATTATTTTATAGCACACACTCTTTAAGGCTGAGATTTTTGTAAATTCGTTTCAGATTTTCTACCTCGATCGGCTTTGTATGACTTCGATGAGGTGGGGTGTGTATCCGAGGATTGAGGTATGGACTGTGGAGAAGATTAGAGAAGGATATGAGAAGGATGAGAAGAAAACTAAAGACTATGGGTTGATGAAAGTAAGTAGTTCGTTTGTAATTAAGTCGGTAATATGTTGTTATTTTATGTGTTTTCCGCTAGTGTTGATTGTGGTGCACTTGTTTTTGTAGTCATTGGATGTGGATTATGGGGAGAGGAATCCTTGGGTCCCGCGAGACAGTGTCGAGCCCTTTGAAGTCACGGTTGCAAATGAGGTAGGCAAACTATATTTAGTAGTAGGACATGATGGGGGTATATTTATAAGCTGTAATTTCTGTTTCTTGTAAATTTTGGGGGTCCTTGCTGGTTTATTCATCTTCTATTAACCATATGGTTATTAAGTTATTTTGATTTTCAAATTTCATTTTTTAAAAATCTGTAAAGTGGTTAAACTTATTGAAAAAATAAATTACCAATAATTTAAAATAAAATATTATTAGCCATAGATTCCTCTCATTTTGAACCGGCTTTCATCCACGATGATGTCCTAGATGAATTGGTGTGTATATAAGGGATGGTTTAATTTCATTTATTTTTTTATATTGAAATGGTAACTAACGTTTTTTCATTAAACTAGAGGGCCGGAATGGACAAAATTCTCAAGCACTTGGATGACGACTGGCAAGAAGGACCTATGATGGAATGGGTCGTAGAACCTATTAACATCCAAGAACCTACTGATGAGTAAGGAAATTTTTTGTATTTTGTAACCAATTAACATTTTAAGTATGCTGATTATTGACGCCAACTGATGTTACTAATAGTTTGAAACCAAGTTTCAGTGACGGTGTTACAGCTTCAGTGATGGCCCATTAATGCTAGCTTGCATAAAGAACTCTATGGAATGGTTTGAAACCAAGTTTGGTTAGGTAAGTCACTAACAGTTTGTTTTTGTCTCTTATTTAAGATTATACAAGTCCATGTATATTATATAGTAGGAGTACTAACTTAATATTTCAAAATAGGAGTAGTAACATAATATTTGACTTGTCTATAAATGCTCTGCAGGAGACAATAGAAATTAGTAGAGCGAGACTTTTGTTGGGTGACCTTTGTTGCTCGTCAAATGAACGTCGTGCGGAGGTTCACAAGTTAGTGCAAGATTGGGATACCAACGTAGGAAACTGATTTCCTTAGTGTAGTGCAGCCTGTAATTATTTTTGGTGTCGATATATTTGTAGTTTATGAAGGCTATTAGGTTTACATCATGGTATTAGATGATGATGTGTTCATGTTACGTTAGTATCCCAGTGACAGAATAAATGGTATTTTTTGATGCTCAGTTGGTATATTGTCCCATTGGTTGATGATTTTGTTAATATATAGCTCAACCCATGGATGCTTCCTAAGAGTAGAGGTGATGCCTTGTTTTTTTTATGGGTATACCAAAATAGAATGCAATATAATGTATACTTTGCTAGTACTACGTTGTTAATCGATGATGATTGTATTACATTATGGTATGTGGATGTAAGTCAAACTACATGTTCATTTAATAATTTTATTACATTATGGTTATTTCAGGTTAAGATGCATCACATTTTGATAATTTTGTTAATATGTATGTGAAAATATGTTTGCTTACCAACATAGGGCTGCTGGTATGAGTATTAACTGTAGGTTTACCAAATTAAGTCCATTTATATTATAGATTAACACATTTGAGATTCCTTTAGTTGTAACTTTGAAAACTTAACACATTTACAATTAATTCGTGAGAGGAAGGAAATTTCGCATCAACAAAAATGTTATTGGTATCAATTTATATTATGTTGGTGTCATTTATAGGAAGCAACAAAATTTCCCTAAATATTGGTATCAATTTATATGATGATATTAGGAATTATGTGTACAAATATTAACATATCAGTATGTTTGATAATGGTATCATTGTGTTATGACTTATACCAATGAATCTGATGGTGTATTAATTTGATACCAATAAAAGGAATATTGGTATCTTACTTTCATACCATTACGGTTAAAATTGGTACCAGTTGTGAAATTGATGATGTTAGCTGGCTTGGAATCTTGAAATTCATACCGACATTGTGGTATGTTGGTATTTAAAATGTCATATGATCATACTATTTATGTAAACATAGTATTGTGGATTTGTATGAGAAAGCAATGTATTTTAGTAAACGTCTTGTGACACCATTTCTGCTAAAACAAAACATAACAACCATTACAAATGCAAAATTTTGCACCAACAAACATTTAGAGTAATTACTTCTTTAAATACCATGATAAACTGATTTTTTTTAAAAAAAAAAAATAACTTGTAATTCAGCTACCAATATATTTACGAGTGATACCATCTGCTTGTATCATGGTATTACGACGGTACCATCAGAACGCATGATTATATTTCTTTACTCCCATCCGTATCAGTGGTGGTGCTAGAATATGAGTTTGCATCCATCACAGTGCCCACTCTTCCAATACCGATTACAACCAGGATAATGTTGATGTTTGTATTAACTTATACCTAATGCAATCAGGATGATATTCAACGTTGGATTAAATTATACCAAATGGAAGCAGGAAGTTTGTATGCAAGTACAATTATAAAGGATGGTATGCATATTACAATTACTAGATAAATATAGCTAAATAATTTGAAAGTAATCAGTTACAATACTAGATAAGGGTATCCATGTTACAAGTATTAGATAAGGGTATGCTGTAGAAAGTATTATTACACTATACCATCCAACCATGAATAGTACTAAAATAAGGACACTAAATGGGTGATGTCATTTATAGGCAATGTATTAGTATTACAGAAACATAGTACACTAAATATTATGAAATTATAGTTGGGGAGAATAGATTCAATATCACAAAATGTTCTTTAGAAGGAAAAACCACAACTCCCTTCCCAAACAAACAGCCATGAATGAGATTCGAGGTGGCAACCACATATTTTACCACCCTAAAGCTTTAATATACTTTAATCCTTTGAAATCAAACACCAAACCTGAGATTGACTACAATAAAACAAAATATTATCTAAGTGACAATGAATACTATCATGGGAACCCACACAATCCGGACGACGTAATCAAGGCTATGTTCTCTAGCAAAAATGATTGGAATGGTTTCATAGCTGGGGTCATGACGGTTGATGGGGAACAGGCTACCGTTCCACATCTTCCTTACGTTGACGATCATCCTGACATCCATCCGGGTGTTTGGGAGTTCTTCAAGTGGTGTTCAACTAAGTTGCGAGAATCTGGTTCTAGCAATTTGTTTCCACAAAATTTACTTTCAGTATTAGATCCTACTCCCGATCTCAAGGTTCACAATCTAGTGGTCTACAGTTTCCCAACTTCCCCCGCTATGTTGTTTCTGGCACCCAACACCGATTCTCTCCATGTTGTTCGAGTGGATTCCACTTGCCACTTGTTATGCTTCGGTGTTGCAAAGAGGAGAATGTACTACAAGCCACGACGTTACTTACAAGTTCCATTATGAACGTCGCCCCGATGCGGATAATGCTAAGTTGATCCCTAGAGGTACAACTGCGCTGCACTGGAATGCCAGGGGTGTGGATCGTCCTTCATTCATGCACAACTTTAGAACCTTATTCAATGAGCTCCGTCCAGTTGTGTGGGTCATTACCGAATCTCGAGTGGATCAGGAAACCCTTGTGAAACTTGTTGCTGAAATGCCAGGGAAGTATCGCGTCATGTGTACATGTCCTCATGGGTGCCCTTGTGGTGTCCTTGTTGTTTGGAACCGTCTATTTGAACCAAGTTTCGCAGATGCTACAACTCTCACCACCAACCTGTACTACAATGAGTTGTTTCAGGTTTCTTTCCCTATAAGGTAATTGGTTGGTGTCCAGTTATACCAACTCAGGTAATTATGCTACTAATACAATGATATATGCATTATGTTGGTATACCAACTAATGTCCAACATTACTTGATGCAGCACTATCAGGCTAAAGTTGCAACAACTCAAGTATGGACATGCCTGGATCAGTTGACTATCCACCATTCGACACAATAAAAGGGTGTATTTTGTAAAATTTAGTAAAAGAAAAATTATGCTTCTGGAATTATGTTGTTATTGTATAATCTGTTATGGATATCGGCCTAATTTTATGTATTAGTGCTAAAATATGTATTATGGTTATTGTTGCTACTATGTGGTATCACGTTTTATTGTAATTCTTAATTAATATGTTTATTTGGTATGATATCATTTCACTTGGACGTATAAATAAAAAAACCTATGTTTCGTATATATTGTATACCATCAACTATTTCATTAACGTGAATTAAGTGTGTTGGTTTCCAAATCATAAACAAACCTTGACACCATTGCGCCACAATCAGGCCAGTGGGGTATTATTATTTTGGGCCGAAAGTTCTCTGGAGAGAGTGGAATAGGGATTCATGTTACCGAGAAGGTGAACATCACATATGGGTGGGTGAATTTCTCTGAATGTGAGACATGATTTTGAGTGGCAGCTAGATGACGACAAATTCCTTGAGTTCAAGGACATGATGATATATGGAGGCTAAAGGTGTTGAAGTTATGAGAAACATGGATATCCTCCTCACGAACCCTTACTTAATATCTCTACACCCCCGAACAGTACAGGATTCGTATGGATTATGCGGTGGCTAAATACCAACAGCGGCCATTCTCGGATACGAATTTGACGACCTCAGACTCCAGCTTCTGCACAACCACCAATACGGATGGTAGTGAAGAAATATAATCCACCCTTTTGATGGTACCGTCATCACCCCATGATCCAATTAGATGGTATCAATCGCAATTTTATTGGTATTGTAGCTGATGTTTATTCATGATGGTAATGATGCTAATCTAGTACTGTCTAAAGCCGTGATGGTATCAGTATTCTGACCAAAGGGTTATTTGGTTAAGTTGTTGTCTTTTATATGTTGTATTAGTGTATTTCGTGACGGTGTTGCGCAAGAATAACTTCGCTTTTAGTAGTAGTTAGCTATATTTGCGTAATTTAAGGAAATTTTTGTTGCAATTTCACTAGTATGTTGTTTAGATTGACTATGTATGTATGAACTCTGTTGTTTAGTAGTGACTTATTAAGTTATTAAGTTATTTAGCTTTGTTTTTTACATCTATTTGTGATTAACAAATAATAATCTAACATGCATACCTCATTGACTATAGCATTGTATGCAATTCCTTTGATTAAATGGACCCTTAAATAACCTATATTTGTAGATGGATGAATCCATCCGGAAGAAAATTGTTATACATTCAAACAAGAGTTATAAATACCATCTTGTGTACTGTTGGTATGTGAAAATACAGGCTGCAACATCATCATTCTGGTAGTTGGTATGTGAAAATATCGGCTTCAAACAAGAGTTACCATAAAATATACACAATTATACCATAAAGAATGCTGGTACCGTCAACATACCATGCTCCAGTTACATGGTATCAAGCCGCAAATGCGTCGGTATGGTATGGTAGCTGAATTACATTTGTCTTTTTCTCTTTTTTTTTTATTAGGAATCCAGTTTATTCAAAAGTAGTTACAAGAGTAATTAGTCGTCTAACGTATTTAATCAATGTATGTTTAATAGCATTTTGCAACTGTAATGGTGTTGCTATGTTTTAGCGGAAATGGTGTGAGAAGACGATAATGGTTGTTATGTTTTAGCACAAGTAATGGTTGTTATTTTTAAATTCATTTTGTAATCTTAAACATACGTTTTCCCGTTAAAATTCTACAATACTATATTACATAAACCTAAACTCATTAGCAACTACAATACTATATTACATAAAACTAATCCCCATTAGCAACTACAATTCTATATTACATCTATAATAGTATCTCACATGACATTTTGAATACCAACAACCTGTGACATTGGTATTTTAAGATTCCAACCCCCCGTTTGTGATACGGAATGGACATCGCCTCCCTTGCAGGGACATGTTTGTACTCTTTAACACCATCCATTCTCGATACCATGCTTTATTGTTATTGTCGTACTGGTTGGAAATAAACATCTTGTTCGGTATCAAATTTTCCCACGAATTGCCAAGCGAGGCCTTTATTTCTCGCCCAGAACTGTATGTGCTTAAGGCCGCTCTGGTAGCCTGGTTGTCAAAAACATCAATAGCCTCGTTAACAATAATAAACGCAAGATTATTCTTACTTGCTATTTCTTTCATTTTCCTTGCTACAGCCTCCAACGTTCGTTTACGCTCCATAAAACCTTTGTATGTGTTGTCGTGCTCATGCCTGAACAAATACACTATAGAATCAAGAACAACAACCATTGTGTGCCTACATCCTTCATGAGACTTTACTACCATTAACTCAACTTAATTTAGGACCAGAAATATATGTTCGACATTATCAATTTTTTTAACATGTACCAAGCTAAGTGGATTTTCATCAATACATTGGGAAGGACACAAATGCAGACAAAGATTGTGCAGTCATTGAGCCGAGAAGACTGGAAATGTTTGTATGTATATCGATGATCCGTACAGACCACCATCCCTCCGATACAAAAGACACGTCAACAGCATCTGCAGACAAATCTGGGTTTTACCCACCCCGGATTCACCGAATATTTCGGTCACTTCACCAGTACAAATTCCACCATCAAGAATGAAGTATATTCTTTCACATTTGGTTCTACATTTTTGTTTCATTTTTGCAAAACTATGATCTTTAGTGTTATAAGGTCAATAATGTATATGCATAGCATATGTATAAGATCTTTAGTTGAAGAGAATCTTTTTGGATTACATTGTAGTACAGTTTATGGATTTTAATGAGTCCGTGACACTAAAGCCCTATCCATAGTATAGTTTTGCGTGTACCATTTTAAGTCTTATAGTACAGGTTTGTGTATATCATTTTAAGTCTTATAGATACCATTTTGGCTCTTCATGGTATAAATATAGGATACCATTTATACAGGTATCGATATCAATATAAGATACCATCAGGTAATTCTTTGGTTTGGTATATTATAGGGTACCAATTTAAGTCTTATTGACATATTATAGGGTACCATTTTGGCTCTTAATGGTATAAAAATATTATAGGGTACCAATTTAAGTCTTATTGATATATTATAGGGTACCATTTTTTCTCTTAATGGTATAAGTATAGGATACCATTCGTACATGTAATGGTATCAATATAAGATACCATCAGATCAGGTTCTTTGGTATATGTCATAACACATAATTATACCATTATCACACATACTGCTAATGATTTGACACAATTTTTAACATGTAATTCTTTAAAAGAACACAGTACTATATATATTCATTTTATTATACAAATCAGTTAATTATTGAATGATTTGAATCCTGTTGCAAATGATGGATGGACAGGTTAGTGGGAAACTCATTGTTGAATACATGGCCTTGAGGAGGAGGGAAATGTTGTTGGCCATGGTACGCGTTGTTGGTGAAGTACCTAACTGCATCACTGTGCTCATTCATGTGAATTCCACCTGCTAAAAACCTCCCGTTAAACACTGAGGAGGGGCCACTACCATTACTATGAACTGTATATTGGCCCTGGCAGGAAAGACCACTGTTAAAAGCTTGCTTATGTTCAAAAAAAATTTAAATTAAGTAAACAAGTATCAGAAAGTATTACATGCTACTGGTGGTACAATTGATGTTGAAAATATTGATCACCAAACATATTAGGAAAAGGAACCTGCAGCATAGACACATAATTAAGCAACCGTAGTCTAATCAACAAAAAAAACACCACACCGACACTACATTTACCTCATTTTGCAAGCTGAACGTATGTAAAGTCCCATCATCAACATCATTATCTTTTTCCGTAACCAGTTTCTTCTTGCCACCGCCTGTCTTGGCCTGCTTATTAGAACTTCCTTTGGGTTATATATTAATACCCCCCCCCCCCGAGGTTCAGGATCTTTCACGATAGAACTCGGTGTATCTTCTGGTTGTATAGTGCTCCCTTTGTTAACTGAGCTCCCTTTGTTAACAGAGCTATGAGTTTTTGGAGTAGGAAGAATAGGCAGTTGCATCATCTCAATTTCACCAGTAGGCCTTTCATCACCGCCGGAACCTTGTCCTGAACCTTGAGCCAACACTTGTAGTTCATCAACCTTTATGCTCATAGACTGAATCATATCCATCAACACTTCTACAGCTTCTTTGGATGCTGAAGCACGCATAACAACGGGTCTAGAGCTAGCATCAACTTATCATATCTCATCACATCTTCCGTTTTGGATGCATCATGGTAAGAAACTTTGGTAAGGGTATGTTTCCTGGTTATATCCTTTCTCCACCTATCTAGAATGTACATGGGAGGGACCTTAGTAACACCATTCATGTCTAATACCTTAATTGTGTATCTGCAAACAATCCCATGACATTTGAAGTGCCAACAATCACCGTACGCCTCTTTTTTCTCCTTATTATACAAGACGGTGTACTCCTTCAACCTATTTTGCCCCTTTTTTTTTGCAGAGGAACTTCTCTCCTCTTTTTCTTGCAATAGATCCAAACACGATCTGAAAAAACATGCTCTTCATCAGTAGGTGACAACATTTTCTTTGGCCCAACAGGGGTCACATATGCCACTCGATTGCACTGATTTTGTACCTCAACAAACTTTGCATCCGTATACACTTTTTGAAATTTGCGTTCCAACCTGAATTCCGATAGCAAAGGCCTCACATGCCGAATTGAGTTTGCTTCCGCATCCTGCTCATCACTTGCACGGCTTTCCATGGCCTGCAATAGTTATGAGTAAATTCACAAAGGTGAGTGTTCCTATTAATATACCCATTAAAAAAACTATTGATGCTCTCAACCCTTTGAGTTGTCTACATTCCAACCCAAAAGACGTCCTTAACATAGCAAGGAATCCACATCTCTCTTTCCTCAAACAAGCCTAACAACAAAAAGGTCAATTTTTACTACGTACACTTTCAAAACATATGCAACATAAAACTAATTAATACAATACCATCCACAACAACATGGTATGCTAGTGAAGTACCATTATTAATAAATTAAGTACCATCCAACCCCAAGATGATTCTGTTGCCACATATTAGCAGTACCATCCAAGCCAATGATGGTACAAAACAATACACTAGAACATACACAACCAGAAACATGAGGAAAGAACAGAGTCTTAGATGGCAACATGCAGAACAGGAAAAAAACATACAGAACCAGAACAAATAGAACAGAAACATGAGATAATCAAAATCATACATAACATAAGGAATAAAGCTTGCAATAGCCATTCATAGCAGTCATTTTGTTCAAGCTCGTACTTTTTCATCACTTCCCACCAAGACTCAACAAACTCGTCTGGGGTAATGTTGTTGTAGATCACATTTTGCAACTCCTCTTTCACATCCTGGTAGTTAGACAAAGCGCCAAGTTTCAACCCAAAATTCTTCATAATATGCCACATACACCACCTATGCCGTGTTGAGGCATGGGAAAAACAACACTAATGGCCTTCCTCATCGCCGCACACTGCTCTGTCATGATCGCAGCCGGGGCCTTACCTCTCATGCATGACATCCAAGTCTTGAATAACCACTCAAAGGTCTCGGCATTCTCATGAGAAACCAAGGCACAACCAAGAAGTATAGTCTGACCATGGTGATTAACCCCTACAAAATTCGAAAAAGGAAGTTTGTACTGATTTGTTAGGTAGGTCGAATCGAAACATAAAACATCCCCAAAATAGTTAAAGGCCTCCCTACTCCGAGCATCAACCCACATTATGTCTTTCAACCTCCCCTTCTCATCAAGACGGTACATATGAAAAAAAATTTGATTATCGGCACTCATCCTATCAAAATAGTCCAACATAGCCGAGGCATCACCATTTTTTAACTTCAACCTCCGCTTTATATTCACCAAATTGTGCATATCTTTCTTAGTCAATCCCATATTTGCAACACCATTTCTTTGGCTTGCCATATTGTTGTAAATCTGCTCGATTGGAGCACTGAAGCCATGATCATTTTCAATCCTATACTCCAAGTGCTTTGTAATATTCTCCTTCCTATACATTGTTATGTGTTTGGACAACTCGGGACTCACTACATGATTATGCTCATTCACAACCTTCTTTATCATCCAACCACCTTCATCATTACCTTGCCCGTACATCATAACTGGACAATCACATTTTTTTTGTCTTCTTCCTCACCGATGGCTCTTCCTTAACCACAACCCTCTTACCATTAACCCTCTTTCTGAATGCAGTCTTCCCATAGCACTCGCACTTCCATACGTAAGTACGAAATGAATTTGTCTTTCCAACATTTTTTTAGGCTGGCTTCCCACCACCTATACGCACAACACCAAACCCTTCTTGCCTGCCATAATCACGATAAAACTTATTCATTGCATCCCAGGTGCCGAAGACCATTCCCACTTCTGGTTGAGGTAAAACAGTACATGTACATCTTTCTAACTCCCACTCTAAACCCCCTGTACATTGTTCATTCAAGTCAATAAACTCATTGTTGTCCCTATTCACGATATTTAAGTGACAACCCTCAACTGGAGGCTCCTTATTCAAGTCAAAACCCTCACATCCATCGTCTATAACAACCCTATGTGTGAATTCATCACTGTCTGTATTATCTGAGCTACATCCTGAGTCTACCTCCATTTCCTGGAAATGATACTCATTCCGCTTGATGTGGGAACAGAACAACAACACAATTAGGGAAAGGGAGGGAATTGTTATCACAACAACAACTTAAAACAACCACATGAAGAATACTAAAGCTAATTAAACGAAAGCTAATTACAATATCAATGTATCAATAAAAAGAGCATGGACATTTTCCACCAAGATTACAAGGCTTTTTTCAACATCCAACACATTATGACATCCAAATAAACACATCTATGAGCAACACATTTGTTTAAGTAATTTACAGCCTCAAACATAGATTGATTACATAGATTGATTACAAGGCATAATCCATAGTTCAACCTTCAACATTTTCCACTCCACATTCCATAATTCATCTTCCATCGCCAATTAGAAACAACAACATTTAAATTTTTCAACATTCAATTCAATTGTTCCAAAAAAAAAAATATGACAGCAAATGTAAACAAACAATTAAAATACAACAATTGCATGCCCAATTTCCTCCGACACATTCCATAATTCAACTTCAATTACCAATTTATGAATTAACATTACAATTTACTTAATTATTAATAATTCTGAAATAACATAAAATACCTCAATTATTTCAATTGCACTATTCACACAATCACCACCGTAATGCATAGTAAAGCTCTCAAACAACTTGTCTCCACCACCAATCAAGCTCCAAACTGCACTCCCCAAATTCCACCAATAACCTTGAATTATTTTTCTAGGAATACAAATTGGGATCGTGGAGTGAGTTGTTGGATTTCACCTTCCAATTCAATGTGTGTGTGCTCTTTGTTTATTTTTCTGGAACAAAATTGGGGAATACAACACTAATTACATTATTTGTTTGGAAAAAATTGGGAGGGAAAAAATTTGGGATAAAAAATGGGGAAAATTTTGGGGAAAAAATTGGTCCCCCGCCATGAATTTTGGTCTTCATCTTTTATAGAGGTGTTTTCCTTACTGATAAGGTGAGGTCCCCACCTTTCTCATTTTATTTTACTGACTTCATTAAGTTTTGGTCCTACATTCCCTTTTTTACATGAATTTTTTTTTTTCATCTTTAGTTGAGTCCTCTTGGCCTCAACTTAGTTGAGGTCAAGAATTTCCCCAATTTACTCCCCCCAACTACCTTCTCTCCTTTCTAATTTATTTTCTTGCAACCTTTTTTTTTAATATGATTTCTTTTTTTTTTAGGAAATTTTGCAAAAAAACCACCTTTTATAAGCAATTTTTTGCAAGAAACCACCTTATAAATTTATTTTTTTTTACAATGACACACCTTAATCAAACTTTTTTTGCAAATCAATACCTTTATGTCGGAAAATGAGGTTTGACCCCATTTTCCAACGTTGACTACCCCAATCTACCCACGAAACCACCTCTCTCCCCAACCCCACCCACAAAACCACTTCTCTCCTAAGCCCCACCCACAAAACCACCCTTTCATGGCGTTGACCACCTTAAACACACCTCCTTTTATGGAGTTGACCACCCTAAACACACCCCTTTAACGACGTTGACCAGCCTAAACCCTCCTCTATAGCCCTAGGCACCCTTCTCCCATCCACTATCAGTTTCGTGGGTGCAAATGGCGTAGTCAACGCCGAAAAATAGGGTTTGACACTATTTTTCGGTATAAAGGTATGGTTTTTCAAAAAAAAAATTTGATTAAGGTGTGTCTTTGCAAAAAAAAAAATTCTAAGGTGGTTTCTTGCAAAAAAAAATGCTTATAAAAGGTGGTTTTTTGTAAAAACTTTTTTAATCAAGATCTAATTTATTAACAAAAAATGATTTTTTTTTAAATCAATGTCGTATTAATACGTGTCCATCGTGGGTCATTTTAACGAATTCCATCTAAAAATCTGTTAGTATGTGGTAAAATTCAATTTTTTGGATTTTTTTTGGTGTTATAATAAAAGTTTGAAAATTTGTGGTGTTATAATCAAAAGTAAATTTGGTGTAAAACTACCCTAAAGATAGGGTCATTTGTGAACAACAACCCATTTTTTTTATTTGTTTAAAACTACCCACAAGTTTGAAAAAGCTTGGGCAGCACTACCCACTAACATTTTCCGTCTAATTAGGATGTTATTGGAGTCCACTTTTTTCACTTTTGCCACCCAATTAACTCCCCCAGTTTGTTTAAAGGTTTTAATTTACCCAAAGTAACCTAATTAGGGTTTTAATTAGGATTCATTTTAAGGTTCATGAGTTAAGAATTATTTAGGGATTTTGATTTCTAAGGTTTGGGGGTTTAATTGAATTCGGGTTTTTGCTTATTCTAGCATTAATTGACCATTGTAATTGAAAAAAGTGAAAAATTGGGCCAAATTAACACTTTAATTGGACGGAAAACGTTATTGGGTAGTGCTACCCAAACCTTTCCTAACTTGCGGGTAGTTCTAAACAAATTTTAAAAATGGGTAGTTGTTCACAAATGACCCTATCTTAGGGTAAATCTACACAAAATTTCCTAGTCAAAATTCTGTTAGTGTAATTTTCTAAAAAAATCCTTTTGTTAAATATATTTCATGCATTGCACGGGTATACTCTAGTTACTTTAATTTACAACTGTACGACTCTGCCTATCGAATTTAAAACAATTTCCAAATAAATTTATGACAATGTCGATTTTTAATTCTTTTTTTTTTTTGGTTTTTCTAAGTTATGCCCCTATAGTTGTTGGGTTTGTATGGTGTGCCCATGCTTTTTCCATATTACAAGATGTGTCCTCTAACTTAAGATGTTTATTTAATCGTACCCTACGAGTTAACCTATCGTGAGTAATTGTGTTAACAGTTAATTACCCCGCTTTAGAGACAAATTTCACTCCCAAATTGGGTTACATTTTATTTAAGTGGATTAAAATTAAGCATTTTTCCACATTTTTTTATCTATCTTTTCTTCTTTCTTCTAAAAGCAATCTTTCTTATTTCAAGCTCTAGGCGTAATTTTTCTTCTTTTTTCTCATCCGCTTTTTAAACTACCTATGTTTTTTAAATTATTAACGTCGAGTTAACGTAAGAGGATACGATACGGTTAATTAAATAATACAACTTGTAATTTTGAATCAGAATAGGCACACTTTAGAAACTCAAGAATCTCAAGGGCACGGCTTAGAAAAACCTTTTTTTTTTTGTTTTTTGTTTTTTTAAGGAATGTCAATTTTTACCATTTTGATTACTGAATAACATATTTCGTCAATCCAAATACTTAGTAAGGCCCCGTTCTCTTCACCTTAATTTTGCTGAATTGAAATTATTTTTACTGAACTGAAATTAGTTTTGCTGAACTTAAATTATTTTTACTGAACTTAAATTAATTTTACTGAACTGAAATTATTTTTGCTGAACTGAAATTATTTTAACTGAATAGAAATTAATTTTACTAAACTGAACTTATTTTTACTGAACTGAAATTATTTTTACTTAATATTATTTTTTTCAAAACGTTTTGTGTGAGACTGGACTCACGTGAGACCGGGCTCTTAATAAAAAAGGCACGAGCGTGAGATACCCGACCAAAGCCCGCGCGCCAATTTATAAAATGTGTGAATTGTTTGTCATTTATCATTTTCCTCAAATTTCGAGCGCTGGCATTTTCTAAAAAAAAATTGCAAACGCATTTATTTCGCGAAACTAAGAACTCCTTCATTTTTCAAACATCAGAGCCTTCAGATCATTTTCAAATTTCTGAAAATTAAATCAAAAAATGGAGAAATCAAACAACATAATTACAATTGAAGAAAAATTTGATTCACCTATAGAATCAATTTCGAGCTCAATTACTGCTAAAAAAGGTACAATTTATTTCAATTTAATTACATAATTTCATATCGTATTTAAATTCAGATGCATTTAATTACATATCGTATTTAATATCAGTTTGTGCTTAATTTCAAATCATATTTAGTTCATAATCAATTTGACTTTATGAATTTTCGCAAAAAGTTAATTCAATTTTGGATGCATTTTAAATTTGAATATAATAAGTTTTGACTTATAATTTGCATGTAATGTTAATTTAATTTTCAAATTTAGATCGTATTTAATTTCGAGTTAAATTATAATTACAATTTGTAACCAAGTCAAATTTATTTTCAGTTAATTGTTAATTTCAAGTTATAACTTGAAAGTAATACTAATTTAATTTCAGATCGTAGTTAATTTCATTTCTATTTATAATTTTCATGGAAGGCTAATTTGATTTCAGATTGTAGATAATTCGATTTATAATTTGCATGCATGCAAAGTTATTTTAGTTTCAGATTGTATACCTAAAGTGTTGAGCTATAATAATGAATGCAGAAGATAATGTAATTATAAAAGAGAACACCAATCAAGGAAGAGATGATGAAGAAAGAGATGAAGATACTGCAAATATAATAGGTATGTTTGTTTGAAAATTTATGAAGTGTTAAGATAATCATAAACAGTTTAATTCCTGATAAAAATATTTTAATGCTTACATAAATAGACTAATTCCTAGCATATATAATGTAATTCCTGACTAAACATAGTAATTACACATAAAATATGTTTTTAATACAATTCGTTACTTTGTAAATCTCATTCCTGAATCATTTAATCAAATATCTGACTATTTTAATCTTATTTCTAATGAAATAAATTTCAAAACAATTTAAATTGTAATTCCTGTGTAATAATTTATAATTCCTGTGTAATTTTATGTAATTCCTAACTAATGTTATCTTAAAACTGACCAAAAAGTATATATTTCTGACTAAAATCTTGTAATATCTAAGTATAATTAATTTATTCCTGAATAAAAGATGCTAATTAACTAAATCAATAAATTTGAATACAAGTTTAACCCCTGACTAAAGTTTACTTAAGCTTGACAAAAATATACTAATACCTGATATGTAAATATAATTCCTCACTAAAACATAGTAATGTTATAATTCAATTCCTGATCAAATATTGTAATGTCTGACAAAAATTGTTCAATACCTGACGTAAAATATTTAATTCCTTATATAAACATACTAATGCGTGTTATTGCTTAAAATTATTTCCTGATAGTTTAACTATAATTCATGTTACAGTATATAATATCTAATTTCTGACTGAATACCTTTAATTCCTTACAATATATCTGTATTGATATATTTGTTGAGTTAAGTATTCTAATTCCTGACTTAAATTTTATAATTTCTTACACCAAAAATAATTTAATATACCTGACTTTTGTATAATTTATATATTTACTTTTGCTGCAGATTATTACAAATATGACAAGGATGAAAACTTAAGTAGATGTTTAGCAGGATATACAGTATCAAACTATAATGATGGATATTTTTTATACAAAGCTCATTCAAGATCTGTTGGTTTCAGTGTCAGAAAATCAACAAAGAGAAGAGATAATAATGATTTACTGTATGAGTTTTATTTTAGATGTTCTAAGGAAAGACAGACAAAGGGTAAAATGAAAATTGTAGGTGAACAGAATTCAGTAGAAATACCCATATTGGGTAAAACTGATGAAAGAAAGAGAAAAGAAAGGGAAGTAAATGAAACAAGAACTGGATGCAAAGCTCATATTCGTTTTAAGAAAAATGCAGAAGGTAGATTTGTTGTTCTTACACATGAGTTGGAACATAATCATGAACTGGTAATAACAGTTCAACGACATCATCTAAGATCAGAAAGGCAAATATCAGCTCCAATGGGTGAGCTAATTGAGAGCATGATTGATCAGAGTGGTATTAAATCAATGGGTGCTTATAATTATATAAGCAATGAAGCTAGAGGAGAAGAATGTGTAGGTCATACTAAGAGAGATCACCTTAACTATGTATCAAGGGTGAAAATGAGTATGGTTGAAGGTGGAGACATGAAGAATGTATTAGACACCCTTCAAGAAAGAGCGGATCAAGATCCTTCATTCATTTATAGACTGAAATTTGGAGAAGAAAATAATGTTGTGAGCTATTTTTGGTGTGACTCTCAAATGCTTGAAGATTTCAAAGCTTATGGTGATTTTTTAATCTTCGATACAACATACAGAACAAACAAATATGGGTTGATATGTGCTCCATTTGTTGGTATAAACAATCACCGGAGAACAACAATGTTTGGATGTGCATTCATAACTGATAAAAAGACTGATACATTTGTTTGGCTGCTTTCAATCTTCAAAAAGTCAATGTGTGGAATTGAACCAAAATCAATCTTCACTGATCAAGATCTTGCAATGAGCAACACCATACCAGAGGTAAGCAATTTTAGCTTCATAATATTTGTATTTTATATTGTAATATGTTATTTGTATTCAATAACTAATCTAAGTAATTTTTAATGTAGCTTAATTCCTGACCAAAAATATATAATTCCTCTGAAAAATAATACAATAACTTAATATTAATAACAGATTCAAATTTTTTTTTAATTCCTAAATTCAAACTATTCAATCATGATATAAGAAATCTTAATAATGATATTTAAATTTTAATTCCCGACAAAAGTAATATAATACCTGAATGAAACTATCTTATTCTTATTCAAAAATGTATTTAATTGTAAAAATAATTATATTCCTCAAAAATATTCTTTAATTCCTGATAATTATAAACTAACTCATGCCCTACATAATGTAATACCTGGAAAAAAAATGTTATTCCTGACTTAAATCAACCAATGCCTAAGATGAAAGAAAGTATATCTGACTAATAATATCTAATTCCTGTCTAAGTTAAACTTATTTATGAGTTAAAAATATTAATTCCAAAACACTAATTAAACTCTGAAATTATTTAAATACTGACTAAAATATAGTAATATCTGACAAGAATTATTTTATATCTGACTATAATATACGAAAAACTGAATTAAATTTTATAATTCCTTAGACAAAAACAACAAAAATAATTTTCTGAGAAATATGATTTAATTCCTGCCCTAAATAATATAATACCTAACTAAAAAAATCATAATCCTGAAAAAAATAATATTATTCCAGATTTTTAATACAAAGTGAATGCCTTCTTCCTACTTCTCCATAACGAAAACAGAACAATATAAAAAAACTTCATCATCCTTACAATGAAGACAAGGCATATAAACTAAAACAAAAAGTATAAACTTAGTACTTCAAAATCATCATTACATTAATTATAATCAAATAAGTACATCCATATCTTTGTCATAATTGTGACATTGCCTTACAATTGCAAAAAGTACACTGTCACACTAAACCATGACAAGGGAGCAAAAGAAACTATATCAGATTCTATACATTAATTCCTACCTAAATCATCAAGTTTTACTTTAACTGACTGCCTCTAAAAGGCTAACAACAACAACTAGTACTTATAGTCAGTTTAAAGACAAAATAATGCCCTCTAGTTACCCAAAAAACAACCTACAGGGCAATTCACCTAACAGCAACAAGACTATTCAAGCTTAATCCTCTTCTTCTGCACACCTGGTTGAGTTGCTTCCTCCCTCTTCCTTTTCTTGTTGTACATGGCTTCTTCATCCTTAAATAACCAACGCAACCCATCCAAAAATTCAGCCCAATCTTGAACCATCCCATTATGAAAGTCATAACCATTATACCTCATTATATCTTTGGCCATCCACCACCTTGCACTTTCATGTTGGGCTCTAACATAATGAGGGATCCAGGCCTTAAAAAAACCATAGTTCATTCCAGTGCTTACACACACAGTTGCGCATGCCTTGGGCTTTAGGGGGCAATTTAGGGAAAATGTACATGCGTAAAATTTCTAGAATTGATAACGCATGTGGGGCATCCTCTAGAGCCACCATATGATGAGGGTCATCTATTGGATCCATATATAACCTAACAAAACACGTAATAATTATTGTGTTAACACAACAACAAATACACATAATTCATGCAACAAATACTCTGTTTTTCAAGAACTATTACACATAATTCATGCACTAAATTACTTAAGTAACAAACAACAAATTGATCAATACTAATAAAAAAGGCAAAATCGACATAATATAAAAATAATTGTATGATTAAACCTAACAATGACAACAATTAGCAGATGAAAGGTTATTTTTTTTTAAAATAAAAAACGTTTCATGATAAACCCTAAATCGATCAACAAATCATCACCAAAACACAACAATTAAAAGCAATAACAAAAAAAAAAAAAGTATAAAATGATCAGAATTTTACCTTAAAATGCAATTATGATCCGTTCGTGCAAAGTTTTTCCAGAAATGGCTTCACTTAAACGGAGAATAGAAGATGAAAAGTTAGAAGAGAATATCCTTTTTTTTGTCTTCACCGGAGTAAATAGTACACAAGAAGAGAAAAGGGTGGGAGCGCGCGAAACTAGGGAACAAATAAGTAGAAACGTCATTTCAATAACTGACGTCCTCGATTACAACAGAAAAAAAAATTAAATCAGCTTAATTCCTATTATATGAAATTTTTAATCTATTACATGACTAAATATACTAATTTTTTACCAACAAGTATTATAGTCTGATTATTATAATTGACATTATTTATCTAATATCTGACTAAAATACTTTAATTGCTGACTAATATATTATTATACCTGACAAAAATAGATTGACGTAAATTATATAATATCTGACTGTTACTCTTTAATTCCTGACTAAAATATTATTATTCCTGACTAAAATATTATTATGCCTGACTTAAATCAACCAATACCTAAGATGAAAGAAATTATATCTGACTAATAATATCTAATTCCTGTCTAAGTTAAGCTTATTTCTGAGTTAAAAATATTAATTCCAAAACACTAATTAACTCTAAATATATTTAAATCCTGATTAAAATATTAAATCCTGATTAAAATATAGTAATATCTGACAAGAATTATCTAATATCTGACTATAATATATGAAAAACTGAATTAAATTTTATAATTCCTTACACAAATACAACAAAAATAATTTCTGAGAAATATGATTTAATTCCTGCCCTAAATAATATAATACCTGGCTAAAAGAATAATAATCCTGAAAGAAATAATATTATTCCTGATCTTAAATATATATTTAGTTACAAAACTAAATTAATCCTTGGTTAAATTAGTATAATTCCAGATTAAAATATAAATATTCCTGATGAAATTAATCTAATTTATGACCGAAAGAATTATATTCCTTATTGAGGTAACATAGTGCAATTATTCAGGAGTGTTTTTACATTCACCAACGTTATGCATATAAAAGAAAATAAACCAAAACAAAACAAAATAAAAAAAAAAAAGTCCAAATTAGTATATAAATTTCTTCATTTCATTAATAATTATCAATTAAGTACATAATAATTTGTCATACTGGTGACAATGCCTTACAAAAGCAAATGAACATTGTCACACTAAACTATGACAAGATCAAAACAATACCATTCTATACAAAACATTGCCTTCTAGTTAAACAAAAAAAAAAGTTACAGGGCATTTAATCTAGCACTAATTACATCACTACTCTAGTCTAATCTTCTTCTGCGGCCACCAGGTTGAATAGCTTCTTCCCTCTTCCTTTTCTTACTCCACATATCTTCCTCATCCCTAAATAGCCATCGCAACCCATCTAGAAACTCAACCCAATCCTGAACCATTGAATTATGAAAGCCATACCCATAATGCCTCATAATATCAGTTGCAATCCACCACCTTTCACTGGCCTGTCTGGCTCTAACAATATGAGGAATCCGGGTGTTTGAATACCACAAATCATACCAATGCCTACAAACACAATTACACATCGTTTGGGCTCGAGGGTTGCACTTAGGAAAGATATACATGCATAAGATTTCAGGAATAGATAAAGCATGTGGGGCATCCTTTAGAGCACCCATGTAATGAGGGTCATTTATTAGATCCATTTACACTAACAAAACACCCAATAATCATAGTGTTAACACAACCACATATTAAAATAATTCAAACTTAAAAATACTCTGCTTTTAAAAATAATAACAATGATCATCAACCAATTATAAGCATTAAATTACTTGAGTAACAAAATACATAAATTCTACACATTATATACATCCATACAAAAAAAAACTAATGATCAACGTACAATTCTAAATCATACAATACCAATAATATTTTAAACTTAATTTCATTATAAAACAATAAAAATAAAAGAGAATATGATTTTGAAATATGTACCTTACAATTTAGTTGAATTCGAATAAAAATTGAACAAAACTACTAAATCTCCTTTGTTGAAAAACTGGAAATGGATGGTTTTTTTTAACAAACAGAAGAGAAATATGAAAGGGTGTATAGATTTTTTTAAGAGTATGATTTTTTAAATATTTTATTTAAATCAGTTATTATTGCGTGTTTTCCAAGTAATTTAATTCTAAATCAATTAATTCATCATTTCCTAGATTTTTATTTGTCCACGTAATAATACTCAGTCCTAATATAAAATATTGTAATATAAAGAATGTAGTGTAATCTAATTTCTGATAAATATAAACCATTATATGAAAATTTTAATCTATTACCTGACTAAATATACAAAAATTTTACCAACAAGTATTATAGTTTGATTATTATAATTGACATTATTTATCTAATATTGACTAAAACACTTTAATTCCTGACTAATATATTGTTATGCCTGAGAAAAATATATTAATAACTCACGTGACTTGTATAATATCTTACTTTGACTCTTTAATTCTTGACTAAAATATTATTATTCTTGACAAAAATATAAACTATTATATGAAAATTTAAATCTATTACCTGACTAAATATACTAATTTTTGACCAACAAGTATTTTCATGAAGAAAAAAAAAAGACAATACATGACAAACCAAGATAAAATCAAAGTACAATACTAAATAAATACTTAGCAATGTATAGGCTACAGATTTCATGTATTTCGAAAAATGTAATACATCAAAAAATATACTCGTAATATATTTTTGAAATTTTAATTATTACATATCATTTTTTTCATATATTAAAATGATATTGATTGAGGTTAATCCTAAAGAAAGAGAGACAAAAAATAAAATAAATAAATAAAATAATAATAATATTAAAAAAAACCCTAGAATTTTAATCATCTTCTTGAGATTTTAAACTTGTTTTTTCTTTTGATCTTCTTTTTCTTCTTCCTGTTCCTTCTTTTGTTGATCGTCCTCTTTCTTTTTTTTTTTTTTTTGTTCTTCCTGGAATTTTTCTTCCGCCCTCTTTCTCTTCCTCAGTTCTTCGATTTCATTATTTTCAACTTTTTCATACAACTTCATCAACCCATCCTTCATTCTATCTCTTCTCTCAAATAGATCATTTAATCTCTTTTCAATGTTGTCAAAAACATTTTCTTTTGGATCGTTTGATGAAGTAGAAGACTAAGAATTGTTTTCCATATTTGAGGAATAAAGAAAAAGAGTTTGTTTTAGGAGAGAGAATATACAGGAACACAAACATGCAAAATGTATGAGCAAATCATGGTTTTATAGACAAATAAAAAAGATTAAAAAAGTACTTTACTTTTAAAATAATTTTCTACGAGTATTTCTTACTCTTACCTTTTTGTCATCTTTATCCAAAAGTCTAGATAAATATCTTTATTTTAAATATCTTTATCCAAATCACATAGTACTGAGAGCTACTCTAAGTAAAACCAAACACTATTAAATTTTTTTATGCGTGTTAAACATATAACAATACCTGATATAAGTTATTTAATATCTGAAAAAAGTGCTAATTTCTGTATTTTAAATTGTTATTCCTGAAGAAAATACAACAATAACTGAGATAAATTAAAAAATTCGAACTATTAGACTTTTTTGTTATTTATGAACTAAATAGGTTTATAATTGACATTATTTATTTAATATCTGATTGAAACACTTTAATTCCTGACTAATAAATTGTTATGCCTGACAAAAATAGATTAATAACCGACGTGAGTTATATAATATCTGACTTTGACTCTTTAATACCTGACAAAAATATATCAATTACTGCCATGATTTATCTAATATCTGCCTATAAAATGAAATTATTTGATTTATGTTGTCTAAGTAATGACTAAAACTTGCTAATTCCTAATGAATATCATGTAATTCCAGATCAAAATAATCTAAACACTGAAGAAAATAATCAATTTGTTCTATAATTGTTGTAGGTGTATCCAAATTCAAGACATAGATTGTGTCTATGGCATTTACAAAAGAATTTTGTATCACACTTTGGAACTTTAAAAAACAACCCTGAATTCAAGAATATGTTTCACAAGTGCTTAAGTGGCTGTGATTCAGAATCAGAATTTGAAGATGTCTGGAACAAGATGGTTCAAAAACATGGATTAGAAAAAAAAAAAAAAAAAAAAAAAAAAAAAAAAAAAAAAAAAAAAAAAG